>NC_136068.1:1192889995-1194234995 GCF_964261635.1 Lissotriton helveticus
TCTGCAAAGGATGATGACTTTACTTAAGGATACAATGAGCAAGCTATAAGATTAAATAAATACTACGACGATTTGAGTGCAAACATGTTAATCGAATTAAACATTTCATCCAGCAAGAGCCGTAGAAGCCTATGTTTGTTATTAATAAAATAGTGGGTGTTCTACTAAGATATCTACAATATACAGTAAATAATTGTAAAGGTAAAGAACTGCATAAAACATACTGACGTATTGTTATCTTCACGATGAGAAGCAGTACTGTGGACGCCCAAAAATAAAAATCTACTCCAAAGTAGCAACCCCAGTTATACCTTAGATAGACTCACAAAGGGGCGTGGTCCAACAACTAAAGACAATAAATTAAAGATGATCAAACTAATTTGTCATTAGAGCGAAGAGCTGTGTTTGCTGGTATAGAGTGAAATACCTGCCACACTTTGGGTGGCCTGTTTCTTTACTAAAATAATGGTTCTATGGACGATTTCCATGCCATTTACCCAAGTATAAGTTTTATACCGGTAGCTGGCATGTTATCTACGCGCCGTAACGATTTCCAAAACAGTACACTGGACTCATTTCTAAAAATGTGCATATACTGCTGCCAAATGGGAGGCTCAAACATCCTGTGATTCTGGGAAAACCACTCAATTTCCCTGTGCCTAAAAATGAATGTCCGTTTGTTATAAAAACTGGTGCTCATGTAAAGCGCTTTGATTCAAGTACACGCTATATAAAACTGAAAAAAAAGTGTAGTCCGACCGTATTTTCTATTTCTGGTTAGCACCTGGCTTCCACAAGGCTCGCGGCGTTCTGCCCACACTCCCGTTTAAGCTCACACTTGCGATCGCACGCACTGTCTGTGATTGTTCCTTGCCTGCCCCTAGGGGACGGGCTCTTTGGACACCAGGTCGTCTTAAGTGGCTCACACTGTGAGAAACGGTTTGCTGCTGCTTGGTTCGTACACTGTTGAAATCAGAGGAGCCGCAAGCATGGTGAGGGTCGCAAGGTCTATGCTGAGGGGGAGTGAGAGACAGAGTGTGACAAGGCCCCCGTGTGCCTAGCTGGAAGGTTTTGCTCCTATTCCTGGCTGATAGCCCGCTCCCGTGTGTTTGGTCGGGTATGGTGAGCATGGCTTGGTCGGGGTGCTGCGCATGAAGGCTGCGTAAGTGGGCTAATGGGTGTAGGCACTGGGGCACTAAGCCCCCCATATTTAGTAAGGGTACAAAGTACAAGCGATGGGGGCCAGGGAGGCTGAAGTTTAAAGACAGCGATTTCTTCGGAAATACGTGTCTAACTTAAGATGTTTTCTTTGAAACGGCCTCACCATAAGACAATTGGCCGAGCCGTAACTGTAGAGCTACGTTCATTCTAGTTGGTGCTCACAATGGCAGGTGGTAAGTATACGTGTGACGAATGTTGTCCATGCGGTAGCTGTAAAAGGCACTCATAAACCAAAGTCGTTTGGCTACCAGGGATGTAATATCGGAGGGGTATTGTATTTGGGGCACTGCGAGAATTCTACTGTGGAACGTTATGACAGTTTCCTCTCTTTTAACCCCGTCCCTTTGAGACTGGCTTGGCCTGACTTACGTTTGTGGTAAAAGCTTTCTTATCTTCTTTATGGGGCGAAACAGATGGCCCCATAAAGAAGATAAGAAAGCTTTTATCACAAACTTAAGTCAAGGAGCCCAGTCTGAAAAGGACTGGGCTTAGCAAGAAAGTAGAACGTCACTAGGACCTCTTCTCCAATGGCTGGCCACCGTTTAGGAGGCCAGCAAATGGAGAAGAGGGGCGGGGCTTAACCCTCGCTTGTGAAGTACACTCTAAAACATTAAATCTTGCGAGCTCGACTGCATGTGCGCAGCACGTCACGCGAGACCTAAAAAGCACGTAGAATCACAGTCACACTTAACAGTACAAGGGTATGTGTGTTTTGTGTCACAACAACGGGCCTACTCACTGTCTAGATGAGCCAATTATTGGGCAGGTGGTTGGGAGCGAAAAGAAGCAACAAGGAAGGGAGGGCGAGTGGGAAATAATAGAAGCTACATGGACGGGAAATGGGAGACCGAAAACATAAGCACTCGTATTCAGTGCAGTTCCCTCCAAAAAAGTAGCTCCTAAACAGGAGCCATAGGAAGGCCAAACACGAAACAAGAATATAAACAGCTTCTCGTGTGTACAAGGAGAGATCAGTTTGCAGATGTGGGCCTGTGGTAGAGATGCCACCTGTATCGTGCAAAATAAAGTTCTATGCTTCGCAGGGTCTATATAAAAATAAAATACATATTGCACTATTAACATTCAAATTCCATTGAAGATTGTATTAAAAAAACACCGCACCATGCTAACAGGATCTTAGGCACTGGCCAAGAAATCAAAAGAAAAGCAGTCCGTCAGTTGAGTCCTTGCTGGCAGGGTACATTTATTTTTTAGGCGGGCCTTGTATACCTTAGCGGTTTCAAAGGCAAACCGGTAAATAAAGTTAAACAATAGATTAGCGTTGTAATGAGGTGTAACTTATAAACTATAGATGGTGGGCTCAGGAAAATCTAAACACAGCTTCTCCAAGTCAGATGTGGTGCCATTTTCGACTGGTCACTTTTTGACACTGTGCTTCAGTTCCTTGTGCTCAACAACTAATAGCACTTAAAGGACGGCATTATATAAAACTTCAAAAGCACAATTTTAGAGTGTGCAAGCTTTATGTATTTAAAATACGTGCTCGCCAGTCGGGGTGCCTCAGTAGCCATAGTGTCTCCAGTCTCCCATCTACCACTGAGTTTAATTATGGATTGTCCTCCCTCCAGCATTCTCCAGATTTCACTGCACTAACTGGCTGGCTAGCATTAGCACAAGTTGCCGGGGTGCTGATGGGTAGCGGTATTGACAGTGGTCTCCACAAGTCTGAATCAGGACACATGACAGACCTAACAGGAGAGGGGAGGTGAGTACGGACAGGGCAATACAGTCGTAGCAGGACCGTCATTGGTAGCGCTTTTATGGTTGTCAGCCTTGCTACGTTGGGGCTGGGCTGGGTGCGACGCATGCTCAAATGTAAGACTGCCCGGGCGGCACTGAATTCCAGACGTTTTACACACTGACAAATTAAAGCCCAAAAAAGGCCCTCAGGAGGAAGTCTCCAAAGTTGTACCCACTTGCACACACAGACAACGGCATGGCCACGCCAACCTGCCTCCCAAAAATCAAGACACCTAAGTCTCACCTGTTGATTAGGCTGTGTGCCCTGCCTCTGTTTAGAAAGTCTACACACCCAATATGGCGGTCGTGTGTAGGAAGAGAGTTCCCAGGACCAGCGCCATCACACGTGGAGGCAGTCATGCCTAAGAGTCCATCAGGGTGAGAGCTGCAAAAAAACTGCCAGTACCAACTGGATCCAAATGGAAATACAGACTACAGCCCACCGCACACACAGAGAATGTACCATGGACAGGGCTAGAAAAATTCACTTGCATGCCCGCTATGGCAAGCCAGATTTAATCAGGATGAGGTATTTTTTGGGCCTACTCGCCCTTTCTGGTGAGTAGGAAGATAACCTGACTTTTGATGTCTGTTTCTGACAGTGGACACATTAACAAGATTTAAAGGCATCTTTATTGCTCACAAAAAGAGTGAGCAATAAAGATGGCTTTAAATCCTGTTATCTTGTCACATTAGCTCGGCTTTCAGAGACTGAGGTCAAGCACATTACAGTTAGGGTAAGTGGGTTTTTCAAGTTACTAGACCTACAGGTCAGTAACATTTTTTGATTTTTCGAGCCCTGGCGGAGAAGGACACGTAGCATGCAGCTCACACAAAAATCAATATGGTCCCACTAATCAGGGCAAATGCACTGCCTTGCCCCTTGTCAAGCATGCAAAAGGACTATAACTGTGCCTCACATGCATAAGGGTAGAGATGAGTATGGACCCGTCAGTCCGCACTCGACGCTTGAGCTGACTTGCAGATCTGTGATCTTTTTACCCTACAAGTTAGCTGCTGCCATTTTGAGTATGTGCAGGCAGGAGAGAACAAAGGAAGCAGCCACAGAGCGCGAGTATAAACCAAGAGCAACGTCCCAGTGTGCATGCACCTACTTTGTAGCCAACCAGCTGGTAGCTGAGTGAAACAAGGATTACAGCCCTGTTTTGAAGGCTGAGGTCAGATCTGCTAAAATTGTGTTTAATCTCTCACGCAGCACCCCTGAGGAAAGTGTCCAATATTGAGTGACTAGACGTCCCAACTTAATTTTCTTCTTTAAATCACGTCCCGGTTTATGTAAAATTCTGACGATGATTTTTGCGTTCACAACGAAGCAGGAGGTGCGGGAAGGATGTCCTTAATAACAGGGGAAGAAGGAGGCGGGAGCGAAGAAGCAATAAAATGTGTGCCGAAGCTGAACACGCACCCACAGTGTAGCACTAGCAGGAAATAAAAAGATAGTTGCCCAAATGAACAGATAAACATTCAAGAGGTAAATATACAGTACCTAGTCCCTGCTCCGTGGGGAATCGAAAGACATAAAAGGAGGGACAAAGAGACCATGAAGAAGGATTGACCATTAGCAAGCAAGGAATTTTAAAGGACACTGAAACAAACAAATGAAAAGCAGTGGGTGGGCTGAAATCCCATAAACTATATACAACCGGCCTCAAAGCTCGACCTAAAAAGGACATAATGAGTGCAAAGCTGAAGCTAAACACTGGTAAGCAATGGGCGGGATGTAAGACCATAGTATGTTAGCAAAATGTCTTGCTGAGAGAGTGCATGCCCGGTCTAATATTACCTAATAATTGAAGTAATAGCAGTCACAAGAGCTGTAAACCAGTATTAGGAAGATGCTCAAACATGCTAATAACAATTACAATCAGATTTAGACACCATAGTTCATATGCCCATAATGCAAACCAAAAGGCAAGTTTGACAAAACCGAAAGCGCACTTCAGTACTCTTTCCAAATATGATATCTGATATACAGCTGACTTCAAATATCTGGCAAGAGCAATAGCTACCTACACACACAGAATATTCATGCTTAATAACAGATCCATGGAATCAGACAACAGTAGATCACCCATATACCCAGTTGAGACCTGGGTGATGAATGTATGTAACAAAAACGTCTCAACAGGTAATATTTAACGGTCGTTAATAAAACATGCACATATAGTTGCAAAAAGGAAAAACTAGGCGACTCAAAGGGTGTAAGAGAGATGCAAGGAGCATTCTGTATTTAGAACAAGCATGGACAAAGGAACAATACCAGCACTGTTTACATTGGATGTGAGCGTAACCCGAAAAAAATTGTGCACATAAGTGGTTGTGAAACACAAGGTGAACGGTGCATGGCAGACAATAATAACAATATTTACAAGATACTTTTCGGCTCACAAGTGGTTTTTTACAGAAATGAATTACAAAGAATTGACAATTTTGTGAACCAGAGAGTTGCGCTGGGAGGTCAACGGCCTTTCGACCTGTAGTAAGTTAAGGTTATCTTCAGGGCGTGGTTACAATTTTGTTCATGCTAATCTGGATGTAAATCCAGAATGGGGAACAATGAATCTCGGAAATGGGAAAGAGATGCGAAGGACAAGATGCACCTCCAGCCGGGGTGCACCTGAGTTATTTTCAGGTAGCAAAAGGGACATAGAGTCGTGTTTTGTATGACCGGTGTCAGCGCGGGGACATCCGGTGTGAGAAGATCTGGGGGGCGCAGTCCGGGGGCTCGATATAAATTGAATTCCTGGGATGGGATCAATTCCTGTATTAGAGGTCCGGCGGGATCCTCTGAGGGAGGGCAACTATCATTGGCGTTAGTACAAGCTGGTGGCTTTGACTTAGTTCTGCATACCCATGAGGGCAATGCATTGTTACATTTTTCCTAACTAGGTTTGCAATGAAATGCTAGGTTTTAATAATGCACAGCCAAAAACCAGCGATCATAAACTTTACATATTTCAGGAAATTATGCAAGGGACGAGATTTGCCTCAGAATGTTTCTACAGGGAAAATCAGATTTTCTATTACTGTTGAGCATGTGCCCTACATAGACACGAAAATGAGTACCAGTATCAATATGTTACATGAATAATGCGGGCATTTTGTTCATATTGGCGCATCTCTACTAACACTGGTTAATTTTGATTGTTCCATGGCATGTCCAGTTAATCTGGAATCTTTCTTTGATGATTTGTCTATGGCATGGAATTATTCCTTGTTATTTTACATTTATTGCATGCGATTTCCATCTTCTTGTTATCCTGGGTTTTACCAGAAGTGCCAAGTCTGTGAATGTAGCTTGTACTATGTAGCCTTTTGGATGCAAGTTTAGCCCCAACAGGCAGCTTTCAACTGTGTTTGTTAGTCCCTCCCGTATTTATTTATTTATATACATAGTTTTATAGAGCGCGAACCAGACCAAAGCTAGGGTATCAGAGCGCTTTACATAAGGCGTAAGATGAAACATTCAAAGGGGAACATTGCATAACAAAGACATAGTCTACAAGTAACAAGGAGTAACAGCATTGATAAAATTTGTTTTGAAACAATAAAAAGACCATTCAAGTTCGTATGGGTCATCCGTTCTCATGGCAACAATGAGAAGAATGTTCTGAACCAAAAAAAACAAACAATTTAAGTTCATGAAGGTCTTAATTAAGAGGACTTGAGAATAGAGGTAGTTTGGGGTTTGCCGATCTTGTGTCGTGGTTGTATTGATTTAAGGTAGGAATTTGTTCATCAGGAATAATTTTGCTTCCTTTTTGAAGAGAGGGATAGAGGAGATTTTTCTGATGTGTGGTGGAAGGGAGTTCCAAATTCTTGGAGCTGCCCCAGAGAATGCTCTGTTGGAAGTTTTAGACTTTTTGAAACGTGCGGGTTTCAGAAGTAGATTGTTAGCACTCCTTGAATGTCCGTTTCCTACAGATAGGCTAAGTTTTTGGGCTAGGTACTGAGAGTTGTGGTGTTACGCCTTGTGTGCGATGCAGGCCATTGTTAGGTGGATTTGAGCTTCGTAGGGTAGCCAGTTGAGTGCTTTTAGGTGTGGCGATATGTGGTCAAATTTCCTAGAGCCTGTTATGAGTCTTGCTGCAGCATTGAGACAGGCTTTTAGAGGGGCGGTTGAGCATTTGGGAAGCCCCGCTAGGGTGGTACATCCGTACTCAAGCCTAGAAATAACTAAGGACTGGTCTGCAGATTTGAGGTCCGCATTCTCAAGAAATGGATTCATTTTTCTGGCTGAGATGGAAGCGGGCATTTTTTGCCAATAAGTTGACGTGGTTTTTGCATGTTATGGTTCTTATCCAGAGTGATTCCTAGTTATATGGAGGAGTCCACTACAGTTGGCGTGCAGTTCAACGCAGTGATAGTTTTGATCCATTCCTTTGTCTCAGTGGTGTTCTTAGGGGGGGAGATAGGAGAAACTATTTTTTGAGAGTTTAGCTTGAGGAAGTTGGTTGATAGCCATTGGACTGTCTTTTCGAGGGCTGTATTCATTGACCTTATCTCTTCGATAGAGGAGATCTTGATGTACAGTTGGGTGTCATCCGCGTACATGTGGAAGGATATGTTCTCCAGCTGTAGTAGCTCGGTGAGTGGTTCGATGTATAGGTTGAATAGCCTGGGAGATAGTGTAGAGCCTTGAGGAACTCCCAGTAGGTTAGGTGAGGAAACTGAAAGATTGTTGTTGATCAAGTAGGATTGCGTTCTGTTTTCCAGGAAGTATTTGAACCACTGAAGGACTTTACCAGATAAACCCATCCTGTATTCTAGTCTTCTTAGTAGTTTGTCGTGGTTGACCGTATCGAAGGCTGAGGAGAGGTCGAGTAAAACTAGCAGGCAGGTTTTGTTGCGGTCAAGGGCTTGCAGGGCATCATCTACTACATGTAGGATGGCTGTTTCTGTGCTATGCCTGGTTCTGAAACCCGATTGGTGAATGTTCAGTAGATTGAAGTTCGAGACGTGTTGGTTTAGTTGTTGCTGAACACATTTTTCCAGGACCTTGGCTAGCATGGGAATATTGGTTATTGGTCGGAAGTTGTTGGGGTCGGAGTTATCTGCAGTAGGTTTATTAAGGATAGGGGTGACTTGTCCTGTTTTTCAGCAATCTGGGATGTTACCTTGTGCTAGAGAGGCGTTGATGATATTGGTCCAAAGAGGTGAGATGATATGGAAGAGGTGGGGTAAGCAATTTGAGGGGACAGGATTGTTGAAGTGGTTGTTAAGTTTGGTCGTTTCAATAATATTGGTGATTTCATTGAGATCGTAGAGTTTAAAAGTGGCCCAGTGAGAGTTATTTTTGGGCAGTGGTAGCTCATGCATTGCAGACATATTGGCATGACTGCTCTTACGGGTGGCTGAGTTGAGTGCTGCTACACTAAGTTAGAGTTGAAGAGAGTTCATCTTAGCTGAGAAAAATGAGGAAAATTCTACACTACTCAACTGTGATTTCGATGTTAGGAGTGAAGATTTAGATAATTTGTTAGATTGTTGTTTCAGAATTTCAAAGAGTTTCCTTGGTCTATTTTTGGCCTTGTCTAGTTCTGATCTGAAAAAGTCATTTTTGATTGTAGGATACATTTATTGTAGTAGTTTCTCGATTTCCGGAGAAGTTTGAGATGATTGGGGGAGGGATGTTGCCTCAATTTCCGTTCCGCTGATCTGAGTTTGCGTCTCTCTTCATTTAAGGCTTCGCTGGACCATGGGTTTTTGTGTTTTTCCTAAATTCTTTTGAGTTTTGGTGGAGCGGCTTGCTCGAAGACTTTGGTCATTTCGGAGTTGTAGTGAGCTGTCAGGTCATTGACTTCTAACCCGTTATTGGGGGGAGTGAGAACCTTCTCACAGTGAGAGGCCAGGCTGTTCCAATCGATGTTTTTTGTGTCTCTTAACCAATGTTTTTGCTTGCTTTGTTGCGGGAAGGTTTTCTTGAAGGCGGATGGAATTTGGAAGGTGAAAATGTGATAGTTTGACCAGTCACAAGGCATAACTGAGAGTGCGTCAATAGTATTTTGATTAGATATGATCCAATCAAGAGTGGCACCCTTTGAGTGAGTCGGCATTGAGATAATTTGGATCAGGGAATGGTCTGCTAGGAAGGTTTTGAGGGAGTTAACCTGCTTGTCCAGGGGGTTATCCCAGTGGAGATTGAAATCACCCAGGTATATGTCTTTGGAGTGAGGGGAAAAGTTTGAGGTAATAATTTCCATAAGCTGTTCAGTGAATTCAGCATTCAACCCTGGAGGATGGTAAAGAATGTGTAGTTTGTGAGAGTGGGTACTTGAAGAATTAACAGAAATCCCCAAGTATTCACAAGAGACAAGGGGTTCCGAATGAAATTTCGAGACTGAGATGTCGGACCGATGTATGCAGTCTAAGCCTCCGCCTGTCTTGTACATTCTGTCTAATCTAACGATGTTGTAGTCGGGGGGGGGGGGACGACAAGAAGATCTAGGCAAGGGGAGGATGACTCATTAAGCCAAGTTTCTGTGAGGATGATTATATCAATTGTCCTGTAGAGTGCAAGGTCGGCGATGTCAGATGCACGTTTTGGGGCTGACCGGCAGTTCAGTAGAAAACAGAGCGCGTTTGTGGCGCTCTTCACAATTGGCTCAGGGTTCTCAATGTGTGCGGTTAATGATTGAAGGTTATTCAGATTTATTCCTCTAGGTCTTGGATGATAAGTTCTACTTGGGTCGCTAGGGACTGGGAGTATAGCATATTCATCTTTATTAGAGGTAGGACCAGCCGCGGTTTCACATTGCTGTAGAAGTGATTGGATTTCACTGTCCGTTATGTAATTGGAGAGTCTGCATGTGTGCAAGACTCGATCCGATAGTGGTAGAGGGATAGTTTTTATCCCCTTCTCGCCTGTTGCTAGGGATTTCCTCCAATGTTGCACTGACCTGTGCCCAATAGAAAGAAAGGGTTGGGCAGGCCCACAACATGTGCAGCAGGCCTGAATCCTGCTCAGGACATCTAGGGCATGCTGCTGAAACATTAGAAAATATAGCGTGTAGTCTGTGTGGTGTAAGATGTGCATTGTAGAATCATGTATTGTTTAAGGTTTAATCTGTAATTGCGTGAGATTTTGGGGGGGATTTTTCCATTATTTGTCCTGCAATTCCTTACCCAGGGCCAGCTCCTACTGGCTCTGCAACTGTGTCAAGAGTAGTGCTAAGTGTGTTTGAAGACCTCGATATAGCAACCATATTAATTGTCTGCCGTTGCCCATTAAGTATAAGGAATGCACTAATTCGAGCATGTTGAGTTACGTGCCTAACGTTGCTAACTGTAGTTTGACATAACTTATGACATTTGCATGTGTGATGCACAGTGAGTCTGACAATCTCTGCTCGCTCACAAAATCTTCATGGCTCACCAACATGCCAGCTTTAAACAGTGCTCTCACCGTATTCACATCTGCCTGCATTCATGGACATAGTTGGCGTTGAGTCAATACTTCTGCTGGGGTAGGGAGACCCAGCAATGGTATATTGGGGCCATAGGTAATTGTATGTACAGTATATTTCAGGGTCATTTTCCATTAGGTGAGAGCAACTTTAAGTAACAGTGGAGCTAACGTGGGGGGTTTGCTCCCCGGGGCACAGTAATTTGGGTAGTAAGCCCTGGGTGTTCAATCGAGGTGTGTAGGCTATTTCTTGCAAAATACGGCCAGCTAATCCGTACAAAAGCCATTGTAGTTGGCTCGCCAGGCAGTAAGACTTCGTCTGGTGCCCCCATAGTTCCATTGTCTGACAGTAGCAGTAATTTTGCTAAGCTAATACGCCTAAGGCCATTGCCCTAGATTAAGTTTGTCAAGAGTGTGTTCAGCATTTTAAAATATTGCATTGGGACCACTACTGGCAAAGCAGTGAAATAATGTAGCACGCGCATGAGCATTACAATTTTGGATATAGCAATGTGCCCAGTGACGGACAGGGGGGCTGTCAAGAAGGATACCTGGGAGTGTAATGAGGATAGCGGTTTGTGTAGATTCCTGTCTAACAGATTTTTTGACTGCCTGTATACTTGAATCCCTAAGTATTTAAAAGTGTTTGGTGCAACCTTAATTAACTTATATCCAAATGTAATGGATGTGGGCTGGTGATTATCTCCAATTAAAAATGCATGGTATTTATCCACATTTACTGCCACCCCAGAAATGTGTTCAAATAATGAGAAGGTTTGGGCTACTGTATGTAAATTGACCCGGAGGTTTTTGGCAAAAAGAATTAGGTTATCCATGTAGAGTGACAGTGCATGGACTGTTGGGCCAATGGGGATACCCCTATCTTGGGCGCTGAAGAGCAGACTTTGCCCCAAGGGTTCTAACGCTAATACGAACAGCATAGGGGATAGCGGGCATCTGTCTCCTGCCCCTGTGCATCGAGTAAGTTTTCGATATGTGGACTCCAGTAAATGCCCTTGCAGTAGAGGAGGAGTATAGTAGAGTAACCCATCGGAGAAAGTTGGGTGGGATACCAAATCGGCGAAGAACAGCTAGCATGTAATCCCAACTCGGTGTGAAAAGCTTGAGGAAGGCATTATTTATCCCAGCCAGAGTGGTAACATGCGTCATCGTTGGTATGTTAATCTCAAGAATAGGGACCCATGGGGGATGTCTTTAGAGGATTGAGCGGGTAATTGCCTGACTTATCAGCTTCTGCATGCGATTTCTGAGTATAAGATTGATGATCAATGAGAGGCAGTCACTCTTAATAGTTCTGCATACTCTCGCCGTGCTCTTTGGAGCTCTGCTGTTCTGGTCTCGTCCATTGCCGCAGACTGTCCCAGTGCACCCAATCCAGCGTCAACCTGCATCAGCCTCCATTACTGTGCTGATCGATGTCCCCCTGACCACCACCTTGAATGCCTCCGACTCGATCAGGGGTGAGGAGGCTGTTAGTGTTTATCTGTGAAGTAATTGTACATGCTGCTGGCAATAGTGTCTCCGAACACTCCATCCTTTAAGAGCAGGGGGTCGAATCGCCTTGTGGGTACTGGTGCCAGATTCCGACCCCAGGTCAAGATTACTTTCACCAGGTTATGATCCGAGAGTGTCTTCCCGAGGTAGGTGGTGTGAGTTAACTGGGGTTGGAGTGCAGTGGTGCATAACACCTTTGTGCTCATGATGGCTTCCGGTCGTCTTTGAGGATTGAGCGAGTAATTGCCTGACTTATCAGCTTCTGCATGCGATCTTGATCTGTATTTGGTGTGTAAATGCATCCAAGTACTATGGGTGTGCCATCTAAGTTGTCCTGGAGTAAAGTGTATCTGCCATTTATATTTATATGTGCCATCTGATATCGACCCATCTGTTGAGAGTGGACCTGCCTCAAAAAGTGTAGTCGTTGTTAGGATCTCTGCTCGTCGGCCCTCCAGTACTTGCTACTGTGTCTGCGTCATTTCACCCTTGCCTTGATGTGGCATGGCCGGTCTCCTCCTACCACGTTCTCTTCTCTTGGTGTGCATGGGGGGGCGTCTCAGACTCTGAGCGAGGGATAGGTTTGGGCAAGTGTCCTCTATCCATGCCTCTGTAGTGTCTGGGGTTTCAAAGTAGTTGCCTTTGTGAGCATGAATAATCTTAAGCCGGGCATGGTATAACAAGGCGTACTTGATGTTAAGTGTCCTTAATTGTGTTTTTATTTCCTGGTATGAGGCCGCAGGCGTTGGGCCATAAGTGTGTAATCCAGAAACAGGGAGATGCAGGTATTTTCGTAGGTTAGAGGTAAATGTTCTTGGGGGCAGCTTAGAATTGTATCTCGATCTGTATAGTTGAGGATACGGGCCACCATTGGATGTGGTGCTGCACCCGGAATCGGTTTACTGTTTGGGACTCTGTGTGCCCTCTCCATGCAGAACATCTCAGTAAAACCCTCCAGGGGCCACCACCTCACTCATCCATGTTTCGATAAATTGAGTGGCATTTGAGCCCTCGCTATTGTTTGGTAGACTGGCTATCTGCACATTGTTGCGACGGGAGTGCACTTCTGCATCCTCCACCCGGTTTTGTAGGGTGGTCACCTGACGTTGGAGTTGTGCAACCATGTCGGTGTGTTTTTTTTCTGCCATGGTGTGACTTCAGCCAATGCGCTTGAATTGTCTTTTACGGTGTCTGTGAGTTTCTTTGGTCCGCCTTGAGGAAACTGCGATCCATGGTAAGGGCCCCCAGTTGCTGCTCTAGGGCCGCTCGAGACCCCCGGATTTCCTTCAGTATTATATCAAGTTTGTCTAGTGGTGGATCCATCGCAGTGTTAGGCACATAGTCCTCTGCAAATGTTGTAGGTGAGCTCTCTGACCTGCTGGGCTGCAAACGCTCAGGGTTAGTAGGATCAATTTTTTTACCTCTTGTGCGGCCCATTTCGACACCGCGCTTCTCATGCAGGTGACTGCATTAAGTCCCAGATAATGCGTCTGGATTCAACGATGTGCAGTATTTAGTCCACTTATCTAACATGTCTTCCCCTGATCAGTACCCTAGTCTCTGGATCCCAGCGTGCCGTGACCAGCCAGATAGTGCAGTACTGGGTCCCTGCCTTATCAAGTCGCTCTGTCCGTAGTGCTAATGTGTGGTGACTGTGTGGGCATCTAATCCTGGACTATGGGTTCTTCGACATGCCCCATGATGAGTCCATCACAGGGGCCACCCGACGCTGCGTTAAGTTCAGCGCAGCTATCTGCCAAGAAGGTCACCTTTCCAGTGTCTTACTTCTGGTCAACAAGGAAGTTGGGGCAGACTAGTGCGGGGCATCAGATGTTCCAGATGTTATCACATGTCTTTTTTCGGATGCACTGGGGCACATGGGGGTGCACTTGTGTCAGTCGTGATTGGTGGTGAAGGACAGTGTCGCCCCGCCAGCTCACCTCTTCTGTTGATGAACGGTATAGTGAGATCAGTTAAGAGGCGTCTCGCCTCGTAGTTCCCAGTCGTGCAGCGTGTGCGGCAGTGTATAGTCTAATGAGGGCGACCAAAGCAGCAGCAACCATCAGTGTTGTATGTACCACAGGCACCGACCTGGGAGGTGGGTAGGGAGGCGCGGGTGGTCAGTCAGCAGAGGCCCCACCCGCTCTGCAAGGCCTTCCGTTACTACAGCACACTCCAATGCTGCCCGGGACAGGCCCCGGTCATGCACACCTGGCAGTGAATGGAAGGATCCAGCCCAGAGCCTGTCTATTGTGTCAAATCATTGGGCCCAGGCGAAGCGTCACGGAGCCCACTCCGTAGCCTCCGTCCAGTCGCGAGCCCCAATCGCTGGCCTGTATCGGAATCCAGCCTGCAGCCCCACCAGGGCCCGCCCGCCCGGTGTATAGGCAGACGGCTGCTGCTGCGCAGGCCGCCCTCCTGTCAGCTGTCATCACAGCCATCAGGCTCAGCAGACTGCCCCCGGTCGCACCGTTCTCCACCCACGTAGGGCCCGGATATCAGTACACAGCGCGAAGGAGGCACTGGCCACACCACAGGGACAGGGCCGTCAGGTGACACAGGCGTCGGGTCCGGGGACTCTGCCTCTCCTTAGACCGTGTAGACCAGATGCTCCTTCACAAGCCCAAGCCCACAACTTGTGCCGCCTGCTCTCCTGTCCTCCATCCTGCCAGAGGAATCCTGCGTCCGTGCGTCGTCTGGCCGTTCACTCGTTCCAAGGGCTATAATCTTATCGTGCCAATCATCTGTGCGACGGGATGCATCAGCATACACTCGGGGTGGATGGCCACTACACTCGAAGGATTCCTCAGGATTTTTAGTCCCAGGAGCGCTCTATGCGTCCGCCATCTTTGTCGGTAAGCCACGCCCCCTCCTTTTATTTGTTTTATTGTCATTCACATTTTTCATCCACCCACTTAAGCTTACAGCATGAGGCGTAGTGAGTCTGTCCAAATCAGCCATTGGCTAACTTTACTGTGAATGGTTGCTAGGAGCACATCCACACACATGGGTTCCATTCAGTGGCAAGTAGTTCTATAGCATGTGTGTTTCTTGAGACCTCAAAAATATTTTTGCTTTTAGCCAAAGTTGTTTCCTACCTTGATGAGGGCCCAACAGCTTCCCCTGCAATAATGTTTTGCAAAAACAATGACAAAATAAAAGAAGCGTTCATTAGAAGCCTGGCAGCCACAGGCAGACTTATTTACTTTGCCCATGCTTGTTTTATGCTGGAAAGTAAATGTTGGGTGCCATTATCCTCTGCTTTCAGCATTTATCCATTGGTAGCTGTGAGGTTGCTTTTGAGGTCGCGCCTGGGCAGTGCATGCGTTGCTCTGTGACGCATGCTGTATTGAGGTTGGGACTTGAGGCTCCGCCCACTCTCCGCTCACATTATTCATTGGCTTGAGTTTTTGTCCACGGTAAACTTCAGTAATCCCTCCTTAGTACTGCCTTGCCTTATTTTGTAACCTCCCATAGTGACACCCCCTGTTACGTCTGTTGTTGCTTGGTAGGCTTTTATTACAGCCTCCGAGCACTAGTCTCTCAAATTGCTGTGGCTAATAATATTTATCTTTTTTTTCTGGTCTGCTGCTCGGTACTTTTCATAGATGTATGTTGATACCACGACAGGCCGTGCAGCTCTGTTTTCTTCCTCAGTCATAGGAGGTGCAGTGTAGTGGTACTAACCTACTTCCAGGCAGCGCCTGGCCTGTGACCGCTTCAGTGGCGCCTTGCTGCAAACATTGGAATCCTTATTGTACTGGTACTGGCTTCTTCCCATGCAGGTTTCCTCTTGTGGGGGGTAGCCATGTTTGTTTTTTCCAGTGCAGCGGCCATGTTGCTGTCCTCTTGCTCAGGGTGATATTTTCATGCTGGGCTGGAGCTCATGAAATGGTGCCTGCATATACACTTATAATGATGCAGTTTGATGAACGTTGTGGAAAAAGCTAACCTGTGAGATGTTGTTGTCCACAGAGTACACCATCACCATGTATGACACCAAGAACAAAGAGCTGCGCTGGAACGCCACCTACTTTGATTATGCGGCGACGCTGCCCGATGAGAGTACCGAATACAGTAAGTAAGACGTGAGAATGTAGTAAAGGCTCTTACCCAGAGGGAGCAGCGTTAAATATGTAGGATTCAAGTAACATACATACATGCTTCGCAGTGCCTGCAAACAGTGCAGATTAAGTAACGATTCAGGCACTTGAATGGGTTGGAAGTCAAACAGGGGTTTGGGCAGTGTTGTGCTCAGCATTTCTGCTCAGATGTTTGTTTCTGAAAACGTGGTAGTCTAGACATGGACGGTTTCCTCATATAATGACCTTGTACCACAATCTCCTACAGTTGTGGCTTCAAGCGTGTTCATTTTGTGGGCAGTGATTATGCGAATTGCTTTCAACGGTGAGATTCGATTTTTGTTTGAGGAACCATTGCCTTAATCAAAAGATCCTTCTAAGGATCTGGCATTAAAATCATGTCGAATGCCATTTAAATCCGCAGTACATGCTCAGCACTATCTCTACCCTCATACACAGGGCATGGGAGTCATGTCGACCATCTGAATGGTCTTCCCTCAACGGCTGGGAGGGAAGCGCACTACTATATGTCAACATCTGAAATAAAGTTGTCTTGCGTTCTTAGAGTACACAACCCTTTAAATCTGAACATTGAAGGGATATTATCTGAGCCCGGAAGGCGCTGTGTGGAATGTGTCCTGGTAATGCTAGGTTTTTGATCTGACGAGAATTAGCTCTACCTTAAGCCTTTTCTAATTAGAGGGAGATCAGTGATCTCGCAGCTCCTTAACTATAGGTATAATCTGAGCATGCAGTGCCACTGGAAAGGGCACACACGCCTCCACCATCCCTGTGTCATTACGGGACACACCCACAATCCTACACATTCGGGGCCATCTTGAGAATGCAGTCTCTTCTGCTTCACTTCACTCAGTGGCAGTTTGAGTTGGAGATGCATATGAAGTGGGTGTCTGCTTATTAGTAGCCTGTTCCTACATGCTCCCAAGCTTCGCCAATACATTAGATGACGCACTGCACCACAACGCTTTCTGAAGCCCCAGTTTGCTGCCCTGGACTTGCATACATTGCTCCTCACTGTGAATAGCAACCTTTGATTGCTCGTGGTCTCATGCTTTACTCTCAAACCAACCTCCGTATGATTCTCCCACCTTTTATCTCCTCCAGACCGGCACCACCCTATTCTTGGTCTTCTGCAGCTAAACAGGCATGACTTCCTTTGCTCAGTCATGTGTTAGAATCTGAAATGGAACCGGTTTGCAATGCGATGATACTTAATGCACTGAACTCTGCAATGACCTACATTCCCACAGAAATGTAGCACATTGAATGTAATGTCTTTTTGTGTCCTAGAAATGTCCCACTTTGTGTCCAATGGTGATGGCCTGGTAGTGACCGTGGACAGCGAGTCCGGAGACGTCCTGTGGATTCAGAACTATGCTTCCCCGGTAGTCGCTTTGTACATCTGGCAGCGAGAAGGCTTGCGGAAAGTATTGCACACCAACGTCGCCGTTGAGACTCTTCGCTATCTAACCTTTATGCCTGGAGAAGTTGGCCGCATAACTAAGTGGAAATACCCCTTCCCGAAAGAGACCAAGGCCAAGAGCAAGTTAACGTGAGTATGGGCACTGTGGGACTCCGAGGGCCTTTGGCGCGCTGCTCACTGGCTGCCCAGCACTGTTCTTTGCAAAGGACCCTTTCTTCTTTGAAATGCCGAAGAGTTATGCGAAAATGTCAGCAGTGCCCCTGGGGCACCCTGGGGGTCCACTGTATTAAAAGTGAGTTTAGGCTACATTTTCAATTAGTTTAAGTAGTTTAAAAGAATGCTTGAACACCTGTGAAAATACCTGTTTGCAGTGACAGTAACGACTAGATTCATGGCATGAGGCTACGTTGGGTTGCCCGATTAATCCAATTCCCGGAAACAGTATAGGCCTTCATGTTAAACCTGAAAGATTTCCAGTCCACATAACTTTAGTTCACGTCAGTTGAACAATGTTTTAGGTGCTATCCTCCCAGACCATATTTCTCCTTCCTCAGGCAGTGTTGAAAGTGATCAACTAAATGCATCAAAACTAGCATTTCCCAAACAGTGGGTTGTGATGAAGCCGATTTCTGGTGGTTTGTGAAAGAGCAATAAATAAGGATGCCTTTACATCTTTTATTTATCTTGTCGTATTTGCTGTACGTCAGTGGAGGTGCAGAGGTCGAATGTCAGGCCCAGTCTTCTGCCAAATTGCTGCTTATTCTTTTAGCATGAGGAATGGCGATTAGATTTCCTTCTCTGACTGCGAAATGAGAGGAGCCTTTAAAGTGGACTATGTGACAACCCTGCTGGGCTACAGGGAGTGACGGAAAGGCTTTAGGATTCATTTTTTGACACAAATACAAAAGTAGGCACCTGTAAATGAGCTGTACATATACTTCAGAATATACGAGCCGTTAGGAAAGCAAAAATGAGAAACAGATCTTTGTTGCATTTGTGACATGTGAAGGAAGCTAAGATTTTAATAGGATCAAGACAAATCAAGATACTTTAACTTGGCACAAATGATAAATATTCTATGAAATCCGTTTATACACATTGTCATTTGTGTGCTATATGGTTTTATAAGTAAAACCGTATGTCCGCGCAAATTTAATGGCCATTTTAATGGAAAATGTGCGGTCTGTAAAAGACGGTCCGTTACCGTGCAGTACTTGGGTGATAATTTGCAACATTATGCTCCATAAGGCCCACCAGCTGCATACGACACACTTATCACTCTCATAGTGAATACAGGTGCTAACCTTAATGTGAAGCTAGGATTTTTCACAATCCCTGTGACTTCTGTGATGTAACATCGATGTGTGCCCCCACGCTTACAGTTGTACCTGCACCACTGGTGCAAAGCTGCTCAACTATTTCCTCAAGTCAGGTTATGAAACAAACTCTTACAAGTATTTCAAAGAAGCCTTTGTGCGAGCCTTCCAGTACTTCACAAAGCCATTTCAACAGAGAATGTGCTAACTAGACGTGACCATACACAATCACCCCACTCGTGTATTACTGTCCCACATAAATTGAGAAATAGGGATGTGGCCTAACGACCAGAGCTGCCAACTTTGGAACTGGGGAACCAGATTGGAGTCCCAGCATTGGCTCTGGGCAAATCACTTAATCTCCTGTACTTAAAAATAAATTAATCTGATTTTGTGTAATGTAATCTGCTGCTCATGTAAAGCGCTCCAGTGCCGTTGTGCAGTGTTTGCACTATATAAACTGCTAATTTATATTCTGTTGCAGAGGGGATGTTTCAGATTTCCTCGAATCACTTGTATCAACATGAAGAATTTTCAGATGCCTTGTGATTTTATTGAACAGATGCCACAGGCTAGCGTCCCAATCTGAAACGTTTTCCACCTCCAGTGCAGCTCACCAGCTGCCTCTATTACGGCCAGATCGGTATCTTCACAACAGTTAGATATCGACATATCGAAGGACATAGTCAAGGTTATGACATTTACAAACAATTGTTGTTAGAGAGGAACGCAAAGAATTGTAAAGGGTATGTTATTTTGATAATTCACAGCATTTTGAAAGCATGTCAAATATTACATTAAAAAAATCACCTCTGTTTGTTGAAGCTAGGTGGGTCGGGAAGGTTTGTCATTCTGAAAATTGTGTATTTGTTCTAAAATGTTTGAGAAGCAGTGATCCAAGCCAACTAAAGCTAGAGTTCCTGTACCTTGCCGTTTATTTACTTTTAAAAAAAGTACAATATGAAATTCCTTCAGCTGTAAATGCCCTCAGTGTTGCGTTCTCGTTTCAGCTTCGCTTCTGTAGAAAAGATTCAATCTGTGCCCCGCACTAAAAGACTTACTTCTGGAATTCCATCGTAGGGCACAGTTTTTCCGATCAATGATTGCAAGCGTAGGTGCTTACAATGTTGTAAGCCTGTCCTATGGTACCCAGGCGGGATCTTCTGTGCATGTTGAGTAGGTATTAATCTGTGAACCATTTCAACGTCTTTTGTGTATTTCTTGGCCTGTATGGTAATGCATCTGAGCTAAAACCCAATAAAATGTTACTGTATATAAAAAACAATGCTGTAAGCCAAAGCCACTGGCGCTTGAAGCAAGACGGGATAAACCTCTCGTTCAGTGGTTCCAGTGAATGTGTGGTGTAAAGAAGATCATGGGGATTCCCTCTTTCCTCTCACACATTGCAGTAGTTTTGAGGGAGAACTATATTCACAAATGTTAGACGCGGTACTGTTTTCTGTTAGTTTGCTTTGTGTTTAAACCTTCACCGCACTGCTTCATGCCTGCACAGTGGTAATTGTGGTTTTGGAAACTGACAGACTTGTCAACTGGATTAAAGCCACTCCCTCGTATAATCTTGGCATGGTGGCCTTTTGCCTGCTGCCAGTGTAGGGCTGATTACCAAAGCTGCAGGGTTGTGCCTTGGCACCATGTGAGTACGGAGAGCCTGGCATGGGATATCTGAGAAGGGGCCACTGGGAGTCCAGAGGAGAACGTGAAGTTGGCTGGCATGTTATTCGCTTGCGGTTGATTGAAGTACAATTCCAGTTGCAGGGACCCAATGGCGAGAGATCACGGGAACAAAATATAGAGTAAACTCAAATGGAGAGTGGCCCTTGTTCAAAGTGCACTCTAAACTCTCAAGGAGAAGCCTTTGCTCACTATAGATGACAAATTTTAGTACACGATACTCCAGAAAATACAGGGTGAGCCTACACAAGGAGTCCTCGGTTCAAATTCAGAATAAATACGTTTTTACGCCAAATCAGAGCAGATGTTTATGGATAGACCCCTTACTGGATGAAGCCTAATGGAGAGTAATTTCATCAACATGTATGAAAAGCTGCACCGGGGAAACATTGGGACAAAGTACTAGGTACATTTCAGAGTCTTTAACGGTCTGATTTTGTTGGCAACTTTATAGTCTGCTTTAAACGCTATTTATAAGGGATAGAGAGAACAAGCTAGTTCTTGTGCCGAGAGTGAGGTATTATTTCTTCTTTTTTGCACATGTTAGCCTAGAAAATGCCGTGAAGAGCCGGGATTTACGGTATTCAGAAGTCTGTCAGGCATCTAACATTTGTGTTGCTGTAAAAAAAAAAGAAAGCCAGAAATGTTGGCACAAACACAGACTGGTGTGAAAAGCCTGTGCGATTGCCTCCAAGAAACCAGCCCAAGGCAAAGGGAGGGGTAGCTTTGGCAAACAAACGGTAACTCAAGGAGGCGGAAGCATTGTTATGGGATGTCTTGTCCTTTGCTAATGTCCGGTGTAGGCTTTCCAAAAGGATTTACAATCTGTCATCCGGGCGGAGGGCGCTTTTCTGCTGCCCATTTTAAAAGTAAATCAGTGAAAAGGCAGTAGATACACAAACCGTGCTCTGTCTTGTTCATTTCCCCTAACAGTTGAGCACCATTTGTACTTGTTTTCCTTTATTCACCCGCTCCGTTGCTGACTAAATAAGGTCCTACTGTGCGGCACTGACTCCCCCCTGTATCTGTCTTGTTGTTCTGCTGCAACCAGATGTAGTAAGAACGCTTTCCCCAAGCACACCTGTAAAAGAGATCCCATAGCGCCCCCTAGTGGGATCCTTCTGACCTTACCTTCTGAATTTCCAGTAGCTGCCAACCTGAGGACAAGGCCGCACATGGTACCTGGAGCCAGAGAGGGATGTATGAAAAGGGCGCTTCAGATTAGAGTGGACTGCCTTTATTGTTCCAGTGGTGGTATATTGGTGCGATAGCAGAGAACCGGTTGGATAGACCGATGTGAGATTGACTGTGTGTGTGGGGTACATCTGTTCTGCTTCGGACATTAGGGCAGCCATGATGCCCGAGTGTCCTGCAGTGTCGCCGGCTGCACATCAGTGGGTGGAAGGGGAAGCCTGGGTGTCCACCATGCATGTCTCACCCACAGAAAGCTGCTCTATTAACGTGCTTTCTTCTGCTTCCAGGCCCACGCTCTACGTTGGCAAGTATTCCACAAGCCTGTACGCTTCGTCCTCGCTGGTGCACGAAGGAGTCGCCGTGGTGGTGAGTAGCTCAGCAGCCAATGACCAGTCACAAACGTCCCATTCTGCGACCAGGGGCCTTTCACCCAGAGATCACTCGTTTCTAATTAAGTTGCTGGTTTTTGGCCTAAACCAGACGCCCTTTCTTTGTAAATAGATGGACTGTGACTGATCCTGTCATTACAATGGGGCTGTGGACGGTGAGGGTATGGACTAGATTCCTTTGTACTTTATTAGGGATCTGTAACTAGTAAGGTTTGTTGGCCCTTCACCTACAGATAACTGCATATAAAATACAACGTACACACCTTAAATAAAAACTAAATGCAACGTAAGTGTACGTGTAGGGAAAATCGTTTTCTTGTAGGAAAGCTCGGTTGGTTAATGCAATCATTTCAGATGTCTGTGAGCGTAATCACAGTCACTAATTTGAATCCTGATCAATGCACTGGCATAATAGTGACGTGTATTTATGGTGCTCAGAAGTTAAATACTGTGACAGAAAGCACTGTGAACATGTAAATCATTTTAAATTAAAACATTTATTACACACTATGAATAGGCTGTCGTGAAAAGTGCAAAAAGGTTGTGTTTATATGTTTACAGTGTTTTCAAATGTTATGTTTTTAGTAATACACTGACTGGACCCAGTGCATATCTTATTTATAGGTTTCCATTAACGGGACAATTCCAGGTTCTACCAATTAAAGCTTCTATTGGCTTCCAAGCAATCTGCAAATGTAATGATCAACTAATTGAACACATTTACATTTGTTTAGGAGGAGGGACCCTGGAGAGAAAGTGTACCTCTCTTTAGCTACCTCATACTTCACGGTAGAGAAGGCCCTTTATTCTCTCATTTCAACCTGTGGCAACTCAACTGTTAAGGGTTGGTTGTTTTTTTATTAATAACGATATATATCAAATTAATAAAGCCTGGGTTCCCCCGACCACTTCGACCTCTGGTGCCCACCAATGCCCTGTTGTGGTTTTCAGGGAAGTCAATGTACAATAGTGGCCCCACCCCTCCTCAGATGCGTAGACAAAATGCACTCTAGGACGTATGGTGGGCCATTACCTATGTACAGCAGCCTTGAATCAGGAGTACTCTCCATGGCTGTGTTCAAGACTGGGCTGGTGTTGAGAGGAAAAAGAAAAAAAAAGATTAACCTGTGCCGGCCGACCACCGCCTCTCCTCCGACCTCTTCCTTCCGGTCTCCAGTCCTGACTGCTAGCAGGAAGCACCCAGGCTCTCCTGAACCAATCACAACGCTGCAATGCAGCGTTGTGATTGGTCTGAGCGCCGTGGTTCGTCACTTAGACGGGGATGGGAGGCTTTGCATGTTCCTCATCAGGCTGTGTAATGCAGCTTGGTGGGGAAGATGCAAAGTGCGCATGACTGTTTGACCGACCCAAGAGTGCTGGCCAAACAGTCATGTGCACTTAGGGAGTGAAAACCACCACTCCTCCTCCTGCTCTTGCCAGCCTGCCCGCCACTGACTGCAGTAGCAAAAATAAAATGATAATAATGATACGTTATTAACATTTTATTTCTCCTTTTAAGCAGTGGCTCAACGCTCCTCTGCCTTAGCGGAGAAGCTGCCACTGCCTTCAGTATGACCTCACATTCCTTTCGCTGCCCGAGGATGACTTTCCAGGCGGTCCAGAGGTTTCTAGTGTAGACCAGAACCTGTAGGTGAGTAAATGTGAAAGGAGTGTGCCTCTGTTAGGTAAATTTGTCAACCTCAGCGAGGTTTCCACGTGGCAGAGTGAGTCTGGAGTGCTGGGGCAGAGTTGTTTACATATAGTGTACTCCTGGGAATGTATGTAAAGTAGCACACTCTACCTCCTACGCTGCAGCGCTCCTCAGGAAGCTTCACTGGCTCCTCTTTCACAAGTGCAGCCAATTCGAACTTCTCACACACATATACAGAGCCCTGCACAACACAGGACCTGAACAGCCTCATACACTTTCACCTACACACAAGACACCTACTCTCTGGCTCACTCCCACCTGCACACACTCCCTGCGTCCGCAAAAGCAAAACTGGAAGTCGCTCATTCTCCTACATCGCACCCTAGACATGAACGAGCTCCCTCAACACATCAGAGCCTCCTCCTCACTTCTTGAGTTGTGCAGGAAGCTGAAGACTTAATAATAAGGAAACTTATAAAGCGCCTGGTTACGCACACTGGCGTGTCCCCGCGCTGTGGTGAGTGAGAGGCCCCTTACCCCCACTGTACTGCAGGCACCCCACCCCTAATAATATTAAGGCTAATTGGCTCTGCATATAAGCACCTTTGGACCAGACACCTTGCCCACACTCCTGGATACCCTCTCGGATGATTTGTGCGCTATACAAATCAACATACCATTACTTTAGTCACTTGCACTTTTGAGTAGTTGTAATTCACACATGCAGCAAGTTTCTCAAATCCTCATGATCCGTTGCCTGGCTGGTTCCATTGTTTTTACATCTTTATTGCGCTTAATACATGTGGCGAGGCTCAGTCATTTGGTCCCTAACCATGTCACGTCCAGTAAGTCTGTGCCTCCTATCATTCTGTGGAGCGGCCAAGCACTGAAGGACTGTCAGAATCTCAATTTGGGTGTAAAAAATGAACTTCACTAGTGTGGATCTGCAGTTCGACCCACTTGTAAATATTTTAAGGAATATGCTTCCAAGACCGAAGTCAATGTTTGAGGAGACCCTCTGCAGCCAGGCTCATGGTAATGACTTGATAAGAGCTGCACTGGGGAGTGGGAAGAGACAGTAATCATATTGTGTTTCCAATGGAGAACGTTTCAAGCAGTGTCTTGTATTACAGAATATTGTTTCTCTTCTAGCCACGAGGCAGAGCTATTCCGCTGCTCGAGGGCCCCAGGACGGACGGTGTCACCATCGAAGACAACGGGGAGTGTGTCATCACCCCTAGCACAGATATCAAGTTTTCTTCGGGGCTTAAAGAAAAGGACAAGTTTAATTTCTGGCGAAATCACTGGCTTCTGATCGGTAACTATAATTAATTCTTGTCTTGCACATGATGGACTGCAGCGCCCTCTTGTGGATGTTGCAGGTTGTTTTTATCACAAGGTTATCCACATTCATCGTTAAAGGCTTTATTGAAAAGGCACAGAATTAATAACGTGTACTGTGAATATTTTGAATGCAGGGACACCGTAAGTATTTTGGGGCCCCTGGGCCAAACGTATTTTGGGGGCCAAACGTATTTTGTTGCCCCTGTTTGGAACACATTTGAATATATGAGCCAATTTCCGCTTTTTCATGCCCTCTTTAGCCACGTTACTGGTTCAAATTTTAAATGTGTTTACATATATAGTAAAGTGTGTTTTCGATATTGTAACCCAGAAGCAGCTCACAAACGTTATTGCAAATACTCTGTGACTCCCCCCTTTTGTCATATGTGAAGTTCTGTTTTGATCTAAAAAACTTATGTATGTTGCATGAAAAATAAACACATTTCTCTGCAAAATGTCTGTAATAGACTCTCAAACATGACCCACATAAAATAATTAAAAGGAAAATGGTATTTAAAATAGTCTGTTTTAGAACTGTTTAAGGTCACCAGGGCAAGACTCTGCAGAACAAAGCTGACTCTCTCAAGGGGGGTGAGGGGGCTGAAAAGCTGGGCCCTGGGCCAGAGCCCAATTTGCCCATGCCTTAAAACATGTCTGTTTGAATGTAGCTCTGAACATTTGTACATTAGTTCGCGCCAACAAAGGTAGCATTTGATCAAATTAATGCAGTAGTTACTTCAGTACTCCCACACTAAGAACTTTGTGTGAATACAACACAGTTCAATAAAAACACACACTTAAAGATTCTGCCAGAGCGAAAGTTACAGATTGTCCCAGCTTGCGCTCTCTTGAACAATGAGAACTGAAAGGGCATTATGGGAAGTTGGAGTCATAAGAAGGGAATTGTAAAATCAAAGTCCATAAGCAGGGATTTCATAGAAGCTTGGAATGATTGACGAGAACAGCATTATAGACACATACAGAGTGCGATCACCGGGTATTGTGGAAACTTGTAAAGTGTTGTTTGTCCTACCAGACTACCATTTGCTTCCATACTTACCCCGAATTCCTTATTTGAGAACCTCAACACTCTCTGTAAAGTGATCTTCAAATTCTTCCAAATTTTGACCACGGTTAATGTTACTAGTCTAATGTTGTAAAAAAAAAAGCACAACCGATCACTAACGTCTTCAAATTTTAGTCAGTGAGGCTGGTGAGCAGTGCTTTAAATGGGAACAAATAATTGCAGGTACTCTTCAAATCGAGCTGTGGACATGGAGGGCTCTTTGGCTAAGGGCGAGGCTAAGGTGCCACCATCCAATCAGATCAAAACCTTTTTGGAGTACATGTGTAAATGTTAAAGCGGACATAGATATTGCGTGTGTATTAATTCACCGACACTGGCATCGAAAGCCCTTATGGGGGGAGATTACAGGCCTTGGTTGCAGAATCTGATATGGACTTGCATCCCAGCTTTTCCAAGGACACAGTACGCAGTTTATACATTTATACATTTTTATATCAGACATCCAAGTACCTTACGAGACTAAGCTAGAGGTCAGTTATTTGTCTTTTTTGGTGGAGACCGTCTTTTGAACCCTGGCCACTACACTGACCCCTTGAATTAAGGTGCTCTGTCACACAGACTCCTCTCAAACATTTGGCAGTCTCAGACCTAAAATATGTATTTGCCATCACTTTAGTCAGTGCATTTATTATAACACTTCTGTGGACACACATTAAATAGACACCTTTTCAGACTCGCACCACCGGGGTGCAGTTGAAAAGCAGCAGACGTATTAATGTACATTTCCTGCAAAAGAAACTGATCCTATAGGCTTTGTGTTCAAGGATGAGATGACTGGAACCAGACCAGTGGGAAGAGAAACACGGTGCAGCTTATAAGAAATTATACTCCTGCGCTAACAAACCACTTTCAGTGAACAATAAACAGGTTATTAGCATCTGTGTGAAGCATTCTTATGAAGTACCGCCTTTAAATCGAAGTCATCCCTCCTGGGCCGGCTCGCATGGCTGCAATAATGCAAGCACCCTCATTGAGCGCCGGGGCCTTTGGTAACGTAAGAAGTAGTTACATTGTTTTATTGAAGGGATATTTGGGTTTAAACTGAATAGTTAACGTAGGCTTGCATTGGCATGGTAAGTACCACCTATTTATTTATGTAGGAGTTTTATGAAGCGCTGTGCAGAGCCTCACTGTGACTTCACAGTGCAAATATATGAAGTACTATCCATATTTCCGTTGTGCATGCCATATTCATTACATGTGTTGATGACAAGCCTCTGCTGTACCGAATTATAGTACACTTAGAAGAAAAGTTCTTAGCATAATCTGCTGAAATAGAATAACTTTTTTCCTCTGGCAGTTCATAGTGCACATCTGCGAGACACACACACATGCACATCATTCACTAAAACTATACAAATGCAATATCCAGGTTGTACTTTAAATGCATGTATTTACTTTGATCTGTTGCATCCCCCTTCACTTGGCTCGGCTGCCAATGTCAGCATTTCCCATGTGCCTCACACAGCCACAGTATGCTTGAAAGTGAGCATATACTCCTCTCAAATTCATACAAATGTGGGATTTTGTGTGTAGCTCTGCATTGGGATTTTGTGGGTAGCTCTACCTGCTGACTGACGAAAAGTAAAGGGAGTGCTGACAGAAAGTTCCCTGTGATTATTTTGTTTCCCTGGCAAAGGTTCTGAAGCTACTTTTACAATAATAATAAAAAACGACTACAGGACGGCCATTTCACCTCGAGGTTCTGTGCTGTAACAATCACTCTGATCCCTAGGTGCCTCAGCAGAAGAGTGAGAGAAGCTAGATAAATACAAAATTTCAGCAGGTTTTGTCTCAATTGGGACGTTCTCTGTACTGAACGCCATCTAGGATCATCTGTCCGCGCACACATTCATGGCTCCTTTGGCAGCCCGTTCCATCAGAAACAAAGCAAGGCCTGTCCTACGTTGCTACACGTTTGTAACATGAGCCTGGCTACTGACCCCCAGATTACAGACCAAGAATTAGTTCCGGTACTAAAGAGGGAAACATTTGGAAGTGCCGGTACCCCGTACCGGTGAGTACCGGCCCATTTGAAGCACTGCTGTTGATAAACCAAATTGCGTTGCAGTGGAAGGTGCTTTAAAAAACAAAAGTGGAAGCCAGCCATTTTGTCCAATCAACAATTAAGCAGTGGCATAACGCATACCACTGCAGCTCAGGGTCCCCCACATCCCCCCAACCATTCAAGGGACTCCCCGTCTTAGAGGGCCCTTATTCAGCTTGGGGCCAATGGATATCTGAGATATGAGAAAATCTGGGGCCCTGGCCACATTTTGCAGGGGGCCCCCCATCATTTGGCATTACTCCACTGCAATAAAGCACTGACTCCATTACGTTATTTACACATCTGCTGGAATTTAGTTAATTGAAGTATGTGAAAAAGTAATGGGTGGAATGCTTGAATTAATCTCAGCCACTGGTAATTACTCGATGCCGCATCCCAATCCATCATTATTTTTCTCATCATGCCACCTCAGTTTGGATCCAGCCATATGCAAATCAGTTTTGATCCTGCTCGAACTGCCAGGCCAGGTCCTTGTTAGTTCAATGACAGTCCATCCTGTGATAGTGTTTCGCAGTTTTTGGTCACTATTGTATGTTATTTCCAGCGATACTAATTGTGAATTTGTTATAATATGCACGTTGTTCGAAACGGGGTCTCTAGTTCGCAGTGTTTTGCACCTCATCCAAGTAGGAACCCTTCCTTCTAGGCAGGATAAGAGTTACACACCTAGATAAACCCTGCTTACCCCCTTGGTAGCGTAGCATGAGCAGACAAGCTTATCTCAGAGGCAATGTGTAAAGCATTCATTACACACACAGTAACACAGTGAAAACACTATGGACACCACACCAGTTTAGAAAATTAAAATATCTTTATCTAAATCAAGCAAGACCACCACTACAAAAATAAAACCAACACGACCTAAAATATGACTTTTAAAAGGTTTCAAGCAATTCGGTCCATAGAAATTCATGAATGGCTGATTTTAAACAAAGTACCTCAAATGCGTCAAAATTTACAAGTCAAAACAGCCGCAGAGGAGGGAAGCTTTGAAAAACGTAGCGATGTGTCCGTTCCTGATTCCTTGGGGAGGCGATGCGACTGTTTTGGTGCACGCAGGAGAAGTGATGTGTCGAATTAGGACTATTGGGGAAAGTGATGCATTGAGTTCCAATGTAATTCTGATCTGGGAGTGTTGCGTCAGAAAAACTTGTCGTACAGGTGCAATGCTTGAGAAAATTCAGGTGCTACGGGCGCTGCGTGGATATCTGTAACTGCTGACTGATGATGCATTGATTCTTTTAGCCGCACAGCAGGGCCTCCTTTGGAGTGTGTGATGGTTTCTTGGGCCGCGGGCATGCGCTGCATCGAATTCATCGACCGCATGGGGCTTTGTCTGGAATTTCCCCCACACGGTGGTGTTGCATCCAAAAATCCAGCCACAAGAAGAGCGAAGCATTGGATTTGTATGTTTCTTCAGTTCTTAACCGCTTTCTGTAGCAGGAACTGGAATAGGCACCACCAGGCAGGTCAGAACTCCTGGTAGTGGAGTTAAAGAAGTGTGTAGGTGAAGTCTTTGTGTCCCTTAGACTTTAGAAAAGTAGGCAAGCACACACAAGCCCTTGGAGATTCTTCTCAAGCAGGTTTCACAGCAAAGTCCAGTCGTAGACCTCTCCTTGGCAAAAGTAGCAAAGGAACACACAGAGAGGAGCTGAAGAGTTGTGAGGAGGAGACTGCCCCTTTACTCTCACAGAGGTTCCGCTTGGTTCCAGAAGAAAGGTTCTCGGGTTTTTAGGTCTAATATTTATACTCCTTTTTCCCTTTGAAGTCTTTGTTCAGAAAGTCTCTTGCTCATGTAAAACCAGTCATGTCCTCCCTGGTGCAGTTTCACTACAAAGGGGGGGGGGAGACAGCATTGTGTAGAGCAGCCACAGCCTATTCATGTGTCGGTGGCAACTCCTTCCACCACTCTTGCCCAGGATGGCTCAGCGTATGCAGGCATACCTCTGCTTCCTTTGTGTGAGTGTCTAGAGTGAATGCACAAAGAGCCACTATCAGTCTAAAACCAGACGGTGAATCCACAAGCCGGCAGAGGCACACAGGATTGTTAAACAAGAAAATGGCCACTTTCAATAAGTGACAATTTCAAACACACAGTTTAAGAACCACCCTTACTAAATGGTGTTTTTTTTATTTCTGAGATCCGAAAGCCTAAACCCCAAATCTGTAGCTGGTCCCATTTAAGAAAATTACACTTGTAAATCTCACAAGGCAGCTCCAATGATAGCCTATGGGAGAGCTAGTCCTTGCAATCGTGAAAAACGAAATACATAGTATTTCACTATCAGGACATGTAAAACACACCAGTACATGTCCTACCTTTAACATACACTGCACCCTGCCCAAGGTGGTACCTTGGTCCTACTTTAGGGGTGACTTACATGTAAGAAAAAGGAAGGTTAGGGCCTGGCAAGTGGGTGCACTTGCCAGGTCGACATGGCAGTTCAAAACTGCACGTCCAGACACTGAAGTGGCAAGACTGAGACACAATTGAAGGGCTACTGGTGTGGGTGGCATAATCCGTGCTGCAGGCCCACTAGTAGCATTTGATTTACAGGCCCTGGGCACACACCATGCACTTTACTAGGGTTTACCAGTAAAACAAATATGCCAATCTGATAGACATATAGCTGCAGATTCCTTAACTTTGAATTACCGCCCAGGCGCCAGTCTGGATCCGGAGATTTTTCAGCAGTACCTCTGGGCGCTGGGGGACGGCGCCACATGGCTTCACCCTGATGTCATCCTCAGATATGACGTCAGTGGAGCCATATAAGTCCCTCCCGGCACGCTGATGTCAGTTTTCTTCTATTCCGCGCTGCAGCACGCATCCACAAGAAGTGGTTTCTCTGGCCTCTTTTTGTCTTTGGCCTTATTGATGTATTTTTGCCTCCGTAACAGTGTGCCAGTGCCTTCGGGCTTTAAAGCGTGCGAGACCTGTTTGCGGCAGATGTCGGCGACGTATCCGCATGCTTTTTGTATGTGGTGTTTGGGCGAGCACCACAACGCGCGACGTCTGTAGGAAGCTGGGGCCGAAATCCTTGAGGGAATGACGGAAGAAATTGTTGTCTTCCCAGGTGTCCCGTTCAGAGCCCAAGCGTGGTCGATCCCCATCTTGGGCTGGAGCTCCTGTTCGGGGCAGATCACGGAGTTGTTCCAGCGTACGCCGCTCGCCTTCCTCGGGTAAGCACATGAAGTCACGGAGGCTGTTGGCCTCGTGTAGCCGTGATGCTGGTCCCCGTTCCTCATGGTCTTTATCGGAGGAGGCTCCACACCAGTCGACCCACACCTATCCACCATTTCCTGGTGAAGGGGCGACTAGAACCCAAATGGAAGCCTGTTTTCGAGGTTTGCAGGCCGTCAACCCTTCTCCCTGGCGCGCCCCATTGGGCCCACAAAGGTGTTAGGGACTCTGATCGGAAGTCGCCTGCGGGTTCGCCCTCTGTGCCGATTGAGTGTCATGGCTCCGTTTCCAGACCCGCTGCCATACTGGGACTCAGTCTAGTTGGGCTTCCCATTGCGACGTCAGGCTGCAGTCCAGCTATGACGTCAGTAAACGATCTGGTGAGGCTTTCTGTAGTAACTTCTGTGGGGTTGAAGCATGGGACTTGTCTCTTACTCGACGTCATCCCATACTGCAATCTCTCCTCGTGGTGGGTGTCGATTCGACGCTGTCACGACGCTGCTTGCAGGAGCCACCATCGGAAATTGTCATTTGCGGTACGGCGCCATCTCAGTGTTGTTCAACGCCGGAGTTGGCCTTTGCAATTCCTTTAAAAATGGAGGAGGAGGCCCCTATGAATTCACACTCCCCAGTGTTGCTTGAACACTCTACACACCCTGGTGGAGTTGAGCACTGGCAAGCCCTGGCACAACCTCTAACAGAAGGTTTTTTGACCTTTGGAGGGCACATTACCCTGCAACCGTCCCCTACCTACGACTTGCTGTTGCTCCCTAGAATGGCGTAGGAGTCTATTGCAGCGTTTGCAAGGGCCATTCGCAAAGCTGCTGACATTTTGCAATTCCAGCCTCCTCCTGTGTCTCTGACCTCAGATCCCTTGTTGGATCTGCTCCACCATGGCAACACTAATGTTGAAGCCTTGCTGCCCTTTTGTGAGTTGTTGTATGACATCTCTCTTGGGCGAGACCCTCTTTGAGGATCTCTGTGGAGCGTGCCATCGCTCACCATCATCGCCCGGCTCCAGATGATCCTGTCTGTCTATCCTTAGACCCTAGGGCTCAAGGGCTGGTTGTTCAGGCATTTCTCCTCTCCTCCGATGCTTCCACCAACTAGAGAATCCCAGTGGTTGGAGACATGTGGTCGAAATTTATTTGCTTTTACTCGCTCGGTCCTCAGGTCTTTAAACACATCCTGTGTGTTTGGACGGGCCTCTTTTGCCCACTGGGAATCGGTTGAGCGTCTCCTTCCCTCTCTTCCGGAAGGTCCTCAAGCTGACCTCACTCAGCTACATCTAAAAGAGACACGTTAGTGATAGATTCCTTACCTTAGAATATCCCCAGGCGTCTGACTGGATTGGAAATTTTTTGCGTAGCAGTACCCATGCGCATCGGTAGGAGTCATCCGCGGCTCCGTGTCCGTCGTGGGCGCCGTGATGACGTTGTCTGAGTACTTAGACGCCGCCTCCGCGTGCTGACGTCAGTTCTTCTTTTTTCCACGCCAGCAAGCGCTGATCTGGAAAAAGTGGTACCCTTAGTCTATTTTAGAATAAACTTTTTCGATCATTTTTGATCTGCTTCGGGGTCTGTACAACTCGGACGGTGCCAGTAGGAATGCCTAGGTTCAAACCCTGCGCCGACTGCGACTGACTAATGTCGGTTACCGACCCCCATCGCCGGTGTCTTCATTGCCTAGGCCTCGACACGACAAAAAGGCCTGCTCGGTCTGTCGAGCCCTGACGTCTAAGGCTAGGCGGGAGCGGTCCAGCAAGCGACTCGAGCTCCGGCAGTCGCCCCGTGCCGCTCGAGGTCCCGGTCCGCGAGGAGGTCGAGGGACCGTTCGGGGGGGGGGGTCGGAGCCACCATGGCTCCGGGAGTCGTCCACGGTCTTCGGGCTCCTCAGGTAAGTGCAAGAAGTCGAAGAGACGTCATCGCTCTTCTGACTCCTCCCCCCCCCTCCCACTCCCCCTCCTCCCACTCCCCCTCCTTTCCCCCCTCCTTTCCCCCCTCCTTTCCCCCCTCCTTTCCCCCCTCCTTTCCCCCCTCCTTCCCCCCCTCCTTCCCCCACCCTCTCCCCCCCTCCCCCCCCGACACTCGCGCGATACGGCCGGGGGTTCGGGCGACACCGCCCACGCGGTTCTGCTGGAGCTGCAGGTGTCGCGGCCTGCTCCATACCTGCTGGTCCCTGGGCAGAACGCGACGCCAGGCGAGATTGAGGACTTCCTCATGGCCATGAGGTCGCTCGCTCCTTCGTCGGGTTCTGCGGCGCCTTCAGGCCAAGCGGTCCCGACTGGGTCCCCACTCGGGCCGGGTGCTCTGGCCCAGGCGCCGTCGGGTGCTCCGGCCCCGGCGACTTCGGTCCTGACGCCGCAGGACCCACTGGATCCGGGTCGCCGCCGGTTGACCTCACAACCTCGCCGGCGCCTGCCCCAAGGGTGTCGCCCCTGGCGTCATCCTAGGACGACGCCGTCCCTGGTCCTGCCCTCGGTTAGGGTCCGGCGTCGGAGCGGCACCGCTCTCGACGCCGATGGGAGATTTCTATTTCTATGACCCGGCCCCATCCTTTTAGCCCGAGTACCAGGCGATGGGTGACGAGGGGGACTGGGAGGGGTCTGAGGACCCTCTGGCACACGAGTGTCAGTATTCTACGGACTGGACAGGAGAGCTTGGGGATGCCAGTGGTCTGGACACTTCGTCCGACACTGGTTTTATCTCCCCTCCTAGCGTGGCTACGGAGGAGGGGGCTGCCTATAGCGTGGTGCTGATGAGGGCGGCCGAGGCCTTGGGCCTTGAGCTCCCCGTCGCGGCCGTGATGACTAACCTCCTCACTGAGGTCCTTAAACCGCAGGCAAGCTCGGCCGATCCTCTGCTGCCGTTTAATGAGGCCCTATCAGACGTTCTTCTGGGCACTTGGTCCAAGCCTGCCACAGGTCAGCCTGTGGATAGGAACGTAGCCAGGCGCCACCGCCCGGCTCCGGGCGACCCTTGCTTTCTGTCTACCCACCCCACTTCTGAGAGCCTGGTCATCCAGGCCTCTAATTCCCAGACTTCATTCCCGTCGGCTCCCCCCGACCGGGAATCCAAGAGGTACGAGCAATACGGAAAGAGTTTAGGACTGCGGTCAGTCAATGCCGCATGCCTCTTGGGCCGCTTCACCCACTCTCTGTGGGATACGGTCGCGGCCGTGCTGCCAGAATGCCCGGTGGAGGTCCGGGCTAAACTCGGCCAAGCCCTTGTGGAGGGTCGAGATGCGGCACGTTATTCCATCCGCTGTGGGCTGGACACTACTGACTCACTGGGCAGAGCGATGGCAACTACGGTGCCGATTCGTCGCCACACCTGGTTGAGATCTGCCAACTTCTCGGCTGATGTCCAAAACACACTTATGGACATGCCGTTCGATGGCCGTCGCCTCTTTGGCGACAAGGCAGACCATGCGCTTGAGCGCTTTAAGGACTCCAGGGCTACGGCCAAGTCCTTGGGCCTCTCGGCCCCGCGCCAGCAAACTGTTGCCTTTCGCTCCTTTCATGGCCAAGGAAGGGGCGCCCCCACACGTTCTGCCAGCCACGGGCCGCAGACTACCACCCAGCGCGGTGGCGGACGTGAAAACCGCCGTGGCAGTGGTTGGGGGCAACGGCGAGGCCAGTCAACATCTACCCCTGCAGCATCCGCCTCAAAACCCTCCTAGTCCGTGCTTTCAGGCCCATGTGACGCCAGTGGGGGGCAGGGTTCACCATCACCACCACCACTGGCGCACTGTCACTTCAGACAGGTGGGTGCTGCAAATCGTCCGAAGGGGCTACACCCTCCCCTTCGAGGCGTCCCCTCCAGCCATGCTACCGCAGTGCCACCGCATGTCGGGGGATCACTTGAGACTTCTACAAGACGAAGTTACGGCCCTCTTGGCCAAGGGGGCCATCGAGCGCGTTCCTGGGCCAGAAGTAGGGTGTGGTTGTTACTCCCACTACTTTCTGGTACCCAAGAAGGGCAAAGGGGGCCTACGCCCTATCTTGGACCTAGGGAACGTCAACGGCTTCCTCCGGAAGGAGAAGTTCAAGATGCTGACATTGGCTCAGGTCTTAGCTGCCCTAGACCCTAGAGGCTGGATGGTAGGGTTGGGCTTGCAGGACAATTATTTTCACATCCCCGTCCTGCCGGCCCACCGGCATTAACTGCGGTTCACGGTAGGCCAAGAGCACTTTCAGTTTACCGTGCTCCCCTTCGGCGTTACCAGCGCCCCACGTGTGTTCTCGAAGGTGATGGCGGTGGTCGCAGCTCATCTGCGCAGTTTAGGGGTTTCAGTCTTCCCCTACCTCGACGACTGGTTGTTGAAGGCGGGCTCGCCCCAGACAGTCGTCAGCCACCTCCAGACTACGGCCGACCTCCTGCACCTGCTGGGGTTCTCCATCAATGTGCCGAAGACACACCTGTGTCCCTCTCAGAAGCTCCTCTTCATCGGAGCAGTTCTAGATTCGGCGCAGTTTCGGGTTTATCCTCCCGAACAGCGGGTTCGGGATATTCAGGCTCTGATTCCAATCTTTCAGCCGTTATCCCGAGTCTCGTCAGGTTGACGCTGCGGCTTCTGGGGCTGATGGCCTCCTGCATTCTTCTGGTGCATCATTCCCGGTGGCAGATTGCGGCTCTGCAGTGGGCCCTGAAGTTTCAGTGGGCCCAGCATCAGGGCAACTTGTCCGACCATGTCTTGATCTCAGAGGGCACTGCAAGACAGTTGCGTGGTGGCTCACGGACCGCGATTGGGTCAGCGGCAGATAGCTCTCCCTACCCCAACCGGAGCACGTAGTTGTGACGGACGCGTCCCTCCAGGGCTGGGGGGGCCACATGGGAGAGGTGGAGATCAGAGGCCTCTGGCCTCCGACGGAGTCCCAGCTCCACATTAACCTTCTGGAGCTGCGGGCGATCCGACTTGCACTGAAGGCATTCCTCCCCTCTGTCCAGGGGAGTGTAGTGCAGGTGTTCATGGACAACACCACCGTCATGTGGTACTGCAAGAAACAGGGCGGGGTGGGGTCGTGAACCCTATGCCTGGAGGCTCTGTACCTCTGGCAGTGGCTGGAACATCAGGGCGTGACCCTGGTGGTTCAACACCTGGCAGGTTCTCTGAACGCCAGGGCGGACGAACTCAGCCGTCGGTGCATGATGGATCACGAATGACGTCTGAACTCGGACGTGGCGCAAGGCCTCTTTCAGCAGTGGGGAGAGCCTTGGTTAGATCTATTCGCCACAGAATAGAACGCACAATGTCATCAGTTCTGTGCGTTGGAATTTCCAAGGCGGCACTCGCTCGGAGATGCTTTTCGTCGCGAGTGGAGTTGCGGTCCATTGTACGCCTTTCCGCCTATACCACTTCTGCCCAGAGTGCTGAAGAAGATCAGGTGCGACCAGGCCCAGGTTATCCTTGTGGCTCCGGACTGGGCACGAAGATATTGGTATCCAGAGCTACTCAGCATGTCTGTCGATCCCCCGATTTGTCTGCCTCTTCGGGAGGACCTTCTGTCGCAGCAGCAGGGGACGGTCCTCCACCCGAACCTGTCCAGTCTCCACCTCCATGCTTGGAGATTGAGCGGCGACAGTTGAGGCCATTTGACTTGCCTCCTGAAGTCTTTAATGTCATTCTGGCAGCCAGGCTCCCTCCACAAAGTCGGTTTACACCTGCAGGTTGAACAGATTTGTGGTATGGTGCACAGCAAAGGCTGTGGATCCACTCTCTGTCCCCCTTTCTGAGGTTCTCCTCTTCCTTATTGCTCTTGTCCAGCAGGGCTCTGCTCTGGGCACCTTCAAGGGCTACCTTTCTGCCCTTTCCGCCTTCTTAAGGCTACCTGATCAGCCATCTTTGTTCAAGTCCCCAATTGTAAATAGGTTTTTGAAGGGCATCACACACATGTTCCCTCCTGTTCCATTCGTGATGCCTCAATGGGACTTGAACCTTGTACTTACTTATCTGATGTGCGCTCCCTTTGAGCCACTTCATAACTGTCCTCTCCGCCTTCTTACTCTGAAGACTGCTTTCCTGGTTGCCATCACCTCTGCCAGGAGAGTGAGTGAGCTCCAGGCTCTTTCTTCCAACCCTCCTTTCCTTTCTGTACATCCGGACAAGGTTGTGTGCGGACAAGAACCTCTTTCCTGCCCAAGGTAGTCACAGCCTTCCACATCGGGCAGTCCATCACCTTGCCCACCTTCTTTCTGCCTCCGCATCCCTCGAAAGAGGAAGAGAGGCTCCACCGTCTGGACCCAAAACATGCGCTCTCATACTATCTGGTTCGCACATGCCAGTTCCGGGTGGATGACCAACTCTTTGTTGGTTACGTGGGCGCTAAGAAGTGACGGGCGGTGCACTAACGGTCCATCTCTTGGTGGATCGTGTTGTGCATCCAGGCATGCTACTCTTTGGCTAAAAAGTAACCTCCTGTTGGGCTGAGGGCCCATTCCACTCGGGCCACGGCAACTACTACTGCCCTGGGCCGGGGAGTCCCCTTGCAGGACATTTGTCAGGCAGCTACGTGGGCCTCGCTGCACACGTTCGCAAGACACTTCTGCCTGGACAGCCAAGTCCGGAGGGATGGATTCTTTGGCCGTTCCGTTCTCCAGGACTTTCTGGTGTGATTGTTGGTTCGCAGACCCACCACCGGGGTTGGTATTGCTGGGGTATCTATTCTAAGGTAAGGAATCTATCACTAACGTGTCTCTTTCAGATGCACAAGTTACTACTTGTGTAACGATATATCTGTAAGAGACATTAGTTAGTGATAGATTCCTTACCGACCCACCCATCCTCCCGGTTCTGCGAACCGATATCTAGGGTTAAGGTCATCCCCTTTCAGGGCCCTAGTTTCATGGCCCTAGTTTCATGGCACCAGTGTTGGTTTTTATCATGGCTCTCCGTTTTTGGCGCGTAGAAGCTGTGTATGAGAACTGACGTCACCACGCGTAGGCGGCGTCGAAGTACTCCGACAACGTCATCACGACGCCGACGACGGACGCGGACGACGCCTACCGATGCGCATGGGTACTGCTACGCAAAAAATTCCGGATCCAGTCTGACGCCTGGGGATATTCTAAGGTAAGGAATCTATCACCAACTAATGTCTCTTACAGATATATTGGTACACAAGTAGTAACTTGTGCTTCAGGATGGTCGTAGGCTGGCCAAATTTTCAATACGGTCTGCCATTGACACCAAAGACTCCGTGGGTAGAGCTGAGCTATGGCCGGATCAGTTGCTCTACAACACCATGCTTCTTACGTGATGACAGTTTCCCTGACAATGTTCAGGAAAGTCTTAAGGATATACCCTTTGATGGGGTCCATCTTTTTGATAGCCATGCTGACTCGGCGGTCCAGCGCCTCGTGTCTGGTATTCAGTAATCAATGTGTAAGAAACAAGGACCCCCTGATTTGGATAAAGTTCCTGGGTCAGGGTAAACAGTGTGTGTAAAGCAACGCACCCAGGCAAACAATATGACTACTGGCATAAGTTAGATGGCAAACAAACCGAAATTAATAATAATACACAACTGATTTAGCATATAAAGTACATTTTAATTTCATACATAAAACGTCATGAATGGAATCATTGACTTATTGATAAGACTTGATAAAACATTATTGCATTGTCACATATGCATTAATTTTATAAAAATTGTAATATAAATAGGAGATGGTTTCCTGTTTATATTACAATTTTTGTGCCAGTAGTCATATTGTTTGCCTGGGTGCGTTACTTTACACACACTGGTATTCAGTAATTGCCATTTCCTCCAGTCCTTTTGTTGCGGCCTTGGTGAGTTGTTAGTGGTTGCAGTGTTGTCAATGCTTTCCCTTCCTTACGTACTATCAGCCTCTCAGTTCAAGCTGTTATTTCCCAGATTGATTGTACAGCTAGACCGCTGTTTTTGCCCTTATTTTAAGTTTCTCAGTTTAGGAGCTAGTCTCAAGATACCGCCCTTGGTTTTTATAGGGATGGGACATACCCTATGTGGGGTATTCGTTGGTTATTGTATAGCTGTTCTACGATGCCACAGGGTAGTGTATGTCATTACTGAGGATCCAGCTGGGTCCTCCTCGGACTTTGTCTTCCTGCACTACCCTCTAGGGGGTCCCACTGTAGTTTACACTACAGGCTTCTGGCGGTATGATTTTGGCTTCTTGGTGCTCCAAATGTTGTTGGAAGACTTCACAACTGAGCAGGCCCACGAGAGTAACGTGGCTCTGTTTGAGAGTTTACAGTTTTGCATTCCTGGAATGCGTTTTGTTTTACGGTGGATCCATAGTACTGTTTCTATCTCTGAGGATGCAGCCTCCTTCAGTACGAGTGGGTTTATGCCACGACTGTCTCGTCCCGTATTTTACCATTCCAGCTGTTCGCTGTAATGTCAAGCATTTAGCTGTGATTCCAAGCATTTGGCTATGTATGCTGTCTTAGCCGTACAGCCAGTGTCCCATGGGAGCATGTTTGCTTTCTTCCACTTAACAAACCGTTTCTGTTCAGGCTTCAGTGTGACACAGTACGTTCACAAACACTGGGTACGTTAACAGTCACTGGCTGCCTGCTGGTTCAAGTTGCGCCACAGGGCTGACTGTGTTTGGGTTTTCGTGGTATTGTTTACGCCTCAATCTCTGGTGTGACGAAGTATAATGTATGTATCTAATATGTGTTGCCATAGTTCACACAGGTGCCGTTGGTGCCTACTGTGCGTACTACTGTACTTGTGTTTGGTATACTCTTCAGGTATCCCATTTCTTTCTTTAAAAAAACAACACAATATAGATAGGGCAGAAACACTATCTTTTCCTTGTTGCAGTCCCTGGGGTTTCTTTCTCCAGTTTGTGCTTCGCGCGCTCTCTCTCTCTCTCTCTCTCTCTCTCTCTCTCTCTCTCTCTCTCTCTCTCTCTCTCTCTCTCTCTCTCTCTCTCTCTCTCTCTCTCTCTCTCTCTCTCTCTCTCTCTCTCTCTCTCTCTCTCTCTCTCTCTCTCTCTCTCTCTCTCTCTCTCTTTCTTCGCCCCTTCTTTTCCCTTCTTTTCCCTTCTTCTCCCTTCTTCTCCCTTCTTCTCCCTTCTTCTCCCTTCTCCTCTCCTCTCTCTCCTCTCTATCCTCTCTATCCTCTCTTCCCCCTCTCTTTCTCCCCCTCTCTATATTACCCCTCTCTCTCCTCTCTGCCCTCTTTTTCCTCTCCTCTCTCTCTCTCTCTCTCTCTCTCTCTCTCTCTCTCTCTCTCTCGCCCCTCTCTCTCTTCTCTGATATGAAAGCAAGCTTTCTGTTAGATGTCAGGAATCTGCCATATTCTTGGACCAAAATGATTCTGTGACGGGTTTGCTCAGAATGACTATCTGATGATACATTTCGATATCTACTGTCGATGCTATGTTTCAAGTGCTCTTGAAAGTGTGTAGTGTGGCTCTGACAGTCCACACAGTCTGCATATGTGTTTACATATTCTACAGCTCGATATTGTCTATGTATCTATATCCTTGTATATGCATGCGTGGGTGACATCTGTCTCTATATATGCCCACTGTTGTGGATGCTTATTTTGTACACTTTTGAAGGTGGCATTTCAGCTGCTCACAAGATAGATAGTATCATCTTGCTGTGTAAGCGGTTATCAGGATTCCACTGAGGATGCTGGATTTCAGCACAGTGTTCTATTTCTGTACTCAACATGAACATACAAAATTTGTTATCATGGATTTGTCTGTATCCATCAGATGTCTGCAGAAAGAGTGTTTAAAAGTAATATCCTCTGCTTGAAATCTATGCTCTTGTGTCTCTTGCAGAATCGCATACCCTTCGCAGTAACATTCACAACTGTTTCTTAGAAGTTTATTTGCAGAATTATTTCACAGTGTGTAGGATTCCATTCCATAAAGCTTCATGAAATGGTTTGGAATCGAAGATTCATTCCCTCTGTCAACTGTTTTTGTAGCAGTAGAGAGGACATCGTTTAAAAAACATCTTTCTCAGCCAGTCCGTTTTCACTTCAGGATGATGTAGCTGTTTGGATTCGACATAAAAACATTTGTATTAATACAACCTTTCTTTTCCTTATTTCTCCTCAGGGCATCATGAAATTCCCTTACCGGCACCAGCGAAAATCCTGGAGAAGTTTCCGCACAGTTTGCCAAAAAAACAAGAAAATGTGATCTCAGCCAGCTCAGAAAAGACGAGTTTCGAAGAGGTTGTAAATGATCATGACAATGTTGTACCTAGCATGGTTGGGAATACCGAACAACTAATGAATAACCTTTTCTCAAACCTTGTGTCTTTTTTAAACATATCTTAATGTGCTACATATGTGTGTATACTATTAATGCTCTTGATTGGTTTCTTGCTTTCTCTTCCTGGCTTATAACTCAGCAGTGAGCGTTCAGAAGGAAACATGATTAGCCTGGAGTAGAATAATACATGAGCGAAAACTACTAATGTGACAGCCTACTGATAATTCAAACATTACAAAAACACAGGTTTTTCTGCCCAAAACAAACGGTATTGTGGGCTGAGACCAATAAAATATAGAAATATTGAACCTGGCCATAGTATGAATTTAACATTCGGAGATTGGAGAGGGAAAACCAAACAATTAGGAAAATATATATTTGAGGGATCAAGGAAATCAAAGCAACATTCCTGTTCAAGCAAAATATAAAATAATAGTTTTACATTATATGGGCAGAGGTGTTACTGCCGCACATTGGGCTTCCTTTTTGCAGAGGAATAAACTGAAGCATAAAAGCTCAACCCTTCCGAATCCATACCCCATGACCTAATCAAATCTAGAGTAGCTCAAAAATGTGAAAAAAGAATGTAGATCAGTAAAAATGTGAGCAGCCCCGGCAACTCCAGAAAGAACGTAACAACGTTTTGTCTTAACGAATATGACCATTTTTACTTCAACTGCCCAGAAGATGTTAGCAAGTGTGTATGATGTGGGGCTGGCATTAGAAGGTGTCTTTTTAAATGAAACATATTGTCTGCAATTTCCGATTCACTAATTGCTAGGATGCTCTGTCATTGTGTTTTATGGGAATTATTGAATTACTTACCAGTTATTTACATTACTATGTGTGCTTCTCTTCTCTTCAGTGCTCAGATATGAGGTGTCTGTATCACCTGACTACCTAGCCTTTGGATTTTTACATGGGACTATACTTGCATGGCAAACACAAGGAGATAACGGATAGAGTGCTGAAACTTTTCATTCACTCTCCCCTAGTCACAGATCTGGGTTGAATCCATCATCGTTCTTTAACTCACTTCTCCACCTCAGTTCCGACCCAGCTATATGCAAATCAGTCTTGACCCTGTCCCTCATGGGAACAGTCCAGCCGAACTGCCAAGCCAGGTCTTCACTGGACTAGAAACCAGCATCTTGGCACCGGTTTTGGTGTAGTACCCCTCATCAGCCAGGCTAGCTTGAATCCAGTGGCAAAGTGAGCTAGGGACCCACGTTTGGGCATACCCTGCCAACTTAGGGCGAACAGTGCAAACACACAAAGATAATGGACCTTTCCTGATTTATGGAAAAAGGCTTCTATTTTGCCACTCCTTAAGAAACCTAACCTAGAAGCTGATAATCCAGCTAACTAGCGTCCTATCTCCAGGTTACCATTCCCAGCTAAAATAGTAGAAAAAATCATTAATACACAACTGACACAGTTCATTCTGGAAAATCAACTGCTAGATCCCTCCCAATTCGGCTTTAGAGCAGAACATTGCACAAACGAAAGTCACCATTTCTCAGTTTCACAACTATATGAGAGCCGTTAGCAACTAGTTGGGTATGCATTGCCTCAAACTAAACTCTGAGAAAACGGAGGTGATACTCTTCAGTAATAATCCACACTTTTGGAGCCCAGTATGATGGCCAACAGAGTTAGGTACTTTCTCCATTCCAGTCCAAAAAATGTAGGTATAACTATTGATGACAAGCTGAACTTTAATAAGCATATTAGCTCAGCTGTCTCTTCCAGTTTCAATACTTTGAGAATTATCAGGAAGATCCTTCCTTTTACTTCCAGAAAAACAGTAATCTCCTTCTTAATACTCATGAAGCTGGACTACTCTAATGGACTTTTTGTTAAGCTCCAAAAACAATATGTGAAAAAACTCCAAAGCATGCAGAAGGCGGCTGCTAGGCTTATTCTTGATCTTCCCAAGTTCCATCCGGTTTCAGCCTTCATTAAGGGACTCCACTGGCTTTCAGTGGGAAATCGCATCAAATTCAAGGCGCTATGCCTTACCTATAAGGCCTTGCATCATCTAGGTCCTGGTTACCTCAAACAGTCCCTCTTCTGGTTCATACCCAGCACAGACCTACGATCTAAAAACTCCCTGATAGTCTACTGCCCCATTTTTTAGAGACTCAAATGGGGTGCAGTTGCTTCTCCTTTGACGCTCCGGCTCTCTGGAACAGCCTGCCTATAACTATCAAAGCAGCTCCCACCACATTACTGAGTTTTACGAAACAGATACATACTTGGCTTTTTAACCTCTAGTCCTCTTCTGCACTCTCTTATACTGCTATTCCCAATCTGCTTCAAGACACCCATGGGTATTCGAGAGCTTTAGAAATATATTAACATAACATGGACGGAGCGCTGAAACTTTTCAGACTCTCACCCCCAGTCACAGATCTGAGTTGAATCCATCATCGTTCTTTAGCTCACTTCGCCACCCCAGTTCCAGACCCAACCATATGCAAATCACTCTTGAGCCTGACCCATATGGGAACAGTCCAGCCGGAACTGACAAGCCAGGTCTTCACTGGACCTGAGGAAAAGTACCGCACAGTGTAATATAGATTACTGCTAAAGGAATATGGACATTACATTTATCTCTTTGTATCATTGTAGTTTTCAAGCATAACATTTTGAGCAGTATTAACAGATTTCAACATATGCCACACGATTTCTACATAATTGTATACCTATGATATTTTTTTCACTGCAGTTCTGAGGACTGTATTTATGAAAAAGACTTGGAGTCCCATCATTGAGCTTGCATTGTGTGATTAGGGTCTGGTGATGACCAAGTTGCTGCCGAATAGTTGGCCATCAACTCTGCTCCTTTACAAGAGGTTAAGAGTCGCCCTTATATAGCTCACTGATCATCCATACACCAAGGGAGTAAGAGGTAACTTAATCTACTCAAACACCATTGACATTGCTAAATGGATCCACCTGCTCAGCAAAAATACAAAGTGTGGGGCCCTTTTAGTTGGGCTAGAAGAAGGCTAGAGAATCAAACACTAATTTCTGAAGGATACATCTGCCTGTGGATTCCTCACCTTATGAATATTTCCTGCGCCAGCATTCCGCTGAATTTTTTCCTAGCTGTCTACGCCGACAAGGGCGTCATAATGCCACGGCTCTGCTCGCGACTCCGCATGACATCATCCGAGCCATAAGAGAGCCTCGTCGTCGTGATGACGTCAGTTCCCTTTTTTCCACGCCGTCGACGCGTAACGTTTTCTGGCTCTCTCCATATTGTTGAGATACTTTGTAGCTGATTCTATCCTTATCTGTTGCTGTTAGGATGTCTTCCTCGAGGAAGTCTGGATTCAAGCCCTGAAGAGAGTGTGGGGGGGCACATGCCCATCTTGACCCCCATGAAGACTGCTTATGGTGTTTGTCGTCTGATCACAACGTGGAGGACTGTTCCAGTTGCAGGAAGATGATCCCTAAGGCTCTTAAAGAACGGGAAGCTAAGCTCTTTATGGCTAAGGCGAAGAAGAGAGGAAGAGGCCGAAAAAGAGCTAAGTCGAAGTCGTCTGCTTCGCATTCGCCGAAGTCGATAAAACACAAAAAGAAGAGAAGAAATGGATCTCGGTGCCGTTCGTCGAAGGGTAAGGCTTCGAGGTCGCCTTCGCCGGCCTCTCGACGTCGTCAAAAAGAACGTGTCTCTTTCGCCTTCTCCTCGAGTGACTCCGGAGAGATATCCTTCTTCAAAAGGCACTTCGGCGCAGTCTCCGGCGCTGAGGGGTTCGCCGGATTTGGAAGGGTTACCACTACAGATTGTTTCTTCTCCTTCTTCTCCTGTGCACTAGGTTGATCCTGTGGCTCCGGTGGATTCAGCTGTTCCAACTCTGGATGCTCCTCGTTTGGATTCTGGGTCGAATCCTTTTCCGCAACTTCCAACTCCAGGATCAGATCCTACGCATTTTTTTAATGCTATGTACGGAGTGTTTGTTAAGGCAGCCTTCCCCTCCGGAGCACCTTCAGCTCCAGAGGGTCCGCTGGCCTTCAACTTGGGTGTGTCTCAGCACTATTCCCAGGCACCCTTTGTGCCTTTCATACCGACGGCGCCGTCATGGCAGTTTCCGGCTCCAAGGGTTTCGACACCCTTCATGGTGTCCCTGGTGCCGTCTGGGAGACCTTCCTCTCGGCCTTGTGCGACGCCGATTCCGCCTTCAGATCCTCCTTCGACACTGGCTCCAGAGATGTTGGCGCCGCATGTGGTGCTGCCGATTCCTAGATTTCGATCAAGGTTAGAGGCGCAGAGACTGCTGGAGGAAGAGCAGTATAAAAGGCAGGAGGTTGAAGAGAGTGAAATAGAAGAATCAGTTGATGATTTTGAAGGTATACAACACGCAAGTAGGCTGGACACTTCTCTTGAGTGGGAGCTTTCTTCCACAAGGGCTTCTCCACCTCAAGAGGTAGCCCCATACTATACTGTTATTAGAATGGTGGCAGAGCTTTTGGACTTTGTTACCAACTGCTGAATATAGGCCAAATTTGCTCACTGAGGTTTTACATTCGCCTTCTTCAATAGTTGAGCCCTTGTTACCTTTAATTGAAGCCTTGTCTGACGCCATTCTTGAGGTGTGGCGGAAACCACTCTCTTCTCCTGCTGTGTCTAAATTGGTGCAAAACAACAGTTGATGGACAGAATGCAGAACAATGTCATACATTCACCCCAGTACAGAGATCTGGGCCTAAATCCATCGTTTTTTTGCACTCCACACCACCCCAGTTCAGACATGGCCATATGCAAATCAGCCTTGACCCTGTGCCTCATGGGAACAGTCCAGCCCGAACTGCCAAGCCATGTCTTTCCTGGACCGGAATCAAGCATCCTAGGACCGGTTTCTGGCTATCAGCCGTCATCAGCCAGGATAGCTTGACTCCAGTGGTGTGGAGAGCATGGGACTCACGTCTGAGCATACCCATCCCCCTCGGGGTGACAAATGCAAAACAACAGTTGATGGACAGAATGCAGAACAATGTCATAATTGGTGGCAAGAAGGTATAGGTCTGCTCCAGGGGATCCTCTCTTTCTGTCTTCTCATCCTTCTCCAGAAAGTTTGGTGGTACAGGCATCCTGCTCTAAACAGTGTTCGGGCGCTTTTCCCCAGGCTCCTCCTGACAGAGACTCTAAAAAACTGCAGCAGTCTCCTAAGAAAGTCTTTGCCTCTTCAAGCATGGCTCTTAAATCTTGCAATGCTACCTGTTTGTTAGGCTGTTATATTCATGCCTTGATGGACTCGGCTAAGCAGTTGGCACCCAAGTTACGCGATAAAGATTGGGGAAATTTTATGGAGGTTCTGTCAGATGCTCAGGCTGCTGCTAGACAGGTTATTCAATCTGGCCTGGATACGGCTGATTCACTGGCCAGAGTTATGGGTTACTCCATTGGTACCAGGAGGCAAGCTTGGCTTGGATCCTCTGATTTTCCCCCGGATGTTCAAGCTACTCTGGTTGCTATGCCTTTTGATGGATCAAAGCTTTTCGGGGAGAAGGTGTATTCTGCTCTTCAAAGGTTTAAAGACAGTAGAGCTACGGCAAAGTCTTTGGGACTGCAAACCCAGTCAAGGGGTTTTGGATATAAAAAATATTGTGGATTTGGAAGGTCTACCTATGTAGCCTGCGACAACATCCGCAGCAGCAAAATACGCTCTAACTCCTATAGAGGAAGAACCAAAGGTCGCCAACGTGGGTCTACCCGCAATCTCTCCTCCTCTTCTACCTCCCCTGCTCCCCCTGGTAATGCAGGAAAGCAGCCCTAGATCCCACATCCTGGATCATGTAGGTCCTGTAGGGGGTTGGTTGTCTCCTTTTCTACAGGGTTGGATAATCTGTGATTTCGCAGAGTGAAATAGTGATTCTCCGAATTACTATGCCAAATAATCTGAATTTCATTAAAGACAAAGTCTAACATTATGCATTAATCCTTTAATGCCAACTCCACACAGCTACTTTAAAGTATTACATCACAATAAAGATTGTTCTAGAACAGAATACAGCTAGAAAATAGTAGGCATGCATATAGTACAATCCGCCTCTTTCAAATGCGGAATTAACTAATCCATCACATATTATGAAAAACTTTGAAACGGTATGGTACAACAGGAAGACTGAAGATCCTTGGATGCGAAGAAACTGCATTGTAGGACCCAAAAAGCCAGGCACCCAGTGTGTGGCATCTTCCTGGTGATGTAAACAGAAAGGCCTGAACTACTGAGAATTATCTGAAAATATAGACAAATCTTAGAGCATCCTCTACAGACATTAGTGTAAGAGGTTTCACACTAAAAGCGCGTAACAAGGCATGTAACATAACTTGAGATCTTATTAAAACATTACATTCCATTAAGTTCCTTTGGATTTGTATTACATTTTTTTTCTTATTTTCTAGAAACTCTATCCATTTCAGAGATGGGAGGGTGGGATAATGTTAGCCTCTGTGTCTTTAAAGAAATTCAGGCCCTCCTGGCCAAATAATAACAAGCATTTGCAATGCAATAGGTCTCGTATTATTAAAGTTAAAGCTATTGGTATTGCTAATAATAATGCAACACCAATAGCTCAAACTTTATTAATGTGAGACCTATTGCATTGCAAATACTTGTTACTTTAGAGCGTGTGCTGTTATGGCAAGAACTGCCGACTTTGGAACTAGAGTCCGAGTCCTGGCGTCTCCTCCACATCCTGTGATTTTGAGCTAATCACTTACTCCCCTGTGCCTAAAAAAGAATCTAGCCTTGTGTAATGTAACTCATGCTCGTGTGAAGCGCTCCAGTGCCCTTGAGCCGAGTTTGTACTATGTAAAACTGCAACAACAAAAAAACGAGAGTTTGAGATATTGGCATTGTAAATGATAATGCCTTTTATTTATGTGTTGATTTTTTAAACGTAAATAGAAGACATTGTCCTTTACAATGCCAATAGCTTAAATGCGAGACCTATTGCATTGCAAATGCTTGTTTCACCTGCTCCCAGTAAAGCTTGTTCTAAGGGTACCAGGATGTGTGCGCCGACCTGCAGGTCTGGTTGCTGGCCCGCATCTGCAGAGGGGTGGGAGTATGCTACATTCACAGGTTTGAGTCCCGGAAAGTCGGACCTAGCTCTTCACCCTCGTAGACAAATGACGTGAGTGAGGTGGGTTGGATAATAAGACAGGCGTTCGAAGCGAGTTCACTTTGTGTGCATATATGTAAATAGCGTCAATAATACGGGTTTTCTGCATATTGTTTACATTACTGGGGGGGGGGGGGGGGTTTAAACCCAGCGCAGCCATAGCATGCAGTAGAGTGCAAACTTCATCCGAAACAAACCTCTGTCTCAACAAACCAAACAGCAGTGCACTCAGACAACTGTTCCGCGCTACCGGTTGGAGCGCCGCGCGTGGGGGGGTAGGTCTTTCCACCCTTGCTGTTCATTGACCAGGTAATTTACCTCCTCGAACAGCCCCACGGGAACGGACTGCGGGGCCCTCCAGGGTTGTATTTTAGGGTTCCCCCTTAGAGTAGGACGTGTTGGCTTGCTCCCTGATTGACCCAGTGAGGTTGTATCTTTTTACTCTTATTTCTTATTAATACTTTCACTGTGTGGTAGATCACTATTGAGGTCCTGAAGAATTGCCAGACAGACATGAAACATGTCGACCTTTTAGAGGGTTGAGTCAGTCCGCTGTCAAACAAGCAGTTCCTTTCTCCCCTCCCACCCTTTTAACAAGGGAGTCAGCCACCCGAATAAAAGTCCCTTGTGGACTGACTCACCTCCTTTTAAACCTCACTTTCCCCTCACGACTACACTACCACCAGACCCCTCACACGCACTCAAACTACTGGCTGGAACAAAAGATCTCCAACAAAGAGCGCCTACGGCGCCCGTCAGACATTGCAGCGCCAGTCTGACGAGGAGCAGGAGACCAATGATGAAGCATGACACCTAGATATCTGGGTGTGTGAGGTCCCCTAGTTCCAACAAGGGAACATCCAGTTCCCTGACTTTGGTTGTGTCTCCACATTCCCATACCTCCTTCTTATCTCCGGGGAACTCAGTATTCTTTTTGCTTACAACTGTTCCATACAACCAGCTTTAGTCTGGTTCACAAAGCGCTAAATACAGCAGCGTGGGCGTGGCCTAACTCGCAGGCAAGACAGGGGTCGTAGAGGTGCAGAGCTGCGCTATATCTGAAACAAACAGAAGGATGAGACTCGAGGATCAGCGGTGCTGGGGGGGTGGGGGGGCGCTGGTCTCCAATTAACCAAACCCCGGGATCTGTTGGAGTAAATGAGCCCACGCAGAAGCAGCAGTCGGGAACCAGGTGCTAATGTTGCTTGTGTACCAACTAAACATCGTGTTGAATAGGCTCCGAGGAGATACATAATGTATCAAGTGAGGTGATAAATCTTGGAAATGGCCCCTCGGTCTCAGATTACATTCTGCCTCTTCTCCGTGATTGCCAATTTGGGCTCCAGTGACTCAGCTCAGCTGGAAGTTTCAGCTCAGTCCCACTGACGTGTCCAGTCCTGCAAGGCTGCAGGCTACATGATGCCCACGCAGTTGGCACTCTTCAAACGTGGGCCAGATTGTACACATTTAACACCGTGGCTGGGCACCTGTTCCTCGATCAGGGAACCGACAGACCGGAGAAAGTGGTCGGCATTAGCTCTGCTCTGGTCGGTTGAATGAAATGTTGTATTTGCTCTGGGCTGTCCACGTCATTGGCTGAAACTGTACCGTGCACCGGTGTAAAAAAGGCAACAAGCCCTATTTCAAGTCGGGGGCAGTGAGTATGAGGCTAGCAAGGACATGTTAGGGGGCGCCTCTGGCCTGGATTCACCAAAACAGCCCGTCCCATCGTCCGCTCCAGTCCTATCTATCCCTGCACCCAGTTTTTAAACATGGTAAAGAAGCGCACCTTTTTGTTAGATCTCTGGTTGTGCTCTATGACATGCATAATCTGATTTTTCATCCGCTGAGCTGCTGCGTGAAAACAACACAATTCTAAATCTGTTTGTGTCACCTATCGTGCGTGTGCCTAAACCCTTCTGTTTAAAGTTGTTTACCAACTATTGTGCACCCGGCTGGAATGCCCAGGCGGGCCCGGTCATGTTTAAATGAAATAAAAGTGAAGGCTGCTGTTCCAAACTGTGCCAGAGTCGAGGACGTACACAATAACAGTCCGCGCTTTTACAAAAACAAAGAACCGAGATGAGGCAGAGGCGCGGTTTTAGTGTTGTACGGAGCGCTGAAAGTTTAAAGACAAGCCGATTCCACCAATTGGAAGAGACGTTACATTGAACTCTGCGAATTGTGACGAATAATAGATCGCCATGCATCAGGATAGCTGGTCATACACCAATCAGGCGGATCTACTAGCTGAAGGGGCGGGCCGATGCCAGAGCAGGCATTTGCAGCTGTTTGTCTGAGAAACGTCCCTCTTGAAATGGGTCTTTTTACCGGCGTTTATAGAGAAGCAGAGCAGCGAGCGCCATCTTCGAACGGTTCGAGTGGACGGCAGTGCTAACGTGTAAATGAAGTTCTTGGCTGAGGAGGGCAGTGCTTGGCTGAGGAGGTGAGCAGGCAGAAATGTTTGCAGGGACATCGCGGTTCAGTCCGCAAATTGGCTTCAGCAATGGTTATATCCTATCAGGATATAATAACGGCTGAGGGCATGGGAGACCGGGCATGGGAGACCTTTTCGTTTGGTGCTCATATTCCTAGGCGGCGGGGGGGTCGGGGGGCTCGATGCGCGTGTGCGGGGGGTGTCTCTATGTGTGCGTGCGTGTATGTGGGCTTGTGTGCGTGTCGCTGTGTGTGCGCATGGGGATGTGTGGCTGTGTGTGTGTTAGAGCTTCCCAGGAGATGGCCACAGCTTGCGCGTTCACGCGTGCGTGGCCTGCTCCGATCGCCTTTTGGAAGATGCGCGCGGCCAGCTCCTGTCTCCTGGAAAGCTGCGTCGCTGACAATAGGTCTCTGGCGAGACCGCGCTTTCGCGCGGTTAACGCCACAAGACCTAATTAGAATCGCTAATTTGTTACAAGAGCGTAGGCTACCATTATGCATGTTGGTAGCTTTGCAAAACCACATTCGACATGTGTTCAATCCGTTTGCAATAGTATTTGGCAAATGTCGAGTTTGACCATTCTGCGGCCCGAAGCATGTCCTCTAGTCTTCCACCTTTCCAGAAGGATTGACTTGCCATAGCACCCCTCACAGAATGTGCCTGAACCAAGCCAATCACAGGGATTCTGTGCCTATTAAAGAAGGCAGCATTGCTCATTTCACTACCCTTAAGAGTCACAGACAGCCAAACTAATGGCAGGGCCTGTTGATAACAATCAAACACACACTGTGGTGGCCTATCAATCAATAAATTAGGGATTTATTGAGCGCACTACTCACCTGTGAGGATCTCAAGGCGCTGGGCGAGTATGTGGGGGGGGATTTGGGCAGCTCAGGTCATTCGAAAAGCCAGGTCTTGAGGCCCTTCCTGAATGCTTCAGGGTGGGGATTCATCTTATGCTGAGGGGGAGTTTGTTCCAGGTCTTGGCCATGATGTAGGAGAAGGGTGTGCCTCCTGTTCTAGTTCTGTGGATGCAGGGTATTTCGGCCAAGGCCTGGTCAGCGGAGCGGAGGTTTCTTTTGGGGGTGTAGAAGGAGATTCTTTCGTTGAGGTATTGGGATCCAGTGTTCTAGAGGTCTTTATAGGTGTGTGTGAGCAGCTTGAGGGTCACTTTTTTTGACGGGGAGCCAGTGGAGTGCTCGTATATGCTAGGTAATGTGGTCTTGTCGTGGGATGCGGAGGATGAGTCGGACTGCGGCGTTCCGGACAGTCTGAAGTTTGTGGAGTAGAGATTTGTTGATTTCGGCATAGAGGGCGTTCTCGTAGTCCAGCCTGCTGGTAATGTGTGCATGGTGACGGTCTTCCTGGATTCGGGGGTAGGTCCATTTGAAGGTCTTGCTGAGTATGGGGAGGGTATTGAAGCATGTGGAAGCTGCAGCGTTGGCCTATGATTCGGCCACATGAACCATCTTTACCCACTTTAAATCTGCCTAAGAAGGAGATTGGCCATGTTGTCCGCCCTGCTCGATCAGTCGCAGTGTGTGACATCAAAGAATAGTAGCAGCAGTAACCAAGGCTTAACCACCGAAGGGTGTGACTGCAAGACCTAGAGTGAAAATGTGTTAGTTGGGAGCATGTTCAACCAAAGAGCTGAGGAGAAGAGAGTATGCATCCAGGGCAGAGAAAATTAAAAGCATCACATTCATTTTTGTGAGGGTTTGTGACAGTGTCCTTCCCAAATAAACAGTGTTGATTCCTTAAAGCTACTCCTAGCATCAAGGACTGCCAAATATGTATGCTGGTCTCCATCATAAGAGTATTATCTCTGATGCAATTGTGCCTATTCATGGTGCCATAGCCATAATATTTTCGTCCTTGACTATTTTGGGCATACAAGTCTAGTAATTACATACTTGCTGTCATCACTGACATATTAAGAGCATGACTGGCCTGCTTTTAGCCATTCCTGACAGAGTGGCAACAGCTTCTCTGATAACAATGGCCATAACTGATATATGTTGGCATCCAGCTGTGGCACAGTTGTTGCCCTGGTTTAATAGTGACATATGGCATAACAGAGGCATTCTTAGTGTTATGGTGAGGAAGCATGGCCTATTGATTCCAATACCTGGGTATTTGAAGCATAATTTGTCCTTGAGAGGCATTTTTACATGGCGGTACTCAATGAAAACTAAAAGCTGATCTTTAGGGACTGTGTATTTTCTAACGATGAAAACTGATTTTATTTTTAAAGGAAAAAATTATGCTTTTTCAGAAATGGTTTTTCTTCTGGAAAATTGAGTTTGATTGCTCAAAGTGGAAAGGGATTTTGATAGAAAAATATGTGTATTTTCAAAAACGAATATGCTAATGATGACAAAATATTGCAATTCTAAAACACATTTAAAGTTGTTAGCTGAATGATAATTCAATTTGAGTTGGGGGAGACTTACTGCTGTCGTGATACCCATTGTGGCACACAGCATGTGATGATTTGAATTTTACTTGAGTACAAGCATGTAATATTGATCAACGTTTTCCTAGCATTCTGCTGATAACTTCACCTGCAATTTTAGGGTGGTTACTACTGATAATTTTGCTTAGGGTGGTCATAGTGTAATGTTAATACATATCATCAGCATTTTACCGTGATAAAATATGCTAGTAGCTCAGCAGAACTTTCCTTGAGCAGAATTAGCTCTCACTGCAGAAAAGGTTGGAGACCCCTGTGCTAGTTGCATAGTTCCTTTAACCCATCGAGCTATTGTTGCCCAAGTCACTGCTTTAAAAGGTTGTATAAAAGAAATGAGAAGCTGATTGACACAGTCTGAGCGATGTTTGTTCATTCTAGAGTCCTATTCTTGCATAAATCTACCATACACAAATTTGTGCACAAATCAAAATTGGGATTACAAAATTGAGTGAGACATTGTTTTAGTTCTTCTAATGATCTCAAACTTCACTCCAAAGGCATCATAAATTCTGTTGCTTACCTCAAAACCTTCACATCTTACACACGTCGACAAATCAGGCACTGTGGAGGCTAGCTTCATAGGAAGCATGTTTTACTCAGAAATCTGTACTTGGTCAAGAAGTGAATACACTTAGGACCAGCTATACATCCCAGAGAGTCTTGTACTTCAGTTCATGTGGTCGTCTCAATCCAACACTTCTTCCATTTAACAAAGCATGACCAGCTGAAACTGCAGACCTATAGCCAGTGCTTTTTTTATAAAGTACCTGGGCTCTAGTCAGCAGGCCACTTCCGCTTGCACTGCCCATTGCCACTGTCAATTACAGTAACAGCAAAACAATAAGTCACACTCTTAGAAGTGGTACAATTCTGACAATTGCAGGACCCCAAAGTAAAAGGAACGGCTTTGGTAGCGGGTATTAGTCATTCTTGATGTAGATTGAATTGATAAACAACAGTTGTTGTGTTCATCTCTAAACTTAAAAAAACAACAGCGCCACCATGTTGCAGACTGTCATAGGTACTGGTGCTTACAATTATGTGCCAGTGCCGAGCACCGGAACCACTGGCTCAAATTAAGAACTGCCTATAGCAGCAAGCGCTCTGTAGCCAAGTCCATTATCAAACTGTTCCACTAGAAAGTAAGCTACTACAACTATGCTTGTCTCCACGGGATCCAGGTCCCTTTTCAGACACCAACATACCCTTTCCTTCCATAGTCCTCAGAGCTCCCTAGCTCTTCCCGAAAGTTCTGACATCTCTTTAGATCTCCTGATACCTTCCAGGCAAGAAGGTTTAAAGTCATTGTCAAGATCTGAGGGTGTTCCCTCTATCAACGTTTTTCATAAGCACCCTTTCTTTGCGTGTAGAAGAAAGGATATGTTGTAGATAAATTCCAAAATCGTTGGAAACCATGATTGAGACTGCCAAAAGGGAGTTATCCGCACTAGAAAGCATACCTCCTGTCTGACTTTCCGCAGAACTCTCTGGATTATTGCGAAAGGAGGGAAGGCGTAAGCTTGAGTTCCTTTCCAGGGTTGCAGGAAGGCGTTAACCGCTAAAATACCTGGGTCTGGCATACAGCTGAAATATCTCTTCAGCTGGAAGGTGAGTCTGCTTGCAAACAAATCCAAATGTGGGCCCCATCCCAGGCGGGTCGCATCAAATTCGAGATTGTAATCTGGAGAGAATCCAAAAATTGCATGTCCGTTCCTGGCATCCAGGTTGTCCAGCTGACAAGTCAACTCCGATTTGGTCTCCTGGTCCAAGAAAACCTTGTCCCCATACCACAAACCTGCTCGTAGAGCTCTTGCTTTTAATCTCTGAAGGGGGCCTGAAATATAACCTTGATGTAAGAGGAAAGGAAGCCTAAGAGTCTGCCGAGTTCTCTCAGGGTTAGGGAATGTTATTTTATCACCAAGCTATTTTCTTTGTGAATTTTGGAAACCTTCTTCAAAGGTAGAAGCAGAATTGCTTTCGCAGTATCTATAGTGAAGCTCAGAAATTCTAGGGATGGATCTCAAGGGTGTTGCAATAGATTTCTCTCTGTTTATAATTAAACCCAAGCTCTCAAGGAGAGATACAACTGTGACCAAGCCCCCAGAATTGGAGTCTGACTTTGAGACATTACGAGAATGTTGTCCAGATAGATAATGAGGTGTATTTCCCTCTCGCTGAGGAAAGACATGACTGCTTTCATCACCTCGGTAAAACAGGCAGGGTGCCAAAGCGAGTCCAAAGTGAAGTGCCTGGAATTCAAAAAGGTGGTTTTGCCAGAACAATTTGAGGTAACATTGGCACTCTTTGGCCATGGGAATGTTGAAATAGGCATCTTCGAGGTCCAGTTTCACTAGCCAGTCTCTTTCCAATAAAATATCTCCTAAGAGATGGATACCTTCCATCTTGAAGCATATGTATATTAGCAACCTATTCAGGTCTCCGAGATTTGGTACAGGTCTCCAACCTTTGTCTTTCTTTTCCAATAGAAAGCGTGTAATTACAAAAACCTTCTGACCCAGTGGGACTTCCACTATAGTGCCTTTTTTAACATGGAAGACACCTCCTCCTCTACTACTTTCTGCTGGTCCAGGGATACACTTAATAACTCCAGTATTGAAACTTTGCTTGAATCATTCTCCGTCATCATGATGGGAGTCCCCGGTACTTTAAAATAGTCGTAGTAGTAGTAGTAGTAGTAGTAGTAGTAGTAGTAGTAGTAGTGTAGTAGTATACTTCTAGGCAAAGCCTAAAAAAGGCCTAGGCCACTTAGTTTATTAACACACATATTCATTATTAAAAAAGAGACCAAATGTTGCCTTAACCAATCGACATGAATCACCCTCTAGAACCCTCCAGAGAGAAGCTCAGTACCTAAATTGTCTACGGCACGTTGTGCTAAGGAGTCTCCTCTGATCTCTGCTCAGCTTTCTCACATCTAAAGAAGATTTCTGGACTTCATCCTTCAGGAAAGTGACTTTATTTCATATATATTTTAAGCAGATATATCTTCTTTTTATTTCTGTTATTTTGCCACCATTTCTGACTGAGTCATGTCAGATAAGGCAAGAAAGGCTCTCTTCAGAGAGTGTGCTACCTGTTTAAAGAAGAGGCAATATATATGGAAGACCCTCATAAAGAGTGCATTTACTGCATATATCCAGCCCATAAGGTGTCAGGCTGCAACATTTGTCGTACCTTCTCAAGCAAGACTCTCTGACCATGAAGGACTGCTTCTCATATGGCTTCAGAAGATGAAAACCAGATCTGATTCTGTGTTAGACTTGGAGAGTGAGCACTCTACCTCCTCAAGAATTTCCTTCGAAAAGGGAATAGGATGTTTCACACTCTGATAAAGAACCACATACTAAATGTGCCAAAACATCCTCTCAGGATATTTCCACAGAGAACAAAAAAGGGTCTCACAGGAGTGAACAGCCTTCAAAGACTGCTTCAGAGCCCAAAACCCCACCTCCAGGGCTAAAATGTACTCTATAAAATCCACCTTCAGAGCTGTCGCTGAGCTCTCTGCCGTCTAAGAAGGGTTGGTCACCTCCCCAACGACGAGGGGATGCACCTGAGGAATGTCGATACCAACCTCTTTCTCTATGGCCCTTTCACTGTCGACGACATCTCTATCCTCTGCCACTCAGGCCCCGATATCGTAGACTATCTCTTTGGCATAGTCGACGAAGATTTCATTGTTGTCTTTAAAGATGTGATGTTGATGTAGAAGTTACTGTAATGAGAACGTCAACTGACAAATCAGAGTTGACGACACTACCGTCGAGTGGGAAATAGTCGTTGGGCAAGGCACCGTCGTCGACGGAGACTGCATCGCTGACAGACCGCGTCATAGACGGGGGCACCCTCCTCGACTGGGGCACCCTCCTAGACAGAGGCACCCTCGTCAATGAAGAATCCACCTTTATTGCTGTCGATACAGCTGTCGACGGCAACTACCTCGTCAACAAAGACTCCTTAGCAACCAATATCACTGTTGGAGACCGAATCATCATCGCCTTAGGTTACTGCGGTGCCTATGGACTCCGAGATTACCCCAGAACATACTACTTCTAGTAAGATTACACCTCGTCTGCCGACGCATCTTCTGGAAGAAGAAGATTCCTGAAGATGGCCCATTTGGGGATGCGTATAGTCCATTGGACTTGCATGTTAAGTACCAAGACGAGGGCGAAGAGGAGAAACAGGAATATTATCGTAAAGCTTAATATCCCAAACCTGAGATGGGCCATCAACAGTATCAGCAGGACATGATCACAATGCCGTCTGCATTGCTCTTAGATCTTCAGTTTATGTTGAACGATTACTGCAGGCGATTCCCACCTGCAGAGCCTATGGCCGAACCTCTACCTCGAATGGGGTCACCAGTGCAACGCTCCACTCCTACAAGGTTGTAAATTCCAAATACTCCACAGTCCATTCCTCGCCAGGAAGTAGTCTCGTCGGATGAAGAGCGGGAAGGAGGACACCTTCTTGACACGGGTACGGAGTGGGATAAGTATTAGATTTCCTTACCTGCTTCACCAACACCTCCTCCAACAGATTCTCCACCAGAGGACATAGGAGGGTTTCATAATCTTTTTGAGCATGCAGCAAAACAATTTGCTTTGACAATGGCCTCAAAGCAGTTGGACTGTTTCCTTTATGACTTCAAAGAACTGTATCGTAAGTCTGTCAGGGCTTTACCAATTATCAATTACATCTGGGAAGAGGGAATTAGAATTATGAAGCTCCCAGCGGTCCTTCCACGCCTTGACAAAATAAATACAAGGCTATGGACAATGCACCAGCGTGTCTCACAGGACACCCAAAACCGGATTCCGTCGTCATACAAGCTGCTCAGCGCCACTCGACCAATCCGGTAGCACCTCTTACGGCTCATACTTATAAGGATGGCAGACACCTAAATTCCATCAGCAAACATTTTTCTTCAATATCGGCTTTGACAGTGAGCGCAGCAAATTCTCTGGCGATTTTAGGCCTTTGAATGCCAAATGTGGTTAGCCATAGCATCCTTTGTTAGTAGGTCCAGGTATGGGCCTAAGGAAGAGGCATGGAAGATCCTCCATGAGGGTTAAAGTGCGTCCAATGAAATTATAGGTTCTGCCATGGAGGTCACCATCACAGGTTTCAAGCAGTTGGCAGGGGCAGCAGTTCTTAGACGACAAGGATGGCTCAAAGGCACCTCATTCTGCCCAGAATAAGATCTTAGATCTTCCATATGATGGAGAAGATCTCTTTGGAAGTCGGGTGGAGGAAGCCCTTAAAACAATATAGGTGGACAGGGATATCGCCAAGTCTTTGGGGACGGTGTAGCTCAGGAAAACTCCTTTTCGAGTATCCTTAGGAAGAGGATAGCCCTCCAATTGGGGGGGGGGGGCGGATTCAGCAATACCGATACATGGCATACTCATCAAATATCAAAACCAACAAAGGACACTGTTCCTAAACGCTGGGTGCAAATAGTCACGGCACCATCAGCACTAAGTTATGTTGTGATTATGAATATTCAAAATTGCTCCCCTCACTTTGTTGAAGGGTATCTCCTCTGGCGAGAACACTGGACTCCTGCACATTACCAGGAAGAAAACGCTAGAAAAGTAAATCGGGATATGTAGCCATATGTAGCAATACAAAGCCCAGGCACAGATGTTTCTGAGCTGCGATGTCCAAATACCGGCTTACCTTTGTCCCTGGGTGCTGCCTCCTGTACACCTACCCTCTCCGTGTGTCAGCCAGTAATGAACCAAAAGTGCCACGGAAGTTGGTGCTCATTAAGTAATTGGGGCAGACGCCTGGCCGTAAACCCTGTCCTACGGTAATCAGAAGTTAAGCGCATGCACGGGAGCGCGAGTTCCATGTGCATACGTCCGGGTAACTAATCCCCAGTGTACACGCAATGGTTCAATGAATAACATTGTGCCTATATGGCCAAATCTCAAGCTCACCAATACGTTGCTAAAGCTGGCCACACCATTAACTAACCGGCAAAATATCTTTAAATTCATTTGCGCACCAAAACTTGACTCTGCATACACGTGGGGTGCCCGCGTAAGTGCAAATCATACCTTTCTGTTCCTGGACAGATCCCCGTAATGTATAGAAAGTCCATGCTGGTAAAAACCATATATAGTATAGACGGCTACATATAGACAAACCCTGATACTAAAAGGTAAATATGAGAAAGGGGTACAGTAAAATATCACTGGGTTTGCCACCTAAACAAACCCACGTGCCTCCTCTCTCATAAAAAAAGAAGAAAGAAGTGGTGGACAGTTTAGGAGTCCCATTGAAGCTTCCCAGTATCCTCCCCTCCCGCAAAATAAATGGGCCCTAACCGAAAATCACCTTGCATTTCAGATTTAATATTTTGATTCCTTTCAAACCTAATTCTAATTTGCTGCCTTTTGACACCAGGGTTCCACTACTCGGAGATAATGTGCCTGGTGAGGTGACTCAACAGTTTTCAGTCTTTGATTGGCTGTCAACTCTTAAGTAATATCGATGCTAAACAGATCTGTGTTGACTCCAGGAGTTATTTTCTCTGACCCTGCAAGATCCATGGATACACCCTTGACATTGTCACCTCACCTCCTATTTCTGTTCACTGTTCTTCCTCCATAGCCCTCTCTTAACAGCTAAGCCATAGAGGACTGATAATAGACCAAGAAATACAGAGATATTGTAGCATCTGATCGATCTTCTACAAGTGAGATCTCTCACCAGTAAAGAGTAACATGGAGAGACACAAACATGCTTACTTTCTCAGTGAAAAATCACAGCTGGGGAAATCTTGTGTTTCTGTAAATTAGAAGACTTGCAGTCAAAAAACTCTTTGGAAAACTTCACTTCTTATTTAGTGCCATGAAAAAGTCTATGCACTAATGCACAAATTCAGGAACAAATATTCAGTATTTACATCACAATTAAGAATTTGCTACTTTTTCAGTTCTGATTAATAACGTGTTCTTGTTTGCGTTGTGTTCTTGTTATTGTGCAGTTTGTTGGAACACAGAATTCTCTGTGTTAAACCTTTGTTTCCATAGTTCACCAATTCTAATATGCCAAAACATGCTTTGATTTTTTTGCAGGTGATTGACGTTGATAAACCCTCAGAAGATCTGTTCCCTTCAATGTCAAATGAAATTAAAGAGAAGAACAGCCGTTTCCCACCAAAGCCAGAAGCTCCTGTGGACACAATGCTGAAAGACATGGCCACCATCATATTCAGTACCTTCCTATTGGCGGGATGGGTAGCTTTTGTGATCACGTATCCAAAGGTAAACGAGACCATTCCATTATCTGATCTTAAAGCACATTTGTGTTGAAATTATGCAGTATGTTTGATGAAAATAAAACCCAAATCTTTGCCTTAAAGACAAAAGTACTAAGACAGGCTTGTTTATCGAACAAGGTAAACCAGGAGCATGGTTAATAGTGGAGGCCAACAAATACTCTTTATCTGTACCGGACAAATTGAGAGCTTGTTGAATTTTGGGCAAGATATCCCTAGCATTTGACGTGGCCCTTATTCTTTCTTACACCTGCATAAGAGCATATGTAAGTTTGAAAGTGCACTCTGGGTCTATGGTACTCAAAGAAGAATATATGATGTTCTAAAATTCATGTCATGTTCCCAGACTCGTTGAGTATAAGTGTATTATAATTTCTGGGAGCCTTCCCATTCTATGTTCTAGGAAGCTATCAGGAACTGCTCTCCTCTTCATGTATGTGTTCAGCTGATCCAACTCTGAAGGGTTGTTTATTAACAATATCTGCACGGCATGAACCTATTGACCAGGGCACAAGGAGAGGCAAACATGAAGCAGTGCACTAGATGGTATCACATTGGATAAACTAGAATACCAATGATTGGGTTACGATTATAATAACTGGCAGCAAGAAATCTCATTAGGGGAAAACAGGTGAAAGATGAGTACACATGATACAGGATGTATTATCACATGCTGACGTGGTGATGAGGTAGCAGTTGAGTTTGTTTCAGAAGATGAACATGATGACAAAAAAGTAGAGACTGCATGGCATGGTGTTCCAAATTTAGGAAATACGTAGCATGGTAGCAGACTTTCCCAGGCACATTTGTCTTTAGGAACAGACTTGCAGGCAGTGTTGAGATAAATCCACCAAAGTAGTTGACTCAATACAGGTTAAGTAAATGGCTTACGCTGGATGCAAACACACTGGGACATTCCCCTTCAGGGAGAAGGTGATGAGTGTTACATCATGCTCAAGCAGTGCAAGCATAGGAGTGAAAACAATCTGTGCAAGTAAGGTGATTAATTAAAACCTACAAGGAGGATGTGTTTAATTTTCAATTTGACAAAGTACTGGGGACTTGACTGCAGCTTGAAAAGGAAAAAGGAGGTTGAAAGCTATGATTTTAAGAATTACATTTGACTGATGGGAGGTATTCCTTGCAGTGTGGGTTTGTGTGTCGATTAACATGCTTGCACTTTGAAAGGGTTGATTCCAAGGGTAACCAATTGGCAGATTCAGGCCTGAACTATTAAACATCATGTCACCTAAGAAGAAGAGCAGGACCATGTTTTTATGAGGAGCTATGTTACAGGATGCAGTAGTACATACAGTGTTTAAAAAAAACGTTGCGACTGATTCCCTGAAACAGAGGAGAATCGAGATAGAGCAATGGCCCCAGGTTCAAGGTGAATTTTGTATGCTTTAGATATTTCAAAACTTTTCCCAGGTTCTTCAGAGTTGAACCTGCCATGTATGCACCTCTTTGAAGCATTCCTGTAAATCAAGCTCGAAATCATTGTTAACATAGCAGTAAACTGCATTGCTATGACCAAAGGCAAAAAAGTAGTTTTTGTTTAGAAGCACCTTCACTTTGTTTGATACTGCGCAACTTCCAGCCAGTCAGGTGAAAATGCTGAGCACTTCACTACCCTTGATGCCTCCAAATCTCAGATTTTTCTTTTGGCTGCAACCAATAAATACATACCCATGGGTCCATTTTCTTCATTATCTGCCCCATACATTCTCAGACCAAGTGAAAAAAATATTTTTATTGGATCAAAACAAATTAGAACACTTTACTCGGTGATGTGCACATTTGAAATATTTTTGCCTAAGCCCAATTTCCAAACATTGTTTATGCGCTATTATCAGTAAAACTACATGTTAGTAGGAAAGTTTTGTGGTCATTTCAATGGAAAACATCTGTCTGTGAATGACTACCACATCATGCTTTTGTAATATACTTATGAAAAGTGAGTTTTTAAACATGAACTGGGAATTATTACTCCTCCTGCCCAGATGACAATGCTATTAGTGAGCTAAGAGGCAAGCCAGGATTCATGCGCACCCTATATATGTACTCTATTCATGATAAACATACACCAAACAAAAAGTCTAGTAAATAAAGAGTTTTTTTGCACAGCAAAAATTGTGAACCTGCATATTTGAAGGTGCTCTCCTATGTGATAATAAAGAAAAAGGCTGCTTCATAAGGCAAAATAACCTAGGATCACACAATTTGAGACCAGTTCACGGGTCAAGTACATTACAGTTAGGTCAAGTAGCTTATTTAGGTTACTAGACCTGCAAGTCTAGAACATTTTAATGATTTTTTTGAGACCTTTAGAAATGCAGGGCGGCGGGGACCTCGTGATGAGCTCCGAAGAGCAGGTGTCTGTTCTGGAGGTCAATGCAGGAGTCGTCGGGCCCTTGAAGTCACACGCTTGCAGGTCGAACTCCATTATTTTGAAGTCAGGTGGGCTGGCATCAGCACGCGTCGAGACTGCAGTGTGAAGTGGAGCTGTGCAGCGTGCAGTGCCCTCAGGCCACGGCACAGGCAGGGGCTCAGTGGCTGCCGTCCAGCGGCGTCTGTGAGACCAGGGCTGCAATGCGAAGTAGGGCGCTGCTTGTCCCGGTGCTGACAGGTCACGGTGCAAGCAGTGGCGTCTTCATTCCTGAAGCGCTGTTGTCGGTAGACCAAGGGCTGTAATGCAAGACTGGGCAATGCAGTGTGCGGGCCCACAGGTTGCGTTCCAAGCAGCAACGTCAGTCGATGGTGCTGGCATCGATGGACCAAGACTGCGGTGTGGACTGCGGTGTTGTGTAACTTACGAGCAGAGCCCCCAAACCATGGTGCAGGCAGTGGCGTTGATGTCAGTTTGCAGTGGCGTCATCAGTGAGACCGCGATGACGGTGTGAAGCGAGGCAGTGCCCACAGGTTATGGTGCCAGCAGCGGCTCGGTGGTGGTGGCGGCGGGGAGACAAGTGTTGCGGTGTGAAGTTATGTTGGGCAGACTTATAAAGCGCATAGCTGCCCTAGCAACAGGGCGTCTCAGCGCTAACGGACATGTGGCAATAGGAAAGGAATAACTAGAGGTTAGAAAAGAGCCAGGTTTGATCTTGTGTGTCCCGGACCGCAAGGAGGGCAGAGTTCCCTAGGCCTGGGCCAACGCCCTAATGGCGTGCCCCCTCTGCTCTTTGCCTGTGCACTCGGGAGGTACAGGCCAGGTGCATATCGGCGGAGCGCAGGGCTAGAGTCTGAGCATATGGTGAACAGAGCTCTTGCAGAATTTGGGGGCCTTGGCCATGTTAGATTTTGTGTGTGGTGCAGGGAGTCTTAAACTGGGCTCTGTTCAATCGGCAGCCAGGGGAGACGGTGAAGAAAATTAGATGCTTGGGAAGGGCAAAGAGGGTACGTGCTGCCGCATTCTGTGCCCGTTGGAGTCTTTTGGTTACGGACTTGTTCACGCCGAGTAAGAGCTCTTTGCAATAGTCTCATCGAGACTGCACTGCAGATTGGATGATCATCTTAAACGAGAGGGCATTGTCCAACGTAACTCCTAAGTTCTTAACCACAGTTTTCGGTTGGGTGCGGCGGTGCCCTCTGAGTTGCCTTCAGGTCACACGGTCGGCAGTGGTGTTGACTGCGTCTGGTTGCTTTTTACCTCTGTGGCAGCTGAAACACACAGTTCCAAATGCAGGTCCCCAGAGGAAGGCAAAGCCTTTGACGACACAGACTTTTTGAACAGGGGGCAAATCCAGCAAGAGCGAACTGTAACATTTAGTGTGTTTTAAGATAACAGTGATATATGCAATTTTTGTTCTTGTGATGAAGTAACTCTTTCCATGTTATGAATTTGGATCAATGAAATGGTTTAATGTAATGTAATATAAAATTGTTGCATTGCAATCTGTATGATTCGTTGGATGTAATATTGATGTTATTTTCTTTGGATATTTTTATAATACGTTTTGTGTTAGTCGGTAATTTAGTAAGATTGTTAGTAATTGTTTGTATTGTGTATTTTCTTTCTGCAATTCGAAATAATTTTTGTATGAAAGAATATGATTAATAGGTATAAATAAATATACCGGACCAGATTTAATGAATTTTCATTTGGTCCCTAACTAAAAGTGAATTGAGAAGGGGCCAATTTTTTGTGTGTTCATTATAATAGGGTCCAGCCCTCCCTCAGCCCCGCTAAGGACCTATCTCCTTTTGTGCGCATTATCTAAAAGTGGCATTTTCAAACACACAATATAAAAATCATCTTCACTAAAAGATGTATTTTGACACTGAGTTTAAGAAGCCTTAACCTAATTTCTGTATCTTTTCCCAATGGAAAGTTACACTTGTAGGAAGTTCCAAGGCAGGTTCCTGTAGAACACACCAGCACATGTCCCGCCTTTCACATACACTGCACCCTCCCCACGGGGCTACCTTGGGACTACCTAAGGGGTGGCTTACATGTAAGAAAAGAAAAAGTTAGTTCCTGGAAAAGGAGTGCACATGCCAAGTCGACTTGGCAGTTATAAACTGTGCTCAGACACTGCAGTTGCAGATCTGAGTCCCCTTTTGAAAGGTTATTTGTGTGGGTAGCATAACCAGTACTGCAAGTAGTAGCATTTGATTTACAGGCCCTGGAACACACAGTGCACTATACTAGGGACTTACTAGTAAATCATATATCCCAATCATGGAAAACCAATCATAACACAATATACAGTAGGAGAACTTGCACTTTAGCACTCAATAGCAGTGAAAACGCGCAAAGAGACAGTAAACCAGCAAAAAACGAAGTCCAGCATACCATAAAAAACAGGAGGTCGGAAGGCAAAAAGACAGGGGAAAAACGCCAAAAGATGCCAGGTCTAGCAGTGTACTAAAAAGAAGTACAGTGTGCAGGGAGTCCAGTGAGTCTCCAAATGGTTGACTGAGGCAAAAGTAAATGATACTGACGCTCTATTTGTGGTAATGTGTGCAAGTAGTTTGGCTTCTCCAGTATTGAACCCCTTTTACATTCACATGCTTGAATCTTCCCCGTCGTCAAGGTGGGTGTCCCACAGTAGCAGTACTAAGTTTTAAAATTAATTTCCCTTGAAATTCACTAGTATTCAGCAACCAGTCATCATTTTAGAACAGCCAATTAGAGCATAGACCTAGAGTATCTATCCCCTGCAGGGCCACCATACCTCCGGTTTCTTACCGCACGTCGTGTGTTGGGCAGTCTTCCTGAGCTCTGCTCAGGCAGTGTTTCTACTTTTACCCTTCTAAACTTCCAGCTTGCAGTTCATTTCTACGTTCATCTCTTCAGCTGAGGTACAGTTCAGGAGTGAGTGTCCCTTTTTGCTTTTCTTCAAAATGTCTGAGTCTAAAAACAGGTTGTTTAGGCCCTGCAAGACTTTTGGAAAGTCCAGACTTTACTCTGAGGACCCACATCAGGAATGCCTGTATTGTCTGTATCCAGACCATAAGCCCAGAGACTGTCGTACTTTCTCCACAAAAACCCTCAAAGACCATGAGGGAAGGCAGCTTCTCTGGCTACAAAAGAGGTATTCTGCTAAGTAATCAGACTCAGAGATTGAAGAGAAGCCACATACCTCCTCCAAGAAGAGAAAGGAATAAGTATCTTCTTTTTCCTAGAGAGATCCAAGAGTAAGGAAAGATCTGAAGAGGGCTATAAAAAGCAGCCTGCACCCTCTCACGCACAGCAAAGAGCTGGCTCTGCACCTCCATTTGCACGGAATACTCCTTTCAAAGAGGTTTCTTCAGGTAAAATACACCCGTCGACGGCAGCGTCAACGAGACACTCCCTGTCTGAAACCGCTGTCTCCACCGGATCAGGCACGCCGTTGACTGTCTCGCCAGCAACGTTTACACCATCGACATTCAGGACGACAACAACCGTAGTGTCATCGAAGATCGAATTGCTGGTGTCATCGTTGGCAGCAGCTGTAAGGCCATCTCTGTTGACGAGAGCTTCACTGTGGGTGGTCCTGCTCGGCGCTGCACTGTCGACGGTCCTGCTCGGCACCTCACCATCAACTAGCATTTCCACTCAGATGACGCAGTCATTACTACTGTCGATGGTAGCGTCTAAGATCCCGTCGTCTAAGGGAACAGACATTGCTATTCCAAAGGTGATCCCATCTCTTTTACAGGATTTCTCTAAGCTTTCTCCATTGCCCCCTACTCATCTTTGTTTTCCAGGAATCCGAGGATGAGTGTCCTTATGGCCCTGTATATAGCCCTTCACAGCTGAGTCAAATGCCAGGAATCTGAGGACGATGAAGCACTGGATGCCCCTTCTACATATCTAGAGGGTGAAAATTTCTTCGCTGACACAGGACTTCCCAGCGTTCAACGATGGGACACATTTCGAGAACATTATCCATATGAGGAACCGGAGGATGAGCGTCAGCAGGAGCCTTCTATCAGCATCCCTATTTCGTTGGTCACTGACCTACGCTTGATGCTCACCGATTAATACTACGTTTACCTGAGGCTAGCGCTAGTCAGCAGCCAGCTCCTACACAGGAAATACCGGTCATCAATCCGGATCCACAGGCCGTGCCTACGCTACCAAAACACTAAAATCTACCGTCTTTTAAAATACTTGCCTATGCCCAGGACAGTGGTGACTAATCGCAGGAAGAGGGAGAGCTGTTGTTGGACCCGGATGTCTGGGATGAATGGGACGATTATGCGGCGCGCCCACCACCTTCTCCCACTTTGCCGATGGCCAATTCTCCACCTGCGGATATCGGTGGTTTTCATCATCTCTTAGAGCGGGCATCAAAGCGTTTTGATTTTCATGTGCCCGCCAAGCAGACTGAGTGCTTTTTATATGATTTTCGGGCTACTACACAGCGCTCCGCCTGAGCCATTTCCATAGTGGTTACTTGTGGTAGGAGTGCCTGAAGCTAATGAAAACGCCAGCCTCCGTTCCTGCTGTTATCCGGAAATTGGATAAGAAATACAGGGCACCTGAAGTTTCTCCTGCGTGCCTTATTGGTCATCTTTTGCCTGACTCGTTATTATGCAGGCCGCTCAACGAAGATCCAAAAATCCTGCCTTGCTATGGGCAGCTCCACCGCACAAGGAAGGGCGCAGGTTGGATACATTGGCAAAAGATTCTCCGCGTTGGCAGCAACCGCCATGTGGGAGAGACAGTTATAGATTCCTTACCTTAAAATTACCCTCAGGCTTCAGACTGGCTCCGGAGATTTTTTTCGTCCACAGTACCTCTGCGCTTCGAAAGGTGGCGTCGGTCAGCTCTGCGATCGTCGTTGGCGTTGTGATGACGTCGCAGCAGCTAATTAGACGTCACCTTCGTGCGATGACGTCAGTTCTTTCTGTTTTTACGCCAACCAGCGCTGTTCCGGAGAGAACGGTACCTCCAGTCACTTTTTGACTGACTTTTTACTCACTTTTGTCGACATCGTTTTTTGAGTCCATCGACTCCTGGTGCAAGAGGGATGCCCGGTTTCAAGACTTGCGGTTCCTGCCAAAAGCTGATGTCGGTGACTGATCCGCACATGTGCCTGTGGTGCCTGGAACACACCCATGATCCCAAGTCGTGTTCCGACTGCCAGACCATTGATCCGAAGTCTCTGCGGGAGCTGTCCCAAAAGCTTCTCGAGGCCTGGCAGTCTGCTCCTGCCGTTCGAGGTCCTGGACATACTGGACGTCGACGGACCTGTCGTGGAGCCGCCACCACCATTCGTCCTCGCCGTCTTTGCACTCCTCAGGTAAGTTAAAGCACAAGAAGTCAAAGAAGCATCGTCGCTCTTCGACTTCTCCCCCTCCGTTGGCCGATGCAGCAGGTGCCCCTCCAGCACTGCGCTTGCGGAGCCCGAAGGGTCAGCTCCGAGTTTCCATCCCTTCCCGGGACCCGAAGTGACCCCTGCCCAGCTATGAGCTTTTTACGAAGCAATGCATGCCATCTTTTGGCAGCCCGACTCCGCTGGCACGCCTTCTGGACCCACAGACTCAGCTGGGGGCCATGGGCCTTCGACTCCCGCAGCTCCTTGGATTCAGACATGGTTCCGGATCAGCGCCGGTTAACTTCATAGCACCTATCCAGGCACCGAATCCACTGGCACCACATCTGCTGCCGACTCCGGTTGTGTCCCCAGCCGGCGTCGACCCCTGCCTCCACCCTGACGTGGACACTGAGCCAGACCTGCTTCAACCAACGCCGGATCCTGCACCGATGGGTACTTTTTTCCCCTGTTCAACTCTAGGTTTTTAGGCCAGATTGGCAACCGGAGGAGGGTGAAGAAGATTGGGAGGGGTCTGGTGACCTTTTGACTAACCAGTTGGAGTATGACCCGGACTGGAGAGAGGAGTTGGGGGAAGCCAGTGGTCTGGATACCTCTCCAGACCGTGGCATCTTGTCTCCTCCTACCGTGGCTACGGAGGAGGGAACTTCTTATGTAGTGGTGTTGCGTAGGGCGGCAGAGGCTCTCATCCTCGAGCTACCTACGGTGGCAGTCTGGACTAACCTCCTGACAGAGGTACTTCAACCAGCAGCGAGCTTTTCAGATCCCCTGCTGCCTGATAGGGATTCCAAAAAGCTGCACCATCTTGGGAAGAAGAGGTTTTCTTCCTCCAGCTTGTGACTGTGGTCAGTAAACACTGCATGTCTGTTGCGCTGCTACACCCTCTCTGTGTGGGATACAGTAGCTCAGGTGCTGCCCCAGTGCCAGGAGGAGGCCCGGGCCGTGCTCTCCCGTGCAGTCGGGGAGAGATGCAACTAAGTTTACTAAACGCTGTGGACTGGACACCGGTGACTCGCTGGGCAGGGTGATTTCAACGTCTGTAGCCCTTCGACACTGCACCTGGCTGAGGTCAACTGGTTTTTCCGGGATGTCCAAGCTACCCAGATGGACATGCCCTTTGATGGCCGTGGCCTCTTCGGCGACAAAGCAGACAGTGCGCTAGAGCGCTTCAAGGACTTTCGGGCTACAACCAAGTCCTTGGGCCTCTCCACCACCCGTCCTGCGCAGCCTGCTTTTCGCCCCTTTCGTGGCTGCGGAAGGGGTGCCTTGCCACATCCCACCCAGAGCCACAGGCCAGTGCAAGCTGTCCAGCCCCTGCGTGGCTGGGGACGTGGAACCCACCGTGTGGGTCTGGGGACCAGCGAGCGGGCCAGTCCACCACCACCGCCTCCTCTGCAGCAGCCTCCAAACCCTCCTAGTCTGACCCTTCAGGGCCACCAATCGCCAGTGGGCGGCAGGATTTGCCATCACTGGCGCACCATCACGTCAGACAGGTGGGTTTTGCAAATAGTTTGAAGGGGCTACTCCCTCCCCTTCGAGACTACCCCCCCAACCATGCCACCTCAGTACCATTGCATGTCGGAGGATCATCTGGCCCTTCTCCAACAGGAAGTTACAACTCTTCTGACCGAGGGAGCCATTGAGCGTGTTCCTGCCCCAGAAGTAAGTCGTGGTTGCTACTCCCACTACTTTCTGGTGCCCAAGAAGGACAAAGACCTGTGGCCTATCTTGGATCTCACGAACGTCAACTGCTTCTTCCGCAAGGAGAAGTTCAAAATGTTGACACTAGCTTAGGTCCTGTCTGCCCTCGACCCTGCAGACTGGATGGTAGCTTTGGACTTGCCGGACACTTACTATCACATCCCCTTCCTGCCCGCCCACCGGCGTTACCTGCGGTTCACAGTAGGCCACGAGCACTTTCAGTTTACCAAGCTCCCCTTTGGCCTTACCTGTGCCGCTTGGGTGTTCACGAAAGTGATGGCCATGGCCGCAGCTCATCTGCTCAGATTAGGGTTTCCAGTCTTCCCCTATCTTGACAACTGGCTGTTGAAGGCGGGCTCGTCCCAGGCAGTCATTTCCCACCTCCAGACTACAGCGGACCTCCTGCACTCATTGGGGTTCACTATAAACCTGATTGCCTTTCAGGAGCTCCTTTTCATCGGAGCAGTTCTGGACATGACGAAGTTTAAGACTTATCATCCCGAGCAGAAAGTCAGGGATATTCAGGCTATGATTCCGATCTTTCAGCCCCTATCCCTGGTTTCGGTCTGAATGACCCTGAGGCAGCTGGGCCTCAGGCCTCCTACTAGTAGATCATGCCAGGTGGCATATGCAGGCTCTACAGTGGGACCTGAAGTTCAAGTGAGCACAGCATCAAGGGCATCTGTCCGATTGCGTTCAGATGTCGGAGGGCACTGCACGAACGTGGATTGGGTCAACGGCAGATCGCTCTCCCTTCCCCAACCGGAGATCACAGTGGTGACGGATGCATCCCTTCTGGGGTAGGGCGGCCACATGGGAGAGGCGGAGATCAGAAGCCTCTTGTCTCTGGCAGAGTCCGGGCTCCACATCAACCTTCTGGAGCTTCCGCTATCCGTCTTGCACTAACAGCATTCCTTCCCTCTGTCTGAGGAAGAGTAGTGCAGGTGTTATAGGACAACACTACCACCTAGTGGTTCTGCAACAAACAGGGTGGGGTGGGGTTGTGGACCCGATTTCAAGAGGCTCTCCGACTCTGGACGTATCTGGAACATCAATGTATCTCTTGTGGTTCAACACCTGGCAGGTTGACTGAAAGCCAGGGTGGATTAACTCAGTCCCAGGTGCATGATGGATCACGAATGGCGTCTTCACTCGGAGGTGGTGCAAGATCTCTTTCAACAGTGGGGAGGGCCTTGGTTAGATCTATTCACCACCCAAGAGAACATGCAAGTTCAGCAATTCTGCGCATGGGAATTTCCAAGGCGGCACCGCTAGGCGGCGCTTTTCGTCGAGAGTGGAGTTGCCGTCTTCTATACGCCTTCCCGCCTATACCACTTCTGCCGAGAGGGCTGAAGAAGACCAAGCGTGGGCTCAAGTAACTCTTGTGGCTACGGATTGGGCATGAAGAGTTTGGTATCAAATGCACAGGGCCATCGATCCTCCGATCAGACTGCCTCTTCCGGAGGATCTTCTGTCGCAGCAGGGGATGGTCGTCCACCCAAACCTGTCCAGGCTCCACCTCCTTGTGTGGGGATTGAGCGGTGGCAGTTGATAGCTTTTGACCTGCCTCCCGTAGTCTGTGATGTTATCTTGGCAGCCAGGCGTCCCTCCACTAAGACGGTATATGCCTGTAGATGGAACAAATTTGAGTTTTGGTGTGCAGCAAAGGGTGTGGATCCCCTATCTGCCCATTTTCTTAGGTTCTCTTGTTCCTTCTTTCTTTGGCCCAGCAGGGCTCTGCTCTGGGCACTATTAAGAGCTACCTCTCGGCCATTACAGCCTTTCTTAGGCTTCCTGATCAGCCTTCTCTTTTCAAGTACCCTGTTGTAAATCGCTTTCTTAAGGGCATTATTCATCTTTTTCCTCGTGTTCCCTACATAATGCCTCAGTGGGACTTGAACATGGTTCGTACTTACCTTATGTGTGCTCCTTTTGAGCCGCTCCATAACTGTCCTCTCAGACTTCTTACTTTAAAGACTGCCTTTCTGGTTGCCATCACTTCTGCTCGCAGAGTGAGTGAGCTCCAGGCTCTTTCTTCAAAACCTCCTTTTCCGACGGTTCATCCGGACAAGGTCGTCCTAAGAACCAGATCTTCCTTTCTTCCCAAGGTGGTTACTACTTTCCACATTGGTCAAAGCATAATTTTGCCCGCCTTCTTTCCGCATCCTTCTAAGGAGGAAGAGAGGCTCCACCGTCTGGATCCAAAACGTGTGCTTTCGTTTTATTTGGATCGCACCAAACAATTCCGGGTGGCTGAGCAGCTCTTTGTCATCTCCGTGGGCGCATAAAAGGTCGGGCCGTGCACAAACGGACAATCTCTAAGCGGGTCATTTTGTGCATTAAAGCTTGCTATTCCTTGGCAAAGAAGGAGCCTCCATTGGGGCTGCTTGCCCATTCCACCACGGCAACAGCAGCTACTACTGCTTTGGGACGCGATGTTCCTCTCAATTACATCTGCCAGGCAGCTTGGTGGGCATCTCTGCACACATTTACAAAGCACTACTTCCTGGACAGCCCAGTCTGGAGGAACGGCTTCTTTGGCAGTTTTGTTCTCCAGGACTTTCTGGTGTGAACTTGGTTCGCGGACCCGCCTCAGGGGTTGGTAATGCTGGGGTATCTATTCTAGGGTAAGGAATCTATAACAAATTGTCTCTTTCAGATGAACAAGGTACTTACCTTCGGTAACAATATATCTGTAAGAGACCTAGATTAGTTATAGATTCCTTACCTCCCCCCAGCCATCCTCCCCGGTCTGCAAACTGACTCCTAAGGTTAAGGACTTCCTTTCAATGCCCTAGTTTTCTGCAGCAGTGGTCAGTGTCTTGCATGGCTCTGCGCTTTTGGCGTGGAATGTCGTGTATAAGAAATTACGTCAGCGCTCGAGGGCGGCATCTAAGTAGCTGCTGCATCGGTCATCACGGCGACCACAACGCCAATGACTAACGTGGAGCCAACCGACGCCACCTTTCGACGCGCAGAGGTACTGCTAACGAAACAATTCTCCAGATCCAGTCTGACGCCTGGGGGTAATTCTAAGGTAAGGAATCTATAACTAATCTGTCTCTTACAAATATATCATTACCAAAGTTAAGTAACCTGTTCATCAGGGCCTCCAACGCCATGGCTATCCTCTTGAGATATGACCGGCAAATGTGGTTCGACATCTCCCCCATGATGGAATATCTTCCAGAGGATAAGAAGAAAGAGGCAAAGGATGTTCTGTTAGAAGGAGAGAGAGCCTCCTCTGAGATTATTGATGTGGCGCTTGACATTTCATCTACTGCCTTTAGGCAAATGGCGGGATGCAGCATTGTTGAGGCAGCGGGATGGATTAGAGCAACAACATCCTCCCTGAGGTTCAGGGTAAGGTGCTGGATATGCTGTGACAGCAAATACTTCTTTGGCAAGCACGTAGATGAAGCGCTGCAGGCGATAAAGTGCGATACGGACACAGCCAAATCCCTAATTAATTTACAACAAAATTAATTTTCTTCTTTCTGAGGAAGAGATGGAGGTCAGTTTCCCTCTCGGCCTCCAGCTGCGTTTTCAACCCTACTACCAGCAGGGATTTGAGCCCCAATATTCTACACAGTCCCTCGCCTCAAAAAAGTGCATTTCTGTATGGATTTATAAATCAAAGCTGGGGATGATATCATCCTGCAGCCCGTTGATCCCACACTGCCCTTACGGATGAGACCTCTCCAGAAGCAACTCGAAGCTCGGTGGATTCTATCTCGAGGCTCCTTCGGAGATCGTTTCAGTCACACCAGAAGTCACCTGAGCAATCTCCTGGTGGGCGATCAGGGACAATCTCTCTCAAGGTCTATACTTCCTCTCAGTGAAACTGGATATGGTGATGACGTTGGACGCTTCCATGGAGGGTTGGGGAGCTCACCTTCAGGAATTACAAGTCCAAGGGAAGTGGTCAGACCAAGAAGCATTGTGTCTCATAAATCTGTTGGAATTAAAAGCAGTATTTCTGGGCCTCCAATCTTTTCTTCCAAATATCAGGGATCGTCGATACTTGTCTGCGCGGACAACACCACCATCATGTTATCCATGTTATACCTACAGAAGCAAGGTAGGACAAGGCCTCATGCCCTGTCAATCCTAGTGCAGCAGATCTGGGAATGGCTAATAGCCCACACCATATTGATGCAAGTACAACACATACCAGGATTCCAAAGCAAATGCAGCAGGGACACCAAGCAATGTCACAAGTGGGAGTTAAACGTGACTCCGCTACTGAGAGTATTTCAGTGTTGGAGGTTGCCAACCCTAGATCTATTTACTACACCACTCAACAAAAAATGCAAATTTTACACCAGCAGATTTATCAACCAGGCTCTCTGGGGAACACCTTCCACTTTTCCTGGGAAGGAACATTTGCTTACGCATTCCCTCCATTTCCGCTCATTCCAAGAGTTCTGCAGAAACTCAAGCAGAAGCCCTGCCACATTATCCTCTTTGCCCCGGCGTGGGCAAGGCAGTACTGGTACACAGAGCTGTATCACCTATCAGAGTCTTCGCCAATCCATTTCCAGACAACTGAGAATCTGCTTTTCATGAACCAAGGCCAAGTGGTTAATCCACAGATTCACACACTTAATTTGTCAGCTTGGCTCTTCATCACACAGAACTTGTAGCTTTAGCACTCTGACCAATGCCAATCCATACTTCATAGAGCCCGAGCTCCTTCCACACTCAACTGCTACTCTGCCAAATGGAAGCCGTTCTGCTCATGGTATGTCGAACACTCTTGTCATCCTCTCTCTTCACCTCCAGAGGACATTGTACCGTATCTTTTGTATCTTGCTAAGGCTGGTCTTTCCCATTCATCAATTAGGGTACACCTGGTGGCAATTTCCAGATACAGGAGACGTTCTGGCCACTTCTCCTAGTGGTCCAACCGGCTGGTTAAGGAGTTTATGAGGGCTCTTTAGGGCCAACCCACCGATAAGACCTCCTCCAGTTCCCTGGCAGCTGAACAGTGTCTTGTCACAACTTATGAGGTTGCCTTTTGAGCCAACTCCCAAATGCAATTTGAAATGCCTTTCATGGAAGGTGGCTTTTTTTTGGCTATCACGTCTGCTCGATGCATTAGTGAGATCCAAGCCTTAACCAGGCGGAGCCTTACATGCAGTTTCACTAGGACAGAGTGGTATTTTGCACAAATCCTTCTTTTATTCCGTGCCTTCCATGTTTCATCTCAATGAGCCAGTGGTGTACCTTCCCTTTTTTCCCCTCTCCATCTTGACATACAGCGAGGACCCTCCAGTCTCTGGACATTAAGCATTGTTTAAAATGTTACTCTCCAAGAACAAATGCTTTCCGTAAATCGTCCCAGCTGCTCATCGTCTTCTCTGCCCCTAGAAAGTGTCAGGCCTTGACACGAGCATCTATTGCACGCTGGGTAATCTCGACTATAATCTTCTGCCATGAGAAAGTAAAACGCCTGCTTGCGGCCAAGGTCACAGCTCGTTCCACCCAGAAGGTACTGTTTAGTGGTTGTCTCTTTTTCTTTATTTACATCGTCTGTCTTTGATTATTATTTTCAGTTTTGGGTCGCATGGTGTGATGGTTCACCTTTTCCCGCCCCCTTTGTTACTCGGGAACTGCTTACTATTCTGATGCAAGCATATGAATCTATAAAAGATACAATACTGGAGAAAAAACAAGTTACTTACCTGGACCCTGTGGTTCTCCAGTATTAATATTTTTATAGATTCACATGCGGCCCTTCGTCCTCCCCTATTAGGTTCACCAATCAATACCTCTATTATTCCTCCATCTACTGGCACTCAGGGGTACAGCTCACAAAAAAATTCCGGATCTAGTCTGACACCTGGGGATAGTTGTAAGGTAAGGAATCTGCAGCTAAATAGATTCTCTAGCAAATAAGGCGTTTGGTGTTGCCGAAGGTAAGTAACTTGTTCTTCATGGTTACCTTTTATTTAGTCAATCAAGATGTGGAGGTTATAGTAGCTTGAATGCATCTAGGGAAAAGAAAAGATGACATTGGTGCTTTATTTTCTTTAAATGAAATACAAAAATGAAATATAAATAGTATGGTGCCCCATCAAAAAAAACAATTGTGGCAATAGACCACCTGGTCCCCCGGTGCATTGCTTCAAATTTCCCACCATATGTCCTACACAGCCTCTGTATAGGTCTATAAAGTGCTGCATGCAGCCTGCTATTTCTAAGCGCTGCAAATAACAGCTGTTTTAAAAAGCCACTGTGCCTCCTAACTTGCATTTCCGTTTAGACCCCCCGCCCCCCAGTAAGATGTCTTTCTGTCCCTTCATAAAAACAATTGTGCCCACCTGCTCGCTTCCTGAGCCATCACTATGTGGCCCCCAAAAGCTATCCCACAGCACTTAGAATTATATACACTATAGTGCTACTTGCGGAAGCACTGCATAAAAACATATGTAGTGGTGTACCAAGAGTGCCATGGGCCCTAATGCATGCAAGGAAAATTGCCCCTCTTCGCGTGCTGCTGGTTAAGAAGTTTTAAAAAAATGGTGCAATCTGGGTGCAGTGAACTCCATAATCCCTTGCACATCAGTTTTACAGCACCTGCTGAACTATTGAAATCTACCCACCTGAAAATTCCCCTCTACCTTGGGTCACTGTTTTGAGCTTCCCAAAAGGCTCCATCTTTCCCTTTATTATTGTGTTTTATATAGTAGTGCATACTGCCTGAAATTTCGTATCACTATAAATACCAGGTGTTGAAAAAGACCCACTGCATCTCAACCCTGTGCCATTGCTCTGAGGCCCCCAGCAGGCTGTCATCCTGCCCATTTGTGATTTTGTTCTATATAGCACTGCACTCACCCGTCATTTGGAAGCACTGTGAATAATGGATACAAAATATATATATAGGCTCCTGCCTCCCCTTATTGCATTTTCTGCATTACACTGAGTGTGTTTCTTAATAACCAGTGGTTTATTGGTCCTTAGGTGAATAGTTTAAGGGGATCTGGGATAGGGCAGGTACTACACCTGCCACATGGATAGTGGCCTGTGGCTGGTAGGATGCGCCAGAGAGAGGTATTAGCTGTGAGGGCAATTTCTGGTGTACGAGGATGTGTGTATAAGCATGTCCCTGATGTATTGTCCTCGTTCAATGGACAACAATTATAATTGCATTTAGAATTTCTAAATGCTTGATAATGATCTTTTTCCCTTGATTGGACACAGATGAAAACATTAGTGACACAAGTTAGTCTAACGTTTCTGGTTCTACTGCAGGTTTCTCAAAGTGACTCTGCAGTTGTTTCGTTCTCTTTTTTCTTTTGGACTTCTTTAATGAATTTGTTAAAGTTGTTGTGGTCTGTTAGTTTCTGGATCAGTTCCATTGCTTGTTTGTTATAGTGTTGCCTACTTGAGTAATTGCATCGAATGCGCAAGAACTGGCTGTAGGGTCAATTCTGTCTTAATGATCTTGGCTAATGACTATCAGATCGTAGTTACCCATTTGTGTGTGTTGGTTTATGATGCATTGTGGTTGCTAATCATCTATTTATGGCAGTGATTTTCAGATCATTGATAACCAGGAATTCTGGCTAAACATTTGTGTAAATTTGAGAAAAGGATCCTCTTTGAGCCAATGGGTGAAATCTAAAGATGAACAAGTGCTTCTTGTAAATATGATCATTATGTCTGTGTAGCAACACCATAATTTAATGTGTGACATATAAGGGTAATCCTCATAAATGAAATTCTTTTCGACCTAGTGAACATTGAGACAGGCTACACTGGCAAGAGTACTCTCCATCAATGTCCTTTGGATTTGATGGTATAACATTTCTTTGTATTGAAAGAAATTCTCTGTTGGTGTAAGTCTTGCACGTTCCACTGGGAACTGTATTGAGCTAATGCAGTTCCACCCCAAATGGGGCAGGACAGACTCTAGAACACAGATCTACTCTTGTGCAATGCTGTCATATTAGAGCCTCAATGTCTAAGCTCATCAACAGGTCAGTGTCTGGATTAAATGCTAAATCTTGTAATAGTAATCCTATAGTTTTGGTATCTTCTAAGTACAAATTGGTTTTGCTCGCCATTGGTCTGAGGAACCAGTCGCAGAACCGGGAGAGAGGTTCTAAGATTTAGTCTATACAAGAAACTATTGGTCTGCTGGGAGATGGTCTTTGCGGTTTCCGAATTTTGGGTAGTGTATAACAATATGGAGTGCGTACGTTTCTTGCAACTAAGTTGGTCTTCTATTTAGTATTCCAACCCACTTATGCAGCCTCCACGACGGTATCATTGATGGTCTTAAGAACCCTGTTGGTCGAATCAGTCTGTAGAACTTCAAAGCTGGTTCTGTCTGACAGTCTCATACATATCTTTGGTGAGAGCCCCTATGGTGCTCCCACCCCCTGATCTGTATTATTGAGTAGGGTCTGAGGCTTTCACTTCAGTTTTGGGTAGATTGTGGAAAACCTCTGTAGTTTGTGCGGTCATAGTCAATATCTATTATCACTGCCTGTTCAAAGGTTAATATATCTGCTTGTAGAGAGTGTGCTCATGGTTAGAAGATTAATTTGTTATTGGCCAGTATTCACCAGTGTGTGTTCATCAGTTTCTCTATTACTATAGTATGATCTGAGTCTGATTTTGCGCAAATAATTTGGGTAGTTTGCACCTCAAGTTGAACATGTCTAGTCTTGGTGTGGGGACAGAGCAGAGACCCTTGTTGAAGATCTTTTACTGCACAGTTGTCAGGGGATTGGTGGTCTGATTTACAACTAGGTCAGGGGTCTTGCTTGCTTCCAGTTGGGTCTCCTTTCCCTTGCTCCTTGTCAACGTCTATGTGATTCCTCTATCCACTCTACTTCGTTGTCCTTCTAACTGCTAAAGCCTCGTGCCCTTTCTCCTCCAGAAAAGCAACCCTGCCTCTTGGGAATGGGAAGCACAGGGTAAACAGTTGCCAGGAGTTACATGTGGGATACAATATGTTAGGCCTACTGCCTCCTCCCCTGCCCTCCAGCCACTGACCCCTGTGAGTGTTGGCCTAATCCCTATCAACTGTTCCAGCCCATTCAGAATGTTTCCATGGTTTGCATTCGTGACTACAGTAATTAGAAATCCCAGTCCTGCTTAAAACTGTAGACCTCCCATCTAAATGACTGGGATCATTGAGACCAGCTGTAGATGCTATATCCCCAGCTAGACTTCATCGCCACTTTACTGAGGCAGAAATTCGTGTTCCTTCCTCAGAAGGCACTAGAAACTAGGGCGATACGTTTTCAATGAATTGGTGTATCATATTATCTTGCCCTTTTAATCCATTTCCGTGTAACCAAGTCCTCATAAAGTCCATAAGGGATCGAAATGCCATGATTTGCATACCACCAGCATGGCCAAGACATTATTAGATCAGCGGTCTACTGCAGTTGTCTCATTGCCCACTGATCCCTCTCAATTCCGTCGAGCTCTTCAGTCAAGATAGTAAGGGCAAGACTTACACCAGCACATTCAGTCCATGAACCTGGTGACCAGGCTCCTCACCACACAGAATTCAGATAATTTGACAATTCTACAAAATGCAGACACATCCTAACAAGAATCCACACCTCTTCTACCGACTAGGACTTCTGGTGCTAAACAGAAACTTCTGCACTTGTATGGGCTTCCACCCACTCATGTTGCAGTCTTACTAAAAAATTCTGCTTTATCTCCTTCATCTGTCCAGAGAAGGACTCCAATATGCATCAATTAAAGTGCACCTTACTGAGAGATTTTTCTTGATCACCCTCCTTTTTCTTACAAAGGAACATCAAGGAATTCAAGAAGGAAATTTTAAGGATACCTTCTCCAGTACAATGTTCACTTGTCCACTGGAAGTTGAACATAGTCTTGAGCCAAGTCATGTCAACCCCATTTTAGACCAATCGTGAGACAGCACTTGTCCATGGCCTTTGATATCTGCATGGCGGTACAAAAGGGGGTGGTGATGGACGGAGCATCTGAACCAATCAAACACTCACACCCAGTCAAAAGATCTGGGTTTAATCCATCACCGTTCTTTAGCCCACTCTGCCACCCCACTTCAGACATGACCATATGCAAATCAGTCTGACCCTGTGCCTCATGGGAACAGTCCAGCCCGAACTGCCAAGCCATGTCTTTCCTGGACCGGAATCAAGCATCCTAGGACCGATTTCTGGCTATCAGCCGTCTTCAGCCAGGATAGCTTGACTCCAGTGGTGTGGAGAGCATGGGACTCACGTCTGAGCATACCCATCCCACTCGGGGTGACAAATACAAAACAACAGTTGATGGACAGAATGCAGAACAATGTCATACATTCACCCCAGTACAGAGATCTGGGCCTAAATCCATCGTTTTTTTGCACTCCACACCACCCCAGTTCAGACATGGCCATATGCAAATCAGCCTTGACCCTGTCCCTCATGGGAACAGTCCAGCCCGAACTGCCAAGCCATGCCTTCCCAGGACCGGAAACAAGCTTCCTAGGACCGGTTTCTGGCATTTCAGCCGTCTTCAGCCAGGCTTGCTTGAATCCAGTGGCAAAGTGAGCAAAGGACTCACGTCTGAGCATACCCTGCCAATTTATGGCGAACAAAGCGGTACAAAAGGGGGTGGTGATGGACGGAGCATCTGAACCAATCAAACACTCGCACCCAGTCAAAAGATCTGGGTTTAATCCATCACCGTTATTTAGCCCACTCTGCATGCCAAGTATAGCTGCATGACAAGTAGGTGAGATTTAGACATTTGCAATTAAAAATCCATTCATTCAGTTTTGCAAAAGCAAATTGAAATTGCAAATGAATTCTAAGGTTATGCTGAAGGTGCTTTTATCTGAGAAACTGGTTGTTCTCTATTTCTTCTTTCCTAACAATGTGGAAAGGGCACTGAATTCCTGCAGGTACACACAATTCTCAATTGGTAGGTAGGACAAAAGACTCTCAAACCTCAGATTAACTCTTCATCTTATTTGAACTCCTTGCAAGTAGTCATTCCCTCGCAAAGCTTGGCATACCAAGTTAAATCTCTGCCTGAATCACCCTTTGTCATGAGAAAGCAAATGTTCCTTGGTTTAGAAAGTAATTGCACACTCAACAAGAAGTATTCCATCTAGAGTGGCGTTTTTACTCTGGGTACACCAAGACTTCTGCTGTGCTGTACCCTGGAAGAACAGACGCCTGTTCACCAGACGCTATGGGGCCTGTTGATTTGAGCAATCTGGTTTACAGAAAGGGAGTCTGCTTCCCTCTTTCTGTAAGTTAATGTAATTGCTTGCTGCTCTGATTCAATTAGTGAATCTATGAACATTCCAGTTGCGTAGGTCTCCACCCTTGGTATCTTTCATAAATGTGCATACAACCCTCTTTCCTCCATGGTCAGAGTTTCTTCTTCATGCTTGTGCCATGAAATCTGAGCTATAATGGGCTTCAGGGGAAGTGCAGTGTGCAGCTTATTCACCTCCTTTGAAACTACCCAAACCTCAGCCACAAAGGTGAATGTGCTACTGAACAAATGCTTTTTGCTTTTGCTCTGGACATTCAAACATGGTTTATTGCTTTCTTCTAATAATGCAGATCTCCAGCTTGAAAACCGAGAATGATTCAAGTATGTGAATCTTTGGAAGATATAGGACGAATAGTCTGGAGGGTAGACCTAATGGCAAAAAAGGAAAAGTGTATCCTTTTATTTAAAACCCCTCACTCACCAGCCTAGCGGTGACATGCTTCATCATCGGGGTCCACCCTGGTGGCCTAGCGTCACCAGGGTGTGCTTCGACACCTGAACTACAGTGAAGCGGGTTGTGACTGTAAGTGCAAAAAGAAAAATATGTTAAAAATTGTCCTGGTTTTACTCAAAAAAATAACTTTATTATAGAGCAACTGGACAGTGTTAAAATTAATGGCGAGATGTTAGTAGGCAATATACGACCTACTCATCTCTATATGTGTTGGTGTGTATTGGTCGACATGTTTCTACCAATGGGCTAGTGCCCGGTTTCTTCAGGACCAAAAAACAGGTGGACGGGAGGTGTGGGCCCCCTAAAAGGCTCACCCTGTCCTGATCCCCTGTTGACCCACAGGCAAGTTGCTCGGGGTGCGTGTGCTCAACTGAATAAGTGAGCAAGGAAAAAAATGTGAAAAAGAGACCTGTGAAGGAAAAGGGTAAAAGCAAAATTTCAATTATGATCATATTTACTATCCTGTAACGTCGTGAAGTGTCTCTTTATTGTGAAATACCATGCCATACAGGTTTCGTGTCACACCCTCCGGGTGAAGAAAGTGGCATCCGAAGATGCTAGGCATATTTATTGATCAATAAGTGCGTACATGGCTGCATGCGTTGTGCTTATCATACTTGTATGCCCACTGGGTGACGCCCTCTGAGGGCGCGTGCAACGCAGCAGTCGAGTTCAAGGGGCTATGCTAAGTCTGAATAATCACGACCACAGAAACCAAGGTCCTCAACAAGGGATTAGGATTTGTACCCACAGCAGTTCTTGACAAGTTCAAATTACACTGCGAACTAGCGGCCTTCTTCCGCAAACTCAAACTTAAAGCATTCTTTGAGAAAAATACCCCGGGTGAACCAAATGAAATCACCAATGAGACAGGTCTCAGAACAAGATCAGGCTTCATACCACCACCACATTGTGTCCCGGTGGAAATCAGCACCTTTGAACAGGCTGTGTTCAATGATATTGAAGCCCTAACAGAGAATGCTCAGTACAAGAACAACAGCAGAGCTGAGAATCAAGCACTGTCTGATTTGCAAAACGATGACAACATAATAATCAAACCAGCCGACAAAGGCGGAGGCCTAGTGGTCATGAACAAAAGTGACTATGATGCAGAATGCAAACGCCTACTGAGTGACACCAATAATTATCAAACACTATCGGTGGACCCAACCGAAGACCTACGCATTGAAATTACCAATATGGTAGAAACAGCAGAATCCGCTGGAGACATCTCAAAACAGGAAGCTGATTATCTGAGCACAACTGAGGGCAAGATCCCATATTTTTATGTGGTACCGAAGATGCACAAAGGCAAATTACCTCCACCCGGCAGGCCCATCGTATCAGGAATAGGATCATTACTAGAACCTCTGTCTAGATTTTGTGATTTTTTCTTGAAAACAATCGTACAGGGCACAAGTACATACTTGAGGGATACTAAAAGCTTACTAACCCTTCTGGAAAACATCAAAGTAGAAGAAGACTACATTCTGGTAAGCTTTGACATAGAAAGCCTTTATACCAACATACCACAAGATGCGACAATTGAGGTACTGAGACAAAAACTTGACAATTCTGAGTGGAACCACCGCACCCCTAAGGACTTCATTGTCAATTGCGCAATCCTTGCCCTAAAAAGGAACTTCTTCGAATATGAGGGGACCCTGTACCTCCAAATTGGGGGGACTTCCATGGGCAGTGTTTTTGCCCCCAGTGTAGCGGGGCTTTACGTCTACGACTTCGAGAAGAAATTCGTCCTGTCAGCAAACAATCCCTTTGGTTCTCACATAAAATTCTGGCGGCGATACATAGACGACATCTTCACCATATGGCAAGGGCCACGAGAGACACTGTCATTCATCACTTGGCTGAACACCTGTGATCCCAACTTAAGATTTACCCACAGCATAGACACAAACAAGATGGTCTTCCTTGACATAGAAATCCAAAAAGAAAATGAAAGCTTGATAACCAAAACACACTTCAAGCCAACTGCGAAAAATAATCTCCTGAGATTTGACAGCTTCCATCCCCGCCCCCTCAGGGAAAACCTGCCATATGGACAGTACTTACGACTAAGAAGGAACTGCAGTAAAATATCTGATTACAAAGAACAGACGCAAGACCTCACAATTAAACTCACTAATCGAGGCTACCCCCAGACAATCATCAACAGATGCCAGAAAAGAGCAAGGAACCAACCACAAGAAGCTCTACTCGAGGACACACCCAAAAACAAGGAAGACATTCCACTCACGTGTGTTACAACATACAATGCTTTATCCAATCAGGTGAGCAAAAGCATACGAAAACATTGGTCCATACTCTGCACTGGCAAATACAAATGGGAAAAACCTCTTTTCTCGTACAAAAAGGTGCGCAGCCTAAAAGACAGATTGGTCAACACTCGGCCAAAGACTACTGCCAACGACACCAACCCCACTATCACTGCCATATGGGGTCTCCCACCAGTAACTGGACACTCCAGATGCGGGGACTGCAGCGTTTGCCACCTCACCGCTAACACAAAAACCCTGGATCTTGAAAAAGGAAAAACATGGGAACAGAGATCACATACAAACTGCAACAGTTCCAATGTCATATACTTGATCAAATGTACCTGTGGAATTCCGTACATCGGAATGACAACACGCAAAGTTAAACTGCGAATATCTGAACATCGAAGCACAGTGAGATGCAAAAAGAATAACACCAGACTTACAGATCATTTTCTGACAGCGCACCATACCCCCAATGATATGCGATGGACTGTCATCGAACAAATCCAACCAGGTCCCAATGCTCAAGCACGCCTGTTTGAAAAGGAACAGCGTTGGATCTACAGACTTTCCAGCCACAAAACGGGCCTTAACGATAATATTCCATGGGCCACCGTTCTCAAATAACCAGTTACCTTCTCATGGCCCATAGTCCTTTCATAATTCTTCCCATCATTTTACCTTCAAGGACCTTAACATGGGCTCCTTACCCTGATACTCTAAGTTTGCTTTGGAGTTTCCCAACCTAGCAGAGAGACGCACTATCCTCTCTCCTAATGTAATATGCTCCCAGACACTCCTTTAGACCATCCTGTCTATACATATGAGGGCTCCCCCTATCTATATAAATTTCTCTTAGACAGGTCTGTGGCCGCTGCCTTATTTTGTAATCCCTTATATTATTTTGTAATCCCTTATAAATTTGCCTCCCTCTCTGTCTACAACTCCCAATGTGTTATGCGTTTTTCCAATCTCCAATCATAATCACACGCTAACACAAGTGTTTGTTTACGTTTATTCACTCTCCCAAGGGGTCTGCCGTATGCAGGCTTCCAATAGCGTCATGACGACGTGTTTACCACATAACCACGCCCCTTGCCGGATGCTCAGCCACGCCCACCCCGGAAGTGGCCGACGCCTATTATTACAGCCTGCACTGAACGGCCACTATAGCCGAGCAGGGAACCATGGCAGTAGGTCTCAGCTTAATCGCTTCGCCGGCAAACTGTAAGTAAATTACTTTTTCAAGCGGACGCGCTGGTCCATCCGAGATTCCCACTCGGATCGGCTACTCTCGGCGCTTCTCTTTCCGCTACCTCGGCCCTCCCTGACAAACGCTCAACTTACTCCCCATATATTCCGCCATTGCAGAATATGTTTTTCTGATGCGAAGAGCCTACGCCCTGCCCGATGAAGCACAACAGAGCTCTTAAATAAGTAAGCCTCGACTCATTCCACCAAACCCATGTGTACTTCTATATGTTATATGTATGTTAGTCATGTACGTTCATTTTAACGGTGATTTTCACGATAAGGAACGATAAACTAAAATCTATGCGCACGCTACCATAGCATAACTTTCTGATAGCCACTATTAATTACGCGCACCAAGGTGATTATTCAGACTTAGCATAGCCCCTTGAACTCGACTGCTGCGTTGCACGCGCCCTCAGAGGGCGTCACCCAGTGGGCATACAAGTATGATAAGCACAACGCATGCAGCCATGTACGCACTTATTGATCAATAAATATGCCTAGCATCTTCGGATGCCACTTTCTTCACCCGGAGGGTGTGACACGAAACCTGTATGGCATGGTATTTCACAATAAAGAGACACTTCACGACGTTACAGGATAGTAAATATGATCATAATTTAAATTTTGCTTTTATCCTTTTCCTTCACAGGTCTCTTTTTCACATTTTTTCCTTGCTCACTTATTCAGTTGAGCACACGCACCCCGAGCAACTTGCCTGTGGGTCAACAGGGGATCAGGACAGGGTGAGCCTTTTAGGGGGCCCACACCTCCCGTCCACCTGTTTTTTGGTCCTGAAGAAACCGGGCACTAGCCCATTGGTAGAAACATGTCGACCAATACACACCAACACATATAGAGATGAGTAGGTCGTATCTTGCCTACTAACATCTCGCCATTAATTTTAACATTGTCCAGTTGCTCTATAATAAAGTTATTTTTTTGAGTAAAACCAGGACAATTTTTAACATTTTTCTTTTTGCACTTAGTCACAACCCGCTCCACTGTAGTTCAGGTGTCGAAGCACACCCTGGTGACGCTAGGCCACCAGGGTGGACCCCGATGATGAAGCATGTCACCGCTAGGCTGGTGAGTGAGGGGTTTTAAATAAAAGGATACATTTTTCCTTTTTTGCCATTAGGTCTACCCTCCAGACTATTCGTCCTATATTCTGCAGGGGATACTCCTCCTTTTGTTTCTAAAACATTTGCCCTAGGGGAATAGGAGTAATCCTGGTCCAATTTGCCTGTGGACAATCCCTTACTCTCTCCTTTGATCATTACAATCTTTGGAAGATACCAATTCCTGGAGAACTGTAGTCACTACTAAGCGACTTAATTTTAATTTATGATCAAACCTCAGGATATGAAAGAACTTTGCATAACTGAGCATGTACAAAAAGGCTGAGCATTATTTTCAGAAGCTCACTTAAAGGATTTCTGCAACTCCTATCTGGCTAGTGCTGAAGAATCATTGCTTTAAATCTGTTACGTCTTCCAAAGCTTCCATTCTGATTCCGAAAGGGGTCATTACTTTCGATAAGTAAAGTATATCCGCAAAGATATGGGACTATCAATTAATGATCCATACAAGCGACACTGTTTGTTTGAAGCGTACCATACCCAAATAGACATGTATGAGACAGGATGAAAAACACATCTTCTTTAGGGGCATATACTATATGTGGGCGCAAAACCAAATTTATGTATATATATGTTGATTATTGGTTACTGTTTTTTACTGTCTATTGTCATAGCAACTTGTTATTTATGAGGCATAGTCTTAACACATGTACAGATATGTCACAAACATCGTTCACAGTCTGTATTTAGTCTGCTTTTTGATGTACTAAGCACAGACGATATACGACTTTAACTATATCACTCATTCCTAGCTGTTTTCAAACAAACAGTGTCGTTTTCATTTCTAATGTTTGTTAGTAGGCTGTTTTTATGTATCATTAATTGATAGTCCCATATCTTTGTGAATATGCTTTCCTTATCGACAGTAAGTGCCCTTTTGTGGCAGAACCTCTGCTTCTATACTGCTGTAATTCCCCAGGTTCTGCATGTTACTGGGACACCCCATTATTATTGATGATCCATTCTTATTCCAGCTTTTTGTTTAGCTGATGCCAGCCTAGCTCCAAACTATCTACAGATCTGCAAAACGTTTTTTAGCATTTGAAATTGATAAGTGCATCTTCTGTCGGAAATACAGCTGCTTGTTATCCATGTGCAAAAAGAGCTTAAGGCCGAAAAGGAACATGTAATGGTAAGTAACAGTTTAATGTAGCTTTCCAACATTCCTTGTGGCAGTGTAGGTCAGCTTGTGGTATTTCCTTTGTGCAAGATACTTTGGGCCCTAATTAGAGTTTGGTCGATAAGGATACTCTATCAAAATGTGGTGGATGTTCTGTCCGCCGTATTACAAGTTCACTATAGCCTATAGCAACTGGAATACAATGGATGCAAAATCCATCACATTTTGATAGGTTATATTATGTGCCAACCCCTAAATATAGACCTTTAGCCCCATCATTAGGCAGAAATCTTAAGGGGAGTGTGATTATAGTCCTGTTGATCAGGGATGGGCTCAGGATTTTGTGTATCAACTTTGATTCTTAGAAGCTCAGTGTTCATTCCTAACACATGACATTTAATGTGGGTTTCATCTTTGTCTCTTAACATTGCTTGAAGTTTAAAGCTGTTTGTTTGAATTTGAAGACTGTTCAGCAGCAGCATCAACTGCAGAACCAACAGTTCCAGAAGCAGTTGGAGGAGAAGATCCAACTGTTGCAGCAGCAAAATGTCCCTTTTATTCCCATCACTGATGTTGCGCACGATCCGGATTTCTTTGACACATCTGGTGCTCGCACAGAAAGTTCAGCTACCAGCACTCCAAACATCTCTCCTAGAGCGTCCAACCACTCAGTGCCTTCAAATGTCTCTGCATCAGAAGTTGGCAGCACTATCTCGAGCGAACAAGAAGATGGAGGTAAAGTTAATCTGGTTTTCCTGCTGTTTTATAGTAGTTAGTAAGTTTTGCAATACCAGAATTACTACATAATTGCTAGCAAGTGTGAGCATGTTGAAAAAGAAATGTGATTAACCTATATTGCTGTATAGCACCTTCTTTCGCAGTTAATTGTTTCATCATCATTCTCATATACTCTCAGCAGGTTTTCACATAACCTGCATTGCTATCCACCTATATGAGGAGGGCAGGCAGTAGGTGAGATTGCTTTCTAGATGCCACTGCATTCCATAGCCCACTGGAGTCCTGCTTCGTTTAGCGTGGTTCATATAGCGGTATAATGGATGAGTTAACAGTAAAACGAGGACTCTAGGCTGGCGGAGTTAACTTTGTTTGGAACACTTGGATTCCTAATCTCAAGTCTTGCTCAAGTGTCACCAAAGCATAAATGGTTTCCTTTTCTTGATCGTCTTGTGATAAGTAAATTAGAGGCCAGCTGTATGAATAACTGGTTGTAAAGTACTGGTTGCAAATTGCAACCAGTATTGTTTTTTTGACTAGTAGAGAATTTTAAGAACCTATGTATGTACTAATAAGCAGTTTCTTAAAATTCCGAATCATATTGGGTCGCAATTCGATCTATCTTATAAATATTATGAAGTAGGTTGCAAATTGGAGAGCGCTACTATTGTAGGACATCACAGGGATGTTAGCTGCCGGGCTCAGGAGACAGTCATTTCTGTAATTGCTTTTAAATGGAGGAGCATATTTTTATTTTTCAAACTTAGCCCCTTTTCCTTTAAGTTAAAAGGGACTACATTTAAAAAAAAGTTTCTTTTTTCTTAAAGTTTAAGAATTACATTCACAAAGGGGGCAGGGTGTCAAGGGGACCTCTTTTGCAAATACATTCTCACCTTCATTGGCACATAAGATACTGAATTGGTATTTGAAAAGGTCGTGTCCAACATACCCCTTGAAGATACAGTATCTTTATCCATTTGGAATCCTCTATTTTAGGAGAAGGAATTGTGTATAATTGCTGTATATGTGACCGTTAACATTCTTAGATGTGTACAAAAAAATGATTGATGGAATGCTTTAAATAATCTCAGCCACTGGAAAGTACTCAGGGCTGCATCCTAACCCATCATTTTTTTGCCATATGCAAATTCGGCTTCAGTGGGAACAGTCCTGCCCGAACTGCAATTATCAAATTTCAGGTATAGCTAACTTTAGCACTTGTAATGTGTGTGTAGTTTGTATAGAAAGTGAAGTTTCCTTAAGTATAACAAAAGTTTAACCTTTGGTTTTTCAATACATTTTAATGTTGGTTTGGGTATTTTTTGGGGGGCAGGGCAGTGTTAGAAAAATGTGTTTCAAATTGTAGAGTCCAGTGTCGTCGTGTGGAGTGTTGTAGAGTGAAGGAGAGTGTTGTAGAGTGGAGTCTAGAGGAGTAGCATAGCGTACAGTGGACTAAAGTGTCATAGAGTGCAGTGGTTTGTTGTATAGTGAAGTGGCATAGCGTGTACGAGAGTAGTCAAATGTAGAGTTGAGTAAACTAACACATTTGAGTGGCTTGTTGTACAGTGGAGTGGTGTGTCATAATGTTGGAAACTTTCAGAGTGGAGTGTTCTACAGTGGAGTGTAGGGGCATAGAGTGTAGTAGATGGTAGTACAGTGTTGTATAGTGGCATACAGTAAAGTGTAGTGTAGTGACGCAGACTGTAGTAGCGTTGTGTAGAGTGGAGTATTGTACAGGGTCATAGAGTGGGGAAAAGTGTTGTGCATGGAGTAAAGTGGAGTGGAGTCCAGTGGAGTGGCATAGCGGAAAGTTGACTAGTGTGGTGTAGAGTGGACTGGCGTAGCATACAGTTGAGTTAAGTTGAGTTAAGTGTTATAGAATGGAGTGGATTGTAGCACACTGGAGTGAAGTGGCGTCTTGTAGAGTGTCAAAGTGTCGTAGAGTGTAATACTGTTGAGTGCCACAGAGCGGATTACAGTGTTGACAGTGGATTGGCATACAGCAGCATGTGGTACAGTATGATAGTGGAGTGGAATTTACTGTCGTTGAGTTGCATAGAGTGGTGTACAGTGGTGTGGCGCAGAGTGCAGTAGTGGAGTACAGTGGAGTAATGTCTCGTAGAGTATAGTGGGGTGGAGCAGCGTGGATGGAGTTGTGTTTAGTGTCGTAGAGTGTCTTACGGTGTACAGCGTAAACTAGTGTGCTGTAGGCTGACATTAAAGAAGTACATTGTTGTACAGCCAAATTGGTTCGTAATAAAACTAAGTACTCTTCCTCCTCGGCCTGTCTGAAAGAATTACATTGGCTGCCTATCAGACAAAGATCCAAGTGTAAGCTCCAATGCTATGCACATAGAGCATTGCCTCAGAATACTGCTGGGCAAACTGGAATTTTATGTTCCCTCCCGTGACCTTAGGTCTGGCAGCCTCTCTCTAGCCAAAATTAAACACATCAAAAGAGTCAGAACAGGGGTTCGCTCCTTCACCGACCTGGCAGCTACTAATTGGAACAGACTTCCGCTAGAGCTTCGTCTCATGGAAAATCACATGAGTTTCAGAAAGAACCTGAAGACGTTGTTCTTCGCAGGACTCAAATAGTGATGTCCTCGGATCATGGGCTCTAAACCCGATGTACTTAGCACGCACCACATTCCACTCTAAACTGTTTTTCTGTCTATCCTAGTGTCATGATATCCCTTGGAATGAATGTCGCGCTTAAATTTAAAAAATATATAAATACAAATACAGTGGAGTGCTATGGAGTGGAGTATAGTGTGATAGTGAAGGGGCTTGTTGAGTGAAGTACAGTGCTGAATAGAGTATAGTGGAGTGGTGTGCAGTGGTGTACACTGGAATAGCTTGCAGTGACATAGAGTGGAGTGGTGTGCAGTGGAGTGATGTAGAGTGGCTTGGCGTAGATTGGAGTGGAGTGGCGTTCAGTGGAACAGCATAGAGTGGAGTGTAGTAAAGTGGAGTGGAATGACATTCATTGGAGTGTACTACATTGGTGTGGCGTAGAATGGGATAGCGTGGAATACTATGGAGTGGCGAACAGTGGAGTGTTGTGGAATAGTGTGGAGTGAAGTGCGGTAGAGTGGAGTTACTCAGAGTGGACTGTCGTGGAGTGGAATGTCATATAGTGGATTAGTGTAGAGTGGAGTGCCCTCCATTGGTCTCCTACATTGGAGTGTCCTAGAGTGGAATAGTGTGGAGTGACATAGAGTGGAGTAGTGCAGTAGTTGAGAACTGTGGAGTAATGTCTCATAGAGTAGAGTATAGTGGGTGTAGCAGCGTAGAGGGAGTTGCGTATAGTGTCTGTGTCTTACAGTGCTATAGAGTAAAGTAGTGTGCTGTAGACTGCCATTAATAGAAGTACATTGTTGTACAGTGGAGTGCTATATAGTGGAGTATAGTGTGGTAGAGTGAAGGGCCATAGACTTGTTGAGTGAAGTACAGTGCTGAGCAGAGAACAGTGGAGTAGGGTGGGTGGCATGGAGTGGCGTACACTGGAAACGCTTGGAGTGGCATTGAGTGGGGTTGTGTGCAGTGGAGTGGTATGAGTGGATTGGCGCAGTGACATTCAGTGGAATAGCATAGAGTGGAGTGGAATGACCTTCATTGGAGTGTCCTACATTGGTGTGGCGTAGAGTGGAATAATGTGGAGTGGAATAATGTGGAGTGGAGTGGAATGCCATATAATGGAATAGCATAGAGTGGAGTGCCCTACATTGGTCTCTTACATTGGAGTGTCCTAGAGTGGAATTGTGTGGAGTTGCATAGTGTGGAGTGGAATAGCTTACATGGGAGTGGTGCACTCTGTGGTGGAGTGGCATAGATTAGAATAGTGTAAAGTATAGTGGCGTAGAGGGAAGAGGCATAGAGTATAATAGCTTAACGTGCAGTGGTGTATAGTGGAGTGGCGGTATACTGAAGCGAGTGGAGTGACATAGACTGGAGTGACGTTGAGTGTTATACTTGAAACAGATGTAGCATGAAAGTGGGTGAACGGATTTAGATGTAATGTGGCAGAAATATAGATTATGAGGTTTAAATACTATTTTTTGGCAGTAGGTGTAAGTAGTGTAAAAGTTCATAAGTGTTCAAATACTTTGTTATATATATTGTACCACAGTATATAGCGGTACATGCCAACAAGAAGGCATTATCAGATTGACTAATGGCTGTCTTTACAAAACGTAAAAGGTCGCCATGTAGTTTTCAGTGCACCTTCCCTGCGTTCTGGGTTAGGGCCTTACATATTTGAAAGTAGTAGGTTTCATTGTTGTTCCCTACCTTTTATCACTTTACTAAAGTGTTAGGTAGCGAAATGTATTTGTATTTTTCTGTATATTTTACAGCACTTTATGGAAAATGCTCATTTAAAAAAAAATGCTTGTGCGGTAATTTGTAGGTATTACCGCTGTAGGCAATTTGTGTAACTAATTAAATATGTGAAACAATGAAAATACACCCTAATACACTAGATTTATAAAATATGGTGTAGTACAGTAGGATTACATTTTTTGCATGTTTTTTTCTAACTACTGCAATGCTTCCTTGGAAGTACTCGTACAATTTTTAAAAAAATGTATACAAACGTAAAAATAATTTTTATAAAGTGGCAATGGGTAGGGAAAAAATATAAATATGGCCACTGATTTCTGGTCTTGGGCTATTATATGGGAGGTGACTTCAGTGTTACATTAAATGACCAGCTAAACCGGTTTGGAACATCCAGACACCCACATGCTACACTGATGCTTAATACCATTATGCACGACAACTACTTGCAAGGCATCTGGCTGCACATGCATGCTACACATGCAGAAAGCACCTGTATTACGGCTCACTGTGCCTTTACTTGGCGCTTGCCCCCAGGGGCACTGCATGATTTTGCATTCCGTGAAGATCTCCTCGACGATTCATCTTCCAGTCTCTGGGAAGCCTTCATGGCAGTCATTTGCACCAAGTGCATTGCAAAGCAATCTGGGGTCCTTAAAGCCATATGGGGGCGACTTGCCCTCTTGGAAAGAGAAATCCGGGCCTTCGAACTGGAATATCTTTCACAGCGCGACCACGCCTAGATCCGGGACAAACTGGCTGACTTTCCTGCGGAGGCCACCCAAGAGACCCATTACCTGGGTAGAGAGGCACAGGCTTGCCGATACAGAAGGGCGACTGCCCAGGTAGGACACTTGCTGGGCTACTATGCAAGCTGCATGCTTCTACATATGTGTTTGAACTGCTGGACGACCTGCAGGTTCTTCAGTCTACCCCAAAAGCTCTATTAGACACCATGACCTCCTATTACGCTGCGCTGTACAATGCCACAACGGTCTGCTCACAGAGTGCCTTAACAGCATATGTTGACGCATTACTACTCCTCTGGCTGGATCATACCCACCTGTAGACTGATCTAGGTGGTGGGGCGACTGATCTAGGTGGTGGCAGCACTCAGAGACCTCGCTGGGGAAAGACGGGCAGACTGCGAGGGTTCCTCTTCTGCCTACTTACTCTCCGCAGCACTGATTCACTAGCGCATTTTTAAAAAACCAATATTTTTACTCAACACTCAATTGATCACGAATTGTGTTGTTTGCTCATTTTAACTTTGTTGTGTGATTAAATACCTTGTGCACTGTTTCCCGGTTCCCCTGAACCCCGGTCCACCGCGGCTCATCTGTGCCGTTTGTTGTGGAGGGTCAGGTCGGGCGGCGCCATCTTTGGTGAGGCCCGGTACCCGGCTGGTCGGAAGTTAGCGGTCCAGCTCGGGGAGGGGCTTGGGCGCTAAATAGACCCTGATTGCTCGGCCTCCTCGCGACTGATCTAGGTGGTGGCAGCACTCAGAGACCTCGCTGGGGAAAGACGGGCAGACTGCGAGGGTTCCTCTTCTGCCTACTTACTCTCCGCAGCACTGATTCACTAGCGCATTTTTAAAAAAAAAACCAATATTTTTACTCAACACTCAATTGATCACGAATTGTGTTGTTTGCTCATTTTAACTTTGTTGTGTGATTAAATACCTTGTGCACTGTTTCCCGGTTCCCCTGAACCCCGGTCCACCGCGGCTCATCTGTGCCGTTTGTTGTGGAGGGTCAGGTCGGGCGGCGCCATCTTTGGTGAGGCCCGGTACCCGGCTGGTCGGAAGTTAGCGGTCCAGCTCGGGGAGGGGCTTGGGCGATAAATAATGGTACACCATAGAGCGCGCAGCGGTCGCGCGCAGCGGGCGCGCCGAAGGAGCGCCAAAGGAGGGCCCGTCTGTGCCCGTCCGTGCCTCGGACGGGCCCAGGGCCAGCCATTCTATTCGGCGACCCTTGGGCTTGGGCAAATCTACAATCCACAGGTATTCCCACCACGATCTGTGGAGGCTTGCCCCCCCAGCCAACAGCGGGCACTGCACACGTGCTGACATGAACTGTCTTATGCCTATATGCCCCTCTTGTGGTTTTTTCTTTCAACCCTCCCCCCCTCCACGCTTAGCTAGTGACGCTCCTGCAACGAACATTCGGGCGGGATTGATTAATGCCAGATCTGCAGTTAGGCATGCCGCCGAAATCTTTGATTTATTGGTGGATGATAAACTGGAGGTGCTGTTCCTTACGGAGACATGGCTGACCAGCACATCCGCACCTAGTGTAGAGCTCGCGATCCCTAGAGGGTTTAAGATCGCTAGAGCGGACCGTCCCCTGGGTAGAGGCGGTGGACTAGCAGTTGTGTTTAAGGAGGAGTGGAGCTTCGCTTCTGAGCCGCCGGTTTCGGACATAGGGGGTGAGGTTCTCCACTTTTCAATCACAACTTCTCCCCACTTCACCCTAGGAGGCTCTCTTATATACAGACCTCCGGGTCTGGCTACTCGTTTTTTGGACTCCCTGGAAGAGTATCTGGTCCCACGGGCCCTGGGTTTTCCTAGATTCCTACTGGTCGGGGACCTGAACATTCATATGGATGTCCCTGATTCACCTGATGCCCATAGGCTCGGTGATATCTTGGAGCTTGCCCAACTCAAGCAATGGGTGTCTGCCCCGACGCACAGGGGGGGCCATCTGCTTGACTTGGTATGTTCCAACTTCCCAATTCAGGATGTGGCTGTTGAGAAAACTACCTGGTCAGACCATGATCTGGTCAGATTCAACTGGGAGACTGTGGAACCCTGTTCCCCACCTTTTATTCGCCACTCCCAAAAGATTAATATACCCGCATTCAGATTGGCTCTGGATAACACTCGCCTTAAATCAGAACTGCCTCTGGACGAGGCGGTTTGCGAATTTAATGAGTGGCTACAGCTGGCGGCTACCGCCTCCACTAGGCAGACTATGCTTACGAGATCCAGACGCACCCCCTCCCAACCTTGGTTTTCCCCAGAACTAAGGGAACTAAAATTGGGGTGTAAAAAGCTTGAACGGGCGTGGAGACGGGACTATAGCCCTGAGGCTAAATCCACTCTACGGCTGGCTCAAAAAGATTACTACATTGCCATTAAGGGTGCGAAGGGAAAATATTATGCTGGGCGCATTGCCAAGGCAGACAACAGTAGCAAAGAAATCTTTGCCATTGTAAAAAGCTTTGTGGCACCTGTCGCTGAGGCCGTTTTTCATCCATCTTCGTTGCAATGGTGCGAGGATCTGTCTTCCTTTTTTACCAACAAAATAAAGAGGATTCAGCAAGACCTTGCAGCTGCCCTCTCCACCGATCACTCAACAGATGGACCCTATCCCTCTCTCTGCCCTAGTCCGGAACAGCAGTTCACGGTCTTTGAGCAAATTTCGGAGGATACTACTCTCCCGTTAATCCAGTCCCTGAAATCTGGTTCCCCTGCGGACCCGTGCCCTGCCCGGGTACTTTCGGAGGTGGCGGATCTGGTCTGTTTTGAGATCACGCAGATGGTGAACCTCTCCCTGAGGACGGGCGTGGTCCCTACTGTGTGGAAGCAGGCTAAGCTTCTGCCTCTCCTAAAGAAACCTAGTCTAGACTGGTCGGTCCCCGGGAATTACCGACCAATCTCTCTCTTACCGGCTCTCACAAAGATTTGTGAGAAGGTGGCATTTCGACAACTAGAGAGATTTGTCGAAACTTCCAATGCCCTCCACCCGGCACAGTCGGGCTTCAGGGCTGCTTACAGCACCGAGACAGCCCTCCTGGAGATGAGTGAGGCCATCCGGGACTGTCTAGACGGAGGCGGCAGAGCGGTCCTTATTCTTTTGGACCTCTCTGCCGCGTTCGATACCGTCCCCCATGAGCTTCTTCTCGGCCGGCTGGCGGATATAGGCATTGGTGGGGTTGTGTTAGACTGGCTGTCCTCCTTCTTGTCTGACAGGACCCAGCAGGTCTGGCTGCCCCCTTACGCTTCTAAATCCGAGCCTCTGCTTACAGGTGTCCCGCAAGGTTCCACCCTTAGCCCCTTACTGTTCAACGCCTATATTACACCTTTGGTTTATCTAGCTGAGCAGTTCGGGGCTAAGATCATAGGGTATGCAGATGATACCCAATTGCTGTTTACCTGGCCAGATGACAACCTCGATACCTCTACAGTTCATCTTTGTCTGTCCGCTGTATTTCGTTGGCTGACGAGGGCCCAGCTGAAGTGCAACGAGGACAAATCTGAGGTTCTCTTTTATGGCTCTTTTCCCCCCTCGTTCATGAGAACACTATGGCCGCCTGACATTCCAGGCCCTAAAGAGATGGGGAGACCTGCCAAGAATTTGGGCATCTGGTTCGGAGAGGACTTGAGATTTGAACACCATATCAAAACACTTACCGGCACCTGTTTTGCGACCTTAAAAATGCTTCGCAAATTCTTTCCCCTGCTTCCTAGAGAGGCAAGGGAGTCTGTTGCGCGTGCGCTTATACTGTCCAGGCTGGACTATGCCAATGCTCTGTTCAGCGGAATCCCTTCTTATCTGGTAAAACGCCTGCAAGTCATCCAGAACGCGACAGTCCGCCTCTTATTCAACATTCCTAGATGGATGAGTGTCCGCGCGGAGCTGCGCTTACTACACTGGCTCCCGGTTGCACAGCGCATCCGGTTTAAGTCGTTAGTTTTGGCGTTTCGTGCTATCCACCAACAAGGCCCCCAATACCTGAGGAAAAGGTTTGTTAGCTACATTCCCACACGTACTCTGAGATCTTCCACTCAGTTTCGACTATCCCTTCCCCGTTTCAAGCGTGCCAGGCTTGGCGGCCAGTCGATTTCGGTGGTCGTGGCGCGCGCTTGGAATGCCCTTCCTCTTCAATTGCGCTCCACACCCAATGTAGCCGTCTTCAAAAAACATCTAAAAACTCATCTGTTTAACAGCGCTACTTGAGATTCCTTTTCTTAAAGCACGTGGTTTCGCTGTTCTTTCCCCCGCGCCAGGATACTCCTCAGTAGCAGAGCGCGCTATAAAATGGTTTAATAATAATAATAATAATAGTACCTCGATTCACCTATGGTGACACCACAAATACCCTAGACTCCGTTGAGTGGCCTTACCTATTCGTTAGTGCAAACAGACCTAAGCTCAAACTTCCTTCGCCATATTCTGCTACTCTGCATCCCGCCCATTGCCATTCTGTGGCTCAATTGAAGGTTGCCAGGCCCGTTCCCAGTAACCTGTGGAACACAACAGGGATACCCACTCTCGCCCATCCTTTTTGCCATAGCGATGGAGCAACTGGCGGCCCAGCTCAGCCAACATCATGCACACTGTGGTCTCTGCTTTATCTCCAGGGGGCTGGTGGTCTCCATGTATGCCAATGACCTCACCCTCTACATTCATAACCCACAAGTGAACCTGGACCCACTGACTTGTGAGATAACGTGCTTTGGTGGATTCTCAGGTATTTTGATTAACTGGCCACAATCTATATTATTCCCCTTTACTGGTGGCACAAAGCACTTCCCTATGGAATGCCCGTTCAAGTGGGCATCTGAGCCAGTACGCTACTTAGGGATCTGGCTCAGTTGTGGACAATCTCTGGAGAGCTAACAATGACGTCACCATGTCCTGGCTTGAAGACCATTCCCATCTGCTCCCACCTGACACTATTGATTGCCAGAAGAATCGCTATAGCAAAGATTGTCATCCTACCATAGTTTTCGCCTCTTTCTCATTCTGCCTACTCGTCTAACAGCCCAAAATTTGCGCCGCCTTTACTCCCAACTTAATCGCACTCACCTGGGCGGGCAAACAGCCCCACATTAAATGGGAGATCCTAACACTACCGCTCACCCACGGCTGCCTCGACGTGCCTGATATGACGCCTTATGCACTATGTGCTCAGGCACAATACTTGCAAGACTGGGTCTACCCAGCTCCCTTCCACCCACATGTGGCTATTGATGCAGCCCAGACGGTGCATTGGCCACTCACCACTGCCCTTTACTTACCTTACAGGGCTCTTAGAGTGGAGGTGGATACTGGTGGGTGCGTGAATTCGGCATGGGACGGTCTGCATAGACGATCCAAATTACCTTATCTGTATGCTCTATATATTCCACTTGGGCGCAGCTGTCGACTACCACCCTTGATGGACATGGGTGCCAGAATACATGTACGAGGGCACAGTCTCACAACCTTCTCTGATCTGTATCCCGAGAACCAATTTCTGCCCCCATTTGAAACTTTCGCTACCTTGCGTCCCATGGTCTTGGAAGCGCTTCTATATCACCAACTCTGAGCTACCTGCCGTGCTCTACACAATATGTTCTCAGCACCTCCCTTGACACTTCTGGCCTTGGAGCATATGCTAACAAACCCATCATCACGCAAACTAGTCAGTAGATTATACTCCATCATGCCCCATATCAGTGTGCCTGCAGCCTTCACCACATGGATGTCGGACATACGGCAGTACTATCTCCCAAGTACATGCTGCGCGTAATACATTTTAAGCTCCTACACTGTCTCTACCGCACCCCAACACACCTTTACAACATCGGGCTCATTGCTGTTTAAAATGTGCATCTCCACAGGCCACCTTCATTCTCTTAACGTGGGGATGCCCTGCTGTGGCAGAGTTCTGGGAAAAGGTATTTTCCTTTCACCGCGCTCCTACAGGCCATGCTCAACTTTCCACAATTCTGGCGCCCTCCTTGGCTCCATCAAAGATGCCCCTGCGGGCCACCGCTGCCTTATTGTTGTGCAGCTACTTTTGCCTAAGTGCAAAGTGGCCATCCACTGGAGCCAACAACCTGCCCCCACTTTGTCCACCTGGCTACGAAATGTGGTGTCCAACTTCTGGGATTTGATTCCTCTGCACTCTCGCCCCAAAGATATCTGATAGCTGTTTCTTGCATACATGTGCCTAAGAGACTCGCCTGCAACCTCGCCACAGGGACCTGAACCAGAGGCTCTCCCTCTGCCCCATGCTTCACAGCACCCCCACCATATGATATAAGACCTCGGACACTTTAACTTAACTACTGAGTTGGATCTCTGTACTTCATTACTGTTTGTTTGTTTATGTTTTAGTGATTTGTATTGCGCGCAACTACCCGGAGGTGTCTCGGCGCATGTGTTTCTCAGGACAGATCACGCTACATGAATCATTGATCGAATAACCTGTTGATCCCACGTCTCTGGTTGAAGAATGCTAGTGTATTACTGGGGATCTGAGTTCACACTGTTGACCATGTTTGCTTGGAGCCACATGTAAAAGAGTAACTGCTTTGATGCTGCCTATGGCTATACACCAAATGGTACTGTGCCCATTCCCCTCCCATCCCCCCAATCCCTCTGCCCATGTTCTGCAGTTGTGACTCTTGTCATGTGTTTTTCATTATAAATGCCAATAATAATTATTTTGGAAAATCCCCATTATGAATCAGTTTGTATATGATAAGTAAATAATAGTTTGAGACGTGAGGCTGTAGATGCACATGCTTTGCATACTCCTGCCATCTAGTGTTTGTTTCGGATGTGTGCAAGTTGTTTTTCTTCAAAGAGGTAATTCGAATCACAACGTAGAGTGACTCCTCCTCTTGGTGATAATGCGCATGGGCATAGAGTCTATTGTTGGATCGTTTTCTTTCCACTGTCCAGTTCTGACGTGTGTCCCTGTGCTCCAGGTTGAGACAGTTACGGGGCTCTGTTTCTGTTGATGCTCAGTTTTGTTTCGATCGAGTATTCCATCTTGTGTATTGAGATTCAGAAAACGTTATCACTAGTCAAATCGATGCGTTTTAACCGCAGCCCTACAGTGCCTCTCCCTGCGGGGGCACCATTTTAATCTACACAAGGTTCACCAGAGTAGGCCCTGCTTTTGATGGAAAGGGTGCCTTTCTGTTTCTGCCTGAATTGCCACACAAAATACCCCTAGACCAAACTCCATCTGGTCTGTAACCTGTGTTTGTCACCAAAACACAGGGGGGAAGGTTGCAAGGCCTGTCTATCTTTCCATTCTAAAAAGACTCTTAGAGGCCGCCAGGCATGTCGGCGGTAAAAGCAGCAGAGCAATATTGAAGACACTTCTGACATAAAGATGTTGGGGACTAGGAATCTTACAGTCCAGGGTCTCTGGGACAACAAACACCAGGGTCTACCACTGGTACGTAATGGAGGAATTCCTCCAGCATCCCCCAGAGGAGCACCAGAAAAGGGGGCAGGAGCTTTAGTCTGAAGGCTATCTCCTGTCCTGCACAGGGGGATCAATACTAGTGTTTTGCTTTGGTGCCAGACCTGGCTAAGCATATCCGTCTTTAAGCCAGAATGTCCCTTTCAACAAAGAACATCTTTTTGGTCCCTAAGTTGATCTGGCCCTCGAAAAAATGAAAAAGGATACGGAGACTGCCAAGTCTATGGGTGCACTTCAGACACATAGTCCTTGTAGCTCTTTTCGCCGCTCCACCTACTGGGCGGGTTGGAGACACACCTGCTCTGATGCCTCTACCTTGCACCAATGTGGCCAGGGTTACCACTCCTCTCACAAGATTACCATAGTCCCCCCTACCCCCCTCCCCCGGAACACTCAACACTTGTCTGGGGACGATTACAGGATTTTTAGCCCACATGGCAATCCATAACATCAAACCAGTGGGTTTGGCCATTATCCAATATGGATATTGTCTGGAGCTCAATACACCCCCATCCCCAGACATTCCACCTTTGACTCAAAGACTCTGGCAAGCTCAGGCAAGCTTATCTCACTCTCATACTAGTGGCTCCCACATGGGCTCGACTGCCCTGGTTCACAACAGAACTAGAACTATCTGTAGTCTCCCACAAGAGGCTTCCCCTCAACCTGAATCTTCTCCCTGAGAACCATGGAGAAATCAGGCACCCAAATCCCAAGGAACTCAACATAGTAATTTGGATCCTGAGATCATCAAATTCGGTTATCTCAGTCTTCCACCAGAATTTATGACCATTCTCAAAGAAGCTAGCAAGCCCTAGAGCATGCTATGCAGCTTAATGGAAAAGATCTGTCTGTTACTGTCATAAGAGTATTAATCCTTTTAATGCTACAATACAAAACATTGTTTGTTACCAGCTGCATCTACAGCTCTCTGGCCTTGCATTCACATCCATACCCTTATATCCGGCTGCAGTGGCTGCCTATCTGCAAAATAGAAAACACCTGTCTTTGTTCAAAGTACCAGTCATCACCGTCTTTATGAAACTGGGTAAGAGAGTAATATCCCCCCCCCCCCCCCCGGGTTCTACCTGCACCTACCTGGTATCTTAACATTGTTCTCACAAGACTTATAGGTCCACCATTGGAACCACTACACAATTTCTATCTTGGAAGGTCACTTTGTTAATTGCCATTACTTCACTCAGACATGTTAGTGAGCTCCAGGCACTAACCTTAGAAAAGCCTTTCTTCCAGCTGTGATACTTTACACCTATCCAAAATTCCTTCCAAAGGTGGTCTCTGATTTCCACCATAATCAGTTGAGTTGCGGTGTTCTTTCCTCATCCAGACTTAGGTGTGGAAAGGGATCTCCATAAATTAGATGTTAAGAGAGCCCTTATGTACTACATTAACAGAATTAAAGACTTTCGCAAAAACCAAGCTGCTCTTTGTTGGCTTTTTGCCCGATCATAAAGGAAAGCCCATATCCAAATCCGGCATTGCCAGGTGGGCAGTTAAATGCATTCAGACCTGTTATGTTAAAACCAAAAGGACTCATCCCCCCTCCCAGCACACTCTACTTGCAAGATAGGGTTTTTTAATGACTTTCCTGGGCAATATCCCACTATCTGATATATGGAAAGCAGCTACATGGTCTACACCACACACTTTCTATAAACATCATTGTGTGCGTAATCTAGCATGCCAACAAACTCATGTAGGCCAGGCAGTGCTATGTGCACTCTTCTCTTTCTAGCACCTGCAACACCCACAGGTTAGCCTCTGCTTTGGTGGGCAGTACTATACAGTCTGTGCAAAGCATGTGAATCGACTGTCACACGTGCCTGGAACGGATTATTTTATTTGCCCTGTAAGCATCTGCTGTAAATTACCATGCGGCAACCCTCCTTCTTGGACACCTGTGGTCGTTGCAGTTCCTTTACCTTTACATATACATGCACATCTCTTTACTTACACTTGCTTTACATTCCATTCTCACCCGCCTGCGGAAAAACAATCAAACAATGGTGTAGATGCCCATAAGCATTATCACCATGAGGAGGAGTCACTCTACCTCGTGACTCGAAAGACTTCTTCGAAGAAAAACAAATTGCACACATCCCAACCCAACACTAGATGGCAGGACTATGCAAAGCATGTGAATCTACAACACCACATGCCAAGAACAGATGTTTACAGGGTAAGTAACAAAATCCATTGTATTCATCTGTTTTGGCGTACTTTCTATGTATCGTTAAATGTTGTTTTGTCTCCCTTTACAGAGGATGTAAAGGCAATGTGTCTTAGAAATGTATAGTTCTTAAGGATACGTGATTGTTCATTAAAATGTGTTTATATGCATTCCATGCAGATGGCCACTGGTCCCAGGAAACTACTCATTAAGGATGTTAGAATATGTTGCAGGACTTGTAGTCTGGAAACTACAGTCAGGACAATAGCTGCTAGTTCAAACCGAGAATAAATAAATGCTGTGGTAAACCATACCAAGTGTACTCCGAGAGCATTGAGTGGACGCTACAAAATATTTGTTTTCCATTTTCTGTTATACGTTTTTACCACTACTATAGACAACTCTAAAATGTTAATAGCTGACCCCTACGAGCTGTGTGCCCATTTTATAGTCTCTTGTTATATTATTTCATTCAGATGAAGACCAGAATATTGTGAAAATTGGAAAGATTTCATTTAACCCCAGAGACATGATTGGACATGGAGCGGAGGGCACCATAGTATACAGGTAAGCTCATATTAGAATTGAGTGCCAGTCGTTTAACCATTTACACTGGAATTAACTGTTGAAATGTGCGTAATTCACACTGTCCACCCTTGTTATGCATTGCTTCCACCAAACGCATCAGGGTTTGGTATGACAATGCAACTATTTAGCCTAGAAATGTTGACTCTCATTTCTTGCTGTTGTATAACTAATCCTTGCACTATGTGAAATATGAACAACATTTGAAGGATGTTGGTATAATAACGTGTAACATTCTAGATGTTTAAATAAATGTAAACCGATACACAAACATGACCGAGATAAAATGCCACCCCTCCCTTGATTTTGCCAAATTATTACTTTAGCCTGATGCTTCCCTGCACGTTCTGCTGCCCTTGCACCTGCTGGCTTCATCTCCTAATGTCTGTGATCCAGCGGCCTATAGGAAATATGTCATAAGCAACGCTACCTAACTCTATAACCTATTACATTAAACACTACTCAAACTCATGGACCCATTAATCAAATATGACATATTTTGACCTACTGAATCAGGTGGCCAAATTAAACTTATATACAACTTATTTACAATTTATATACAACCGCGGTAAAAGATAACATCATTTGAACAAATCCTAACTATTTAAATGACCACCATGGCGATGGCATCTAGCTAATAGTAACCCACACTTCTGAATAATCAAGTCCAGCTTGTTTCCAAAAGTAAGATTTTATTAACTAATTATAGATTGTTGTGAATATAATTTTATAAATGTAATTTTATTAGAATCATAGTGAGCATATTTGAAAACATTTTAGAAAATTACAGTTTTAAGCAAGAAATTATAAATTTAGCATTTCTAAAATCCTAAGCCCCTAACTAAGCTTAATAAATGGAAATGAAGTAAAGTCTTTAAGGGATCTTACGTGTTCCTAGCAAAGTCCGTCAGCACGACACCCTCATCTGAAAGTTGAAAAGCAGCAGCCAGCCCTAACCATAGGGCACGGGTTTTTTATACCTTTCTACGCTAGCTAATCTAAGTAAAGGAACATTTTCTGCAAAAGTCGATGTCCCATTGGTCCGAAAGTGACAAGTCACCCCATATTTCAAAACTTCCATTCTGTCATAGTCTTTGAGACCATTGTCTTTTTTGTACGTGTACGTGTTCCAAAGCTTCCTTAGTTTGCAACAAATTTGAACAAGAGTTCTCACTGGTTACATTTCACTTCCTCGGATGCCAAGTTATCAAACTTTCTTTCTGCCGGTTTCTGACCTTGGCCACGTCCGACAAAAATAATGACAGCGCTTCTTCATTGTTAAGTGAATGTAACTTTCATGGAAAACTTTAGGGTGGACATCGTGCTTCAGGCAGAAATTGAATTCATCTTTTTGCAAACTCGAGCAAACTAGGCCCAAAAGCAGGCAACTTATTTTTCTAGTATAAAACAAACGCAGGAAAAGTATTAATGAAAGAAATATTATTTTATTCTGTTTCCACCCTTTGTTTACTAATAGATTAACCCACCCTATTAGTCTAGTGTTACCTAGCAAGAAGCAAACAAATAAAGCAGCATTTTATATCTACCAGTCTTCAAGAATCCATGAAATCTTATATGCACCTATAATAGTAGAAATAACATCACATAGACAAGGAAAGCAAAACAAGCACATGCCACTTTAAAATTTGCAGCAGTTAGTAATGACAAAAATGAAAACGACAAAATTAATTTATTATTTTTGCACAAACAAAAGATGCAACAATAATGCACGTTTATGAGCACACATGTTAATATCCCCATGTGTAAAGTTTAATCTAGGTTGAGTTAGCATAACATATCACAAATCATTAATACTATTAATTTATATTATGGAAGTGTGACTTCACGAGTTTAAACAAAATTTTGTTTTCTATCTCGCTTCATCAACTCCCTCATCTGGTGATTAACAAATCACCACACCATAACCCAAAATTTGAGAAAATTTAGACTTCTAGGAAAATGATTCAAATTCATTTGAGTTAGTATCTCTAGAAATTTGTTTCTGCAAAATCCTTGCAATTGTCATACTGTGCTCTGTGTAATTCTTGTAACTCAATCTCCCTTTCTTCTTCTTTTTTAAAATTATAAATTCTTCTCTTTTCTTTCATTTGTTTCTTTCTCTTATGCAACAAACAACCAATTTTTGTCAGAACAAATATGAATATTATCACAATCAAAGGTGCCAAAATCTTGCCAAGAATTGAACTTCCAATATCATGGAACCAATTTTTTATAGTTTGAAATCTCTTTGAAAGTCTTTCTGAAAAATCTTCTTCTTCCAATGGAATTATCTCTGAATGCATTTCAGTAATGTTCTTAATATACATCTCAATGTTCTTACTCTCATCAGGAATGTAAGTGCAACAATGTTGCACATGTAAAATGCCGTAGACTCCTCCCTCTTTTGCAAGGAGTATGTCTAAAGCAAGGCGATCTTGAATCACCATAGATCTAATTGCAATGACTTCAACGTTCACTAATTGGAAACCATCAGCTGTATCTGTTGACAATCTGTCAACAATTGTGGACAATTTTCTAATTCTCCCTGCATTCAGGGTTATACCTACTAAAGGTATTACTGCTTCAAAAATATCTCCCAAAATTTCTGTAAAAGTTTCTCTTTTAGCCCTATTTACATAATTGTTAATTTTGAACAATCCTTCTGTATTTCTATCAACATGTAAGATTTTAGGGAAAACAATCCCAACATAACAAGTCCCATACCAGTGGTCAGGAAGGTTGTAGTAAGCTTTGTCACCACAAACAAAATAAATCCCAGGGAAAATTGGATCTTTTCCACCTTTGAATCCCCAACCTCCCAAAATCTGATATGTATCTTCACAATTGCTCGCACCCACAAAATAATTATCAAAAAGTGTATTGTCCCTTCTAATGCAAAGCTTACCACTAATTGGTTTGTCTATGTGAATTGCAGCGTTATCAAGTGTTTTACCATTTAACTTCTCATCCTCTTTTTGCCAGAACTTAGACTTAGTCTGCTTGACTATTTCATTTCTCTTGTAAATTGCTCTCCTTTCCTCAACTAGGTTCAAAAATTTCTTTCCTTCAACACTTAATTTGCAGGTTAGATTGTTTTTGTAAGCATACTCATATGTGAGTTCATTAGCCTTTTTATGTTTATTTAAAGTAGCCTCAATTTTTAAATTAGCAAAAATTTCATCATAATTCGAATAATAATATTCTAAGAATCCAGTTTGATAGAACAGACTAGCTAACACACTACATGTTACACCATATGTAAGAGGAAGCATATTGTATGTCACTCCCTCAGAAACAGGTAATTTAACACAAACATAGCAGTCTTTAGCATTCATTACTTTGACATATTCACTCAAAAGCCTTGTAAATGTATTGCTTGAAAAATCACTAATAGATTTGTCCTGATGAATGTCAGGTTGATGATCAATAACTTTGCCTATTTCACTATGTTTGTTTTGACTAACTGAAGCTTTACTTGTCATGTTTACTTTGTGAAAATCTTTGTTAATTTCAAAAGGAATAACAACAGCTAAAATTAACCAGAACAGAATCAAAATGAGCACACACACCAGAGTCATCCTACAGCATCTCTTAAAAATGGAACACCTTGAAGTACTCTGTTCCATGACGTAAGGCATCTTTTATTATCTTTGCCTTATAAGAAAACAAAAATTATTTTAAAAATGATTTAATTAATTAATTAATTATTTACACCCCCCTTTTAAAAGATTTTTTTTTTTTTTATTAAAACCTTAACAGTGTTTCTTCGACCTTATGTCAAACAATTTTTCTCAGCTAAACAAAATTTCTTCGACCTTATGTCACCTAACAAGATTTCTTCGGCCTTTTGCCAAAATCAAAAACTTAAAAAAAATCCCAATTAAAATCTCTATACTTCAATCATTGTCACTAATCTCTTCAATTTCTTCTTCTTCTTGGCTGCTATCATAAATATCAATAACAGGAGGAATCACTAGATAAGACCACTCAGGAGATTTATATTTCTGATTTGGCTTTATAATCCTCCTTGTCTTTCTTGTCACTACTTCAAATTTTCTTCCAACTTCCTTTTCAGAATCCTTTTGACTACTTATTTCTTCCACCTGTTCCCTCGTTTTTTTGATTAATCTGACTCTCAATCTTCCACCTGGCCAAAAATCTGTTTTTCTCAATTTTCTTTTTGGTTCAGAAACATTTACTTCTGACTTCCAGGATCTCTTCTTTGCACTTCTATTTTCACCATCTACGTCACTTTCTCCAGAATCGTAGTCTGAAACTTCAATGATTGACTCAGGAATTTTTCTATTCGGCAGTTTCACTCTGTCAGGAACTATGCTTTGTCTTCCATCACTGGTACTAGGTAATTCGTCCTCCTCCTCTTCTTCAATTACCTCCAACTTCCCAGTTTCTGGTCTTCCGTTCCTTGCTTCAGAGCTTGTTTTCTGCTTTTCGATACTCTCCTGGTCAGAAATTTCAATTGGTTCAGCTTCTCTGTCTTCAACAGAATTTATTCCATTTATCTTCTTAACTGAATCCTCAGTTGTCTTTCCTTTTAATAGATTCTCTTCTTCTCCAGAATCTATTTCAATAATTTCCAAGTCTTTTCTTTTCAACTTTTCATTCACAGGTACATGTTCCAGATGTCGACCTCCCTGTCGATCTTCAGAATCTGGATTTGTTTCACTTTCTACTTCGGAATCAGAATCTTCCGTAGTATCACTCTCATCATCAGAATTTTCAGGAGTAGGCACTGGAATAGTATGACTAGGATGGATCCACCTTTTCAATCCTCTGCACTTTACAGCATTTGTAGTGACCAGAATAATTTGTCTAGGCTTCTGCCACCTAGGAACCAGACAATTTCTTCTTCGGTGTACTTTTGTTCTGACCCAATCACCAGGTTTCAAATCATGTGTCTGAACTTTTTCATTTGATTGTGCTTCAGTTCCCACCTGATTAGACACAGAAGTTACTATATCAGATAACCTTTTACAGTAATCCAAAATAGCACTGTCATTTATACTTAACAATTTGCCTACAGGTACAAAAGCTTGTCTCATGACTCTTCCCATGAGAATTTCATGAGGGCTCAAACCTGTCTTTTTATCAGGTGTACTTCTTAATGACATTAAGACAAGTGGAAGAGCATCAGTCCACTTTACACCAGTTTCTAGACACATTTTTCCAATTCTGTTTTTTATTGTTCCATTAATCTGTTCTACCACCCCAGATGCCTCTGGTCTGTATGCACAGTGTATTTTCTGCTAAATATTCAATGCCTCACATATCAGTTTCATAAGTTTGTTATCAAAATGGCTTCCTCCATCACTCTCAATAGTGACTGGAAAACCTTACCTTGGAATAATTTCTCTGAGCAGCAGTTTTGCTACTGTAATTGAATCACAATGTCGTGTAGGAAAAGCTTCTACCCATCTTGAAAACAAACAAACAATCACAAGAACATATTTCAAACAATTGTGTAGAGGCATCTCAATGAAATCCATCTGCAACCTGGTAAAAGGACCACCCTCTCGACCAATTACCCCTGTTCCTACAACTGATTTTCTGTTTGGGTTCATTTGTTGGCATGACAAACACCTTTGACAAAAAGATTCTGCAATCGTTCTGAATTTTGTGTTAAACCAAGTCTCACGAAAAAGTCTGATCATAGCATCTCTTCCAAGGTGAGCTGGACCATGATATAATCTAGCCATGTCAGCAATCAAACAATTTGGTAAAACTATTCTACCAACTTTGTAAGTCCACACTCCATCCTCATCACGTGGTCTACATTCTGCTCTCAACCATAAATCTTTTTCCTCATCATCTGCTTCATTTTGTAAGTCCCTGATTTCCTGCCATGTCTCTACAGTTGTTGTTAGCATCAATGAATTTGAATCACATTCTTTACTTTTTTCCCGATTGTATGCGCGACAATTTTTCGCACAATATTTAGCAGTTTCATCTGCATAGGCATTGCCTTTTGAAATATAATCCACTCCTTTTGTATGTGCAGCACACTTTACAATTGCAATCTCTTTAGGCAATTGTATACCATCAATCAATCTTTTAATAAAAACTGCATTTTTAATTGGTGACCCTGCTGAAGTTAAATAGCCTCTCTGGGACCAGAGCTGTCCATAATCATGCACAACTCCGTACCCATATTGACTATCAGTAATGATGGTAACTCTTTTATCTTTTGATAATTCACAAGCACGAATCAAAGCAATCAATTCAGCCACTTGTGCTGAACGAATTCCCTCAAGACATGATGCTTCTTCAACATCTGCAACTGTACAAACTGAGTACGCTGCTTTCAAAACACCTCCTTCTGTCCTCAGACAGGAGCCATCCACAAAGTAGACGACATCTGATTCAGGCAAAGGTACATCTTTAATATCCTGCCTTGGTTTGGTGCAAAATTCCATGACATCCAAACACTCATGTTCCACTTCATTCTCATCAACGATTTCTGAATCAGGTAATACAGTAGATGGATTTAAATTCAAGCATCTTGAAATGGAAACATTGTCTGCTCCTAGAATGATTTTCTCATATTTTGTCAATCTACTGCTGGTTAAATGTTGAGTTTTACCTCTTGTCAGTAATATTTCAACTGAATGAGGCACAAAAACTTTCACAGGAAATCCCATTATGATTCCTTCGCTCTGTTCAAGACTAACACTAGTAGCTGCAACTGCTTTCAAACAACCTGGTAAGGCTTTTGCTACAGGATCAAGAACTGCAGAGAAATATGCAATGGGTTTCTTCAAATTCCCATGTCTCTGAATTAACACAGACAATGCACATCCTTCTCTTTCACTACAATACAGTTCAAAGCCTTTCTCATAATTTGGCATGCCTAAAGCAGGAGCTTGACATAAGCTCTTTTTCAAATTCTCAAAACACTCCAACTCAGCTTCATTAAGAATAATTGGATCTTTAACATCAGACTTAGTAAGTCTCTGCAGTGGTTTTGCAATTACTGAAAATCCACTTATCCATTGTCGACAATAGCCAACCATTCCCAGAAACATCCTAACCTGTCTCTGTGTTCTCGGTGGCTGCATTGCCTGAATCATTTTTATTCTCTCAACTGTCACCTGTCTTTTCCCTTTAGCAATTCTATGACCAAGATATTTCACTTCTTGTTTACAAAACTGCAATTTTGCTGGAGACACTTTGGCCCTCATCGGCAAGATGGTTCAGAAGTATTATGGTGTCTGTCACACAATTTTCTCTTGTTTTAGCAGCAATCAACAAGTCGTCGATATACTGCACCAACGTTGACCTGCCAGGTAAATCTAAATCTTCCAAAGATCTTTTTAACAGCTCATTAAAGATAGAAGGACTCTCTGTATACCCCTGAGGAATTCTACACCATGCGAGGGTCCTACTCTGGAATCTGAAAGCAAAAATTTCCTGACTCTCTGGATGTAAAGGAACAGTAAAGAACGCATTGCAAAGATCAATGACAGTGTACCATTCAGCATCATGTGGAATCTGATACAAAATAACTGCTGGATTTGGAACTACAGGACAACATGGAACTACAATTTGATTAATTTTTCTCAAATCTTGAACGATTCTGTACGTTCCATTCGATTTCTTAATTCCCATGATCGGTGAATTACAAGGACTACTCCCAATTTCCTTTAAAACACCTTGTTTAATGAATTTTTCAATCACAGGTATAACTCCCTCAATTGTCTCCGCTTTCATCTTGTACTGAGGAATATTAGGAAATTCTATTCCCTGCTTCAATGTAATTTTGACTGGATCGACATGTTTCATCAGACCCATCTCATTTCCAGTCAAATCCCAAATTTCAGATTTTACTGTATTTTTGAGCTCCTCCGGCAGAATTTCTTTTTCAAATGTGGGAAACAATTTTGATTCCTCTGATTCCATCAACATCATTGTCATTCTGTACAGGCCATCTTCTTCTATTGTTTGCAATTCAACCCCATCAGGAGAACAATATATTCTGCAATTCATTTTGCACAATATATCTCTGCCTAATAAATTTACTGGACTACTATTACAAACCACAAACCTGTGTTTGTCTTTAAAATTTCCAATTTCGACCGGTACCGGGTCAGTTAGGTCAGTCCTGATCTGTTTATTACTTACTCCGACAACTTGGATGGTTTCCCCAGAGAGAGGTAGGTTTTCAATTTCTACTGATCTAACAGTAGAACGGGTAGCACCAGTGTCCACTAGAAAAGTGATGTCTACATCATTAACTTTCCCGTTTACAAAAGGACCAGACTGGTCAACCTCAAGAGTGGCACCAATAACACACTCTTCCCCCTCTCTCGGGCACCGTCAGAAATAATCATCAGAGTCACTTCCCTGTCCTTCTGTTAACAAAAACTGTTGTGAAGCATTTTGCACAGTTTGCCTTTGGGATTTTATTACCTGTTCATCTCCTTGAAATCCCACACCAGAATTATATTTTTGTATTCCCCAGAATTAGGAAAAGGAGGCTCTGGCAATTGATTCTGCTGGTGATTCACCTGATGCTGCAGCTGTCGCTGAAGATTTAACTCATTAATACTCTGTTGTAACTGTAGCTGTCGCTGCAGATCAACATCATTCTGCATCTGTGGATTTAACAATGGATTTTTTAAATTTCTTGGTGGTTTCTTACATTCGTCTCTCCAATGTCCAATCTCGTCCCAATTAAAACAAGGCAATTTTTGTTTCATCTCTTCGATTTTAGGATTAAATTTTCTGATAATATTATTACCCTTAAATTTTCCTTGCCCAAGATTTGAATTTGTAGACTGAACAAAATTTGTGTTTTTATTTCCAAGATTAGCAATTTGTTGCTCAGCCACTTTCACTTGAGCCCACATTGCCTTTTCCTTGAGTTTCTTTTGTCTCACTTCTAATTCATCACTACAGTATTTTGCTTTTCTCAAAATGTCATCAACAGAAAGAGCTTGCCATCCGACAATACTGTTCCTAATCATATCAGCAATTTCTGGTTTCAAACCATAAACAAATCTGTAGACGAAATGACTCATATCTTTTTCGTCTAGTTTTTCATAGCCACTGTATTGTTTAAAAATCAACAGTAACCTTTCATAAAATGAATGAACTGATTCCTTTGGTTCTTGGTTTGTCCTTTCTATTTTAACCCAATCAACCTCTTTAGGCGGAATTTTTTCTTTTAACCAGTAAATCACTCTTTCATAAAAATCCATTACAATCGGATTAGGAGCACCTGTTTCTTTTATTCGTTCAGGTTCTACTTTTGGCCAACTTATGGATATTTTACATTCTGTCCAAAGATCCGATGGGACAACAATGTCAAAAAATCCATCCAGATCAATCCACAGAACCTTTGAGACTTTGATGAACCTGTCTACCTGTCTATACCACTCAACAGGTTTCTCTCTCAGCCTCGGAAAATCATTTGTAAATAGTAGTATGTCCTGTCTTGACCAAGGGACATGAACGTACCCTCCACCAGCAATCTCTCTCATTGGAAATTGTTTTGACAATTTTTCTAATTTCTCATCTTCCTTCTTTCTTGTCCATTTAACTCTCCACTTACTCAACTCTCCCAGTTTTTTGATATAAACAATTAAATCTTTTATGTGCATTATTCTTCCCATTGAGTTCAAATTCTCAATGTCATTCTCTGAAAAATCTAATCTGTAATGTTTTGCAAAATTCTTTTGCCTGCTCAAATCAATTTCAAGTTCTGCTGCCAGTTCATCCAACTGATTATATTTGTTTTTCGTTTTCCACTGAATACTCTTGCAAATGAACAGAAGTTCATCATCTCGATAAAATTTTAAACTGTCAGGACCAATTGTACCAATTATTAATTCTTCCAAATTTGCTTTTAATTTAGCAACATCAAGTTTAGGTTTTGTCACTCTGACTTCAGAATACTCAGCATCAGATTCTGCACCCATCGGTGATTTAGGAAATGAATCCTCATTAAAAGTTAGATTAGGCATTCTCGTTTTTGAAGAATTAATTTTTGAAATGTCTGAATAACAATTTTCGGCAACCTTTTGAATTTCTGCATTTAAAGGGATAGTCAAACCTGGCTTATTTATTTCTCTTTGCTCAAAGACAGGCTGAACAGGACCAATCGTTACTGGAACTGTCACAGCTTCCATGCCTTTTGTTATTTGTCGAACTAATTCTTCTTTTGATCGTAAATACTCAGAAGAATTTCCAGCTTCCACATTTCTGACTTCTCTCACATAATTTTTTGGAGCTTCCCTTTCTCTTGGGATTAATGAAAAATGTCTACCTTCAATACAGACATCTGCATTTGTTTCAGTTTCAAATTTTCTTGGAGTTTCAAAAGATTCAGAATTATTTGGATAAATCTTAGAAGAATCATTAACTGGAGGTGCACTCGGTGTGATTTCTGTAGAAACCATCGGAGTAGACCATGACCTAGGAGGTCTCAAAGGCTCATTCCTTTTATTAGAAGTGTAAATTTCTTCTAAAACTGTATCTTCAGTTTCACTCTCTACAGAAGCATTATTTTTCTTTTCAGTTCTTTTTTCACCAGGAGAACCTAAAACCATCTCTCTAATTAAATAGAGTCCCTCACTCATACTTCCTTGTCCCCACATTCGCATCCTGTCTTCATGTGTTTCTCTTCTATAACTTGGAGTTTTAGGAGGTCTTTTAATTCCACTTGCTTCTCATTGTAATTGAAGCATCTCATCCTCCCATTCGACTAAAGCTTCAAATTGAGTAGGTCTCGGTTTTGGAATAAGAGCATTCATTTTCTCTCTCAAATTTTTCAAAACCTTTACGTTAAACGAACCATCATCAGGCCAAGCCATAACACCATCATCCTTAGTGTAGTGTTTCCAAATATCAAACCACAAAACAGTATGATAACCATATTCACCTTCCATATATGCTGCAGGTGTTTTGTACTTATGAAGTAATTTACCACCTCGCGTTTCGATTTTCTTGTCAGGTGAGATAAAAAATTTTAGCTTCTGAAATAACGTTGGCTTTTTCTCAACATGTTTAAAATGATAACTCATTTTTAAAATTTAAATTTAATTAACAATTTTGTTCGTAAAATATTTCCGGGATATTCCGTACAGCTATCCAATCCGTGCGCGAAACACACTAACAAGCCAATGAGAGTTGAGCCACGTCACTATTTTGTTCAACCAATAGATGTGGAATTTTTCTGAAAAGCCAATTAGCTTACAGCTTGTCAGAAACTCAAGAACCAATCAGAACACAGTTAGTGACGTATATCACCCAATCACAGCGCGGCTCTGTGACGTACACAGTAGCTGCGGTTTCTCACTTCTCTCCCTCAGCGCTCACCCCTCCTTCACAAAATCTTTTCACAGCGCCATTTTAAAAACGCTCTTTCAGTGAAAATTAATTTTTAACAACGACAAGAAAGACTCATCTGTCTGTTTCTCTAAAAAGTGATAGAATTTCAATCACTCAAATATTCTCTTTCTCGGAATAGAAGGCGCTATTCCCATAGAATATACAATTGTCAGTACAGTAATCTTTTTACTCTACCCTTCAAACAAGTAATTATGAACTCATTTTCCTCAGAACGCACAACTAAGTGACTGTTCGAAAGTTCCACTTGAACATAATTTACAAAACAACCTCGCACTTTCACACGGAAAAAGTCCCTAAATTCAAACACACATGAAATTCGTACAGGACTCTCACCTGTTTATAGAAATCATGCACCGTTAGTAGAATAACGACGTTATCCGTACAGGACTTTCACCTGTTTATAGATATAAAACATGTACCCCTACAGGACTCTCACCTGTTTATAGATAATCATGCACCGACGTTACCCTACCCCTCATTCGAGCTCGAATATATACTAATACTTTTATCACAGTGAGTTTTATAACAGGTTCTCAGTCCCTATACTCATGCTGTTCAAATTTCTTAGATAATCCTCACTATACAACATTTACACCTAGCCCTAACGTGTGTTGCACGGCCACAACACCTGTGATACACGGCGATATCACTACTCTGAAACAGATCAAATGCCCTGTGTGACTACCTTCTCATCACACAATCTGTACCGGTACGACTCACATATAGCACAAAAACGAACTTAACATGTGTTACACATCGATCCTATATTTATACCATAACACATTGGTTACCTTTAGCAACCATCAATCTCTGCTACCAGAAGAATTGATCCAGCGGCCTATAGGAAATATGTCATAAGCAACGCTACCTAACTCTATAACCTATTACATTAAACACTACTCAAACTCATGGACCCATTAATCAAATATGACATATTTTGACCTACTGAATCAGGTGGCCAAATTAAACTTATATACAACTTATTTACAATTTATATACAACCGCGGTAAAAGATAACATCATTTGAACAAATCCTAACTATTTAAATGACCACCATGGCGATGGCATCTAGCTAATAGTAACCCACACTTCTGAATAATCAAGTCCAGCTTGTTTCCAAAAGTAAGATTTTATTAACTAATTATAGATTGTTGTGAATATAATTTTATAAATGTAATTTTATTAGAATCATAGTGAGCATATTTGAAAACATTTTAGAAAATTACAGTTTTAAGCAAGAAATTATAAATTTAGCATTTCTAAAATCCTAAGCCCCTAACTAAGCTTAATAAATGGAAATGAAGTAAAGTCTTTAAGGGATCTTACGTGTTCCTAGCAAAGTCCGTCAGCACGACACCCTCATCTGAAAGTTGAAAAGCAGCAGCCAGCCCTTCCCATAGGGCACGGGTTTTTTATACCTTTCTACGCTAGCTAATCTAAGTAAAGGAAAATTTTCTGCAAAAGTCGATGTCCCATTGGTCCGAAAGTGACAAGTGACATGTCACCCCATATTTCAAAACTTCCATTCTGTCATATTCTTTGAGATCATTGTCTTTTTTGTACGTGTTCCAAAGCTTCCTTAGTTTGCAACAAATTTGAACAAGAGTTCTCACTGGTTTCATTTCACTTCCTCGGATGCCAAGTTATCAAACTTTCTTTCTGCCGGTTTCTGGCCTTGGCCACGTCCGACAAAAATAATGACAGCGCTTCTTCATTGTTAAGTGAATGTAACTTTCATGGAAAACTTTAGGGTGGACATCGTGCTTCAGCCAGAAATTGAATTCATCTTTTTGCAAACTCGAGCAAACTAGGCCCAAAAGCAGGCAACTTATTTTTCTAGTATAAAACAAACACAGGAAAAGTATTAATGAAAGAAATATTATTTTATTCTGTTTCCACCCTTTGTTTACTAATAGATTAACCCACCCTATTAGTCTAGTGTTACCTAGCAAGAAGCAAACAAATAAAGCAGCATTTTATATCTACCAGTCTTCAAGAATCCATGAAATCTTATATGCACCTATAATAGTAGAAATAACATCACATAGACAAGGAAAGCAAAACAAGCACATGCCACTTTAAAATTTGCAGCAGTTAGTAATGACAAAAATGAAAACGACAAAATTAATTTATTATTTTTGCACAAACAAAAGATGCAACAATAATGCACGTTTATGAGCACACATGTTAATATCCCCATGTGTAAAGTTTAATCTAGGTTGAGTTAGCATAACATATCACAAATCATTAATACTATTAATTTATATTATGGAAGTGTGACTTCACGAGTTTAAACAAAATTTTGTTTTCTATCTCGCTTCATCATCTGATGTCCACTTCCTGAACCTGTAGTATGCTCTGGGATATGTTTTGGTTGTCTGGTGATTCAATAACACTCATTGTTTTTGTTTCCATCTCCTTAGGGGTCGGTTTGATAATCGAGATGTTGCAGTGAAACGAATTCTCCCAGAATGCTTTAGTTTTGCAGATCGGGAAGTGCAGCTGCTCCGGGAGTCCGATGAATACCCAAATGTTATTCGGTATTTCTGTACCGAGAAAGACCGGCAGTTCCAGTACATTGCCATTGAGCTATGTGCTGCCACTTTGCAGGAGGTAGGGGCGAAAATAATGTGTTCCATCTTCAGCAACCATCTTTTGTGTGTCCGTTGATTGACTTTGTTGAAGGTTGTTTTACTCTTGGACCGGTCTCTGTATGCACCCAACCTCAAAAGATGCTGTATCTATTTAGCCAGATTTAGCAATAAGTTAAATATGTGTTTCTCTCCTTGTGTTTTAGTATGTTGAACTTGAGAACTTTAATCGTCATGGGTTGGAACCCATAGAGTTATTGCAGCAGACGATGTCCGGACTTGCTTATTTGCATTCTCTCAATATAGGTGAGAATCTGCCTACAACATTCTTTTGTCCGTAGCCTCTGTTCGTTATATTAGTCGTAAATCACTCAGCATTGGTAGTCCACTTATTTCCTGATTTGCTGAGTGTGTGCAAGGTGGAGCTAGAATGTAAGTGTGGCACTAAGCCCCGTTCGTCAATTTAAGAAAAAGGCGTAGCAAAAAGTTTATTTAGTTTGCCATTGTAGAATGCACCATCTATTTGTCTCCTGGGGCTATTAGTATTCATATACAGGTTCTCACAACTCGCATTTTCTCGCATCGTATTTTCATGAGTGTACTTAGATGGTTTGTCACAAGCTACAAGCCATGTATTAAATGCATATGTTTTGGTTCTGTTGCTGACCGTTCCAAGTTGCATGTTGCTGGACACTTGGCCCTTTAATAACAATCTGCGCTCACTCTGCTGGATTAGTGCTGCGCTCTCCAGCAGGTGTTTTCAGATGTAGTGCAAAAAAAGGTTATTTTGTGCATATGGCCATCGTCTTCCTCCTCATCGGCTACAGCTATGAATATGTTCTGAGGGGCACAACAGCGTTTGCTGAGCCTTCGTATTGATCTGTAGGTTGCACCTCATTTTGAGGTACCCTCATCAACATTTCAGAGAACTCTTTCTTCAGGCTTTCTTGTATGTTTTATAACCTCAAGGTACAGCGTCTAGCTTCAGTATTTAAGACATTAACTATTTGCAAACTGTCATAGAGCTTTTAAAGTACTCGAAAAACTTCCTAGAACTAACAGCGTTTGTATTAATCTGACTTCAAGTAAATACCCTGAAAAACCTTGCATGTCATCATATTCATCTTTGCCTATTTAGTTTTAGCTGTTGTCTTTTCAGGGATCTGGGCGTTTGTTCCTCACTACTTCTGTAGTAGGGGATCTCTGTGTATAGTCATAATCTGTGAATAGTCTTGCCCATGTGCGTGGACCTCAGAGCAATCAAAATAGTCTCTTAAGTTGTCCTCTTCTGCAGTCCTGCATAGACACTTAAGAGAAAATCAAAGACAAATAATGCAGCCTGAAGTTAACAAGGCTACACTGGCCAGTACTTCTGAAGTGAAAAGGGTAGCCAGAAATATCAAAATGTAACCTTTTGGTAATTTTCACCCCTAGAGAAACTCCCCTTCACAAAAATCCTTTGTCATGATAGAGAGGAAGGACTGGACAGACAAGCCCCATAGGCTGCCATTATGTGTCTGTAAATGGACTGGACAAAGAGAGCCGCAGACTGGATTCTGCAGAGAGGAAAGTCGGCAGCACTGCAGCCACTGCAATGAAGGCAGCAAGCTCGACTGCCCTCTGGGGCCGATATGACTGCTCCTTGTGGGAGTATCTCCAACAGTTTGTTGAACTCCTCCCTAGGGACAAACGTGGAGACTTTCAGGAGGTCCTCAATGAGGGGATGATGGATTCAAACCAGATCATCAATGTGGCTGCGGACACCTCCCTCCTGGCAGCACATGAGTATTGTCATGGGGTGACTGCGACGTCACTCATGGTTGCGGCTTACCTCCCTGAAGCCGGAGGCCCAGCAAAGGATTGCTAACCTGCCCTTTTCGGGTGCCACTCCCTCTGGTGCCCATGCGGACGAGGAAATGGCTCGCATGAAGGCAGAAGTGGAGACACTCAAGGCTGTTGGCTTGGAGAAGCCTAAAGAACAGTGCAAGACTTTCCGTCCCTATCAACAACGCTATTCTTCACAGCGTTTCCAACGCGGGCAGGGTCGTCAGGCTGGACAACAGCAACAACAGCAGTTTCAGCGGCAGCCCTTCCAGAGGCGTCAAAGGGGCAGAGGCAACCAACAGTCCACATCAGGGACTAAGTGCCCGGCAGGGTCTCAGCCCTGAGGGATTACTTCCACCTCTTCTGTTACCCACCCTGTTGGGGGGAAGCATTCAGAACTATCTGGCAGAGTGGAGAAAAATAACTCCGGACAAGTGGGTGCTGAATATTGTTTGCAATGGATACAGTCTACGTTTTGTCAGCCCTCCTCCAGCTATTCCACCAGTTCGTTCACAATGCCTGTTGCACGTACTTCAAGTGGAGGCCGATACCCAGTTCAGAAAAAGGGCGATAGAACTGGTTCCTCCTCCTCAAAGAGGAAAAAGACTGTACTCCAGGTTCTTTCATGTGCTCAAAAAAGACAAAAACTAGTCCAGACCCATTCTGGATTTGCGACAAGCAAACAAATGGATTAGCAAAGAGACGTTCCGCATGATGTCCCTGCCCCAGATTTATCCTCAGTTGCATCAAGGGGACTGGCTATGTGCCATAGATCTGCAAGACGCGTACTTCCCTGTACCCATTGCAAGGAAACATTGGAAATTCCTGTGGTTCCTGGTCAGCAAGAATCATTACCAGTACACAGTTCTGCCGTTCGGACTGAATTCTGCGCCGAGAACTTTTTCGAAATGCATGGCGGTAGTTGCGGCACACCTGAGGAAGAACAAGGTGTTCGTCTATCCAGACCTGGACGACTGGTTAATCAAAGCATCCACACTCCAGGAAGCGCAGCTTCATTTTAACAGGACGGCCGTTTTGTTGAACCAGTTGGGTCTCCACATCAACATGTCAAAGTCTGTACCGACACCTGTTCAGTGTCGGCAGTACCTGGGAGCCTCCATCGATACGCTCAGGGCAAGCGTGTGTCCTTCTGAAGGATCGATAAGCGTCTCTTCTCCGAAGGCTCAGGCTCTGATGTCCATTCTTTTGGCAACGGTGTGGACGGTGTCCTCTCTCCTGGGGTAGATGGCCTTGTGTATCTTTCTCACTCCGCATGCACGCCTACATATGAGGCCGCTGCAGGAATGTCTGGAGGATCAGTGGGACCAGAAACGAAGGAGCTGGGAGGACAGGATTCAACTGTCCCAAAACGCCGCCCAGTCCCTGAAGTGGTGGTGTTCACCAGTCAATCTCCTCAAACCGATTCCTTTCCACAAAGAGATACCGACTCAGACCATTGTGACGGATGCGTCTCTCCACGGCTGGGGAGCGCATTCAGACCATCTCCAGATACAAGGCACGTGGTCACAGACTGAGTCCACTTATCACATCAATTTTCTGGAACTCAGAGCTGTTCATCTAGCGCTGAAGGCATTCCACCCGTATTTTCGGACCAGTTCCCTGCTTGTACAGACGAAGAACACAACAACAATGTATTACTTCAACAAGCAAGGGGGCTCGAGGTCGCGCACACAGTCTCAGGAAGCACAAGCGATTTGGTACTGGCTGTTGGCCAGGGGACTGACGATAACGGTGACCCATCTGCCAGGTGTGCAGAATGCTCAGGGAGACGCGCTCAGCAGGCTCGTTCAAGAAAATCACGAATGGGTCTTAAACGACGAGGTGTTAAGAGACATCTTCGCAAGGTGGGGTTTTCCAGACATCGATCTGTTTGCCACTGCAGAAAACAGCAAATGCAGAGACTTCGCCTCCAGGTTTTACCAACCAGGGACGCTGGGGAATGCACTGTGGATCAACTGGTCGAACAGCTTTATCTAAGCTTTTCCACCCATTCCCCTGATCCCGGCAGTGTTGAGCAAGCTTTCCCAGTCCAGGGCCAGGATGGTCCTCATTGCTCCAGAATGGCCTCGGCAGTGGTGGTTCACCGACCTCCTACACCGGTCTTCCCTGCCGCATCTTCGACTTCCGTGTCGGCCCGACTTTCTCACGAAGTTCGGAGGGCAGATGGTGCATACTAAACTCTCGTCGTTGAGTTTGGCAGCATGGCTCCTGAGCTAGTGCAGTATGGACATTTAAACCTGCCTCAGACCTGCATGGAGATAATAAGAGGCAAAAAGACCTTTTACAAGGACTTCCTATGCATACAAATGGAAGAGATTCTGCATTTGGTGCACGTCTATGGGTGCAGCCCATACATCCTGCAAAGAGGATGTCATCCTTTCATACTTGCTGCATTTGGCTCAATCTGGCCTTAATTTTCATTCCATTAAGGTTCACCTAGCAGCTTTAACTGCGTATAGGAAATGCCCTTCACTAACTTCCTTTTTCCAAATCCCAGTTATCAAAGATTTTCTGGAAGGTTTGAAGAAGGTGTTTCCTTCCATCAGGCGTCCTTTGCCTCCGTGGGAGCTGAATGTGGTGCCGTCTAGACTAATGAAGGAGCCTTTTGAGCCTATTCATAAGGCTTCTCTATAGCATCTATCCTGGATAGCAGCTTTCCTTGTGGCTATAACATCGGCTCGCAGGGTGAGTGAGATTCAGGCTCTCTGCTGCCAAGAGTCCTACACTGTATTTCATGCATCCATAGTAGTGATGAGAACTCACCCAAAGTTCCTTCCTAAGGTGGTGTCAGATTTCCATGTGAATCAAACTATCACTTTGCCTACGTTTTTTGAGAATCCTTCCTCTCCGGCGGAGAGGTCCCTTCATTCCCTTGACGTGAGAAGGGTGTTGAAATTTTACTTAGATAAGACCAAGGAGATTTGTAGATCGGATCAATTATTTGTTTATTATGGATCAGTCAGGACGGGGCATGCTACCTCTAAACAGTCCATCTCGAGGTGGATTGTGTCCTGTATACAACTGTTACCAGAAAGTTAACAAGACTCTAGGGGGTAAGCCTAAGGCTCACTCAACCAGAGGCAAAGCTGCTACAGCAGCTTTGCTGCGTAATGTTCCCATTGCAGACATCTGTAGGGCTACCACTTGGAAGCCTGTCCATACCTTTGCTAAGCATTACTGCCTGGACTATGATGCCAGAGCAGATGCTCAGGTTGGGCAGGCTTCGCTGAGAAATGTATTTGCACAGTAGTGATTTTGTCTGTTTCTTCCACAGCTGGGTTGGTTTGTTTGGAATGGGCTTGCCTTTCTATTCACAGATTATGACTATACACAGAAATCCCCTACTACAGAAGGAGTAGTTTCTTCCCTGTAACTCCAGTTCTGTAGTGGGGTATCTCTGTTATAGTCATAAGCCACCCGCCCTCCTCCCCGGTGGATGAAACGATAATATCCTGAATGCTACAGGCCTGGCTTTATAGACCTTCAAAAAGAACTGAAAGTAACTTGACTTTGGCTGTGCATCATGGGATACCGAGGGTCTCTGGATGGTTCCTTAAAGGCACGGTACCCATTTACAGACACATAATAGCAGCCTATGGGGCTTGTCTGTCCAGTCCTTCCTCTCTATCATGACAAAGGAGTTTTGTGAAGGGGAGTTTCTCTAGGTGTGAAACTTAGCAAAAAGTTACATTTTGATATTTCTGGCTATCCTTTTCACTTCAGAATGAAGTACTGGCCAGTGTAGCCTTGTTAACTTCAGGCTGCATTATTTGTCTTTGATTTTCTCTTAAGTGTCTATGCAGGACTGCAGAAGAGGACAACTTAAGAGACTATTTTGATTGCTCCGGGGTCCACGCACATGGGCGGGACTATTCACAGATTATGACTATAACAGAGATACGTCTACTACAGAACTGGAGTTACAGGTAAGAAACTACTCCTTCTATTTATTGAATATAATGTCTTGCAGATTTCCTAGTCAAAAAGCCTAAAGCCAGCTCCTGGAGGGAGAAAAAGGAGCTTTGTACCAGAGTCCAATGCTTGGCTGTCCATGTTCGAAAGAAGAAAAATCTAAGCATAAGAAAAGCGACATTACCCTGCTTACATGGCAAACGCAACGAACACTGGGTCCATACTTTCACCGCATGTAGAAGTACCAGCACAATGCTATATTTGGTACAAGATCTTTAAGTAGTTGTAGAAAGTTGGACTATTATTTGTAGGGGTGACTACCCACCCTGTATAGGACTGGGACAGAAAAAAATCCTGGGCACCTAATTATAAGTGGCCCCCATTGGATAGCTAAATAAGTAGCCCATGTTTGCAAATTTGGACAGTTTTGAACTTGTAATGACATGCACAGTATGCAAGACTGCATGGATTTGGGCTTGCTTCAGGCAATGTTTGTTTTAATATCGGGTGAATCAATATTAAAAACTGGCCCAGCATACCGAAAAACAGGCTTATAAACAGCCAAACAAATGGCTCAGCAAGCTGATCTGTCAGACTAGCCCACTGGGCAGTGCCGGATTGCCATATTGGCCTGTACGACCATTTACCCACCTCAAGGGAAATCACAACTTTCGTCAGGGTGAACCCTCAGTCACTAAATTAACCTGAGCTCAACTCCCTGGTAGTTATGGCACTGACCAGGCAGGCTAGATTTAGGGCAATGTGTAAAGTATTTATTCAGTACCAAAGCAGTAATACATTCGGAATGCAAAACAATAAAAATCCCAAACGAAATTAGAACAATAGAGTCAAATGTAATAAACAAACTCACACCAAAATGACAAATTTCCAAATAGGGGAACGGGAGATACAAGTTTTTAAAGTTTTAGGTAGAAATAGCTCCAAAAAGCACAAAACAGCGATGATCAGTCGTTGTTGTAGACCAGGACCAAGGTGCAATTTGAGGCCAACAGTAATGGAGCACTGGTAGTACACCAACCAGGTTCGTCCTGGTCAAAGATTTTACCTTTTGATTTAGTCTTTTAAATCCCAACTAACACAACGGAGTACACTTCCAGGACCCCAGGGACAACAGGGGAGGCACCTAGAGGCACACAAGCTATCAGGCAGAGGTCAGCAGAAAGGTCCAGTTCAGATCCGATTGACAGCTCTGTACTTCCAGGAAACGGCCTCTTGCAGCTTGTTGTCTCCCTGTAGCAACACAGGAGGTAAGCCAGCTGAGCGTGGAATCCACGTCTTTGTCCTGGGAACAAGAGGGAGCTGATCCACTCCTCTTGTGGCACAGACAGCCAGTTGAGTGCTCTTCTGATCTTCTGCAGGTCCAGTGAGTGTTCTGAAGTGGATGCCTGGAGGTGCCACATTTTTGCCAGTCCTAGCGAGTGGGTGGAAATCCCACCTGGGCATGCCCTATCCAATGGGTTAAAAGTTCCTCAGAGGTAACCCCACCCTCTTTTGCAGCTGTTCCTGTTTGCCTTACTGCAGACAGTGCCAAAATGTCATGTTAGGACATTTCGCAATGACAAAAGTATTCGACCAAACTAAACATGGTCTCTCAGGCATTAATCTAATCTCTTGTTTTCTACATAGGACAGGGAGGCCTGCCTAGTGGAAATAGCTTTTAGGCCCCTGTCACTGTAGGAACATGCTAATATTAATTTTCTACATGTGCCACTTTTACATACCATGCTCCCTAGCTTGTGGGCGATAGGATCACATAGGGGTAGTGCTTAATTTGAACCTGTGGTTTCTGGTGCTCAGCACCAGCACTTAATTGTCAGCACCGGCTCCTGTGACAGTCCACCAGATGGTGGCACTGTCTGAGAGGAGAACAGCTGTATTTATTAAGTGACATGGCTTTGAAAATGAATAATACCAGCTGCTCACAACATTATTATAGCTTTGTGTGGCCTGAAATTGTCTGCATTGTCAAACTGATAGGAGTGTGAATGTTAGGTGTTATGTTGGTACTGTCATTTGCAGCACTGGCAGGGGCATTGCGTGGTGCAGGCTGCAGTGGTCTTCCGAAAAGGCCCCCGGCACTTCATTTTTTACAAATGAAGCACTGCATATGGGTGACTTACTAATATTTAATAAGGAGGTATTTACCTGTCAATGTTTATTTTGACAGGACAGAATGCATTTTTTACACTGTTCAGGCTACAGTGGCACACCATAAGCCAAGTTTTCGCTGCCTCTATAGTGTATGGCACAATATGTGCAGCAGTCCAATAGTGGCATTTAACTTCCAGGCCCTGGGTACATTTTGTACCTTATATTAGGGACATGTAGGCAAGTTAAATATGCTAATTAGGAGCATACTAGTTTGACCGCGTTTAAAGGGGGAGCACAGGCACAGGACTGCTGGCTAGCAGGTGTAAATTCCACAGAGTTCTACAGCCATCAGAAATATAGGATACAGCAAAAGGCAAAAAGAAAACTGAGGTGACCACTTAAAAAAGGTGAATTTCATATGGTACTCATTGTCATTTCAGACACTGGTGATCGTGTGGAGGCAGGCAAGGCATTTGATCCAAGGTCAGGCTTTGGAGTTTACATTTTTTTAAACTGCATATAGCATGTACATTTGGGGGAAAAAGACCGCTCAACAATGTCTTGATAAGTGAAACAAACATGTACAATACATTGAATACATTTGTGGGATAAAAAAAAATAACTCATACCGGAATAAAGTAATGTATTCTCCAACTTAATAAATTATCTGCTTAGGCAGTGGGTAGTGGTCAATGGTAAAATGAAGTCTAGCATCCAAAGATTATGAAACTGTTCAGATACCTGATTTTTAGGTCTCGCCTACGCAGCACGCATGCGCTGCATAGGAAACCTTTATCCGTCGTCCAGCTCTTTGTCGAAGCACATACTTGTGCTTGTGGCGGCATACACCTTAAGGGAGCGCACGGGAGCGCCCCAAGCATGAGTGTGTGCTTCGAAAAAGAACTGCTCTCCCAAGCGCTCGCGCCTCGCTCCGCCTCTCCGTCACGGGTAATAAAGGCTTGGCTCAAAGTAAGCATTGTCTGTTTCACATTTGTTCTTAATTAAGGCTATTTTCTTAACCTACTTATTTTGTAGACCGTCTTGAATATTAAATACAAATTGCTTTCATGTCTTGCCATTTTTTCTTTTGCTTTAATACCCCAACAGTTTGCGAGCACAGGGGGAGATTAAAACAATCTTTGTATGGATTACGTACGCCACGCATGTGTCAATATAATTCTAAAATGTAACTATAAATTAACCTGACTAAGTGATCATCTTTTAGGTTCTATCTCTGCAATATTAAACCTTTGAAATTCATTTATTTATGCGCATTCCCACCTGATTAGTTCCTGAGAAAGAACCTGGCAATTATAAATTATTTTTGAGTGGTGGGAATTTGGCAGTGTTTTATGCGTCATTAAGTGAAACCAAGCTACAGAGAACGTCATAATAAAAACAGAATTAGAGGTGCTGCGGGGAGACTCTCTCCCTGCCTCCCCCACCCCTAGCCCCCTGCCCCCTTCATCACACTACGTGCCCGAGGCTCCAAGCTGGCTTGCCTTGCGCGGTGGTGCCTGGCGACAACCCTCCGAGGGCTCCCTCTTCAGATTTCGAATAAGTGTGTTACACTGCTTGTCAGGTAGAAGGGTAAAAGTGCCGTCAAGGGAATTTGTTTAAGTAACAATTAGCGGTTCAAACTAACTTAGTAGGATTAGTGAAAAATCCTTTTGTGAATTTAATTCATCCAAAGTTCATTAACTAACATAAATAGTTATTAATCAAGAGAACATACACAAAACATGAATAACAAACACAAAGGTGTATTGGAAAAAGAATTTATCAGATAGTAAATGGTCAATAGTTTGATATACAGATAGAATACATTCAGAAATAGTTAGGTTTGCAGGTGAATAACAAATTAATTGATAAATAACTCAACAAAACCTAAATACACCTATCCAAAATCAATATAGAATAAAACAGAAGATGGATGAGGTGGAGGTCGACGTTTCGGTCTCCTAAATGAAACTTTGAGAGACCATCTTCAGGACAGTAGTCATTTGTAAACTGTATAAAAGACCAATGTAATCTCAATTAGACTGGTGTTAGACTTTTGGTAATTTAAAATATGAGCCTTCTCAGTGGAAGCGATTGCATCTGTGCTGCTCCTAATGTTGTGGCAACCTGTAGTTTGAATTCTTATCAGGCAAGGGTCATGGAAATTGACGTCAAACGTCCGTAATCTATCGCTTTATGTAGAGTAACGTAGTAGTACGGTTAGCTGCAGTTTAAGTTCTGATCATGCACGAGTCATGGAGATCGAAGTCAAACGTCAGAAATCTATTATTTTATGTTAGAAGACTTCCCAATTAATTATCCAACGCGGTATTCATCAGCAGTTATGAAAATTCAGCGAATTTTTGGGAGTCTCGCCACAACCACGGAGTCCGTTAAGGTCGTGGAGAATTACGGATAGCAAATATATTCACTCTAGAATCTCCATTTGTATCAGTCACGGGACACGAGTTAAATGCAGCAAGCGTGAATATATTTGCTATCCGTAATTCTCCACGACCTTAACTGACTTTACATTGGTCTTTTATACAGTTTACAAATGACTACTGTCCTGAAGATGGTCTCTCAAAGTTTCATTTAGGAGACCGAAACGTCGACCTCCACCTCATCCATCTTCTGTTTTATTCTATATTGATTTTGGATAGGTGTATTTAGGTTTTGTTGAGTTATTTATCAATTAATTTGTTATTCACCTGCAAACCTAACTATTTCTGAATGTATTCTATCTGTATATCAAACTATTGACCATTTACTATCTGATAAATTCTTTTTCCAATACACCTTTGTGTTTGTTATTCATGTTTTGTGTATGTTCTCTTGATTAATAACTATTTATGTTAGTTAATGAACTTTGGATGAATTAAATTCACAAAAGGATTTTTCTCTAATCCTACTAAGTTAGTTTGAACCGCTAATTGTTACTTAAACAAATTCCCTTGACGGCACTTTTACCCTTCTATCTAATCACCCAAGCCCTCAAGGGTTTTTTTGGGTTGCTCACTGTTTCTCAATCACACTGCTTGTCAGGCACTGGTAACATGACCAGCTCCTTCGCAATATATATCTTCCTTTGCTTCACGGCAGAAATGACAGACGGCACAAGGCTTGGTAAAGTAGGTGATTTCGAACCGAGCAATTGACGCTGACCTTTCAAACCACGACGTAGTGCTCATCAGTAAATCTTGTTAGTAGAAGGCAAGGCCTGTTGTGCTGTGGGAGAGTATATCATCATATTTCAGGTTTTTTTTGCTGTACATTTTTCCATCCTATAATCAATCATAAAACAGAGAGAATTTGATGGAACGTGAGCAAAGTTCTATCCTTTACTGTGAACAAATTCTTTGAGCAAAGTAATCTCTCCTTTTTAGGTTTTGCCTGCACAGCCCTTGCACTGTGCTTGAGAAATCTATTGTTTTTAATATAAACTTAAAAGGGACATACAACTCACCATCTCTTTTTCCTGGCTCCTTATTGGTTCCAGTGCGTGCCACTTACCTTTCCTCCATTTCTATTGGCTGTAGCATATTTTCCTGCATTTACCAATGCTTCCCTTATCTGCTTCCCTTATCAGTTTACCACCGTAGAAATACTGTAAACATTGGCTTTGATGGAACTATATTTTCATAAAGTATTGCCTTTTACTCTTGGGGCATATTTATATCACAATGTATAGCCCAGAGAGATGAATTGATTTGCATAGAATCAAAAGATGTTTTAAGGTGCTGCGAGACTTGAACCAAGATACCCAGCTTTTGAGTCAGGCGCTCTGGCCGCTGCTCCTCATCCCCTCCACTCCTTTGTTTTCTGTCGGAAAGCTCTTTATTTCTACCGGACGATGATTGATTAAAACAGCTCTTTATTCACTACATAGGCAAAACTGATGCATTACCAATGCTTGTTTAAAATATCGGCCTTGTCATCAGCCCACATTGGCCTCACCTGTGGGTTTTATATCATATATTGTGGACTTGTTGTACTAGCCACAATGTATGTTTTTGTTCTACAAGAAGCAGTAAGAAACAAGCATTGGCATAGCCAATAGGTCTTGCCTTTGGGGACCTTATAAGTATTTAGTTAAGCAGCACAATATCCTTGGTGCAACAACATTTACTGTTGCATGGCTAAACACTTATACGGTCCAAAGGCGAGACCTATTGGCTATGCCAATGCTTGTTACAGTTTGTCATGCAGTCTAACCTAGTTTTCTATCTGAATCACCTGTGGATAGTGTACTTTGTTAATATTTATTTTTATCCATGGATAACTATGACTCTTTAGCCTTCATTGCTTAGCATCATAGGGGTTGGTTTTGCTTTGACTCGTCTTCCAAATACTGGTGTTTTGTTTCCATAGTTTAACAAAGTTGCAACCAGTTCTTTTTTAATTGCATCAGCTGCATCTGAAAGAAACAGGTTAGTATTAGATTCCTTACCTTAGAATAACCCCAGGCGTCAGTCTGGATCCGGAAACTTTTGCGTAGCAGTACCCCTGCGCGTCGGTAGGCGTCGTCTGCAGGCGTCCCCTGCGGCTCCGCGTCCGTCGTCGGCGTCGTGCGCCGTGATGACGTCGCTGGAGTATATAGACGCCGCCTCCGCGCGCTGACGTCAGTTCTTCTTTTTTCCGCGCCAGTTAGCGCAGATCCGAAGAGCAGTACTCCGGTCTTTTGACCAATGTTTTTTGATTAACTTTCTAACTCTACGGTGCCGATAGGATGCCCGGGTTTAAGAATTGTGACGGGTGTGACCGCACGATGTCGGTCACGGACCACCACCGACTCTGCCTCCGGTGCCTGGGCGCGGACCACGACGTGGAGTCCTGCGTCGACTGCCGGGCCTTGACGAGTAAGGCTAGGCGGGAGCGGTCCCGCAAGCTACTCTAGCTCCGGGTGTCGGCCCCGCGTCAGGAGCGGTCCCGGTCCGGCCGGAGGTCGAGGGAGCGGTCGAGGAGCCACCACGAGCGCTCCGGAAGTCGTCACCATTCCTCTGGTTCCTCAGGTAAGAGGCACAAGAAGTCGGGGCGTCGTCATCGTACCCCCGACTCCCCCCGACGCTCGCGCGATGCGGCCGGGGGTTCGGGTGGCCACGCGGCTCCGCGTGGGTCGCCGACGCTGCCTGCTCCATACCCGGCGGTCCCTGGGCAAGGCGCGTCGCGCGAGGAGATAGAGGAGTTCCTCATGGCCATGAGGGCTCTGTCTCCTCCGACGGGGACTACGGCGCCTGCAGGCCCGGTGGTCCCGTCCGGGGGCACGAGCGGTTCGGGTGCTCCTGCCCCGACGCCGTCGGGTGCTCCGGCCCCGCCGGCGGCTCCGGCCACGGCGCCGCTGGGCCCTTCAGGGTCGACGCCGGCTGGTCCACCGGCCTCTCCGGCGCCGATTCCATCGGGCAACCCATGGTGCCGCCTCCGCACGGCGCCGGGACTCCGACGCCGGCTCCGGCCGGCGTCGGGGCTCCGGCGCCGGCTACGGGCGGCGCCACCCCCATTCCCTCTCCTACTCCGGACGCGGAGTCGGACCGGCGTCGTCCGACGCCGAGTCCGGCGCCGATGGGGCCCATTGACCCCGAGGAGCCGGTCTACATCATTGACTCCGAATATGGTGAGGATGCAGATTATGGAGAGGGTTGGGAGGGGTCTGAGGACCCTCTGTCACGCGAGTGTCAGTGCGACGTGGACTGGACAGGTGACTTGGGTGATGCCAGTGGTCTGGACGATTCTCCTAACCCTGGTTTTGTCTCGCCTCCTACTGTGGCCTCGGAGGCTGGGGCTGCTTATTCAGTGGTGTTGATGAGGGCTGCCAAGGCCTTACACCTTGAGCTCCCCGTCGCGGTCGTGAGGCCTAACATCCTCACTGAGGTCTTCAAACCGCAGTCATGCCCACAGGAGCCTCTGCTGCCGTTCAACGAAGCCTTGACAGACGTTCTTTTGGGCACGTGGTCCAGGCCCGCTTCAGGTTCGCCTGTTGATAGGAACGTGGCCAGACGCCACCGTCCGTGTCCGGACGACCCCAAGTTCCTGTCCACCCATCCCACCCCTGAGAGTCTGGTGATCCAGGCCTCGACCTCTCAGACCGCATTCCCGTCGGCCCCGCCCGACCGGGAATCCAAGAGGTACGACCAATATGGAAAGAAGGTCTTCTCGTCCCTGAGTCTGGGACTGCGGTCTTGCAACACCGCATGCCTCTTGGGCCGCTACACCCACTCTCTGTGGGATACGGTCGCGGAGTGTCTGCCACAATGCCCGCAGGAGGTACGGGCAAAGCTCAGTCAGGCTATGATCGAAGGCCGAGACGCAGCACGATATTCCATCAGGTGTGGTCTCGATACGACCGACTCGCTAGGCAGAGCGATGTCCACGACGGTGGCGATTCGTCGCCACGCCTGGCTGAGATCCGCCAACTTTTCGCCGGATGTCCAAAATACTTTGATGGACATGCCGTTCGATGGCAGTCGCCTGTTTGGCGACAAAGCGGACCACGCGCTGGAGCGCTTCCAGGACTCCAGGGTCACGGCCAAGTCCTTGGGTCTCTCGACCCAGCGCTAGCAAACGGGTTCGTTTCGCTCCTTTCGTGGCCACGGAAGGGGCGGTCCCACACGTGCTGCCAGCCACGCACCGCAGAACACTTCTCAACGCGGTGGCGGCCGTGGCTTCCGCCGTGGAGGCGGTCGGGGACAACGGCGAGGTCAGACCACACCTCCCCCCGCAGCATCAGCCTCCAAATCCTCCTAGTCCGAGTTTTCAGGCCCATGTGACGCCAGTGGGTGGCAGGGTTCGCCATCACCACTCCCGCTGGCGCACCATCACATCGGACAGGTGGGTGCTGCAGCTCGTCCGAAGGGGCTACTCCCTCCCCTTCGAGAGCACTCCTCCAGCCATGCCACCGCAGAACCACCGTGTGTCGGGGGACCACTTGACACTTCTGCAGGAGGAAGTTACGGCCCTCTTGGCCAAGGGGGCCATCGAGCGCGTTCCTGGGCCAGAAGTAGGGTGTGGTTGCTACTCCCACTACTTTCTGGTACCCAAGAAGGACAAGGGGGGCCTGCGTCCTATCTTGGATCTACGGAACGTCAACGGCTTCCTCCGGAAGGAGAAGTTCAAGATGTTGACTTTGGCTCAGGTCTTGGCTGCTCTAGACCCTCAAGACTGGATGGTGGCGTTGGACTTGCAGGATGCGTATTTTCACATCCCCGTCCTGCCGGCCCACCGACGTTACCTGCGGTTCACGGTAGGCCACGAGCACTTTCAGTTTATCGTGCTTCCATTCGGCCTTACCAGCGCCCCATGGGTGTTCACAAAAGTGATGGCGGTGGTCGCAGCTCATCTGCGCCGGTTAGGGGTTTCAGTCTTCCCCTACCTCGACGACTGGTTGTTGAAGGCGGGCTCACCCCAGACAGTCGTCCACCACCTTCAGATGACGGCAGACCTCCTGCACGAGCTGGGGTTTTCCATCAATGTGCCGAAATCACACCTGTGTCCCTCTCAAAAGCTCCTTTTCATCGGAGCGGTTCTCGACTCGGCGCAGTTTCGGGTTTATCCTCCGGAACGGCGGGTCCGGGATATACAGCCTCTGATTCCCGTCTTTCAGCCGTTATCCCGGGTTTCGGTCAGGTTGACGCGGCGGCTGCTGGGGCTGATGGCTTCCTGCATCCTTCTGGTGCATCACGCCCGGTGGCGGAAGCGGGCTCTGCAGTGGGACCTGAAGTTTCAGTGGGCCCAGCATCAAGGCAACCTATCCGACCATGTCCTGATCTCGGAGGGCACTGCGAGACAGTTGCAGTGGTGGCTTACGGACCGCGATTGGGTCAGAGGCAGATCCCTCTCCCTTCCCCAACCGGAGCACGTAGTTGTGACGGACGCGTCCCTCCAGGGCTGGGGAGGCCACTTGGGAGAGGCGGAGATCAGAGGCGTCTGGTCTCCGGCGGAGTCCCGGCTCCATATCAACATGTTGGAGCTGCGGGCGATTCGCCTTGCACTGAAGGCATTCCTCCCCTTTGTCAGCGGGAGTGTAGTGCAGGTGTTCACGGACAACACCACCGCCATGTGGTACTGCAACAAGCAGGGCGGAGTGGGGTCGTGGACCCTTTGCCAGGAGGCTCTGCGTCTCTGGCAATGGCTGGAACGTCAGGGTGTGACTCTGACGGTTCAACACCTGGCAGGTTCTCTGAACGCCAGGGCGGACGAACTCAGCCGTCGGTGCTCGGTGGATCACGAATGGCGTCTGAACTCGGACGTGGCGAAAGGCCTCTTTCTGCAATGGGGAGAGCCTTGGTTAGATCTATTCGCCACAGAAGAGAACGCGCAATGTCATCAGTTCTGCGCGTTGGAGTTTCCAAGACGGCACTCGCTCGGCGACGCCTTTCGGCGCGAGTGGAGTTGCGGTCTATTGTACGCCTTTCCGCCTATACCGCTTCTGCCCAGAGTGCTGAAGAAGATCAGGCGCGACCGGGCCCAAGTTATCCTTGTGGCTCCGGACTGGGCTCGAAGGTACTGGTATCCCGAGCTACTCAGCATGTCAGTCGGTCCCTCGATCCGCCTGCCCCTTCAGGAGGACCTTCTGTCGCAGCAGCAGGGGACGGTCCTCCACCCGAACCTGTCCAGTCTCCACCTCCATGCGTGGAGATTGAGCGGCGACAGTTGAGGCCATTTGACTTGCCTCCTGAAGTTTGTGATGTGATTCTGGCAGCCAGGCGTCCCTCTACAAAGTCGGTATACGCCTGCCGGTGGAACAGATTTGTGGCATGGTGCACAGCAAAGGCTGTGGACCCTCTCTCTGCCCCTCTTTCCGAGGTTCTCCTCTTTCTTCTCTCTCTTGCCCAGCAGGGCTCTGCTCTGGGCACTATCAAGGGCTACCTTTCTGCCCTTTCGGCCTTTCTGAGGCTGCCTGATCAACCTTCTTTGTTCAAGTCCCCTATTGTAACAAGATTCTTGAAGGGCATCACGCACATGTATCCACCTGTTCCGTTCGTGATGCCTCAGTGGGACTTGAACCTGGTTCTGACTTTCTTGATGTGCGCTCCCCTTGAGCCACTTCATTCCTGTCCTCTCCGTCTCCTGACTTTAAAGACGGCCTTCCTGGTTGCCATCACCTCTGCCAGGAGGGTGAGTGAGCTCCAGGCTCTTTCTGTCAAACCTCCTTTCCTGTCCATTCATCCAGACAAGGTGGTTTTGAGAACTAGACCTTCTTTCCTGCCCAAGGTAGTCTCTACTTTTCACATCGGGCAGTCCATCACCTTACCTCCCTTCTTCCCGCCTCCGCATCCTTCAAAGGATGAAGAGCGGCTCCATCGTCTGGACCCAAAACGTGCGCTTTCATTTTATATGGATCGCACACGCCAGTTCCGGGTGGATGACCAACTGTTTGTTGGCTACGTGGGTGCGAAGAAGGGAAGGGTGGTATATAAACGGACCATCTCTCGGTGGGTCGTTCTGTGCATCAAAGCGTGCTACTCTTTGGCTCGGAAGGAGCCTCCTGTTGGGCTGAGGGCCCATTCCACTCGGGCCACGGCGGCTACTACTGCCCTGGGCCGGGGAGTCCCTTTGCAGGACATTTGCCAGGCGGCTACGTGGGCCTCGCTGCACACCTTTGCGAGGCACTACTGCCTGGACAGTCAAGTCCGGAGGGATGGCTTCTTTGGCCGTTCGGTCCTCCAGGACTTTCTGGTGTAGATTTGTATTGGTTCGCAGACCCACCACCGGGGTTGGTATTGCTGGGGTATCTATTCTAAGGTAAGGAATCTAATACTAACCTGTTTCTTTCAGATGAACAAGTTACTTACCTTCGGTAACGATATATCTGTAAGAAACAGTAGTTAGTATTAGATTCCTTACCGCCCCACCCATCCTCCCCGTTCTGCGAACTGATACCTAGGGTTAAGGACATCCCTTTCAGGGCCCTAGTTTCATATGGCACCAGTGTTGGTTATCACACGGCTCTGCATGTTCTGGCGCGGAAAAGCTGTGTACAAAGAACTGACGTCAGCGCGCGGAGGCGGCGTCTATATACTCCAGCGACGTCATCACGGCGCACGACGCCGACGACGGACGCGGAGCCGCAGGGGACGCCTGCAGACGACGCCTACCGACGCGCAGGGGTACTGCTACGCAAAAGTTTCCGGATCCAGACTGACGCCTGGGGTTATTCTAAGGTAAGGAATCTAATACTAACTACTGTTTCTTACAGATATATCGTTACCGAAGGTAAGTAACTTGTTCTTTAGGATGCTATTGGGTTGATGCTGAATAAGGGTTTTTACTTGACCATGTTTTTGTTGTGAAAACTAGTAATTCATGTATTTGATTGTAATAATGTTGAATTCTTGACTGTACAGTATTCCAGGTTTGTTAACTGTAGCTCACATTTTAGCGAAGTTGCAGATAGGATACTGAGTTCATTAGATTTTCAGGATACCTACTTTTATATATAGGCTACACTGTTTTTGGTTTAAGCCCCTAATAACTGATAAAAACCCCACCAAAAGGGAAACTGCCCTCATAAATGTAAACAGATAAACAGTGATGAACACCTACGCACCACAAACTAAAATGCTTTTCAAAGAAAGGTGAGTGAGAATGAGTCATTTTGCTTTCTTTCTGATCAGGCCAACACAATGTAGTTTTATTATAGAAGGTAGCAGCAAGAAAGATTGGTTGTTCTGCTTGAGTTTTGGTGTTTGGGGATGTCACTAAAGTATTGTTTCTTCTCCTTTTGTTTCTTCCAGTTTTTGTCTGCTTTGATTAAAGGTGCAGGGTTTAGAAGTATGTTTTTCATTTGATCTGAATATTTTATAGACTGTAGAGAATCTGGTGGTGATACAATCCTATTGATTTATTTCACTGATTGAAGAAAGGGCTAACTCATACGCATCGTTCCCAAATATGTACCATCAACAGGCACTTAATGGATAAAACCCTTTAATACATCAGCCTCCTTTTCTATAAGTCAGTGTTAATCGTCTGTCACCTACCAAGCACCCCAGGCTTTAAACTTTCAATTCAAGATGTGGTGACTTATACTTGTGAAAATAGTGCTGTCACCATGCACAAGGGGTACCGGCGAAAACATGCCACAAGATGTTTTGCCAACAAAATTCATAGCTGCTAGATGCCCATTGCTATATGTGATACCTTCAGCTAATTCAGGCTTTTTACCTAACTGCGTTTACTGCTGAGGTTTTTGAGCACATATTTACTATATTAACAGCAATATTACAAGTTCCAGAATACAATGTAATGTCTTTTAAAAGGCTAGGACTGACTTCAAGTGAAACATTTGCGCTAGGGGCACTTGGCAGCTATGAATGTCCACAAAACAGCAGCACCACCTTAATGTGGTCAGGCAAAGAGTGTAGAAAAGCAGTACACGCATGCTTAAAGCATCTAGTTTCTGATGCCTTAGAATACAAAGTCCAAATGAATCTGGTTTAATTCAAAATGTTAATGGTTTCACAAGGTGCTATGCTGCTGGCCAGGTTGACGACCCTTCCAGTATCATAATATTCAATGAGGAGTAAGCAAATGATGCCCTCAGCAAAGTCCAAGAATTTGTTTATTAAAATATTTGAATATAGCACTCTTACTTTTTAATCCATTAATCATACTATAAACCAGCCAGTGTCCTGACCGAATCAGTGTGAAAGGTAATGAGATGTGAGAAGGTTATGAGGTGTGATTGAGAATGCAATACACAGACTTTCTGTGCTTAAAACAGTCCAACATAAATCCATTGGCACACTGTCAGTACAAAGACACTACATAGCCTCCACTATTTCTCCTTCAAATTAAATATGTGCTTAATAACAATGACTGAAAAAAATCCAAAATATTTCGTAAATCGCGTAAAACACAATTGTGTCTATTTTGGTGGTTAGGCAGCTAAATAAACACCGATCAGCACTGATTTCAAATTGTTTGTAAAACACTGATACAACACTGACATCCACAAACCATAGGCACCGAAAAGAGGCCCTCCTAGTTCTATACTACAATAAAGATTTCTCAAACTTTTAGCTGCCTGTGCACAGGGAGATCTTAAGGTTTTTGGGGGCCCTGGGCCAAATGTATTTTGGGGGCCCTGGCTTGGAACAGCTATCCAAAGGTGCACTCCTACAATTCTAAATGTATTTACGAATAATATTCAGGAACTGTGACTTTTTTTTTCTCAATATTTTAACACAGCAGCAACTCACTAATAATAATCGCTGTGATACCCACCCATTTCTCATAAGTCAGGTTCTGTTTTGATCTAAAATAAACTTTTTTTATGGATGCTGCATGAAACACAAACACATTTCTCTGCAAAATGTCTGCAATAGACTCACACATCACCTATATGAAAAATAAATTAAAGGAAAACTGTGTTTAAAACAATCTGTTTAAGAATTATTCAATGTAGTTAGGGCAATACCCTGCAGAACAGAGCTGGCTCTATCAGGGGGCCCTCTGAAAGGCTGGGGCCCTGGACCAAAGCCCACTTGCCCATGCCTTAAAACGTCTCTGCATTTGTTATCCTTGTCTGGATGGTTGGCCGATCAGAACTCCATCCTAGGATTAGGTTATATCCACTCCTCCCTCGGTGCACAGCACTCTTTCATTCTGGGATTTTTAGTGAGTTCCATATGACTTTTGTGCCCCAGCATTTCGTTTATCACAATAATTCTGAATACTTCTGGGTCTAGCCTTCTATCCTCCAGAAAGGAGTGTGATCATAGTGGAGATTAAAAAACTTTGTTGTGAGAAAACAGTTTGTAGCTCACTGGTTTCAGAGGATCTTGAATTTGATTGGCTGTCATAGTAATTTGTTTTTTTCATCATCTAAATATAGTTGTCAAAACAACTTCCCATTCAGTGGGTTCCGGCAGTGTTTTAATCCCCCTACTACTCTAGAAGTATCTCTGTTGGTTTATTCATCCTTAACTGTTCAAGGGGCTGCCCCTTCCATGTAAATGTCCACCCCGCTTGATTCTTTAGAGTAGTGATGAAATGTTCAATGCCTTTAACTTCAGACTAGTTGCCTCTTGTGGACAGATCTCTTCATATCAGTGTTCTAGAGTTGAAAGCAATATTTCTGGCCATGAGGACATTTTCCCTCTCTCAAAAGAAACATTGTGGAGATTAAATATGGACATCATTAACAATGTTTTATTTGTAGAATCTGAGTGGAACCTAGTAGCTGTACACCACAGAGATGCTGGCAAACATCAAGCAAACTAACGCCCTAGACTTTGCCACCTGTTCCATAATTTGGGATTGAATATAAGAGTAGTACACTAAATCACCAAGATCTGATGTTTTCCTCCGATATATCTGTCTGGTACTTCGATAGTTTACTGGTCTCACTGTTTTTGTGTTGCTCTGCTGCTCCATACCCAGTGTGCATCCTATTTGCAAAGACTTCTCTTCCTTCTCCTTCTGCTTGGTCTTGCTTACCTGCCGTATTTCTTGCATTGCTATATTACATGTTCCTCCTTTAACATACTATTCTGCACCATCCTAACAGGGGCAACTGGTGTTAATGGGTGTAGCGAAGTGCCCTTTCTGCATGGTTGCCTCTTACTTTTTGCCAGATACCTGATGCAAGTTGACTGAGTGTCCCCAGGGTCCCTGCCAATTAGGCTCCCAGGGTCTGTGTTCTTTCCCTAACCTGTACCATTGTTTCCACAATTGGCACAACTCTGACCTACCTGTAAGCCCCTTGTGAAGGGTACCTGTGGTACCAACGGCATGGTAGCCAGGGAAAGGCATCTGAGAGCTGCAGCATGTATTATGCCACCCTTGAGACCTCTCACCACAAACATGCATCCCTCCCATTGCAGCCTGCGTATTGCAGTGCAGGTAAAAGTAAATAGTCGACAGGGCACACATTCCTGTGTGCCATGCCTGCTCAGCACTGCATGAGGCCTAGGTAAGTCACCCTTAAGGCAAGATGCTCCATACCTCATGTGAGGACCTATCTCCATGAGCAGACCGGCCCCTATAATATCCAGGTCCATTCTTGGATATTATAGGTGCCCAATGAAGTATATGATCTGGAAACTGGTCATTACGAGTTTCCTAGCACCATAATGGCTTTACTGGGATTTTTGGTATCCAACATCTCAGAATAATAAACCTGCACTGATTCCAGTGTCAGATTTATTATTGCATGCACTCTGGGGTAGCTTCTCGAGGGGACCAACCACTGGTGGGTTCCTAACTGGTGAACACAAGCCTGCCACCACATTCCACATTTCTGGACCTCTGGGGTGGGAGCCTTTGCTCCCTGGCCCCAGAAACAAAGCCTTTCTTGTGCGGAGGTGTTCATACCTCCCCAGGTCAGGAAGAGCCAGCTGTGGCAGGGGAGCTTCAAAGGCCTTTCTGCATTTGCAATGGGACCCCCAGCCTGTCCTGCTATCAGGAGCAGGCCCCCTTCCTGTCTCAATCCCTTCTTGGCAGGAATACCGGTGGGAAAAAGGAGGATAGCCCAGTAAGTGTGCTCACTTCTGCCAACCCCACCCCTCAGGTGAGGGAGGTGAGTTGAAGCCCGCCATCGTGCAGATGGCAGGCATCCCCCGAATCAGGGTTAGGCATTGGGTGTAGTCACCCTAAGGTCAGTAGCCAATTGGCTACTACCTCGAGACTCATAAAATGTTCCCTAAATACAGTATTTACACAATTTTGGCAAATAGGGATTCCAGATAGGATTACTTGAAAATTCAAAAAAGTGTACTTCTGTAAAACGTGGATGTGGGTCACCTTAGTACATCAGATTATATCTGTCTGTGAATTAAGTAGCTGAGTCTCGACGTTGGCCTATGATTGTGGGCAAATCATTTAATCTCCCGTGTCTACAAAATGAATGTTATCTTTTCTAATGGTACTGGTGCTCATGTAAAGGGCTCAAATACCTTTGGGTTGAGTTTGCCCAGTGTAAAAATGCAAAAGATAATACAAAAATTCCAGAAGCGTCCACATGAAGAAAAAAGTTAGAACCAGTTGAATATGCCAGGCCTGAACAGTGCGTGTGTGGTGGTGTTAACATCAATGTTATCATTTGAGTTTAATGGTGGGCCTGGACACGGGGACAAGTTGTTGGGAGGAAGGGCGTAAGCAGATCGGCCATTATTTCTTATGCTCCAACAGCCTTTAATGCCCTTCGGCCTTTTTGAGCCAGGGTTTCATGCATACCCTCAGTCATAAGGGTGTCTGATATGTGACTGACAGACCAGCCCTGTTGGCCTCACATGTGCGCTAACAAGGAGGAAGCCTGATGAAATACAGCATTTGTCTAGGATCATACAATTTGGTTGAACATGGATTCTGGGATTGATTCCAGATATGGGAAGTTGGAAATGAAAAGCAGTATATTTCTTCAATACGCTGATGCACGTAACCTTAGTGCATTGGATTACATCTGTGAATTAGTCCTTATTAAAAGTAGGAGTTTTGTAAAGTGAACTGAGAAACCACTAAAAGGCATGTGCCTGCTTCCTTCCACATTAAAGACGCTGGAACCGGAGAACCAAGTTTTGAGTCCCGGCATCAGCTCAACAGCCTGTGATTCTGGGCAAACTCACAGTGCCTACAAAATGCATATCACCTTCTTTAATGTAACTGGTGAAAGAAAGAATTAATCTAGGAGTGTGCCCAATGCCCCTCCACCCCACACCTCCCTTTCTCTGTCCGAGCTTGCTCGTTGTGCTTGATAATTTTGTACTTGGGTTGAAAATATCTCGTTCTATCTACCTACCTACCTACCTATCTATCTACCTACCTACCTACCTCTTGCAATTTTAAGAAGCATTTTAGAAAAAACGTCTGAAAATAATTATACGAAATCTGAAAGAAACTGTTATAGATTTCTTACCTTAGAATTACCCCCATGCGCCAGACTGGATCCGCAACATTTTTCATCAGCAGTACCCTTGCGCATCGAAAGGTGGCGTGGTCGCTGGGATGACGTCGCGGTAGCTACTTAGAAGCCGCCCTCACGCGCTGACGTCAGTTCTTTCTTTTTCCACGCCAGCCAGCGCAGATCCGGAGAGAGCGGCACCTCCAGTCACTTTTTGACTGACTTTTTTGCCGACTTTTGTCAACACTGTTTTTCAATCTTCGACTCCTGGTGCATGTCAGGAATGCCCGGCTTCAAGCCTTACGGTTCCTGTAGCCGACTGATGTCTGTGACGGATCCGCTCCATGTGTGTCTGTTTTGCCTGGAACACGACCACGACCCCAAGTCATGCTCCGACTGCCGAACCATGAACCTGAAGTCTTTGCCGGAGCGGCAACGCAGGGTCCCCTTGGATTCAGGCATGGTTGATCTTATAACACCTCCTCAGCGCCGATTCCATCGGCACCACGTCTGCAGCCGGCGTCGGCTGTGTCCCCAGCCGACGTCAACTCCGGCCTCCACCTCGAAGGAGACACGGAGCTGGACCAGCGTTGACTGATGACCAATCCGGCGCCAACTGGTACTTTTATGCCCTTGTTCTACCCTGGCTCTTTTAGACCAGATTGACAGCCAGAAGAGGGTGAGGAGGACTGGGAAGGGTCTGGAGGCCCTCTAACTGACCAGTTAGGCTATGAACCGGACTGGAGAGAGGAACGTGGGGAAGCCAGTGGTCTGGATACCTCACCAGACTTTGGCATGATGTCTGCTTTTACCGTAGCTACGGAGGAGGGAGCGTCTTACACCGTGGTGTTGCATAGGGTGGCCGAGGCTCTTCACCTCCAGCTACCTACAGTGGCAGTCAGGACTAACCTCCTGACAGACGTGCTTCAACCGGCAGCAAGCTCTTCGGAGCCCCTGCTACCGTTTAATGAAGCCCTCACTGACATCCTTTTGGGCACCTGGTCTAGGCCCAACACAGGGGCTCCTGTGGATAGGATGATTGCCCGACGCCACCGCCCGACTCCGGGCGACCCATCTTTCCTCTCCCAACACCCCACCCCTGAGAGCTTGGTGGTCCAAGCTTCTACCTCCAAAGGCGCATTCCCTAACGTACCACCTGATGGGGAATCCAAAAAGCGGTACCATCTTGGGAAGAAGATATTTTTTTCCTCCAGCTTGGGACTGCGGTCGGTAAACACCACATGTCTGTTGGGCCGTTATACCCACTCTGTGTGGGATACGGTGGCGCAAGTGCTGCCTAAGGGCCCGCAGGAGGCCCGTTTGCTCTCCTGTGCAGTTGCCGAGGGGAGAGTCGCAGCAAAGTTTACCCTCCGCTTTGGGCTGGATACCGCCGACTCACTAGGCCAGACGATTTCTACGTCGGTAGCCCTTTAATGCTACGCTTGGTTGAGGTCGACTGGTTTTTCAGGGGATGTCTAATCCACTCTTAGGACATGCCCTTTGATGGCCGTTGCCTTTTCGGCGGCAAGGCAGACAACGTGGTAGGGCGCTTTAAGGACTCTCTGGCTACGGCTAGGTCCTTGGGCCTCTCCACCACCCACCCTGCGCAGTCTGCCTTTCGCCACTTTCGTGGCAACAGAAGGGGTGCCCTGCCACGTCCCGCCCAGAGCTACAGGCCAGTGCGAGCTGTTCAGCCCCTGCCCAGCCGGGGACGTGGGAAACCACTACCGTGGTTCTAGGGGCCAGCAAGCGGGCCAGTGTCCACTACAGCTCCCTCTGTTACAGCCTCCAATCCCTCCTAGTCCGACCTTTCAGGGCCACCAATCGCCAGTGGACAGCAGGATTCACCATCACCTCCCCCACTGGTGCACCATCACGTCGGACAGGTGGGTTTTGCAAATAGTCCGAAGGGGCTACTCCCTCCCCTTCGAGACCACCCCTTCATCCATGCCACCTCAATACCATCACATGTCGGAGGATCATCTGGCCTTTCTCCAACAGGACGTAGGTTGTGGTTGTTATTCCCACTACTTTCTGGTGCCCAAGAAAGACAACAGACTGCGTCCTATCTTCAATCTCAGGGACATCAACCAATTCCTCCGGAAGGAGAAGTTCAAAATGTTGATGCTAGCTCAGGTCCTATCTGCCCTCGACCCTGGAGACTGGATGGTAGCGTTGGACTTGCAGGAAGCTTACTTACACATCCCCGTCCTGCCGGCCCACCGGTGTTACCTACGGTTCATGGTAAGCCACAAGCACTTTCAGTTTACCGTGCTCCCCTTTGGCCTTACCAGTGCCCCTCGGGTGTTCACAAAAGTGATGGCGGTGGTTGCTGCTTCTCTGCACAGATCAGGAGTTCAAGTTTTGCCCTATCGCGACGACTGGCTGTTGAAGGTGGGCTCGCCCCAGGCTGTCGTTTCCCACCTCCAGACTACAGCCCACCCCCTGCATGCGCTGGGGTTCTCCATCACCGTGCCGAAGTCACACCTGCCTCCCTCTCAGAAGAGCCTCTCCATCAGAGCGGTCTGGACACAACGCAGTTTCGGGTCTATCCTCCCCAACGAGTCCGGTATATTCGCGCTATGATTCCGATCTTTCAGCCTCTATCCCGGGTTTTGGTCAGGATGACCCTCCGGCTACTGGGCCTGATGGTCTCCTGCATACTGCTAGTGGACCATCCCTGATTGCATATGCAGGCTCTGCAGGGGGACCTGAAGTGGGCACAGCGTTAGGGGAACCTGTCCGATTGCGTTCCAGACCTCTAAGGGCACTGCACATCAATTGCAGTGGTGGCTTACGAAGCAGGATTGGGTCAACGGCAGATCCCTCTCCCTTCCCCAACCAGAGTTCACAGTGGGGATCAATGCATCACTTCTAGGATGGGGCGGCCACATGGGGGAGGCGGAGATCCGAGTCCTCTGGTCTCCGGCGGAATTCGGGCTCCACATCAACCTTCTGGAGCTTTGGGTGATTCGTCTTGCACTCAAAGCATTCTTTCCCTCTGTCCGGGGAAGAGTAGTGCAGGTGTTCACGGTTAACACCACCGCCGTGTGGTACTGCAACAAACAAGGAGCGGTGTGGATGTGGACCCTATGTCAAGAGGCCCTCTGCCTCTGGACATGGCTTAAACATCAGGGCATTTCCCGGGTGGTTCAAAATTTGGCAGGGTCACTGAACGGCAGGGCGGACGAACTCACCAGCAGTGCATGATGGATCACGAATGGCATCTTCACTCGGAGGTAGTGCAAGGTCTCTTTCAGCAGTGGGGTGAGCCTTGGTTAGATCTATTCGCCTCCGAAGAGAACGCGCAATGTCAGCAATTCTGCACGTTGGGATTTCCAAGGCGGCACAAGCTCGGGGACGCTTTTTGTCATGAGTGAAGTTGCGGTATTCTATACGCCTTTCCGCCTATACCACTTCTGCCCAGAGTGCTGAAGAAGATCAAGCGCGACCGGGCCCAAGTCATTCTTGTGGCTCCGGATTGGGCACGAAGAGTCTGGTATCCCGAGCTGCTACACATGGCCATCGATCCTCCAATCGGACTGCCTCTTCGGGAGGATCTTCTGTCTCAGCAGCAGGGGATGGCACTCCACCCTAACCTGCCCAGCCGCCACCTCCCTGCGTGGAGAATGAGCGGCTGCAGTTAATGTCGTTTGACCTGCCTCCCGAAGTCTGTGATGTTATCTAGGCAGCCATACGTCCCTCTACTAAGACAGTGTACGCCTGTAGATGGAACAATGTGTGGCATGGTGCGCAGCAACAGCTGTGGATCCCCTTTCTGACCCTCTTTCTGAGGTTCTCTTGTTCCTCCTTTCTTTGGCCCAGCAGGGCTCTGCTCTGGGCACTATAAAGGGCTACCTCTCATCCTTTTCAGCCTTTCTTAGGCTTCCTGATCAGCCTTCTCTTTTCAAGTTCCCTATTGTAAATCTCTACCTTAAGGGCATTACTCATCGTTTTCCTCCTGTTCCCTTTGTAATGCCCCAGTGGGACTTGAACTTGGTTCTTACGTATCTTATGTGCACTCCCTTTGAGCCGCTACATAACTGTCCTCTCAGGTTTCTGACTTTAAAAAACTGCCTTTCTGGTGGCTATTACCTCTGCGTGCAGGGTAAGTGAGCCTCCTTTCTGACTGTCATCCGGACAAGGTTGTCCTTAAGACTCGTCCATCCTTCCTTCCTTCTTTAAGTAGTTACTCCTTTCCATATTGGACAGACCATCACTTTGCCCACCTTCTTTCCGCCTCCACGTGCTTCCAAAGAGGAAGAGAGGCTCCACCGTCTGGATCAAACTGGCCATCTCTAGATGGGTCATTTTGTGCTTCAAGGCTTGCTATTCCTTGGCAAAGAAGGAGCCTCCAGTGGGGCAATGTACCCATTCCACCAGGGCGACAGCAGCTACCACTGCTTTGGGACGTGGCATCCCCCTCAATGACATCTCTCAGGCAGCTACGTGGGCATCGCTGCACACGTTCACCTTTCTAGCCTGGACAGCCAAATACGGAGAGACTGCTTCTTTGGCCGTTCTGTCCTCCACAACTTTCTGGTGTGAACTTGGTTCTCAGACCCACCTTCGGGGTTGGTATTGCTGGCGTATCTATTCTAAGGTAAGGAATCTATAACTAACTGTTTCTTTCAGATGAACAAATTACTTACCTTCTGTAACGATATATCTGTAAGAAACATAGGTTCTTTATAGATTCGTTACCACCCCACCCATCCTCCCCGTTTCTACAAACTGACTTCTAGGGTTAAGGATTTCCTTTCAGGGCCCTATTTTCGTGCACCAGTGGTCAGTGTCTTGCATGGCTCTGCGCTTCTGGTGTGGAAAGTCATGTACAGAACTGACGTCAGCGTGCAAGCGCGGCGACTAAGTAGCTACCGCGACGTCATCACCACGCCAACGACGAACGCGGACCCGAGCAACGCCACCTTGTGCATGCAGGGGTACTGCTGACAAAAAACTTTCCAGATCAGTCTGACGCCTGGGGTAATTCTAAGGTAGGAAATCTACAACTAACCTATGTTTCTTCCAGATATAGCGTTATACGAAGGTAAGTAACTTGGTCATTTGGTAGAAAGCTAGATCATTCCTCTGTGTGCGTTTTGTGGTTTAGTGTAAATTTGTTCAGCTGTTTTTGAGAAATTAACGTTCATAGGGGCGGGACAAGAGATCTGATTGATAGGCTGCAACAGCAACAGAAATTTTACGCCCATCCGTTTGAGAACTCAGGAACTCCGTGTCCTAGTTCATAAATAGGCTGTGTGGTTTTAGGTTTAAACCTATAATAACTGATAAAAACCCACTGAAAGATAAATAGCCCTAACCTGTGAAAACATATAAACACTGAAAAAAACACCTGCACAACCAGAAACTAAATGCCATTCAAAGAAAGGAAAAAGAGAGTGAAAGTCATTTTTTCTTCCTGAAGGTGTCAATACAATGTAACTTTGTTATACAAGCTAGCAGTAAGGAAGACTGGCTAACATTATTCTGCTTGAGTTTTGTTCTTTAGGGATGCCTCTAAAATATTGTTTCTTCTTCCTTTTACTTTTTTTCAGTTTTGTGGCCTTTGGTCTAAAGATGCAGGGTTTAGTTTCATGTTTTAGGTCTAGTTTAATTATTTTATAAACTGTAGAGAATCAGAAAATATCAAACTCTTATTTCATATTTTGGCTGCATTTGATTCTTTCACTGATAGGTAAAAAGGCTGGTTTCATAAAAATCTTTCCTAATATGTGTCATCACATTTACCCACAGAGAATAGGTAAAAACCCTTAATACATCAAACCATAGTTTCTAGTGGGTCAGTATTGATAGTAGGTGAATTGCCAACACCTCAGGCTTTAAACATTCAATGCAAGGTACAGTGACAAGTATATGTGAAAAGAGCGCTATCACCAAGCATCTGGGATAGTGGTGAAAACATGACACCAGACTTTTGGAAAGCATTGAACTCCGTGTCACTTGTAATGCTCTGCAAAAAAAGGTTCTTTCAAAGTTCACCAAAGATTGGAGTGATATTGTTTGTATTTGCAGTAATTCAGCTACGTTTAAAAAAAAAGTTGTGTGATGACCTGTCAAAATTGATACCCGAGCTGAAGTGATTCCCTGTAGGAGATCCTTGCCACTTGTTAGATGGTATGCTGAAAGCATCTTTACCATCTTCAGAGTTAATGAGGGATGCTATTAACTTTTTAGTCCATTCTGGTGCACTGTTTTCTTATGCACAGGAACTAAAACGCAAATATTTATCATTTCGTGCTTTGTGGCATCAAAGAAAAAGTCATCCCAACTGTGTCCCTTAGCTCATGGTTCTCAGCCCAAGGAGCTATAAATGCTGAGAGGGCCTTTTCACAGAAGAATACATGGGAAGGAAAGAGCGAGCGCACATGACCCAAAGACTCACTGAAGAAGTATTGTATGGTGTACTACAATAAGATTAATTTGCAAAAATCTATTTGGACCTCATATACACTATAAGTACACTGTCTATATACCATGTTCTTTCAGTGCAGAAAGCAAGCATTAATAAAAGCAAAACGTTCCATAAACACCGGAAAAACACTTTTTCTGTTTTTAGTGTCGCGAAAATGTGTAACCACCGATAACAACTGTTTTTTAAGATATTGAAAACACTGAAAAAAAAACACCAGAATTTACCCAAAATAGAAACTGAAAACAGGAAAGCCTATTCATAAATAAGGTATAGGGGGGCATGGTAGGGGTACCTTAATGAGTTCACTCCACGCGTTACTGATGCAGCTGGGTGCAGAGGTGCAATACCGCGCCGGGTGCCTAGTGTTAATCAATGGATGTCGGTCCTGTCACAAAGTGGCTGCAGGTGGGGACTGAGAAGTCAGTCTGACTGAACCAATCAGGAGGTTCAAATCTTGCAATGTTAGGGAAGTAAGGACACCGGTGATCCTCTTCGCCTCGGGCTGGGTGCAGAGGGTCTTTGAGGTGTCTGGTTCCTTCATCTGGGAACACTCGCAGTTGAGAGGTCCTGCACACAGAGGCTGGCAACCAATCTGACACTGTTGGCCCACTTCTACTCTGGCTGGGGGAGTTTGGTGCAGTGGTGCTTGGCAGTGTCAGATTTTGTTGGTTCTGGATTCCCTGCGGTTCTTCTTGAGATGCCTGCACGATGCTCTGCTACTCCACAGTAGTCCTTGAATGTTAATTGAAGGCAAAAAGTCCTCCCAGGCTTTGGAGGTACGACAGTGTCCAGGACAAGATGACTTTGGCGCAATTCGACAGGGAATGGCAGACAGACCAGCAGGGCTGGTGCCAAGTCAGTTGCTCTTCTTCTGTCTTTGCTTTCGCACCTCTTCAATGTCCTTCTTATTAGGTCAGCAGGATCTACTTTTGTGGTGCCAGGGGCTCCCCTAAATACTGGATTTAGGGGAGTGTACGGTAGTAGCCAATGGGTTACTGACCCCTGAAGTTACTATGCCCCCTCCCCTCTATGACCACTTCCTGTGGAAAGTGGGCATAGCCCTGTTCAAGAGGTCCTAGGTTTGCCCTCACCAATATGGACTGAAAAATCATATCAACTTCAGGTAGGCCCCCTTAAGGGTGGCAGTAGCCTGAAGGTGGACACGCCTACCAGACTATTTCAATTTCCTGCCTATCCAGGTGCCAAAAAGCTCTGGACAAACGGGAGGAACATCCTCTCGTTTGAGGGTAGCCAGATTTGCATACCAAAGGCAGTGTGCTCTTTGAAGCTCCCCTGCCATGGAATGCTAATCTGCAGGTCATCCTGTGGGAGGGCATGTAAACATCCCTCTGCTCAAGCAGGCATTGTTTTTAGTTTTAAATGGTGTTTTATTGAGCCAAAAGAAAGCACAGCAAAGCATCGCAGTACAAAGTATATGCAACAGGTAAGACAGTCGCGGATTGTAAGCACTTGTCCATATATCGCCAAGTAAGAATAGGCATTGGAAGCGAGCAGTCAATAAGAGCTGGGCGATGCAGATAAGGCACTTGATAGGCAATGTTGGCCAACATTTTAGAACTAACCAAACCCACAAAACCCCCTCACCCCCCCAACCAACCCCCTTCCCTCCTCCCCAACCAGTGTGCCGTACGACAGAGGTCCATAGTCTTTGGAACAGAAAGAGACATGCCTTGTAAACTTTTAAAGTGATTAGGTGTCAGGTGCCGGGTCCGTAAGGCGTAGCAGCCGTAAGTATTTCGGGCATGTAATTTCGTTAAATTCTTTGGACAACAGCGAGATGAATGGTTGCCAGACTTTTTGAAATGTGGCTGTAGTCTGGGTGAGCGTGGCCTGAATACGCTCCATGCACAAAGTGAACCAGAGTTTGTGTAGCCACCCTGTGTGAGTGGGTTCGGACGTGGACCCCCAAAGTGAGAGGATATGTTGCGTGGCGGCTTGCATGGCGATGCCCATCTGGCGGCCTCTGACAGATTTCAGGGGGAAGGTAAGTGTATTGGGTAACCCCAGAATGTCATATGCGGGAAAACGAGGGATCTCGGTGTCAAAGGTCTCATCAATGTCATCTAAAACCAAGTCCCAGTAGCCCCGGACCATCCTACATTCCCAAAGGATATGTGTCAAAGTGCCCTTTTCCCCACATCCCCTCCAGCACAGGTCGCTCCTAGATGGGTTCCCTTTATGAAGCCTAACCGGTGTAAGGTGCCAGTAGGTCGCTAATTTCACGGCAGCTTCTTTGCCTGCCGTGTTGCGCGTGGTGTGCGATGCCCTGTAGTACACTTGGCCCCATTCTTTAGGTGATAGGGTTCTGCCCAGTTCGATTTCCCATCTTTTCTGACCAGCGGTTTTGTGTAACTCCGTTGGAGGTGTAAGCATTTTATATATATCAGAAATCAGATGTCGGTCAGTGTCTTTGGTCAGGAGCCATTTCTCAAAAGGAGTCATAGGGCGCCCCACCAAGGTGACAATCGCAGAGTCAGTAAGCCAGTGACGTAATTGAAAGTATTGGAAGAGGTGGGGGTCGACGATGTCATAGTGTTGTTTGATATTTGAGAGTGTGAAGAAGCCTTGTAGATCAAAGAGATCCCCAGCGCGTCTGCATGTCGTACCACGCCATTGCGTGAAGGCCCGGGGTTCATTACCTGGGGGGAAGTCTGGGCTGTCTAGGAGCGGAGTAAATGGAGAAGGAAAGGTGGTGAGGCCGCGTTTAACAGCTATAGCATCCCATACCTTGGTGACAGAGCGGGTAATAGGAGAGTTGGTGAGATATATCGGTCTGTGCTTCTTGGGCAGAAAAGGGATCGTCCATAGGGGCCGCTGGGCCATGGCCTTGTCTTGGAATAGCCACCTCTTCTCTGACTCGGGCCTGTACCATTCCACTAGGTATCGGAGCTGCGTGGCATGGAAGTACTGTAATAAGTTGGGGACCCCCAGGCCCCCCTCGTCTGTGCTCCGGTGAGCCAACTGTTTGTGGAGTCGCGCCCTCTTGCCCTCCCAAATAAAGTGGTGTATTGCTGCTTCAAGATCGGGGATGGTGCCCTTTGGGGGAAATATTGGGAGAGTCTGGAAGACATATAGGATTTTGGGTAAAGTCGACATTTTCACCGCTGCCACTCTTCCCAGGAGGGACAGAGGTTGTTTAGACCAACGCGTGAGATCTGCCTTGATCTGGGCGGTGAGGGATTTGTAGTTAAGAGCCGCTGTCGTTGTGGTGGAGTGGGTAAGAGTGACCCCCAAGTAAGGGAGTTCCGAAGTGACCTGGAGGTCACAGGCATAATTAGAGGTTGGGGCGTTTAGGCGGGCGTTACTCCCCAGTGGCAAAATAAGGGACTTCCCCCCTGTTGATCTTGAAGCCTGCGACCGTGCCGAATACTTCCAGCTCAGATAAGAAGGCGGGTATCGAGTGGGTGGGTTGGGCCAAGGCAGCTATGATATCATCAGCGTATAGACTGATAGTGTGTGGTTCGCCTCCGAAATTGATTCCAGTGATTTTGGGGTTGTCTCGAACCTTCTGCGCCAGAGATTTGACGTATAGGGCAAATAAAAGGGGAGACAGCGGGCACCCCTGTCTCGTCCCCCGCTGGATATCGAAGGGGTCTGAGCGTGTCCCACCCAAGCGAACTCCGGCCTGCGGTCGGTGGTAACAACTGGCTACCCAGGACCGAAAGCGGTCGCCGAGTCCGAAGCGGAGCAGTACTTGTTGTAGGTACCCCCAGTCGACGCGGTCGAAAGCCTTCTCCGCGTCAATGGCCACGAGAGCCGCGTCTGAGTCCTGGAAGTGTGCTTTATCTATGAGATGTAACATTCGTTTAGTGTTGTCGCTACACTGGCGGTTGGGCACGAAGCCCGATTGGTCAGGCTCCAGGATTCCGGGCAGGAGCGGGCCCAGGCGAGCCGCCAATATTCCAGTGAAGAGTTTGAGATCTAAATTTAGTAGAGAGATCGGACGGAACGCCGAGCAGTGAGTCGGTTTTTTGCCCGGCTTGGGCAGGACGATCACCTCCGCTGCTAACATATCCGGGGGGATAGAGCCCGGTCCCTCAAAGGAGTTGAAGAGTCGGGTAAGGACAGGGGCCACTAGGTGACTGAACAATTTGTAAAATCCCGCCGAGAAGCCGTCCGGTCCCGGGGACTTCAGCGGGCGGAGTCTGGATATGGCTGCTGTGACTTCTTCTAATCGAATGGGGGCATCTAGCTTCTCCGCGCTGGATTGGGATAGCTCCGTAATGGCCGCCGAGGACAGATACGTGCCCACCTCCGCAAGGGGCGGTGGGTCAGCTTCATACAGTGAGGCATAGTAGGTCCGGAACTCGTTTGCTATCTGGGAATCCTCCGTGAGAGCGATCCCCGAACTGTCTGTGAGGTCTGTGAGCTTTGTGCGGTGGGCCTTGGCTTTGAGGGCGCTAGCTAGCAGGCGTCCAGTTTTGTTGCCTCCAACGTAGTATGTATGTCGAAGGCGGAGTGCAGCAAATTCCGCCCTGTCCGTGTCAAGGGAGGCCAGCTGGGCCCTAGCCGCCTTTAGCTGCCGCCAGATACGCGGGGCGCCAGTGCGACTGTGGACTCGTTCAAGTTCCCCGACCTGGGTTGTGAGTTCGGACCTCTTTTCCCTTCGATCTCTAGCTTCCTTGGCTGCTATGGAAATGAGCTCTCCACGAACCACCGATTTCAGGGCTCCCCATAAGGACGACAGTGACACTTCCGGTGTGTCATTGTTTGCCATGTAATCGACGATACAGGTGGTCAGGCGCTCACGAATCGCCGGCCGTTGCAGCATGGTTTCTCGAAGTCGCCATGTACCACGGGGACGGGAGACGACCGGGGCGGTAATGGTGAGCTCTATGGCGTCATGGTCCGAAAGCGCCGCGGGGACTATGTCAACCCTAGATACCTTAGGGAGCAGCTCAGACGAACCTATGAAGTGGTCTATCCTGGCGTAAGTGTGGTGGGCATGAGAATAGAAGGTGAATTGTGTGGCTGTAGGGTGCGCCATATGTCCACCAGGTCCCTCTCCCGCAGCCAGTCCGCCCCAGCGGTGGTGATAGCGCCTGTGTCTCCATAACGATGTCCTGATCTATCCTTGGTGGTGTCCATAACTAAGTTAAGGTCCCCCCAGATGAGTATGAGTGAGTTAGATGACTGAAGGGATTCCGAAAGGGCATTCTTCAAAAAGGCTTCCTGTCCCGCGTTGGGAGCGTAAGCGGACCCGATCGTGAGGTGTAGGTCTCCAAGGTGAAAGGAGTGTGCGAGGAGACGGCCCTTAACTTCCCCTGACTTGGCCCCCACTTTCCCCCTAAAGTGTCTGGAGATTAAAATGGCTACCCCAGCCTTCTTGGTGGGAAGGGAGGAGAAAAATTGTTGGGGAAAGGCACGTGAGCGTAGTCTATGCCAGTCCTTGGGTAACAGGTGAGTCTCTTGGAGTAGGCACAAGTCCGCCCCAGAGTGTTCCAGGTAGGAGAGCATCGCCCGCCGCTTAATAGGGTTATTTAGGCCCTTGACGTTCAGTGTTAGTATCTTCAGTGTGGGGTTAACCATTGCTGCAGAGGGTGGGCACAGGTGCGTTGTGACGTGTGTGTGTGTTCCCGGCCCAGGTGCACAATGTTGTGTAAGTATCTGTGATCCGAAGTTGAGCAGTAAGGCAAAAAAATAGAGTCTCCGCAGTCTAACAAAAGCAAATCCCCCTTGGCACACTGGTCCCCCCCCAACTTCCCCCAAAACCGTCCACCCACCCCCCCTTGTGCATCCACAGCTGTTCTCCCTGAGATAAGGACATTGTCAACATTTCCCCCCAACTCCCGCTCCCACCCAAAACCCCAACTCCCACAAGTAAATGGGTAAAGTCCCAGTCCTGTCAAGTCACACAGGGCTGTGGTGAAGTCAACAATTCGGGTCATGGCTCGTGGCGGACACTTCGGCCCCCCGCCCAATCCCCAACCCCCACTCAAGGGGGAGATAAGCTAAAAGTGATCTCCCAAGTATTGTCGCCATTAGCCTGAGGAGGTTTCTTTGGCCACCTCTGCCACCGCAGTGGCACGTTCTTGGGTGATAGTGGAGGCGTCCGGTCTCAGTTGTCGTGAGGGTGAGCGTCTGCGATGCACAGTGTGCCATCCGTTGTCCCGAGGCCCTTTGGGAGGGCTTGGGGTCGGTTCATCTACCTCATGCTCGAGGCCCAGGAGGGCGCAGGTGTCCCTGAGCGAGCGCAGTTGATGTAATTTACCACCCCACTTGAAGATGAGACGGAACGGGTGACCCCAGGAATACGGAGTCTCATGCTGCCGTAGGAAATCCGTCACTTTACGGAACTCCTTGCGTTTCTGCAGGGTGATGACAGACAGGTCCTGGTAGAGGGCGATGGAGTGACCCTGGAATTGAAGAGGCTGGGCTCGTCGCGCCTCCCTGAGGATTCGCTCTTTCAGGGGAAAGTCAGGCAGAAAGGCTAATATGTCCGGTGGTGGTGCCGAGGACCGTCTGGGTAGCCCCATTCTGTGAGCCCTGTCAGTGCGTATCTCAAAGTCCGCCTCTTCGCCTAGAACGGACCGGAAAAGAGTCTGCAGGTAGCCCGTGACGTCGGATCCTTCTGATTTCTGAGGGACTCCCCGGACCCGTACGTTGTTCCGCCTGGAACGGTTTTCGAGATCCTCCGCGTGGGCTCGGAGGTCCATTTGCTGGTCATGGAGGCGCACAATTTCTTGTTCAAGGCTTGTTATTTCCATACTCCTGGATTGGTCCGCCTCCTCAACTGCCGCCACTCGCTCCCCCAGGCCCTCCACGTCTCGTCTGAGCTCCCGGACCTCGCCCGCCACATCCTGTTTCAGGGATCGGAAGTCGCCTCTAAGAGAGTTGAAAAGAGTTTCCAGGAAAGTCCTAGTGATAGGAGATTGGTCCTCCGTTGGTGCAGGCAGTTGCTTTGCGGTGGGAGGGGAAGGGGGTTCCTTGCCGGGCTTGGGTTGCGTCTTGGCTAGAAGCTCCGGGAGCGTCTGCGTCCCTTTTTTCGACCGCTGCCCCGCCATTTTGATTGTGGTGTCGCACCAGCCCCCGGCTTAGGGTTCCGCGGAGGAGCGTGAGTGCACGGCCAGCAGGTTTTGGTGGGTAGGCCTCTGTGTGTTGTCGGTTGGCACAGCAAGATCCAGTCTGTCACTATGAGTAGGTGGTGGCCCAGAAGACTTGCTCAGAGAGGATCCCGGCTGCGGAGCAATATGGGGGGAGGTCAGTCAAGTATGAAGCAGAGGGGCCCGGCAACGTCTGAAAGCAGGGACCAGGTTAGCTGTGGGTCTTGCCACACGTGGCGAGCAGTCCATAGTGAGTCGAATAGCAAGGAAAGGTCACCGATGCCGACCACCGGGAGCTCGATCGCGCCCCCCGAGATCCAGCACAATGCCCCCACCGCTCTCCTCACCTGTATATAGCAGTGTCCAGCAGTGGTTCCGGGCCGACCGCTCCGCTCCGGCCGCACCCCCAGGCGCTCCGCTTCTCAAGAGTAGGAGATGCTGTAGTAGTGCCCCCCGCCAGCCAGGACGGTGCACCGCTAGTTCAGCGCCGCTCCAGTGGCTGCGTCTGCAAGGTTTCTTAATCCAACATAGGCACCGGTGGGTCAAGGCCGAAGCCGGGGGGGGTCGATTTCGAGGCAGCCGTGTCAGCCAGGCCGCCAAACTGGAGTCCCGCCGTCAGCTGTAGGGGCCAGGCCTCAGGGCCGTCGGGCTGTGTCCATGGATGCGGCGGTGGGCCGCGGGAACAGAGCGGGGGCTGCCGAGATCGAGCACGTTGGGTCCCACGGGACCGCCGCAACAGGCCTCGGATGATTCCAGGCGCTCTCCGGCACGGGCGATGACAATCAGGGCCCGGGGAGGGCCGGCAGGGCACAGGCCGAGGGCAGTCGTCTCAGCGGCAGTCGCGCCACCGTCCTGCGGCGTGAGGCTCCAGGCGGGTAACTCTCGGCAAATGCGCGCAGGCCCAGAAGCCGGGGAGTCGAGTTTCGTGACCCCCCGGTCGGCCGAGGGGCGCCCCGCAGCCGGAAGCCGGGACCACCCTGGACCGCACCGGAAGGCACGGGTGCGCCGGGTACCTCCCGACTTTAGTCGCAGAAAGCCGTAGGATCCTCTCAGGGCTCCAGGGACAGCGTCCGCCGGCTCTCACCAGGCTGTGGCGGGCGCCATGATGCGGCAGCCGCGCTCGGACAACAGCTTCCTCAGGCTCCGGCACGGCACCAGCGACCGTGAGCAGATCACCAGAGAGCACTGTAAGGGTCCGGTATCGAAAGCAGCCAAATCAGGCGTGTTGGGGAGATCAGGCTGTATAGCAGGCGATAGTGAGTGGCATCGGGCAGGGAGCCTCCGGGACCTGCGACCGATCACGCCGCCATCTTAGCCACGCCCCCCAAGCAGGCATTGTTTTTGACCTCCTGAGAGCAAAGGCTCTCACCTTTGTGGGTCATAAACTTGTCTTTGGTGGCCGGCTGGCAAAAAACAGTAAGTCAGCACAACAGTAGCTGGTAGGTTTTCAGGGGGCACCTCTATGGTGCCCTTTGGGTGCCTGCATTAAAAAATCTTTTGTTGGAATCAGTGTGGGTTCATTATTACAAGATATTTCATACCAAACATTCCTATTTTAAGTGAATCCATCATGTAGCTGCGGAACTCATTTACACTGGCAGTAATGGAACTAACCTGCACAGGGGCATGCCTGCTCGTGCAGTTCTCTTCCAGGGGATACTCATTAATAGTCATAAGCACTGAATTATCTCCGCCCATGAGCGGGAACCCGGAACACATAAACAATATACATATATATGTGTAAATGTATCAAAAAGTACATAGTACTAAACTAATTATACACATATACATGTATAATAACCATAATATGCAGCCTAACATATATACATAGGCTAATAAAGCCAAAATTACACACGTTCTGAAGCATGAAAATATGCTGTATATAAATGCAATAAACAGGCATGAGCCTAAAATGCATTTCATAACCATGAAAAATCTTTTATTTTCATCAAAGAACCTGTTGTAAACAGTTATTAGCCTAAAAGGCTGCATATGAAAAAATATCTGTGTTCAGAAAATCAGACTGGCACCCTGCCTTTAAGGCCCCAGAGAATCTGCACACTTTGCCTTTAAGGCCTCCAGGAGAACTCTGTTCCCATCATGCACCACAGGTGACAGTTAGGTCAGTTCTTTTTTCCGGCTTGTTCTGTGAGGAACCTGGAACTTGAGCTCTGCTAATTTTTGCAGTTTGTCTGTCAGAAGTTGGTTTTTTCTTGTCTTTTTGACAATTTACTACTCTGGTGGTGGTTTAATACCTTTTTCTGACTAAACTGTTGGTGATTTTTTAGTCAGAATGACACCTTTCTTTTACAAATGTCCTTCCTGTGGGAAGAAGATGTCAAAAACGGATCCACACTCTGTGTGGTTTGTCTTCCAGCTTCTCATAATGTGGAAGAGTGTTATCACTGCCTCAACCTTTCTAGTAGGACTTTAGGAGAAAGGGAGAAAATGAGGTTGCTGGGCCTTCTGGAGAGAGAAAGCCGTGGTGAGAAGGGCTCCAAGAGTTTGTTATCATCTGCTAAGCCATCTTCTCAACCCAAACATCGAAGAACAGCTTCTCCTGAAGGTAGAACTAAGAAAAATCGACTCCAAAGGAGCGTCGCCGTCAAAAAAGGTGCGCTCGACGTCGAGATCCAGATCGCCGTCAGCAATGTCGGTGTCGAAGAGGGCTCCATTGACGTCGAGGACTTCGCCGGTGAGGCAAGGTTCGGCGTCTCGACAGTCACCGTCGAAATCTTTTTCGACGTCGAGACATCTGGTGTCGATTGCAGTAAGGACGACGTCGGGGGCGCAAGGTTCGACGTCGAAGGATCGTAAGATCCAGTGTCGACGTCAAGAGGGAGTCATCGATCGACGTCAAAGGAGAGACGTACGTCGTCGTCGAGGAAAAGGTCGACGTCGAGAGGAAGATCGTCGTCGAAGAATTCGACGTCGAGACCTAAAAAGAGAAGGTCGAGGTCTCCATCGCGACGTAGGTCGACGTCAAAGCTTGCTTCGGGCTCGAAGCATGGAGTGTCAGAGTCTAGGTCTCCCCCACCTGATGAAAGGTCGGTTTCGAGACTATCAAGACCAGCCTCTCGGACCTCACTTAGGTCTTTGTCGAGGTCAGAAATAAGCCCACAGCTTGGAGTGACGTCTTCACCGCAGGGTCCGCAAGACCACGGGTCTGTGGCAGGTCAAGAGACAGTGCATCAGGACTCCTCTGTGGTGGCGCATTCTGGCTCAACTTCAGGGCAGGTGTCAGATGGCAGACAATTGGTGCCCAGACAACAGACTCCATCTGGCTCATTGAACTCTGAGCACAGTGTAGTCTCCAGAGCCTCCAAGTCTTCGGCAGGGCTGCATATTGTGCAGATTTCACCTGAGGTTTCACCTGAGCGTGCGGAACGGCCTCTTAACATGTCACCGAGGTGGTTGGAAAGCCTGAGACATTGGAAGATGCGTCCAGATGCAGGACTGATAGGGAGGAGGGCTCCGGTCCCTCAGACGGAGCTGCATAGAAGATCACGTTCGAAATCCCCAGTGAGAGAGAGATCACGTTCAAGGGAGCGTAGGAGGCAGCGATCTGCAACTCCTCAGAGACGACGTAGAACCCCTTCACCATCTTCTACGTCATCTTCCTCTTCTTCAAGGTCTTCATATAGAGACTATTCTCCTACTATATCATCTACTCCGCCTTCCAGAGTGTCTCCTGTAGATGATTTGAGCACATTTAATGATGTGCTATGTCTTGGGGCGAATAAATTCAACATCAAGGTGGCAGTTCCCCAAGTGGCAACGTCCGTCATCTTTGAAACCCTGCATCACAAGACGACTGGCAGGCCTCTTCTGCCGTTAGTGCCCGGTTTGATAGAACCTGCAATGAGAACTTTTTTAACTCCGGCCACGGTGGGTTCAGGTCCTTCTAGGATTGCAAAAAAGTACAAGGCTCCAGAAGAAGATCCACTATTTTTGCGCTCTGACCCTTATTCCAGACTCACTTATTGTTGCGGCAGTCAGAAAAGCGCATTCTGCAGCATCTACCTCTTCTGCTCCACCTGAAAAGGATAGTAAGAGTATGGATTCCTTGGGGCGAAGAATGTGTAAAACCTCGGGGTCGGTCATGAGAGTGGCCAGTGCGTCAGCCTTACTGGGCCGCTATGATCGTCTGCTCTGGGACTCAGTGGCTCGGTTTGCGGATAAACTCCCTAAGGAAGATCAAAAGGATTTCCTGGAAATTGTGGAAGAAGGCGGTCTGGTGGCTAACCAGAGCATTAGTGCGGCTGCTGATTCGGCGGATTTGTCAGCGCATGGCTATGCACATGGTGTTTGTGCTAGGCGTTCAGCTTGGCTTCGCCTTACTGGGCTAAAGCCTGAGGCCCAGAGGAAAATAGTGAATTTACCATTTAATGGTTCTACTCTGTTTGGATCTCACGCTGACTATGAGATGTCCAAGATGAAAGTGGAGTTGGACACTCTTAAGGCCGTAGGTCTTGAAAAGAAAGAATTTAAACGTCGGGGTAATTTTCGTCCCTTTGACAAGAGATCTTTCCAGCAGAGGAGCCAACAGACGAATTGGTCCTCGCAAAACCAAGGCCAGAATCAACAGAGGTCGCAATTCCAGCAGCGGCGACCTGGGCGAGGCAGAGGCAATGGAAATAGGCAGCAGTCATCCGCTACCAAACAGCCTAAAAACAATGAACGGAGGCTTCCTCCACAACCGTGTGCCACTCCGGTTGGAGGAAGTATTGTGTGTTTTCTGGACGAGTGGAAACAGATCACAAAGGACAGATGGGTGCTGGGTATCATTCAGAACGGTTACCTTTTGAGATTCAAGAAGCCACCCCCTGTCATGCGTCCTCTAAAGAGGTTACAGTGGAATGTAAAGCGTTTACAACAGGAAGCGAACATCCTTCTGAAGAAAAAGGCCATAGAACTAACTAGTACCATCTCAGCAGAGATGTCAAGGCCTATACTCTCGATTTTTTTCTCGTAAAGAAAAAAGGTCCAGCTACGGAGTTCAGACCCATTCTGGATTTGAGATGGTTGAACAGATTCATTCGAAAGGAGAGGTTTCGAATGCTGGCTCTTCATCAGATCTTCCCCCAGTTGCATCAGGGGGATTGGATGTGCTCCATCGATCTGAAGGATGCTTATTTTCATATTCCGGTATCCAGAAAACATCGCAAGTTTCTCAGGTTTCAAGTAGCTGCTCATCACTATCAGTATGCAGTACTCCCATTCGGCCTGAGATCAGCTCCCAGAACATTTTCCAAATGTATGGCAGTAGTTGCGGCTTGTCTTCGAAAGAGACGGATTTTCATATATCCGTACTTAGACGACTGGCTTCTGAAGAGTTCATACCCATCTCTACTGGAAGAACATCTATCGATATGCCTACAACTCATGTGCAAGTTGGGTCTTCAAGTCAATTACAAGAAGTCCATAATGAACCCCACCCAGAAGATCCACTACCTGGGTGCTCAACTGGACACGGAAAAAGTAAACGTGTGTCCTTCGGAGGAGAGGTGGTTATCCCTCAAGGCGAAGTGTATTCTTCTCCTTCAGTCTGCACGTCCGACAGTTTGGCAAGTGTCCTCTCTTCTGGGGTCCATGGCATCCTGCATCTTCATCGTTCCAAACGCACGTTTGCATATGCGTCCTCTACAACAGTGTCTAGAAGATCAGTGGAAGCAGAGGACGGGTTGCTGGAAGGATCGAATTCATTTCCAACAGTCTGCAAGAGATTCCATCCGGTGGTGGATGAAGAAGACACACTTGATGAAGGGTGTTCCTTTTCATCAGGACCCACCAACGCAGACTCTGATCACAGACGCCTCTCTCCAAGGTTGGGGTGCTCATATGGGCCCTCTGCAGGTACAAGGGCTATGGTCAGACTTCGAGAAAGGATATCACATCAATCTACTCGAACTCAGAGCGGTCCATCTTGCTCTCAAGTCCCTGGCACCATCTCTACAGACTCGGTCCCTCCTGGTGCAAACAGACAATACAACTACAATGTATTACTTAAACAAGCAGGGGGGTTCCAGGACTCTGTCCATAGAAGCCCAGACCATTTGGCATTGGCTGCTAGCACGAGATCTGTCAATAACAGCGGTTCATCTGACAGGGAGTCTCAACTCACAGGCGGACGACCTCAGCAGAGACTTTGTCGAAGCGCACGACTGGGTTCTCAAAGAAGACATCGTGCACAGCATTTTCCAGGCTTGGGGAACACCAGACATCGATCTGTTCGCAGACGCGGCAAACACAAAATGCCCCTTCTTCGCGTCCAGGTTCTTCCAGAAAGGATCTCAAGGGAATGCCCTTTTGATAGACTGGTGTCAAAACTTGCTGTACGCCTTTCCACCGACACCGTTGATTCCAGCAGTGATCAACAGGATGTACAAGACCGACTCCAGAATGATACTGATTTGCCCAGAGTGGCCACGCCAGTGGTGGTTCCCAGATCTCCTCCAGTTGTCAGAAGTACCACACAGGAGATTGTCTTGTCGCCCGGATCTTCTGTCCAAACAGGAGGGGCGAGTGTTTCATCCCAATCTGCCCTCCCTGCGCTTGGCAGCATAGCTCCTAAAGTCATCCAGTACGGGCACTTGCAGCTGAATCCGGAGTGTATGAACATTCTTAAGGAGGCAAAGCGACCTTCTACAAGACAATCCTATGGATTTAAGTGGAAACGCTTTTACCTTTGGTGTCAGAGTAAGGGTCTTGACCCTATTCATGGTCAAGAACAGGTGATCTTACCTTATCTACTTTATCTTGCTGAATCTGGTTTGCAGTTTAGTTCCATCAAGGTCCATCTTGCTGCAATAACTGCTTATAGAAAATCGCCAAGACGGATATCTTTCTCTCGGATGCCTGTGGTGAAGGATTTTCTAGAAGGCTTAAGGAAGGTGTATCCTCCAGTCAGGTCTCCTTCTCCACCTTGGGAGCTTAATGTGGTGTTGACCAAGTTAATGGGTCCCCCCTTTGAACCCATACATAAAGCGTCTTTATAACACTTATCTTGGAAAGTAGCGTTCCTGGTGGCCATCACTTCTGCTCGTAGGGTGAGCGAAATCCAGACTCTGTGTTGCAATGAACCGTACACTATTTTTCATGGAAACAGAGTGGTGCTCAGAAATCATCCTGCTTTCCTACCCAAGGTGGTGTCGGATTTTCATATTAATCAAACCATAACATTGCCTACTTTCTTCCCAAACCCTTCGAGTCCGGCTAAACTGGCTCTACATTCGTTAGATCTGAAAAGGGTTTTGAAATTTTACTTGGATAAAACAAAGTCTTTGAGGCACACGGACCGTCTTTTTGTGAACTATGGTCCTACAAATACTGGTTTGGCAGCGTCCAAGAGATCCATTTCTAGGTGGATAGTGTCATGTATTCTACTGGCTTATCAGCTAGCCCACAAGTCTTTATCAGGTAGACCTAGGGCTCATTCTACGAGGGGGAAAGCTTCTACCACAGCTCTCCTTAGGAATGTGGCTATGTCAGAGATATGTAAAGCAGCTACTTGGCGTTCAGTGCATACGTTTACACGCCATTACTGTATAGATTCTGATGCGCAGGTTGATACACAAGTGGGACAAGCATCTCTCAGAAATTTGTTTGCTAATTCTAGCTAAACACTATGGTTTAAAAGTGTATGCATTTATCTGTTCGCCCGCTTCTTGTGGGTATGAGCTTGCTACTCTATTCAGTGCTTATGACTATTAATGAGTATCCCCTGGAAGAGAAGGATTAGTTACTTACCTATAATCCTAGTTCTCTTCCAGGGGTATACTCATTAAAGTCATAAGCACCCTCCCGCCTCCCCGGGCGAGCAGTAGCATTGAGGTTTTCAATATGTATTATGAAGTTTTTAAGTGCAGATTCCTGCTAAAGTTTACTGTACCGTACAAAAGAACTGACCTAACTGTCACCTGTGGTGCATGATGGGAACAGAGTTCTCCTGGAGGCCTTAAAGGCAACGTTTGCAGATTCTCTGGGGCCTTAAAGGCAGGGTGCCAGTCTGATTTTCTGTACACAGATATTTTTTCATATGCAGCCTTTTAGGCTAATAACTGTTTACAACAGGTTATTTGATGAAAATAAAAGTTTTTTCATGGTTATGAAATGCATTTTAGGCTCATGCCTGTTTATCGCATTTATATGCAGCATATTTTCATGCTTCAGAACGTGTGTAATTTTGGCTTTATTACCCTATGTATATATGTTAGGCTGCATATTATGGTTATTATACATGTATATGTGTATAATTAGTTTAGTACTATGTATTTTTGATAGATTTACACATATATATGTATATTGTTTGTGTTCCGGGTTCCCGCTCATGGGCGGAGATAATTCAGTGCTTATGACTATTAATGAGTATACCCCTGGAAGAGAACTAGGATTACAGGTAAGTAACTAATCCTTATGTACTACCTTGTAATATAAGGCACCCTGCCTTAGGGCTGTAAGGTCTGCTGTATGAGTGACTTACAAATATTACATGCATGGTTAGGGTACAGGGCACACAGGGATGTGTTACGTCGTGTTTTCACTTTTGTCTGCCCCAAAACACGTGGCCTGCAATGGCAGTCCGTTAGGGGAGCACAATTCGTGCTGCAGCTGTTAGGGACCCCCTTTAGTACCTCAGGGCCTAGGTACCTGGGTACCATTTACTTGGGATCTTATAGAGGGCACTAAAGGTATTGCCAATTGGGGAACCATTGCCACCGTTTTGGGTTAGATCTGGCACTAGGGACCTGGTTAGCAGGATCCTAGTGCACTTCCAGTTGAAATCCCATCAAAAATAGGGGTGGCCATGTCAAAAAGGGCTCTTTCGTACAAAATTCACCCCACAAAAATTGTACTAGGTTTTTAGCTTACATTAAAATAATAAGCCTAGATATTCACTGAAATAAACAAAGATCAAAGTGACAGGAAGTGACAGCACTCTTCTCTCGTCCCTGGACCTGCTTCATGGCTGCCACAGCGTGTACTCGCTTCGGGGGCACTAAAAGCATGCCTGTCTGAGTCTGTCCATGCCCAGTGCCATACAATGCTGTGACCCTTCGTGCCCTAAACCCCGTCTGCTACTCTACACACTTGCCTCGCCGCACCACATAACACCAAGGAAGCATTCTCATGCGCTTCTTTCAAGTTTTCATACACTTACCCACACCCAACACTCCCCACACCGACGGCACCCACACCCAACACTCACCACAACGACGGCACCTCAACACCCCGCACTCTGCCACTCGCACATTACTGCAATCACACAACACTCTACACTTGCATTCATGCTACTGAACACCCACTCACTCACCAGACACTCCACAGAGATCTGAGACCTTCTGTACAACAATGCCCCTGACCCACTTTTTCTTGCGAAACCTGGCTGAACCTTGCAGCGCCACTTGACATTGCCACAGCCAACTACCTGGCTACAAGATCACCAAGCAAGACAGATTTCGCAAGCCCGGAGGTGGAATTGCCATGATCCATAAAAACACCATCAGCTGCACAACATACATGGACATGTCATACTGCAGCATGGAAAACCTGTCATTTAAGCTCCATGTCAAAGCCAACTTCATCCTACTTGGCACTCTCATTGACGAACCACCACCACTGTGCATCAACTTTAACGACACCATCACAGACTTTGTTGCACCGCTCACCCTCTAAGTTAGCAATTACGTTCTACTTGGAGACCTGAACTTCCACTTGGAAGACCACGCCAACCCCAACTCAAGAGCCCTCATTGAAGACCTTTGAAGCCTGGGCCTCACCCAATGAGTAAAGGGACTTACCCTTCTTACAGGACAACTCCTGGACCCTATCTTCCCCAACTTCTGCAACATCTGAGTCTAAATGAATAAAATGTATAGTGGCAGCTAGGTAAACTCAGTCACTCCACCACCCAATGTATTCCCAACTGTGTGTCACAACACCAGTATTGCCCTCCTCAAATGAACTTGACTTATCTTGCCCTGAAGAAGCCCTTGTCTGGGACAAAACACGGCTGCATCTGCTTGTAACACTGTCCAGATTGAGAGAAAAAGGAACATTCAAACAATATTGGACTTCATAAATATTTTTGGAAGGAACCGTTGTCAATTGACCCGATGCCTAAATAACTCTGTGTTCATGTATTGCCTCTCAACCGTCCCAAAGCCATCAAGAATTTCAGCAATTGGGTCACCTGCCTGGCCTCCCTCAAACACAACACGATAAAGATCGCAGACCAGTTGGTACGCAGAGGAACTCAGAGTGATGAAATGCCACTGCAAACAACTGGAGCGCAAATGGAGAATGAGCCAGAACAATACAGCAGCAAAGAAATCTTCACCATTGTCAAAGATTTCACCCCACCATTGGCCGCTTCCAACTCGATCACTCCCTCGCCGGACCTCTGTAACAATCCCTCAATTCTTTAGCAACAAAATCACTGCTATTTACAGCAACTTCAGCTCACAACCCATCAGCACTATGCTCACACCCATTTTGAATGCCTCCACCTCTTCTGCAACCTTCCCAATAGCTTGGAAATACACAACTGTCCTGTCTTTGCTGAAGAAACCGTCTGTGGACCCTTCAAAGGTCGCCAACTACAGACTGATCTTCCTTCTAACTTTCCAGCCAACGTTTTAGAGGAGAGTCATCAACAGACATTTCACCGAATACCTCAGTGACTACTAACTCCTCAACACCATTCAGTCTAAATTGAGACCCATCCACAGAATGGAAACTGCCCTTGTTGTTACCAGGAATGACATTCGCATGGCTCTGGAGAGAAAAGACACGGCAGCCCTCATCCTCCTGGAAAACTCTGCTGCATTTGATTCAATCTCTCATCCGTTCCTCATCCAATGCCTATACAACATCGAAATCAAAGGACATGCAGTCCGCTGGATCTGCTCCTTCCTGACTGGAAGGACCCCGTCAGTTATTCTGGCACTGTACACCTCAGACCCGGCAACCTCATCTGCGGAGTTCCGCTAGGATCCTTCCTGAGTCTGACCCTCTTCAACACATAAATGATCCCTCTACCCAGCATCATCTGCTCTTATAATATTAGCGTACTCTTCTACGCCACCCAACTCATTCTCTCCCTCATAGACCAGATACGCAGCACCCATGTTCAATGCCTGCATGACGGAAATCACCCACTGGCTTGAGAATAACTGTCTAAAGCTGAAAACTGACAAGACCGAAAGTGTGATCTTACCAAAGAGCACATCACCATCAGACTCCACCTGGTGGCCAAGAGAGCTACGATCAACACTCACCCCCACCACCCATGCCAAGAACCTCAGGATCATCATCGAGAGCAAACTCAACATGAATGCACAATTCAGTGCCATCACCGCCTCATGCTTCCATATCCTGAAGATGTTGAGGAAGATGTTCAAATGGCTCTCAAACAGCAGCCGGAAAACAGTGATGCACGCCCTGGTCACAAGCAACCTGTAATATGGGACCACCTTCTGGGCTGGGATTGACAAAAAACTCACAAGACTGCTGCAGACCATTCAGAGCCCCGTGGCCACACTTTTAAGGCTCTAAAAAACACAGGCTCAACATAGCTTAACATTTGCTTTCACATACCTTCCAGCTTTTTCCTATTGTCTGGACTCCTACTTGCACAAACCCCATGCATATGAAAAACCAGATGCGGCATTCAAGCCTTAGCCCACATCACTCCTAAATGGTGGAATGACCTGCCACTACAGATAAGAGCCTCTTCCTCTCGCCTTGAATTTCACAAGAAGCTGAAGACCTGGCTTTTTTAGTAGTCCCACTAGGCCCTAACAGAACACAGACATTGAACTGAGCTGACTATTATTTGCTCCCTGTCATGCACTGCTTACGACCTCACATATTTAATCACTCATGACTTGTTCAGTGTCATCATTGATGACATTTGAAATAGGGCTTGAAAAATCCAAAAAATGGTACTAGACTTGCAGGACTAGTACCTTAAAAAATGTCCTCGACCTACCTGCAACCTACTTGACCTACGTCTCTGAAAGCGGAGAAAATGTGACAAGATAACAAGATTTAAAGGCATCTTTATTGCTCATTAACTTTGAGCAATACAAATGCCTTTAAATCTTGTTATCTGGTCACATTTGTTTCTTTTTCACAGACAGAGGACAAAAGTTGGTTTGTTTTCCTACTCGCCAGAAAGGGCGAGTAGGACCTAAAAACAGCTCGACCTTGTTAAATTTAGCTCGACTATGCGAGTGATCGACTGGAATTTTCGCACTCATATCATTCAACTTAGTGCCTTTCAATTTACTCTATACACCTGTACAGCATTTCAGATATTAAAGTAAGTTCTAAATGGCGCTGAATCATGTAAAGTATAAATTACCCTTCAGAAACACAAGCCCCTTTAGGTGAACCAAGGTTCATCGTACGCACTGCCTTCACCCTGTACTGAACACTTGGATAACCAAACTCATATGGGCACTCAACCAGACATTAAAGTTACCTAAAATATACCTTGTTGGGTAAGATTTAAGTGCCACTAAATAAACACTGTTATATTTCCATGCATTTATCTCACTTCTATTTGTATTATTACATGTGACTCCCAGCCTGACCGAGGCAAATGATTCAGACATTTGAATATGAGATAGATTCCAACAGTGCAGAATCATAGTTATAGGTAAGTAACTTTTTCTTCGTCTATTGATATATACAAAACAGTTGTGGGCTTTCAAGTTACAGGACTGTAACAACTTAATGGGGGGGATGTGTGAAGCGAATGTACTCTTTTCATGAACTAATGTAATACTCAGGCTAAATTCTTGTTTTCTTTATCAGTCCACAGAGATCTGAAGCCTCACAATATTCTTATCTCCATGCCTAATGCACATGGCAAGGTAAAAGCTATGATCTCTGATTTTGGCCTGTGCAAGAAACTGGCAGTGGGCAGACACAGCTTTAGCCGTCGTTCTGGCGTCCCTGGCACAGAAGGGTGGATTGCACAAGAAATATTGAGTGAAGATTGTAAAGATAATCCTGTAAGTGAGAAAATAAAAATAAGTGTTCCTTTGTAGGAAAAAGTTTACAATTAAGCCTTCAAAAGACAGTTATTTGGGAAGGCTATAATTAGAATTTGCTATAATGTAGTCTAATCTCATTGAAAGGTATCTTTGTCTTTTTTTTAGGGGGATTTTTATGCACGACTGAATTTTCACTTTTTGTAACATATTAATGTAGAAAAATATTAATATACATAATATAATAAAAATGAGCCTCTAGGAGAAATGTAGGTGTGCTATAGTTTTTTTCACTGTACATTTGAAGGTCAGCATTAAGTTCCAGGAATATGTCCCATTTACAGTGAGAGATGATGGTGTGTTACTGTTAGTAGAGGGCATCGACTTGATTAAGAAATATAACATGTTCTTGAAATGTTACCATTAACCTCCAAGACCCCGTGCATTGCATTCCAAGGTAAGTAGTTTCCCAGCCCCACATCTGCAATGGATAGTTTCACTCAACCTACCATAGGTTTGAGACACTACTAGATTTTCAAAGCTCTCGTTCTAGTTACCTAATGTAACTTATTTTGACTTTTGTCCAAATTTATCGATAATGTACAAACCAGTTTTTGACAAACTGTTTTCTTCAGTGTTACTACACAGAAAGTATTAGTGAGCTGTACCGAGAACATGAAGCAGAATACAATAGGCAATACAAAAACAATAAATCATTTTTTATAGTATGGTTTAAGACAGTCAGAAAACAGTCATTTCAGGTGGAGGCTGAATAGATGGGTAGTTAACAGAGTTGCAGAGAGAGAGCAGATGAGGTACCGTGTACATGTGGACAGGCAGTGTGTTTCAAAAGTTTGTTGCAATGCCTTTAAATGTAGCTCCTGTGACGTTTTTAACTCCGTATTCTTAGGCTGAGCACGTTCTTACCCCTGGGTCCTTATTGTTATGCCCAAAATGAGGAGCTGGGTGGTAACGTATGCTACTTTGTTTAGGTTATAGTTGTATATGTGAAGGAGATGATTCTAAAATTGGTCCTTCTTCAATGGGAAGCCTTTGAGATATCTCGGTATTGCGGAGCTATGATCACGTGTTCTCTTATAAGAAATTAGTCTTGCTGTGGAGTGTAGCACAGCTTTGACTGTAGCGAGTGAGGCTTGAGGCACCGCCACAAGAATTGTGTTGCTGAATTTCCATTGAGAATTAATCAGTGCATTGGCTGCTGTTTTCAGTTGTGCGACTGCTAGAAGAAAATTAGATTTTACTAAGGGTGAGCTAATGCCTTGATGTCAGTAATGTCAGAAAGAGAGGCATCAATTGCAATGCCAAATGATTTGACTGGTGAAGTAATTGAGGAAAGGAGTATCAGCTGCCCTGAAATGCTGGGTAAAGGAAAAATGGTTTTGCTTTTCTTTAAAGCAATATACAGATCCTATATGAGCATACATATAACATATTGTCCATTTGTATTTACAATGAATACTCTGTGTGCATTTACACATCAGATATTAAAATGTGTATTCAAAATAAAGATGCTCATTTAAATGATCATTTCAGACTGTTTTGTTTCTTGTCTTGTTTGCAGACCTACACAGTTGACATTTTTTCAGCCGGCTGCGTGTTCTATTACGTGGTTTCAGAAGGCAGTCATCCATTTGGCAAGTCCCTGCAGCGGCAAGCCAACATTCTTCTAGGGGCTTACAGTCTAGACTGTTTGGACCTTGAAAAGCATGGTATGTAAGGTCACTGAAAATTGTATACACACTGATTGACTTCACTCCCTCACTTCATCACACATAGCTGATTGCTATACAAATCAACATAACCACAGTAATCACCTGAGAAGAGTATCCAGGTGCTTGGGCAAGGTGTGTAGGTGAGTGGTCCCAAGGTGCTTATATGAAGAGCCAGGCTCAGCTTATTGCAGAACTCAATAAGTGAGGAGGAGGCTCTGATGTGTTGAGGGAGGTCATTCCATGTCTTGGGTGCGATGTTGGAGAATGAGCGGCCTCCAGTGTTTCATTTGCGAATGCATTGCATGTGGGAGAGTGAGGCAGAGCGTAGTTGTCAGGTGGGTGAAAGTGTGTGTGGCTGTGTAGGTATTCTGTTCCTGTGTTGTGTTGGGCTTTGAATTTGTGCGTCAGAAGTTTGAATTTGATGCGCTTGTAAATGGGGAGTCAGTGAAGCTTGCTGAGGTGCGGTGGGATGTGGGTGCAGCCTGGGAGGTCTAGTATGAGACTTGTGGCTGTGTTCTGGATGGTCTGGAGTCTGTGTAGGAGTTGTTTCAAGATTCTGGTGTAAAGTGTGTTGCCGTAGGTAGTCCTGCTTGCTGGTGATCAGTGCTTGTGTGACGATCCATCTGGTGTTCTGAGGTAGCCGTTTGAAGATCTTTCGCAGCACGTGTAGCAGATGTTTGACCTATCAATTGGGCTCTGAGTGGACCCCCCATACCACACTAGCTAGTTACTGTCCAGGCACTGTGCTGGAGAGGTGAACTGTAAGTCATTGCGTAGCCAATGCCAAGCCATTTGGCATCGAGTTCACATATTAGTATAGTAGCATATTCTCTCTTTTAAAAAAAAAAAAAAACATTTTGTTTAGCTATGGTATTAATTTGTCTCTCGTTTAGGATATTCTAGTCATTCCTTGGGTTCTACCTACCCCCTTTATCCCCTGTATATGTGCAATTCAGACCACCCCTCATCCCCAGTTATACAATACACCTGCTGAACTGCAGCAGTCCCTCTAGTCGCAGTACCTCCACAACCACTGAGCAGTTAGACATCCAGGAACTGGCAGCCATCTCCTCTCGCTATGGTTCATTTAAGACCAGGAAACCCAAAGATTGGGATCAGTCTGCTGGGTGGCTGTGTCTGAGACCCATGTCCTCTGTAGGTTCAGCCACAAAAAATGTAAAGCTGGCTGGGACTTTTCAGGGATGAATATCTTAAATGGGTTGTATGGATACCTGTGCGAGGAAAGTCCCTACCAGCCTTGGACTACCTCCAAACTTGCACAACTACTTTACCAATTCACTTCTATCTGCTAACAACACATTGTTACCCACCATTGCTCTGTGACGCAACATTTGCTAACTATTTCTATTGGAGATTCAACACATTGCCACTGTACTTCCACTCTCACCTGACCACTACAAGCTCAATGCACAAAATTATTTCAGAATTTAACTTTTGGATTTGTCAACACTGTTTTCTCTTGCTACCGTTATTCTTCTTGTCTCACTATTGTTTGCTTAAATGTGTGTGCTTAAGGGATATACTCATTCTCAAGTAGCCATGAAAATACACAAAGCAGGTCATGACCAACGATGCTTTCTCCGTGCCCCCACATAGCGAAAGATAGTGATACCTCTTGAGAGCTGAGGTTATTTTCCCTCAGAATCATTTTCCTAGCTGCAGTAAAGCTTTCTGATAAATACGTAGCAGTTTGTTCTTCTTCCCCTTTCATTTTGAGTTCAGGCAAGTGCTTGAAGGTGTGTAAAGCTACCTCCGGGTGATGGAAAAGCAACCAACCCCTGCTGCCCACCTACTTATTTGGCAACTCTAACTACAAATGGCCTGTCATCAAGCCCTCTGCTGTCAACTGCCTGTGTGCAGTGGGCATTGACGGAGAGTCTGGTCTGTGGTCTGGCCCTGCACCTACCCATCCATGCAGCTAACCCCCAGTTCACACAGTCGATGGCCCTTGCTCAGCACTGGTTTGCAGCATGGAGGGTTGGTTGTGGTAGAATATAGCACACATTGGTAAATGCATTAGGTTTTGACTATGTGATTAATAATAAGCAGTTTTTTGTTGTAAGTTGTAGCTTGTTGAGTAGTTGTACTATATAAGTTACAGAAACTCTATTAAAGTGTTATCACTTGTTACGGTGTCGCGGTCACGAAACTTATCACATCGGTTGATCGCTGGATTTCCCTCCCCCTGTCCATGGCTGGGAGAGCATCCCTTATTAAAATAGTGGTGCTACCCCGTTTTTTGTATCTTTTTCTCAATATTCCTTATTACCCGGGTGCGTTTTTTTTTTAAGACCTTGAGAACTGAACTGTCGCCTATTCTGGGGGCGCAAACAGCCGCGACTGCGGTGGTCGATACTGACTCAGTCATATGATAAAGGGGGCTTCGACATTCCTGATTTTGAGGCTTACTATATATGTGCACAGGCGCATTACGCTTATCATTGGATGATCCCCACTCCCTTTATGCCTCAACTGGCAGTTGAAGACTGGATTGCGAATCCCCTTCCTCTGAATGGGCTCATACATTGCCCAGTGATGTCCATAGAAACGCCGTTCACCACTGTCACGTGCACTTTAGACACTTGGCGTCACATGGCGAAGTTACTGGGTTTTACCTTTCCATATTCTCCCCGGATGCCTCGAACATACCATCCCAGGCTTGAGCTCCTGCAGGAGCAGGGTTTCCAGTTGCTCTGCCGTCGCCTTCAGGTCACCTGCTGGGGTGACCTCTTCACCAATGGCCAGTTCAACCCTGCAGATCTCTTTTTTAAATCTCATAACCCTACTCCACTCGATGCTTTCTATTATATGATGCTGCGTCAAGGGATGAGGGAGATCCTGCCTGACTTTCCCAATGAGCCTGAGAACTTCCCCCCTTACACTTCATGCTATGCTCACAAGACGGCTCGCACTTGGTATCAGGCATGTACCGCCACATCAGGACATCCAGCCTCGGACTGGAGACCCCGGCCCGTTCACACTGGGCTACTGACCTAGCAACAGAGATTACTGACGAGCAGTGGCTTTATTGCTGTGACCTCACGGCCAGGATATCATCCAGCTGTAGGCTCAGGATAATCCACTTCAAATTCTTACAACGGCTATACTACACACCGGTAAGAAAGTTCAGGTTCCATTGTCCAGCGATGATAGATGCGAACGCTGTCGAGCGGAACACGCTGGCGTTTTTCATCTGTCCTGGGAATGTCCCCCGGTCAATGCCTACTGGCAACCGGTGCATACTGCCCTCGAATCCATGACCGGAGAATCGATAAACCCTGACCCTTTGCTGATGCTTCTGGGGCATACATCACACATCCCCAAGACCTGTAGGAAACTCCTTGACATTGCTTTGCTCCTTGCAAAACGGCGCGTGGCGTGTAGATGGGGTCTTGGCAGGGTCCCGAAGTTTGACTGGCTTGCCGACATGACCTACTGTCAGGAACAATCCGCCATTTTTGCTGAAACACTCCCGAACTCCAGTAGACCTAACGACATCTGGGGACCCTTTGTTGCATATTTACTTGTCCAGGGACATGATGATAATATTCAGACTGACGATGGAGTACGGGGTGAAGAAGATGTATATGTGGAATCCGCATGAATTACCACAAACGAACTCCGTTAAGATGCGATACTTCTAGACACTGTTTTCCCATGTTACTGTATAACCGATTATTTTATATGGATAGCTATTGTCTGTTTTGCTCTGAATGAGGGCCTAGACGCCAATTAATGTGAACTTTCGTACTGAACTGATCTATACTATCCCTATGATGTACATTGAATGATGGTTGTTGTCTCTATGTATCATACAGCGTACCTGACCTAATATTCTTCCCCTGCCATGAGATGATGCTATATCAGCGTGCGCTAACTGATTTGAATGATATAGGTGTTAATGCTATGTACCACATCACCAAGCCTTTTCTTGTTCTATGTTGAAAACTGAAAATAAAATCAATAAAAAAAGTGTTATCACTTGTTTATGTACAAAATACTCAACATTTTGTGCTGTTACTAGTGGAATAGTGCGGGTAAGTAATAGCAACATTTTGAAAAATGAAAAAGGGATATAATGGAATTAATTGATATATTAGCAATATGATGTGTTTAGAGGAGTTCTTACAACTTTTGGGCCCGGTCCCACTGCTCCTGCTAAACCATTCTAATCATGCCCCTAGTGCCCGCAAGATAACTACATTTGTGAATGCCTGTTTAGTAGTAAAATACAGTAAAATTTAGTGTGTAGAGGATGTATGACAACTTTTGGCCCAGTGCCACTGCACCATTCAAATCATGACCCTATTGCCTGTAAGGTAACATCACTTGTGACTATTTAGTAGTAACATATAGCAATGTTAGGTGTTTAGTGGGGTGCCTAGAGCCTTTGGTCCTGGTGCTACTGCATCTGCTGCTCCATTCAAATCATGACCCTATTGCCTGCTAGATGAATGCACTTTTGACTGTCTTGTTTAGTAGTAAAATGTAACAATAATCTGGGTTTACTAGGGTCCCTAAAGCTTTTGGCCCCAGAGCCACTGCACCAGCTAGGCCATTCATGACCCTGATATCTGCAAGATAACTGCACTTGTGGTTGCCTGTTTAGGAATAAAATATAGCAATATTAGGTGTTTAGCGGGGTGCCTGGAGCTTTTGGTCCCGGTACCACTGCACCTGCTGCACTATTGAAATCATGACCCTAGTGCTTGCCAGATGACAGCTGCACTTATGACTGCCTGTTTAGTTGTAAAACATAGCAATTTAAGGTGTTTAAAAGAGTTCTGACCACTTTTGAACATGGTGGCACTGCACCTGCTGCACCATTAAAATAATGACCCGTTGCCTGCAAGATAACTGCACTTGTGAGTGCCTGTTTTGTGTGCCTGTTAAGCAGTAAAATATAGCAATATTTGGTGTTTAGTGGAGTTATGACAACTTTTGGCTCCGGCGCCACTGCACCTGCTGCATGATTTAAATCAGGCCTCTTTCAATAGCAAGGTAACTGCAATTGTGACTGCCTGTTGAGTAGTCAAATATAGCAATATTAGGTGTTCAGAGGAGTTCTGACATCTTTTTGCCCAGGTGCTACTGCACCTGCTGTACGTTTCAAATCATGTTCCTCGTGCCTAAAAAAAAACTACACTTGTGACTGACTGTTTAGTTGTAAAATATAGAAATAATCTGTGTTTAGTGGGGTGCCTGGAGCTGCACCTGCTGCACTATTGAAATCATCACTCTAACGCTTGCTAGATAACTGCACTTGGACTGCCTGTTTAGTAGTAAAATATATCAATGTTAGGTGTTTAGTGGGGTGCCTCGAGCTGTTGGTCCTGGTGTCACTGTACCTGCTGCACCATTGACGTCAGGACCTTGTTGTCTGCGTGGTAGCTTCACTTGTGCATACCTGTTTATTTTCTAAATTTTGGCAATAATCTGGGTTTAGTGGGGTCTCTAGAGCTGTTGGCCCCGGTGCCACAGCACCTGCTGCACCATTCAAATCAAGACCCTTTAATTGCAAAGTAATTGCAATTGTGACTGCCTGTTTAGTAGTCAAATATAGCACTATGTGTTTAGAGGATGTTCGGACAACTTTTGGGCCCGGTGCTGCTGCACCATTCAAATCATGAAACTGTTGTCTGCAAGGTAAATGCTCTTGCCTGTTTAGTAGCAAACTATAGCATAGCTCAGTATATTATCTTTATTTTTAATGCAGGATGTTTATTACATGATCCTAATTACCAAATAGATTAAGTTGAAAAAATCAATCTGATAATGCCTTCAAAGTAAGGTACTGAGGCATGAATAGGAAATGCCACCACGTTCTAAGGCTAAACCATCTGCTTTAGACAGCTAAGTAATAAAAAGCCAGCATACTGTTAGAAGCTGTGTGCCTTTTCCGTGGGAAGAGATCTTATCTTAATAGTGAATAGGGCTTAAACAATGTGAACAGCTTTAGTAGAAGTATCGGAAATGTGTGCAACCAGAGGAAGTTAACAAAAAAAATTCCACACAAAAGCGAATGAACACAGTAATTCGGCATGGGTAACTGATAAGAGCCCCATTTTGAGATATATTAAATACAAGAGATTTCAAAAGAACCACACAAGCGGGGAATTTGGATATATAAATAAATTAAACTTTAAGTACACACTATCACTTCAAAATATTTTCCAGTTCATTATTTGACAACTCCAGGCTGCCAGAAATGAGTGCAGAGTGAAAATCGTAATGGAAAAGATTAACCAAACAACTGGTTCTCTACAGCAATCAAGGTGATTAGAGTTGATAGAAATAGTAGTGTTTCAATATTTAGCAGCAAGGTACGAGACAGATCTACCTCCTAATCTAGTCAGTTCGAATTTTGGCGAGCTCAGCAAACCACAAGGTGAAGCTGAAATAGTGATGGTCATCCTGCACTCAATAGGGTGGGCCGACATTCGCTGTAAGCTGGTTTCCCTTTGACAGGTTTGCAGCCAAGTCACAGGTTTATACTGGGAGAGCTAGCTGAGTCTCTGGGGTGTAGGCCTGGTGTTGATGCTAACTCTCAATAGAGCGTGGAAATTGCAGGTTTGGCAGAGGGAGCATCCTCCACTTTTTGTTAATGCCCCACATCCATCAAACTATAAATCAGCCAATAAGACTCTCTGTGGTGTAGTATTTTGCTACCCCTTGGATTTACCTTAATACCCAAATATATATAACATGGTAGACGGCAGGATACAGATAACATCTAAGAATGAATCACGACTACCTATGTCCAGCAAATGGTGCAGAGTTGCTGACTGTTTTGATGCCTCCCAGAAGACAGTGATGCTCAATTTTCAGGACTACTGATGAACTGGTAAATAGGTGCATTAAGTTGTCACTTAGCTAAAATCCATAGCAGGATTTGCTGAGAATGCTGCCTTAAGGCGTGCAACTGAACAATGTGATTAACAGTGCCTTGACAGTCTCCCGAAAAGCGACAAACAACTAATGAGGCAAAAGGTGGGCAATACACAAACACACACGACCCGGACTTGGACAATTTTGATTGAGGCAAGAGCGAGTAATGTTCTGTTTTTTACAAAAAACTACATCCCCCAGAATCACAAAGGTCACATGATCGCTTTAAGTAATCATGTGACAGGGCCGCCATCACCCACAGTGAGGTGAACGAGACGCTGTAGTAAGCTGAAAATAGGTAAGGAGCGCATTTGGGGTACTTGGAAGATATCCGCCGGCATTTATGTAGCAATTGGGGACTATAATCGTGCTCCGCTTTCTTCAATAGAGCGCGAAAGCGAGAACTACCAGAATGGATTAACGTGGTGTGCTCAGCGGGAGTTCGGCAGACCGATTGAAACGAGGTCAGTACGGACTTGCTGTGAACGGTACACAGCCACTTGCATTTAAATCCTCAAACTAAGAATCTGCACATTGTTATATTTTGACAGACTACCTGCATGGCCAAAAGTATCATACACACGAAGTGAGGCGCCCCAAAATTAACGTTGGACATAATCAGGTACGAAAGAACTTGGTAATGCTTGCAACACACCTTAATTTAGATAAATCCTCAAGTGGTCAACTAGTATTGTTTTGCCCTTAGGTCAAAAGGGAGCTGAGCTGTAGGGGCACGCCCACACACAGAACCATTAAGGTATGTCACGCAGTGTTTTTGTGAATGTAATCGCAATGAAAAACTTGAGTGTGAGTCTAACAGGATTTCATTGACATCCTGTAGATTGCATCCCAAAGACCAAGATTCAGATATAGGAGATTAGACGGCTACAGAAAAGGTAATATGGTTTTATCATACACCAGTAGGGTAGCAAAAGTACGAGGCTATGAGGAATAACACTAAAACATTCTTTGGTGTTTTTTTCTTTTACACACATGCAGATAAAAGTGACAAAGCCCTGAGGAGAACCCATAAGTGTTTATTGGTGTTCGAAACGCGTCGGCAGAACGGAGATAAAAATTTGAATTATTTATGATTATTGATTTGTAAACTATTATGTAATATCTCTGGTTGATTGTGACTTTGTTCACTACTGTTCTCTTTATTATAATCATTGATGGTCAGGGAGGCAAAGAGTTGATATTTGCCTGGGGAACAGTCAAGAAATGTATAAGCTATGTTGTGTACAGTGAATGTATATATTTATGTATTAATGTTTTGTGGTGAATGTTTTTGTATAAGTTGTTGTATATATGTGATATACGTGTAGTGTTGTCTTTCTGACATAAACTAATGATTTTTTCAAAAAATTGAAGTGAAAAACAGGTAAAAATAAATATACCTAACACATCTAAATAATATTGATTTGTTGCTTAAATTGTGGAGCAAACAAAACAAGGTGGGCTGGCACTTTTCCCTTTTTCTTAGTTTGACAGTCTCTGCAGCGGTGCTGTAGAAAACTACACTGTATATGGTCTTGACAGTACCCTCACTATTCCTCCCAGGCTCCCATCAGGCTTAAAAGGAGAGCATGTTCAAAACAACAAACCAACCAGGTTGCATTAACAAAAAAGCTGACTTACAAGGGTGATCTGAAGATTCATAGCCTACCCAATCAATCAAGTACTGTTGTTCCCCTCTCATTCTTCTACAGTGTAAAATAGCCTTTATGTCTTACTTGAGGGCGTTTCTCAAGATTACAGGAGGCAGAGAAAAGGAATGTTATTTCAATGAGGGAACTGTTTTAAGAAGGGAAATGCAAGATTCACTCCTCAGTTAGTGGGAAGGGTAAGTTTCACAGCCAATGGGTTAAATAAATGAGATCATAGAGGCCTATGAACAGGGCATCAAACTTGACATGAAAACCAGGAAGTTTCAGGTAGAGCGGAAAAAGCAAACTTAACCACTCACTTTGTAAGTAACAGCTTGCTGCCTGTGTATGTCTCTTTCTATTGTACTTTACCTGCAGTGAATGGTTGCATTACACTTTTAAGTATCTGTTATAATGACTAAATCAGAGCCGAAGCAGATGGTGCATTTTGTTTGGCAACAGTTTTTGGCAATATATGAGGATGAAAACCATTTGTACTGCAAAATGGTGACATGGTAGGTCCAACGTATTGGGTACTATTCCAGTTTTGATACTGGTCTATGACTAAAATACTTTTTATTGCATAGATTTGTAGATGGGAAGGGCATGCCATCATATTTACGGTGCTGCCCATTACATCATCACACTTATATTGGAATCAATTTACATTGCAAACCTTTACATTGCTAATCACCTTTTTAGGTCTCGCCTATTAATCCCGCAAAGGATAATAGACGAGAGTATAGAGGGCAAACCAAGGTCTGAAACCATCGCGGATTTCGGACAGTTCTTGTGGTGCACTCGTGCGGAATGCGTGTCCACATCAAAGCCATCAGCCTCCCTCCCACAGGCATCTGTTGCTTCCCCAGCGGGCGCAGTGCGCGCTCGGCCTCACTTCTCCTCCCCCCTAATTACATCCCGCTTTCACTGGCCGTGAGCCACACTTCAAAGGGGCCGCCAATGCTTGTTCTCCTCTCAGCTTCTCCTTACTTTCACCCCTCGCCCCACCCGGCCTCTCCAGCTCGTAACGTCGCCGCCATTCTATCAATAATCCCCAAATTCTCCACGGACCACCCTCAGGCGTTTTTCACAAAGTAACTGCTCTTATTTCACACTCTCCAGTATCACCTGCTTTCACTTTCACGACTGCGAGGCCGTGAGCTTCACTTCAAAGGGGCCGCCAATGCTTGTTTGTGCCTTTCTGCCCTCTGTTACACTTTTTGTGCCTTTCTGCCCAATGCAGTACATTACCGCACATCACTGCATGTCTTTTAATCATAGCAGCTTCTCTTTATGACCCCTTTTCTGGGAATCGCTTGCCATTTCACTTCTGTTATCAGTTTAAAGATGGTATCACCATGCAGTCAGCAGGCTACTGCAGACCGACATGTACTACACCTTACACTCTGCCTGCACATCATAGTGCATTTCATAATCCCTGTACCTTACGCACTTCTTACATCTGCATGTGCTACCCTGTACAATCTCAGCCTTTCACACCTGGGTGCCTTTGACAATCCCGTTGTCGCACACACTGCTTACATCGTTACATGATGACACGCATTCCTCTCCCTGATCAACAGGATAACTCGACTGAAGCCGGAAGCTTGATGCCTGGTAGGCGCTACAAGGATGAATGTTAGTATTTCTGTATCTCTCTGTACCTCTGTGTTTGTGTTTTGAGTCTGTCTGCTTGTATGGAGGGGTGTCTCTTTGAGACTTAAGTGTGTACAACACCTTAGTTGTTCCTTATAACGTAATTTATTGTGACATGGTTACTTGACTTTGTGTGTGTGTGTGCATCATTTCGCCATCGTGCTTATAGTGCCTCAAGCGGTCACTGAGAAAGGGATGCCAGCCAGATACTCACTGCTCAATATGCATCCCTTTCTCCACTCTACAGCACTGGTCTCTCCCAGGTCACGGTTCGCGTCCCTACTAAGGTCCATCTCCCACACTCTCATTGCAGGTCCCAGGGTTCAGTGGGAGGTGTAACAAAGCCAGAGGGATATGAGCACTTCTTGGCCCTTTCTGGCAGACAAAGCTGAATGTTGTCAAGTCACACAGCAGAGAATGGACTACCAGGGTTTGGCGCCCTAACCCGCCTCGTCCAGAGCCTCCAAAGTACTTGCTGCCACTTGAAGCAGGTTTGCAAGAGAGCACACGCATAAAAGAAGACACTGAGCGACAACTAAGCATGTGCGCAGGCCACACACACTCGTCACACACACACCTTCTGCGAATGCTTCTTACACACTAACCTGCGGATATTCATTATACTGCCCGGTCAGACAACACAGATCCACTGTACATGCAGTGTACTGAGTCTAGGATGTTTCTGTTATCAGATTAAAGTTGGTATCACCATACATTCAGCAGGCCACTGCACCATCCGTGCAGCGGGGGTCCTGGAGAGAAGCCAGTCTCTGGGAAACCTCTGAGCAAATGGGTTTTCCCAACAAAAAAGTTGCACTGGAGTGGATGCTGCGTGTGTGCTGATAAAGGAGCACTCTAGTCAGTCCCTGCTTGTGCCCTGGGGGCACTGTAAAGTGCACGCTCCATCGGAGCGAAGAAATGCAGAAGACACTACAATCGGTCTTCACAGGCTGAGGGAACTGCTGTATGGTGCCATGCTGAGCAAACAAAAGGCGCAATGGTGAAATATGAAAGTGGCCACCTGACAAGATTTAAAGACCTGTTTTCACTCGCGCTGGAAATGAAAAGGCAGGGTGAACAGCTGTGTGTAAGGACTGTGTGTGCGTCACTGCTCGTTCTTGCTGCAATACTCCAGGGTGCCGCAAGAACACTTATGACCTCTGTTAGACTCGTTTTTTGTGCCTTTCTGCCCTCTGCATCACCACATCATCACTCAGCGCTACCCCAGCATCACTCAGCACCACCACATTATCACTCAGCACCACCACATTATCACTCAGCACCACTCAGCACCACCACAGCGCCACCACAGCACCACTCAGCGCCACCACAGCACCACTCAGCGCCACCACTCAGCGCCACCACAGCACCACTCAGCGCCACCACAGCACCACTCAGCGCCACCACAGCACCACTCAGCGCCACCACAGCATCACTCAGCACCACCACAGCACCACTCAGCAGCACCACAGCACCACTCAGCACCACCACAGCATCAATCTGCGCAACCATTCAACAACAACTGGTTCAAATATGTTCTCTCAATGTTTCAAGCTTTATTACAAATGTCACAAAAAGATGTTAATATTTCACTTCTGTTCTTGGATTTTCGTCACAATAAAATACACTGAACATAATCTTCACAAAAGTTATTTACAAAAGTTTAAGCTATTGCCATTATAAATTACAATAACTTTTATTTAAGTATTAATTATTTTAAAAAATTAAAAGCCATTGTTATTTGTAATATCAATACATCTAAGTCACGTAAATACAACACATATTGCATTACAAATGCTATAGGTGTCACATTTGCGAAAGTTAAAACTATTGGCATTGTAAATGACAAAGCTATTAATTTTGCTATTTTCAAAAGCAACACATAAATACAAAATTTGTCATTTACAATACCAATAGCTCAAACTTTCTTAATGCGAGACCTATTGCATTGCAAATGCTTGTTTGGAAAATTGCAATCTAATTTTAGCTCAACAGTTGGGATTAAGGAAAAAGACAATTAAGGTAAGTATGAAGTGACGATGTAGTGGTTAAAGACGTGAAAGTGTAGATGTAGACATTGTGATGGCTGTAGACACAGTAATAGCTTAATGCATTGAATTAAAATAATGTGTGGTTGCTGTGAGTGATGCCGTGCTGTACCTCAAGTTTTGAGTTTTCATTAAGTTGAAAATTGTAAAGCTTAAAGTGTGTTTCTGTTTAATTTTGCAGAAGACATTGTAGCACATGATTTAATTGAGCGAATGATAAACATGGATCCACAGAAGCGCCCATCTGCTAAATGTGTGCTCAAGCACCCTTTCTTTTGGAATTTGGAAAAACAACTCCAATTTTTTCAGGTGAGTTACTTAATTTTGTGCTTCACTTTTTACTGAGATTCAAATCTATGACCAAGTCGCAAAAACAGTTTGTTACTGGTATCTTCGCATGTGAACTAATGATCACTCTACACATCCACATATTATTCACATATTATTCCCTCAGCCGTGGCACTGCACACTGCCTAGAATGCTAAAGCCAATGACATGGCCATTATTTTCAAGAGCAGCCTCATACACTCCATTCCTATATCTTGCTTTGAATAATCTCACAAGGCATAGCACCAGCTACAATCAAATGGACAATGATGAAAAGTCTAAAATTGTCTCAAGAATTGTGCAGCACCAATTGCAGCATACTCCATAAAACTAGGAAAAACAAAAAATACAAACTTGGCACCGTACCTTCTCCAGTATTGTATCCTTTATAGATTCACATGCTTGAATATTCCCCGTCGTCATGGTGGGAGTCCCACGGTAACCGAAGAAATAGCAGTAATAAAACTTTACTATAGACCTCCATAGAACAGAAAAACTCACTTAAGTAACTTTTCAGCCTCATCCAAATGTCAGCCAATCACAGCAGAGACCTCATAGTTTCCTTCCCCACCAAGCCACTATAACTCAGATTTTTTACTGCACGTCTTGTGATAAGGAGTTCAGTTACAGTATTTCTTCTTCAGCGTTTGACCTCCAGTCTCAGCTTTCTAATCTCAAGGTATTGTAGTGTAGCTCCTATTTTCCCAATAGGCTCTGCGCATTGGAATAGTACCTACAGCAGTAAAGGCCTAGGCCAGACGTTAACTAGGTCTACTACTGTCGATACTAGACTTAATTTTTGGGTTTGCCAGGTAAGCTCAGAGTTCGCTAGAAACTTTCTCGAATGTTCAAGGAAGGAATTAACTCCCCTGATTAGACAAGAAGGGATTTAGTTTCTGACAACCATAGAACATGACAACTTTGCTCTCCCCTAATCAAGAGTCAATCTCGAGAGTCGTGTGAGCACAAGGCAATTATTTTACTCAGTCAGTACGTGCATTCTTAGTCTCATCAGAATGTAGAGAAAAGGAAGAGACGGGCGTGTTCAATAAAAGATGTTATTTATTGATCAGTCTCTTTTCTCATACATGAGAAATGGATCGATATTATTGCAATACTTATAGTTAAGTAAAGTGCATACATTAAAAGCAATAGTATAAAATAATACTGTAAAAACATTGATATGGTTTCTGAGCCATATGATGTTTAAAATGATTAAAATATATTTACATACACATATACATTTGACTAAACGTACTCAACTGGTGTTTCTAAATACGCCTACCCCGTGTACCTGACCTAAGTCTAATGCGTGGGCGGGAATAGAAAGTTACAGTTTAAGTTAAGTTTGTTTTTGCCAAGTGAATAACTAAAGAATTCTCTGTGAGGGGTTATTCAGTTCTGTACCTGGAATTTAGGATGAATGAGGAATGGTATCTCTTTCTCTGCTCTCGATATTCCAGGCTGCCTGCGAGGGCTGCCCGAAAGCGCCGGTGCTGGGTCTCTCGGCTTGAGATAGCAGCGCGTCTCTCAGCGCGTCAGGAAGGCGGGGCTGCTGCCAGCGGGGTCTGCTTCTGCTCTCGGCTTCGGCAAGTATGGCTGCTCCGTCTTGTCACCACGCGTGTGTTTGCATAGGGCAAGGTCGGCAATATTTATACCTTAAAGGTGCCGAGATTGACGTAAGGATGGACATAGATACGTCAATAAAGATGTCATACGACTTGCTCGTTAGCACATTCTTTACTAAAGTTCTCTGTGAAATCAAAACAATGGCCGCACGGATTATCCAGGTTGTCATAGGTTTGATTTGTTATGAGAACGTCGTATGCCTTATCAGGGGCTGGAGGAATGTCGCTTGTCTAATTAGATCTCAAGCGTTATGACCTAATCAGATAACACGTTCCTGTGCCGTAGTGTGACTGCGTCAGATAACGGTATCTGCATCATGGGGGCTTTTCTTGCCTCATGGGCTGACTGTTAGTTAACTTGATAGTTAGTTTAACCAGAATAGGGTCAGGAATAGGGGGACTGATTCAAGACCTATAGAAATACATGACACCCACTCCACGCTAACTATGGACATATTTACTAATCTATGCATAGTATAACATAGTACAACATACTATAGAGTATAGTGTATACCTTACCACCCCAAAATACATAAATGCATTTTAAAATTTTCAAATATACTGAAAAATTGCAGGCATATATATTGTATGCACTTAAGCTATGGTTTAAATGCAAAAGTAAACACGCATTTGTATGCATTATTGCTTATTGGTATATGAGAAATACACATGAAATGGCTCTTAATATGGCTATACAGAAAGGAAGTTCGAGACCATCTCATCACATAATAAAATATTTGTGAACATCCCAGCGGGCAACTAAAGTTTTATAAAGTATCTAAAAATAGAAATCTTAGTTCTCTAGGAATAGTTTCTTACTTTAAGCAGAAGATAAGTGTCCCGAAAAATTTGTGAAAAATAATTTGGGGCTGCTAAAAAATTGTTGTCCGTGAACTGGTGGGAAGAATTGTTCATGTGACTTTATTTTTAAAGTTGAAGGCCGAATTCAGGGAACGCCGTGTGCGAGCTTGCTCAAAAGTCTCTATTTCTGTTCTGGAGAGAACATCATATCATTCAGGCTTTCGAAAAAACTGTCAACAGCTTCATGGGAAAGTTCCACTAAGTCGGAAATAGGGGTAACCATGCATTCGTGCGCATGATTGTCTGCATTGACATTCTGATTCGCATTGCTGACAGAAGGTCGTACCTGTTCGATGCTGCTTTCATCTTGAACTTCACTACTCTTCAATCGCAGTGGTGAAGATTCCACGAATGCCGTCATCAGGATTGGCAGCCTTTGAGGGCAGCACAAAGCGTGAACCTTGGTAGGAACCAACAGTGTATCTGCATCCACTGGCGCATCCGATTGTAGCGTCAGACAGGTGTCTAACACGCATTCTTCTCCGCATAGCAGACACCTTAGTACAGGTAAAACACACCTTTGCCACATTGGTCGAAATGATAGAAACCAAGTCATGTTCAGGTCTCTAAGCCGGGAGAGTCCCAGGATTTTTGATATCCGGTCCCGGTATCCAATGGCTAGGATCGTATCTTCCATTGTCGCGAGAGTTTGATCTGTGACATGGGTTGCCATAACGAAAAATAAGGACTAGGAATAGGATTCCTGCAATTAGTCCCAGGATCAGGGGAAGTCCGCCAAAAATCGAATGGACGAAATCTGGAAAAATACCCAGTATGGCTTTGAATGGTGTTAATGCCATCGAAAATACTGTCTTAAATACTCCTGAGATCCCATTGGTATCAGAAATATTTAAGATTTCGCTCAGGATTTCCTCGAAATGTACGGGGGAATTAGTTGATAATAATGTATGTATCTCTGCAGTCGTCCTTGCGACTTGTAGATCATACGTTTCTTTTGATGACGTGAGCCTTGTAGGCGTCTGAAGAAGCACTGTTTTCATTCTGCTTAAAGTATCTATTCGAATAGAAGTAATTTTCAAACTGGGCCATGCCCTTGCCTCCCTGTCTGGAAAGGAGCTGGGGAATAAAGAACGTCCACAGCACTTGACCTTCGCCGTTGTAGTTACTAGATAAGGAGTCCCGGGCATAAGACTGCAACATCTGCGGTCTACAATAAGAATGTAACTCCCATTATAGAGTCTTTGAAAGAATGGTTCTATTTCAGTTGCAGGTGCGCCTTGCTGGTGACATGAAAGGTTGTATGAATTCCCTTCACAGGCTCCATGCAAACTAATTCCGTTACACAGAAGCGTGCCGCTTAGTGACATAGCACAATTGTTGCCACTAAGAAACACTTTCTGTCCTTTATTACTGACACATGCATGTGAATAGGGCAGGTTCCAAGTTGTTTTAAGGTACCCCTTTCCCAATTTCTCGTACATGCCAGCCTGTATATATTTTTGGCAGTATTGAAACCTGAAGGTTGAGATTGGAATATTTATGATTCCGTGGATTATCCATTCACTGACAGGTCGTTCTGACATTGTCATTGGTAATCTTTCTAGTTTTTCAATGCTCAAGATTGTATAATCAGCACCCTTTTGCGCCATACCGATTTGTCTATCAGTAAGGTTAAAGATTTGGAATAGTGACGTTGTGTTGATTAAACGCCAAGGCACATAGCCTGAATGCAGATTTTGTAACGTCCAGCCAAGCTGTACAATGGAACGCAATTGTGACTGACCATGTTGTAATAACAGTAAGTCTTGCGATAATATATCGATTGCTGAAGACACAATGCTGTCCAATGAAAAAATTCTGGAGGACAGAGTCATTAACCCATTGTCCACTACAGAAAGTGATTTTTCCAAATTAATACGGTCAATTTCCCGTATTCTTTCTGCTGTCTCAATTTGAGTAACCTTCCAGGCCTCATTGTATGCTGCATATACAGAGGCTGCTATGAAACGCTTTTGACGCTGTTTGCGTGGTCCCATTATGAAATCACGCAAGTCAGCACCATCAGTAAGTAAAGTTAGGTGTTGCTTAATTTCAGGCAGTGTGGAAGTCTGTAGCCATTGAAGGCATAATTTGCCCACACTGTAGGTTGTTATTATCCCTGGGTGATGTCTTTGGGGATATCTAGGGTCTGGCCTGGTCATTTTGAAACCCTGTGTTTTATTCAGGAATCTATCTTGACAGTAATTTGTATCTGTGGGCCAGATCAACCATTGTTTCCAATCAGGATGTGTTCTGTTTTGGTTTATTATATGGTTTACGTCTATATCTTCATCTGTATCAGAGCTATTGCTAAATATTGTTGGCTTTGGAATAGACGGTTTAATTAAATCTTTGATTTTGGCTAAGCCAAGACAGGTGGTTTGTTGAACAGTGTCATTTAAAAATATCATTTGTTCTGGGATCATGCAGGCTCTAAACAAAGCTTCTATACCCTGTACTTGCCATTCTTTTGTACCCCAAACACTTTTCAAATCAACATTTTTGTCCCAATAATCAAATCCAAAAGTATTCATTTTTTCAAAGAACGAATCTGAATATATCAATTTTATAACTTAAAACATTTCTAGGTTGTGCAGATTTATGTAAAAAATGGTTACCATAATGGTTATAGCAATACATACTATCATAATTTGTAGAACCTTGCAAATAATCATGTTTTGTAAATTTAGCAGACATTACTAAGTCAGACATCATGTTGTTAATACTTTCGAAGTCCCAATCATCAGCAAATGAGTTTGGTTTTGCAAAGTCACTCAAGGAGATTTTGATTTGGTGTGGATATTTCAGGATCTCGACCGGACCATAAATTTCATAGTCAGTGTTGTCCCAGGCTACCCCACCAGGTATAGGATTGGCTGTGAAGTTGGCTGAAGAAAGTTCTCTTTTCTCGATGTGTGAAGATGTGTGTGGTTTGAGGACCAAGTTGATGTTCTGACTTGCTGTGTCCATTTTAGCATATTTTCCCTCAATGAAGCGTCCCAAAGTAAATACCATGATGAGCCAAAGTATGAGGATAGATGCGCCAAAACCCACCCAAAATTCAATCCATGGAGAAACCAGATATGTTTCTTTCAGTTGTTTGAAAAGTTCCTTCGCTTTGTCTTTAAAGGATTTTGATGATGGCTGTGTCTTTGATTCACTGAAGCCGTCAGAGGAATCATCGAAGTTGATGAAGAAACCGGATGCAGTTCTGTCAATTGTTCCAATTGGTTCAGGATTTCTGTTTTTTGCATTTTCACTTGGTACTTCAGTATAGATTGGTGTGTTTCTGCTAAATGTCTTTATTTGGGTTTTCAGAGGTCTGAGTTCTATTGCATTGTTGCATAGTCCTTCTTGTTCTTCTGCAGGCGTTTCGAATGTGATGAGCCTTTTTGATAGGACCTCTGTACTGGTAGCAAACCTAGGTGTTCTGCTACTTATTGGGAGTCCACTTGGCCTACTGTTTGTTATCGGCCACATGTTGTGGTTTTACCAGGTCGATGGATACAACTCGGTTCTCCTTTTTTCCAGCAAGTGGCGGTAGTACAACTGATCTTGTCCCGTTGACAGACAAGACAGGAACTGCTTTTCTGTAAGAAGGCCCAAATTCCTTCTTTACCGCGATCTTCTCCCTGACTAGATCCCCGACTTTTGGAATCCAGACAGGTCTTGCTGGGACAGGTGGTGATTCTTCAGTGGTCGTTGGCTGTTGTTTCAACTGTATGTTGCTCAGGTCTTTTCTTGTTTTGTTTAAGTCCTGCAAAATAGCCAAACGGTCTTTGACATCAAAGGTTTTTTCTATTACCACTGAAGTCTGACTATCAAGGTCAGAGATCAACATCCTAGTTCCGAATAATAATTCGTACGGACTGAATCCCTTCAGAGAATTTCTTAGCAAGTTATTTAGACTATGTTGGACACTTATTAGATGTTTGACCCACCCAGCTCCCGAACCTAATATCCTTTCCATTATAGATTACTTTCTGCCTTGGTTTTTTCTTTACACCATCCCGTACCCTCAGGAAGGAAGTGAGAAGATTCCCGCTGGGCTGTGCTCATTTGGCCATGTTTCCCCCCCAGACTGGATTGCCTGAGTGAAAACAATGGTCGAACGTAGCATGCTCTTAGCGTATATGCCATTTAGACTCGCAAATCTTTGTATAACAGTCCGGACGTCAGCCGAGTGCTGAGGATCTACATTATAAGTGGAAACTAGCCTGTATATGTTAATCGCAAGCCATTCATTTTGCTGGTAATATTATCTGCCTTGATACGACGAGGTATTAAACTGCTTCTCTCCCCACTGCGATCTCTGTTGCAGTTTGGGCAGTTTTTTACAAACATGGTGTAGTGCAGGCTCATGCCTGGCCACCAGTACCGTGATTGTAATTCTTCCAGAGAATCTTTTAATTTAAGGTGTCTGAGACCCTTGCCCATGTGTGCGTCTGCGATTAACAAGTTTCTCCTGTCCATGTTTGGAATTACTCTATCCCCCACTCCAGGGATTCGAGCAAAAGGGACGGAGTTTGCATCGATTATGTATGTATAATTGAGTGGATAGTTGATCGGTAACGCTGAGCAGTCGCCTTTTGATGACGTTTTCACCGCCAGCATTGTTTCACCGTCAATGTATTTTAATGTACGCTTTTTTCGATCTACGGGAGCCGGTTTAGTGGCTGCCGCTGCGGCTGTTTCAGCCAATGAATTCCCTACAACGTGAACGCCATCACGCTGGTGACTCAGTGAGTGTGTCACGTGAGTCTTTGGTAGTTCTTTTTGTAAAAGAGCTATTTGTTCCCAGAGCAGTTTCTGTTTTATTGGTGCATCTGTGTCATCCTTGTAACCGTTCAGAATCCATGTCTGCAAATCCTTGTTATATGCTTTGACGCAGTAATATGAATCTGACACTATAAGTGTCGGGAATTCGCGATCCGCATTATCTAGCGCCATTTTCAAAGCTATTATTTCAGTTTGTTGTTCTGAATTAGTTTCTACTGAGTGTGATTTTGTTAATAGAGGTCTTAGTCTACCTCCGCGCCACACTTCTTTTGTAATCTCACATGTGGGATTGTATGCATGTTCTCCCCAAACGGAGGGTTGAGCATGTCCGTCTGTATAGATTACACAGGCGTAATGTCGTAGAGGAAGAATGTCGATTGGCAGAGGATACGTCTTTTCATATTTTAGATTTTTTAATTCTTCTAGTTCTGGATCAAAGAAGTAGTATACTTTGTCCATTGTGATTGAATTCACCCATTGTATCCATTCCGGATTCAATGTTGTTGTTGGTAAATTACACGGTGTTGTTAGTGCCTCAAAGGCTGATTCTGCTGTTCTGACTGTGATATGTCTGCCGTCAGCTATCTCTTTTTCTCTAGCTATTGCGGTTTGAACTGCACGAATGATTTTTTCTGTATTACTGAATTTCTGTTCAGCTTCTGTGTACAAGTGTGATTTGAATGCAATTGGTACCTTTTCTCCCTCATTAGAGGTCAGGTATGTGAATCCGCATCTCCCTGGGATGACTCGGATCACAAGATTGCGTGTGTTATCACGTGTTTCTAATTTTGTTTTAATTAGCATGTCTGTTTGTAAGGATCTCAAAATTTCTGTGTGTGTTTGAGTCCAATTGGATCTTTTAAAGTCTGGTTTAATTAGATCATAAAGGGGTTTGACCCTTTCTGCGTAATTTGCAATGTATGTTCTTCCGAAATTTAGGAAGCCTAGAATTGACTGTAGGTTTTTTAGTGTTTTAGGAGCTTGGATTACGGCACATTTCTCTAGGAAATTGTCAGCCAAGCTTTTGCCTTCACTTGATAACTCATATCCTAAGAATAGGACCGTCAGATGGGCAATTCTGGACTTTTTAAAGTTGAATTTGTAACCCTCTGCAGCGAACCCAAGTATTATGGTGTTCACCCTTTTCAAGTGAGTCTCCAAGTCATCATCTGTTAAGTAAATGTCATCGACATAAGATAATGCTTCATCATCATATAGTTGTAGTAATTCTGTTACTCTCGCTGAGAATACCCCCGGGCTGTTCTTGTACCCCTGGGCTAACCGACAGAATTGCTTTTGAGTGCCATTTACTGAGAATGCAGTTAAATATCTGCTCTCTGGTGCTATGTTTTGACAAAAGAATCCATTGGAGATGTCCAAGGTTGTTTTGTATTTTTTGCGCACTATGTTATTCATTAGTGCAGCACTGTGTGAGTTTTGCACTGCAAAGGTTTTGCAACATGTGTTAAGGTGTCGGTAATCCAAAACTAGACGATATGAATTGTCTGGTTTGGAGACCGGAAACAAAGGATTGTTCATTTGTGAGGTGCAAGTTTCAATCACCCCCTGGTATTCTAGCTGATCTAGTATTTCATTTACCTGTTTTTTCGCTTCTTGCTTAATTGGGTACTGCCTTTGTGCAGTAGGTTGTGATTTTAACTGGATTTTGTGAGGAGGAGAATCCTATCCCATCCTACATGATTTTTATATAAAGCAGGTGCTAAGGCCACTGCCCACTTTCTAGCAAGTGTGTATTTTTTATGAATCGGTATTTGATTCGAGAAGGCAGGCATAATTACTTCTTCGCCATGAGGGCACTCCCTGACAAACTCTGGTGGCCAGTCTTTTTCAGCTAGAAGGATGTCATAGCCTTTGGAGAGGTTATCCCAAAATAGTCCCCTAATTTTCCTAGTCTTATCTCCCTCTATACGTAATGTTATCTCGTATATCTTGTGGGGCTTGCTAACTCTGGTGTCTGCAGTTTCCACTTGAAGGTATTCATTCGTGTCCACTGTCTCCAGATGATTCATAAGGACTTTGCGAGCTATGCTCACCTCTGCTGCGCTGTCTAGCATTGTCTGAGCCCATTCTCCGTTTTTCAGTTGTGTCCTCAGTATTCTCGGCATTTTTAACTACCTTGATACTGGCTACCTTCTTTTTTGGAAATTGTAATTTCTTTTTTAGCTGAGCAGGTTCCTTGTCTTTGGACTTGGCGTGCTCTTCTGATCGTCCTCTTCTTTCCGATTTCTGCGAGGAATTCTGAAAAGATTGAGAGGGACGTGTATCAATGTCTTGATATCTATCAGGTTTTTTAATATTATCCCTATTTCTAAGGTTATATCTATTCCCCGAGGGGTCACTCTGCGGTGACCTCTGTCTTTGGTTTGGAGATTTCTCTCTTCGCCTAGGAGACCTTCCTCGGGACTGGAATTTCTTTTCTTTAGGATTGGATTGTTTGTTTCCATCCCAGTTCTTTTTTGGTGAATTATTATTAAAAAATATTTTTTCTGGACTTGTAGTCAGTTGCGGTTTTACTGGTATTCCACCTAGACTATCTCTGCCTAGTTCTTCATAGGATTTTTCTATGATTCTTGCAATTTCAGCTGGTTGGTCTGCTATATCTGTCTCTTTTAACCTCTGGCGGATCGCCACGTTTGCTGCTTCACCTTTTATGTTGGCTAGTAATATAGCCGAGACCTGCTTGAAGTCTTTCAGTAATTTCATACCAGGAGTTAAAGCAGGTTCTGGACCGTATTCATCTTGAATTTGTTTTAGCACATCTGGTATTACCGAAATGGATGGAACACCGTGCGTTTTTGTGTAGATTGAAGCAAAGACTGTACCCCAAGTGTCACAGTCCTCAATGTGTGGTGCGATTCCCATTGGGAGACATATAGTCAGAATCCTGTGTCTTTCTAATGGGGTGGTGTCAGGAAACACCGCCTCTATTTGGGTAATTTTCTGTGCCAACCAGAATGGTATCTGTTCCCGTTTAGCTGGAACTTTACCTAGGCAGGATTGGATGTTCTGTGGTGTAATTTTGTTTGTGTTCCCCTGGTGAGGGGTCAGCTGTGGAAGTTTAATCGCTGGCTGAATTGTTGAAGTCCGCATTACATACTGAACTAATTGTCTATGAATTTTTAGTAGTTGTTTTAGCTGTATTAACAGCTCTGCTGCAGGCATTCTTTCGATGTCTGGATGTGGTGTGTATCCGGCTAAGACCGGCCACGTTGCTCCTGGTCTACCTAAAGGACCGAGCCTGGTGATGTGATTATTATGTTTTAGGGCGCCATCAAATAAGAGCAAATGCTCTTGGAATTTGAGTGGTACTTCCACCTCCTCAAAAGGAGTGTACTCATTAGGAGGTTCCTCTATTTTGTAATAGTGGAAGTACTTTGTTACAGCATTAGCTGCTGGAAAATGTATCCATGAATAGTATACCTCTGTCTGCCGATATTCGTGTGCCTCAATTACGAATATGACTGTGCCACCTCTAGGTGTCAGTCCATTTTCTATAAGTTTTAAGGTTATAGATCTCCTTTTAATGACCGGAATGAGTATTATATCCGCGTCTGCTGCTTGCATGGTAGCATCAGCATCTGCGAGTTCAGTTGCTAATCTAACTGCCTCTCTTCATCACTGTCTCCCATTTTACAGACAGGATGGTATTATGTCTATTTGCAGATCAGGTTTCTTTATGGAACAAAGATTAGATGCACAATATTTTGGAACTGTTTATCCTTCAACGTTGACTTGACCAAGAACCGTACATAGGAGTTCCCTCCTGCGAGGTTATTGGAGGATATAACCTTTCACCCACTCCAGACGTCTTTGGAGTATTTGGGAAAAGTGGTCTGAGTGAGAAAGCACGACTGAGTTACTCTAAATGTATTACGTTAGTTTTATCGCCCTTTCCAAACGCGTTGGGCGCCATGTAGTGTAGCTCCTATTTTCCCAATAGGCTCTGCGCATTGGAATAGTACCTACAGCAGTAAAGGCCTAGGCCAGACGTTAACTAGGTCTACTACTGTCGATACTAGACTTAATTTTTGGGTTTGCCAGCTAAGCTCAGAGTTCGCTAGAAACTTTCTCGAATGTTCAAGGAAGGAATTAACTCCCCTGATTAGACAAGAAGGGATTTAGTTTCGGACAACCATAGAACATGACAACTTTGCTCTCCCCTAATCAAGAGTCAATCTCGAGAGTCGTGTGAGCACAAGGCAATTATTTTACTCAGTCAGTACGTGCATTCTTAGTCTCATCAGAATGTAGAGAAAAGGAAGAGACGGGCGTGTTCAATAAAAGATGTTATTTATTGATCAGTCTCTTTTCTCATACATGAGAAATGGATCGATATTATTGCAATACTTATAGTTAAGTAAAGTGCATACATTAAAAGCAATAGTATAAAATAATACTGTAAAAACATTGATATGGTTTCTGAGCCATATGATGTTTAAAATGATTAAAATATATTTACATACACATATACATTTGACTAAACGTACTCAACTGGTGTTTCTAAATACGCCTACCCCGTGTACCTGACCTAAGTCTAATGCGTGGGCGGGAATAGAAAGTTACAGTTTAAGTTAAGTTTGTTTTTGCCAAGTGAATAACTAAAGAATTCTCTGTGAGGGGTTATTCAGTTCTGTACCTGGAATTTAGGATGAATGAGGAATGGTATCTCTTTCTCTGCTCTCGATATTCCAGGCTGCCTGCGAGGGCTGCCCGAAAGCGCCGGTGCTGGGTCTCTCGGCTTGAGATAGCAGCGCGTCAGGAAGGCGGGGCTGCTGCCAGCGGGGTCTGCTTCTGCTCTCGGCTTCGGCAAGTATGGCTGCTCCGTCTTGTCACCACGCGTGTGTTTGCATAGGGCAAGGTCGGCAATATTTATACCTTAAAGGTGCCGAGATTGACGTAAGGATGGACATAGATACGTCAATAAAGATGTCATACGACTTGCTAGTTAGCACATTCTTTACTAAAGTTCTCTGTGAAATCAAAACAATGGCCGCACGGATTATCCAGGTTGTCATAGGTTTGATTTGTTATGAGAACGTCGTATGCCTTATCAGGGGCTGGAGGAATGTCGCTTGTCTAATTAGATCTCAAGCGTTATGACCTAATCAGATAACACGTTCCTGTGCCGTAGTGTGACTGCGTCAGATAACGGTATCTGCATCATGGGGGCTTTTCTTGCCTCATGGGCTGACTGTTAGTTAACTTGATAGTTAGTTTAACCAGAATAGGGTCAGGAATAGGGGGACTGATTCAGGACCTTTAGAAATACATGACAGTATTTGTTGGACTTTATTCTTCTGCCCTTCCTTCAGTGTTGAGATGCCAAAGCCTATAAAAGTGCTGTTTAGGCCCCGTAAGACCTGTGGCTATTTTCTGAAGACCCCCCACAAACAGTGCCTATATTGCCTCTACCCTGACCACAAACCCAGGTAATGCAAGTATTGCCACACTTTTTCAGCTAAAACCCTCAAAGACAGGGAGAGTAGGCTGCTACTCTGGCTGTAGAAGAGGAAGGCTGCTTCAGACTCGGAGTCTGAACCTGAGTAAAAGGCACATTCTTCCTCAAGGAAAAGAAAGAAGGGCAGTCCATCCTCACATCATGGGGACTCTGTGATCCAAGTCCCAGGACAAACTGAACACCGCAAGAAAGCTCAGAAAGAGGCTTCAAAGCCTTCTTCAGCTTTTGCGTCTGCTTCTCAGACTCCTCTCTGAGAACAATCTTCTTGACTGTCGACGGCGTTGTCGTCGAAGATTTCAATCTTCTCAAGAAAACCTTAGGTACCTGCACCATTTGACGGCTTCTTCAGCGACGACGGTCAAGACGTCGACTGCAGCAACTGCTACGGGGGCTTTGACAATCGTAACGACTTAGTCGTTGACGCGGCCTTCACCTTTGACAAGAATTTCACCGTCGAAGACTCCAACGACGATGGCCCCACAGAAGAAGGCCGTCCACTCACCGTCGACTGTGCCACAGACTATCGCATCGGCGGTTGTACAGTCATCAAGTCCGTCGATTGGGCCGTCGACGGAGGGAAAAATCAATCTCTTTCAGCCCTGGCAGATTCAGGATTTCTCCAGGCTATCTCCTTTACCTCCTGCTCGCTTTTTGGACTTCCAAGAGCCAGAGGATGAAAATATGTTTGGCCCTACATAGTCCATCTCAGTTAAGGGTCAAGTGCCAAGATTCTGATGAAAAGGACATTGAGGACAATGATCATTCTTATTACCTGGCACGGGGATTTTCTTTCACGGAAAGAGACACGTCAGTCATGCAGAGGCCGGATTCATTCCAGGAACGTTACCCTCATGATGATAGGAAGGAGGAGCGTCATCAGTTCATGAACCCCCTTAAATGAATGTTCCAGAGTCTCTGGTATCTGATCTGAGCTTGGGATGCCTTTCTGTTTCACGTGCTAAAACCGGTTTCCTAAATAATGCGCGATCGTTGATCAAGCACAATGTTGCCTTCCACGATTTTGTGGAAGAAAGACAGCCAGACTGGGTCTTTATAACTGAGACCTGGGCCTCGGACTCCTCCGGTCATGATTTACTCTTGGCCATTCCTGATGGCTATTCTCTCCATAGGCAGGATAGACCACTGCGTAGAGGAGGAGGAATTGCTGTTCTTTTCAAATCTTCTTTCTAGTGCAATATTAAATCTCTATCAATGCCTGGAGATGGCTTTGAGGCATTCTACTTTTGTATTTTCTGTGCCCCTTCTGTCTCTTTTACTGGGATACTCATATACAGGCCACCCGGCCCTAGGACGAGTTTTTCTTCAGACCTACTCAGGATCCTAGAACCTTATTTTGGAAAATCTCATCTTTCCATCTTAGGTGATTTCAATTTTCATCTCGATGAAATCAGTTCAAAGGATACACTGACATTAATTGAATCACTCGGAGCCCTCGACCTTGTTCAGTTGGTGAGTAGCCCAACACACAAGGCCGGCCATATCCTTGATGGGATATTTTCTAGTGACCCTAGGTTATCTACTGGCCTGCCTTTGCCATTGGTCTGGACAGATCATTTAGCTGTACCGCTTGAATTTGTTTTTTCTGCTTCCTCCTTAGCCAATCCTGCCGCTACCTCATTCACCCTTAGGAGAAACTTTAGAAATATTACCGATGACACCATTGCTCCTCATATTCGGATTTCGGAGTCTTTTTCCTTGAAGGATGCGGATGAGGCAGCTCAAGAACTTACGGATTCCATTACTAATGCTGTGGGAAAACTTGCCCCCGCCTCCCTTCGATATATAGCTCGGCAGAAACCCACTGCACCCTGGTTCTCTGAACATCTGAGACTCTTAAGGCAGGGTTGTAGGAGCAGCGAGAGATGTTGGAGAAAATCCTGGGATCCAAAAGACCGAGAGGCTCATAAGTCTGCTCTTCGGGACTATAAACAGAGAGTGTTAAAGGAGAAACAGGAGTATTTTTCTAATCTCACAGGTTCCCTAACTTCATCTAGGGAACTTTTTAAAATTGCTGACTCACTATGCTCTCTTCAACTCCCTGATCCTGTAGTGAGTTCTCAGGATCTTTGTAATAACATCTCCGACTTCTTCCATAGTAAAATCTTGGACATTCACATCGCTCTAGAAGCTCAATGTCACTCCTTAGATAAGGATATTCCTTCTGCCATAGCGAGCCTGGATACTTTAGGTGAAGGCCCTTCCAAAATATTCATGCAATTTCCTCTATTGTCTTTGGAAGGATTGAACCTCCTACTTGATAGGACTAAATCTTCCTCCCCTATGGATCCTTTACCGTTAAAAATAATGGAGTGCAGGAATAGCATCCTTCCGCCTATGTTGGAAGCTATGAATAGGGCTATTATCCAGGGTTCCTTTCCATCTGTGTGGAAGAAGGCTATTGTGAAGCCTCTCCTCAAGAAACCGTCTTTGGATCCTGGCCTTCTTAAAAACTTCAGACCAATCTCTCTACTCCCGGCCCCTGCAAAAATACTGGAGGCACACCTCAACTATCACCTCTCCACCTTTCTTGAGGCCTGTGAGTATCTTGACAACACACAGCATGGATTCAGAAAGCATCACAGTACTGAATCCACACTCACTGTTGTAGTAGATAACATCCGACGCAAAGTGGATAGTGGCCAAACTACAGTACTTGTCCTATTAGATCTCACAGCCGCGTTCGATACCCTGTCTCCCGCCATTTTAACTTCTCGGCTTAGGGAGGCAGGGGTTACTGGGCCGGCCTTGAAGCTCCTTAACTCCTTTCTCCTTGGTAGAGAACAGAGAGTAAAGCTTGGAAATTTCCTCTCCCCTGCCAAGTCATTGCAATGTGGGGTGCCACAGGGGTCGGCCCTTAGTCCGACCCTGTTTAACATCTATGTGGCCCCCCTTGCTAGACTAGTTAGATCGCAGGGGATGGAGGTGGTGTCCTACGCCGATGACACCCAGATCATGGTGTCTCTGGCTCATTCCTCTGTTCATACATCTGCCGTTAGCTTTAGGTCATGCATGCAGCATGTGGCAGATTGGATGGTCATCAACTCCCTAAAGCTAAATGGTGACAAAACAGAGGTCTTGGTCTTTGGGAAAGACCAAAATGTTTGGTCGAGTGATTGGTGGCCTCTATCTCTTGGCATCTGCCCCACTCCCTCCCAATCAGCCAGAAATCTCGGCGTGATCTTTGACACCTCACTCTCCATGACGCTCCAAGTAAATAGGACGGTTGCCACTTGTTGGGGTGTTATCAGGATCCTAAACAGGATCCGTAACTATCTCTCTCTCCAGGCTCGTAAACAGATTGCAGTCGCTCTTGTTGGCTCCAGGCTCGATTACTGCAACTCCCTGTATGTGGAGTCCAATAAGGGCCTTATCCATCGACTGCAAATCGTGCAGAATGCTGCAGCGCGCTTTGTTCTAGCTCTTCCCTTGGCATCTTCAGCTACGACTGCCAGGAGAGATCTCCATTGGCTCCCGGTTCAGCATAGAGTCTCTTTTAAGATTTTTATGTCTTACATATAGAGCTCTCGCTGCTGGCACGGATGATGCCCTTGGGTCTCTGCTTACCCGCTATCTCCCAAACAGATCTCTTCGATCTGCTGGATTATCCCAATTGGTAGTGCCCCGTACAAGGTTAGCCAGATGGGGAGCGAGAGCTTTTTCTGCTGTCGCTCCTAAGCTTTGGAATTCGCTTCCAATTGAGGTTAAATCTTTACCCTCAATTGAACTGTTTAAAAAGGCCCTTAAGACATGGTACTTTGTCAAAGCCTACCAATGATTGATTGCTGGTTTGATTTGCGAGCTGTATTATTTGAAATAGGCGCCTTGACGCCCATTGGGCTAAGTTTGCGCAGGATAAAACTCAGTTCATTCATTCATTCATCTCATCATATGATTGACGACTATTACAGGTGTTTTCCGGACGCAAATGCTTCTCAGAGGCCTTTACCTCCCCAAGAGGTTCCCACTATCCTTCTGGGCCAAAGCACTTCCAAATCCACCAGGGAAAAGACCATCCCTCCTCTTACAGTCATCACAGAAGATACTCTGGATGCCCAGATAGATGAAGGGGAAATACAAACTGACATCAACCCCCATAATGAATGGGATGACTACATAGCCCCAAAGCCACCATCTCTCATCCCTCTTGCTGCGGATTCCCCGCCTGCAGATATTGGAGCATTTCATGATCTTCTAGAGCGTGCCTCCAAAGGTTTGGATTTACCAATGCCAGCTTAGCAAACTGAATGTTTTCTATATAATTTTAAGCAAGGCACTCAATGTTCAGTGAGAGCAATCCCTATAGTTGACTTTCTATGGCAAGAAGGGCTAAAGCTAATAAATACCTGCCTCCATCCCAGCTGTCATCCTGCAGCTCGATTAAAAAATACAAGGCTCTTGACAACTTGCCTGCATGCCTCATTGGTCACCCAAGGCCGGACTCTGTCATCATGCAAGCAGCGCAGAGAAGAGCCAAGAATCCAGCGTCCCAGTGCTCAACACCACCGGACAAGGAGGGCCACCGCCTCAACAATATTGGCAAGAGGTTCTTGGCATTGGCGGCCACCTCCAGTAGAGCCTCTAATGCCATGGCCATTCTTGGGAGATATGACCAGCAGATGTGGTCAGACATCGCTACACTTTTGGAGTATCGCCCAGAAGAAAAAAAGAAAGAGGCTAAAGATATGTTATTAGAGGGGGATAGCGCTTCTTCGCAGCTCATTGAAATAGCCATGGACATTTCATCCATTGCATTTCTACAGATGCTAGGAGCGGTGGTTCTGCATCGTCAGGGATGGCTAAAGGCAACCACCTTTCGTCCATAGGTCCAAGCCAAGGTCTTAGACATGCCTTTCAATGGAAAGTGCTTGTTTGGTAAGCACATAGACAAGGCATTACAATCTATACAGGCAGACACAGACACAGCCAAAGCCTTAGGCAATTTCCAGCAGCACCGCTTTCAGGGTAGAGTGCGGGGGCAATACTTATCCCGTCTGCAATTTCAACAGCGGTACCAGCCGAGTACCTACCAGCTATACAACCGGTCTTTTCAATCCATCACCGCTCAGCCTTATTCGAGACCAGCAGGACGCAAGAGGCAGCAATCTGCTGGAAAGTCCCAAGACTCCAGTAGGAGGCAATGATGTTCATCAGGTCCCTGCTACCATAGTCCCACACCATGATCACGTCTTCTCCGCATCCTTTTGGAAATGGAACTCCATTTCTTCAGACAAATGAGTTCTAGATACCTTCCAGCATGGGCCCACACTGGAATTCATTCAGCATCCTCCAAATGTTCCACTGTGGAAAGTTCTGCACCGTCCCCTTCTGGATCTCAAAAAGGAGATAGTCACTTCTTCTCAAACAGGCCATAGAGAATGTACCCCTCAAACAACAAAAGCAGGGGTTTTACTCACACTTTTTTCCTCATCAAAATGGAAAATGGAGGCAGGTCATGGACCTCAGAATTCTGAACAAGTTCATAAAAAAACAATCTTTCAGGATGCTTTCTCTTCAGAGATTCTACATCTCATGGAAAAGGGGGGATTATCTGGCTTCTTTCAATCGCCTCAGCACGTATTTTCATATTCCCATCCACCTTCAGCATCGACAAGTTCTAAGGTTCAAAGTAGCAGGATTCCATTACCAATTCAAAGTGCTTCCATTCGGTTTTAAATCCGCTCCCAGGGTGTTCACCTAGTGCATGGCACAGATAGCAGCCTTTTTAAGACATTCAGGTCACCAGGTGTTCCCTTACCTGGACGATTGGCTCATAAATGCTCCGTCTTTTCAATCGGCAGAGATTTCCCTTTCAGTCTCTAGGTCGTCGCATCAATCTTGAAAAATCGTCCATTATCCCAGCCAAATCGTTGGTCTTTCTAGGTGCACGTCTTGACACAGATCTGGCCAAGTCCTTTCCCACTCAAGAAAGAATAATGTGTATTTTGGGTACGACAAAGCTTCTTTCAACCAAAAAGTTCATTTCTTTGAGGCAGTACAAGTCCATGCTGGGGATGATGTCCTCTTGCATCTCGCTCATCCCCAATTAACGACTCTGCATGCGACCTCTGCAGGATCAGCTCGATGCGCAGTGGATTCAGTCTCAAGGCTCGTTCAATGACCAAGGTTCACATTTCAGAAGCAATAAGAACTCCAATGGCCTGGTGGATGATAAAGAAAACCTTTCCCTAGACCTCTTTCATTCACTCTGTACCACAGCTGTTGATGACCTCGGAAGCGTCAATAGACTAATGGGGAGCTCACCTTCAAGAATTGCAGGTTCAGGGCAACTGGTCCAAACAGGAATCGGAGTGCCACATAAACATTCTGGATCTCAAGGCAGTGTTTCTGGGACTGAAAACCTTCCTGCCTCGGATCAAGGGTGTGTCGGTGCTCGTTAGGATAGACAATACTACAACAATGTTTTACTCCCGAAAGCTAGGCAGCACAAGATCTCGATCGCTTTCCCTTCTTGCTCAGCAGATACGGGAATGGCTCCTTGTCAACCACATCTCCTTGCGAGTGGAGCTTGTGCTGGGTGTTCACAACAAAAAAGCCGACTCTCTCAGCAGGGCCGCCAAACTGTGTCATGAATGGAAGCTCAACGACCAGCATTCGAAGGTGGTTTTTCAATCCTGGGTTTACCCAACATTAGATCTGTTCTCAACAAAGTGTCCTCTTTTCGCTAGCAGACATCCTCATCCAAATTCGTGGAGAGATACCTTTCAGTTTCCTTGGACTGGCATGTTCACCTACACATTCCTCTAGTTTCCACTTATTCCTAGAGTACTTCAGAAAACGAAGCAACAGCCTTGTCTGCTCATTCTCATTGCTCCAGGTTGGGCAAGACAATTCTGGTACACCGAGCTGCTGCGCCTTTCAGATTGTGCTCCGATTCTCGTACCTCCAAGGGAGGATCTTCCCTGCATGAACCAGGGCCAAGTGGTTCATCTACAAATTCCCTCTCTTAATTTGTCGGCTTGGCTCCTCACTGTGCTGAATTTGGAGATTTAAGACTTTCCGAGGAGTGTTCTACAATACTACAGAAGTCTCAAGCTCTTTCCTCGTTGAAATGTTTTACACAGTTAAATGGAAGAGATTCTGTGCTTGGTGTATCTCGCAACCATTACATCCGTTCTCTTCATCTCTGGAGCAGGAGCTGCCTTATCTCTTGCACTTAGCAAAATCTGGACTTTCTCACTCTTCTATAAGAGTTCACCTTGCTTCAATTTTTAGGTATATAAGACGCTCACATCAAACTTCCCTGTGAACTAATCTACTTATCAAAGAATTTATGAAGGGGCTTTTTTTAGTTTTCCGCCTCTTAAGCCTCCTCCAGTTGTGGTAATTAAACACTGTCCCATCACGACTGATGCGTCCACCCTTTGAGCCAGTACACAAATGCGATTTGAAGTTCCTTTCTTGGAAAGTGGCTTTTCTCTTGGTCATTACATCAGCCAAAAGTATCAGTGAAATCCAAGCTTTCACTATAAAAGATCCTTATCAATTTTCCCAGATAGGGTTATCCTATGCACTAACCCTTCTTATATACCTACGGTACCTTCCACCACCTCAGTGAGCCGATTGGCTTACCAATGTTCTTTCCTAATCCATCCTCAGCAGCGGAAAGAGCGTTAAATCCACTGGACATTAAACATTGTTTAACATTTTATCTACAAAGAACGAAGATCTTCCAGAAATCCTCTCCGCTACTGATCTTTCTCTGCACAGAGGAAAGGACAAGCTTTGACACGGGCCAGCATTGCTTGTTGGGTCACCTCAAAGATAACTTCTGTCATGAAAAGGCTGGCCGCCCGCTTCCTGCGGAAAAACAAGCTCACTCAACTAGGAAAGTGGCGGCTTCCTTTGCCCTGTTTTCTGGAGCATTCCTTTCTGACATACGCAGGGCCGCAACGTGGGCGAACGCTCACACATTCACGAAGTATTACTGCCTTGATGGTTGGAAGAAGGAAGATATCGCTGTTGGACAAGCTGCATTTCGCCGTCTCATTGCCTAAGGTAGGCGGCTTTCAGCCTTTTATGTTCTTTACCAATGGATTGTAAATTTGTATGCTTAATATTCTCTTCTTCTTGATTTCTGATGCTACAAGTTTACGTCATGGTGGGATGGTTCATTTGCCCACCACCTTTTTCTTTGTCTCTTATTGTTTTTATACTGCTTACTAGTCTGATTCAAGCATGTGAATCTATAAAAGATACAATACTGGAGAAAAAATAAGTTACTTACCTGTACACTTTGGTCCTCCAGTATTGACATCTTTTATAGATTCACATGCAACCCTCCCTCCTCCCATTTAGCCTCACCATTTACCTCAGAGTTTTGTATACCTATACACTTGTGCTCGGAATCTGAGGTATGGTGACTCTGCGGGGAAAGGAAACTGAGGTCTCTGCTGTGATTGGCTGAAATTTGGATGTTATAAAATGAGGCTGAAAAGTTACTTAAGTGAGTTTTCTGTTCTATGGCGGTCTATAGTGATGTTTTATTACTGCTCTTTCTTCTTTTACTGTGGGACCACCATGACTACGGGGAAGATTCAAGCATGTGAATCTATAAAAGATATGAATACTGGAGAACTACAGTGTACAGGTAACTTGTTTTTATTGCTCTCCGCCAGACTAAAGCTTCTGATTCAATCAAAGGTTGAAATACAGAGTCACAGTTCATCTTAACTAACCGAGACTGCTGCAATAGCTTTCTTACTTACCTTCCCAAATGACCCATCTTTAATCTCATCTCAGCTGCCAAGTTTGTCAGTGTTCAAAGATTTAAAAAAACAGTAAGTACTTTCATAGTATTGTTGAGTGTCCTGCATACATTTGATAAGTCAATAATGCACACAAGCCCATTGCCTCAAATTCTGTGACTGAAAATTAGGTAACCGGGCCATCAGGAGATTCCTGTGCTCCATTCAACACAGATGACTGTATAAATCCTAGAACATTTGGCAGAAATTTTTCTCCCAAAGGGCCAATATTTTAGGATTCCATACTTTTGTTTCTTCATCTTAGAAAGAAACTTCAATATCTGGACGCTTCATCCTTGGTCATGTATGTACTTTGAGGATCCTTTTCCTCCTGCTTTTATTGCCAGGGTCATTTCCCTTTTGATCTTTGTCAGTAAATTTGTAAAATATTTTTCTTTACCACCATTCTCTTCCGTTTTTATACTGTTGACTTAGAAGCTAATAATAGTGCAGGCTACGGTTGCCTTTCAGCCTAGACTGTCACCATTTCTCTTATTGACCTTCCTATACTATTTGGGGGGGTTCGTACTTCACTGGCTGCACCTGCTTGCACTATCAGGCCCCATGCAGCATGTACATCAGACTGCGCGCAGAGCTCTGCAGACATGTGGAGCATAGATTCTGTAGTAGGGGTATCTCTGTTATAGTCATAATCTAGAGAATAGTCCCGCTCATGTGCGGGGACCCCAGAGCAATCAAAAATAATCTCTTAAGCTGTCTTCTGTGCAGTCCTGCATAGACACTTAAGAGACAATTAAAGACAAATAATGCAGCCTATACCTGCCAGGCTACCCTGTCCAGTACTTCAACTAGAAATGCAAAGGATATTCCACCAATATCCTATCCAGCACAGTCTGCCAAGTTTCACCCATAAGCAACTTCCCCCTTCACAAAATCCTTGGAATGATATAGAGGAAGGGATGGACAGACAAGCCCCCCATAGGCTGCCATTATGTGGCTTACAAAGGGATACCGTGCCTTTAAGGAAACTTTCCAGAACTCTCGGTATCCCAGAATGCACAGCAAATCCCTCCGCTTTCTGTTCTTTTTTCCGGCTCCTGCTAGCAGGACCCTGGAGCATTGAGCTCTCCCTTTTTGGGTATTTTTGTCTAATTTTTTGCACTTTTCAAGTGTTAGTGTTTCACTCGTCGCGTTTTTGTTCCTTCTTCCTTTTGCTGGAGTTTTCTGGTGAGCGTGGCCACTCTTTTGTCAGATATGCCTTCCTTATTTGACAAATGCCCTGAGTGTGCCAGGAAGAAGACCAAATCTGATCCACACAGGGTGTGTAACCTCTGTCTCCCTTCTCATGTCCCTGTGGATTGTGAGATCTGCCAGCAGTTCTCCAACAGGACCCTGAAGGACAGGGAGAAGACTCGGCTCCGAGGACTGGAGCAAAGAAGACCGCACGGTCAAGGTGGGTCTGGGCATGAAGAGGCCTCTTCCTTTGCCCGTACTTCGGCCTCTGGGGGGCTCCCCAGGAAAGAAAAGGCCAAAAAACGACTCCGGTCTCCATCAACGTCGAGAGCCTCGGCGTCGAGAGGAATGACAACCGTCTGCTCCCCGTCTCCCCAGGGCTCTGGGTCGAAGCGACGTCGCCGTTCGACGTCGAGGGGAGTGACGTCGAGACCTCGGACGAGGTCGACGTCGAGGACCGCTTCGTCGTCGAGAAGCCATCGACGTCGGGAAGGGTCTGGAAGGCACCGGCGCTCGCCGTTGAGGCGACACCGCCGTTCAGCGTCTACTCAACGTTCGTCGTCGAGACGAAGATCATCGATGTCGAAGATCGACGTCGAGAAGACGTACGACGCCGAGAGGCTCGACATCGAAGAGGAGGTCAGCGTCGAGAAGGAGAAAATCGACGACCAGGGGGCGTTCTAAGACCAGGACAGAGTCCCAGGGCTCTGTAGTCAGCCTTTCCTCTGCTTCAACGAGCCCACGCCTGGCTGCGTCTTACGTCACTGAAGCCAGAGGCGCAGCAGAGGGTCGTCAACCTGCCGTTTTCAGGAGCGACCCTGTTCGGCAAACATGCGGATGAGGAGATGGCCCACATGAAGGCGGAGGCTGAAACCCTGACGGCTGTTGGGTTGGAGAAGCCGAAGGAACAGAGGAAGACCTTCCGCCCGTTCCAGAGGCGTTACGGTGCGCAGGGCAGAGGGCAAGGTTGCCAGGCTGGACAGCAGCAGTACTAGCGGCTGCCATTCCAAAAGCGCCAGAGGGGCAGAGGTGGTCAGCAGTCCTCCTCCGCGAACAAGGGCCCAGCCTGGTCTAAGCCCTGAGGTGCTACTTCCCCCTCATCAGTTACCCACTCCGGTGGGGGAAAGCATACAAAATTACTTGGCAGAGTGGAGAAAAATTACTCTGGACAAGTGGGTGCTGAATATTGTTTGCAATGGATACAGTCTTTGTTTTCTCAGCCCGCCTCCAGCGATTCCACCGGTTTGCTCGCAGTTCCAACTGCGCGAGCTCCAAGCGGAGGCAGATACCCTGTTAAGAAAAAGGGCGATAGAAGACGTCCCTCTGTCTCAAAGGGGAAAGGGTCTTTACTCCCGCTTCTTTCTGGTACGCAAGAAAGACAAGAACGAGTTCAGGCCCATTCTGGATTTGCGACGAGCAAACAAGTGGATTCGCAGGGAAAAGTTCCGCATGCTGTCTTTGCACCAGATTTACCCTCAACTGCAAAGGGGAGACTGGCTTTGCGCGATAGATCTGCAGGATGCGTACTTCCATGTGCCCATTGCACGGAAACACCGAAGTTCCTGCGCTTCCCAGTCTGCACCAATCACTATCAATACACCGTACTCCCGTTTGGACTGAAGTCTGCGGCCAGGACTTTTTCAAAGTGCATGGCAGTGGTGGCGGCACACCTGAGAAAGAAAAAGGTGTTTGTTTACCCTTACCTGGACGATTGGTTGATCAAAGCCTCCACCTTCCAGGAAACGCAATTGCACTTCAACAGGACGGCCATTCTGTTGACCCAGCTGGGGTTGCACATAAACATGTCCAAGTCTGTCCCGACTCCGGTTCAGTGCCTACTGTAATTGGGAGCCTCCATCAATACGCTGTCAGCAAGCGTGTCTCCTTCGGAGGAGAGACTCTTATCGCTCCTTCGGAAGGCTCAGGCTCTCATGGCTGTTCCATCTACAACAGTGAGGACGGTGTCTTCTCTACTGGGGTCGATGGCCTCTTGTATCTTCCTCACTCCGCATGCACTCCTACACATGCGGCCGCTGCAGGAATGTCTGGAGGATCAGTGGGACCAGAGGCAAGGGAACTGGGACGACAGGATACGACTGTCTCTACTCGCTCAGCAGTCCCTGAAATGGTGGTGATCAGCAGAGCACCTCCTCAAGGGGGTTCGGTTCCACAAGGACATTCCCACTCAAACGATAGTGACGGATGCTTCCCTCCACAGCTGAGGAGCGCATTCCGGACAGTTACAGATCCAAGGAAAGTGGTCCCCGACGGAGTCCACGTACCACATCAATTTCCTGGAACTGATAGCTGTTCACTTGGCACTGAAGGCCTTTCATCCGTCCTTCCAGACCAACTCTCTGCTTGTACAGACGGACAATACGACCACGATGTATTACCTCAACAAGCAGGGGGGCTAGAGATCGCGCACACTGTCACAGGAAGCGCAGGCGATCTGGCACTGGCTGCTAGCCAGAGGACTGACGATCACGGCTACCCATCTGCCAGGTATGCAGAATGCTCAGGCGGACGCACTCAGCAGACTGATCCAGGAAAACCACGACTGGGTCATAAACGACGAAGTGCTCGAAGACGTCTTCGCCAGGTGGGGCACTCCAGACGTTGATCTGTTCGCCACCGCCGACAACAGCAAATGCCGAGACTTCGCCTCCAAGTATTACCAGCAGGGGACTCTGGGGAATGCGTTATGGATCAACTGGTCGAACAGCTTTCTCTACGCTTTTCCGCCCATTCCCCTGATTCCGGCGGTGCTCATCAAGCTGTCCCAATCCAGGGCGCGGATGATCCTCATTGCTCAGGAATGGCCCAGACAGTGGTGGTTCACGGACCTGCTTCACCGGTCTCTCCTTCCTCACATACAGCTGCCGTGCCGGACGGACCTTCTCACGAAGTTCGGGGGGCAGATGGTGCGCCCCAACCTCTCGTCTTTGAGTTTGGCGGCATGGCTCCTGAGATAGTGCAATATGGCCATTTAAATCTTCCTGAAGATTGTATGGACATACTGAAGGAGGCTAAGCGTCCTTCCACTAGGACTTCCTATGCTTACAAGTGGAAGAGGTTTTGCATCTGATTGTGTCCTGTATTCAGTTGTGTTATCAAAAGGCTAATAAGACCTGAGGGGGTATGCCTAAGGCCATTCCACCAGGGGCAAAGCAGCTACAACAGCTTTGCTCCATAATGTTCCCATTGCAAACATCTGCAGGGCTGCCACGTGGAAGTCGGTCCATACCTTTGCGAAGCCCTACTGTCTGGACTCTGATGCCAGAGCAGATGCTCAGGTTAGGCAGGCTTGGTTACGAAATCTGTTTGCACAGTAGTGGTGTTGTCTTTTTCCTCCTCCGCCGGTTTGGTTGTGGGGATGGGCTTGCCATTCTATTCACTAGATTATTACTATACACAGAGATCCCCTACTACAGAAGGAGTAGTTTCATACCTGTAACTCCAGTTCTGTAGTAGGGGTATCTCTGTTAAAGTCATAAGCGCCCGCCCTCCTCCCCGGTGGAGAAAATGATGAAATATTGAATGCTACAGGTCTAGCTTTATACACCTCCAAAAAGAACTGAAAGTGGAGGGAGTTGCTGTGCATTCTGGGATACCGAGAGTTCTGGAAAGTTTCCTTAAAGGCACGGTATCCCTTTTTAAGCCAAATAATGGCATCCTATGGGGGGCTTGTCTGTCCATCCCTTCCTCTCTAGCATTCCAAGGATTTTGTGAAGGGGGAAGTTTTTCTATGGGTGAAACTTGGCAGACTGTGCTGGATATGATATTGGTGGAATATCCTTTGCATTTCTAGTTGAAGTACTGGACATTGTAGCCTGGCAGGTATAGGCTGCATTATTTGTCTTTAATTCTCTCTTGAGTGTCTATGCGGGACTGCACAGAAGACAGCATAAGGGATTATTTTTGATTGCTCCGGGGTCCCCGCACTTGAGCGGGACTATTCACTAGATTACGACCATAACAGAGATACCCCTACTATAGAACTGGAGTTACAGGTAAGAAACTACTCCATTCCAGAGTTACTTATTTAGAGCCACCACATGACCGACCTACAGTTAAAAAAGATATATACCTGTTGGTGTACTGTAGTTTTGTCTTCATCCCATTTGTCCAACAATTTATCCCACCATCATATGGCATACAAGGATTGTCAAGATCTATTCAACTCCTGAGTAAGAAAAGCATGTTACATATTGGCATACGGCTCATCAGTTCCTTTCTTTTAGAGGCTCTAGATGTGGATTCAGAGCTTCTCTCGTCTCTCAGAGACTGCTTGTTGTCAGATATTCTCTCTCCAATTTTGTACAGTGTGCAAGGGATGTCACCTGCTAAAATGATAGGTTTCAAGCCCTGTAAGGACTGTCACAAACAGATGTGTGGCAGATCCTCACCAGGTTTATCTGGGTTTGAGCCACGACTGAGACCGAGCGTGGATGAACCTGAAGGCCATTAGGGTATGAGAGGCCAAGCTCTACTCCGCCTAGCATAGGAAGGCACAGCATCAGGACCACTCCAAATTTAAAGTTTCTTCCCGGTCCCACTCCCACTCCCGGAGTTGACAAAGCTACTCTCAATGCCAGTCTTCATCAGGCTTCAAATTCTCATGTAAGCACAAGAAAGCTCAAGAGAAGTTCCGCTCGTTTGCCCCATTCCTACTCCCCTGATGAAGCTCATGAGTGGCACCAATGGTCCTGTTCCTGCTTCTTAGGTCTACTGGCTTCAGAACCGAAAGGAGAAGTTCAACATGCTCACTCTTATACAGGTCTTGTCTGCTCTGCAGGACGCCTTTTTCTATATTCTCGTCCTGCTGGCCCATTGATGCAACCTGCGGTTTGTAGTGGGAGAGGAGCATTTTCAGCTTGCTCTGCTCCCCTTTGGTCTCTCCCATGCCCCTCGGATGCTCACGAAAGCTGTTGAAGGCTGGCTCACCCCAGGCAGCCATTAACCACTTTCGGACTATGGCGAACCTCTATCAACGTGCCAGAGTGACACCTGTCTCCTCAGATGCCCCCGTTCATCCCAATCTTTCAGACTCTGTTTTGGATTTCAGTGACGTGGACTCTGAAGCTGCTGGGACTGATTGCCTCCTACATCCTGCCTGTTGAGCACGCCAGGTGGCAACATATGCGGGCCCTGCAGCGGGATCTGAAGTGGACCCACCATCAAGGGGTCTCTATGACCATATTTAGATTTCAGAGTATACTGCAAAGGATCTGCAGTGGTGGTTGCTGAACCATGATTGGGTAAGCGGCAGACCCCTCTCCCTTCCCCACCTAGAGCTGATGGTGGTGACCGATTCATTTCATCTGGGCTGAGGCGGCTATCGGGGAGAGGTGGAGATCAGAGGTCTATGGTCTCCGCCAAAGTCTCGTCTCCGTATCAAAGTTCTGGAAGTGAGGGCCATCTGCTTGGTGCTGAAAGCCTTCCTGCCGTCCATCAAAGGAATGCTATTGCATGTGCTCACAGACAACAACACCGCCATGTAGTACTGCAACAAACAGGGTGGGTGGGGTCACAGACCCTGTGCCAGAAGGCCTTGCACCTCTGGGAATGGCTGGACCACCAAGTAATCTTCCTGGTGGTGAACCACCTGGCAGGATCTTTGAATGCCGGGGTGGAAGAGCTCAGCCATCGGCGCCTAGTGGATCAAAAGTGGCAGTTGCACCCAGAGATGTTGCAATGTACCTTCCGTGAATGGAGAGAACCTTGGCTCGATTGGTTAGCCACCTCTGAGAATGCGCAATGTCACCACATTTGTGTGTTGGAGTTTCCAAGGCATTGCTCACTCAGACATGTTCCACCTCTAGTGGAACTCTGGACCCCTTTACGCCAATAGAGAAGATCAGGACAGACCAGTCCCTAGTCATCATAGTGGCTCCGGATTGGACGTGGAGAGTTTGGGGTCCAGAACTCATGGGCTGAGGGTATGTCCTATGATCAAAATACCCCTACCCCAACCCCCCCCCGGGGGACCAGCTGTCACCGCAGCAAGACAGGGTTCTGAACCCAGGCCTTCACAGCTTTCACCTTCCTGCGTGGGAGCGAACGGTGGCAGTTAAACACTTTTGACCTTCTCCCAGAGATGTTTGATGTCATCTTGGCAGCCAGGCATCTCTCAACAAAAAGTGTATACGCCTGTCGTTGGGATACATTTGTGGTGTGGTGTGGCACATGCCAGGTTGACCCCCTCCAGGCTAAACTGCCTGATGTTTTAATATTTGTTCTGTCTCTCACCCTGCAAGCCCTTGACCTGGGCACAGTTGAAGGTTATCTTTTTGCCCTCTTGGCCTTCTTACAGTTGCCTGACCAGCCCTCATTGTTTAAATCACCAGTTGTGATGTGATTTCTGAAAGGGCTACAACACGTTTCCCCATCCTCATTTGCAGTGCCCCATTGGGACCTCAATTTTGTTTTTACACATTTAAAGTGTACTTCATTCTTGCTCCTCCACAGCTGTCCTTTGTGGCTTTTTACTGTTAAAATGTTGTTCCTGTTTGCCATTGTGTTCTTCCCCTATACACCACCTTCTTCCCTGATAAGCTGGTTCTGCAAAGTAAACTCATTTCTCCAGTATTAGGGGTGTCTTTCATAGATTCACATGCCTGAATCATTCCCCGTCGTCGGAGTGGGAGTCCCACGGTATATATAAAAGCAATAAATGCCATAAAACTTATAGCAAATATCAGAGATACTAAACCAGGAAGTAAAGTAGCACCAGCTACAGTAGAAAAAACTTCCACATTAGTGACTATCCTAGTCGTTATGTATTAGTCCAAACTGCGGCCAATCAGGCGACAGCACCCACCAGAATGTCCTCCCCAGAGGCTCAGGCTCTCAGATTTTTTTCCGCACGTCGTGTGAACGGAGTCTCCCTGAGCTCTGCTCAGTTTCTTCATTTACTTCATTTATATTAAATTTTGTGATATCTTCTTACATGAAGACTATTGTTGACCCTGTGTCACTTGTGGAAAGCTGCAACCGTTTCTGGTTATCTTCACGAATATATGGATCATTTTCTCTGCCTGTCGCTGACATGGTAGGATGAGAAGGGGATGTTCTTGTGATTTGGCTCCCCCCTTCTGATGTGGGAGGATTTTCTTTATTAATATGGCGCCTTTATGTTGCAGTGATGTTTTTGGCTTTACTTCACCAGCTGAGGTTGCTTCAAAAGTAAAGGGTCTTTGACCTACTCTGAGTCTGCCTCCCACATCTACGCCCACGAGATTTACTCTCAGGCGTTTAGACTCGTTCTGCGCACTTTTCTTCTGAGAACGTGCCAGCTGGTTGACAAGATGCTCTTTGTATCCTACGACGACAATCTCTGCCGTCACTGGTGCTCTACGGTGTCACAGGGCTACAGGATCCTGTTGACAGTGCCCTCTTATGCACTGGTTGTAAGTCGCAGGGACCTGCGCAACCGACAAAGAGCTTCGTCGACAAACAGCCTCATAACCAAGTGCAATTTTGCCTCGTCGATGGTGAGCCTCGTCGACGACGAGTTTAGCCTCGTCGACGACAAGCCTCGTCGACCGTGATGGTGGCATCGTCGACTGGAAGCATCGTCGACGGCGAGGGGGCTTCGTCGACGACGATAGAGCTCCGTCGACGACGGGCCTCGTTGACGGTGCAGGGTGTCCCTCGTCGACGCTGAAGAGCATTCGTCGACGGTGAAGAGCAATCGTTGACGGTGAGGAGCCTCGTCGACGGTGAGATGCCTCGTCGACGGTGAGCTGCCTCGTCGACGGTGAAGAGTCTCGTCGACGGTGAGGTGCCTCGTCGATGGTAAAGAGTCTCGTCGACGTTCGAGAGCCTATTCAGCTGAAATAGTCAACTGAAAGCTTTGGCGACGGTTGGCTCAATACCAGTGGGCCACTGACAGTGGCCCTTCTGACATGTGGTCCATCGGCAGTTGGCCATTGGCACCCAGCATCTCTTGGCTGTCAACAGTGGACCTGTAAACAGTGCAGTTGGGGCCATTAACAGTGGGCACATCGGCAGTTCGCCCGCAGGCTTTAGGTCCGTAAACAGTTGGCCCATTGACGACAGTTCAGCTTAGTCAATAGCAGGCTCGTCGACGACATTCTAAGTCGACAAAATACTCTGTTCATCAAACATCCTCAGTGATGGGGAGTTTTCTTGTTGAATGTTGGCCAAGTTAAGGATCAGTTTCGTGGACAACAAGTAGTACGTCTACGGAGGGTTTGTAGACTGACAGCGTCAGCGGTCACATCCATAGCAGTTTAAGTCTGCAACAGTTTTCCTATGCGGACACTGAGGGTCACGTTTTTGGTTGACCTCTCTGATGCTGTACCCAGTCCATGGTTAGGGTCGTCGACGCTTGATTCAGTTGGGTTTATGTGCAGTGTTCCTTTAGCCTACTTATTAGTCGTAGCCTCCTTTCAGCAAGATCCTCCGGATGGAGTGATGTCTTTTTACTCGACGCCATATTCTCTTGGAATGGCTTCCGACTTAGCCAGACTCTTAGCCTTGGTTTCTTTGGGATGCCATGTCCTGTCCTTTGACAAGATCTTGCATGATCGTCCGGCGGAATTTGACGGATTTACCCTCCTCATGTAAGGAACGGTGACGCGCTTTCGTCAAGCCCGTGTCACCAGGATAGAGGCGGAAGGTTTTTTCTCTTTTAATTTTAGATTGGCAGAGATTTGAGCTCTGCTTAAGCCAAAGATCGGCGTTGGTGGCTCTCTGGCAATCTTTTAGCTTTCTGGGCACGATCAATTTTGACATAGGGGCACAGAATGTGCGTATCCATGAATACCCCTAAACTGACGCTTCTAGAATTTTTAACAAAAAGAATGGAAGGAGATCATCATCAACAAAACACCGTGCAGTGCACATTGCATCTCCAAATTTTGCAGTATGGTGTTGCGAATTTAGGGTTGGGAGAACCCTTGGTTCCTCGCCCACAAGTTCAAACTGAGATAATGGATGTACCTTCTTATAGATGTTACTTCTGGGCCATCATATTGCCAGACAATACCGCGCCTTCTGTTCTCTACAGTACGGGGATAAACCCTTTCGTGGTACCCGAGTACAGTTTTCACATTTTATTCCAAGAAGTTCCACCCAGTATCTGGTATACAACTGTATTATTCGACTCTAAATCGTATACAGGAAGTCGTTTTTCCAGGAAACTACGACTTACTTTAGAGCCCATCCTTAGTCCATTCCAAGTGGGATAAGGGTGGAATATCTCTGGGATTTAATTTGGTCACAGATGCCATTTATCTGTGGGGAATTCTAATTGTGATGCCAAAAGTGCATGCTCTGGAATTTGGCTATTTCTTTTCTGCTACGCCTTCATAGTGACCGCATTCACCTCATCTACGTGAGTCATTCACAAATTGACTTATTGTTACATCAGGGACCGTCGGAGTGGTTCTGAATCTAATAAGGAGTTAGGTTTTTTTCCTCTCAGTTCCTCATCAACTAGCTGGTCAGAAATATAGCGCCGAATTTTTGTCATTCCTGCGCAAAAAAAATTCTAATGTTGTACCTCAAAAAGGTTTTTCAAATGTTACTGCCAGAGGACCTGTCAAGTGCACTCGACCTCCAGAGTGTCAAGGTTCAGGTGCCAATCCTTCCACAGCACGGGACGTGGCTGCTCTTTCCTCTAAGTTATATTCATTTTCTATCACAGGCCTATCTTTTTAGGACTCTCGGTCCACTCCACGTGATTCTTATCTAGATTCTGGCAGCCTATCTGTGTCTGCAACACATACGCAGTCATCATTTCTGAGACAAGTTTATTTAAGAAGGATCACTCTTCTTAATAAGCAATCCAGTACATCCAGACTTTGCAGTCACTGTTTCAATGCCTGGTTTTTATCAATATACCATGTCAAGTCCTAATTATTCCTAGTTACGACACAGGATTTTCTAGGAACAACAATCAATGCACATCCAGCAAGAGTGTTTTATCTCTTGCGAATGAGAAGCCTGCAGCTCTTTCTTGCTGTTTCTTTTACGTACATTACAGCCTATTTCATTAGATTCTCAAAATTTTTCTTCTACATTATTAGTTTCTTCAAGTTTCACAGATGTCTTCTTCAAAATCCCTGTTCAGGGCCTGTGATTCTTGTGGGAAGAATTCAGTTAATTTAATTTAATAAAATTCCCTTAAAACTCTGTCACTGATGCAAAACCTGGGTTTCTCAGTAAACTTCGAAAAGTCACACCTCACGCCAGCAACAAGAAAGACTTTCTTGGGAGCGACACTGGCCACCAAGCTCGCCCAAGTATTCATCTCAAAGGAAAGACAGGACAAGATTCAACGATTCGCTGCGGCACTGTTATTAAAAAAGTGCGTTTCAGTGTGCATGTTCAAGTCCTTCATCGGTATGCTTTCTTCCTGCATTCTTCTCACCCCCAACTGTCGTCTTCGGATGAGGCCCTTGCAAGAAGAGCTCAGTCGCCAGTGGATCCAGGTATCAGGATCCTTCGAGGATATCATCCAAATTACACCGCGAATGCAACAAGCGATATTATGGTGGACCCACCGATCCAACATACAAGTGGGATGCTCCTTCCTCACGGAAGTGCCCAGGTTCATAGTAACGATCGACGCATCAATGACAGGCTGGGGTGCACACCTCCAAGGCATGACGGTCAGCGGGAAATGGAACCAGATCCAAATGAGATGGCACATAAACAGGCTAGAGTTGCACGCCATATTTTTAGCCCTGAAGTCCTTTCAAGCGACTCTACAAGGTGCCACAGTTTTAATACGGACAGACAACACCACCTGCATGCATTATCTGAGCAAGCAGGGCGGCACAAAATCAGCCCGGTTGTTGCAACAAGCACAAGAGATCTGGAGTTGGGCCCTGACTCACAATATTCATCTGTCAGCGGTCCATGTTCCGGGAATCGCTAATGTGTTGGCGGACTCTCTCAGCAGGTCCGGGGGCTGCACTCACGAGTGGGAACTACATCTACCATCTCTACATCGCATCTTTCAGATTGGGGGCATCCGGATTTGGACTTGTTTGCGACATACCAGAACCGGAAATGCCCATACTTTGCAAGCTGGGTTCCCCACAAGGACTCGTGCGGGGATGCCCTTTCGCTGAATTGGAATCAAATATTCGCATACGCTTTTCCACCGATACCTCTGATCCCGAAAGTCATCAGGAAGATGAAGAAGCAGCCATGCCGGTTGATACTGATCGCTCCACGATGGCCCAGGCAATACTGGTTCACCGAGCTACTCCTTGCCTCGGAATGCAACCCTATCCAACTTACACGCATTCCGAATCTTCTCTCCACCCAGCAGGGCAGGGTATACCATCCGGACCCGAACTCGCTGAAATTGTCAGCTTGGCTCCTCAGCACATGGAATTTGCACACCTGAACATTCCACAAGATTGCCAGGAGGTGCTGGCTAAAGCCAGAGCTCCATCCACGATCAAAACCTACAAACTTAAGTGGAAACGTTTCTGTGCATGGTGCCAATCTAATGATCTACATCCCATTCATGCGAAACCGGAGCAAATCCTTTCTTTCTTTTTGCATTTGGCCAGATTGGGTTTGGCACATTCTACTCTTAAAGTCTTCCTAGCTGCCATTTCTAGATTTCGTCAAGATGGATCGAACTCTTTGTTCTCTGTAAGGATCATACAACAATTTTTCAGGGGATTATTTCGTATGTTTCCGCCTGTCCGGAAACCTCCTCCGGCATGGCATCTGAATGTCGTACTAACTCAGCTCTTGCGTCACCCTTTTGAGCCGATCCATAAGGTGGACCTGAAATTTCTGACATGGAAAGTGTCGTTGTTACTAGCCTTAACATCTGCTAGAAGGGTAAGCGATATTCAAGCATTTACATCTAAAGCACCTTTCATCCAATTCACCTCGGACTCAGTGGTACTGCGTACTAATCCAACGTACATGCCTAAAGTGCCTCTGGATTTTCATCTGAATGAGCCGGTTGTCCTCAAGACATTCTTTCCAGCCCCACAGTCTACGGCTGAAAGGGCACTACATTCATTAGACATTAGAAGATGTCTTAAATTTTATCTCTCCAGAACTTCTGCCATCCGCAAGACAGACCAACTGTTCGTGGCTTATGGGCGGCAACGCCGGGGCTGTGCAGTTTCAAAACAGACCATTGCTAGATGGGTCTCCTCTACGATTGGACTTTGTCATCAGCAGGCCGGTAGACCCTTACAGGCCTTGCCAAGAGCACATTCTACAAGGGCGGTTAGCACTTCCACTGCCCTTTTTGCTGGTGTGCCTCTTCGCCAGATCTGCAGAGCTGCTACATGGTCTAGTAGACACACCTTTACTAGACACTACTGTCTAGATTCAGCAGACGACGCAGATGCTTCGGTTGGAAGAGCAGTGCTGCGTAATCTTTTCAAATAAGGTGAGCCTCTGTTTCCTCCTCCTCCTATATGCTCTTTAGACGTTCTTTCAGATTCGATGCTTCTTGTATAACTGGTATTCTGTTATATTTAGATGTGTATATATATATATATGCATTTGATACTCTGACGTCTACGAGCCTTATGTTAGGAGTACTGCTTACTATTCTGATTCAGGCATGTGAATCTATGAAAGACACCCCTAATACTGGAGAAGAACAATAGTTACTTACCTGTAAACAGGTGGTTCTCCAGTATTGGTGTCTTTCATAGATTCACATGCAACCCGCCCGCCTCCCCCCAGAGACTCACTCAGGCATTTTAGGGTTTCACTCTCGTGCGACAAAATCTGAGAGCCTGAGCCTCTGGGGAGGACATTCTGGTGGGTGCTGTCGCCTGATTGGCCGCAGTTTGGACTAATACATAACGACTAGGATAGTCACTAATGTGGAAGTTTTTTCTACTGTAGCTGGTGCTACTTTACTTCCTGGTTTAGTATCTCTGATATTTGCTAAAAGGTTTTATGGCATTTATTGCTTTTATATATACCGTGGGACTCCCACTCCGACGACGGGGAATGATTCAGGCATGTGAATCTATGAAAGACACCAATACTGGAGAACCACCTGTTTACAGGTAAGTAACTATTGTTCTTCTACCAAAGGTTGTGCCACCTTTCCACGTCGATTAAACCATCACCCTGCTTCCTTCTGTGCTCTGCCTCACACCTCTAAGGAGTGGAAGCCTCATTGCTTGGACTCCAAATGAGCACTCAGTTTCTACTTCAATTGTTACAAAGACCACAAGGTGGACATTCAGCTCTTTGTGGGGTTCACCAGAGCCAAAAAGGCAAGACTGTGCAGATGGTGGATTGTGCTCTGCATTAAGATGTGCTACACATTGACAAAAAGCAGTCTACAGCCATCTTGCGTGCTCACTCCACCAGTGCCAGAGCTCTTACTACTGCATTAGTTTACGGAGTCACTGTTCTGGACATCTGCCACTCAGCTACTTGAGCATACTTTTATACGTTTATTAAGCTCTATTGTCTGGCAGTGGCGTAACAAAGCTTGGGGGGGGGCCTGCAACGTACTTGGTGGGGCCCACACTCCAGATTTAATCCGAAGCTCTGAGGCCTGAGGACTGTGCAGGGGGGCCCCTGTGTTACCCCACTGTTGTCTGAACAATTAGGTTCACAGAGCGGGCATTTTCACTGCTTTGTCCTTCAGGACTTTCAGGTTTGAGCATATTCTCAGAACCACCTCCACATAGGTACTGCTTTGCTATTTATTCAACAGGCAAGGAGTCTGTGGCTAGAAGCCTCTATCAGAAGAACAAATGACTTGCCTTCAGTAACGCTCTTTCTGGAAGAGACTATCTAGCCACGGACTCCTCCCTGACCCTCCCATCCTCTCCATTTTTTTATTGGACTCTACCTCTTAAGATCCCAAGTCTAGCAACCTGCACACTGATCTTCCAATTTGTTTTTGGAGGTTCAGGTCTGGAGGCGTGAACACTCTCTAAAGCAACTGATATCAGTGTGCAGGAGTTGCGCCTTTATGAGCCCTGCATGTCACTTCAGAGTGGAACAACCTACGCGAGAAGCCGCACAGCTGCGCTTTCCGCCATACAGAGGTACTTGGAGTTTGCAGATCCAGTTTGACTCCTGGGAATTATTCAACAGGTGAGGAATCTGCTGATACATAGTCTTTTCCAGAAAAAGTTTTTCCAAAGGTAAGTAACTTGTCCATCAGGGTCTAAATTGATCTCTCAATATTTTTGGATTACTGCTTTAGAAGTTGAGAGGGTGTTGGGGTTATCCAAGTACAGTCCAATGTCTTAGCCATCAAAAGATAAATTGATAACTATTACGTCGTAGATGTATTTATTTTTTGTAGTTTTATATAGCCCAAACTCTACCTGAAGGTATTGGAGCGCTTTACATGAGCACCAGTTACTAAACATTCACTTTGTTAGGCACGGGGCGATAATGTGATTTGCCCAGAATGACAGGATGATGGTAATTGGGTAATTGAGTATTGTGGTCGGAAAATACACTCAATGATCAGGCAGTTTGTCACATTTAAATTCTTTACCTCCTATATTCAACCTTTACTGAAAGCAATCCTTTTTTGCTACTTTGTACGCAGCATAGGGAAAGAAATTAAGGCAGACTTAAATGTGGTAAATAGCATTTCTGCACACAACGCACAAACAGAATTTGTGAATGCCTGTATTTACATGCATTGACGCATTAAAGCCAAACCTATTTGTTTTAACAATGCTTGTTTTATGTCAGAAGCCAGTTAGACAGACACATTTTTGTTGTTCAGTAGGCCAGATTTCTTTTAGAAAGCCTGCAAACCGACGTTTATATTAGTTATGAATAATCTTTGTGTTGTGCCACTTGGTTGCTTTGCGTAATTGAGGTAATAGTAGTTTGACTTTGTCCAACATCTGTGGCTGCAACATCCACTACTCTGCTGAGAATGCAGTTTGGAGGCAGCAGGCTTTTGGAGAGGTGGCCATAGTGGGCAGTGAAGGGCTTAAGCAGCAGGAGCTCAATGTTATGTTATGTTATGTTATGTTATGTTAATTAAAATTTATAAAGCGCACATACGCCCATGGGCTTCTTGGCGCTGGGAAAGAGATTAATAACACAACAAGGAAAATACCAATAACAATCACTACTCAAGATATGCCTGTGTGAAAAGCAGGGTTTTGTAGGCCCGTCGGAAAGTAAGGAGGTCCCTACTCTGTCTAAGAGTCAGAGGCAAAGAATTCCACAAGGAGGCTGCCAAGAAGTGGAAACAACTGCCTCCCTGTCGCTTTCTCCTAAACCGGGGTACCTCCAGTAAATCTTTATGGGCTGATCGCAAACTACGCGAGGGGATGTATCTCCCTATCAACTGCCTTATAAACAGTGGGCCCTTGCCTTGTAAGGCCTTGAAAATAATACACCCTGCTTTAAAAGCCGCTCTCTGGGCCACAGGTAGCCAGTGTAGTTTCTCAAGTCCTGTTTTGATAGATTCCCATTTGGGTACCTTACAGATCAGCCTGGCAGCTTGATTCTGGAGATATTGCAATCTTCTAAGTTGACCTGCAGGCAAACCCAGGTATAGGCTATTGGAAAAGTCAATATGGGAGAGAACTAGGGCAGTGACTACTTGGATCAAAGCTGAATGAGTAAGGAGGTGTGCAATTTTTTTTATTGTCCTTAATTGGAAAAAACCTGAGGAGACCACTGTTCCGATCTGTGATTTTAGGGAAAGATCCTCATTGATGGTCACTCCCAGACTCTTTACCGAGTGCGACTTTTTGGGAGGGAGGCCCATGTCTAAAGGCCAAAACAGTGTCTCTGGTCTCTAGCTTAGTCAAGCCCAAAGTTTCTCTCTTTGTGGCTGTATGTTGTGCATGAGATCTTTTGTATATTTAAAAATTCAAAATGATTTTCACTTTTCACTTTTTGCATGCGGTCATTGATGGACTCTTCATTTTCATGAATCTTGAAAAGTGGTCTGATAAACGCATCTGAACACAGAGGGCCCTAAGAAAGTTTTCAGCTACTGGTAAAAAGCAACTATATCAAGCCTGCAGGTTAAACATTTGAACCATAGCAGTGCCAGTCAAGCCTTTTATCTTTTTGTTGTCAACACAGTAAGAACATTGAATTGAGTAATTTAATAAAACGTCTAATCTATTCTAGTAGGCATTCTATAGGAAGCAATCTAGAACTACCGGAGTTACAAAAATGGTTTGTTGCAAATAGCTGCACAAGACAGCACAGTAAATGATAATATTTTAGTGTTCATTTAAAAATTTGTTCGTGATAGTCTTGTAATTCTATTTTAATTCAGGATGTCAGCGATCGAATAGAAAAAGAATCACTTGATGGGACGATAGTAAGGCAGTTGGAGAAAGGTGGAAGACAGGTCGTGAAAATGGACTGGAGAGAACACATAACTGTTCCATTACAAACAGGTAATCATTGCATGTACAAATGTAGCACATTGTCAGCATCACGTGGCAGCATATCCTGCACAGTTGGTTCTTTTTCTACATGTGCTCTGCATGAACATATTTTGTAGGAAAACTAAATACTTAGAATTTATGGGGACACACTAAAAGTGCATGCTAACTCCGGAGCATTATGTAGTAGCATGGAGTAGAATTGTAGTGGTAGGTGTAGTTATAGTGTAGAGTATCTAGTATGATGCTGGGTACAAATCGACCATTGTTAATTATAATGCAAGGCAAGAAAGTGTCTTGGAAGTTCCCAGTGCTCCTCCACTGCTCTAAGTCCGACGATGGGCCCGTTAGGGTTAGATATCAAACAAAATGGCGGGTTTCTTCCAAGAAGGTTTAGTGTGGGAAGGGAGTGCACTGAAACATACTTGTGTAGGCTGTACTAATCCATAGCTTCTATCTGGTAAAAGTAGATAATCACTTAATGAGCAGCCAAAGGGTCTTGCTGGGATCCTTTGATTTGGATAATCCGAAATCTCAAGTCTGTAACTATCCTTAACAAAGTTTATTTGAGGATTGAGCTGGTAGGCATGCAATGAGATTTTAGGAGAGCAAATAAGGATATCCCCATACAGGGCAATCAAATGAAGGCCATCAGACCAGTCTTACTTTATAACCACTGCTGTGACACCCATTGCCCACATGTTGACTCCTGTATTGGGTAGGTATGCCATGAAATATCAACAGCATCAGCAATAACATAGTAGAGAGAGAACACTTTAGTATTATAGTGTCTCCTGATGGAAGGTTCCCGAATAGCTGCAAATGAAATTGAACTAAAAGATTTAGATGGCCAAAAATATATTCCTTAGATTCTGATGCTAAATTTAAAGATTATAACTAGAATCACGAACTGCTCTTGGGTTTCTGAAAAACTTCTAGCAAGAGTGGGGAAGATACACTTGCACTTAACGTCCTGTAGAAAGTTCAGGCCCAAGAATTGATCAGCTGGTCATGAATGGTGAATTATTCGTTTGATTTGGAACTATCGCACTGCATCTTGAATGCCTTAAACCAATTATCCTAGTGACTTTCTTGGCCAGAATGTTCACTGAGAAAAATCTTTCTTTAGCTATTGTCTCAGTGTACAATATGTAATGTTGTATCAATGGAATGATTCAACCTAAAATACCCATTTGGACCCCCCTTGTGTCAGTTTAATGCCAACCACATAGGGCGAAGACTTGCTAGGAGAGACCATATTTCCATCATGGCTAATGGGTATTTTTCCATTCAGGATAATGTAAATAATTGAATATGTAATGGTTCCCAAGAATACTTGAAACTGGAATCACTCCAATTCATTTAAACAGGATACAGCATCATAACAAAAAAGTCTTCATGTTGTTAATTTCAGCCAATCCCACAACAGTGGAGAGCTTTATATATTGAAATAGGGGGTGTTAAAATGGAACCCAGGATAGGAGAGAGAGTCCTGTATCTACACAGCAAAATGCCATTGGCAAATATTTAAAAAAACTGATGAAAAAATAGCAAACCATCAAAAAAACAGATACATAATTGTACACCGGATAATTGACAGGATCCTCCGATCCAAATATTAGTAGCAAGAAGAGAAGAGGCCCAGAGCCTTGAGGCCACAATCTGGCAGCAACACCATACACATATTATCGTGGACAATTGGCAGACAAAGGTCCGCAATCCACAGCAATACCTAGCACACACTAGAGTGCCAGTGTCTATGTTACACCAGCTCAGGTACTTAGAGACTATGAAGTCTCATCTAGAACTCCTACAAACCCAGCATGTCCTAGGAGTTAAAATCAGTGACAAGCAAAGCATATCCAAACCAATAGAGGGTAATGGCTTTCCATAGGTTGCTGCTCCTTTTTCAGACACCAAGACCCATCAATTAAGGACTGTGATGAACCTTTATAGATGATGGCTGAATTCATATCAATTGTACCTCAGACAAGATTACACATGCACCCACTACAAGAATATCTAGTGAGGCAATGAACCCAAGCTGAGAGTCAATGGGGAGGATCTATTGTTGTGTGAACCCAGGGTTCAAGTGGAACGAAAAGAACTTACTTTGGGTAGATCTTTCTGAGACCCTGTACTGCAGGCGAGCAATACCACGGATACTTCACTCATGAGTCTGAGAACACACCTCAACCATACGACTGTTCAGGATACCTGGACACAGGAACAAATGAGTTGGCATATCAACTACCTATTCTAACAGCTATACACTTTTCAGTCAGAGTTTCTACATGCTTATTCAAAAGAAAACCGTTCTAATAAATGCAGATCACATAACCGCCATATATTAGATCCAAAAGCAGGAGGGACTCAATTACCTTAGTTGTCCACACTAACTCAAAAGATTTGGCATTGGACTTTTTACTGCTACACTTCGTTATAGCAGAACATCTACCTGGGATGGACAACAATGTTGCAGAGCTGCTAAGCAGAACACATAAAAAAGTCCACAAGTGGAAGGTGAATCCTCAAATACTTCAAACATACTCCCAACATCGAGCTGTTCGGTACAATACTAAACTAAAAATGCTGAACCTTTGCTATAGGTGCTCACACTAAATACCATGGGCAATCCACTATGGATGAATTGGTACGGGAACTTTGCCTATGCTTTTCCTCTACTTCCTCTGAACCCACAAGTAGTGAGGAAAATGAGGCAGACATCCATGGCTCTCATTCTGGTCGCACCAACTTGGGTGAGACAACCATGACAACCATATTACTCAACGCTGCAGAAAATGCCAAAACAGCTGCATGAAAATCCTCCGATTAGACCAGACCTCCTAACTCCACATCAGGGGCAGCTCTAATATCCAAACTTCAGGGAAATTAACCTAGCAATCAGGTAACTGAGATTTTAGAATTTGATTACCTTAAACTCTCACAGAAGTGTATGCAAATCAGGCATGAAACACATAAGTCCCCCCCCCCCCCCCAGCCTTCTATTCTGCACAGTACACAAGGTTTGTCTATTACTCTTTAGGAACACCTTTAGATCCACTTAAGGCATCAACCTGGATATCATAGCCTACTTTCTATATTTTCAGAAGGTGTGGCTGCCTTGGTATACACCTCCTATTCATTTACATTTAGTCGCAGTAACCGCTTACATGCATAATAGAGAACACTTGTCTCTCTTCAAAGTACTTGTTTCAAGGCACTTGTGGAGAGCCTTAAGAGTGATTACTCCAAGAACTCCAGCACCTTCTGCCTGGAACCTGAATGTAATATTGACTAAACTTATAGAGCTTGCGTTTAAGCCACTTCACTATTGTGAAATGCAATTTTTATCATGTTGCTGTTCCCTCACTAAGGAGAGCCTAGTGAGTTGCAGGCATTCCCAATGGAGGAACCTTTTTCCCAGGTACACAATAATGGTTCAAGGTACAATCCAAAAATGTCATTCTATGTAAATCAGACATTTGAATTGCTCATTTTCTTTCCCCTCCTAGAGACAGTGGCAGAGAAGACATTACACACACGCAAGATGTCAAAAGGGCACTATATTGACAGAACAAATACCATCTAAAAGCAAAATAGGTGTATGTTGCCTTTACAAAACCTTGGGTACAAAACCTGTTTCCCTTCGGGGGCACTGCCAAATGGAATAAAGTGAATGCAAATGTGGCTAAGCATATACTACATTCAGTGCCTAGAACATTCTGCCAAACAGATGACTGCTACTATGGCCTTCTTAAGAAACACCCCCTTAGCAGAAACATATAAAGCTACTAAATGGTGAATTCCATACACGTACATCAAGCACTAATGTGTGGATATTTAAGCCTGTCAGGAGGCTTTGGTTGGCAAAACTGTCTTAAGAACTTTGTTCTAACCATCTACATCATCTGCTCGCAACCACCCCTTAGGGGAGAACGGCTTTACTGTCTGCAGAGCATGTGTATTTTAAACAGCACAAGCTACAAAATGAAATTATTACTTACCCTGTAACCATCTCTTTGTAGCTTGTATTGCTGTAAATTCACATGTGCATTCCCACCTACCTGGATTGAGCAATGATTCCAGATGTTTTCACCTTTTCCTTTGAAGCTGATGTGGTACAGTACACATATTAGGTCTTATTTTATAAACTCCACTGACATTACTTACCTGCTAGGAAAAAACAACCTAAGGGGCAGTATTTGTTCTGGTGTATTGTGGTTTAAGGAAGGAGTCACAAGATATGTTGAGATCAAAGGCTTTGTGGAAGAAAAACTACTTGCTACGATCTGCGCCCAACATTAGGTGGCAGAAATATGGAGAGCATGTGCATCTACAAGACTACAAATGGATGGTAAAGGAGTAAGTAACATTTTCCTTTTTCATTTGAAATCGTGTTAGTGACTAGTGATGCTCATAGTATTCTAAATTTCCACTTTTCTTGAAATGGATGTATACATTGGCTCAGTTTCAGTTTTTAGTCTTGTGGTCTTAACCCATGAATAAGTGACCCTTTGTGCAAACAGGCTTGCTAATTCTTGGTGCACATGTTGGTTTAAAACACTCATTCACCTAACACTTTTATGCTGATGAAGGAAAGATTAGGCATTTGCCATTTGCCCATTGGCTAGTCCTATTTTTATATCCTGGAAGACGCCCTACTTAAAGTTCCCATGATTCACTCCTTACTTGTAAGTCCTCTACTTTTCAGCACAGTTTGTGAATGTGTACTTCTTTTACTTGGATAGGCAAAACTATTGTTGTGAATAAATCTTCTAGCTTTTATGGAATTCGAGAAATATGTGACCCTGAACATTAATAAATTGCTTTGGGTATTTGATGTCCACCACCTTGAGAAATGGCACAAACAAGTAGCATCACTTTCAGGGCTTTGCCCAAATTTTCATGAAACTTTGCTGTCTTGTTAAATAAATGGAGCGACCACACTTGATGAGATTGGTTTATTGGTGATAGTGCTGTTAATTCTCATCTAGTGTAGGGTGTCTAACCCTCGTTGACCCTACTTTTTAGGTTTCACCCTGGCGTTGCAACTGCGTAGCAGTTGCTCCGCCCAGGGCGAAATCTCATGATCCTACATATGGGCTTTGGTCACGCCTCTGTCTCCCATTGGCTAGCTCCATAAATGGAGGCTAGCCATTGGGAGACAGAGGCTGTCAATCACGCTTTCCCCTGAAAACGCGATTCGGGGGCGTTTCTCGGTCTTTTTTTAAGTCCCGCCCCTTTGTCCTGGGCCGCGCTGTGATTGGCTGCCGGCCGGGACACCCCCGTGACGTCATTCCCCGGGCCGCGCTGTGATTGGCTGGCCGGCCCGGGACGTGACTTGTTTTTAATGGTAGCTGCGTGTTTATTTTTGCATCTGGCTTTAACTTAAAGTTAAACAAGCGGCTGCATTTCCACAATGGCGACTGCTTGTTTTAGACGGTGAGAGGACAACAAATCAAGGCACTTTAGTTCTGTCAGGAGCAAATGAAAAATATATGCTGAGCCCCGATTTCCACGCTATCGTTTGCTCGCATTTGGCAGTGGAAGTGAATCTCCCGCACGTGTATATTCAGGACAGGCTGCTCTAAAATGCACCACGGGAGCACAAACTACTGCCCCATCACGTCCTCTGAACGAGAAGCAATGTCAGGACTTAGCCCAATTTTTCTCTGATAAAATTGACAAATTAATCACTGAGATAGATGGGAACACTCCTGACACTGCCTCCAAGGAAGAGTGGGAGTATACTCCGACCGTAAACCAGACCCTCCAAAAATGGCCACCTATTACAACTGATACCCTTATTTCCATTATGAAAACGATTAAATCTGGTTCTCAATAGGATCCCATTCCCATTAACATAATTAAATTACTGGATACACCCGCCCTTGAAATTATCGCAGACACTTTAAACTCATCTCTAGAGCTTTCCACAGTACCCACCGTATGGAAACATGCCATAGTGACTCCACTGCTGAAAAAACCTACAGCAGATCCAGACAAATTGGCCTATTATAGGCCTATTTCTCTCCTCCCAGCTTTTTCCAAATGTCTGGAAAGACATGTGCATTCAGCCTTAACGCTTTTTTCAGAAGAGAATGCCCTTCTTCACCCTATCCAGTCAGGTTTTCGAGCGGGTTTCTCTACAGAAACTGCCTTATTGGGTATCTCTGAAACTATTAGGAAACTTCTCGACGATGGTCAGACGGTTGCACTTATTTTACTCGACTTAAGCGCAGCCTTTGACACTGTGTCGCACACAAAGTTACTCACCTTGCTGGAAAAAAATGGAATCGGTGGTACTGCTCTGCAATGGATTAGATCCTTTCTGAGCCAACGGACATATCAAATAGCTTCGACTGCTGCATGCTCTGGACATTTCAATTCCCCCCATGGAGTACCACAAGGTTTCATCCTTAGCCCGCTTTTTTTAATCTCTATCTCAGACCCTTAGCAGACCTTGTGGAAAAAGCGGGACTTACCTTCATGACGTATGCAGACGACTCTCAAATTGTCTTTTCATTGTCTGAACCCCAGATATCATCTTCGTCTCTCCTTAAAGAGGGCCTTTTGAACATCTTCAACTGGATGACAACTAACTAGTTGAAATTAAATGGAGACAAGACGGAGATTCTCCTTCTGGGCAAGCAGCCAGAGCTGTGGAGTATATCACACTGGCCTGCCCAGATGGGCAATCTCCCTATACCAGTGCCTCATGCAAGGAATTTGGGAGTAATACTGGACAATTCGTTGTCCATGAAGCAAAAGGTTAACAAAGTAGTGGGCCTCTGCTTCACGATCATGAAGTGGCTCAGGAAGATCCTTTGGATGCTGCCTGTCCCCATGCAGAAAACGGTGGTCAACGCCTTAATTACATCTCGGCTCGACTACGGGAACATCCTGTATCTGGGTGCAAATAAGGCAGTTACAAAGAGACTGCAGCTTGTACAGAATGCGGCTGCCCGACTCCTTTGTTTTATACTTAAGAACAACAGCGTGTCCCCCTACCTGCGTGAGCTGCACTGGTTAAGGGTGGAAAATCGTATCAGGTTTAAGGCCTTAAACTATATGTTTAAAATTAAAGCAGGTATCGCGCCCAAATACCTTCAGGCATTAGCCCTTCCCTACATTCCAAAAAGAAATTTACGATCTAAATCAGCGGAAACATTTTGTGTACCTAGATTCAAGCTAGCCAGAATGGGAGGAAGATCTTTTGCCCATCAGGGCCCCTCCATCTGGAACACACTCCCAATCCATATACGAAAGGAGCAAAGTCTTACCAGGTTCCGAAAAGAGATAAAGACCTGGTTGTTCGACCAGTATTTTTGAACAACCTCTGCTGTATATTCCATCATTTGTGCTGTGTTCTTAGGCGCCGGGAAACCCTTTTTGGGTAGCTGTTTGCGCCATATAAGTTAAAAAAATAAATAAAAATAAATAAAATAAACACCGCTCCCACCACGCTGATTTGCTTCACTTGCTCTTTGTGTAACACCGATTTTTCACAATCGCTAACATTAACGGCAGCACCACATACTCCCTTCCCCCACTCTGGAGGTTGTTGCAGCACAATTGATTGTGGGTGACCCTGCGTGACCTTGGTGTCTGCGGCGCTGACACTGTGTGATCTTCGTCTGACAGTCGATGATCTCGGATGAACACGGGGCCTCTCCAAAGCACAGCGCTAAGAGAACCTGCAGGTCTGCCCTGCTTGGGCCTCCTCCAGCAGTGCCCCAGGGTGAGCCGAGTTTACTCGGCGGTGCAGCAGGTCCTATATGCGACTCTGACACCGTGTGTGATCTTGGTCTAGCAGTGTGCGATCTTGAGTGTCTGTGACTCCCACGGTGTACACTCATTTCTATTCAGCTGCCACTCTGTTTCATCTTGGGCTGTGAACTGAGTCTGGGTGTGTGTTATCTTTGTGTCTGTGACTCCCATTCTGTACCCTTATTTCTGTGCAATGGCCACGCTGTGTGGTCTTGGGCTGTGATCTTCGCCTGGCTGTGTGTGATCTTGGTGTCTGTGACTCCCACTGTGTATACTCATTTATATTTTGACTGCACTCAGTGTAATCTTGGGTTGACTTTGTATGAACCCAACACATCTCCCCGCCTGGTACCGCGGCGCTATAACAGCACACGGATCTGACCTGCTTGCGGTACCGAGGTGCTATGATGTGCTTGCGGTACCGAGGCACTATGGCTGCACAGAGATCTGACCTGCTCTAGGCGCTATGATAGCACGCAGTCCGCAGATCTGATCTTCTCGCAGCACCGAGGCGATATGACTGCACAGAGATCTGACCTGCTCGCGGTACCTAGGCGCTATGACAGCAAACAGATCTGACCTGCTCGCGGCACCCAGGCGCTATGACAGCACCCAGCTCTCACCTGTTGGCGGCGCCGAGGCGCTATAACCTGCTAGCGGCACTGAGGCGCTATGATGTGCTTGCGGTACCGAGGCGCTATGACCGCACACATACCTGCTCTAGGCACTATGCCCGCACACAGATCTGACCTGCTTGCAGTACCGAGGCGCTATGACTTGCTCGCGGCACCGAGGCGCTATGCAGCTCCCAATTCTCACCTACTTGCGCAGCTCCCCCAGCGGGCTCTCGTAGGGCTCCCAGTCCCGCTGGGCCGGGGTGCTCCGGTTGGCCGTGATGTCCTGGATCTCCTCCTCCAGGCGGCAGTTCGCCGCCTCCAGGCCCCTCACCCTCTCCACATAGCCGGCCAGCCGCTCGTTCAGCCCCTGCATGGCCTCCTGGTGGTTGTTGGCAGAGAGCAGCGATACCATGCCCCCCCGGAGCCCGGGCAGGGAGGCGTCCATGTTGGCCCGGAGGGAGCTCAGGTGGGAGGTGGAGATGCGCAGCTCCCCGGGAGCGCCATACAGACTCGAGGCACCGGAGCGCGGCTTCTGCCGCACGGACACCTGGTAAGACATCTTCGGGACTCTGAGCGGGTCTGTCTCCTCTGGCACCTCCAGCGCTATATGAGGGGAGGCTATTAGCAACGAAGAGTTGGCTCTAATCAGTCAGGTTGAGCACTTATATCTGAACAACAAGGGGAAATACCTAACTGATGCACTTAATTAAATATAAATTAAACTAGAGAAAGAAATGATATTTCCAACCTAGATTTTGCTAATTAATAGCTCTTCATTTATTCATTTTTTAAGATGAAAGCTTTTTGAAAAAGTTAATACATATTATGTACAATAGGACACTACACTGTTAAACTAAACAATATTAAGGATATTCATTCATACTGGTCAGACATGTCACAATCATTCGAAATTACAAACATCCATTCTTACACACTCTGAACAAGGAAAAGGGGGAAGAAAGAAACTGAAGTTGCTCAATTATTCAAAACAACAGATATGATACATTAATACATATCAACCTGGAAAACAAAAGTACACTTGAAGTTCAAATATAATCAATTATGCAGTGAAACAGTTTTTTATCAATGTGTACACAGCTAAAGTGCAGTAATTATCAACACTTAAGTGATTCTAGAACAGAGCAACGTCGGATACAAGGGCCTACGCGTTTCGAATCCCAAATGAACTCAACGGGGGATTCTCCTCAGGGCCAATGGAATATCTAAAAGGAAATGAATACAACATAAGGGATTGAATTCTGAGTGAAAAATTACAAAAGAGACCCAGCGTCCACTCAAACAGCTTACCCTACTGGTCTGCGAGGCAACTTGGAAGGTGGAGTAGTGCATAAGTTTCTGCAAGGGAAAGGAAGCATATGTCAGGTGGTCGAAATTACGAGAGTAAACCGCGATTGGGTGCAAAAGGGGGGAAAACGCTGTACCTGTCTGAAAACTGCTGCAGGGCAGTCAGAATACACGAGTTGAATGGTGACAGGCGCAGGCGGACGATCTCACTAGGTCAAAAATGAGATCGAACTGAGAAGTGGAAAAACCAGCCTGTGTATGTCAGTAGTCATGGCGGTTCTAAAATGCGGACTTACCGGGCTAGGCATACAAATGGTCCGTGGCGGGTGTGCAATTACGGTGGGAGTCAGTGGCACACAGTACCTCGTTTAGAATAAAGGTGATTCCTGCAAAAACACGAGCGAGGCATTACTTATCTACCCCATCAATGGTGGGGCGGAGCGCAACAATGTTTTGCTGAACGAGTTACCTTCATGTGAAAGAGCGCTCAGTTTGAAGTAGAAGAGGGGGATTCAGTCAAGCGGATAATCGTCACCGGGGGAAGTTGAACCTGAAAATGAGAGTATGTTATAATCATAGGGAGGCTTGGAGGACACGGCGAGTTAGTCGGGGCACTTGCTGCCAAGATCTTACCTGAATCTCAACTTCAAACGCACTGCAACCGAAAAGCCGACTTGTCAAGTACGGCGTGTAGGCAGAACTAATCTCCGGCGCATGCGCAAGCCGGTATGGGGCTTTTATGTCAATAGACGAGCTGGTGGGTGGAATGCTACTCACCCGCGCTTGCGCGGAAATAACGCTCAAAAAAAGCCCGTAATGTGCTTATGAAAAGCTTGTGGGCACTCAAAAGCGAGTTTAAGGCAACTAGAGGCTAGAGTGTGTAGGTACATAGTGTTTAACCTTAGTCCACACCTTTGCCCACAGAACGAGGTACAGATAAACGAGCTGGTGGGTGGAATACTACTCACCGCGCTTGCGCAGAAATGACAGATAAAAATGAAAAGCCTGTAATGTGCTTGTAAAAAACTTGTGGGCACTCGACAGCGTGTATAAAGACAACTGGAGGCAAGAGTGTATGGATACATAGTGTTTTAACCTAAGTCCACACCTTTGCACACAAAACGAGGTACGGAGGTTACTCAAAATGCTCTATTGTTATAGTTTGTAAATTTCTGACAATTCATTCAGACCCCTGACAGCCGTGTTAAACTTGACGATAAGAAGCGCTTCCCTTTTAGAGAGTCTGGCATCCCAGTCGCCTCCTCGGGGATCGCGCTCTACCCTGGAGATGATAGTCCATTTGAGATCTTTAATATGATGGCTCAATCTATTCCAGTGATTGACCAGGGGTGCATATTCTACTCGATTTTTGAGTCTTGATTTGTGCTGCGAGATCGCAGAAAGGGACACCTTTGCCTGTTCAGAAGACCATATAAAAAATGTATTGAGTGACCCACCAGTCTTCTCTTCAGTGTCCCTCAGTGTCTCGGCAACTTCTCAGAACGAGTCGGATAAGTTACTCCGCTTAAAAAAGAAGCAAATAAGGACAGACCTACATGGGCATTTTCTTCTCCAACATTTACGAGAAGGCACTATCCCGGGAGGTCTCCAGATAAAAAATATACCAGTTATTTTCACCGAGGACCCACTATTTAAAAAGGGCTTCAGTCAAATCGAGACAAAATGCAGTAGGGACCTTATGGTCCTCACTGTCGAAACAGCGGCCAGAATCTCGAAACAAGAGCTGGAAGAAATAGCCCAACTAGAGTCCGAAATAAATAGCAACCCCACGATAGCAGATGCTAAGTCATTATTAGAAAAAGTTGCAAAAGAAATACAGGATTTCAAAGACTACACCATAACCCAAAAAACTAACCAGTTTGAAAAAGATAAGAAAACCTTCACATTGGAAAACGTGTACCCGTTCCTACAAGCAGATTTTTACACAAAACCAGACTCAAGGCGATTCTTATCAGGTAATCGCGGCAGATCAAGAAATCAGTTCATTACTTTCTCAGACACCTCTTCATCAGGTGGTGACAGTGATAATAGCGGCAATAAGAATAATAGCAGACCAAACAGAAATCGCCAATGGAATCAAAATCAACAACAACAAAGCAATACCCCAAATTCTTTTTTAGGGAGAGGGCAAACACGCCCCAGGGCGAAAGTGAGATGGGAGATGACAACTCGCCGCCAACATTATCAAAACTGAAAATGTCACCCATTTTTAATCTGTCATCTAAATCATTGACTGCAGCAGAGGAAAGTATCCTTTCGAAGGGCCTTTCCTTCGTACCATCTAAACGAACTGATTTTACTAGGATGAAAACTGAATTCATCGAATTCTGCCGTAAATTACGATTACTGACCTTTTTCATTGAAAACCCTTCAGTCACTACTACTGAAGCTACGGGTTTACGAAATAAATCCACCTTCTGCCCCCCGGGACATAAAATACCAAAAGAAATTCTAGTCTTTGAAAAAACTGTACTTTCTGCAATCTCTGCCATGGAGATGCAGAAAAAATATGTCAAATTTAACACGACAAAAGAACAAACAAAAGCACTTCAGGATTTACGTAGCGACCCCACTATCACTATAAAGCAAGCCGATAAGGGTGGGGCAATAGTGGTATGGGAGACAATAGACTACACCAATGAAGTGATGAGGCAACTGAACGACCAGGCATGCTACCGCAAAATTGGGAAAGACCCCACGTTGGAACTACAACACCAACTTTTTGCTATCATTAAAGATGGGCATGAAGAAGGTTTTGTAGGTCCAAAAGAACTGGATTTTTTACAGAATAAACATCCTAAGGTCCCCCTTTTTTACATCCTTCCAAAGGTACACAAAGACCAAAATAAACCCCCGGGGAGACCGATTGTGGCAGGATGTGATTCCCTGCTTGAACCAGTAGCCAAATATGTGGACGTATTCCTGAAACAATTCATGACCCTTGTAACTTCATATCTGCAGGATACTACAGATTTCATTAATAAGCTTGAGACAATTGATTTTTGTGAGGGCAGTGACATCCTGGTTACCCTGGATGTCACCTCACTCTACACCCAGATCCCTCAGGATGAAGCGGTGGCTGTACTTACACACTTCCTGGAATTGAGACCTAGGCCTGTACGGGTGCCAACTAAATTTCTGACTGACCTCGCCTCTTTTGCCCTCAAAAAGAATTACTTCTGCTTTGGAAAAGACTTCTACTTCCAAGTAAAAGGAGTGGCGATGGGCTGCCCCTTCGCCCCAGAATTGGCAGTCCTTTTTATGTCACTGTATGAGGACACTTATGTCTACAACAACAACCCCTTTCAAGCTCATATTGGAGTGTGGTTACGCTTCATAGATGACGTGTTCATGGTTTGGAAAGGTGGTGAAGAGGAATTGCGTTGCTTTTTTGATTGGCTGAATGCACGGACTGCAGACATCAAATTCAGCATGGTATTGTCAAAAGAAAAAATATCCTTCTTGGATGTGGAAGTCTTCCCAACTGAAGGCAAATTATCGACTTCCCTCTATGTGAAACCGACGGACCGGAAAAAAGCCCTGTTATTTTCCAGCAACCATCCCAGGAGTTTAAGAGAGAACCTGCCACTCGGCCAGTTTCTTCGGATACGAAGAAATTGCACAAGTAATGACGACTATAAATTCCATGCCAACAATTTGATGTCCAAGTTATGTGACCGTGGATACCCGAAAAAACTGGTATCAAACTGCATGAAGAGGGCACGTTGGACCCCCAGGGAAACGCTCCTGGAACGACGCACCAGACCACTGTTAAAACGACAAGTGTGCGTCACTACATTTTGCCCAAATGCGAATCAGCTGAAAAAAGTAATCAATCAAAATTGGCACCTAGTGAAAAATCTAGACGAGGGCCTAAATCAACCACCACTTTTCGCCTTCAAAAAAGAAAAGAGCATAGCGAATTACGTGGTTAGAGCTGCAATGACTAGGGAAGCCCCCCCATCCATTCGACAAATGATGGGTCTTAATCCCATCACAGGGCACCACAAGTGCGGCACCTGTCTCTGCTGCGAGACGACAATTGAAGGTTCACTCTTTCAGTATAAAGGTGTCTCGTGGAAACACGAGACATTTAGCAACTGTAAGACAAAATATGTCGTGTATGGTATCCTTTGTCCCTGTGGACTGTTGTACATCGGGAAAACGAATCAGGAAGCACGGCAAAGGATCTCGCAGCACAAATCAAGACTCAAAAATCGAGTAGAATCTGCACCCCTGGTCAATCACTGGAATAGATTGAGCCATCATATTAAAGATCTCAAATGGACTATCATCTCCAGGGTAGAGCGCGATCCCCGAGGAGGCGACTGGGATGCCAGACTCTCTAAAAGGGAAGCGCTTCTTATCGTCAAGTTTAACACGGCTGTCAGGGGTCTGAATGAATTGTCAGAAATTTACAAACTATAACAATAGAGCATTTTGAGTAACCTCCGTACCTCGTTTTGTGTGCAAAGGTGTGGACTTAGGTTAAAACACTATGTATCCATACACTCTTGCCTCCAGTTGTCTTTATACACGCTGTCGAGTGCCCACAAGTTTTTTACAAGCACATTACAGGCTTTTAATTTTTATCTGTCCTTTCCGCGCAAGCGCGGTGAGTAGTATTCCACCCACCAGCTCGTTTATCTGTACCTCGTTCTGTGGGCAAAGGTGTGGACTAAGGTTAAACACTATGTACCTACACACTCTAGCCTCTAGTTGCCTTAAACTCGCTTTTGAGTGCCCACAAGCTTTTCATAAGCACATTACGGGCTTTTTTTGAGCGTTATTTCCGCGCAAGCGCGGGTGAGTAGCATTCCACCCACCAGCTCGTCTATTGATATAAAAGCCCCATACCGGCTTGCGCATGCGCCGGAGATTAGTTCTGCCTACACGCCGTACTTGACAAGTCGGCTTTTCGGTTGCAGTGCGTTTGAAGTTGAGATTCAGGTAAGATCTTGGCAGCAAGTGCCCCGACTAACTCGCCGTGTCCTCCAAGCCTCCCTATGATTATAACATACTCTCATTTTCAGGTTCAACTTCCCCCGGTGACGATTATCCGCTTGACTGAATCCCCCTCTTCTACTTCAAACTGAGCGCTCTTTCACATGAAGGTAACTCGTTCAGCAAAACATTGTTGCGCTCCGCCCCACCATTGATGGGGTAGATAAGTAATGCCTCCCTCGTGTTTTTGCAGGAATCACCTTTATTCTAAACGAGGTACTGTGTGCCACTGACTCCCACCGTAATTGCACACCCGCCACGGACCATTTGTATGCCTAGCCCGGTAAGTCCGCATTTTAGAACCGCCATGACTACTGACATACACAGGCTGGTTTTTCCACTTCTCATTTCGATCTCATTTTTGACCTAGTGAGATCGTCCGCCTGCGCCTGTCACCATTCAACTCGTGTATTCTGACTGCCCTGCAGCAGTTTTCAGACAGGTACAGCGTTTTCCCCCCTTTTGCACCCAATCGCGGTTTACTCTCGTAATTTCGACCACCTGACATATGCTTCCTTTCCCTTGCAGAAACTTATGCACTACTCCACCTTCCAAGTTGCCTCGCAGACCAGTAGGGTAAGCTGTTTGAGTGGACGCTGGGTCTCTTTTGTAATTTTTCACTCAGAATTCAATCCCTTATGTTGTATTCATTTCCTTTTAGATATTCCATTGGCCCTGAGGAGAATCCCCCGTTTTATTTATTTAGCGATTTATAAAGCGCCTGGTGACCCGGAGGCATCCCCGCGCTAATACAGGTACAAGACAGGTACACTACAACCACCATTTATGCAAGCAACCGGGAAGAGCATAACATCAGCTGTGTGATCTTCCTAAAAGACACATACTCGGACCAGATACAACACAGGCACCTTTCTCTACAGTCACGAAGAACGAGAACAACAAACGTAGTACGGTCACGTGAACATACAAGTACGTACCGACCAATTATAATTCAGGCACATAGAACGGTCAGCTTCAGAACAATTACCTTACAGAACCCAAATATTTTGAAGACTCTCCTTCATCCATGAACACAATCTCTCTTGCACATTACACCAATACTTTTTGCCGTCCACAAATGCACGCATACATGCATCTCCCACCCCAATGCGCTTGCACGCGCTCGCTCTCCCACTAATCTAATTCAATTTTGCAATGACCCTTTACATTTCTGGGCAACAAAGATGGCAACAGCTTTTAGCTGGCTGTGGGCAAAAGCCTCTTGTGGACCGTACCGTTACCTTACAATGGGCTTGCAGACCACCCATTGTTTATCACTGGTTGGCTTTCCAGTCACACTAATTTGCTTCCTATTTATTTGATGCTTTCCTTCCTCTTCTTGCATTTGTCCCTCCCATGGAGCATAGTCCCTTTGCCATCCTTTGGATCGACCCACTCGTATCCCTCCATTGCACCCTTTCGGGGGATTTATTTTTCTTTTAGCACTTCAAGACAGAGTCTGGGATTTCAAGCACTCTCCTTTGTGCAACACAGCTCCTGCCACTGTGGTTCTCCAAAAATCCGGACCCTGGTGTTTTCCCGATATCGAGGTCCAATACCCGTATCACAAAACCTCAACGCACCAAGACGATTTTGGTATCTATGAACCGATAATAATTAGGACATCATTCCTATGTATTTGCGTCACAATCGAGGGTTGCCAACACCCCGAAATCGTAGTTTCCGTCCCCATCCCTTAAACTCCATTTTGTGAACGGCATCCATCTTGCATCTTGCCCTCATATTAAGTCAATTAAAGGTCGAGCTTGATCAAAAGGGACATGTCCACCTTTTCGTGACTTCCCCCTGACCTGCCCCAACTGACTCCATGGCCTTAGGCCAAACCTGTTTGGGCAGCTCCTCGCCCAGTGGCCGAATACGATAGCATCAATACATAACATTCCACAAACCATTCACACATACAGACCATGCTTTCTGCAAACATGCACCTGTCCACATTCCTTGTTTATGGCCAGTTTTATGACTGGGTTGTGACTTCCTTTAAGGTTTCATCGATATCTGATGGGAGTTCCAGGCCTAACTGGGTAATCTATCAACAAACTGGACATCTAAAATATGGGCTTGCTTACATGACTCGGCTCTTTGTATTATTGTAGAAATATGTGTATAGCCATATCATAAACTCAGGAATTCTTGCTTGCAGCTATTATTTTTGTATATAAGGAGACGGCTGGTTCTGTAAAAACGAACAGTCTCCCGAGAACCTACTCTCCGTGCGGTGTACTTCTGGGACACGTGTTACTTGGTAGCTACCAATAAAACTTGATCTTTGACGGTAACTAGAAGACTCCGTGTTTCTGTGGTCCGGAACAAGGGAGAACTCAGAGGTCCTCGGGTGCTACCCCCTGGCACCACCGGGTTCCTAAAAACCCGGCACCTCAGTTGGCGCCCAACTCGGGGCGATATCAAGCGGTGACGGTCCAAGCCAGATGTTCGTGAGGAGCTTCGTGTGAAAATTCCGGAGGACGGCCAGCCACTTCAGCGACCCCTGTATGTCGACGTGGTTCCGAAGGTCTTTGCTGCGAGGTTCCCCGCGTCCCGACGGCTACGAAGGACTGCTGCCCTGACTATCGCCTTGTTTTGGACCCAGTGATCTTTGGTAGAGCGAAACGATAGACGAGTCTTCTAGCGACGTCACAGATCTTCAAATACTTCAGTTAAGTATAAGTGGAGCGTCTCCCAGTCCTTAGTTTGTCCTTAGTTTTTGGTATCCTTGAGATACGCTTTGATTTGGTACTTGCAAGCCCCAAAGCCGAAGGACTCGTGTATTCACGAGATATATCGTAACAGATAATCCTTTGAAGTTTGAAGCTAGACTAGTGAGCGAAGATGCCTGGTTTTAGCAGACTTGGAAACTTATTTTGTCTTGGTTGTAGTAAGGACTCCCGATTAGAGGAATATTGTCCGGTTCCTCCAATTGGAACTCCAACGTATGAGCTCTATGTAAAGCACGGCGTAGGTCCTATAACATATAACGAAGTATGGATAAAATACACCCGCAAGGATGGTGTTTTAAAATGGCCCCAATACGGTAGTTTCGACTCAGAAGTTTTAGATAACCTAGAAGTCAAACTATTCAAGAAGAAAGCCCGACCGGCGATGTTTGACTCTTTCCGCTTATGGCGTAAAGAGGCCAAACAGAAGGAAATTAAATTAGAAAAGAAGAATAAGAGGGAAAGAGGTATTTCAGTAATGCAAGCCGCGATAAAATTTAAAGACAACGAAGAGGATCGAATAAGTGAGCAGTGGCACAGGCAACGTAAAATGGCAATAGATAAATGCTACCCCGTTTTGCCATCTCTTCAGCGAGAGACAGTAAAAGAGCGTGAAAAAGATCCATTAATGGCTCATTTGCTAAGTTCGCCACCACCCTATGCACAAAATGCCACAGCACCTCTGCAACCTTTAGTTGCACCTCTGGTAGCTGTTATACAGGCTCCTTTACCGCACTCACCGGCTACTGTCCAGCTGGCTCCTGTTTCTCTGGCGCAGCCTCCTCAAGGCTCACCGATCACACCTACTTCTCCTACTGTTCCTTCTAAAATTTCGCCTAGCACACTTTCTAGTCTCTCTGATACTCGTTCAACGAACATTTCTGTTTCTACTTTGCGTGACTCTGTTCTACCACCAGTTATTCCCCCACTTTCACCTTTCGTCTGGCATAAAATGGCCAGCATTGTTACTAACTTTCATTCACCACTTTTTCGGTCGCCTAAAACAACCCCTAACACGGAACGAAGACAATTACGAAGCCAAATGCCCGATTATCAGGAAAGGGAATGTTTGAATAAGTTAGCACGAAATTGGGCTATGGACACAGCAAGATATGATGTAGAGTCTGTCATGAACGTTTTCCGTCAATGGGATGAACCAACGCAAAGATACGTCTTTGAGCAGATGTGTGTTTTTCTGTGTGAGGATTTGGTAGATAATGGTCAGAAGACCGTTGAGTTCATTTGGGATTCGAAACGCGTAGGCCCTTGTATCCGACGTTGCTCTGTTCTAGAATCACTTAAGTGTTGATAATTACTGCACTTTAGCTGTGTACACATTGATAAAAAACTGTTTCACTGCATAATTGATTATATTTGAACTTCAAGTGTATTTTTGTTTTCCAGGTTGATATGTATTAATGTATCATATCTGTTGTTTTGATTAATTGAGCAACTTCAGTTTCTTTCTTCCCCCTTTTCCTTGTTCAGAGTGTGTAAGAATGGATGTTTGTAATTTCGAATGATTGTGACATGTCTGACCAGTATGAATGAATATCCTTAATATTGTTTAGTTTAACAGTGTAGTGTCCTATTGTACATAATATGTATTAACTTTTTCAAAAAGCTTTCATCTTAAAAAATGAATAAATGAAGAGCTATTAATTAGCAAAATCTAGGTTGGAAATATCATTTCTTTCTCTAGTTTAATTTATATTTAATTAAGTGCATCAGTTAGGTATTTCCCCTTGTTGTTCAGATATGAGGGGAGGCGGCACACAGGTGAGCTGCCATCTCCGTGAGTAAGAGCCGCCACCCAATCAGGAGCCGGGCATTTCTGTCTCCACCGTCATGCACCTGTACGGCTTCCCCCATGCCACTGAATAATGCATAATTGGTTGGACTTGGCCACCCCGTCCACGTCGAACACCCAAGCATCTGTCCAGACTGCCTACAGACTTCGAGGCGCTACCCTGAGCTACAAACGTCCCCGTGCACTTGCACTGCATCTCAGGAGCCTTGGACCCCGCTTCTTTGCACTTGCACAACCTCCCCTGGCTTTCAAGCAGCTAGCCTGAACCACAACCCCTCCCGTTCCCCTGTCCAGCTTCTACCGAACCTTCGAGGCGCTTGACTGAGCCAGGACGCCTCCCGCTAGCACAAGCCCCTCTGTGGTTAGGACACGTGAAGTGCATGTTACACACGGATCACCGCAGCAGGTGCATTACCCAGCAGCATGTTCACCGACAAAGAGTCTCTTGATGAACGTATACAACGTACACTCTGGGAATGTTTTTATTTTTCTAGTAATGGCTCCCTGACTCAGATACAGACTGTCCGTGAGATTACGGCATTTCTTCTAACATTTATCATTGCGCACGTACAGCACCGTACCCAGTACCTAAAATTCTCCAGTATTAGGGGTGTCTTTCATAGATTCACATGCCTGAATTATTCCCCGTCGTCGGAGTGGGAGTCCCACGGTACATAAAAAAGCAATAATATGCCATAAATATGTAGTAATACTAATAGAAAATGAACCAGGAAGTAAAGCAGCCAATGCTACAGTAGGCAAAAATCTTCCACATCTATGACTCTCATAGTCATTATGTATAGTCCAAACTACAGCCAATCAGGCGCCAGCACCCACCAGAATGTTCTCCCCAGAGGCTCAGGCTCTCAGATTTTCTACCGCACGTCGTGTGAAAGGGAGTCTCCCTGAGCTCTGCTCAGTTTCTTACTTCTAACTTCATTTGTTTCTACTTTTAAGGATTTCTTCTAAGAAATCTCTCTTTAGAGCCTGTGATTGCTGTGGTAAGCTTCAGCTTTTTGAAAAGGATCCACATAAAAAGTGTATCTATTGTCTGTACCCAGATCACCAGGCCTCTGACTGTAAGATCTGCAGAACCATGCCTCAAAAGACTCTCAGGGAGAGAGAGGGTTGTTTACTTCTGTGGTTGAAAAGGCTAAAGGATTCTTCTAATCCTGCTTCTGAGGTAGGCAGCATTACCTCTGGTTCTACTTCAGCCTCTAGGAAGAGGCCTGCGCCTGAAGGAATGTCTTCTCCTAAGGCTAAGCTGACTAAAAAACAACCACCTGCTAAGGGACTGGATAAGCCTTCAACATCCAAGACTGTCCCCACAACCAAGGGCACGGAAAGCACTTCTGTTTCTAAAAAGGGGACAATCCTCAAGTTTCCCCAATCATCTGAGAGGATTTTACCACAGACATCATCTCCACCTACTGTGATGTCCTCTTCAGCTTCCTCGTCGACGAGAACGACGACTACAGTGACATCGACGGTAACATTTTCCTCTCCTAAACCTGGTATGGTTATGTCATCGTCGACAGCGTCTCCAACTATGGTATTTGTTTCTGTGAGGCCTGTATCGTCGACGCCTCGTCGTCGACGCCTCTAAAGGCTTTACCGCCGACAAAAAAGACTCCGTCGGCGAGCTCGTCGTCGGGCTCCACGCCGTCGACGAAAATAACACCGTCGACGAAGAGTGTCCCGTCGACGAAGAGTGTCCCGTCGACGAAGAGTGTCCCGTCGACGAAGAGTGTCCCGTCGACGAAGAGTGTCCCGTCGACGAAGAGTGTCCCGTCGACGAAGAGTGTCCCGTCGACGAAGAGTGTCCCGTCGACGACAAAACCATCGGAAGGGAATCCTCCTCCGACGCCGCAGTTATCATCTTGCACGGCACTACAGGTTTGGTCTCCATCTACGGTGTTTTTAACACCACGACAATCGTCGGGGCAAATACGTGAAACAGCAATGCAGCTTTCACCCCTTTGTATTTCACCTCAAAAGGTGTTCTCTGAAGTGCCAGACCAACTTTTGGACACTGAAAGTGAGGATGAGATGGTCCAGAATACTTTTGGACAAGCTACTAGTCCATCGGAGTTGCATATTAAACTTCAAGAGGAGGAATGTGATGATTCTCAATCTCCTGTTAATGTATCGACACCAGTGAGTAACCCTGTTGCTCAAGTGCCTATGGCTTTGCTATCCAACTTACAATTTATGCTGGACGATTACTATAGGAGGTTTCCACCATCAGAATCAGCAGGTTCTGGACCGGCAACTCCAACTTCGGAAGCACCTCCAACCGTGCTCCCACCGGTGTGTCCGCCTTCACACCCACAACCTACTCATGAGGGAGATCCGCAATCTTCGGAAGATGAAGACCAAAGGGAAGAAGGAGAAGTGGATGATTTATCGGAGTGGGATGACTATCAAGTACAATCTCCTTCAACATCTCCTCAGACTGCGTCGGCCTCCCCTCCGGTGGATGTAGCGAGTTTTCACTTATTGATGGAGCGTGCAACCGAACGCTTTCATATAAAGATGGAACAAACGCAACAAGAATGTTTCTTATACGATTTCAAGGATCAGCCCAGACGACAAATAAAAACAATACCCATCGTGGATTTCATCTGGAAGGAAGGTATTAAGGTGATGTCAACGCCGGCTTCCATTCCTCCAGTCTTGCCACGCATTGATAAAAAGTATAAAGCTCCCGAAAAAACGCCTGCATGTCTAATAGGACAGGCAAAACTTGACTCAGTAATTGTCCAGGCTGCTCAGAAGAGAGCCAGAAATCCGTCCTCTGCAGTTACGGCGCCGCCGGATAGGGATGGCAGACGCCTAGACTCAATTGGAAAACGCGTTTCCACCATGGCTGCAACAACTGTTCGTGCTGCCAATGCATTGGCCATCTTAGGTCGGTACGACCGCCAAATGTGGTCTGACATCGCACCATTTATCGATCTCCTCCCTGAGCAATTCAAGGCTGAAGCACTCCAAATTCTTCAAGAAGGTCAAAGGATCTCTGAAGAGCTAATCGATTCAGCTGTAGATGTCGCATCTACAGGATTTCGTCAACTAGCAGGAGCTGCTGTCCTGCGTAGACAGGGATGGTTACGTTCCACTTCTTTCAGGCAAGAGGTCCAAAACAGAGTTTTAGACATGCCATTTGATGGCGAATATTTATTCGGCCCCAAAGTGGAGGAAGCTTTACAGACAATTAAAAAGGATACTGAAACAGCCAGATCCTTGGGCACTCTACAATTCCACAAGCCGCCCTTTCGAGGAGCGAGAGGACGTGGAACGTCCTTCAATAGAGGTGGATACCAACAACAATCCACATACCGACAAGGTAACCAGCGCTATCAGACACAGCGCTACCAGTCTTATGGGCAGAAAAGATCACAATACACCCCAAACAGGGGTAAGACTAATTACCGCGGCAAAGACAAGCGACAATGAAACTTTTCACCTGCCACCACCATCTTTCCACCCTCACAAAAGACTTGGCGGAAGAATATCGAAATTTTACTCCAACTGGCAGTCTATAACAATAGACAAATGGGTCCTGGATATTGTGGCCAGGGGCCATGCCCTAGAATTCGAAAAATTCCCTCCAAATGTACCGCCTCCAGCTCACCTGAAGGAGCTGCTTACCCAAATCAAAATGATGATACAAAAAGGAGCGATCGAGAGCGTTCCTCAGAGGATGAGAGGATTAGGATTTTACTCCAGGTTCTTCCTGATAAGGAAGAAGAACAGGGAGTGGCGCCCGATACTCGATCTTCGCGCTTTAAACAAATATCTAAGGAAATTAACGTTCTGGATGTTATCTCTTCAGGAAATATTGCATCTTCTAGCAGCAGGAGATTGCATGGTCACTTTAGATCTCCAGGATGCATATTTCCACATCCCCATCCTACCTCGCCACAGGAAATTCCTTCGCTTCAGGGTGGCTGGCAGGGACTACCAGTTCAAGGTCCTTCCTTTTGGACTGCGGTCAGCTCCAAGAGTATTTACAAAAGTGTTAGCTCCAGTGGCTGCGCACCTCCGGCTGGAGGGAATACAAATTTTCCCATATCTGGACGACTGCCTTATAAAGGCCAGTTCTCACGAAACCGTTCAACGTCACCTTCAACAGTGTCTGCACCTGTTTCAATCTCTAGGCCTGACAATCAATTTCAGCAAATCCCAATTGCAATCGTCTCAAAGAAGAGCATTCTTAGGAGCGATTTTGGACACTCAAAAACTCAGAGCTTTCGTCTCCAAGGGGAGACAAAGGAAAATAAGTCGGCTAGCACAAGATCTCATGCAAAGAAAGTCAGTTTCAGTTCGACTGTACAAGTCTTTTCTAGGGATGGCATCGGCTTGTATTCCATTACTTCCAAATTGCCGCTTCGAATGAGGCCGCTTCAGGAGCAACTAACCTTGCAGTGGCAGCAGGTTTCGGGCACTTTCGAGGACCTCATTCAAATCACGCCACTCATGAAGAAGTCTCTTCTTTGGTGGACACAAAGGTGTCATCTGAGTCAGGGTTGTGCATTCCTTCAAGAAGCACCAAGTCTAACCATCACTACAGATGCATCCCTCGAGGGCTGGGGTGCTCATCTACAAGGCCTCACGATCAGCGGCAAATGGACTGCGCAACAGAAACTGTGGCACATCAACCGTTTAGAACTGAGAGCCATTTTTCTTGCACTCAAGGCGTTTTGTTGCATCATTCAGGACACCAATGTGTTGATACGAACAGATAACACAACAAGCATGCACTACGTCAACAAGCAGGGGGGAACTCGATCTCTTCTCCTGTCTCAAGAGGCGCAGGATTTATGGACATGGGCTCTTCACCACAATGTACATTTGCAAGCAGTGCATGTTCCGGGGACAGAAAACGTCCTAGCGGACGCACTCAGCAGAACAACGATCACCACCCACGAATGGGAGCTTCACCAGGAGACAGTGGAACACATATTTCATCATTGGGGTTGGCCAGACCTAGATCTATTTGCGACAAGTACCAACAGCAAATGCCAGAGCTTCGCAAGCTGGCACCCCCACAAGAATTCTTTGGGGAATGCGTTATCCATCAATTGGTCTCTGACGTTTGCGTACGCTTTCCCACCGATTCCACTAGTCCCCAAGGTTCTGCGGAAGATGAAGAAGGAACCTTGCCGACTCATCCTGATTGCGCCCAGATGGCCGCGCCAGTATTGGTTTACAGAGCTCCTCCTACTGTCAGAGAGCAAGCCAATTCAGTTACATCCAATCCCGAACTTGCTCAGCATTCAGGAAGGTCAGGTCTTCCATCCGGACCCAGCATCGCTGAGATTAGCGGCCTGGCTCCTGAACACCGTGAGTTCGCACACCTGAACATCCCGGAAGACTGTAAAGAGGTGGTGGCCAAGGCTAGAGCGCCCGCTACCATCAAGACGTACAGTCTGAAATGGAAGCGCTTCTGTATCTGGTGCCGTTCAGCAGGGGTTCACCCTTTTTTAGCAAAACCTGAGGAAATTCTTCCTTTTTTCTTGCAGTTAGCACAAACAGGTCTGTCTCATGCTACTTTAAAGGTGTTTCTGGCTGCAATATCCAGATATCGACAGGATGGGTCCAATTCTCTGTACTCAGCAAGAATTATCCAACAGTTCTTTAGAGGCCTCTTTAGAATGTTCCCTCCTGTACGCCGTCCGCCTCCTTCGTGGCATCTGAATGTGGTCCTACGTCAACTCATGCGTCACCCATTCGAGCCCATCCATAAAGCCGACTTGAAGTATCTTTCGTGGAAAGTATCACTGCTCTTAGCCTTAACATCCGCCAGGAGGGTTAGTGATATCCAAGCTTTCACTGTGCATCATCCTTTCCTGCAATTCACAAGTGATTCTGTGATACTTCGCACAAATCCTAAATACATTCCGAAAGTACCTTCGGATTTCCATCTGAACGAACCTATTGTTCTTAAGTCGTTCTTTCCAGGCCCGCAAACACCTGCGGAAAGAGCTTTACACTCGCTTGACATTAAAAGATGTCTTAAATTCTATCTACAAAGAACGTCTATTGTACGCACTTCTGACCAGTTGTTCATTACCTACGGTGCGATTCGTAAGGGGCAGGCAGTTTCAAAACAGACTATTGCAAGATGGATATCTGCTGCCATTGCCTTTTGCCATGCACAGGCTGGGAGACCTTTACCATCTGCGCCCCGAGCGCACTCTACAAGAGCGGTCTCCTCATCTACGGCCTTATTTGCTGGAGTTCCTCTTCAGCAGATCTGCAAAGCGGCTACTTGGGCTAGTCGCCATACCTTTACCAGACATTACTGTCTAGAGTCAATCAGCGAGGCTGATACTTCTGTGGGTCGAGCTGTTCTACGGAATCTGTTTCATTAAGGTGAGCCTCTGTTTCCCACCTCCTTGTTTTCTGCTGTCAGACGCTTCTTATGTTATGTTTTCACATATTTCCATGATTGCATTATGTTATGCTTTATACTATATGTGTATTTTCACTTTGCATTGTTATTTGCATTACTAACTGACAAACTTGACGTTATGGGCGTCTGTTCAGCAAGGGTATGTACTGCTAGCTACTCTGATTCAGGCATGTGAATCTATGAAAGACACCCCTAATACTGGAGAAGAACAATAGTTACTTACCTGTAATCTTTGGTTCTCCAGTATTGGTGTCTTTCATAGATTCACATGCAACCCGCCCACCTCCCCTCAGAGGCTTTTTAGGCTATTATGGTTTACCTTCACTCCTTGCGAGAAAATCTGAGAGCCTGAGCCTCTGGGGAGAACATTCTGGTGGGTGCTGGCGCCTGATTGGCTGTAGTTTGGACTATACATAATGACTATGAGAGTCATAGATGTGGAAGTTTTTTGCCTACTGTAGCATTGGCTGCTTTACTTCCTGGTTCATTTTCTATTAGTATTACTACATATTTATGGCATATTATTGCTTTTTTATGTACCGTGGGACTCCCACTCCGACGACGGGGAATGATTCAGGCATGTGAATCTATGAAAGACACCAATACTGGAGAACCACAGATTACAGGTAAGTAACTATTGTTCTTCACGGGAGTTCTATCACACCGGTCAGTTGTTTTCCATAATTCACAATAATCATATCAATTCAGCGACTTGCATATTAAACAAGCATTTGCAATGCAATAGGTCTGCTTGTTTTTGTTAGGTCTCGCATTTGCGAAAGATTAAGCTATTGACATTGTAAATGACAATGCCATTTATTTATCTGTTTTCAAAACCAACACATAAATAAACAATTTGTCATTTGCAATGCCAATAGCTCTAACTTTGTCAAAGGCGAAACCGTTGCATTGTAAATGCTTGTTTGAGATTCCAGTCAGACCATCCAGCATTTCGCGATTTTGCGATTCACGAAAAAATCGCGAAATCTGCAGGCAAGCGCGACGGCCGTGATATTTAACAAACTGGCCGCGAAAAAGAGTCTCCCGGTTGGCATCAAAAAAATTATGCCATTGTTTTGGCTGTACGTGCCTACGTCACCCCTTGAAACTGCTCTGTGCGGCCGTATGGTATTAGCTGCCTGTGGAAAGTTAATTGCCTTTGTCAGAAACCATGGTATCACCACACAGTTCAGAAAAATATTATAGGCAGAAAAAAGAGGAATAATGTGCTAAAAGATCACTGTTACGGCACAGAAGCTGAAGTCAGTCGCATCTGTGAGGTTAGGAAACCGAGGGACAGATTAGACACGTTTCGGCCAGATTATGTGAAACAAAAACTACAAGTGTAATGTGGGCGCGCAACACCCATTGGGCTCACGGGGCTTCAGCCCCCCCGCCCTCCCTCCCGTCGTGTCTGTCAGCCCGAGCGGAGACAGCTTCGCGGGCTGGCAAGCACCTAATTGCGGCCGCACCTGAGTACTTAACAGGTCTTTAAAAGACCATTTAGTTGTAAATAAGGCTGTTGTGTGTTCACACCTTCTAACAGCCACTTTGTCCCTGGTTGGAAGAAGTAGCCCCCCCCCACCCCCCCCCCTGAAATATTTTACAGCCCCCCTCGAAATGTGGCTCTAGTTGCCCGCCTGAATGTGTCTGAGACACTTTAATCTTTTAGCACTCACTACGGCTTTGGAAAGATGACTAAACAAGCCTTTGACAGGCTGGTCAGTTACTTGACAGGTGTCCGTGTCGGTTTGGAAAACAAAATGTAATGTTTCAGCCTGACGTAAACACTCCCATGTCCTATATTAAGCACTTGAACCAAGTAGCAGTTTTTATTCCAATGGCAAAAAGAACCGAGCACATCTCTGATTTATTTATAACATTGCATTATCAAATTGACAATTAGCACATACCAACCAACTATACCAAATCAGCTAACTCTTAACATATGTATGTTTTCTGCCCTTAGGCCCCCATCTCGAAAAAGCACTCCAATACCTATATTAAACTTCCAAAAAAAAGGCATCCTTGATTCATTTGGAATGCAGGAGATACCAACTGAATCTGGGTTAAGGAATACCACGTTCCCTGTTTTTTCCAACTTGACCTTACACCAACTAAAAGCTGAAAAAATATCCGGGTGGAAAATGCCCCAGATTGCAGACTCACCATGGTAATCAGGTGAAGTAAGCGATTCCTTTTCCATCACCCATTTCTAAGGAGACTCTGAGGTTTCAATCGGAATACCACAGCATTCCTGGAATTACCAATACCCTCAATGAGCTGATGTGTCCTAACAGTCAGGGGGTCGACCTCAAATCTGGAGAACCAGATTCGAGTCTCGGCAACGATGCTCAACATCCTGTAATTCTGGGCAAATCAATTAATCTCCCCTTGCATAACAAAAATAAATGTGTCCTTCTGTAACGCAACTGGTGTTCATGTAATGCCTCTGATACCAAATACTTTCCGTCAAGTTCGCGCTATATAAAAGAACGCAGAAAAAGAAAAGATTTTTTCTTTTAAGGACGGGTGTGCAAAATACTAATGCAGTATTTCGAGCCATAGTGGTCAAAACGCAATAGATAGAGTGCAAACCATGCATGTCCATGACATATTGTTCTGTAACCCTTTCGAAGTTTCAAGGATTATTCAGAAAATGCACATACACTCTTAAATAATCAGGGTTGACTACAAAACATCCAGGCAGTGATAAGATCAGCCGCGGCTCTTCCCCTAAAGTGGAATACTCTGCTAAACCGTTTCCATTGTTTTAACGTTGAAAATTGATGATTGAGTTAAATACAGTGCCGCAAAAATGCAGCTAAATTTCCATATTTGTGCCGTCCATATTTGTTGTGCAGCTAAATTTGCTAATCCATGCCGCAATATCCTGGGGGGTCTGTCCAGTTAATGAGTGGTACCAATTCATACAAAGTTTTATAGTGTCTTCACTATGAATATTAAGACCCTACAGCAAGACGAATATGACAAGCATACATATATACTTCCAGGCGAGCAGAGCTGGGGTAGGTTCAAGGGAGGATGCAACCCCACAAATAAGACTCTAATATGCGTTCTTCTCTGCTCCCAGCCTGAAAGAGCCATTAGTTACCATGTTTGGGATTAGTATCCTGGTTAAGGTACTATCAATAATTTACTCTGACCATTTATTTGACAGAGTATCCTGATATTACTAATAGGATCAAGAATAAAGTAAATTTGTAGTGTAATTGTATAAAGTCCTGAAGAGTCATCACGAGATCCGATTGGACTGATAAAGGCAAGAAACATGTTGACGAAATTCAAGACTACACACTGATTATTCTTATTAGGACCATTGTATCCTGCATAAACACCACATTTTTAATAAGGGTAGTTAGTTCTATCAATAAAAACTTTTGACAGTGAACAACACTACACCTATTTTAATTCACTTTCCTAAGAAATTCCTCCACACAGTACAAACATTTACCACCCTATTACCCCCACTTCAACATATGGTATACATAAAAGATCTCCGTTAAAGAGTCCCATCGTGGGTGCCAGTCTGGCATTGCAGTGCCGGCCCAACAAGGATCTTGCCCAGTGATGAAGCATGACCCCTTTTGGGGTGTGTGAGGGCACTTGCTCCTATTCGGAGTACCCCCACACTGGAACATTGGTTTTGTCTCATTCCCCCTGTCCCAATTCAATTCACATGAAGCTTTATTCGGTGCATATAAAATGACCATAAAAGCACAAAGAGAAAAGTTAAAAATACATGGTATAACAAATATTACAGAATTCAGATCAATAAAAAGTTCAATAAAAGTATATACAGATTTCCTAAAATAACATACTTTTACGTGCATTAATAGACTGATTTAAAAATGTATCAGTATAAAAACAGACATCGACAAATTCCAAATTGAAAATTAAACTCATTGCCTGGTTAACTGTACATACACCATATTTGACAAACAGCTATTCGAAAATTCATATACAGTTTACAAAATAATAAAAAGTGCAAGGTACTTTGTTTAGAAACGCCATCACACAAACACGGCCCTGTCGGATGTTTCTTAAGGTTCGGTTGGGCCACTAGATGGTGTGATACCCCAAACCTTAGTCTGGTTAGCACAAACTTATGGGATGGCCTAGTCACCAGAGCTAGATAAACTGCCCTGTGGGAATCTCTCCAGCAGTTCACGGAACTCCTGCCACGAGAGAAGAAAGAGGATTTTCAGGAGATCCTGAAGGAGGGGATGCTGGTATTGAACCAGGTCATCAGCGCGGCTGCTGATGTATCTCTTTTGGCGGCCCGTGGATACTGTCATGGGATCAACCAACGGCGCCATGCTTGGCTTAGGCTCACATCACTCAAGCCGGAGGCTCAGCAGCGGGTGGCCAATCTGCCCTTCTCGGGGGAATCCCTGTTCGGCAAGCATGCGGACGATGAGATGGCCCGCATGAAAGCAGAGGCCGAGACCCTGACGGCGGTTGGGTTGCAGAAGCCCAAAGAAAAGAAGGCCTACCGCCCGTTCCAGAGACGGTTCGGGGCACAGGGCAGAGGGCGAGGGCAGGCTTCGGGACAGCAGCAGCAGTTCCGGAGGCCCTTCCAGAGCGCCAGAAGAGTAGAGGAGGCCAGCAGTCCTCTACAGCGAACAAAGGCGCAGCCGGGTCTCGACCCTGAGCGGTTATTTCCCCTACATCCGTTACCCGCTCCGGTGGGGGGAAGCGTTCAATTTTTTCTGGCAGAGTGGAGAACAATTACTCCGGACAAGTGGGTGCTGAATATTGTTTGCAATGGATACAGTCTTCGGTTCACCAGCCCACCTCCATCAATTCCACCGGTCAGCTCGCAGTTTCAGCTGCGCGAGCTCCAGGCGCAGGCAGATATCCTGTTAAGGAAAAGGGCGATAGAAGACGCACCTCTGTCTCAAAGAGGAAGAGGTCTGTACTCCCGGTTCTTTTTGGTTTGCAAGAAGGACAAGAACGAGTTCAGGCCCATTCTGGATTTGCGATAAGCAAACAAGTGGATTCGCAGAGAGAAGTTTCGCATGCTGTCGTTGCATGCAAGAGATTATTTTTGATTGCTCCGGGGTCCACGCACATGGGCGGGAGTATTCACTAGATTATGACTATAACAGAGATCCCCTACTACAGAACTGGAGTTACAGGACAGAAACTACTCCTTCAGAATGTTGTTGCTACAAGAAATATTGCATCTCCTATCGGCTGGAGACTACTTGGCCACCTTGGATCTCCAAGATGCACATTTTCACATCCCCATCTTACCTAGTCGCAGAAGGTTCCTGCAATTCAGAGTGGCTAGCAGGGATTATCAGTTCAAGGTCCTTCCCTTTGGGCTGCGCTCTGCACCCAGGGTGTTTACAAAGGTCCTGGCTCCGGTAGCAGCACACCTCCAGAAGGAGGGAATACAAATATTTCCATATTTAGACAACTACCTTATTAAGGCCGGTTCTTACGCAGCAACAGACAACCATTTACAACAGTGTCTAGCTCTCTTTCAATCTCTGGGTCTTTCCATCAAAGTCAGCAAATCCCAGTTGGTACCATCCCGAAGACGAGCTTTCTTGGGAGCAACCTTAGACACCCAGCTGCTCCAAGCCTTCGTGTCGGACGAGAGACAAAACAAAATCCAAGACATGGCTCGGAATCTACTTTCAAAAAAGTCAGTTTCAGTCCGACGGTTCAAATCCTTTCTGGGGATGATATCGTCTTGCATTCCTTTGATTCCGAATTGCCGACTCAGAATGAGGCCTCTTCAAGAAGAGCTCAGTCTTCAATGGCTGCAGGTCTCCGGTTCATTCAAGGACCTCATCCAGATCACCCCTCGCATTCGGGGTTCCCTTCTTTGGTGGATACAAAAAAGGAATCTGCAACAGGGTTGCGCGTTCCTTCAGGATGCACCAAACTTTACAATCACCACGGACGCATCCCTCGAAGGTTGGGGAGCTCATCTTCAGGGACTGACAATCAGCGGCAAATGGAGCCCTTAGCAGAAACGTTGGCACATCAATCTGTTGGAGCTGAGAGCCATCTTCCTTGCCCTCAAATCATTTCGAGCACTCCTGTAAGGGGCCACTGTATTGGTTAGCACAGCGAATACAACAAGTATGCACTATGTCAACAAACAGGGAGGGACAAGATCGGCTCTTTTGTCTCAGGAAGCCCAGGAGCTATGGGCATGGGCAATACGGCATAGAATCAATCTTCTGGCGGTTCCTGTACCGGGAACGGAGAACGTTCTTGCGGACACTCTCAGCAGGACGACAGTGTCCACTCACGAGTGGGAGCTTCATCAACAAACAGTGGATCTGATCTTTTGGCAGTGGGGTCATCCAGATCTAGACCTCTTTGCGACCAAGGAGAACAGCAAATGCCGGTTCTTTGCAAGTTGGCATCTCCTCAAAGACTCTCGGGGGAATGTGTTTTCGATCAACTGGTCTCAAATATATGCTTACGCTTTTCCTCCGATACCGTTGGTTCTCAGAGTTCTGCGGAAGATGAAGAAAGAACCGTGTCGGCTGATTCTTATTGCCCCCAGATGGCCGCGCCAATACTGGTTCACCGAGCTCCTTCTCCTATCGGAGTGCGAACCAATTCAGTTGCGTCCAACTCCGGACCTACTCTCCATCCAGGATGGCCAGATTTACCATCCGGACCCGACATCTGAGTTTAGCGGCCTGGCGCCTGAGTATCTTGAATTCGCCCATCTAAACATCCCTGCAGATTGCAAAGAGGTACTAGCCAAAGCAAGAGCACCTGCTACAATAAAGACATACAGACTCAAATGGAAACGCTTCTGTATCTGGTGTCGTTCGGCTGGAATTCATCCTTTTTTGGCTAAGCCAGAGCAAATCTTACCTTTTTTCTTGCATCTGGCAAGATCGGGATTGTCTTATGCAACCCTAAAGGTTTTCCTGGCAGCGATTTCAAGATACCGACAAGATGGGTCCACTTCTCTTTACTCTTCAAGAATTATACAACAATTCTTCAAAGGGCTTTTCAGAATGTTCCCTCCGGTATTTCGTCCACCACCATCGTGGCATCTCAATGTAGTGTTCGCGCAACTCATGTGCCATCCTTTTGAACCTATCCACAGAGCCGATTTGAAGTTCCTTACGTGGAAGGTGTCACTTTTATTGGCTTTGACTTCTTCTAGAAGAGTCAGTGATATTCAGGCTTTCACAGTCCATCCTCCTTTCTTACAGTACGCAAATGACTCTGTAGTGCTCCGCACGAATCAGAAATTCATACCTAAGGTGCCTTCGGACTTCCATCTGAATGAGCCTGTCATCTTAAAGACATTTTTTCCTAACCCACAATCCCCTGCGGAAAGGGCATTGCATACACTTGACATTAAGAGATGTTTAAAATTCTATTTACAAAGAACATCTACGTTACGCAAATCTGATCAACTGTTTATCACCTATGGTAGGATTCATACAGGCCAAGCAGTATCTAAGCCAACAATTTCAAGATGGATCTCTGCAGCTATCGACTTTTGCCATACACAAGCAGGACGACCTTTGCAAGCAGCTCCAAGAGCACACTCTACGAGGGCAGTGTCTTCCTCAACGGCTCTTTTCGCTGGAGTCCCTCTCCAGCACATCTGCAGAGCGGCAACCTAGGCCAGTCGGCATACTTTCACCAAACACTACTGTTTGGATGCAGCCGGCGAGACCGATGCTTCAGTAGTTCTGTGTAATCTTTTCAGATAAGGTGAGCCTCTGTTTCCCTCCTCCTCTTACTGCTGTCAGACGCTTGTAATGCTTTTTATTATTATGCACATGCTCAAGTAACTGCATTTTATCATGCTTTTAGTGATGTGATTACATATATGTATATATTTCATGGTTATGTGCATCTCTTATTTACAAGCTTATGCTGCAAATAGCGTCTTCCGAATACGGATATGTACTGCTATCTACTCTGATTCAGGCATGTGAATCTTTGAAAGACACCCCTAATACTGGAGAAGAACAATAGTTACTTACCTGCAATCTGTGGTTCTCCAGTATTGGTGTCTTTCATAGAATCACATGCAACCCGCCCACCTCCCCTCAGCGGCTCTTAGGCTACATTGGTTACCATCACTCCTTCCGAGAAAATCTGAGAGCCTGAACCTCTGGGGGGAACCTTCTGGTGGGTGCTGTCGCCTGATAGGCAGCAGTTTGGGCTATACAAAATGACAAAGATAGTCATGAGTGTGGAAGTTTTTTCTCCTGTAGCTTGGGCTACTTTACTTCCTGGTTGGGAATTACTGTTTTTTTCCTATGTTATTATGGCATTTTATTGCTTTTTTATGTACCGTGAGACTCCCACTCCGACGACTGGGAATGATTCAGGCATGTGAATCTATGAAAGATACCAATACTGGAGAACCACAGATTGCAGGTAAGTAACTGTTGTTCATATTCCTTACTTCTGGTACATTGGTTTTAATGTATACATTTTCCCTCTACAGATTGTTTATCAACTACCAGCCTACCCCTGTAGCTTGCACTGTTCCTGTTGCCTCTATTGCAGCTACAGTTGCGGCTAGGTGTAGTTATGTAATCTACCTTTTGGTGTCACTAGTGCCCGTGAGTACTCTATAGGCAATGCAGTTCGTTTGTACTGCTGGCTCTACAAAAAGAACACCGTTTCAGAGCTCCTGACCCCTACCTTGGTGGTTTCACAAGATTACTCTACTGATTAAAAGGAGTAAGTTTCAGGGCAAGTATTGTCAAAGTTAAACAACGTAATGCTGTCCTAGAAAAAGGTGAGAATTTAACGAAATCCTAGTCCTAGGCATATAAAGTGAGGCATGGTACCAGAATATAGAGGCTTTAATATTGTGCTACCATTCCCACTTAACAAACCTATTGACAAGGTACTAATAGTTTTACCTCACTTAACACCACATATATGTACCTTGATAAAATATATTTTGTCAAGTTACATTGATAAGGTTGAAGAAAGTACATCTATACTAACCTATATGCAGTACTCTGTTTTCATGAACTCTGCCCTGCAAGAAAAGAATATTGATGAAAAACAAAGAGAGCAGGTCAAAAAAGGAAGGTAATTTTTGAATGCGTCTCTGGTGCCTAGAGAAGCATTGCTAGTTCTGGCTCAACATTGCAAAGACACAAATAAATGTGTGCTCAGGTGCTTGTGAGATGTAATGAGCATAAGAAGGCAACTTGCCCCTCCTCTAATTAACAGTGGCTTTTTTTTGGTCATGCCACAATACCTAACATATGTTCTTTATTGGAATTTGTAGCTTACCTGTACCTTTCACCCTGCTGTATATATCTATGTACTCCATTTTAACATCTACGTAGTTTCAATTCAAGTAGGGGAAGCTAATGTGAATATTATAAAGAGCATTTCAAAACATGACGAACACTAAATATGACTGTTTCGAAAAAAAAATTGAATATTGGAATTTGCCTCCATTATATTTGAAGTTGTGTAAATGTAGTTCCTCACATTGGTGTTATCACTGTTATGGGAGGGCAGATAAATAAGCTATCACATTATTTAACCGCTGAAAGGAGTTAAATAATGTGATACCTTAAACCTAAAAACCAGCAATAGCATTACTAGCAATGCTGGTAATTTAAACACTGTTTCACAATTTAGCTTCATCTATTTTTTTTTTGTTGCTTCATCTTGCTTCTGGACATTTTAAATAGGTTTTGTTTGGTTTTGTTTGCAGATCTCAGGAAATTCAGAAGTTACAAAGGAGGATCAGTTAGAGACCTTCTACGTGCCTTGAGAAATAAGGTAAATTATATAAGTATCTAATCAGACTTTAATAATTGTGCTTAATCAAATACAAAAAACGGTTTTACTACTGCTAAATGTGAGTAGACATAACTGTAAAATATAGCTAATTTAAGTAATGCATGTAAATATATACAGTGGTAACGGATTACATTGTGTGCTTACTCGTTTTCAATAAGACAGCTGTAGTGCTACACGAGCGCATAAGTATTAATTCCTATTACCAACATAAACATCATAATTAATCTAAGAAATCCCTCTCAAAAGTGTGTGCATTAAAGAACTCCTAAATTGCCTTTTCAATAATGAGTTCTGATTTGCTGTGGTGTCGATTGAGGTGTGGCTTTGTGATTATGTACTTTCTGCCAAATCCTAAATCAAAAGAAGTATGTAAAGCTTCAGTATTTCAATGAGGCTCTATCCGTGATTGATGAGCAATGGTGTCTCCGTCATTTGCATATCGGACTAGCACAGTTCAGCAGATCTAATCTGATCTATCTGATGGGTATTCCCATTCCTCGACCTTTTGGCAGGGGAAAGATACTATGTTTCAGATTCTTCAGTGCTACATTCTGACCGAATTCTCTAGGTACATATGAGACAAGCCTCTAAATCTCCCTTTCCTCAACAATGAATCTTAAATAAATTAACATCCGTGAATTATTCACCATTGTAAGGCGAGGAACCCTTGGCAAACAATGTTAACATAGGAGTGTGTGGACCTTTACACTCGATAACATTGGAAATTACATCCCATTCACGTGATTGTAAAGAGCTTAAACTCCAGCCAATGAAAGGTCCAGCATCCTCAATTGCTTTCCCTTGTTAGAGGCTTACACCCGACAGTTTTTTTGACATAAATCAGTGTGAGGAACCCTCAAGAGATCTTTCTCTCTTTAAAGAGAGATGTTTTCACTAAGGTGTCTGCAAAGTGAGCAATTCATGTGGGAAGATAAATATTTATATGAATGACCCACACACAATATGCCTTTGTTGTCATCCAGGTCAGAGCCCAGCAAACTGTGACATTTGTCAAACTTTTTCTCTGAGGACTTTCAAGGACAGACAGAGAAGGCTTGCTTTTGCAATTTGTGAAGCTAAAGCTGAACCTCTACTACAGGGATCTGAAGTTAGCCATTGAATGCAGCTTCAGAGAAGTTAAAAAACTAAGGCTTCCAAGTGGGCAAGTAGACACTCTGACCCCATCTCTAAGGGCTAAACAGCTGGTCAACTGCTTCGTAAGGTGCCAGAAAAAGACGAGAAAGGAGAAAAGGATGCCATGAGAAAGCACAGTGTGTTGCCTTCAGAGCATGCAGTGTCGGCAAAGAAAGCAAAAGTCTCTTCTTATCCTGTACATGGCATCAAGGAAGTTATGGCTTTACTGGTTAGGAGAAAAACGCAAACAGTCTTTAGTCCTTCAAATACTGCTAATGTCATGTTATTGAATAAACCGTCATCAATGAATGAGTGACAGGCAAAGTTAAGGCAACCGTTGAGGACTATCAGAGTGCCGTTTGTTTTCCATTGTCTATTCCATTGTGATAAATTGTGATTTTAAGACAATAGCACTTTACCTACTCAGAGCCGCTAGAAGCCTCCCCAACAGCGAATCTTGCGCTGGGAAGGAGAGCACATAGGAGGTTTGTCAGGCGCCATCGGCCACGCCGAGCAGAGGGACACGCCCCCCTCGAGGCCACGCCCCCTTCGTGATTGCATATCTAGAGCGCTGAAACACGAGCGCACCAGAATCCCACAACCCTCCTGAGGCACAGCCGGGAGCAAGTTTTAGCGATCTTTGTAGAAAATACTTTTTTTTAAAATTGTGATAAATTGTGATTTTAAGACAATAGCACTTTACCTGCTCAGATTGCATATCTGGAGCGCTGAAACACGAGCGTGCCAGAATCCCACAACCCTCCTGAGGCACAGCCGGGAGCGAGTTTTAGCGATCTTTGTAGAAAATACTTTTTAAATTGTGATAAATTGTGATTTTAAGACAATAGCACTTTACCTACTCAGAGCCGCTAGAAGCCTCCCCAACAGCGAATCTTGCGCTGGGAAGGAGAGCACATAGGAGGTTTGTCAGGCGCCATCGGCCACGCCGAGCAGAGGGACACGCCCCCCTCGAGGCCACGCCCCCTTCGTGATTGCATATCTGGAGCGCTGAAACACGAGCGCGCCAGAATCCCACAACCCTCCTGAGGCACAGCCGGGAGCGAGTTTTAGCGATCTTTGTAGAAAATACTTTTTTTTTTTTTTATTTGTGATAAATTGTGATTTTAAGACAATAGCACTTTACCTGCTCAGATTGCATATCTGGAGCGCTGAAACACGAGCGCGCCAGAATCCCACAACCCTCCTGAGGCACAGCCGGGAGCGAGTTTTAGCGATCTTTGTAGAAAATACTTTTTAAATTGTGATTTTAAGACAATAGCACTTTACCTACTCAGAGCCGCTAGAAGCCTCCCCAACAGCGAATCTTGCGCTGGGAAGGAGAGCACATAGGAGGTTTGTCAGGCGCCATCGGCCACGCCGAGCAGAGGGACACGCCCCCTCTCGCCCTACAATAATGTGTTCGCACAGGAAGCGCAGCGGACGAGCGCAGCGGGCGCGACGAATGCGCGCCGAAGGCGCGCATAAGGCAAGCTCGTCTGCGCTCGTCCGCGCCGGGCCCAGGGCCATATCCCCTGGACAAACTAACCTCGATAAAGGGCCACGGAAATACTCAAGCGAGGAACTAAAACGTCGAAGACCTACCATTTCATGCTCCAAGCTAGAACCACATGAAGAGGGCAAGAAATGTCCGTCATGTCCACTCACATTTGACTTTCATCCCGCCAAAAATATGGATAATACCGGGATACCAAAATATAGAAACTATAATTTGAAAATCGGCTTGATCAACACAAGATCGTTGATCAAACATAATATACAAACGTCCGAATTAATAGACGGACAGAAAATCGATATATTATTCATCACGGAAACATGGGCAGACGAGACATCAGATTCCGACCTAGCCTTAGCTATTCCGGATGGATACTCTCTTTCTAGAGTTGACAGGAAAATAAAACGAGGAGGAGGCTTAGCGATTATAGCAAAGGATGATTTTAGGATTAAAACCTCAGATAAGGGTAACACCTCAGACTGTGAAATATTGACATTCCAAATAAAGATTACAAATAACTACACTTTTAATGGAATACTAATATACAGACCACCCAGTGCAAAAAAAACCCTAATCGACCTGCTAAGCCCATTTCTGGAATCCAGTGTGACATGTCCCGATTACACTATCCTAGGTGATTTTAATCTACACCTAGAGAAAAAATCAGACCCCAAGATAGCAGCATTTATTGATGCATTAGCAAATTTTGACCTGGAACAAAAAGTCAATTCTAAAACCCACAATGCTGGACATACACTAGACGGTATTTTCTCGTCTTGTCAGCATCTAAATAAAGTAGATACCCTCCCTGTTCCATGGACAGATCATAAACTAGTAACTTTTATGCTGGAAATTAAAAAGGAGACTGGAAGACCAGTGGAAATCATTAAGCAAGTAATATATCAGGACTGGTCTAAAATTGACAACCAGGCGTTTAAGGAAAAACTCCAAATCTACTATCCCACGCTTGACGAAAATATTAACATAGCCTGCAAACAATTTAACGAGTGGATAGACAAGACCGTCAATTCAACTATCCCTCAAAAAAAGGTAACCATGAAAAGAAAAACCCCATCACAACCTTGGTTCTCAGACGCGCTAAAAACACAAAAACAAACGTGTACAAGAGCTGAGAAAAAATGGAGAACCAACTACAACGCCCACCTTAGACAAGAATATACAGTCACCTTAAACAATTATAAAAAACTAATAATAGAAGAAAAAAAGTAGATACTTCACCAATAAGATCAATGAGTCAAAAAACTCCAGCAAAACTCTTTTCGACACTGTCAAAAAACTTTCAAAGCTCGAAAACAATAACCAGGAAGCACTGTCACCAAAATTTTGCAATATACTAGGCGACTTCTTTGTTAATAAAGTCTCATCAGTATATAACTCATTCAAAAATCAGAACAACGAAACCATGGAAAAGGACACATTACACTCAATAAATTTAGAAACCCAACAAGACCAAACATCAGCTTTTAGATTTATACCCCCTACAGCCGAGCAGATCCAGAAAGAAATCCTCACTACCAACTCGGGTAGCCCAACAGACCCCTGTCCACCCCGAATTATGCAGGTTTGCTCCATTGAACTAAGCCTGGTCTTGGAAAAATTATTTTCCAAAATTATCAACACCAACATCTTCCCAGATGACTGGAAAATGATATCCATTAGGCCACTGTTAAAGAAACCTAATCTGGACTGTGAAAATCCTAACAACTATAGACCCATTGCTAGGATCCCTTTTGCAGCTAAAATTCTGGAGAAGCTGCTAAATAAACAACTATCTCAACATCTGATGGACGGAGACTGGCTGGACCATTCTCAATTTGGTTTCCGGGCAGAACACGGGACGGAGACAGCCTTGATCACAGCAGTGGAGGAACTCAGGACAATAATGGATAATGGATCGAAGGCCGCACTGATATTACTTGACTTATCAGCGGCCTTCGATACGGTCAGCCACGAAATTCTCATAACACGGCTAAAAGCAGCAAACGCACATGAGTCAACCTGCGCTCTTATAGCCTCTTACCTAGAGAACAGAACATTCTCAGTTGAATCAGGAGAAGCGAAATCTAATCTGTTCAGTCTACCATGTGGAGTCCCGCAGGGATCATCAATGAGCCCCACTCTTTTTAATTTATATGTAGCTCCACTTGCGCAAATAATAAGGAACGACGGCTTTACTCCAATATCCTACGCCGACGACACCCAAATTGTGGTGTCAATAAGTAAGGAGGTACAAGACACAGCAGAAAAATTCCAACGCTGTATGACAAAAATCAGCCAATGGATGAAAATGAATTGCTTGAAATTAAACGGCGATAAGAGTGAAGTCCTGATACTAGGAGGAGACACAAACATATGGTCACCTCTATGGTGGCCTGCAGATATGGGAAGATGCCCAGAGTCGTCGGAAAAGGTGAAAAATCTAGGAATAATGTTAGATACTAACCTTTCATTTGATGCTCAAGCAAGCAAACTAGCTTCATCACTTTGGTACATCCTGAAAATGATTAAAAAGATTTTACCTTACATACCGCATGAATCACGCAAAACAGTGGTGACGGCATTGGCCTTGTCCAGACTGGACTACGGAAATGGCCTATATGCCGGAGCAAGGAAGAAAATTCTCCTTAAGTTGCAACGCCTTCAGAACGCAGCAGCAAGGCTGATACTGGAAATACCAAAGTTTGAAAAAATAAGCCATAAATTAAAAAGTTTGCACTGGCTCCCAATTGCAAGCAGGATAAAATTTAAGTCACTATGCTTGGCATACAAAGCAATAAATGGAACTGGATCAAAATTTCTAAAAACACACCTGCAACTATATGAGCCTAATAGACTTCTGAGATCCGGCCAAATGAAACTCATAAAGGTACCCAGATTCAGAAGAACAAATTGGGGAGGCAGAAGCTTCCTGGTACAGACGGCAAAAACATGGAACCAACTACCGCAAGACTTAAAAACCAGTCCATCTCTGAAATCCTTCAGAAAGGGAGTCAAAACATGGCTCTTCGCTAAACAGCTCTAAGTATACACCTTTAATGAGTTAGTGGGAATCTCAGCGCCAAGACGCCTTCGGGCATTCGCGCGCTATATAAATTGAAAAATCAAATCAAATTTATTCGTGTCGCCTTGAGCATAGAAAAAACTGGACTTATTGTACTACTGGTGCAAATTGGAAATTGACAATGCCACAAGTGTATCTAGGCTCCTAAATATTAGGCCCCCCACTTGCCACAAATTGTCCGAAGTCCTTTTAGAGGGCTGCGGGGAATGCAGGGGCTACTGGGCCCAACCGTGGGGGGGGTGAGGCCTTTTCCTCCTGATGTCCCGGGTCCCAACCTGCAACAGATTCTGAGTATTTAGGTCAAATACCACTTCTGCACTTCACTCTTAGGATTGCATGGTCCCGGTGTCGTCAGGCCCAAAACTAGTTTTACTCGCTGTAGGAAAGTGGCCCTTTTTGTCATGGTCACCTTCACTTTTCCTACTGATACGGATGTACATTGGGTCTCCGCTAATTAGGTCCCAGTACCACTGCTCTTTCCCTACAAACAAGGTAAAATAGTCTTATTGGAACACAATTGGAACACATTTTTGTACCCCTGTTAGTCCCTTGTAAGTGGTACCCCTGGTATCTAGGGCATTGGTGCTAAAGAGGGTGCCTCAGATCTGCAGCATGTTATGCCACCCTTTAGGCCCCCTACAATTTGCAGGAAGGCTGCCATTGGAGACTGCGAGTCATGGTGCAAACCAGGAGTGAAAACAGAACATAGCACCCTCCCTGTGTGCCATGCCAAAGGCAGGGTGCAGTATCTTACATGTGAGGGCATAGTTGCATGAGAAGCTATGCCCCTGTGATGTCTAGCTCAATTACAAGATGGTGTAAGTGAACAGGGAAACCATCTTAAGTATATGCACTGGGCACTGACATTAGGAGTTCCCCAGCTACATTATGGCTTTATTGAAACCTGTGGTCTTTGGCGTCAAACACCTTGTCTCAATAAATCTGTACTGTTGCCAGTATAAGATTTATTATGATATGTAAACCCGGAAAAACTGTCATTATCTGGTGCGCTGGCTAACTGCTCTCGTACAACCTGCCACCACAGCCAAGTTCCGGAGGCCCTTCAGGCGAGAACCCATGCTCTCTAAGGGCGGAAACCATGCCAGTTTTGGAGGAAGGTGTTCACACCTCCTCCAGCAGGATGACTAGTGATTTAGCCTATCTAAGCCAGGGGCTTCAAAGCCCTTGCTGCCTTTGATATGCAACCCCAGCTTCCCCCATCCCTGGGAGATGCCACAACCTGCCCTGAGGCCCAATTGGCACCAGAATAGGCAGGAGACTAGCTATGCAAGTAGGCACCTCCAAACTAGTCACACCCCTAGGGTGGCCTACCTGATGTGCTTCAATAAAAAAGGGTTCTACCATCTTGTTTTTGGTAGAATTAGAAACTCTGCGACAGGGTTATCACCACTCCCCAAAGAACGTCACTTAGGGGGTGTAGAGACCCCAAGGGTAAGTAGCCCATTGGCTACTACCCTTAACACCCCTAAATTTTATATTTAGGTGGCCCCTTAACAAATGGAACTCCGATTTATCTGCCTGAAAGAAGAAGACGGACAGAGAGGAGACGAAGATGAGAGAACTGTGGACCAGCATTAACTTTGACACTGACTCGTCCAGAAGAGGAACAGCCTCCCCAAACCCTTGGAGGTCTACCTTGCACTTCCCCAACCCAGAAACATCTCCCTTAGAGTGGAGGTTCCACTCCCCTGCACCAGCAGGCACTGACTGCAGCTGCCCGGTACACCGTTCTGTCGACCCCCAGCCCCACCCCCACCAAGGGAGAAACACCCCAGCAAGTTGCCAAGTTTGGAAACGCCAAGACCCCCAGGAGCCACCCTGCACTAATACATGAGGTACTGGAGCCAGTTGCAAGCACTAATGCTTGTTTGTGTTCAGTCTGAACCACCAGAGCCACCAAAACTTGCCTGCACGTTGAGGGACTCCGAGAGCCCCACACTTAGAATGACCCTGATGTGTTTCTTTTCCCTCTTCTGCAGGAACATCGAGAACCGTTAGAGCATCTAACTCACCGACCCTCTGGACAAAACACCGCTGCACCTGGGTGCCACAGCCCGGGCTCATGCATGTGAACTGATGGGGATCTGTGGTCCTGTGACCCTCTAAAGCCAAGCCCACAATGGGTTCTGCCGGACTGGTCCCCCAGTCCCACAGTGCAGCCTTTTTCTTACAAGTACTTTTCCCATTCACTGCAACAAGTAGTGTACAAAGCTTCCGTCACGTAAAGCACTTCTGCACCTGGCCACCCCAGGGCAGGTAAACTTGAACTTTTGGTACTTCCTTTGGCCCCTATTTACCTTAGGTCCAGACGAACAGTCCTGTAAGTGTACCTATGCAATGTATGTTTCTCCCATAGGATAACATTACCACATTCGAGGCTCATGCCTCAAATCTGACACTGTCATTTTCTTCTGTTTTTACGGTCAAATTTGATAGCTTCTATAGTACTACCTGATTCCGATAAGCTTGGTGTCTAAAATGATATAAAAGCATGTTATTTTTCTAAATTGGTCTCAAGTTTCTTCTTGAGTGCATGTTTCACTTATTGACTCTGTGTATTCAACAAATGCTTAAAAGCACTACCCTCTGATAAGCCTAAACTGCTCACCTATACTACCACAAAGAGAGCATTTCTGATAATATTCATAAAAAGCCACCTTCCTACATTCGCTCCGGCAAGAAGTGAAGCAATCCAAGTCCCTGGAGTGTCCCCATCTGCGGGTGCTCTCAGTAGCTCCCATCAAAGTCAAGCAAGTTGGTTACAAGCAGACTCAGCAACTGCACTCAACAGCCAGGGGCTCGCCCGGTCACGCTTCTATAGTGATCAAAGGTTTCCTGCGCTTTCTCCTGTGGGGTAAGTGTTCACATGCTCCCGATGGAGAGAGGATGGCTACAATGATCCTGTTCTTGGTCCCGCACTCGGGTGAAGATGCTCCCATGGCGTCCTCACTTATCCAACAGGGTCGAACCAGTCGTAGTCCTTTTTGCTTAAGGAGACCTACGAATCACCACCACTCGCTGTCCACGGGCTCCGGCTCAGTCAACACAGCAAAGTTATCCACAGCAGTCCCTACTGACATATGAGGTTGCTGCACTGCTTACAGCACCAAGCTTTGGCCCTTGCCAAACAGCAGTCTTTCATGACAGCTGTCCCTTCTGGAATATGGGGTTGATGCAGGGTATCGCGCAAGGCTATGCCCTTATCGCACAGCAGTCTTTACCATGACGATCTTGACGGTGGCCTTCCTTGGCATATGGGGTCTACGACTCCTGCACACGGGCAACAACCTGATCAGAGCAGCAGCGATTTCCTTGCATAGGAACTCCACTCTGCAGGGCTCGCCTCTGGACCATGGTCCCTTACAGGGCACACTGGTCTTGGCAAGCAGACAGACGCTGGTGCTCCTGGTTCCAAGATAGGTTCCAAGGTAGGTGCTCTTGGATTCCCTCCACCTACAGCTAGTCTCCCGGCAGGGGCAGGTAGACTAGCAGGCCTTGGCTCCAAGTCCTGGTCACAGACAGAAGTCTTACAGAGCTTCTCCTCCTCATAGCCTGTCTGGCTGCTTGGCAGGTGACATTTTTGGGGTGCTCAACCTCCCCTTATAATCCATTTTCAGACACCAAATGTGATTTAGGGTTAGAGTCTTTGAAGTTTTATGTTGGGTTCTGCTTCTGTCAAAGTGCATACTCCTCTGCTTCCTCTTCCTCTTGAAAAGCAGTCTGTATCAGCAGGGATGCCTTTACGAAGCTGATAGCCCCACAAGACAAGAGTTCACACCTAGATGTCTCCTTCAGTGATATTGTGCATCAAAAGGTTCGCCCAGGGCCTCCCAGCCTACTCATGATTCTCTTATCAGTCCAATCTCCTACCTGAAATGTGCCCAGGCGCCTTCCTTGTGACCTCTCTGAATCAAAGAGTACCCGGTGGCAATCCACAAATCTCTGAGGGGTCTCGCTACCTCGACCCTCCAATTAGTCTACCATCCATAAGCTCACATACAACCAGTATATGCATACAGCATACATGCACTGCACAGTACTATATCCTCCATTTATTATACCATTCAGAGCCACACATACATCCAACACTTGTATTCAACATAGGTGCACAGCCCAGCATTGTATCCTTTATGTATTGTACCACTCACAGGTACATGCACTTATCCTGTCCGTACAGCACAGCATATATCCTTCACCTACTGTACTACTCTCAGACATATGCACCTCCAGCACATGCATGCACCATACACTCACTACTCAATGCTGCATTGTTCCTTTATGGCACCCTCCCCAGGCACACTGCACAGATACCCCACATCTGTGCAGCATTTCACACCATTCTGATGTAGACCAGGGTAATTTAAGCACACCGCTGTGGAACTTTAAAAAGTGAGTAAGCGAGCCTGTAGGGCTCAATCCAGTGACACAGTTTAAAAATTGGCTGTTCACTCCTATTGGTCACTACACGGTATGATGCCAACAGTCCGCTTGTGCTGCTTAACTCATGGTAAAGCCAGTAGCCTTGCACCACTATGAGGGTAGCACTTTGGGCTCCCCTCTAAGTCCAACAAGACGGCAATCCTTGAGACCGCTCTATTTCAGGGCGCGCACCCGACCCTTGGTTGCCTATGACAACGAAAGTCAGCATTAGGGGCCCAGATATCAGTATTGTTAGGCACTTCGGGCAGGGGAGTACGTCCATTACCATGCAGATGACGTTTTCGTCCCTAAACTTCTTTACCACCGAAGAGCCACCTCTCAATGAACATGTTGACAAAGTCAAAAGGACTCTCACCATCAACATGAACCCTCATCAACAAGCCTTTCTTTGTCGATGAAGTAAACACTAGTGATGACTTAACCACAGTTAACGAGCTCTCTGCTTTCGCCTTTGTCAAACTGTCCGTGGACAACTTAATCTTTGCCAGTAATTAAACAGGGTGATATCTTTAGTGTCTTCAACATCAACTGTCTGGCCTCTGCTTACGATTTTGCCACTACAGTCTTTAATGGTGTCACCTGTACTCCTACAACATCAAAATTCTGCAGCATGCTTCTTCAGGCCAAGAAGGGAATGATAAAGACCCAGATTGAATCGCATGGAAGCATTTACTGCGATGAGAAAAACTTTCAGATAATCAAGCAGCTACTATTCCAAGAGACTGTAAACATACAATATGTGGATTATGAGGAAGATAAATATTTTGACAGATTTCACTATGAGTCCCCAAAGGTACAAAAGGAAAGACTTTCCACAACTCCCAGTGGTACAAATACAGTTTGAGTTGTTGAACTTATTTGAGGAAAATCTGCCATGTTGGACACTTCTGAGAGAAAATCTCTCGTCAAGGTGCACAAATCTTGTAGGAAGAGAATAATCTACGTAGATGACCCACATACAGACTGCCTTTGTCTTAATCCAGGTCATATAATTCAGGACATATCCCCTCAAAATGTGACATTTGTTAGACTTTTTCCCATGAAGACTCTAAAAGAAAGATGGTGATAGTGAAGGATAATGCTGAAGGAAAATGGTGGAGATGGTGAAGGATATTTGTCAGTGGTTATGTCCACCATCCGATTCCACAAACTACATCAGTGCCAATTTTAGCAGTGCAGCCTTCAAGTCTTCATCTGGAATCAGTATCGCCTCAAGCTGTGGTTCCTAGTAAGAGTGGAAACATTCAACTGTTTTTTTTATGATTATGATAATGCAGATTTTTCATTAGGTCTAACACCATCAAAGGATTTGAAATGGAATCAATATATTCTGCCACCGGCTGCCAGTCCTGCGCCCATTCTGAAAGAGTCGCATTTCAGCATTTTAGTTAGCCAATTTCTACAGCAGGAAAGTCTTGCTTTCACGTAGATTTTAAATAGAAGTTGCATGAGCATGCCCCGTCTGTTCTTATTTTGAACCAGATTTGAGAAGAGGGTCAGCAAATTAAGCAAAATCCAGCAACAGTATCTGTTAATTTGTCCCAAATAGAGAACAAAATAAGACGTAAACCTCGGCGCCTGCTCGCATAAGGAATCCGGTTAAAACTGAGTTGGTAGTGTCTGCACATTTAAGGGAAAAGGTAGGATTGCATGTACTAGCGATTCAACCTACTGGCAGCAGATGCAGTTAAGATTGCAAATGCGTCGGCCATGGGGCTAGATTTTATAGACAGTTGTGGAGAGATCTAGCATCTTTGCTCAACAAACTACTTGAGGAGGAAAAAAGCAATTGTATGAAATGGAGAAAGGGCTTTGTCATCTTTGATAGATACACTATGGTTGCTTCTAATTGCACAAATGCAGCTGTAATACGACGTTATTTTGACTAACGAGCACTACTTTCAAACCTTAAGTGTATTCAAGAATAATGAATATGCCATTTGACTGAAAAAATGTTTTTGATAATAAGGTAGATGACACACTTAAATCAATAAAAGTATTTACAGAGACATCCAGGGCTCTGTGTTTTTCAGATTAAACGGCCCTTTTGCAATTACAGGCATCAAAATAAAAGACCCTTTCAGAAGGGAAACTTTTTCGATTCTAAAGCATTGCAGCTACTATGGAAACCAGCCCACAAAGGCAGCGCAACCAACCAAACTGATCCAATTCAGGAGAGGGAGTTAGCCATCCAGTATGATAACAAAGGAGGAAGAGCCTGACCTTCCGAGAACAAACTGCCAGTGGGAGGAAGGATGTCTCACTAGCTGAAAAACTGTAGAGAAATCCCATCTGCTGCCTCTGAAAAAGCAACAACTCTAGGATCTGAAGGAATTGTCAGGTGGTGTCTGAATTAATAAACAAGGGAGCTGGAGAACATGCACCGATTTCAGAGAGGACTCTAGGATTCTGCCCAGGGAGAATTGCAGCCATTTTTGGAGCTCAAGTTTAATGTATAAAGAAGTAGATTTTCAGTATGATAAAGCTCCAAGAGATCTTGCTCTTTCTCAGGAAAGGAGATTTTCTAACATCTCTGGATCTCGAGGATTTGCATTTTCACATGGTAATTCACGTGAAGCACAGAAAATATCTGTAGTTCATAGCAGCAAGCCATCATTGCCAATTCAAACGTCTCCCTTTTACAAAAAATCGGCACCTTATGTTATATGGAGTTTTATAGCGCGCTCAATTACTACTGGAGTATCCTTCAATCTTCACAAAATGCATGACTGCTGTAACAGCATATCTGCTGTGGAAAGCTTGGACAGTTTATTCCTTCTTAGGTGACTGGTAAAACTTCTCAATACTGCAACAGTAAGACCAAAAACAGTGCCGAAATTTACGACCTTGGGTTTTAGTGATCAACACGAGAAAATCTGGTCTGTTCAACCTTAAAGATTTCGGTCTGTAGAGGCTTCATTAACAGTGTGGGGAGCGCACATGATTGATTTGAACACAAGTGGCTTTTGGTCAAAGAAAGAGAGCAAGTACCAACCACATCAACCTTCTAGAATTCAGAGCAGTGAGATTAGCCCTCAAAGCGTTACTCCCGGTGTGTCGTACACACGTGTTGATTCGTAAAACTACCACTAACACCTTGTACTACATAAAAAAGCAAGCGAGAACAAGATCTCTGCCCTTGTCAAAAGAAGCTTAAATCTGGTAGTGGGCAATGAACATCGAATTTTCAGCACAGCATGTTCTGGGTGTAATAATAGCTGAAAAGGGGGGTGGTAATGGGGCAATCCAGTGCTCAGTCTGTGTTTTCCCCCAATGCTTTACACTAGATGTAAGTAGTGCTCCGAGGGAAAGAGTGTCAACCCAGCACCCTAAAAAGTCTTGAACAGAATCCTAAGCCCTGAGCACATACATACGAGTGTCCAAATAAAAAAATCTTCACGTCTTGCTCCTGTTTTCAGCCAGACTTCATTTTATTCTGGTCGTCACAACAGCCTCACATCAGCTAGCCAACACGTGTTTTATCTTAAGGTTTAGTTACTTTACGTCTTCTTCAGGGCTGGGATAAGTCAAACAGTACAACTTAGTCTCAATGTACACATAAATTAATCTACGTAACACCAAGCCACTGTTGATGATCACACTCAAGATCGTGGATACTGCGTATTAAAGAACCCTGGGACAATACTGCCGTCACCCTAGAGCCTGCAATTCAGGTATGGTATACTCCCAAACATCCCATGTCAGGTGAAACAAGCAAAACATGCCCATTTTGCTGGCTACATACACAAGAACCATAGTGTTTGTAAAGGACACTGCCACCAGGAAAGTAAGTGAATCACATCATGCAGTGAAGTGTTTAAAGAAGAACCCGATCTAGAATCGTGTGCTGTAACAGCACCAAAAAAGAAGAAAAGATAACTGCTGTCAATTCTGGTAGGCCTAAATGGTGGAAACACTGAAGCGTGTGACAATTAATATACAGGTACATAAGAGTACGTGTCAAAAACCATAGTACTGGATTCAAAAATGTATCCTGCACCTACCTCGTATATAGAACGATCTTATCAGCTATGTCCTATCCAAGTCTCAGTCCAGGTAAAGTAGATACTCGTGTGTCTTAATGGCGACACTTCCTAGAATATAAACAAATATATATATACATCTATCTAGTTCGAGATACAATCACTTAACACTTGAAACGTAACCAGTACAGCAAGTAACCTGTTAATCTCTCGTGGCTCTACCATGTATTATAAGAATTCGAAAATTCATGCTAATACGCATATACATATATCTGTCAAGTTCGTGATAAAATGACATATCACATCAGCATGACCAGTACAGCCTATTAAATATAAAAATTCTTGTGGCTGTATTACCAAAAAAACTAAAAATCTATTTTAATGAGCCAACTATTTCTTAAGGAACCAAAACAGTAAAGCCTGAGTAAACAGTCCCAGAAGTGGTAAATGACTATCACACGTCATGTTTATTAGACATTTCAAGCTGGGGCGAGACTCCATTAATTGAACAAGTCTTACCTAAGTATTCATCAGAAAATGTCAGGGTGCCATGATTATTGCGAATGAATTATAACCAAGAGTACTCCATACACGAGACCGCGTACCATAACAGCCAACTTGTAAATAGTGTCTTAAAGTGTGGTCTAAAACCCACAAGCAATATGTAAACCATCCCGACTCCCTGCGCACTGCTAGCGTGAAAGCGCTGCACTTAAATGCAACGCTTTTACGCTAGCATCACGCAGGGAGGCGGGCTGAAAACAGGAGCAAGACTTTTTTATTTGGACACTCATATGTATGTGCTTAGGATTCTGTTCTGGGTGTATACAATATGGCGGACAGATTAAGCAGACAATTGACATATTCTTTTGAATGGGTTTTCTAGAAAGCCCAAGTATAAACTTTTGTATTTCGAAAGGATAATCAAGATGTTCTTGAGAGGCCCTTTCAAAGACTTCTCTCTTGTTTGTTTGTTTTTGTACTTGTATAGCGCGCAGCTACCCGGACCGGGTCTCCCAGCACTTGTACTCATACCGCTAAGGAACCCTTCCTGGTTTTCCTTGTGAAGTGTCCACTCCTGGGCACCCCCATGGTGAAACCAGGCATTCTCGCGCTGTTGGGGCCGTTGTGGAGATTAAGCAAGCTATTGCCCAGAGTTGCAGCATGGGACCCATGATTAGAATAGGCACTGAGGCGAGAATATCCGGTCAGAGGAATTTGGGCCCGAGGCGGGAATCGAACCCTGGTCCCGGGCCAGAGCTCTGCATCAAGGTCTGCCACTCTAACCATTGAGCCATACTTCTCCACAGTGGGATTGCCACATAAATGGGAGCTCAGTCCATTCCTGACAGCATTGATGCACGCTCCCTTCGAACCAATTAATAAGTCCGATATAATTAGCAAATTGCAGGCTCTTTCTTTAGAAGAACCCTTTTTTGGAGACAGTCACCGTAAACAACTAATTAACCCTGAGTTCATTCCGAAAGTATCTACTACATTTCATTTTTACCTAAACATTGCGCCTTCAACATCTTTCCCAAATGTAAGCACTTTGGCTGCAAGAACTTTACATTCATAAGATGCCTATATATGTCTCCCATTGTACGTTCGGGTTCCTGTTCAACGGATCAATTGTTTGTGGCCTTTGGTCCCACTAATGAAGGCAAGCCCACTACGAAGCAATCTTTGGCAAGATGGATTGTTGCGTGCATTTCTTTGGCCCATGACATCATAAACCGACCATTAGAAAGAAAAACCAGAGCGACTTACACCAGGGATATGGTGTCAATAATAGCTCTGTTTGCAGGCACTTAAATACATCTGCAAAGCAGCTACATGGAGGACATCTCAAGCTTCCACCAAGCACTTCTGCATCAACAGTGATACTGAAAAGAAGGTGGTGGTGGGGCAAGCAGTGCATTTCAAACCTTTTGCCCTAAGTTAAGCCTCTTGTCCGCCACGCTCTGCTGTATTTGTCTTGGTTGAAATTGGTATTGTAATCCTAATTCAAGCATGTGCAGCTATGAAAGACCCAATGTTGGAGAAGGATACACAGTTAGCAGTCGCTCTGGTTTGCTCTGTTGTGGACAAAGAGTAAATCTGGGTAATTAAAATCTGGTGGATATTTGAGGGTGTGGCTGCGGTGGATTCAGTTTCTTAAAGTCAGATGTTATATGTGGTGTAGAAGTGCTCCAGATCCCTGAACTGTGACCTTGCAGCCCATGACGATGGACAATGCAAGAATAAGAACAACCAATACAGCCACTGTTGTCAACAACTTGTTCTTCCTCTGAAGTGCACAGGATGCCAAGATAGAACGGAATGCATCATCACGAATAAGTGGTTTTGAGTAAGGTTGTTCGATCTCTAGGAGCATTGGTCTCATTTAAAGTCACTGCCTAGGTGAAGAGCGCCCCGCCCCCCACCATTCACTTTTAAATTCAGTAACCAGGTTGCTAATTGCCAATGGTAAATCATTCTTGCTGTGTATGACAAGGGAAAAGGACACACTTTACTGTACACCTAATAAATGTAGCATCTATGTCTTTATCAACAGCCTGCCTCTTTCTGGGTACCTGACCTCAGAAGCGAGTTGGTTAGAGGGATTTCACTAGTGACTTAGACTTTGGGGTGAAAGTCTTACAATCACAAAGCAAAATGTAGCGTTGGCAACTTTTGAGCTTGGTGTACAGGGCCTATTTTCTGCAATCTATACACATTCAGCTTTACAATTCTCTAACCTCGGTATATAGAGCCAGTGATTTCTTTCTAGTAACTGTTACCTAATTCTTTACACAATGTTTATTTAAATGAGGTGTGGTTTTGCTGAGTTAATTTCCAAATCGGTTCCCACATCCTATGTATGCACACAGATATAATTTGTAAATCACTCATAATTCTGCAGATAATTATTCAGGAGACTGTCATTCTCATTGGAGGACAATACAACCTATCCGGACTGTCACTGTCAATGCTTCTTATTACCTAAAATAGCTAAACATGCCTTCTTCTATCCGCAATTGTCACCTCCACCTCTGAACACGTTCAACAGCGACACAGAATTGACACTGCTATAGGCCATTATCTTCATTTTGCTCCAATCGCAGCTACTGCCCATTCTAGAAAGCAGTGCGGGGGAAAATGCATAAAAAATAAATGAATGTACACTTATGCTCCCTTGCCGCGTCTTTCTGCACTGTAGTTCCCATGAGCACAGGCTCCCAACTCACCATGCAATACCAGTGCTTCTCTCGCGCTATTACTCCCAGCATGAGAGAAGTACTGGGATTGGGCAGAGCAGGACAGTTTCACGCTCCAGCTCCTGAGCCCTGCAGAAGATATCTCCATGGAGATATCCAAGTGTGCATGCTGGACGGACGTGGACGGTTGCCCAAACCAACTTGCGCAATATAATCAAAAAGAAATCCCTCTGTCTGTATGCTGGTATATATTGTGCTAAAGAGTCACTGATACATTAGAACAGCTGTACGACCTTGGCCTTCCAAATTATGAGGCAAAAAACATAATATACTGAAAAACCACATTTATTAATTTCGTTTCATCAAAATGATGAAGAACATGATCAAAAAAATTCAAGCACATCCGAAGTCACACACACACGACCTCTCAACCAATCCAAACAAACACATACCCAAACATACTCTAACATGCAAACCGACATGTGCACTTTAAGTGCCCACTACTCCTCCTCCCCCCTGTTGGTGGTGGTGTGCCCTGGCACCGCCCTAGACTCGGTGGACTCTGCAAACCTGGCGGAGTCAATGGAAAATAAACATGATCATAAAAGTGTTTTATTATGATTTTAATTTGTCATTTCCTGCCTTTAAGTAGTGGGGCGCCGCTCCTCCACAGTGGCGTAATGAAACTTGAGGGGACCCACCTGCAAAGTGCATGACGGGGGCCCCCTCCGACCACACTCGGGAGCTCTGTTGACAGGGTACTGGGCTGAAGTGGCCCCCTGGAGCACAGGCCCCCTGCACCGTGGGGGCCTTTGTTACACCCCTGCTCCTCCGACACGGCGGAGGAGCTGCCCCTGTTTTGCTCTGCCTACATCACATAAATCGATGTATGTATAAACTTGAACTGTCATTTATTTCTCTCACATGAATGTAAAAATGTCATATGCGCTCAGTTTCCCTGTGTGATGTACAAATGCCTTTTCCATGTAAATTACATCAACTTTCTCTGGATTAATGTCCATGCTGTGCACAAATCTGAACCAATAAAACAAGCATATATACTGGCAGTCTATTACTAAACGTTAAAAGCGATTTATGGGTAACCATTATAAAAGGTTTGTTAATTGGCATGGTCTGTTATCTTTTTTCAGAAACATCACTACAGAGAATTGCCCCCAGAAGTGCAAGAGACATTGGGCTCCATCCCAGATGACTTTGTGTGCTACTTTACATCTCGTTTTCCCAAACTTTTGCTTCATACTTACCATGCCATTAAATCATGCTGCCACGAAAGACCATTTCAGCCTTACTATTTTCAGGAATCGTCTGAGAAGAGGATCTCTACAGTTGAAGCTACACACGATTGTGTTTGACAAAAAAGGAGTCCATACTCCAAGACCTACATTCCAGTCTCATGGACTGAAAACAGTCTAGTTTAACAGGAGTAGCATCATTGTATTTGAGGGCAAAAGGAACCGTCTCTCAGACAAATCAGTGCCTTGTACAGTCTGCTGCTAATTAGGATAATCTTATCAGCCTTTGGAGGACCAATGGGCTGTCTTAAGTATTGAGAACAATCATCATGGACGTTACTGTGATGCTGCTGTGAAGCAAACCATCTAAAACTGGAGCGCAAAGGAACGGAACTGACCTACCTACCTTTGATGAGATAACCAATTTGAACTGTTCTTTTTATTTTTAAGTATGCATTGGTGAATTTGTTGGAGGAGCTCAGGACTGAAAGTTTTTTTAAATTCATGTATGCTTATCCGGACCTAATATTGCACTACTGCCTTTTTGTGTGTTTTACAGTACTTGATAGTAAAACTGTAATCTTAAATGGAATGATGAAGAGAACTTCTTCAGAGAAGGTAGCCTACTCCTTAATGGGGCGTCCTGGTTACTTAACTCTGATAAATTATGTCGTCAAGCTTGTGATTAAGTGATGTGGCTAAATGATATTTCTGATTATTTCTTGTGTGTTAATAGTATGGTGCCAGAACATAACCAATATTAATTCCAAACCAATTTAAGTATATATCATAGGAGATTGGATTCACCCTAGAGGTAAGTCGGGTTGAGATGAGCGATCTGTGTATTCTGTGTTGAAATCAATTCCTTTTTTTCAACGTTCTGATATTGGTAGCAGCCTCAGGGCACCATTCTGTTTAGGATAGTGGGTTTGGCTTGTTTTCGAAGGTGTAACATTTAAAAAAAAAAATAAGGAATCCGTGGTATTCGATTTGTACACTTAATCAGTAATGCTGTGCCACATCCGTGAAAACTGTTTGATTTACTTAGAATCTAATCCTGCCAATGTATGTTTGCTGGGTGTCCGGTTTTATTGCACTGATCACCAGCACTACAAAAGATGCAGTCTATGGTGAGCAGGAATAGTGGTGCACTATTTAGAGGGCAGGTTGTATTTTAATAATGACAACCAAACTTAATACGACTAGAAATTCAGCTGGTACAGTGCTCCGCTGTCATCCGGCTATGTTTGTGCTATGTTAATACAACATACATATTATATACCGATTGGATAAACAGGACACCTTTAAGTGCAATAGAAAACATTTGTGATTGGTGGATCAAATTTGAGAGATGTACACTTGTGGTTGATAATTCTGGAAAAGTCTATCATCCTTTAGATTACAACATCAATCTAAACCTTTGATTGGTATAAAAAACGCAGTTGTTTCCTAGAGTTAGTACACAACTTCTCACTTTATTCGGAGGTTGGTTAAGGACTTGATTGTCTTGATTATGTCTAAAATCATATTTTTTTCTGTAACTCCTAGCGGATTTGCTGCTGTACATATTGGCAGCTAATGGCAAGTAAACAGGGCTGCTTATTTTGCTAATAGATTAACACAATCTGTCATCCAGGATGCAGTATTGCTTCTCTGTATCTATTGAGGTGTAATGGGATTTCTTGTCTACATTTTTTACAGAATGAACAATATGTTCAGATAATGGCAGGATGGGTATAGGTGTAATACGTATAAAACATATGCATTATTGTTCTTTAGTTGTCTTTTTTTTTATTTATTTTGTATATTTATTGATATTTAATTTTTACTACAAGGTTTGTCAAATTTAAATTGTAAATTTTTTAAAACACCAGAGTTTTCCAATCTGTTAATTTTTAAAAACGGTTATTACTGATAAGAGAGGTAATACTGTATCTCTAGTAGTCTAATGTGATTGGTATGTATTGTTATTGTTAATCAATGTCATATTGTTCCTGGGAGAAGCCAATGCTTTTATGTAACTGCTCCACTATGTCTTAGTCTTGTCAGTTATGAAAAGAAAGTGTCTACGGTTGATGAGTATTATGTTTTTAAGCAGATATTGGGATCGGAAAGTGAAGTTTTACATGGTATGGGAACTATGAAAGCAAAATGCCAAAATATGTAGGTTAGAATTTTTTTTTAATTGTTAACTTGAGGAATTGCAGGACTGTGTCCTTTCCTTTGATGCGCCAGAGCATATTTCATATTTTTATATTGCTAATGTAATTTTTTTTAATAAAATTTCTCTTGAAAAGTGCTCAAAACAAAAACATATATGAAAAAATAAAAATGTTTATTTTATCTCTTGTGGTCCTTAATTACAGTGTAACGTGCATACTATCTTCTCAAAAATGGTATGTAATGTAGATCTGTAATATTTTGTATGGTCACAGACGGTATTCAAATAAATTCCGAACCTCTTCAAATAATTTACCTTTTTAAAAATGCATCAGTTTTTCTGATGCTTTGTGAGAACTCGCGCCTGCAGTTTCGAAGCCTGTATGCTGACTAATTATGAATGAAGCAGCCATTTTAGAACCCTATTGCTTATTGCATATTCTATCTTTGTTTTACTGCACCAAGATGGCTGCCACGTTTTGAATCAAAGTGATAGTCGACATATGTTTACGTGCAAGTTATTTTTTCTCTGCGAGGGAAAGATAGACTCTGAACTTACAGCACAGGATGGATACCAGCAGGTAGAGTGAGCAACCTTTGTGTGTACTTGTAAAACTTGAGGCCATGTGCTTAAAGCAAATAAAGGAGGGAAGGAGAAACAGCTGTTTAGTCAACGTTTACGCTTAGGTGTTCTAATACAGCTGCCAGAGGTTTGTGGCCTAATCAGTTGAAAGATGGCTCCCAAAGTTTTCCCCAGTATGCATCATGAGTAAGAAGTCCACATTAGCAACCACTGGAAAGTCTCAATAGTTTTTATTGTTTGACTCCAGGTCGTGATCCAGAGCGCAAACATGTTATGTAGTGTCCTCATTTACCCACACCTTAAAGGGAGAGCCCCTCACAGATCTGGGCCTCTATTGTGTTTTTCATGAACTAACTGTACCATGGAGTTCAACCTTCTAAAGGGTAGAACTAAGAGCAGAGGGGAAAGGAGGCATATGCAGGATACAATTTATTGCACATATAGATTGGATATGAAAAACCACCACATATCAAAATGACATGTGATTACATATAATGAATGGTTATTAAATTCAACAATTAGCTGCATTGTCTGTTGGTTTACTGGAGTCATTTTTATATAATTTCAACCTATAATTGCAGCACTCATGCCATTCGCAAACGTCTAGGACTCCTAATCAATTCACCAAGCAGACTGCTATATAGAGGTTTAGTGACGGTGCTTGCAAGAGCTTCATATTGGCTGGTAACAGAAAACCACTAGTTGGGAGTGAGTGTGGAGAACGAGGCTGTAACATTTTACCTGGTGTTCATCAGGTAGTCTTCAGGGGTCATTGCGGGACACGGTGTTTAGAAAAGCCAGTGCTGTTCCGCAGACATTTACGCATTGGAAAGCCTATTTCAAGGAACCTGCCCATTTGAATTCATACATTTTAATCCCCCTTTGTTCAGGTAGTGAGGGGTGGGAGGGTTTGTCACTACCAAACTCAGATGGAGCTGCCTTTGCATCTGAATCCAGCTGCTTCATATTAAGAATGCCACAGTGATGGTTTCTCCTTCCCTGTTGTGGAATTCTTCCCCTGCCTTTGATATTGCTTCCTTTCCCCGTGGCTCATGGATACATACTTTGCATTACAACACTTCATTATTGTGAGAAGCTGGCCTGGTATATGATGTACACACCTTTCACCAGTCCACACAACCCTTATGGTGATTTAAGGGGTCTTAGACAACCTTAGAAAGCTCTCCAAATAGTAGCTGTGGAGAGCAGCCTTCAGACTTAGTCCATACGGAGTGTAAAGCAGCTTGTTTTACCAGAATGCAATCGTATAGTATAGATTGAGTGAAAAATAACCACACAAAGCATTTATGAATATATTTATTATATATACTCTCTAACACATACCAATATCTCCTAACTGGAGATATGTACAATGCACCCAGTACTTTGCAAGAAATCACAGCAAATAGCACGGAATACACAGTGGGCCCTAGGGTCAGACCAAACCATATACTAAAAGTGGTATAAGAACCACGACTCGAGTCAAGACAGTATTGGGAGGATGTAGAAGTGCTGGGGAACCAAGGAGCCCCTCCATGGTGAGTATCTAGGAACCCCACGGAGAGCGTGTGCAGTGTGAGTACACAACCGTGTGCTCCGTACAAGTCTACATGTAAGTCGCAGTTGGATTTTTAAGGATTAAGGACCCTTCCCAGTGGACGCTGAAGAAACCCTGTGGAAGAAAGAAAGTTGGAGGGCCACCCCACCCATGGATACCCTAGTACCCATGTTACCTACACCAGGGAAGCTGGGTGAATACGTGTGAATTGGTGTTGGAAACCGCTGACGTTTCCAGTGGAGGACTTCAGGAAAGTGTTGTTGCTGGAAGAGGAGAAAGTGTCCAGTGGAATCCGAAGGTGGATTCTAGACGAGAAGTACCTGCGAGCAGAGTGGACAGAGTCTGTCACTCAGGAGTGATCAGGATACTTGGAAGATGAATGCCCTCCGATGTCAGGTGTTGCAGGAGACTTGAAGAGGACCTTGACTTTGCAGCTGTGAGGAGACGCTGCGGAAGACCAGGAGCCATGCACGAGCTATCCCACAAAGGATGTTGAGTGCTGCGGGGTTGGTGTCTGCCATTCGCACCAACAAGTCTTGAGAAATGCAACCAACGCAGGAGCTGAAGAAGGAGGAACGTCGGGACCAGCAAGGTCAGGGACTTACCACAAGCAGGGAAGTCAGGGCAGGTCCGGAGCAATCGGAGGAGCCCAAGATAAACAAAGGTGACCCTCAAATGGACCCACAGGCCGGAGGCACTAGAAATGCGCGAGGACCTCAAGCAGCTCACCAAAAGATGCACGCCACGATGCACACAAGGCGGTGTGGCTGAAGATTCGGGTCACAGGAGATGCTTGAGGTTGGGACTACTTAGAGCCTGAAGATCTTCTTGTAGAGAAGTCAACAAGCCTTTGCAACTGCAAGTTGACGCGGTACACAGGGGTCCGGTTATTGCAACCCCCACAAGGAATACTGGCCTCAAACTAGGTGAGCGGGTAGAGCGGACCTCTGGAGCTGGGTAAACCACCATCTGTGTTGCAGAGCCATTCAGAGTACGGAGGAGCTCAGGATCAGCAGACCAGTCGACTGAGTTGCGGTGTCTGTGAATGCAGGAGAGTTACTCACTCCAAGGGAGATTCCTTCTGGTGTCTTTGATGCCCACAGGCCTTGGAAGGTTACTGTATAGTGCACAGGCACTGACGATCGATACAGCAGGCTGGAAGGGAGACTAAGTTAGGCCCAAGCAAAGTCCAGAGTGCCCAGACGGTGGAAGAAGTGGTGTCTGCTCTGAATCTTAACCCACGACGAATCTAGGGACCTACACCCAGGTAAGCCCTTAAGTACCCTAGGGAAAGTGTTGGGAAGATTCAGGGCACCCTCCCAGGGGAGGGTCTGGACAGGGAGGAGGTTACTCCCATGTCCTTTGTCCAGTTTCCTGCCAGTGCGGGAGCCAACGGCTCCCAGAACTGGTTTGAACTGGACTATGCACAGGGACACCAAATGTGCCCTTAATGCAGACTGAGTGGCGTTGGCAAGCACACCCACCCCATCCCAATACACTAAATCCTGTCTGGGAGGTGGTCACACCTCCCTGTGACAGGATGCCTGTTGTCGTACCTTCCTCTGCTTGAGCTTGGCTCAGCAGCAGGAGGGCAGAATCGTGTCTGCTCGGCAGCAACCATTTTGTACTTTCTGGGTCAAGAAGGCTGGTACCGGGAACACTAAGAGCCTGACAATACCAAACATGATGGTATTCGTTGCAGACAGTTTCGAGATGGTTATCGCGTAATTAAGCGGTGCCCCTCTATATAGTATATGGCTGCTTCATTGAGAATGGGCTTCGTAGGCTGTAGAGGTGTCCTGCTCATGCTGGGGCACCCTCTCACTTAGAACCAAGCACCCTGCCTTCAAGATTGCAAAGGCCTGCTAAAGGGGTGACTAATAGGTTTTAAGTGCAGTGACCCTATGTTGGACCCGTCTGCTTCTGAGAGTCCCCTCACCAATATGATTTCTTTTGTTCCCCTGAACCGCCCAAAATGTGCCGCTTTTTATTTGTCTACCAGGACCTTTTTGTGTGTTGTTTCATGGGGCTAGGTGTTCCTTGACACCCAGTTGCTCTCAAGGTTTCTGGCACCTATGTACAAGGCGCCTGGCGAAACCTGTGGACATGAAAACTGAGGTTGGCAACCTGTGTGTGTTTAACCTTAAAATGGTGGACACATATTTCCCTCATGTGAGTGACTCCCATTGGAGCCTCCTTGAACCCTGACCTTTTGAGGTTTTGGCGCCCTTTCTGGTTGGCGCGCTTTCCTGACAGGAATTTCATAACTTTCCTCAGGTACACAAAATGGCTGCTCCAGAGCCCCAGTACGGTGGCTCTGAGTGACCAAAAGACACCTCAAAAGTGCCATGCCATTGACACAGCCAGGGAAGGTTCTAGAACCTTCTGGCTCGTGCCAGTACCTCAGGGCACTGGCTATATAAAGCCCAGTCCCTGGCGGCCATTTTAGATGTAATTCGGATTCCAGACTTGACACCAGAGTGACACCTGCCCTCTGAGGTGGCTGAGAGCACAGGCAGTAGAGTGGCAAGGGTTAATAGCCTGATTCCTGACTGGCGTTCCAGTCAGGCGTGTTCCAGTAACCTTGCGCCTACAGCGCCTGCCCAGCTAGTGCCTCATTGCCCCAAAAGACTGTGGCCAAGTTTATGTGCCTCCCCCCCCCCGGTGGAGAAATCGTGAAGAAAAGGCGAGTCGCGACCTTCCACAGTGCCCCCTTCGTGAATAGCGCCTATCGCGGGGGACTCGGACGTCTCCGAGCCCCACCGGCGTTGCGCGCTTCCTGGTTGTGCAGTGATCGAAGGTCAGGTGTGCCGGGGCGGGGAGAGGCCGGCCTTCATTGGGCGTGATTAGCGTCCCTGCCCTTTCCCAGAGACCCGGGAAACTGTTGCCGTGGGCGGGACCAGCCCCCGTATGAGGAAGTCGGAGGGAGGTTCGTGAAGCCCCTGAGAACCCTGATGCTGGCGTAGGAAGTGCTGTGCCCCGACTGAATCGCTATTCGATTGCAGCCGTAGTGAGGTGGGTCGTTTCCCCTGGAGGGGTGCCGCGTTATCAAGGAACTGTGCACCGGCGTTGATTTGAGCGAGCGCTGAGACTGAGTGACCCCGCTGGCAGCCGTTCGTTCGTCTACTGACTTCGAACTGTGCTACCCTTGTGTCTGCGATATTGCCGTAGGCTCAAGTAAACCACACCGGCAAGCGGACATCCTTCCCTGGTGGCAGCGGAGGGCCAAATGTCATATTTACCGTGTTTCCTTGTCTTTAGGTACACGCGCATGGGCCCCGCGTGAACATAAGAGTCCCCAGTGCACCGTGAATCCAGAGAAGCCCGCATGCATTCCCCATGATTCCACAAGTACTGTTATCGTTTTCAAAGTGGGTTTATCTTGCAAATGTAAACTTCCTGATTTATTTAATTGGTGGCAGCGATACCAGAATAAAAATGTGGTTATGCATTTAAATGAACCAGGCTTTATTATTCCATGTATTGGTGATATATAAACCTGATATTCATTTTATTTATTGATAGAGCTATTCCTAATATTTATGCAACACCAGTGTTCCTGAAGTCCTATTTACTGTATTTATTCTCAACCTGAATCCCAGAGTGCTGTAACAAATGAAATGTGAATGTGCTTCCCCAATTGATCCCTATTTACAGCAGAGAACTTTTATATAAAGGAATCGTATTTTTCTACAGCAGTGGTGTGGTGTCCTTCTTTTTGGTGTGACTGTGCAGGGGGTTATTATTGGGTCAGATCCGGCTTAGCCCTACAGCCTTCACTGCCTTGACACTTGAGCCAAGCTACCCCCTTTGTGCTGGGCTTGCCCATCGCAGGTCCAACATAAAATTGGTGCTCAGCGGTTGGGATTGCGAGCCGTGCTTGTTCTGTACCCCATAATAATTCAGTGTGCGTCACAGGTACACACCCGGAGTTTTCTCCCAGCGGCCCTCTGATTTAACATTTTTTTTCCAAATTCTCTTTTGGAGGTGGGTGGAGGTGACCCTCAGAGTCTCATATCTTTATAACCTACTTCGTGGTGGTTGTCCACACTTTTCACTGACAAGATGGAATTCGAAATGTCAGAGCTGGAGATCTATACTGTGGCACAGCTCAAGGATTTCTGTCAGGAAAGGGGAGTGTTCGTTAGGCGAGGGGCCAAAAGAGAGGAGCTCCGTACTAGTCTGCGAGCCTGGGTGGAAGCACACCCGGAGGGAACGGTAGAGGAGGAGGAGTCAGACAGAGGTACTGTCATTGAGGGAACTGCGGAATGTCCCCTGGGGGTGGGTGAGATGTCAATCAGCCCCAAGGTAGCCTCACGGGAGGGCAGCAGTGTATCCTCAAGAGGGTTGTCAGAGACCGAGTTAGCCGACAGGAGAGAGGAGAGACCGTTCAGATGGGAGTTGGCCTGTGATGTATTCCTATAGGTACTGTATCGATTCCCCTATTCCTGACCCTGGTTTGGTTAATAATTAACTAGCAGCCATCCAACGGTGCAAAAACCGTTATCTGATTAAGCCACACCACGGCACAGAAGCGCGTTATCTGATTAGGTCATAACGCATGCCATCTAATTAGACAAGCGATATTCCTCCAGCCCCTGATAAGGCATACGGAGTTCTCAAAACAAATCAAACCTACAGCGACCTGGGAAATTCCCATAACCATTGTTTTGATTTCACCGAGAACTTCAGCAAAAGAATGTGCGAACGAGCCCGTTCATATGACATCCTTATTGACGTATATATGTCCATCCTTACGTCAATCTCGGCATCTTTCAGGTAAAAATATTACCGACATTGCCTTAAGCAAACACATGCGGTGGTGACGAGATCGGAGCAGCGAGACGTGCTGAGGAGCCCAGCAGAGAGCGAAGCCCACAGACGCTGCCCCGCCTTCCTGACGCGCTGAGAACGAGACGCTGTCTTTCTCCTGTCGAGAAATCCAGCTCCGGCGCTTCCATGCAGCCCTCGCAGGCAGCTGGATATCAAGACCTGGGATAAGAGATACCAGCCCTCCATCATTCTAGATCTCAGGTACAGAACTGAATAACCCCTTGCAGAGAATTCTCGAATCAGTCCCTTGGCAAAACAAACTTAACTTAAACTGCTACTTATCTACTCCCGCCCACGTATTAGGCTTAGGTCAGGTACATTGGGGTAGGCGTGGTTAGAAGCACCAGTTGAGTACGATTAGTCAAATGTATATATGTATGTATCTATTTTATCCATTTTAAAGTATCATATGGCTCAGAAACCATATCAATGCTTTTACAGTATTATTTTATAATTCTGTCTCTACTGTATGCACTTTACTTAACTACAAGTATTGCAATAATAGCGATTCATTTCTCTTGTATGAGAAAAGAGACTGATCAATAAATAACATCTTTTATTGAACCACACCCATCTCTTATTTCTCTACAAACTGGTGAAACTAAGAATGCACGTACTGACTGAGTAAAATAAGTTGTCTATTGTTTTCACACGACTCTAGAGATACACTCTTGATTAGGGGAGAGCAAAGTTGTCATGTTCTATGGTTGTCAGAAACTAAATCCCTTCTTGTCTATCCTGGGAGGTTAAAATCCTCCTTGTCTATTCGAGAAAGTTTCTAGTGAACTCTGAGCTAGCTGGCAAACACAAACCTTTAAGTCTAATATCGTCGGTAGAAGACCTAGTTAACCTCTGTCCTAGGTCTATACTATTGAAGATATTATTCCAATGCGCAGAGCCTATTGGGATAATAGGAACTACACTACAGGCCAAGCTGGAGATGGAAGATAGGAGAGAAGGGAGGAGGATGGAACATGAGCTCAAGCTACGAGTGCTCGACCTCCAGGCCCGTAACATCACTCCGGGGGGTGTCGAGTCAAAGGAATTTGTCAGGGAGCCCAGGCCTCATTTACCCAAGGACGTGGTCGCCAGTTATACCGCTGGAGACGACATAGCCAAGTGGCTGACCGCCTATGAGGTCTCCTTAAGAGCCCATGGGATCCATGAGAAGCATTGGGGTGGTGGATTATACCGGTACATGCCTCCGACAGGTAGGGATGCCCTATTGGCCCTAGACCGGGAGGAGCAGGTAGATTACCCCGCCATGAAGGTGGCGCTCATCAGAAAGTTTGGGTTGACCCCAGAGAAATACCGGCAGAGGTTTAGGGTCAGCCACAAACTGAGCTCACAGAATTGGGTTGACTTCCTGGATTATGCCAAGAAAGCCCTAGATGGGTGGGTCCAAGGTAGTGAGGTGGAAGACTATCGAGGGTTGTACGACCTAATACTCAAGGAACATCTACTCGAGAAATGTCTTCCCGAGCTGAGGCAACACCTGGAAGACAGCAAACTTACTTGCCCCCGTAAGCTTGCTGAGGAGGCGGACATTTGGACAAGTACCCGAGTGTCCACGAGGGGGACGGGAGGAGATTCTCAGAAGTCCGGACAGGGCGCTCCCCAGAAGAAAGAGGGGGGAGATAACAAGAAAAAGGAGTTCTCCAAAGGCCCCCAAAATAATTTTAAGGGGAAAAGTTCCTTTCCCAACTCTAAGGCTAACCCGCTAAAGAACCCTAATCCTGGCCAGAGTCAGCAGCCAAGGGTTGTCCATTGCTTTGAGTGCGGTGGTGTTGGACATTATAAAGGAGACGTGAAATGCCCAAAGAGACCACCCCCTCCCACTGGAGGAAAAGCCCCGGGAGACGCTAGTGTAGTGCTCGGGGAGGAGATGCCCTTAGTTAAGGGGGGGAGTGGGCGGGTGTCACCTTAGTGTCCCTGGGTGATCGGGAGATGGTTCCAAAGATCCAGGTGCCCTCAAATACTACCAAGTATGGGCAGTGGGTCACCATCAACGGCCATAGAGGGGAAGCTCTGAGAGATACAGGAGCCAGGATGACTATGGTAAGGAGTCATCTGGTGTCTTCAGAGCAGGTGATTCCAGGCGTACTTCACCCAGCCGCGATGGCTGACGGCAGAATGTGCCACTATCCCGTGGCCGAGGTTCCCTTTGAGTGGGGAGGGGTTGCAGGTTCACTTCGAGTTGCCGTAAGCCCTGCCGTGCCAGTCGACTGTCTACTGTCTACTGGGCAATGATATGGAGCACAATGCTTGGAAGGAGGTGGAATACCGGACTCATTCTGAGATGCTGGGTACACCTGATTGGGCCTGTGTGAGTACCAGGTCTGCAGCTGCTCGGGAGGAGAAGTTGCATGGGTTGGAGCCTGGAACAATGGCCCACCCAGCTGCTGATGAGGGAGCATCTCGAGGACAGGAGGAGCCTGCCTCGATGTCCGTGCCCCATGAGACGGATAGGCCACCTGTGGAGGTGGACCCGGAGTCCGCGGAGGAGGACATGGTTCTGATGGAGGACCTACCTATCCCCGCTGAGTGGCGAGTGGAGGGAGGACCGTCCAGGGAGGAACTAAGCAAGGGACAGAGGGAATGTCCCACCCTCGAGGGTCTGAGGCAACAGGCTGAAGCCCAGGCAGCAGGTAACGAGTCTGGGAACCATCGTGTTTACTGGGAGGAAGGTCTCCTCCACAGTGAACCCAGGGCGCCAGTGCACGGACTGTCACGGGCCCTGGTAGTCCCACAGTGTTACCGAGCCTTCCTATTAGAGTTGGCTCAATGAGATTCCCTTGGCAGGACACTTGGGTCAGGACAAGACCTTTGCCCGGCTTGTCCCCCACTTTTATTGGCCTCGAATGAGGGTGGCGTCTGACACATACTGTCGGTCGTGCGTGTCATGCCAAGCCAGTGGGAAAACAGGGATGAAGCTGAAGGCTCCCCTGGAACCACTTCCCGTCGTTGGCACCCCCTTTGAAAGGGTGGGCATCGACATTGCCGGGCCCCTAGATCCACTGACATCATCCGGTCACAGGTTTATCCTGGTACTGGTGGATCACGCCACAAGGTATCCAGAGGCAGTTCCTCTGAGAACCATTACTGCACCGGTAGTGGCGAAGGCCCTGATGGGGATCTTTACCCGAGTGGGATTCCCCAAAGAAGTTGTGTCTGACAGGGGGACCAACTTCATGTCGGCGTATATGCGGGCAATGTGGAAGGAGTGTGGAGTGACCTACCGGTTCACCACTCCTTATCACCCACAGGCCAATGGCCTTGTGGAGAGGTTCAAGTGGAGAAGTGTGGCTCACTGGTTAGAGGAGGCAGACCTGGAAGCAGAGGTCAGCCCGGGACCAGGGTTCAATTCCCGGCTCGGCGGGGTGTTGAGTCCTAAAAATGTCCATGGACTTGACAATTCTCGCTCCGGTGCCTACTCGATTCACGGGTTCACACTCTGCAACTCTGGGCAATAACTTGCTTAATCTCCACAACGGCCCCTCGCGGCGGGATGCCTGGCTTTCACCTTGCGGATACCCTGCCGGGGTTATCTCACAGGGGAATACCAGGACGGGTTCCCTAAGCAAGCGCTTAGAAACCGCTTGGTGATTTGCGCTATATAAATTCCTGTACATTTACATTTACATAACCAAACCTTAAAGGGTTTGATCAGAAGTCTACCCGAAAGCCTGCGGAGGAAATGGGATGTCCTCCTACCCTGTTTGCTCTTTTCCTACAGGGAAGTGCCACAGAAGGGAGTGGGCTTCAGCCCCTTCGAGCTTTTGTACGGGCACCCTGTACGTGGACCTCTCAGCCTGGTGAGGGACTCCTGGGAAAAGTCTCCCCGGAAAGTTCCCCAGGATGTGGTGAGCTACATGCTGGCCTTCCGAAGCCAAATGGCTAAGTTGTGGAAGCAAGCTTCTGACAACTTGGAAGCCAGTCAAGCAGTTATGAAAGCGTGGTATGACCACAATGCTCACCCAGTGGAGTTGGAGCCTGGACAGAAGGTGTGGGTGATGGAGCCGGGGGAGCTGAGTGCTCTCCAGGACCGTTGGACAGGCCCCTATGAGGTATTGGAGAAGATGGGCAAGTCTACCTATCTGGTGGACGTAAGGACCCCTCGGCATCCGCATCGGGTGTTACATGCCAATCGCCTCAAGCCCCACTTCGAGAGGGCCGAAGTCATGTTGGTAATGGTGAATGACGGATCGGAGGAAGAGGACACAGAGCCTCTCTCCGACCTCCTTGCGTCTCAAGAAAAGGATGGGTCAGAGGAGGGAGTAAAACTCTCACCATCCCTGACTCCTGAGCAGCAGGAGGAATGTCGCCAGGTCCTGGGGACAATCGCTCCGCTGTTCTCCCTTGTCCCGGGTAAGACCCATCTGTGTACCCACGACGTGGACAAAGGAGACAGCCCACCTGTGAAGTCAAAGTCTTACCGGCTGTCTGACAAGGTGAAGACCAGCATCCGAAGCGAGGTAGCCAAGATGCTGGAGCTAGGAGTCATCGAACCTTCGAACAGCCCTTGGTCCAGCCCGGTGGTTTTGGTACCCAAAGCTGCCCCACCTGGCACCACACCAGAATTACGATTCTGTGTGGATTACCGAGGACTCAATTCGATAACGAAAACCGATGCTCATCAGATCCCTCGGGCGGATGAATTGATTGACCGGTTGGGAGCTGCCCAATATCTCAGTACCATTGACCTCACTGCAGGGTACTGGCAGATTCCCATGACTGATGGAGCCAAGGAAAGGTCAGCCTTCTCCACACCTGATGGACACTACCAGTTCTGCGTTATGCCTTTCGGGCTCAAGAACGCTCCTGCCACTTTCCAGCAGCTGGTGAACACGATCCTCACCGGGATGGAGTCATTCTCTGCTGCTTACTTGGATGACATAGCTGTCTTCAGTAGCAGTTGGGAGGATCACTTGCAACACTTGCAAGCCGTTCTCCAGTCCCTGGAACGGGCTGGCTTGACGATCAAGGCCAGCAAATGTCAGATTGGACAGGGGTCGGTAGTGTACTTAGGTCACTTGGTGGGCCGGGGAACGGTGCAGCCCCTTCAGGCGAAGATTGAGGCAATCATGGCCTGGAAACCCCCCAAGACCCAGACTGAGGTCCGAGCCTTCCTGGGCCTCACTGGTTACTACAGACGGTTCGTGAAGGGGTATGGCACTATCGTGGCACCCCTTACAGAACTCACGGCCAAAAAGCAACCCAGGAGAGTCATCTAGACGGAGGCTTGCCAGCGAGCCTTCGACACTCTGAAACAAGCATTGTGTAAAGCTCCAGTCCTGAAGGCTCCAGATTTTTCGAAAGAGTTCATTGTCCAGACAGATGCATCCGATATTGGCATTGGGGCGGTGTTATCGCAACTCAATGAAGAGGGTCTGGATCAACCCGTGGTCTTTTTGTCACGGAGACTGCTTCCACGGGAACAGAGGTGGAGTACCATTGAGCGGGAAGCCTTTGCGGTGGTCTGGGCACTGAAGAAGCTGCGACCATACTTGTTTGGTTCACACTTCCTTGTTCAGACAGACCACCGACCCCTTCGCTGGCTCATGCAGATGAAGGGGGAAAACCCCAAACTGTTGAGGTGGTCTATCTCCCTACAGGGAATGGACTTTCGGGTGGAACATCGGCCCGGAGTTGACCACGCCAATGCAGATGGTCTCTCCAGGTATTTCCACCTTAGTGTTTAGGACTCCCAAGGGGTTGGGTAGTTCTCCCCACTTTCGGCTGGGGGGGAAGCGTGTTGGACCCGTCTGCTTCTGAGAGTCCCCTCACCAATATGATTTCTTTTGTTCCCCTGAACCTCCCAAAATTTGCCGCTTTTTATTTGTCTACCAGGACCTTTTTGTGTGTTGTTTCATGGGGCTAGGTGTTCCTTGACACCCAGTTGCTCACAAGGTTTCTGGCACCTATGTACAAGGCGCCTGGCGAAACCTGTGGACATGAAAACTGAGGTTGGCAACCTGTGTGTGTTTAACCTTAAAATGGTGGACACATATTTCCCTCATGTGAGTGACTCCCATTGGAGCCTCCTTGAACCCTGACCTTTTGAGGTTTTGGCGCCCTTTCTGGTTGGCGCGCTTTCCTGACAGAAATTTCATAACTTTCCTCAGGTACACAAAATGGCTGCTCCAGAGCCCCAGTACGGTGGCTCTGAGTGACCAAAAGACACCTCAAAAGTGCCATGCCATTGACACAGCCAGGGAAGGTTCTAGAACCTTCTGGCTCGTGCCAGTACCTCAGGGCACTGGCTATATAAAGCCCAGTCCCTGGCGGCCATTTTAGATGTAATTCAGATTCCAGACTTGACACCAGAGTGACACCTGCCCTGCTGACCCCTGAGGTGGCTGAGAGCACAGGCAGTAGAGTGGCAAGGGTTAATAGCCTGATTCCTGACTGGCGTTCCAGTCAGGCGTGTTCCAGTAACCTTGCGCCTACAGCGCCTGCCCAGCTAGTGCCTCATTGCCCCAAAAGACTGTGGCCAAGTTTATGTGCCTCTCCCCCCCCCCCCCCCGGTGGCGAAATCGTGAAGAAAAGGCGAGTCGCGACCTTCCACAGTGCCCCCTTCGTGAATAGCGCCTATCGCGGGGGACTCGGACGTCTCCGAGCCCCACCGGCGTTGCGCGCTTCCTGGTTGTGCAGTGATCGAAGGTGAGGTGGTGCGCCGGGGCGGGGAGAGGCCGGCCTTCATTGGGCGGGATTAGCGTCCCTGCCCTTTCCCAGAGACCCGGGAAACTGTTGCCGTGGGCGGGACCAGCCCCCGTATGAGGAAGTCGGAGGGAGGTCCGTGAAGCCCCTGAGAACCCTGATGCTGGCGTAGGAAGTGCTGTGCCCCGACTGAATCGCTATTCAATTGCAGCCGTAGTGAGGTGGGTCGTTTCCCCTGGAGGGGTGCAGCGTTATTAAGGAACTGTGCACCGGCGTTGATTTGAGCGAGCGCTGAGACTGAGTGACCCTGCTGGCAGCCGTTCGTTCGTCTACTGACTTCGAACTGTGCTACACTGGTGCCTGCGATATTGCCGTAGGCTCAAGTAAACCACACCGGCAAGCGGACATCCTTCCCCGGTGGCAGCGGAGGGCCAAATGTCATATTTACCGTGTTCCCTTGTCTTTAGGTACACGCGCATGGACCCCGCGTGAACATAAAAGAGTCCCCAGTGGACCGTGAATCCAGAGAAGCCCGCATGCATTCCCCATGATTCCACAAGTACTGTTATCCTTTTCAAAGTGGGTTTATCTTGCAAATGTAAACTTCCTGATTTATTTAATTGGTGGCAGCGATACCAGAATGAAAATGTGGTTATGCATTTAAATGAACCAGGCTTTATTATTCCATGTATTGGTGATATATAAACCTGATATTCATTTTATTTATTGATAGAGCTATTCCTAATATTTATGCAACACCAGTGTTCCTGAAGTCCTATTTACTGTATTTATTCTCAACCTGAATCCCAGAGTGCTGTAACAAATGAAATGTGAATGTGCTTCCCCAATTGATCCCTATTTACAGCAGAGAACTTTTATATAAAGGAATAGTATTTTTCTACAGCAGTGGTGTGGTGTCCTTCTTTTTGGTGTGACTGTGCAGGGGGTTATTATTGGGTCAGAGCCGGCTTAGCCCTACAGCCTTCACTGCCTTGACACTTGAGCCAAGCTACCCCCTTTGTGCTGGGCTTGCCCATCGCAGGTCCAACACCCTAGATATAGGAAACCTATATCTTTAGTAAGTGGTGCTAGCACCAACCTACACAGGCTGCAATGGCAAGCCTGTAGTGCCATATTAAATGGTCGCCCATGGGGGACCTCTAATGTACCTTTGCCCTGTGTACCTTAGTACCATATGCCAGGGACTTATAAGGGTACCCCAGTAGCCAATCTGGGATGTACCCAAGTATTCAACACAACAGTGTAGGGAGAAAGCAGATAGACTGGGGTCCTGAATAGCCGGATCCCAGTCAGACTAGTCAAATACAGCTTAGCACCAGGCAAAAAGTGGGGGTAACCATAGAAGCAGATCCTACTTTCCTACAATTATTGATATAATTTGCTATTCATTTTGAGAAACCACCACAGCCAATGAGTGACTGTCTTTGATTGTACCATTCAGCTACCCCACTAATGCAGCACGTTTAAAGAGAACGCTGGCATATTTGTGAGGGTGGTGGGTGACAAATGGTAGACCTACCTACTGTTAAACTCCTGTGCTCCAAACTCCAATGCATTAATGATCCTTCACTAGGTCTTAAAATAGCTGGACTATTTGGAGAACATACAAGATTGTCTCCATTATAGGTGGGTAGATATATCTTGGTCTCAGTTAGGGCACTTCAGACATAACCACCAGGAATCTGCTGGAAACAAATCTATATTCTAGTCCATAAGAGAAAGTTTGGAGGGCCCATCACAGGGAGTACATGGTCTAATTCTATGTCCGAAAGTCAAGTTCGAGAATTGACTTTCTATTGACCGCTAATGACTATTTTCATTCCTTCATATGTTCTGAGTAGCTCGATGGTCCCTTAAGCATAGGGGGCCTGTGCACACGTCAATAGTGTATATGTCACAATTGTTCTGCGTCTGGGTTCGACAGGTAAGAAATACAGTATTCATACGATGCATTTAACATGTAGAGGAAGAGGTGTGGCGCCGCGGCCAGGGCGACTGACTCCGGAATCTGGGGATCAGGGTTCGATCCCCGGCGCCAGCGGCAGGTTAGCCCAGCACCATGTGACTCTGGGCAATAGCTCGCTTAATCTTCCTGACTGCCCCCAGCGCCTAGAGACCCTTACGGGTGATTGTGCGCTATACAAATGTGGATTTACTAAGAACACAATGAAGTAATGTTTGTTCTTTATTGCATGCGATTGCCCAACCTAGCTCGATGGTCCCATCTGACCTCATATCACTTATTTCACAGATGTTGATGGACCCGTAGTGTACTTGTGTACCCTCATAGAGGTTGCAATACAGATGGCTAAGGAATCTTGTTTTGGGGGGAGCTCTGGAATGTGATAGATTGATTTTTGAAGACCATGTAAATACAGCTTTTGTTAGGGGTATGAATTGGGGAGGTTTTCAAAGTTAGTGTGGATTCTATATAAGCAGTGCTGCTGGCCTTTAAGAAGACGACTGTCATGGAACTCACTAGGAAGACAGTTGGGTGCTGCATAATAATCAAGAACCCTCTCGCTTTTTCTTTCAAAATTGAGCAAGCTGTCACCTATTCTACTAGTGCAAAAAACAGACCTCCTCGTTGTAAAGAACCAAACATCCAGAACTGTTGGCACAATGGCAATAATTATTGGTCAGTTCCTCTATTCTTCCATCTCCCAGAACCATAGCTTCTTCCGACTCCCTGGAGGCAAACCCGCGAGACTAGAAACTGTTGTGTTTGTTTTTGCAGAGACATGGCTATGGACGTCCACGCATCAACAAGATGTAAACAAACCACTTCCTGCTTGGACTCCGTTCTTGGGGTGTCGCTTGTGTGATTCTCTGTTTTATTGTTGCTGTAACCTGCTGAATCCATGTTTTTTTTTTCGAATCGTAAATTAGCCTAGCAGATGGTGTCTGTTCATGAGCTTTAGATGTTTAATCTTGCCACACAAAACTTTGGACACAAGTTTGCTCAGGTGAAATGTGTAACTCCTTATGTTTTATGTTCGAAAGCAATTTACTACTTCTCATGAGCTCAGCTGTGCACTTGCTTTATTTATCAGATTTTAGCCACTAAGAATGTAAATGTAAATGTATTTGAGCTTGTAAAGCGCACTGCTACCCGTCCGTAGTTTTCCTGGCGCTGTATAACTCTGGGGAACCCGTCCTGGCTTTCCCTGTGGGATGGTCCCTGCTGGGAGTCCCCAAGGTGGAGCCAGGCATCCCCAGAATTGATGAGGCCGTTGTGGAGATTAGGCAAGCTAATGCCCAGAGTTGCCGAGTGGAACCCCTGATTAGAGTAAGCGCCGAAGCGAGAATTATCGAGTCCGCTGACCCAAGTCCACAACCCTGCCGCGTCGGGAATTGAACACTGGTCCCGGGCCGACTTCTGCTCCCGGGTCTGCCGCCTCTAACCGGTGAGCCACACTACTCCACTATGACCCTGATTTAGGATTTGGCAGATAGGGTACTCCGTTGCAAATCTACCCGAGTACCCTGCTGTGGCAGCCGGCACGGATGGTGGATGGTGGGGGTGAACGGGGATAGGGATGTACAGGAGGGAGTGCACAGGGGGGACGGACGGAATGTAAACAGTTATTTTTTTTTTAAAAAGCGTACCTTATCGCTGTGTCTCTCTGTCTCTCCTCCGTGTCAGACTCGTGTTACAGGAAGCAACCAGGAAACACCCAGGCAATGCAGCATTGCGATTGATCTGAGGGCTGTGGTTCGGCACTCAGACAGTGACTGGGGCCTGGGCTTGTTCTCCACCCAGGCACAAAACTGTTTTGCTGCCCCGAGAGGGCCGACCAAACATTCATGCACCCTTGGAGTGGGCAATCCATTCCTCCCCTGTCCTGCTTAGTCAGCATAGCAGCCCCGCACTCCCCGGCCGCAAAGCAGCAGGAACAAATAAATGATAATATCATTGGGTTATTATTCTTTTTTTCCTTTAGTTACAGTGCTTAAAAGCAGTAGGGTGACACTCCTCGCCTTAGTGGAGGAGCCACCACTGGTACCCTGACTGTCAAACTTTCAGTCATTTAGAGACCAGCAGATCTTAAGTAGTCTGTCGCAGGAGCCCCTTTTGGATTGACAGAATAGAACCTCCCACAGTATAGGGGCCATTGGAGGGAGGGCATTACATCATCTGCCCTATTTCGGGTGGATGGTGTAATCTGTCTCCGCCATTAAAAACCTGGCATTGAGAGAAAGGAAAAATCGACCACCCCCTCTTCCCCCCCTCCCCCCTTGCACTCCCAAAAGCTCTGGGAGAAAACTCCCAGGGTGTGGGGTCATTATTTTATTTTGTTTCAGGAACCATCTCAAACTTTTGGAGTTTGCTTCTGTAAAACAAAACAATGTCAAAAGTTTGGTGGTTGGCCATTAAAAACAACCAAACTTTTTGTATATTGAAACAAACTGCTGGGATAGCGGTTCACTTCAATATGCAGAGATGAGTGCTAAGCCGGCGCTCATTCTAAATTTGTTGGGCAGAGTACCGTCAGGATGGCAGCAGTAATAGCCCCTGCCATCCCAGTGGCTCTACTCTGCCCACCAAACTCAAAACCAGTCTTTTAGTGTGTTTTGCCTTGGGGACTTTATCTCCATTGCTGATATACGCAAGATTCCCTTTTCTATAAGGATTGCGATTTACAGACTATTAATGTTTACATTAAAACTCTTTACAGGCCCAACTGAAAGGTCATGAGGCAGTTTTCTTATTCACATGCAAACTTCTGAAATCATCATGCTTGGTATTCTTGCGTGTTAAATGGTGTGCTTGAATTGAAACGTCATGCGCAATTCACCAAACCCAATCATCTCTGCCTTTTTGCGCAACTTCAGAAACGACCTTGCACCATTTTTTCGCATAATGCAAGGCTGTGTTGTCTCTCAATGCCAGTTGTTTACCTCTAAATTGAAAGTTTAAAAAATAGTGACGCTAACGGAATTGGTATCACCATCATAACATTTATTTCTCCTGTGCTAGAAACTAGCAATGCATACGGATCTCCGAAGTGAACGCCCCATCTGCGGACATTTGCAAATGGTAATTTAAGACTCCTCATAATTTTTGTCTTGTATCCTCTTCCTAGAGTTTTTAATTATGTTATCAACTGAATGGTCACTCTGCTTAGATAGTGTACCCACTCTTCAGCAACCATTGCATCGGTTTTCTTCTGTCTTGCTTCATCAGACCCTAAAACCTAAAAAAAAAATCTCAACTCGAAAAGCCTATTTAGGCAGAAACCCCAGATAGTTGTCATATTCTGGACCTTGCTCTATAGCATTAATGTTCATGTCTGTCAAATGCTCCTATAGAATATAGTCTCCTTAAGCCAAACTTGACACTGCCCTTTTTTTGAAGTCACAGTGGAAGATAAAAGTATCATGGTTCTATGAACAGAACATTACTTTTTCATGGGTTGCTACCTGTATCGGACACCGCTACAGTGTCCAGGTAAGTGTATACCTTCACCACCAGGCTACACCCTAATTGGTGAAAAGTGGCTTGCATTATTTAATCTCCACTGATAATTACTATGGATTGTAATTAAATCAAATTATTTGTGCATCATGTCGTATCAGACAGGAACCTGCAATATGCAAATTAGCCTTGCTCCTGCTCCAATAGGAACAGTCCAGTCTTAACTGCCAGGCAAGGTCACCTCTGAACGTGAACAAGAGCAACCCCAGACCAGTTTCCAACTATTTGGGCCTCATCGGTAGAGTGCAGCTTCAGCCCTATGTCACAGTTAACGCAGGTTCCACGTCTTTGCATACCCTTCACACTTCAGGTGTTGCACTTCGTAGAATAAAGACATAGCTGTATTGTTTGAATTAATCTATACAAATCATAATTACTCTGGGCTGCAATCCAGTCCATTGTGTTTTGTCCACCATGCCATCTCCCAGACAGGAACCAGCCATATGGAAATCAGTCTTGGCCCTGCTCCATTAGGAATGGTTCTGTTCAACTGCCAGCCCAGGTCTCTGAATGCGGCATAAGCAACCCCAGACTGACTTCAGCCTGTTTAGGTCTTGTCAGTAGGTTGCAGCTTGAATCCAATGGAATAGTGAGCGCAGGTGAGCAGAAGAGAATGGACTGGTTCATGGCCCAGAGTAATTACCACTGGTTGCGATTAATTCAAGCTCTCCACCTATTACTATTCCTCTGATAGGTAGCCATCAAAATCAACAACTTGTTAAAAACGTTACTAATGGTAAAATGTTGAATTGACCAGTCATCCTAACTCTTAAAATGCATGAAATATAGGCCAAATGAAAATTAGCTCCGTCTTAAAATGTATGCATTGTCACCATCTTCGATTTATCCTGTATAAATGCTTATTTTTAGCATCTTTTTATTCAATCAGTGACTTTAAGATCAACTGAGATCCTGCGGGACCCTGTCATGGGGCCTCTGTACTTCGTGCCCTTTGCATAAGTACAATAATCCGCTGGGGGTGGCACCTTCCCTGTTGCCAGCAGCTGATTTACAGCATGCAGCGCTCACTATTCTTCCTACTTCGTGGACACAGAAAGGCCTGTCTCCTTATATGCTGGTTACAGTCCAGCAATTAAAAACCTGGGAGTTCAATGTTCACAGCACATCTAGTTTAGAACCTCTGTAGGTTTAGGCCTCGCTCCATGAGCTCAGGGATCTTTCATTTTAATCCAACAATGCAGACGAGGAGTTTAGCAGAGAACAGGGGCCCTGAATGAACTATGGCAGCCAAAGTACTGGTGAGGAAAAATTACAAACAAAAAAAATACTATGTAAAATGCCGAGGTTTTTATTGTGGGAATTGCAGCTAATGTAATGTCAATAGCACTGCACTTGAAAACTGGATCGATTAACACTGAGATACTAACAAATGCAATGCATTTTTTGTGTATTATAGAAATCACTACATTTTCCCAATGCCTTCAATTTCAAAAAGAAAGGCATTTCATTTTCACTTGAGTGCTATTGAGAGACCAAAACGTCCTCTCAGTATGGATTAGATTAGTTTTTTGTAATGAAATTAAAATATTTTTGAGTCAAAGGTTGGTGGTTATGGCAGTGGTGTTTTTTGTTTATTTGTGCCTCTGCAGTTTTTTGCTGAGGTGCATGAACCAACCAACGTACTAGCCGACCACAGATTATAGTGAGCGATGCCATCACTGCCGCAGAAGTAGACTAAATGAGCGAGAAAGAAAAGATGCAGGAGGAATCAGGGGAGAGGACAGAACTAGGTAAGAGAGCACGGGAGAAAGACAGTGAGGATAGAGGAGTGAGAGAGAGAATGTGTGAAACAAAAGTAAGAAGTGAAAGTAAGAAGGTGAACCATTAAAAAGATGAAATCAAGGGAAAAAGAGCCATAAAGAAGAAACAGGAAAGTGGATGGAGGGGAGACAGATGAACAGAGAATACAGGGGAGAGAATACAAGTTAAGGAGAAAAAGCAGGCAGAGAGAACAGTGTGAGAATGGAGAAGAATGGATGGAAGCACAATGAAGGAGCATGCAGAGAAAAGAAAGCAAACAGTGAAAGATGTTTGAGAAAGGAAGAGTGGATGAAAGAGCAAGGCAAGAGAGCATAAGTGAGAAAATGGGATGAGGGAAATCGGACAGAAAGAGAGGGGCGAACTAGACCAGCTTCAGTGCATCCAGCTGGTTCCGGTTGGCAAGTGTGCTGATCTCTGAAGGTGGCGTTTCTTTCCATCATCTGAAGTTGCACTCTGTAAATCACTGCTCCTTTACCCTGTCACCTAAGGTTGAACCATCACCTTGCAATGCTAGGACAGACCTAATGGGCAGATTAGCACATATTTAGTGATTGTGCTGGCCTGTAATAGACCAGCACTGTTTTTTTCTTGCCTGCTGTGCATTGCACCCCTCTCGTTTTGTCACCATACTGCATACATTACTTCAAAAAGTTCAAAGAGCAGGGGACACACCTCAAGCGGTCTCTAAACAACACCATTCTTTTTTTGCTTCAGAACAAACTCTTTTAAAAATTCAGGCTTATCTCATTGAAAGAAGGTTTTAAGATATTGCCCTTAAACGAGCAAATGAAAGATGGTGATCTCTGTTATGGGCATTTCTAGACCATTACATTGCACAACAAAAGAGTAATTTCTATAATGTATCTCAATGCGGGTGAGATAATGCATTTGTTCTTGCAATTAAGTCTTGCTCATAGTTGACATATGGCATTGGAATGTCACTCAGGTGGACACTGAATACATTTAAATGTCACTTATGAGGCAGCAGAAAATTTGGCAGCTATGGCTGAGGGCTCTACTTTGCAGCAATCGCATGGTCTTCAGTCTGCACAAAATTGTGTTGAGATTCATAAGTAAAGTTAGCATAGCAGTGAGTCGCTCTCTGCAGTACGAATATGTGCTTTGCAAGCCTTTTTAAGATCTTAGATTATCTTGTTGCTTAAATAGGTGTTGTTTCTGTTATTTAATCGTTTCCCTCGTCTTCATTTCTTGATTTTGCCCACGAGAAAGTATCACTCATATTCACTAAATGTCACTCATAATTACTAAATGTCACTCATAATTACACTGGAATTATGAAAATGTCACACATAAGCAGTCTGAAACCTTGGCAGCTATGTTCACAGTATTCACAAGGTGCCACTATATGCAGAAAATTAGGTTCCCATACCTGAAAGCTAACAGTAGGTGCATACAACATAAAATAACAAATTTTAAAGAAGATTTTTTTTTTTTAAAACACCATGGGTGCAGGAACCAACTAATTGACGTAGTCCCATGGTGATGTGGGAGGGAAAAAATAGGGGCAAGGCAGGATGAGAAAAGAAAAACTTGAAACTCAAACAAATTAAATTGTCTCACACAGTCTCAGACCCCTTCCCATCTTATGGTGAACAAACATCAGGGTACCTTTGGTGCTGATGTACAGCAGAAAAATCTAGGGTTCTCCGGTGCACCTTGTTAGATTCGGCATGGCCAGCAAGCTACCCAAAATCTCTATGCCACACGAGAATCCACAAACACAAGTCTTTCTCTCCAGGATCAGCCTAGCTAGATACCACACGTACATCTTATTACTGCATTTCCTGTCTCTAGACGGTGTCCTGCGTCAAGTCAAGAAATCACAACACTTCACTACCCTCCAGTAGAATGGATCCTATCACAACCCTTTGTATTTCTACAAGTAGAGTCCCTTCTTGCCTGCATCGCTTGGGACCTGGGACAGTCTTACTACTTTCACAACATAAAAGGCATCAGGAGGAATCACCACAAAGCAACTCAGAGTCTGGCAATTTCTGATGGATACTTCTCCTGTGCTGGTGGCTGAACAGTTTCTTGGAGATATCTAATCGCTCATAGTTTGCAAGCCCACTTAATCAGCTACTTCAGAAGATGGAAGGGGTGGGGGTTCACCATTTCTGTACCCCTAGGTTCTGCAAGAACCTGACCAAGGTCAGAATCTGACCCTTGTCCCAGAGAGCTGATGCATGGTGGTGTCCTAGTATCTTTGCAAGGGCTCCAGAACCTTCTTCTATACACTGTTCTTCTTCCATGCAAGCTGACGTCTCTCTGAGACTTCTGATGCTAGAAGATTATCCTAAGCCGCTGGTGCTGGGGTGGGTAGTACCATTATCTGCACCAGAGCAGGCATACCTGGCTAGAGTCCTGAGTTGGAACAATGCCAGACTGCGTCAAGCTATAAAATTACAAAAGTGCAACCCGTTTTCATGCAGCTTGACTCTGACACCGCTTTGCAGCTATCTGCAAAGGGTCCATTATATTTTATGTCCCGACTCTTATTCTGCGCCGGAGTAGGGTGCACCACAGGATATTTACGATGATGCTCATCATCATAATAATCATGATTTTGAAGGGGACCTGTTTCTCTCACCCATTGTACTGATGATGCCTTATACCCTTGATTTACAGAACATCTGTGGACTTCATATCTGTCCTTAGACAGAGTTTGATTCACCACAGGGGCCACTAATGGGAGAGGGTGCTTCATTTGGAGTGGTGGTTCAGAGGGCAGACAGTGTACTAGAATTGCAGATGACCTTTATTGAGACTAAACTACAAAGAGACTATACATTCTACTCTTTTCCCCATAAATTATATTCTCGTATAGACTACATTTTGATTTTGGATAGCACTTTATGTAAAATCGACCAAACCACAATAGAACCTAGAGTGATATCCGATCATTCCTGCATCACCCTATCCATTTCAGACCCCTCGCTGAACAAAAAACAGCCACTCTGGCGGTTTAATGACAAGACCATATCTGCTCAAAGCAATGTTCAGGCAAATCAAGAAACTATCCATAACTTTCTCTCTAAAAATATAGAAAATGAGTTATCAGTACTTAAAAGGTGTGAAGCCCTATAAAGCAATAAGGCGGCGAGAGATTCTCAAAATAAGGGCAAAATGAACAAGGAATCCAAATCTAAACTATCCGAACTGGAAAAAGAAATCGCGGTTTTATAAAAAAAATATACACCACTAACAAAGACAATAGTATATTCATTAAAATCTTAAATAGGAATAAGAGTATAACAAAATTATTAGTAATCGCGCGGGAATTTGGGTAATAAACAGAAGAGCATTAACCTATGTGAATCAAATAAGGCTGGCAAAACCCTAGCTTCTTACCTAAAATTCAAACCTCAAAAATACGCCATTAATTCTCTGAAAGACAAGGAAGGGAAGATCACCACTAAGCCCAATACAATAGCCGACAGGATGTCTACCAACACTTAACAGAAGAGAACACTAACACCCAAACTGCAAAAACTACTTAAATGGTATTCAACTACCCTCGCTCACAGAGGAAGAAAGACTCTCCATTAATCAGAAGATGAAACATCAGATGCAATCAAAAACCTCAAAACCGGTAAGGCACCAGGCCCTGACGGGTACAATGCCAAATAGTTCAAAACATTCTCCTCGTCCTTAATACCTTAATATCGCCGCTCTTGAGACTATACACACACTTCACTAAAACTGGCCAGGTTACAGACACCCTAGCCAAAGCAATCATAACAGTGTTATCTAAAGATGGGAAAGACCCTCTCATACCGAAGAATTATAGGCCGATCTCATTGATAAATCTTGATTGTAAGATCTATGCATCAATTCTCTATAAACTCTCACAACAGCATATACCCAAACTTGTACACCCCTCACAAGTAAGCTTCCTAAAACACAGATTATCCAATAACAATACAAGACTACTATGCCACACTATAGAAAAAGCTAAATTAATAAATTCCCCTACAGCAGCGATCACATTAGATGCCGTAAAAGCAATTGAGAAAGTCGATTGGAGGTAGTTACGCGCAGTTCTAGACGGAGGAGTCACAGCAGCCATCATCCGCCTGAACCTCTGCTGCACTCAACATGATCTCGTACAGGATCCTCATCAGACACCTACCTGAGATTGGCATCCAAGGACTCGCTCTCCGCTGAATTTGCTACTTTTTAACTGATTGTACACAACCGGTCAGGCTGGCACCTTACTGCTTGGAAGCCCAGAAACTCATCTGTGGAGTGCCTCAGGGTTCATATCTCAGGCCCACCCTTATCAACGCATACATGATCCCTGGCTAACGTCTTCTGCATAGACGACATCTACATTCTGTCCTGCACTGCTGATACTCAACTCATACCCTCCCTCTAAGACAAATCCACCAACATAAAAATCAGGTACACCGCTGGCATGACTGAAGTTGCTGACTGGATGAAAGCCAACTCCTCACCATGGGATACCAACTGGGGTTGACTCATCATCCACACCAAGAGCCCCGGGATCATCATTGACAGATAATTGGACATGACCGTACAAATCAACGCTGTCACTGCATCTGCATTCCACACCCTGAAGGTGCTCAAAGATTTTCAATTGGCTCCCAAACAACACCAGAAAAAACTTAATTTAAGCCCTTATCACCAGCAAACTTGATTATGGGAACTCTCTATGTCAGCATCACCAAACAACTCACCAGAAAACTACAAACTATTCAGAATTCTGCAGCCAGACTCGCATGCAGAACCCACATCACACCGCAATTCAGAGAACTCCACTGGCTCCTGATACACAAGCACACCTAGTTTAAATGCCTCACCCACACATTCAAGGCACTGCACAACTAAGTCACACTTACCTGAGCAGCTGCATCATCTCCTTCCACCTAGATACCTACGCACCACAGCACCTCTACTAGCACAGATCCAACAGATAGACAGAACTAGTTTGGCGTTATCCTATATTATTTTTAACACATAGAATGGCCTCCCCCTTCACATCAGTACCTCCACGGCCTCCCCCTTCCCATCAGTACCTCCACTCTTCTTGCGTTCCGCAGGAAGTTGAAGATCTGGCTCTTCAACTAACAACCCTGTTGTAGGAAAGGCTAAACACGCACACCTGCTCAGCACCAGACATCCTCGTGGGTGACGGTGCACTTTACAAATATCCATAACATAATTACTACCTTATCAACCAACTCCAGCAGGAAGGACACTTTGCCCTCTTGGTTCTGCAAGAATTTATGGTTCTAGTCCACACTTTCTTTTGAATACTCTGTCTAACCACATATTCCTCACTGTCCTCCCTGTTCAATTGAGGGGACCCTATTTTTTACATCTAAGAAGGTCCCATGTTAGCGAACTGTAACCAACAATTGCTCATGCTCTGCATCTGAGGATATGGAAAAGACAACAAACTAACGTCGGCCACTTGTATCTGGCTCCACTCTGTCACATCTGGGCTGGTATGGAACCAGCGCGAAGCTTCATGAAACCACCTAGCGGCGTGCGGGAGCCATACTAGCATCTGGCGGATATTCGAAGGTAAGGAATTGGAGGTTAGATTGAGCATTGACCTGAAAAAGAATTAGCAAAGGTAAGTAACTTGTTCTAAAAAGTGGTAATCTTTTTGCCTATTAATCTGCTAAAAAGAATCTCCCTGTAAACTGTAATATATTTAGGAAACAACACAAAAGGCAAACTTGCTCATTCTCAAGTCTTCTGTTGTGCATTTAAAGTTTGGTAAGTCCCTGTGACTTTACAGATTTCTTGTGCGGTTTAAAATATGGTCTCTCAAACTCTAGTCCCCTTGCTGACTAATCTAGGCCCAGAAATACTTCATACTGTCATTAAATCTACTTTTTGGTATTGCCTTCTATTGCGGTTTTTGCTCAGTTCAATATAGGACCTCACTAAAAATGATAGTCTTTATCTCTCCATTAAGACCGGCTTTAAGATTCTGATATTCATATATTAATGAGAATGTAAACTACTTTGCCAACACTCACACCCTTCTCACAAATAGACTTAGGAAATGGGTGGTTTCGTTATTCCTATACAACATATTTAGTTCACAATACTGTAGTGAAAATATAAAATTATGCCCCTTTGTCTACATTCAATCTAGATGTGAGCTATCACAAAATGCGTATTTTAATTTGAAGAAGCTTCTACTAAAATAGGATGGCAGTAGGTGTATTGCAGGCTCAATTTAGACCTGTGGGACCAGGGAGAGCGGTGCAAGGGGGGGAGGGGGGGTGGCTGGTTATAGAAGATTGATATTCAAATATATGTATGATCTGGACACTTGTATACTTGCTCATGTTTACCATCACAACTCATCATGAAGGATCTTCACCTAGCTTATAAATTATTTTGCCAATTTCTGTGGTGGGTGTGATAGCAGAAATGTAATAGATCAGTATTCCAACAAGAAGCTCCTAAAAAGTGACTTATTTTACAAAGCTTTCATTATACTTGAAAGACTTCCAGTACAATGAGTTGTCACTATGGATGAATGCCAATCTGGCTGATAAACCTGTGTGAATCTGTGCAAAAATGTGATTCCTAGAGAATTGATTCTCGCTATGAAACAAACTAGGCATATTTCCAATGTCTAAATCTGTCCAATTAATTATTGGGACTTGGCTTGATTACTCAAGAAATCAGTATCTCTTTAATATTCTGCACAACAACAAAAAATAGGCCTGAATTGCTCTGAAAAGCGAGGCAGAACCCATTATTTGAAAGTCCGAATATCAGTTGGTTATACACGAAGAGTCAAATGTGGAAGATTACTGAGTTGACCCTTTGACATGAAATAAAATATCTTTGAAAAAGAACAAAATAGATATTTTACACTGGAGAGAAAATGATGTAACCCAAATGATAACCATGTTATCCCCAAAAAAGAAAAAACACCTTCAACTTTTAAGCTAATTACTTCGAGTCCTATCTGTTGTATTGTTCTAGAAAGAACTAAGATTCAAATGCAGTACAATTAGTGCAACCAGATCTGTGCCCGTTGGGGGATGTATTACATATTAACTTTAGATGACATTCAGTGGGTTCTCATTTTATATAATTGTGGCAAAGTGGAATATAAACTTTTCTCTCCAGTATCTTATCTCATAAATATGTTAGCCTGTAAATCATGCATCATTGTTTCCTTTCTGACAGTGATGTACATTGGCTTTAAAAACAAAAAAAGGGGGGGTACATGTATGAATACTTTAAGGTCCTGTGGTTGTTTGGTACACTACTAGTCATATCTTCAACAGATTAATCCTTATAATGGATTTACCATGTGAATCTTTCCATATCTGTAATATTTTACAGCACAATAAATCAGTTTGAAAGCTCTATAGGAAGTTGAGAAACTTTTTGATTTGGCACTGGTGAGTGACAAAAAGATAATCCTTAGGTTATGAAAGTTGCGCGTCAAAGAAAAAACCTGTAGCTGAGGATGTCCTACAGTCTGGCTTGAACGTGGTTTATTCAGTGTCACGAGGTGTTGCAACTTCTTCAGCCATGGGGCAGCATGAGTGGTGTATACTGTCCTTGTTTTCCCAGTGTTCATATGAAATTGCCATTAAAGAGAATGTAATTCGGGATCACGTTGATCTATATTTTATGCAAATATACACATTCAAGACAAAAGGCTATGGCCTCATTCACAGTTTGGAGGGGATTGAAAACTGTCAAGTCTCTGGAGGAAACTTTTAACTACAGAATGCAATACACCATCTAAATTTCCTGCATCACACTTATATTAATATAAAGGAATTTTAGCAAATGGATACTGCTCTGTGGTTATTGGCTATTAAACGCAGGTGTAAATCTGTTTTTCCATTGTGTGCAGGTAAATGTCCCAGAAGACATATTGCTAATAAAGGTTGTTGCATGTACATTCTGAACCCACAGATATTGTAAACCATGTTAAATCTAGTTTTTATACAATGTTATTTAGGATTATTGACATAAGCCCTGTACTTTGAACAGTACATTTGTGTATTATGGCCGAAAAGGCCAGTTAATTATGTGTACAAATACCAGTTTTCCAACAATTTTGTAGTAGGAGGGATGAAGTTTGTTCATTTATTTCTCTTTAAAAATTTGGGAAGTGCACTCCAGATTCAATCAAACTTTTCCCATTTTAGCTTCGACTGGGATCGATATATTCTGCATAACATACACGTTCCAGACTTTGGCTCACCAAACTTACAAGGATAGAAACTCATTGGCCTTCACGCTTTGTGCTGTTGTGAACTGTGATGTTAGAAAAAGTGTGAGGTAAGCTTAGCTTTTATTGTAATCAATATAGTCCTTTTGTTGGCATCCACAATAGTACTTCAGACTCCATTGGTGTTAAACTCGGACAATATCCTCTCACCTCTTGTCCACCATGTATGTGTCATTGGTTCTTGTTACTGGCGACGTCCCCAGCCGGTAGGGGAATGCCCATATGTAGCCCTAGTATCTCTGGGTTTGGGTACCAGTGGACTAAGACTTCATACAGACTCCTTATGTCAACGAACAAAAAAGTGGTGATGTGGGATGTTTGACTTTATCCAAGCCTCTGGTCATTGCTTGGGTCTCATTCCAGCTCATTTTCTGCCCACCGTCCACTCCAGGCAGAGAATAGCGAAACACAAATCAGACTTGGTCCTGCTTGGGGGAGGTACAGCCCAGTCTGAACTGCCGGGCCAGGTTCCCTCTATACTGGACCACAAACAACCTCCGACTGCTATTAGCCTTCTGGGCTTCACCATGACAACTCCTCTCCATCTGTTCTTAGTGCCTCCATCTGGAGTTTTGCAGAAGATCTGCCTCTTTCCCCAGTATGCACAGTCACAATGCAACAGTGAGCAGCCGTTCTTCGTTTTGTTGGAGTTGGGTGGGCTCAGTTGTGCTGCACCTGTACACTCACAGGCAACATTATGAGGAGCCGTTTTGACACTGTAGGTTTAGGATCACAGTAAACATCAACAGTTCAGGGATCACACATACTCGCATGCATCCTAGTGTCATCTATGCACATCTGGAGGGTTATAGGGTCGTGGCAGCTGGATGGCGACACCTTACATTATTCTCCACACAGCGTTTCCGTTGTCCCCTTAACTCCTCGTCCCTGCTAATCCCTTTCTGTAGTTCTGCTCTCAATCAGGTGAAATTAAAAGAATTCTCGTTGGCTGGATACTGGGTGTCTGTAGGTCTAATCTTGGTTCAATAGGTTTTGAAGCACTACATTAGCCAGTCCCCTTATTTTGTTGTATATACTTTAGAGTACAGTGACCATATTCCTTGCATTCGGTGAGAATTCCCCAGTGGCGTAACAGAAGACCCAGCAGCCTCCCCAGTGGGTGGTGGGAGGGTGGGCGGGCTTCAGGGGCCCTTCAGCCAAAGTAGTAGTTGGTGGGCCGGGAGGGGGAGGGCTCCATTTACGTTGCGAGGGGGGGCTCAAGTTTCCTTACGAATTCCCATCCAGAATTGTATCCTTAAGGAATATGCATTGATCCAATTATCTATGATACCTTTGCTATGTTTTGTCTTTTTCTATAAAGAAAACATTTGATTTACAATTTCACAATTGGTGCTTGGATTAGAAAGGAAAACTATGCATTTCTGGACTCAGCTGTTCCCTTCTTAAGGAGGATTATGCCAGTGTTCTGTGAATTAAATATTCAAAATATTTATTATCCCTTTTATTTTACAGAAAGATAACATAACTCGTATCCAAATATAATTCAAAACTGACCCCCCACTCTTTGTATCAAATTACATTCCACTTGTTGAAGGAAAAGTGTATCCTTCTTGGTCTTTGCACTGATGTCTAGACTGTGTCCTATCATGTCTACATGCGAATTTGAGACTTCCCTCCCTACTTCAACACCAAAGAGCATCCCGTTTCAATAGGCAAAGTTATTCGTTTTGTATCTGTTTATACATGCTTATGAGTTTCTCTGTTTGTGATTTCGCTCTCCCGCCATGTAAAATGACACGTCGGAGTAATCACAAACCAGTCCCTGCGTGATTTCTGCTTTCTGCCGTATACATTTTCATTCTGTAACTGTGTTCATATTTTTATTATGTTAATTGTAGTTGCAAGTACAGTGAAATTATATTGTGCCTTATTCTGAGCCATTTAAGTCTTTTTTTGGTGTGTCTTTTGTTGTTTCCAGACCATTCCAACTGTTCTCTCTCATGTCCGAAAACCACAATAGTCTTTTGTTTTTAGGTCGAGCCTGGGCGGCGCATGCGCTGCTCTGTGAGGCATGCTGTATTCGAGTATGGGCGTGAAGCCCTGCCTATTTCCCCGCTCGTCATTTCAATTGGCTCATGTTACAGTCATTTCTAAATCATTGCTTTTGATACATGAATTGGCCTGTTAGTCCCTCCTTAGTAAGGCCTTGTCTGCATTGGTAACCTCCCATGAGGACTGGACTTTTTACTTGTGTTGTTACACGGTCTGCTCTATGTAGTCTGTGAGCAATATTTTCTTTAATGACAAAGCACTGACTCTTTAAAGCAGGCTTTAGTGTGCAACCCCCCCCCCTGTTTTTTTTTTTTTCATCGCAGCGCCATGAGCACTGTCAGCTTCATTTTTTTCTTTCCTTTCAGTGTGATAAGCGCTTTCCAGTTTACACGGTGGCCTGCACACACCACTCCTGGGACACTGCCCTTGAGGACTAATGCTTGGCAATGCTCATTTGGTAAGTGTTATGTATTTTTTGCTCTTTCGCCATTCTACCGCAAAAAGTTTGAAACTAATTCCACCTTAAACCAGCTGAAGCTAGCATAACACCATTCCCAGCTAGGGAAGTTACAGTTCATTTGTGCATGCTTTTCAGAAATCTGTTGCTTTTGATACGTATCAGCTTGTTTATATTAATTAAAGAGCATGCTGAATTTTTATTTTACGCGTATACTTTAAAAACAGAAGACGTATCCAAGGCGATAAACCTTTCTGGTTTGGCAGATGTCCAATATGTCAGAAAATACTAGCCTTTCTGCTTATGTTTTTTGGTTAAAGCAATTTTTTTCAAGTACTTGAAAAGATGCCATGAATAAAAGAGAAAGATGCTGCCATGGGCGAGCAGTAAACATCGGGTCATTTGCCACTGTGTTTCATAATAGTCTTGTTCAAGTTGTCGGTTTCACAATTGCTTCTAGGTGACGAGCGCTGCAACAGCATTTCACTTCCTGAGTTTCAGTGTGAAAATATTCGCTTGTACTTTGTCTCTTGTGCAGACGAAAGAACGAGCGCAAAGGGCAGGAATTGTATGATTATTCAATTTTGTGAAACTGCTTTTGGTTATATGGGCATTAGTCTCTACGTAACCAAGTTTAGTTTATTTACGAAATATGAAGAGTTAGCAAATTAAGAACGCAATGCTTTGCTTAGGTGTTTAAATTATACAGTTAGACAAAATGAAGGAAAGGCGAGCTTAATCGATAGGTGTTAAAGTACTGTCGCGTTGACCACAGTGAACCTTTAGATTTATAAATCATGACTAATTCATGCTGGCGGTATGAGGGCATAGCAAAGATAGCCCGCTCTCCTTATAAACAATGTTCTTTAAAAACATCTATAATCCTGTTTGGATGCTATAGATTAAATTTTTTTCATTTCAACTTCAAAGCATCCACGCTTTGCAGTTGTCATTGTGCCTGTGCTGTGCAGCAACACTTGATTTATGCCCTTAAGTCTGGTGTTTTACTTCCCTGTGCTCATGGAAAGAATAGGCCTATCTGGAAATGTGTGTGTACTGGAAAGAATGTGTACTGGAAGTACCTATGGTTTAAGTACACTTCAATACATAATAGCACAGTATGTTTGAGAGATAGGACAACTTAACTATCCTAATAACTTGCGTTGGTGTAAAATGCATTTGGGAAAAAACTACACTGTCAACGAGTCTAACAAAATAAATCAGGTGGCTTCCGCCTACTTTGGAAGTGTTGAAACATGGGGATCCAGTGAAATATGGAGGTCATCTCCCTCGACATGCCATCAATTTAGCATTACGTTTCCAGTTTTATGCATGTCACTTACAAATCATCGACATCATGTGTTTAAGTCTAATTAGTTTAACGGAAGCCAACAAACCCTTCAACGTTAAATGCATTAAAGTGCTTGGTAAGCTGGTCCTCTGGCTAATTTGGACGGTGCACCATGGAGCCATGAAGCACAGATTGGGAACCACTGCCTTAAGATAATCCTTCAAGACAAATAGTTCATTTATTTAGCTCCGCCATGTTCCTTGGAATCTGCACACAGGACTAGCAGAAGTGTGGTGTTGTTTCAAGGCCTTTGTGTCATGTTATTATTGCCTTAAATCAACAAGCATTTGAAATGCAATAGATCTTGCATCTGCAAGAGTTAGAGCTATTCACATTGTAAATTGCAATGCCTGTGTTGGTTTTTAAAACCTAATTAAAAGGCATTATCATTTACAATCCCAAGAGCTTAAACTCTTACAAATGCGCAACCTATTGCAACTGAGTGGACTCGAGGTGCGAGGTGTGAAGAGACTCCTGCTGCACCGATCGGGTCATTGCAAATGTGTAGATTCCAGCTGACTCCACCAAAAGGGCAGAAGGGGATCCACAGTGAAGATAGTCATGAGCAGCGTGCCGTGGGATTAGTGAAGCCTGTTGCAGCAACTACATATGCCAGGAGAGGCCACAGTAAAAGCTATTGTCAGATATGAAGGACCGAAACCTGTGCAGAGCCTAGCGGCGACCCCATATGCCACGAGGGGCCGCCGTGGTACAGACTACCATGCAGTGGCATCTTGGCCGTATGCGAGGAGAGGCTGATGATACCTAACTGGTTTCGATATCGGAAAGAGACCATTAGTTTTAGATTCCTTACCTTAGAATTACCCCCAGGTGTCAGACTGGATCCGGTGAATTTTTCTGTATCAGTACCCCTGCGCGTCGGTAGGTGGTGCCGGTCGACTCCGCGACCGCTGTCCGCGTCCTGGTCACCGGGATGATGTTGTCGTGTCTACTTAGACGCCGCCCCTGCGCGCTGAATTCAGGGTTTTTTTTCCGCACCTGCCAGCGCAGATCTGGAGAGAGCTTGCCTCTAGTCATTTTTTGACTAAACTTTTTTTTACTTTTGTCAACGTCTTTTTTGAGACTTAGACACCTGGTAGCAGGAGGGATGTCCCATCGTCGGGGACTGGCTTCAAGCCTTTTGACTCCTGTCACACATTGATGTCCGTCACAGATCCGCACCTCGTGTGCCTCTGGTGCCTGGAGCGCAACCACGACCCGAAGTTGTGCTCTTACTGCCAGGCCATGAATCTAAAGTTTTGGCGGGAGTGGTCCCGAAAGCTCTTCGAGGCCCAGCAGTTTGCTCCGTGTCGTTCGAGGTCCCGGTCGACAGGAAGGTATCGAGACCAGTCACGTAGCCACAACCACTTGTCATTGAAGTCTTCAAACTCCTCGGGTAAGTCGAAGCACAAGAAGAAGGCGAAGAAGCATCGTCGCTCTTCGCCTCCTCCCCATCTGTCGGACGACGAGACGCGGGACCCGGAGCGTCGTCGCTGTCCAGCTCTGTCTTCGAAGCCCGCTTCTGGGACGGCTCTGTGCTTCCCTCCCTTTCCCGGAGCGTCCCTGCCAGCTTCGAGCTTTTTACGAAGCGCTTCATAGCATCTTTGGGCATCCTGACTCAGCAGGCGCGCCTTCGGGCCCCATGGACTCGGCTGGGGGCCCTGGGCCTTTGATGCCGGTGGCTCTGGCGCCAGAGGACCCCAGAGGATCCAGGCCATGGACACTTTATGTCCAAAGGTCATTAACAGATCTAGGTTATAAATATCAATGGACTGACCCTGCCACAATTACCCCTGAAGCTGTTGCCAAAGTCAAGGATTCATATTGGTCTGGCAAACTTCATTTACTCACTACGGACGAAGAAAGCCCAAAGTCGACTGCCAGCTACCGCCATGTAAAATACTTGGTTGGGTCAGAGTTTGCGTGACCATATTCATACTGAGTCACGCTGTACTCTTTACATTAAATTCAAGTTGGGTGCTCTTCCTAGTAGAGTGTATATGTCAAAGTCTAATAGCAAAGAAACACCCTGCAAGTTATGGGATTGTACCCTCGTGCCCTGACACAATGCAGCACCTCTTGTTATTCTGGTCAAAATCCAAGGACCCACGTTATAAGTTGTTGGTGCCCTCATTCAAGCTTTTTTAGTATCAGCTTGAACCAATGCACTTGCACTGTTACAGAAGTAAAATGAAAATGTAAATCCGTATTTGTAAAAAGGAAACTACTCACCCTTATGGGTCTCAAGGCGCTAGGGGCCGTCGTGGAAATTAAGTGAGCTATTGCCCAGAAACACATGGTGCTGAGCTGAGCTGCCGCCAGAGCCGGGGATCAAACAGTGAACCCTGTGCTCCGAAGTCCGCTGCCCTGGCTGCTGCACTACACCTCTCCAAGTGACAAACTGTTAATTTATATGACTACATTGAATTACATTTGTGCTGATGGATCTCGACAAGACAGACCACTCTAATTTCTGAACTTTGGCAATGAATGTTTGGGGTGTGCTATGAAACCTCATCGTTGTGTAAAGTTCAAACACCATCCTCCCCTCTACTTTTTTGTTTTTATTATTTAGATTTTTATATAGCGCGTAGTAGACCCGAGCCATCAGGTATCAGAGCGCTTTACATGAGCACCAGTTTCTTTACGTGGAGAAGTGTGGCTCAATGGTTAGAGCGTCAGACCCTGATGCAGAGGTCTGGCCCGGGACCAGGGTTCAATTCCTGCCTTGGCTGGTCTTGGCAGATCTTGGGCTCATAATTCCTCGGACCTGATTTCTCGCCTCGGTGCCTACTCTAAGCATGGGTCCCACGCTGCAACTCTGGGCAATAGCTTGCTTAGTCTCCACAACGGCCCCCTACAGCGCTAGGGATGCCTGGTTGAACCCTCGGGATGCCCAGGAGTGGACATTTCACGGGGAAAAACCAGGAAGGGTTCCCTAGCGGTATGAGTACAGCGCCAGGACACTCAGGAGTATCAGTGCGCTTTACAAGTACGGCTACACTTACATTTACATGAGGACACATTAATTTTTTTGTTAGGCACGGGGAGATGACGTTATTTGCCCAGAATCACAGGATGTTAAGCGTCGTTTGCCGAGACTCTAACCCGGTTCCCCAACTTCGAGGTCGACCGCTCTAGCCGTAAGGCTATATCCTCTCCCCAACCTCTCTACTTATTCTCTTCTCCTATTTTGTACTAAAGCATTTATACTTTGCTACCGTTTTGGCCATCATGTGATCTGGTCTGCATACTTGTTATCGTGTTGGATGTAGGCCGACCTTGAAAGACCATCCCTGTGCTTCTGCTAAAGTTAGGGTTGCTAATGTCATTATTGTTGCGATCCCTGTATTCCGGGGAGTGTGACACAATATTGCACTATTATTTTGCACAGTCCAAAGCCATGTGCTGTAAGTGAGAGTGCCCTTATCCAAGCTTTTCTTGCATGAATTTGCACTGATGCACTTTCACTTTCCTATAAAAGCGACTTTAATTATTTGATTGTTTCAAATCACTCTTGGGTTGCATGGGTTATGACAAGAAGGTCAATTTTTGGACTTTGAACTGGGGCACTGAATGCCAGGGGGGTGTTATGAAACTTGTTTTCTTTACTGTTTTGTACAAAGACCAAAAACATTCCTCCTTCCCAACTCGCGCCTCGCTTCATTTCGCACCAAACCATTTTCAGTTTGTTATTCCCAATAATTAAGTGAAGATTTGATCTGCACACTTATCACCAGTCAGGTCAGGCTGTGGAGCTGCCTAGAAAGATTGTCTCTGCCTCTGTTTAGTTAGTCGGAAGTTTTAGGTTGCCAGTAGCCTCAGGATCGTGGTGATCTCCTCATTGTGCAGAGCTGTCCCATTGAGTACTTGTAAGTGTAGTATTCCCATTTAGAATGTTTTCTAGTCTTGTTATGTTTCCTCTGCCTACATTCCATATGTGAGAGTTGGGCTGAGAGAGAGTCGCTTCTGTGGACTGTGGATGTCTAAGCTGTTATCTACAATAAACTTACCTTTTTAGCCAAACAATCCTCATTGTGATTTCTTCAGTAAGATCTCCACATTAGCAACTGAAGGATGAAACTCAAGGCAAGAAGATGATAATAAATCCAGGTTTATTCCATAAGACAAGGAATCCATCCAAGCCTCAGCCAGAACAGGTGAATCTAACAGTGGTTATCATACATACACATTCCAATAACAAGTCAACTAGAATGCAGAACATCAATGCACAATTCTAGGTAACTATGGTAACAGAAGTAAAGGCATGACATGAAATTCAGGGGAATATCACATACCCCCCCCCAAATAACAAACTAAGAAATCAAGATATATATTCATTCAAATAACTTGTTTTTTTAACAGTCCTAGCAGAGGAACGAGAATTACTCAAAGGAGTATTCTTAACCTTCATTGAACCAGTAGAGGACTCCAAGTCTAAAGGCCCAGAGAAAACAAACTCTGTTAAGATTCTAAATCCTATGGCCTTGGGTTCTCACACCATTTTAAAACACTTTAATAACTTTTATAGGTTCCGAAAACTTGACTTAAGAACCCGAAAGTTTTATAACAACAAAGTCCCCAATACTCACTACTGTATTCTTCGTTGACTTTCTGCAATCAAAAGATAATTTCCTACCTTCACACCCAAGTTTCTCTCTCAACCGTCAAGAGGGTTCCTCCGTAGTTAGAGACTCACCAAAATCTCTCACCCAAGAAGGTTCAACAAAGGTACACAGATCTCTTCCTTGCAAAAGAAGAAAGGGTGATTTTCCAGTAGATGTTTAGGGAGTAAGTCTATAAGTCTCAACTTTTTTGAGAACCTCTTGCTTCCAATTAAGACCAGAGCCTTGTCCCAAGAGATGGTTTCTTTTAACACCCTGTTAAATCTTTCTATCATCCCATTTGTTTCTGGGTGATAAAGCAAGCACCTCTTATGTCTAATTCCTCTATTCTTCAAGAAAAACTCAATTTCTTTTGAGACCAGCTGTACCCCATTATCTGTGAGAATTGGTTCAGGGTATCCCTCTCTAGCTATAAGAGACTCTAAGCATTTTATAACTTGTGAGGTTTCAATACTAGAGGTGAAGTGTATCTCAGGCCATCTGGAGTATAAATCCAAAAGAACAAATTTAAAGTTTTGGTGACCTTCAGAGTGAATTGGGCCCACAATGTCAAATGCAATCTCTCTCCCAGGTCCCTTGGGAAGCTCTCTAATCACCATTGGCTGAACCCTCACAACCTTTGACCTATTGCTATGGGCACACACCACACACTCTCTTACAACTCTCTCAACCTGTATGTCTATTCCAGGCCACCAGTAAGAACCACATAGTCTCTCTTTAGTTTTAGACATCCCCGAGTGTGATTTATGTGCAAAATCAATCAACTTTCCATGAAGATCAGAGGGAGGTACTAGCCTAGTACCTCGTAAATGTACATCATCACAAATTGCTAACTCATCTTTGACACACCAAAACTTAGATGCCTCAATGGAACACTTTTTTTTCGTATGCCAACCTTTGTGAATGAGAGATTTAACTTCTGATAAAACAGGATCAGAAGCCAACAAGACCCGCCATTGCTCTTGGCTAATAATTTCTTCATCAACATGACAAATGTGAACATCAGGATCATCCCACTTATCCATGGGAACCTCAGCTTGACCAACCTCTACCAACCATGAAAGAGTGTCGGCAACATTGTCGTCAACCCCAGGAATATACCTAATTTCAAAGTTGTACTCTTGTAAAGCAATGACCCATTTAGTGATTCTGCTTGAAATAAGATCAATACCCTTCTTGGAAAAGGTCTCGCACAAAGGTTTATAGTCAGTTTTTATGTGCAAAATCAATCAACTTTCCATGAAGATCAGAGGGAGGTACTAGCCTAGTACCTCGTAAAAGTACATCATCACAAATTGCTAACTCATCTTTGACACACCAAAACTTAGATGCCTCAATGGAACACTTTTTTTTCGTATGCCAACCTTTGTGAATGAGAGATTTAACTTCTGATAAAACAGGATCAGAAGCCAACAAGACCCGCCATTGCTCTTGGCTAATAATTTCTTCATCAACATGACAAACGTGAACATCAGGATCATCCCACTCATCCATGGGAACCTCAGCTTGACCAACCTCTACCAACCATGAAAGAGTGTCGGCAACATTGTCGTCAACCCCAGGAATATACCTAATTTCAAAATTGTACTCTTGTAAAGCAATGACCCATTTAGTGATTCTGCTTGAAATAAGATCAATACCCTTCTTGGAAAAGGTCTCGCACAAAGGTTTATGGTCAGTTTTTACTAAGAATTTGGTATCCCTCTCTAGCTATAAGAGACTCTAAGCATTTTATAACTTGTGAGGTTTCAATACTAGAGGTGAAGTGTATCTAAGGCCATCTGGAGTATAAATCCAAAAGAACAAATTTAAAGTTTTGGTGACCTTCAGAGTGAATTGGGCCCACAATGTCAAATGCAATCTCTCTCCCAGGTCCCTTGGGAAGCTCTCTAATCACCATTGGCTGAACCCTCACAACCTTTGACCTATTGCTATGGGCACACACCACACACTCTCTTACAACTCTCTCAACCTGTATGTCCATTCCAGGCCACCAGTAAGAACCACGTAGTCTCTCTTTAGTTTTAGACATCCCCGAGTGTGATTTATGTGCAAAATCAATCAACTTTCCATGAAGATCAGAGGGAGGTACTAGCCTAGTACCTCGTAAAAGTACATCATCACAAATTGCTAACTCATCTTTGACACACCAAAACTTAGATGCCTCAATGGAACACTTTTTTTTCGTATGCCAACCTTTGTGAATGAGAGATTTAACTTCTGATAAAACAGGATCAGAAGCCAACAAGACCCGCCATTGCTCTTGGCTAATAATTTCTTCATCAACATGACAAACGTGAACATCAGGATCATCCCACTCATCCATGGGAACCTCAGCTTGACCAACCTCTACCAACCATGAAAGAGTGTCGGCAACATTGTCGTCAACCCCAGGAATATACCTAATATCAAAGTTGTACTCTTGTAAAGCAATGACCCATTTAGTGATTCTGCTTGAAATAAGATCAATACCCTTTTGGAAAAGGTCTCGCACAAAGGTTTATGGTCAGTTTTTACTAAGAATTTGGTGCCCCACAGAATTTTTTTTTAACTTTCTAATGGTCCAAAAAACAGCCAGAGCCTCATGTTCGATGACAGAATAGCAAGACTCTGGGTCTCTTAGTCCACGTGATGCGAACATGTTGGTCGCCATACCACCCCTACTTTCCTGTTGGAGTACAGCACCTAATCCCTTGAGACTTACATCAGTCGTAATAGCAGAGGTCCTGCCGGGATTGAAGCTTGTTAACTTGGGTGCAAGGCTAAGTTTCTCCTTAATAGAAATACATTCCTGGTCACAATCAGCATTTCATTTGAACTCACAACCCTTTTTTAGAAGTCCTCTCATATTGGAAGACAACTCAGCAAACCCTTCAATGAATTTGTTGTAGTATTCAACCATACCAAAGAATTTTGTGAGTTCTTCTTTGCAAGTTGGAGGTGGCATGCGAGCTTTGGTATCAACAAGACTTGATTTTGGAGTAATACCATACCCTGAAATAGTGTGACCTAAATAATGAATAGATGAGGTTCCAAATTTACATTTTTCAGACTTAATAGTGAGATTAGCTTTTCCTAAATTACACAAGACATCGTCAAGATACTTTTCATGTTCTTCGTGATTTTTACCAAATACAAGAATATCCTCTTGGTAAACACAGCAGCCCTTACAACCATCCAATGTCTTTTCCATTATTTGTTGAAATACAGATGCCGCTTATACAAGACCGAACGCCATTCGAACAAACCTAAATGTCCCAAAGGAAGTGTAATCCCTACAAACCTCATCCATCGCAATTTGATGATAGGCTGAGGTTAAGTCGATGGTACTGAATACCTTAGCTGCATCCAACAAGGTGAGTAGTTCAGATATGTTGGGTAATGGATAGCGATCTACCACCACACATTTATTTAGCTGCCTCAAGTCCACACAGAGGCGAAGAGAACCATCACCCTAGCGGGCAGCTACAACTGGAGAAAGCCAGTCAGTCGCTGTAACTTCTTCAATGGTGCCTCCATCTTTAAGTTTCAACAATTCTTTTTTCATTTCTTCCCTTACTGCTAGAGGGACATTTCTGGCTTTGCGACAAAAAGGTTGTGAATTAGGGCAAAACGGCGTCTTTACCTTAAAATTCTTGAGACCTAGATCACTTTTGAAAACATTGGGAAACTTCTCTTTAATCTTAAACTCTAAGGAACTGTTAGTATTCACCTGAACAGTTTGAACAGTTTCTTTAAATTTAATAGGACAGTCACTGATAGGGTCTAACATTACCCCTAAATCACCCTGGTGAAACCAGCTTATTATGCTGTCACCTTTTAGAGAAACATAGATCTTACCAGAAACATAGCATCCTTATATTCAATGAGACCAGTGAAATAACCTTTTGGGGAATGAGTTCTCCACCATATGTTAAGGGACGAATGTCAGTCTTCATTTGAAGAGAAAGTCACCTGTGCACTCCAGAGTTGGTGTTGTTGATTTTAACAGAAATAGCTGAAAACAACACGAAGGATAAGGCGTGAGGAGATTCCTTTGCTTCTGTTAATTATCGAAATAAAGATGCTGAGCAAAATGAGGGCATTTTAAGTAGCACCAATAGAAATGAGGAGGGGGCTGTGACCTCAAGGAGAGAACACCAATGGAATGAAGGCGCTCGGATTATTGACGCTAAATGACACTTCAGCGGAGCACCCTACGCAGTCATGTGTTCCAGGGTGTCGCCGTGCATTCCAGGATCGGAAGTGAGAACGCGAACAACAATGCAGATATGGGGAAGAAGAGAGCACTCCAATGCTGAGGTGAGGCAGCCGTGGGCAAGTCTGTTGACAATTTTGGAAGGTCAACAACAATAGTGCAACACTACCATAAAGGTCAGAAAAGGCTTGAACGACTGAAAGGAAGCCCAAAAGTGAAGGCTTTCAGTGACACTGCTGAAACTAGCGCATCACACCACCAAAATTGAACAGGCGAGCCCCCGTCGATTAGACATTACATATGCAACAGGATATGCGGCAATAGCTCCGAGCACAGAAATGAAGGTTTTCACTGTTGAAACTAGCGCACCACACCACCAAATTTTGAACAGGGCGAGCCCGCGTCGACTAGATATCACACATCCCACAAGATACGCGGCGATAGCTCCCAGCCTTAACTGAGCGGCGATGTGCTTTGTATACACCACTATTAATTTTGAAGAGGCGAGCCCACGTCAATAAAGAAAGAACACAGTACGCGGATGTGGCTCCCAGCCTAAAATTGTTTGGTGTCAATTATGCAGGATGCGTGGCGATAGCTCCCAGCCTATCCTCCACTAAACTCAGTGCCAGGTTACAATTAAATAAGGGCAAGCCCGCATCAAATTTAACCTGCGGTGAAAGGTCCCAGCCAAATAGTCTAAAAGTTATGATACCAACTTAAAATTTAAATAAGGGTGAGCCGCATCGAATTTAATCTGCGGCGATGGTTCCCAGCCCACACTACCCACACAAAATAATTGAAGTACAGTACCTTGTTTGTAGGGCAGTGAAAAATGAAGAAAGTAGAGAAAAGGTGGGTTCCTCTTAAATGGAGAGCTGCTGACTACGCCAATGTAAGATCTCCACATTAGCAGCTGAAGGATGAAACTAAAGGCAAGAAGATGATAATAAATCCAGGTTTATTCCATAGGACAAGGAACCCATCCAAGCCTCAGCCAGAACAGGTGAATTTAACAGTGGTTTTCAAACATACACATTCCAATAACAAATCAACTAGAATGCAGAACATCAATGTACAATTCTAGGTAACTAAGGTAACAGAAGTAAAGGCGTGACATGAAAAACCGGGTAATATCACAGTATACTGTTCCTAAAGAAAAATGCGACCATAAAATGTGGAAACAGGCTCACTGTTTTGTCCTTCTTTCTCTTTTTCTTTCCCCTTTGATGAAATCATTTTTAATTACTCTCGCTCTGTCTGTGAAATGTTATCATTTTATGTCTTTATTTTTTACCCTTGTGTGCATGTTGTAATGGCTTATTGGAGAAATCAACAACGATGAGGATGATATCAGGCTTCAGAGTTCTGATACTTGCCTTAACAACAAAATTAGTGGAGAGTTCCCATTGTGTCCATTACATCCTTGTTCTCTTTGCCGCGTCTATCAGCCACTACGGGTGCTGTACTTACAGAGGAGACCTTCTGGGAAGTGCTGATTCTATCCCATTATGAGCCTCATTAGAAGTTGGTTGCATTTAGATGCGTTGGTGGTTTAGCCTATCAGCGGCGGCTCCTCCGCTAAGGCATTGGAGCACTGAGTGGAAAAAGTAAAAGTAAAATTATATTAACACAATGTTATCATTTTATTTTTCCTAGGCAGTTTTGCGGGGCTGCACTGGACTGTCGTCACAACCAGCAGGGGGAGGAGTAGTTAGGGCACTTAAGTGTGCATGGCGGTTTGGCTGGCCATCTTGGGCCGGCCAAACAGTCATGTGTACTAAGCAAGTTCTCCACCGAGCTGTAATGCACAGCCTGGTGGAGAACATGCACAAGCTCCCACTCCCTGTCTGAGTGCCGAACCATGGCACTCAGACCAATCATAACGCTGCTGTGATGCTGGCGACAGCAGAACCATGATTGGTTTAGGGGAGCTGTGTGCTTCCTGCTTCTGGCCCGGGAAGAACAGAAGAGGACTGAATAGAGACGGCGGCCGGCAGCCAGGTAAGTGACACTTAAAAAAAATTTCTTCCCACCCCCCGCCACAGTCCCTGGAATGGGAAATAACTATGCTGATCCAGAAATACCAGATGAAAATCTGCAGGTTTCACACATTCCAAAAGGCCCAATTCAGGCAGGACACCCCCAATTTGTAAGCCAAAAATGACATTATTTTTTAGCTGTCTCCCAACAATGAGGAAAATACATTCTCCCTATTTTAATTTAAACATCTCCCACTTGCGAGTTGTAAAATGGTTGCATGTATGTGTTTTTACCTGATTCCTGGGACTATGCTGTTTATATTTACCACCTGCTCTGAGCACGTGGTAAATGTCAGCAGAAGTACCTGACAAGTCCTGGGTAAGGAAAAGGGAGAGAATTGGCTGGGGATGCTCAAAGTATGGCCCTTGGGCCGCCTGTGGTCGTCCTGACCTTTAAATGCAGCCCTCCTGGTGAACAGCAGCACTGGGCTGATCTTTACTTGAAAGAGCACGAATATTTGGAAAGTGAGACAGCATTTATTTAAATCTAAACTAAAGGAATAGTAAAAAGCAAAGATAGTGTCCTGCACAACTTATCTTTAGTAGTACCTTCATTTTTAAAGACATCTTGCACTAATGAATGAATAACTTTTATTGTTTGGTTACTCAAAACCATTACATTAAAACAAGCGTATATAAAGAGAAATTACAAAAGTTAAAACAGGGAATGTGTTAGCGAAATAGTCTGTGCATCTACGGAGTCTCTATTCATTTAAGCCCTGGGTGGCCATCAACTTAGACCGTGTCTCTTGGATGAACTTCCCAAATGAGGCCATGTCTTTTACTGTAGACAGTGTATATAATTGATGGACCGCCTCCTTTGCGGTGCGAGTCCCCGCTTGTCTGAGAATGGGCCTAAGGTAAATACTGCGTGCTGAACGCAGGGCCGGGCAGCAAAATAGCAGATGAGCATGGGACTCGCGTTTGTAATTGCAGAGCCTGCATTCTAATACACCCAGCTCTGCCCGTTCCACGGCATATAGTTCTTTAAGGGGCAGAGGGTGTAGTCTGTAGGCTAGAATCTTATGGAGAGCTGTGCGGCCCACGGCCTGCGTGAGATGGTGTTTGGGATTATACACAATGTGCGGCAGGCATAGGGTCTCGTGCAGGTCTCTTATCGCTAATGACTCCAAGTCCAATTCGCGGGAGCGAGCCCGAACTTGTTTCTTGATTGCGTTTTTGATCGCCATGTAGTTGACTAGTTTGGGGTCCCAAAGCTCAGTGGCCAGGTTGAGGCAAACTTTTGCCGCGGTGAGGGTAGCTGACCAAGGATTCCCGGGTTCCATAAAGATATATTTCAAAACTGCCTTAAGTGTCTTATCTTTTGCGGCTGTAGCAAGGTAATAGTATTTGCTTAAGGCCGCCATCTCTTCCAGATTTTGTTGGTTGAGCGAGAATTGTAAGCGGATAAGGGTGTTTCTAGTGCACTTCGGTAGATGAAATATTCTCTTGTATGCTCTGCAATGAATTTTTTCGAGTTCCTTGTTGAGTTTGCCCGGGTACGCTTGCTGAGCGTAATTGAGGGCCGGCATTAGTTTAGCCTTTAATACTCGTCGAATGGCCGTTGTAGTTGGGCTGTGTAAGGAAGCTTGTAATTTGCAGAGTGCATAAGTGATGGTTTTCCCTTTGCCTTGGATTTTCTTTAACTGGGCGCCGGAGAGACCTGACTCGTGGTAGCAGACTCCCAGGTAGGTATATCGTTGTGTGCTTTCCAAGGAGAGATGACCAAGGTTCCATTTTGCTAGTTTTTTATGTGGGTAGTGCCCAAAAAAAACTATTTTTGATTTGGAAGAATTTGCCACCAACCTGTTTTCGTTGTTGTATGTTGCCAGGGCGGTCAGCATCTTTTGTAGTCCTATTTTAGTGTGATCCAGGAGTACCAGGTCGTCAGCGTACTGCATGAACTGGATTTTAATCCCCCCAATCCTTGGGGTTGCAAGGGCTGCCCCCAACAGGGCTGTCTCCATATCTGCTGTATACAGATTGAACAGCAGTGGCGCTAACACGCACCCTTGCTTTAGGCCTCGGTCCGTGTCGATGTTCTCAGAAGCGGAATCACTCGAGAGTTTAATTCTAACCCACGTTTTTTGATAGAGTGACTGAATTGCTCTTAGCAGGGTCGGACAGATATTCCATTGTGCCAGTTTTCTCCATAAAATTGAGCGGTCTACCCCATCGAAAGCGGCAGAGTAATTGATGAAGCAGGCGAATAAAGGGAGGGTTTTACGCGACCGAGCTTGATAGGCCAGATAGGAGATTGCAGTGATGTTATCCACGGTCAAAGACCCGGGTCTGAAGCCAGTTTGGCAGAAAGGCAAAAGACCTTCTTCACGTGCCCAATCTGCGAGGTCCGTCAGTATCGCACTAGCATATGCTTTGCCCTCGATGTCCAAGAGGGCAATCAGTCTGTAGTTGGACGGATCTGATTTAGGTCCCTTCTTATGGATTGGGTGTAAAAGCGAGCCTCTCCAGGAATCAGGCACATCCCCCAAGAACCAGCATTCGTCATATAGATGGGACAGATTTTCGGACCAGAATTCGATGTTCGCTTTAAACAATTGGGCAGGAAGGCCATTTGGGCCTGGTGCGCCATTTTTCCTGATTTTTTTTAGGACTTTTGAGACTAGCAATTTACAAGGCGAGGCCTTCTTGTTGATGATGGAGTATGGCTCGTCTCTTACTATCGGTCCATAATTTACCTGGGAGACCGATTTGTCTTCGTTGTATAGAACATTTACATGGGCTACCCAGGTTGAGGCCTCAAGGGAGTTTTCTCTGTGATTAGTGCCTCGGCCGAGATTACTTAGGTAGCTCCAGAACTCTTGCGTTTTCCCGGGGCTCAGCAGGTCAAAGATCTTCAGCCATTGTCCATCGCAGTATTCGCGTTTTGCAGCCCACACTTTCTTGGAATGGCTTTTTGCAGCCTCTTGTAGTTGTTTTTTATCTGAGGCTGTGCCATTTTTACGGAAAGCTTTTCGTTTCCTGTTCAAGTGTTTAGCACTATTTTTGATTACCCGGTTAAATCCGTATGCAGCTGGTAGGTACCAATGTGGAGTCCTATTTGAGTCCTCTTGAAGTATCGCCGCTAATGTCCCAGTGATGCCATCCCATGTTATTATAGCGCCCTTCTTCTGTTCACTAGGTGGCCAACCCGCCCACGATTTTATCCAGTTATTAAATTTGGAGGTCGCTGCGTGCCCCCATTTAATTCTTCTTGGGAGCTTTATCAGTTTGTCTCCGTCAGCAGCCCCCATGCATTGCAGCCTATGGCGTGTTTCTGCCGTCAGGTTCAGAGTGATTGTTAGGGCAGCATGGTCGCTGTCACTGCGCGGATGGACTGTATAATCTGACATTAGGGGTTGCAATTTGTCGCTTAAAATGATATAATCGATCGTCGTCTGATTATTATATGTGGGGGCGACAAAAACCCCTGGATTGTTCTTTATATGGACTGAATGTGCTGAGGCCAGTTTGTACGATTTTAGTAGTTAGTTCATTGCCTTAGTGGCACCAGACTTGTTGTTTTGTATACTCAAGACCCCTATATTATGAATGTTGAGGTCTCCAAGGATAATGCAATCTAATGACGGAAATTGTAGCAACAAAGACTCTAGATGGTTTGTTAGCATGGGCGGGTTTGCTGTATGCCCATGCGGGTTATGATAGATGTTAATTACTAGAATTGAAGTTGTTCCATGTGACGGGTAGAAGCCTTTCAGAATACCCGCCTGGAGCGTATTTGGTAGGTTGTTTATTTCCGTAAATTCTAGTTTAAGCGCGTGCTTTATATAGATACATGTCTCACCTGATGGTCTTCCAAATATGTTGGTCTTTGTTGCTGCTTTGCCGTATTCTGCGTATCCTCTTAATGAAAGTGGGTTGATCAGCCAAGATTCTTGTATACAGATTATATCCGCCTCCTCCAGAAAAGTCACCGCAGCTTGGTTATGTAGCTTTTTGAAACCTGCAACGTTCCAAGTCATGATTTTCAGGGTCTTTGTGGTTCCGGCTTTGTTTAAGAATTTCACCTGCTCGTTGGACATGCGTTGGTGTGCGTGACCTGTGTCTTCAGGGAGGTGCCTGTTAGGAGCGGGGGTTTAATGCTAGTGGCAGCCAGGACCAGTCCTTGTTCACGCGACCCCTTGTTACGCATGAGCGTTTTCCTTGGCTCAGGTTTGCAGTTATCTTAATTGGGGTGACGTTGATTAGGCCTGTGTTCATGCAACCCTTGGACCCTTGAAGAATTGACGCTGTGTCTTGGGCGTGGGTAGAGGAAGCGTTCAAGCATGGATGCCCCCCAGCGTGCTGTTCGTGAGTTTCAAGTAGCAGAGTGGATGATGAGCTTTTAATATTGAGGGGTATTTTTGTACTGGCTGCTGCTTTATTTTTATGCCCCAGTTTTCCAAAAGCGTTTGTTGGCTCTTCAGTGTCTCCACCATATGTGGGCTGATGAAGGTTATCTCCGTGGTTTCATTTTTCTCCTCCGGGTCTGGCGGAAGGAAGGAGATGGTCTCAATGTCTGTGGTTTTTGTCCCTTCCAGCCCTGGGATATTTGCGCTGAGTATCAAGAAGTTGCTGCGGTTAAGAATATCCCACTTGCCCTGAGAGGCATAATCAGGAAACAGCCTTATTTTCCGATCCTGAGTTGTTATTTGAGTTGAGTGGAGTACAGAGTCCACATCCTTCTGCTTTTTAGCCTGAGTAGAAGCGAATAATGACTGAACCATGCCGGGCCAATGAAGGGTTGCCTGGTTTGATGGCCTTGTGGTTTGCTGGGCTACCACCCCGCGGAAGGGGGGGCTAAGCGGCTTGTTGTTGAATAGCCTGTTCTCTGCATAGTCGAGCGTGGGGGCCAGAGTCCCATTAGGAGATCGCTTGGAGGTTTCCGTGATTGCAATAGTCACTATGGGTTTTTTGGCATCTGGTGACACTTGGGTCACTCTGCTCGATATGATCTTTGTGTAAGTGGGTTGCTGAGAGCTTATTGGACAGGGATCGCGGTCGCTTAAAGGGGCATGATTTACTTCCCCATTGTTTTGTCCTTGCAGGTCAGTTACTTGGTTTTCTGTTTTCAGAGCAGGAGTTTGCCGGAATACTGCCAGTTGGGCCGGCGTCATCGGGTCTGTTGCTGAATTGGTTGTGTGCTGAGCTTCTGCTACTGTCGCCTTTTTTTCTGCTGTTTTAGTGATAGCTGCCATTTGGATCGTTTTCTGGATCTCGGTGTGACCGGGAGTCTGTGTGTCAGGACGTAGCCAATGCCGAATGGAGCAGGTAACAAGTGATTTGTTCTTGTTCAACTTGTTAAGTTTTCTTAGTTTTTTTTATTCTTCCGGGATAGATTTTGGCATGCTGGGCTATTCAGTTTGGAGATACGTTGAGAGTCATGATTTTTAGCCCAATCCGTGGTAGCATTTGTTCCGCTCTCAATGAACGTCGCTGGGGGCACCGAGCAGGCGTTTTTTTCACTTTTGTAAAATTCCGTGCTACAAATTTGATGTGTTGTTATACCTTTTGTTTTTGAAGATGCCTGGACGGTGTCCTGTGCAAGCAGTTTCTGATGCTTGCTTGCTTCGTTCTTGAGATCTTCGACTAATGTGGTCATGATGTTTGGTAAATTTTCTAGACTGTGCAGAATTGGGCTGCAACCACAAGGCTCTAGTTTTAAGTTTGTTCTTTCCTGTGCTCTTCGAATCAGTGAATTCAGATTGTCCAGTTTAGAGTCTATCCCGGCTATCAAACTTGCGACAATTTGCAGAATGTTGATTTGTGCGTCAAGCTTGTCTGCGTGCATTATGGCTTCGCCTGTCATTGAAGTGAGGGTCTCATTGATCAGTGATAGATGATTAGAAATCACTGGTGTCTTCTCCCCCTTATCCGCGCGGCTGCTCGCAGACATTGGAGACTGGACCGTTTTGTCGTGTTCCGGGGTGCTCCATCGTAACAAGTTCGGGGGCTGTTTTTGTAATAGGCCAGGTGAGTTTGGATTTCTTCCTTCGATTCCCGAGATTGCCGCGTAGATGCTATCAGGCACATCGGGCATGATTGCTCCGTTTGCAGAGGTTCTTCCTTCTCTGGCAGCATGTGTGCTATCAAGCTCATCAATCGTAGGTTCTCCGTTTGGAGTAGGGCACAGCTGAAGGCCCTCCAGTTGTTGATGGGCCAGGGCTGTGATAATTGTATGGGGAGGGTTAAGTAAAGCTGTGTTCGAAACTGCTGATTTGGAGTGTGTTCCGCCCCGATGCATGGTTATTGTTGGTGATAGAGGGATGCCAAGTGCCCGAGAGGCTGTAGGTTTTGAAGGCTGCCTGTCCTCTGTTGCCCTATTGGTGGGTGGGCTTTTTGGAGTCCGGGTGGATTCTGCTGGGTTGGATGCTTTAAGGTTGAGAAAGTCTCTTATGTCTCTGTTGCCTGCAGTCCCATTAAGAGTGTCTTTCACGCTGGGACAGGGCTTGTGAGCAGGTGGCTTAGGAGTCCTCCATGGTGAAGCTATTTGGCCCGGAACTGAGAGTTCTGCCGGTGCTCCCGGGGACGTGGGCGTGGCTCCGGGTGCCCCGGCTGTGTCTGTATGTACCCCGTCCAGGGGCCCTGGCCCTAACCCTAGATAGGAGCTCCCTGTTCCTGGGGGGTAGAATAGCTTCGTCTTCTGTCTCCTGGCTGATCTGTGGGGCGGGGCCTCTCCTGTAGTTGTATTAAATTAGAGTTTCTGGACCTCATGGTTTGCCAAGTTGATTGACTTGCCCGATTCAGCTGGACGCAATGCCTTCTACTTAATGTGGTGGGGGCGGAGGGAGCAGTGTTGTGGTAATGAGGGCTGAGTAATCAAGTCAATATCCCCTCCAGTGGTGCCAAGGTCTAAGTGTTTCTCCTTGCAGCAGCCAGCGCAGGTGTGCAAGGGGAGGGGGAAGGAGCCTCTGCGTGAGTAAGGTAAGTTTCGCACCCCTCCTGTAGCTTGCTAAGCTAAGCTCTGCTCTCCTTTAAACTTTCTCCTTCTGAGTCTGGGTCAAATTGTTCTGCACCGTTTTCTATAGACGGATATTCTATAGATGAATATCTATTGACTGGACAGGGCTCCTCCACTCGGCCCTGCTCAGCCTGTTTGATCAACACCTGCAGCTGTATCTAACTCGAGATGTCCGGCAGTTCCACAGTGACGGTGCTGCTGTTGGCTGGCTGACTTGCCGTGGGCTGCCCGCCTCTCGCTCTCTCCTGTACTGCTACCCCCACTGAGGCTGCAATAGCGGTAATGGCGGCGGGCTGCAGGCAGGCGGCTGTGCGCCGTACATTAAGCTTCCCAGACTCACCGCTCGCTGGCTGTTGTTTTGCCCCGCGACCCGCCTCAGCTGTGGGACCTGAGCCGAGCCGCAAGCCGCGACCGCTTTCTTCTCCCGCTCCCGCTGCAGTTCCAACGGCGGCTCCCAGCTCAGAGGCGCGGAGACGCTGCTCGGCTCTCAGCTGCCACTCTCAGATCTGGTCTCATCTTGCACTAATCAAGTGAAAATATGAGAAACAGAATACAAATGTCAAAAAAGCGTATTTCATTAGCACCCTAGAATATAGCACTACATTATGAGGTATTTATTAGAAGTGATAATTTTCAAACATGAACTTTGTAACATTCATGCCACCCACAGCCTGACAACAATGTCATTAGTATTTCAAGAGACATGTCATTTGTTAGGAGCACCCTCTGTGGACTGAATTGTTGTTATAACTGGAACAACATTCTAAATTCAAGCAATCCACTGTGCTCTCGTATGAGGTAATTAAGGAAAGGAAGGTAAAGTGAAATAAAACAACTGCCTAGGATCATACAGTTTGGTCAAGCAAGCAAGGAAGCCAGGATTGATCCAAGGATTTCTGGTTTCACATTGTGGAATTCAGCCTCTAGATAAGTATCTCACAAAAGGTAATGCTCTAATTCATTGTTGGTGCATGAGGTTAGAGTGTGGGTGGCAGACAGAAAGCCCTTGAAGGCTTAGTGTGTTGTCCACACCATGCACATGCTTTGCTTCCCCCAACATCCACCTTATCTCACCCGACCTTCACAATGCAGCCCTCGGACATGCGACAGACCACACTTTCTGGCCCCTGGGGAAATGTTTGCAAGTATCCATGGTCTGGGCCAAGTGGAGGATGAGGCATGGGAGTGTTGTCTGCTCTTCCTCCACCGCCGGTGATGATGTTGATGGCTGCAGCCCTTGCCTCTCTTCCAGCATGGTCTTATAGGGTACAGACCAGCACCTGGTAGAACCGAGTCCGGACTTTTCACCCTCAGCCGTGCTTAGTTTGTAAAAAAAGAAGAAGTTGTGGGCCTTTCTTGGGAGGCCACTGCAGCTTGCACCACTCATTGCCCCCGTCAGCGCTGCCAACGCCAGTACTAATACAACTTCTAATCATCACACTGTTTCAAGCGTGAGAATTCAGACTTCCCCAGGCCACCCAAAGCTATAAGAATGGCCTGAGTGTCCGGTATTATTATTTTGTGGTATATTTTGAATTATCAAACACTCAGGTGTTATGCTGATCTTAAAATTAGACAGACAGGGCCACCATTTGGTGAACTGTCAAGAGTACTAGTGTTGAGAATGATGTGCTGGTGCTGAGCACCGGCAAATACCAACTCAAATTAAGCACTGAGTCCCTCAGTAATTTCAGGTCCAGAATCACCAACCACCCCTAATATAATAAAGGCCTAAGAATAAAGCAGCCCTATTGGAAATGAATGCTATTCTTCCATTTCTAATAAAAGAATCACTGCTGAGACATGTTGGTACTCGCCCATTTAACAAGTGGGGCACTGCTTCTGGGAAATGCTGGTGCTGTGCCATTAAATGCATTGCGTCCATGCTGTAAAGTGCTTGTCCCATGCCCTTTATAGGTTTAGCAAACATGCAAAACTGTGCTGTGGTTCCCGAACTCGCCCTGGCAACAGGGTGGATGCCAGCTGCTTAGGAGGGTTAAACGGGTGAAGGGGAAGCTGGGAAGCCGCGGTCACTCTTCCGAGACCACCAAACAGTAATGTGAATCAAAATGTCCTACCTCTAAGTATCGAATGAAGTGATCAGCCGAAGATCACACACTGTTTAAATCAACCAGGGTGAGAGGTTTTTTTTTGTTGCAGTTTTATATAGGGCGAACTCAACCGAAGGTCCTGGAGCACTTTAAATGAACACCAGTTACATTAAATACACAAGCACACATGTATTAATGGTAGGCGCGGGGAGAGTAAGGTATTGCCAGAATCACAGGATGTTAGCCTCCCTGCCGAGACCCGAACATGGTTCCTCCCTAGCTTCAAAGCCGGCTGCTCTGGCCAATAAGGTCATATTGCCACAAAAATCCTAGACTCTCACCTGGCAAAGTTGCTGCTCGAGTTTGAAAGGCATGCCACAACACCACAGCAGTATCCACTTCTAGGAAACATTTTCACAAAACGAAACGCACGTGAACATTGTGTAATCAGAGTCACACACAAAGGGTTTTCGCTAGAAAAGAGAGAGAACGGGCAATGTTAAGTCTCGTTCTCTTACCCTTGCCTACCTTCCTCCTCTTCTTTCATTCTCTACGTTTCCTGATCACATACACGGTCTCTGGCCACTAGGATAATCTGAGCTACACCTTAGAGGTCAGAAGTCATAAAGCAGTCTCTGCAGCTCCCAGGAAGAGGCTAGAAATCACAATGCAAAGATGAAATCTATAAAAACAGATGCAACGCTAAAGAAGTGTCGTAGTTCTAGACAAAAGCACTGGAAGGGGAAATAATCTTCGCTAGGTGAACCGACTGCCTTCTAGTTATTCAGAGGATTCACCCTACAAAGCACACGCACGCGCCTCCCTGCCGTTCCCTGAGCTCAAGCTCGTGAATGCGCGCATTCGTCTGTACTTGTTCAAAGTATTAATTACCGCCTCACGCGGCTCCTTTAAAACTGCGGTTTTGACGAACTGCACAGGCTGGCCGCCAGGCTCCCCCTCATTCCGTAGCTACGGTTCTGATCGTGGGCGAGGAATATTTAGTTTCGTTTCTAGAGACAGATGGAAGGAAATGAAACTGAGGCAAGGGTGATGAGCGGCGACAACACCCCCTCACCTTCCACTTCCGCTCAGTGTACAGGGAGCTAAACAAAACAAGCATTTGCAATGCAATAGGTCGCACATTTGCGAGATTTAGAGCTATTGGCATTGAAAATGTCAATGTTTTGTTTATTTATGTTTGTTAAACACAGATTTTAAATGTACCTGTTTTTAAACCCCGCCCTAAATTGCATTGGCCTCGCACCTTTGAGAGACCCCCCCTCCCCGTGTAGAAATGGTGACAATAAACAAACACTGAGCAGAATCATAACCAGAAAACACAGCGGTTTGAGGGACTCAAAGTGTGGGAAGCCAACATTCTGCAGTTGGGGGAAGGGGGGCTTGGGGGGGGTGCAGCTGACCCTTGGGAGGTCCGTCCCCCCCCCCCCCCCCCCCCGGCTGTTTGGGAGGGGTGGGTGGGGGCCATTTTAGAGCAGCCTGTCGTTTGGGCTGTTTTTGGGCTTCTTTTTGGTTGCCTTTGGAGCCCAACCTATAAGTGGGTTGGGCTCCTTCCCCCGGCCACCATTTTAGGCTTAGGTGACCTGGTGGCCGGGTGTTATATCCAGTTAGCTTTTGTCAGGTAGTTTTTGTATTTCATTGTAGTAATTTTCGCTTAGGTGATTATTATGGCTGGTGAAGATTATCGCGTGTTAGAAGCGATACGTCTCCTTAGTGAGGCAGGCCGCTTGGACTTGGTGATTGGAGAGCGGGGACAGGTCGGGCCTCCGCGTCCCCAACGTCTGGCGTCGGCAGGAGTGGCGGCTGTTGTGGCGGCGTGTTGCTCACCGAAGCGCCGTCGGCAGGAGGCGGTAAGCGATCGGGGCCGCTCTCGTACTAGGAGAGTGACCCCGGTTGTGAAGGCTCAGTGGGGGAGTGTTTCGGGGCTCTCGGAGCCTGTAGGTTATGGGGCATTTGCTGCGGGCGGGCCGGCGGGTGTGGGGGACATTCAGGCTGCACCGGTTGTAATACCGGTTGCAGCGTTGCATGAGCGAGCCGCTTCGGCTCCAGTACAACGTGGTCGTCATGCTTTATCACAGCGTGGGGGAAAGCTGCGCTCTGCCTCGGCCTCGGCAGTGACGGTTGGTGACGTCACTGGCGGGGGAGGGGCGGAGGCCGGGTCTGAGCGCGTGGCGGTGGTTTCAATGCCGGTTCAAAGCGGGCATGTGGAGCCTGCGCCTGCGGTGTTGGTTTCTCTTATGGGTCAGCATACTCAGGCTGTTTTGCAGGCGCCTAGGGAGGTAGGGGGAGAGTTGCTTCAGTTCAGTTCAATAACTTTTAATCGATTATCAGTTGTATAATCATAAAAAGTACATAGAAAAAAGTTTTAATCACAGACATAGGTTTAAAAAAAGATAAAGTATAAAAAAAGATTCTTAGCAGAAGCTCATGATTTAAGTGGTTCTGATCAGTTTAAAAGTTTTTGGCGTAAAGAGATGGTTGCCTTAAGGAAAGTCACTATGAATTTAGCTTCATGTGGCGAGTCCAAACACTGCAAAAAGAGGAATGCAGAGTAACACTGTCTATGACCATTAGATCGAAGGAGTGGAATAATCCAAGATTTACGTGGAGATTTGTAGTATTTGCAAAACAAAGTAATATGGATCGTTGTCTGTGGAGAAATTCCATCGCATGGACAGTTCATCAGCTTGCGCGACCAATTATGGATTTCTGGAAAAGAAACTAAACGAAAAAATGTATTAAAACGAAATCTTGTTAATAAGAATTTCTCATGGTTTGACAGTAGATAGGTCAAGTAGGGTTGCATGCCTTTAAGAGGTTGTATTGCACAAATTTGTGCATTTGAAGATTTTGTGATCTCAACCTGATTGCGCAGTTCTCTCAGGTGTGCCAAGCACATTGTTTTTAACTGTTTCCTGGAGATGTCTTCAATTGTAGCAGGATCTTCAAAATAAGACTTAGTGCCAAGGTCATTAAAGAAGTTCCGTACATGAATCAGCCATGGGATCTTATGCCAGTTGGATAGAGCTAAACAGTCTGTAATGAGGGAACGGGTTAAGTGGCACTCAGGTTTAGTCCATATGCGTTGCCAAAGTAAGATGGGTTGGGAACGGATAGTGTCTGTGATGAATTCCATGCCGAGCTCGCTGTGCGAAGCAAAGTTCGGGGAGCTTTGCGGGAGGGCTAAGACATATTTGATAAAGCCGTTCTCTGTTACTTGTAGGTGGTCTATATGGCCATACTCCCATATACCTGCTCCATAAGTAGCCACGCTGTGGCACTTGGCATAGTAGATTTTCAAAAGTTCAGGTGGAGCGGGTTTCCCTAATTTTCTTGAAAAAGAAATCAGGGCCGATGTTGCACGTCGAAAGAGAAGATTTCTAGTGGCTGTAGCTTGGCGCCAGTTTAAGGCATCATCCACAAGAATTCCTAAATAGGGATAGACTGAGGTTTTTTTCCAGCTTTGTATTATCCACCAGTATCGATTTATGGTTTTTAACCCTGGGGCCAATGTGCATAGTGAAGGTTTTCTTTATGTTAATTTTCAGGCCAAGTGAGTCCATAAAACTGGTATATTTGTTAATTTGCTTCTGAAGTTGATTTAAAGTACGGGCCAGGATAACTGAATCATCAGCGTATAGCAGTGTCGGTATCGGACGGTGGTTTATCTGGGGTAGATCCTGGCTCCCTTCCAGCATAGCCTGCTCTAGTCCATTGGTGTAAAGATTGAACAGGAAGGGAGCCAGTACACAACCCTGCCTTACTCCCTTTGTTATTGGAAATGAGCGAGACAGCTCACCGTTGGTACCGAATCTAACTCGCCCTGAGGCATTAAAATAGAGTTCACGTAGGAAGACAATTAGGGGGGGGTCCACTCCAAGGTCACTGAGTATTTCCCAGAGTTTTCCATGTTGGACGCAGTCAAATGCCGCACTGAGGTCGACATAGACGAGGAAGATGTTACCTCCTTTGGCGCCAACATATTTCCCAGTCAGGAGGGCAAGGTTGAGGGCCTGTTCCACGGTCCCAAGCCCCTTCTGGAAGCCGTATTGCAGGTCGGTGATGATGTTGTTTTCCTGGGCCCAAGATTGTAAACGGTCCAGGAGCACTCGACCTGCAATTTTACCCATGGAATCCAGAAGGGAAATTGGCCTGTAACAGGCTGGGTCGTTACGGTCGCCTTTCTTGAAGATGGGTAACAGGGTTGACGTCGACCATGACTGAAAAAGCCCGACCGATGTTACTGCTGCCATGACCCGGGTAATTATCGGTGACCAACATTCTATATTGTGAAGGAAGATGTCCATTGGTACTCCATCAGGGCCCGGAGCCTTGCCTGATTTCGATGCCTTGATCGCTTTAATGACTTCACTATGTTGAAAATAAATATTTATCGGGTAGATGTTATTCTTCGATATATGGGCTTCACTTAGTACTGGTCCTATGTCTGTTGCATTTTGGAAGGATGGCCCAAAAATTTTGGAAAAATGCATGACCTCCTCGGTTACTGCCACATCTAGGTGCTGGCCTTCAGTTCTATCGGCCAAAAAAGGAGATCTTACAACTTGCCAGAATAGGGTGCTATCCTTCCTTTGGCTGCTGTCATGAAGTTGTGACCATAGATCTTGTTTGATTTCTTTTTTGCGTTCCCGTCTGGCTAAATTGTATAATTTTCTTAGATTAGAAATGTCCACTTGGTCTCTTATTGGTCTGTGTAAGGCTTCTTTCAAGCTTGAGAGGGCCTTTCGGCAAGCTGCGTCGAACCATCTCGTGGTAGAGGGCTTAGTGTTCTTTAGCTTGACAAAGAGTTCGTTACCAATTGTTTCTTGGATATTCTGAAAGCTATTAACAATTGATTGAGGTGTAGTCTCTGATGATAGGCATTCAAGTATCCAAGGCTTAGATTTTTCAAGAATCCTCTCTGTCATCTCCACCGGATTAGTCTTGGCCCATTTGACTGTATAGCCGTTCAGTTTATTCATGGTTAATGAGTGCTGATTTAAGAGACTCGGTTTTGCAACGTGTACTTTGGCCGTTTTTGGTGTGATTCTCACACTGAGTGGATAGTGGTCATTCATTACATTTGTCCCAGTTACAAAGTTAGTTAATTGCCCCATAAGTGATTGGGAGGACAGTATATAGTCTATGGTTGTTAGGAAGCCTCTTCCATGAAAAGTTGGCAAAAAATCTTGCTGTGGGTCTACTAGTTCGTTCACAAAGTCCAAATCTGGAGAGAATATAATCTCATTTAATTTGTTTCCACAGATCGAGTGGGCAAAGTGGGGCATGGGACTACCGTGTTCATTTTGCAACCCACAGTTTCCACTTTTGTGATTTGGACATAGTGGAAGATTAAAATCACCACCCCATATTAGGTGTGCTGTGTTTTGGTTAGAATCATTTTGCAGAGCTGTTAAGAACGTGGCAATCTCTACTAAGATTGTCAGACAGTCCAATGTAGTTAAGTTATTGTAATAATTGGTAAAAATATAGGTGCAATCATTTGTAAAATTTATTTGCATGATTTGGTAGGTCGAGGATTCTTTTAGGATTTTTGTGGATATACAGGAGAGAGTATTGGCGACATAGGTCACGAGACCCCCCTTAGGCCTGCCCATGGGTCCCTGCACTGCTGGGGTGAAAAAGGTTTTGTTTCCCGTTAGATGTTTTGGTATTGTGCACCATGTTTCTTGAAAACAGAGTACCTGATGTTCCCTTACTGTTTCAGACCATGCCTCTAACATTGTTTTGGAAGACAGTCCTGCAACATTCCAATACATGATGGAAAGATTCAGTTTATTGGAATCAGGGGATACGTGTGGGACAGGGGGTTCCCTTGAAGAACTCTCTGTCGAAATCTCTGTCGAGATCTCTGTCGAAATCAGAGGAGGGTTAATGGGATCTCTCACGTCATTTGATTGATGGAAATTTGGATCTCTCCTATCCATATGGATAACCGGAACTCTGGGCGTCGCTTCGTTAGTAGAGGTGTGGCAGATGTCTACCACAGTCCCAAGCTTAAAGTTTGTATTGATAGGCGAAGTTTGTTTTACTTGGCTTCCGGATTTAGGTAGGAATAGCTGGTGTCTAGAGTTTGCTGGAGAGAGCATGGTGTGAATGTTCTTACTCTTTAATTGGGACCTTAACGGTCAGTCCACCATCTCTAGGCAGTCAAAACGGTTTCTTGTTGAAAAACCCTGCCAGCCCTCCAGTGGGTGAAAGGGTCTGCCTTGCCATGGCTGCGTTTGCCATTGTCTGGTTCTATTTCTACTTCCGTGGCCATAGGTATATCCCACCTGTTTCCATTGATCTTCTTGGGGGTGGTGCCAGTTCCAGCAGGGGATATATTGATGTATATTCAATGGTGGATAGAAGAAAGAAAGGTGTTGGGCATCTATTCCACCTTTTTTCTCCAATGAAGGCCATGAGCAGATGTGCTCCACGGTAGATGGATCTCTGCATGTTACTATAATGCAGTCTCCGTGGATCGACTTAGGTTCTCCACCTACCCATGTTACTCTACAAACTGTAGAGATCCCTCCGGTGTGGTGAGGTTCTAGTGGTCTATTAATACTTAGCCACTGCATAACCTTATTCTTAAGTGACCAGGCAGTTTCTGTCATACCTTCCATTAGTTCAGGTACTCCGGTAAGAATGATTGTATATGGGGTAGCCTCTGGCGGCAGGTGGACTGGGCGCCTAACTCCTGGTGTCTTTTTTGGAGTCTTTTTGGATATCAGCTGGGGTAAGACCGTTGATTTGGAGGGTAACGGTGTCAGTTTGTTTGTATTATGATTTCTAGTTACTTTTCCTGTAGTTTTCCCCGTTATTCCTGTTTTTACCGGACCTATACTAGGCGTGTGTTGGGGCAATTCCATGGTGGTTTTGGGCTTTTGTGCACTGGGCGTTGAATCTTGCTGGTTTTGTATTGGAACACTATGTTGCGGTATTTGAGGAGGTGGGATGACCGGGACAGATTGTTTTATTGCTATGGCCGATTGGGGATGATGAGATGCTTTTGGGGGGTGAGTAGCATTTCCTGTCCCTTGCTTGGCTGGGTATGGATTTGTGCTGGGTTGTGTACATGATAGAATTGCTAATTGAGCTTCCAGATTTCTTATGCTGATTTGTATAGGTTTCAACTGGTGGGAGAGAAGGTCTTTAATTGAGGTTAATAATTGGGACGTAGTTTTACATATTTTACAGTGATTATCAGTGTCCTCAGTGAGTATGGGAGGAAATGAAAAATTGTTTTCCGTTGACGTAGTTGTCGTGAATTGTGCAAATTGCGTTAATTGTTCGGGTCGATCCCCCCCAGATTCCCTCACAATTCCCGTAGTGATGACAGGAGCTCGTGAATTGTCAAAACAGTTCATGCTGCCTTGTTTGGGGATAGCTCCTTCCCTTATTCCTCGAAGTTGGTTGTCTATGATTGGGTCTGATCTTTCGTGTATTTGACAGGCTAGTAGGTCCGGAGTGGCCTCTAGGTCTTCTGATGGCAGTGAATCGGACTCTGATTGAGTTACTGATAAATCAACTATACATGGGACTGTGTTAATATCAGGTGCAGTCCCAGGTAAGGGAAGGGATGAGGTATATAGGATTTGCTGGATGGGGGATACTGCAGTTGCTAGAAGACCCAAGGACGAGCGTTTTGCTTCCATAAGGTCCAGAGAGACTCTATGTTCGAGAAGGGAGATACTATGGTCAATTACCTCGTTAGTCCGCGAGATGAATTGATCTATCGGGCCGGTGATTTGAGCTAGAGCCAGGGCAGTTTTAGATTTGGTTTTACTTCTAGTTCTACCCGGCATGGTTGACATATGGGAAACACCCTGTGTGCTGTAAGATGGACAAGTTGGTAAAAGGAGCCTAGTGGAGTGGCCCGGTCCGGTCGCTACTGGGCAACAACGGGCCCGCCCTTGGCCCGGGCTTCGCCCCGGGCTACAACCCGTGCGCGTCCCGCGGTGCGCGCTACTGGGCTTGCTTAAGAACTGTATGAGAGCGCGGAGACGTGGCACTGGGAGGGGGCGCGTCTCACGCGGGAAGAGGACCCAGCTGTAGGTGGTGAATGCCGGTCCTCGCAGTCCCGGGTGCCGCGCCTCTCGCCTCCACTGCGGCCACGAAGCTGGTCTTTACCTCGCTGGAAACAAAAGGGCTGGAGACAGTCTTTAGAGCTACTCCTGTAGCTAATAGCAGGACACACGATCAGAAAACCTCTAAGCGAGCGGCACCCGCGTCGCGGGGGCCGCGAGAGGTGAAGAGTGGTTCACTGGAGGCGTGGCACTGGGAGGGGGCGGGCTCACGCGGGAAGAGGACCCAGCTGTAGGTGGTGAATGCTGGTCCTCGCAGTCCCGGGTGCCGCGCCTCTCGCCTCCACTGCGGCCACGAAGCTGGTCTTTACCTCGCTGGAAACAAAAGGGCTGGAGACAGTCTTTAGAGCTACTCCTGTAGCTAATAGCAGGACACACGATCAGAAAAGAGTTGCTCTTTACTCCTTCTCGCCCCCATAGAGTGTCTTTTCCGGTGGAGCAGGAGGTTGTTTTTCCGGCAGGGGGGGTTGTGGAGACTGGTTCAGCTGTGGTTCCTTTTAGCCCATTATTGTTTTCCCCTCCGGTATCTGTTAGGGGTGAAGTTGTTTCTGTGTGCAGTGGTTCTGTGGGAGAGGGCGAGTGGGCACAGGTGGGGGGTCATGAGGGGTCTTCCATTTTACAATCAGGTCTCGGGGATGAGGCTTTGGGCTCTTTTCAGGTTACTGCTTTTTCTGGGGCAGTGGACAAGGGAGTGGGGGGGGTCTTCTCCTGTGGTGGGGCATTTGGTTGGGGCTCACCCGGGGGGTAGGGTTCGGTCTTGGGGGGGTCTGGATATTTTTCCTTCTTGGGCTGAAGGTTTGAGTGACGCCAAAAAGTTTCAGAAAGGTGGAAGTCATGGGGATGCGGTTTCAAGGTCTGGTGTGGTGAATTTTCCAGGTTTACAGGTTGGTAGTCGAAATAGGGTGTCAGGTGATTTGGCAGTGGTGCATCAGGAGGGTGCATCAGGAGGGTGTGGGTCAGGGTTCTCAGGTGCAGGGACCTGTGTCTGCTATTGTTCAGGCAATGTTGGACTGGAGTAGTGATGAGGAGGTGTGTGGGCCCTCCCCCCCCACCCCCTCAGTTGGGCACAGTTGTTACGGGGAGGGATCCTGTTTGTTTGGTTGATTTGCAGGTAGGTGGTCAGGGTGTTGGTAGGGCAACAGTAGGAGAGTTTTCAGGTGCTGGTTATTTATGTGGTAAGGGTCCCGGCACATCAGTCCGGCCTTTTTCTTTTCAGGATAGGGAGCGGTCTGGAGCAGCGGACTTGGTAGGGCGGAAAGCAGCCCATTTGCGCCAAGGTGAAGTGAGGGTGGAGCCTTGCGCGGCACGTCCCGTACCAACGAGGGAGCCCATCGTGGCCAGCAAAAGCAGGTTCGGTGCGACCTCGGTGGCCCCAACGAGGGAAGTCAGCGCAGCCAGTGTAAGTAGGTCAAGCGCGACCTCGCTGGCCCCATCGAGGGAGTACAGGGCAGTTTCCAAGAGCAGGTCCGGTGCGACTTCTCTTGTTTCGCAGGGTCTTCAATTTTTGCCAGTGGAGAAAGGTTTTGTGAGTGGTAATAGTGGTGGTATGTACCGGCGAGTTCAGTCGGCTTCCCCGCCTCGCTCACAGTTAAGGGTTGGTAAGGCCCGTGACCGTTCACATACCCTGGAACAGGTCCGTAAGGATGTGGTGTTGCCTGCCCCTCCCCAGTTGGATGAATCGTTAATTCTGGACTATGATGAGGATAGCCCAGAGGAGGGTGAAGTACGTGACACAGTGTCCGGGGGGGGCATTTTCATGTTTCTCTTAGTTCTTCACAGGCACCGGTGGTGCACGCTCGAGCGGCGTTGTCCAGACCATGAGAGCTCGGCCCCTCAGTGAGGGCTCCTCGGAGGGCAGATGACGTTTCGCATGTGGCATGGAGAGCGGAGCCGAGTCAGCCTCCTTTGTTACGTCCAGGTGAGAATGTGGCGCAGCCTAAAATGGTATCTGTTGGGATTGGGGAGGATTTAGTATCTGGGGGGACTGAGGGTTACACAAGGGTCGCTATGTGAAGGACCAGAGTGTAGGTACTGATGGGGTTGATAATGTTGTGGGTGCCAAGGTGGACAGTGGGACTTCTACAGTCGGGTTGGAAACGGGAAAGGCCTTACATAGTAAGGAGCTGAAAATTAAAAAATTGCCCTATATGGGCGTCACTAAGCCTTTGGGGGCTCATTTAATGTTGAGCACTAAGGAGAGGATATAGAATGGTGAGTATGTTGAGCTTTTAAAGTTATTACATAGGGAGGTCCGTGCTAAAGAGGGTTCCAAAGAAGAAGAATACGAATTAGCTAAGCGCCCCAAAGTCCCATTGAACATTGAAAATTGGACAGCAGCCTTTTTGATTTATGCCAGCGTTTATTGTGAGAAGTTCCCTGAGCGCTGCGTCTCACTGTTTAAATACATGGATGTGATTAGAAAAGCGCAACTCACAAGGAATGACTTTGCATGGGCACAATATGATGAAGAGTTTAGGGCGCGCATGGCCTGGGATCCTGAGGCAAAGTGGGGGGAATTGGACACGGATCTTTGGCAGCATACTATGGGTGCTTCAGCCAGTGGTAAAACAATTTTTACAGCTAGTGGTTTACCTGTAGTTTATCGCCCCTTTCAGCCGCGACCCACCCGGGGAGGGGTGGGGGCCACTTCATCAACACAGTCTAGTTTCGGGACCTGCTGGGATTTTAATAAAGGGACATGCAATAGAGAGTTTTGTAAGTTTCGACAAGAATGTTCCCAGTGTGGGAGGAAAAACCACCCTTTGGCAAGATGCTGGGGCCCGGGCCTACAGGTGGGCAACAGTGGTCACAGCAGGGTTCGGGCACCCACGCCACATTACAGCCACCTCAAGCTTCCAGGGGAGGGAAATCTTCGTCAGGGGTTGGGCCCAAAGGCTCATACACCGGTTAATGTACTTCGTTTGGCTGACGCTTTGCATGGTTATGGGTCTGCTGAGTTGCGAGAGTTTTTGTTGTCAGGTTTTAGAGACGGTTTTCATCTAGGTTATGAAGGGCCTCGTGTGAGGCGTTTGTCTAAGAATCTCAAAACGGCAGGTGAGCATAAGGATGTGGTCCAGGAGAAATTAAATAAAGAAATGTGTGAGGGTAGGATGGCAGGTCCCTTTGACGATTGGCCTTTGGAGAATTTAATAATTTCACCCATTGGTGTGGTCCCCAAAAAAGAACCAGGGCAGTTTAGGCTCATCCAACATTTGTCATGGCCAGAAGGAGGGTCGGTAAATGATTTTATCGACGAGGAAGCGGCTTCTGTTTCCTATTCTTCTGTTGATGTGGCCATGTCATTGGTAGTGGCAGCGGGCCCTTCTTCTTTAATGGCAAAATGCGATATTAAATCTGCATTTCGACTGCTTCCAGTCCATCCTGAAGATTGGAATCTTCTGGGTATCCATTTCCTTGGGAGGTGGTGCGTGGACAAAGCATTGCCAATGGGCTGCTCCATGTCGTGTGCTTTGTTTGAAACCTTCAGTACGTTTTTGCAATGGTTTTTCACGCAAAAATCTGGACACACTTTGGTCACACACTATTTAGATGACTTCTTTTTTGTGGGTGCTGCTGATTCTTCAGACTGCCAGAATGCTCTGGTTACGTTTCAAAAACTTATGGTTCATTTGGGTGTGCCATTGGCTCCGGAGAAGACCATGGGTCCTTGCGCGACCATGTCTTTTTTGGGAATAGAAATTGACTCTCAGTCCATGCAAGCTCGTTTACCACTTGACAAGAAAATGAGAATGTTGGAATTAGTGGAAATGATGTTACTTAAAGAGAAGGTCTTGGTGCGGGAGGTTCAAGTTTTGCTGGGTCACCTTAATTTTGCATGTAGGGTGGTCAGGGCGGGCAGAACCTTCTGTAGGCGACTGGGCAGGGCTCTGTCTGGTCATTACTTGCCACATCACCGGGTTCGACTGTCAGCGGGAGTCAAGGAGGATTTGCGTATGTGGGTCACCTTTTTGCATTCCTTCAATGGTGTTCCTTTATGCAGGGAGGTTGACTGGATTTGGGATGTTCAAATTTTTTCTGATGCGGCTGGTAGCGATGGTTTTGGCTTGTACTGGCAAGGAAAGTGGTGTGCGCATCAGTGGCCTGAGAGTTGGAAGCATGGAGGCAGGAGCATTGCCTTTTTGGAACTGTTTCCAGTTGTTGTGGCAGTTACTTTGTGGGGCCAGGATTTGGCTCACAAAAAGGTTCTTTTCAGGATTGATAATCTGGCTGTGGTGCAGGTAATCAATAGACAATCTGCCAGGGACGTGCAAGTCTTGAAATTGCTCAGGGTCTTTGTGTTGGGTTGCCTTAAGTTTGACATTTGCTTTAGGGCCCTGCACATCCCTGGTGTGGACAATGACATTGCGGATGCTTTGTCTCGTTCACAGTGGGAGAGATTCCGTGGGCTAGCTTTGGAGGCAGACGAGACGCCGACTCCCATGCCGGAGCATCTGTGGACGGTAGGCAACACAGGGTCTTTCAGCTGGTGGTAGGTTCATTGGCTCCTTCTACTAGAACAGCTTATGAGTTAGCGTGGAAGGAGTTTTTGTCTTCTGGAGCTAGTCAGAGAGAATTGCATTGGCAGAGGACCGAGGACGTGGTTCAGTTTATTTTGTGGTTAATGGATAAGGGTTTGTCTAAGGTTACTATTGCTGGGAAGTTAGCGGGTGTTTCCTTTATGGGTAAGTTGTTCTGGGGTTACTCGCCGTCTGCTGGGGAGTTGGGTAGAAGAATGTTGGAAGGGTGGGCTCGGGAGCGGGGAGGTGTTCAGGCGGTGAGGTCTCCTTTGTCGTGGCAGAAGTTGGCAAGTATAGTGGCAGTTTTGCCGGTGGTTTGCAGGGATAGGTCGGAAGCTTGCCTTTTTGCCACATTGATGGTTTGGATGTTTTTTGGAGCTTTTAGGGTGTCCGAGTTGTTGGGCAACAAGTTTAACAAAGGTGTTTTGTGGGGGATGTTCATATGTCGGTTAGAGGAGTTCATATTTGGCTTTCTCATTCAAAGACGGATCAGAGGAACAAAGGCAAAGGTATTTGGTTGGAAGCTGTTTCCTCTCTGGAGACTTGCCCGTTGCGTTGGGCGCGGCGCTGGTGGGAGTTTTCGGGTGGGGTTTTGGAGCATAATGTTTTTCAACACTTGGATGGGTCTGTTGTTACTACCTATCAATTGCGCATGGTGTTGTGGAAAGCGCTGCGTCAGCTTGGCTTGGATGAGTCACTATATGGCACGCATTCTTTTAGAATTGGAGCTGCAACAGAGGCTTTTAACAGGGGTTGGTCGAGGGAGGATATAATGCGTCTGGGGCGCTGGACTTCGAACTGCTTTCAGCGCTATGTCAGACGAGAGGTTAGGGAAGCGCCTGCGTCTTCTGCTGTTTTGCCTATCTGATACTTCTTTTTCTTTCAGGTTCCGTGGCTGGTCCTCGTTCCGAATTCTTGACTATTTGGATTGTGGGACACTCCTTCATTAAAAGAGCTCAACTTCAAGCTCGTTTGAGTTATTTTGGCTCTATGCTTGGTTTCAATGACCGTCTATTCAATGTTGTTTGGAAGGGTAGGGGGGGTATGTTGTGGAAGGATCTTATTCCAGCTCTTAATTCTTGGGTAGTGGGTGGGGTTTGTCCGGATGTTTTGGTTATACATCTTGGGGAGGATGATTTGTGTTCGGTAAAAGGTGTTGTGCTTCTTAGAGCCATGAAGAAAGACCTTTCTTTGTTGCATCAGCAATGGGCTGGGTGTCACGTCCTCTGGACAGAAATGATTCCTAGGAGGCTTTGGAGGAATGCGGTTAAACCTAAGGCTATTGACAAGTCTCGCAGGAAGGTTAATCTTGAAGTATCTAGGTTTTGTAGAGATTTGGGTTTTGGTCGGGTTGTTCATAGTGACATCCGCTATGATGCTGTAGCCTTTTTTAAGAGTGATGGGGTTCATCTGTCCCGTATGGGGATGGATTTATATCTCTTGGAACTGCGGGAGGTGCTGTCACGCTGTTTGAAAGTTCAAAGTTTCTTAGGTTAGTGGTTTTTTCTTCCTTCAGCCTTGTTTTCTGCTTTGTCTGCAACCCCCCCCCCCCCCCCTCCTCCACTTTCCATTCGTTGGGGGGCAGAAAGGTGGGGTCTTGGGTTTCCTTCCCCCACTGCTTTCTGGGTGGCGGATTATTTTGGTTTGCCAGTTTTGGGCATGATGGGAGTTGATTGTTTTGAATTGGGATTTTGTCAGGGGAAGTTGTTCAGGTGGAATTCGGGTTTGGAGGCATAGGCTGGGGGATCTGGACTGGCTTGGGCTGTAATTGGGGTTTTGAGATATGGTTTTGGGGCCTGTTGAAGTTATAATGTTTTAATGGGGCTGTTGTATGGTTTTAATATGTGATGGGGTATGTACGGGTGGGGGCGGGTTTGATGAGGGGTGAGGGGCGGGGACGGGTGTTTTGGGGGTTGAAAAACAAGTCAATCATTTGGTAAGGGTTTAGATTGTTAGGCATTTGCCGAGGTTATTGTTGTGTAAATGTGCACCTGTTTCAATAAAGCGGCCTTTTTCACACTCTATCTGGTCTCTTGGTCTGCTCACCTTCCCCCACCCCTCCCTCCCAAAAGATGTGTGGAGTTGAAGGGAATGATATACTGGAGTGCAGTAAGGACTGAAACATAGGCCAGCGCTCTCTAACATGATGCTGTGTGCGGCTGAGGCTCGGGACTCTGAGGAGCTGCTGCTGCTACAGCACGTGCCAAGCTATACCCTGCCCCCACCCTCAGCTTCAGCAGAGCGCCGGCCGTGAGTTCAGGAACAAGTTGCTTAAACAACTACAGGCTATTTATTTATTTATTTAATGCGTTTTTATATAGCGCTGACTTTACCCGAAGGTGTCAGAGCGCTTCACAATAGGAACGCTAATGATACATGGGGAGAAAATCACAAGTGAACGAAGTACAAAAGCAAACGTTAAGTTACATGAAGTAAATGTGACAATTGTGAGCAAACAAAATACAAGAGGTAGCAAACGGTACATTACAGGAGGAAAAAAGTGACATGTGTGCAAATTACAAAGACATACAAAGTACAAGTAGAGGTATAATACTGCCAGTGCTTAATTTGTAAAATATGAAGTGCAGGTGCTAAAATGTTTTTCGGAGGCCACACCCACATTGCTCTGGCTCCACCCACTCCCTCCACTGGCTCCACCCACCTACTCTATTAGCTCCACCCACATCTTCAACTGGCGCTGCTAAAAATGATGAAGGTAATTTGATACAAAGGAAACACGTGGTCAGGCATGAGAAGAGTGTGGAAAGGGATCAGTAAGTATGCGCCTCAGGCAGAGCGAGAAATAACTTAAACAGAGAGGAGATGGTCTTTTGGGGATAGCATGGCCTCAGAGTACTGTCTTGCACACAGCAACATTATAGTAGAGGAATTCTCTTGTATCGTTCGGTCTGTGTGCATTTGTCTTTCATGGCAAATAAGCATATCTATCTGCTGAATTTAAGAGAAAAAGTGGTAAGTATCTAGGGGTTTCCTGGTTGTCTAACTTGTGAAAGTCTAACCAGCCCAGCATTGCAAAGGTGTTCTAGGTACATCCAGGCTAGTGCCGGACACCTGGCGCTCAATATTTCATCGGCCTCAAATCACACATGCAGTCTGACTTAAAACATTATTGCCTAGCTGCGGGCAGGTAAGATAAGCACGATGTTCTGATAATACAGTGCTCTGAATGGGATCTTACAGCCACAAGAAACTCACTAAAAGGGACACATAACACAGAAATACTCCTGAGTCCTGAAGCAGCATCCAGGCGGTGTAAAATGCACTAAGTGCATTGGGCTAAAAAAATTATTTAATTAACTGTACACCATGAGAAACTTCAGTTAAAAATTCCCAATGAAGTATTTTGCACAAGTCATTTTAACCTCAATAACAGTGTTGGAAGCCACAACAGACCGTATTGGAGTTGAAAAGAAGATTCTTGGGGTAACAAATTCAGGGCCATTCTGCATGTGAGCGCGCAGGTTAAATTCGATGAGCCCAACCAGACTGGAGGGCGATGCCGCCTCCACTAACCCGGGCATTTTGGCAAAGCCAGTCCGTGTACAGGGCTCTCTGGTGCTTGACACGAGTCTGCTATGTGGGCAATGGGCATGAACAAGAATACAGCTTCAGCACCCAATGTAGGACGCCCATCCTTACCTCATACGTACCTACCTACTACCCGCCCTATTGTTTGGTGAGCTGAATCAGTGTCAGTCTCAGAAAGAAACACGGGCAAAAAAAGCTTGGAGGTGGAAACATATTTTGGTTTTATTCAAAGAGCATTTTCGGTTCGTTGATAACAGCTCGTGAAATTTCGAACTTACTGTTTTTCTTCGTCACTGTGCATGTTGTCAAACACCTACTCTGGCGCAGAGGCGATGAAGTTTGGCTCTGTTCTAAGACAACAGTGAAGTAAAAAAAAGTAGACTTGTTCTTATTGACAGCTGCTTTAGCCTCAACCTTGCTATCATGCCGATGCCTATGGTGACGTGACACACGACACAGATATTTTTTCCTCACCTTTGTGGCTGCCACTGACCTTGGTCTCCTTGGCCGGCCCTTTGGTGGTGACCCACGACCCCCCGGGTACTTTCTGCTCTCTCCAAGTGCCCTTGCCCCTTAGTTAAATTTTAGTCAAACAGCAACACTTTTACTTAACATATCTGACACTCTGGAACACACTGCAAATACACCATTAGTTTGTTCCTTAATTAGTTCAGAACCTGTGATGGAAGGAAGAGGGAACGATTGCTGCTGCCTGCCTATGCCTATCTTTTAGGGAAGGCCTGGGAAAGTGAAACCAGACTGTGTTTTGTGGTCTGGAAACTAATTAGTGCGGTACTGCGCGACAGCCGGTATGTTTGGAGTTAAAGTAGTTTACACTGAAGTCTGAAAGACGAATACGCAATTATACTTGAAAGAAGCAGGCTTTTCGCCCGGCATAATCCACACTACATATTTGACTTTATTATTAGTTTTTGTTTTTATTCTCCTCATGCATTTATTTTGTCGATTAAGCGCACAGACGTCAGCAAGCCAGGGGCTGGGCCGATAGGGTCTTGGCCTTTTTTTTTTACTTACTTAAACCCACAAGCCATTACTGCAGCGCCGGCAGGCCCTATCCAGACATCAAAAGTGTACACTGTGTGCTGCTACGGCCGGCGGGCATGGCGGCAGGCTAATACTAGTGAATCTGAATAAATGAATCACATGGATGCATCCTAATCGTATCTTACATAGCCACCGGACTCGGAGACCAGCTGCCTCTCACCAGGCAGGTGATCTTATAACCGGACCGTCCAATCACTCCACCACCCAACCAAAAAAAACAGAGCGTTGGTTTTTGGCACAGTATTGGAATGGTATCGCTAGTAGTTAGACTGCTTAGCTTAGCTAGTTTACTGTTTAATGTCTTACTGTTACTGGTGGGCCGGTCGGTAGGGACACCCACTGGCTGCACTGCTAACTGATTGTACGATTAGGCGGCCAGCCGCGGCCTGGTGCGTCTTGTTACCAGACAGTACTGGTCTGTACTGTACTACTGGCTGTGATCGATGACTGCTCAGGCTGCCCTGCCCACAGTGCCCAGGCTCAATGTCGTCGTCGGTCGGGTCGGGTCGTGCAGCGGCTGACTTCAACGACGATGATGACTCATGGACGGACGTGGTGAGCTGCGGTGGTTATGGTGGGGCGTGGCCTGTGATGTTGCTTTGTCCACACTATGCACAGAGTCCATATAAGTGAAAATGCTTGTCTTTATTTCAAATATAATAGGCAAATTGAGCTAAAGGGCGCCGAGCGTCTAACAACGACTGCTCCGGTCGCCAACTCCGTTTTCCCCTCGTTCGCGCCTTCACTCTGGCGCCTACTGCGCATGAGCGCACTTCGCGCTCCTGTCTATGGCGTGACGCGTCATCACGTTCACGCTCATAGACTAGAGCGCATCCTACATATCTCCCCTTTTTTAACAATAAACAAAGTTAACTATTCAACCTCCACAATGTTGCACAAGATGTCCCAATGTTCTCTGGCTGGCAGACAGGGTGCCAACTTATCATTAATGTCCACCCATTTCATAGTCTCTATATCTTGAGGGCACTGTAACTGCCCGGCCACTACGGGTGTGTCTTACCGGCATGCTCTCTTCCACCTCTCTGTCTCCGCCTGGTCTCGCACCATCTCTCCAATCTCCACTCTGAGTTACTCCAGCCGGAGTGACATCTCTGACTGCGCGCCCTGCGCCGGGAATGTCTATCTCACTGTTCTCTCCTATTTCCTCGGGCAACACTTCATCAGCCTGCTCCGGTCGAGGCGTGCTCTCGTGGAAGTCCTTCTGTGCCTCTGTCTCTTCCAGCTTGGGCCATACAACAATCCTGTTTACTCTAGCCATGCGGTCTTGGGACCACACTCTGCCATCGCTGAGGAGGGCTGCTCTACCTCTCACCTCCTTGACTTGTAGGGGCTGACTATATTTGCTGTCGCCTTTCTTTTGAAGGGTAGGGAGTTTAACCCTAACCCACTCTCCTTCCTCCAGCTCTGTTCCTTTCACATTCCGACGTTTGTCATAATTCGCAGCATAGATCTTTTGGGCTTTTTCCAAGTTGTGTTGAACCACCGCAGGGGACCATTTACTAGTAATGGTCTTCTCCCTCCACACAACATTGTCTCGTGTGAACGGATGCCGTCCTCTCAACACTTGAAATGGACTGTACCCCACCGCCGTGGGGGTGATCCTGTAAGACCACAGCATGCTCATTACCTCGATCTCCCAATCCTTTCCCTGCATGATGGCCGCCTGTATGGAGCCCATCAGCACACGGTTGAACCGCTCCACCTGACCGTTGCATGCGGGATGATACACTGCCGTGTGTTTGGATTCGATACCATTCCTCCTCATGAACCTAGTCCATTTGTCCGAGACAAACTGCGGGCCATTGTCACTGAGGATGGTTTTGGGGATGCCTTCCCTTAAGAAAACTGAAGTCAGGAATCTCAAAATCGTGTCAGTGTCCATGGATTCTTGAATGTCCACCTCAGGCCATTTTGAGTACTTGTCCATCACTACACACAAGTACTTGTTCACACCTTTGCTATCCAGGACCGGTCCCAGTATGTCGATTGCCACATTCTCCCAAGGTCCCTGTGGCGTGTCGAACTTCCCCATGGCCGGTCGGAGAGGCCTCAGCACTTTGTCAGCGCCCTGGCATTGGCCACACTCCCTCACTTGCCTTTCAATGTGGACGTCCATGCCTGGCCACCAATACATCTGCTTGACGCGTGCCTTGGTCTTTACAATACCTAGGTGGCCCTCATGTAGTAGAGTTAGTAATCTGGGTATCAGTGAATCCGGCGGCACAACTCTTTCGCCCCGATAGATAAACACCCCAGAGTCACTCAGGGACAGTTCTTCCCTAATTTCATAGAACCTTCGTACTCCATCAGTGAGCTTCCTTTTGTCAGGCCAGCCTGATGTTAAGTATCTCTTGATCTCCCCTTTTTCCATGTCCTCATCATAGGCGGCCTCCCATTCTTGGGCACTTATCGAACTCTCATAGTCCTCCATGCTTGCCACCATCTCTTCCTTGTCCAGGGCTTCCTCTGGCGCCACTTCCATCGCCGCAGCCCTGCTGAGATAATCCGCTACCCTGTTCTGTGTTCCCGGCAGGTATTCAACATCGTAGGTGTAATCGAGCAGCTTCAGAGTCATTTTGGCTATTCTCGGGGTCGCTGTCTCATGCCCCGAGGAAGTCAAGACCTTGATGAGGGGTTTATGATCCGTTTGCAGTTTGAATCTCGTACCCCAAACGAACTGTCTGAATCTGCCCAAAGCCCAGGTGACTGCCAGCATCTCTTTTTCAATTACGCTGTATCGTTGCTCCGTCGGAGACAGCGCACGGGACGCAAAGCAGATCGTCTCAGTGGCCCCATCATCCCTCACTTGAGCCAGGACCGCCCCTAAGCCCTTGTCACTGGCATCTGTGGTTACCACGGTCTGGCCCGATGGAACAAACCCTTGCAACGGAATAGCTTGACTAATGCAGGTTTTGATGGTGTCAAACTCCTCTTGCGCCTCTGCGTCCCACTCAAACTTGGTCTTGTCTCTGATGAGTTGTCGCATTCTGTATGTCCGGGTGGCAAAGTGTCTCACAAACTTACTATAATACTCGGCCATTCCCAGGAACGACCTCACCTCCTCCTTGGAGCTGGGTGCCTTTGCCTCCTTTATGGCCGTCACATTTCGTTCTTTGGGTGAAATTCCGCTCGTGCTGATCTCATGCCCCAAGTATGTCACCGAATGGGTCCCTATCTTGCACTTACTCCATTCCGCCGTTAGCCCTTTGTTCTGCAACACTTCCAGCACGCTCCGCAACTTCCTGTCGTGATCACCTTTTGACGAGCCCATCACCAAGATGTCATCCTGAAAGTATTGTACTCCAGGAATGTCCTTGAACAAGCGGTGCATCAGCTTCTGAAAAACAGCCGCTGCGGATGCCAGGCCAAAGGGCATCCTCCGGAACTGGTAGCACCCAAATGGAGTAATGAAAGCGGTGTACTTCCTGCTCGATGGATGCAGCTCTATCTGGTAGTACGCAGACGTGAGATCTATAGTGGAAAAGTGAGTCACACCTTTAGTCTTGGCGAGCATCTCCTCAATTCTGGGAAGGGGAAACTTTTCCACGATGAGACTTTTGTTGAGCTCGCGGAGGTCAACGCAGAGCCGTACCTGCCCATTTGGCTTCTTGACCACGACCAAGGGGGATAGCCACTCTGCACTATCCACCGGCTCTATGACACCTTGCTCTTCTAGCCTCCGGAGTTCCTGTTGTACTGCTCCGCTGGTAGATATGGGAATGTTCCTGACTTTATGCACCACCGGTGCTGCACCCTCCTTGAGGACCATTTTGTGAACGAACTTGTCCAGTTTTCCCACTGATCCGTCAAAAACTTTGGGGTATGCTGACTTCCAATCTTCCCCTCTCGTGAGGGGCCACTCGTCTGTCAAGAGAATCTGTTCTTTACCTCCCGGGTTGAGTATGATCCCCAGATCACCTGCATCTCTCCACCCCAGCACTGAAGGTCCTCTCTCCGCTATGTACAGGGTGCACGTGGCTGACCTCCCTCTGAATTCGAAGTCGAAGTCTCGGCACCCCACCAAGGGAATGGCATTTTCCGTGTACGAGATGGGTCTGATGTCCGGCGGCCATAGGTCTGGCCCCACCACAGGCACAAAGTCTTCCTCCCATATGGACCTTTGCACGATGGTCCAAGGAGATCCTGAGTCGACGGCCACGTGTACCTTCACTCCCCCTATCAACATGTCCGTGCGAGGCTTGTCTCTTCGCTTCCCCGTCACCTCAAGTACCTGGTCCTCGATGCACAACACCAAGTCGTCGTCATCCAAATCGTCCTCCTCGCTGACGTCGGCTGCGGCCGCATCGACGCACTTGACCGTGGATTTCTTCCCCTTTTTGCGGCAGACTTTCTCAAAATGGCCGACCAGGCCGCAAAATGAGCATCTGGCGCGAAACGCGGGACAGCGTTTATCCTGCGCCGAATGTGCCGTGCTGCCACATCTATAACATGCAAACTTGTTGTCTGTACTAGGGCGGCCTGCCTGCTTCCCTGTCCATCTCAAGTCCTTCCTCTGATCTCCATACACTCCCTTGGCTCTCCCAGGCTGGGGTGCATCTTCTATCTTGTTTACCATTTGCCTCGGTGCGTTCTCACGTTTTGCTGCCTCCGCACCGCGTCGTGACATCTCAGCCTTTTTGACCATCGCCACCACTTCTTTAAGGGACGTCTCACTCTGCGCCCACAGTTTGTCCTGGACCGACCTGCACGTGGTGTGCATAACAATTTGGTCTTTTATATATTCTTCCTGAAGCCCTCCATACTGGCACGTGATGGCCAAGCGTCGGAGCGCTGCCACGTAATCATCAATCGACTCACCAGCCTCCTGCTTCCGCTGCTGGAAATTATACCTGTCTATGGAGACACAAACTGCTGGGCGGTAGTGGCTGTCCAGGTCATCCAGGGCGTTTTTGAAGACATCTGTCTCATTCACTCCCCTCTCCTTGGGCACCAGATTCTTGAACACTCTCACCCCTTCCGGGCCCAGGTTGTGGAGCAATAGTCTCTTCTTCCTTTCCGAGGTGAATTCCCCTTCATTCTCATCTTCGAGTGCCTCAATATAGTTTTGAAAATAATCCTTCCAGTCCTCCCATTTTAACTGCGGTTCGCCCGGTCTAGGCAGGAATGGGACTGGGGCCATCAGAGCAGACGCTTGATTTGCCATTCTGGCTTCACCTCTGGGGTCTACCCCCTGGGCACTGTGTTGACTGAGCCCACCGGATGCTCCCGCACTCCCTGCCGTGTTCCCTTGCCCTCTGGGGCTGCCAGGCGTGCTATCCCTTCTAGTCTGTGTGGGGTCGTCGGTTTGCGCCCCTTCCTCTGACTTGGGGTCAATGCCCTTGGCTGCCAGGGTGCTGGCTGTGCTCCCTTTTCCTAGCCCAGCACTGACCTGGTTGTTGAAGCTGGCTCAGGTGGATTCCCGTGGTTGTTTCAGCTGCTGCCACGCCCTCTGCTCGTTTATTCCTGGTTTGTCTGTTGCTGTTGTCCTACTGCTGTAAGTATGGGGCTGTCATGGAGGGTCTGCTCCTGACCACTGAAGTGCCTGGTGTTCGTGGTCCCAGCCTCGTCGCCAATGTGATGTTGCTTTGTCCACACTATGCACAGAGTCCATATAAGTGAAAATGCTTGTCTTTATTTCAAATATAATAGGCAAATTGAGCTAAAGGGCGCCGAGCGTCTAACAACGACTGCTCCGGTCGCCAACTCCGTTTTCCCCTCGTTCGCGCCTTCACTCTGGCGCCTACTGCGCATGAGCGCACTTCGCGCTCCTGTCTATGGCGTGACGCGTCATCGCGTTCACGCTCATAGACTAGAGCGCATCCTACATGGCCTTGTGAAAAAATCTGCGCGCGCTGCTTGCACAGCCCCTACCCCCCATCAGAACCAACATCAAGCCCGCCCAAAGTGTTTGTGTCCCGCGGCACGCCCACTGGCAAGCGGCTGCCATGATGAGCATATATTGATTAATTTATTAATCTTCTCTTGCACTTGGTCTCAGTCTCAGGGCAGGCTCAGTTATTAAAGAGTCACACACAGCCGCAACTAGTCACTGTTAACCGCCGCGCCTCACAGTGAACACGCTGCGGCTGTGCTGCACGCACTGAGTATAGACACAGTAAATTTGAAAAAACATCAATGTGTGACGTGCGCCGGTGCAGCAGATGCGTAGACCCGGCCCTGATAATTAAGTGCCGTTGCTAAGCACCGGCACAAATTAAGCACTGAATACTGCAATAAATGGCAGACACTCAAACACAAGATCAAGTTACGTAGGCAATGGTGGCACTTGTGTAAGTGTCTAAAGCACACAAAATGTAAGAAGTAGCAAACAGTGTGTTACAAGAGAAAAGTGACGTGTGCATGTTACAAAAGAGTACCAGACACAGGTGGAAGGATAAAACTTCAATAAATGACAGACCACTCTTCACCACTCAAACCACAAGAACACACTGGAAAGGCACTTCCATAGTCATGGAGCATAGAATTTCCTATAATGGAAGGTCTTCCTTCAGATAATAGAGAGGGCGAGAATTATATTTGGAGGTGTCTTTGAAGGAGGAGAACTTTGAGGTCGGTTTTGAAGGCTTGGGAGGATGTGGTGGTCCGGAGCTGAGGCGGAAGTGAGTTCAAGATTCTCACCGCGTTGCCTGAAAAGGATTGGGCCATCGATCTTTCCTTCTTGAAAGTGGGAGGTTCAAGCAGTACATTTTCCGCATTATGTTATGGTCTAGAGCCTCCAGAGAGTTTATTCGCCAGGTAGCTGGGAGAGGAGGAGTGCAAGGCTTTGTGGGTGATACAGGTAGTCTTGTACATAGATCTTGCCTCGATGGGAAGCCAGCGGAGGGTGGATAACATGGGTGTGATGTGGTCGCTTCTTTTGGCCCCATAAATGAAACAAGCTGCTGAATGGAGAACAGATTTAAGGGGGGACAGTTGGGACTTGGGGAGGCCAGTAAGAAGAGAGTTACAGTAGACCAGTCTGGAGAGGACCAGCGATTGGACTATGGTTTTAAGGTCTTGCTCCGGGAAGAAGCGACGAATTCCCCAAAGAAGGCGCAGTTGAGTGGTGAAATATAAGGCGTGATGGGAACATAAAAAATTAAAGCAAAACAAGTATTGCGCTCGTGAAATGGGCACAGTGCTGATAAACCATGTCCACAATTTTTAATAAAAATTAAAAAACAGGATGGTGGGCAGAATGGAAATGCATGAAACAGAACATGCTCCCTCCAAACTTCTCTAATAATAATCGAAAAAGAAAACAAAGTCTCTGTTTGTTAATTGGGAAAGACAAGTGTGCCTGCAACAGCAGGTACCAGAAAGTCACTTTCAAAATAGTGCTGACAGACTTTAAATAAAGCATACCGAGTAACAACACATGTAAAAGGTCCAGTTCTAATGGGAGGTTACAACAGAAGACGGGGAGGTACTAAGGAGGGACTAATGAGCCAATTAACAAATCAAAATCCAACATTTACAAAGGACAGTCACAGCAGCCAATTGAAATGATGGGTGGAGACTAGGCAGAGTTCCAAGTCCATTCCTGAATACAGCATGCTTCGCAGAGAAGCGTATGCGCTGCCCAGGCTTGTCCTAAAAATGGTGCTATACTAGTCCAAGATTAAACCTTCCTCCACACAAGTGCTACAAGTAATTCCCTTTTTAAGAATATGTCCAAACGAATCATTTTCCCACATACATTTGATAAAAACGTACAGATTGTAGAAGCAGTTCTGAACAGAAAATCATGAAACATTTCAATACGCTTATGTCTGACTGCACGGATAAAAGTGCTTGCACTGGTGCTGAGCAGCCTAATGGCTATATGTAGCTCTTTACGAAACTCCTAAAATATATATATTTTTTTAATTATGCTCTCTTATCAGAGTGCCGAACTGTGCTAAACTGGGAACAGCCTAAAAATCAACCCCACCCACTAGTAGAGGATGGCTTTTAACTTCTCATTAGGCTGTGGCAAACTGACATTAGTGAGGCAGCAAAATACTTAATCACTCGCAAAGCTAATAGGTCTCGCCTAGGGCAGCAGTTGGCTGTGGCAAGTTTTGTAGCCAAGCTGTACAGCAGCGCAGATGCTTTGCAGTGTGACTAAAACTAATTTAAAAAAGTGCTTTGATGCTGCCAGGGTTAATGCACTTTAAAAATAAAATAAAAAAGTGCATTAGGACTGGATGCCTCATAGTACTTTTTTTGAATTGTATTTTTTTTAGCGAGCCTGCACAGCAGTCATGCTGCCACACAGCATGACTACAAATCATTGCCAAAGTCGGCAATGTCCATGCTGTTCATCATGAATGAAAGCCAATGGCAGACCCAACCAGGAGTGTCATGAAACTGCTGCTTTACCACCTACAGCAGGCGTGGGATGTTTTATGGGCCTCTTCTGTCTGCAACTCAGCAGGCAAAAGTTAATAATTAACCAAACAAAGATGGGTTGATAGAAAAAGGAAAGAAGGATAGAGTGTTAAAAGGAGGTAAGTGTGAAAGGATGTATGGGTGTGTGAAATGGTGGGTGGATAACAGGATGCATGGGTGGGTGAAAGGGTGCATGAGTGGGAAAGTTGGAGTCTTGAAAAGATGGGTGAAAGTGTGGATGGGTGAAATGATGCATAGGTGGATAAAAAGATGAGTAAAAGAATGGGTGAAAATATGGATGGGCAAAAGGATGGGTGAAACGGTGTATGGGTGAAAGGGTGGATAGATCAATGGCTAGAATGGTGAAAGACTCAATGATGATTGAAATGATGACCAAATGTAAAGGTGAAATGGTTATTGGAAGGGTGAAAGGATGCATGGATAGATGTTTGGATTGAAGAGACATGGCCACACTCACTAGCTTCACTTTCTTGGTTCCACCAGAGCTCTTGTTCAAAGTGGGGGTATTTTCATTTTCTTGCTAGTCCCTTGGAGCCAACAGTATCAAAGGCGAGACCTATGGGCTTTGCCAATGCTTGTTAGGTCTCGGCACAACGCCCCAGTGATTCTGAGCTGATCAGTAAATCTCCCCATAAGTGAAAAAGAAAAAAATATATGACATTTGGCAAAAAATCCTATCACATAAAGAAACCAATTGCACCAATGACCATGTCTTAGCGAAAATACATTGGGAAGCAGATAACATTTGTTGTCACAATAAACATCCATTTCAAAGGAGAAAAGGGCTTTTTTGTAATGTGTGTGGCATAATAAAACATAACTACTAATGGCAGGAGGTTCAGCAAGGACGACATGGAAGAAGAGATAAGAGGAAAGGACAGCAATCGAGCTTGGCCCATGTTCCAGCTGAACGAAGAGGAAGTGAAACCAGCACGATCCGGCCAATTGAAAGGCAGCAAATAAGAGTCACAGTAAAGCGAACATATTTTCAACAATGGGTGGGTTGCAAGCCCCTTGAATTTGAATTTGAATTTAAAAGCATTTATTTAGCGCGCTTATACCCAGCGGTTTCATGGCGCTATAGGAGCTACTACTAGCAACAGCAGCAAGAGGGGCAGGTTAGGCAGCAAAAGCTCTGGAAAAAAGGAAGGTTTTTAGATTCTTCCGGAACTCCAAATAGGAGGTTGCGGATCTGAGTGTCATGGGGAGGGAGTTCCAGAAGACAGGTGCAAGGACCGCAAATTTCGCCCCACCTGCTTTCTTTTTCTTAAAGCGAGGTGTGACCAGGAGTGCCATGTGGGTAGAGCGGAGTTCTCTGCCCGGCAGGTAGGGTTTGATGGCTGAGCATATAAACTCGGGGGCAGTGCCCATCCTAGCCTGGAAGGTGAGGCAACCTAGTTTAAATAAGGCCCGCTCCCTCACAGGTAGCCAGTGCAATGATTTCAGCAGTGGGGTTGCTCGATGGAATTTGGGCAGCCCATGGATCAGGCGGGCAGCCTGATTTTGCACTAGCTGCAATCGGTGTATGGCATAGGCCGGTGCGCCGTTATAGATTATGTTTCCATAATCAAGGCGCGAGAGCACCATTGCCATCACAATTATTTTCAGTGCCGGGAGGGAGAAGAAGCGAGATATCTTCCTAATTATCCAGAGGGAAAAAAAGCAAGAGGAAACCACCGAACTGACCTGGGGGTTTACAGATAGTTGGGAATTGAGAAAGATCCCAAGGGTTTTAACTTTAGGAACCGGGAGGGGGGGGGACACCAAGTGAAGGGGGCCAAAACGAGGGGGACCAGGGGCTGCAACCACCTCCTGTCAAGACCAGCTCTGTCTTGTCAGGGTTGAGTTTAAGGTGGTTGCAGTTCATCCAATCTTGGATGAATAACATAACGGTTTGAAAATTCTGAACAGAGGAGGGGGAGTGAGAGAGATTAAAGATAAGCTGGAGGTCATCGGCGTAATTAAACACCGTGACCTCGAGCTGCTGCAATGAAAAAATGAGGGGATAGATGTATAAATTAAACAAAAGAGGGGATAAGGAAGAGCCCTGAGGGACGCCGCACTCCACCTTTCGTGAGGAGGCAGTAAAACCAGCGAGATGAACAGCCTGTGCCATGTCACACAGGAAGGAATTGAGCCAGGAGAGGGCAGAGCCCTCTATGCCCGCCGCCCTGACACGAGTGAGAAGAATGGAATGATCCACCGTGTCAAAAGCGGCGGACAGGTCCAAGAGAACAAGGGCTTGCGGGAGGTTGATGTCAATACCCTCGCGGAGTCCGTCCATCACTGAGATCACTACCTTCTCTGTGGAGTGTAGAGGTCGGAAGCCCGCCTGGCAAGGGGAGAGGCAATGATTTGCCTCCACATAAGTGCTCAGGGTACTCGTGACGTGGGTTTCTAAGACCTTTCCCAAATAGGGCAGGAGGGAGATGGGGCGGTAATTAGCTGGGGACAAGGGATCAGCGCCAGTTTTTTTTAAGATCGGGATGATGACTGCTGATTTGTGAGAGGAGGGAACCACACCATTGCTTAGTGAGTCGTTAAGAAACGTGAGGGGAGGGGTAGGACAGGTCGAGAAGATCTCTCTTAAAACATGGGCGGGACCAAAATCCAAGGGGGAGCCCGACTTCACCCGTCGAAGCAGAGGGAGGAGTGAGTCCTTGGTCAGCAGAGGAATGCTAGCCAGTTTGGAAGTAGAGGGGGGAGGGGGCGGGTTAACAAAGGTTAGCGAAGGAGGTGGTATATTAATTTTTATCTGTGCGACCTTCTCGATGAAAAATTCATTTAGCGAATCGCAGAGATGTTGAGAGGGAGGGACTGTTGTCGTAACTCTATCGGATGCTGCCAGTTCATGGACGGCAGCAAAGATCTCTTTGGATTGGGACTCTGCCGCTAAAATCCTTCCTGAGTAGTATTCTGTCTTAGCCTCAAGAATGCCTTTTTTGTAAGTCTGTAAGGCAGAATGGTATGCAGATTTCAGTAAAGGGCTATAGGCTCTCCTCCAAGCTCTCTCAGCTCTCCGTGCAGCTAGTTTTTTCACCTTAAGGTCAGAGTGGAACCACCTATTAGCTGCATGGGCTCGCTTAACCGTAATCCGCCTCAGGGGAGCGAATTCGTCGCCCGATTGAATCAGCCAATTATTGATGGATTCCAATTGGTCTGAGCCTGCAAGGCCTGAGAGGTCAGGGCTGGACTCGGACAAGGACGAGCAGAGGGACGGCATATCGGCTTTGCCCCATTTCCTGATCCAGGTGTTCTTGGGGAGCGGGGGCTTAACCTCAGGGGATAGTGCAAGGGAAAAGGAAATGAGAGAATGGTCCCTTGTTGTATACAATATCTCATGCGCTGTCGCAGGCAAAACGTAACAATGTAGCTTCCTACCTGTAGCCGCACAAAAGGTTCTGCTGACCTCAGGTAAAATCAGTTCAGTCTACGAAAACTGAGGTCACTTGCATCCGCCTAAATGCAGTGTGAGCGGTTTTGCTTTTGTGAACGCTTCGAAAGTCAATAAGTTGGGATTTTCACAGCCACACCAAGATTCATATGTACGAAGGCTGTATTAGTGAATTGAGTTGCAATGTTTTGTATCTTTATGGAGTCAAGAGCAGAATGTTTTTGTAAGTGCAGAGTTGTTGCACCAAATGAACCTTTTACACAAGGAATCCTTTTAGCATGGAAATCAAGAATACCACACCCAATTACACTGGTAATCACATCGCTTCACCGCTAGGGTCCTCAAGGGAAAGAAGAAAGCTGCTTCTTTCCATGGCAAGTTTGTGAGGCTAGTGCGTTCTGTTTCGGGCACAATAACAAATTAGTTTACCCTGTGTTTGAGAATGGCTTCGCTCTTGAACGACCATTTTGTGCTCATCTTTTTTCGCAAGGTCAGGTACGTGGAGGACCTGGCCTGGTAGTTCGGGCTGGACTGTTTCCATGGGGAGCAAGGTCAAGGCTGATTTGCATAAGGCTGTGTCAGGAATGGCACCATAAGCAAACTGGAATGACATGGTGAACAAGCAAAACAGTCCGAGGATGCTTGTTTCTGGTCCAGGAAGGACCTGGCCTGGCATTTCAGGTTGGACTGTTCACAGGGGGAGCAGGGTCAAGACTGATTTATAAATGGCTGAGCTTGGAATGGCATGGTGTGCAAACTCGAATGGCATAGTGAGCAAAAAACTGATGGATATAGACCCAGATCTCTGTACTGAAGGTCAATGTTTGACATTGTTCAGCATTCCATCCATTAACTGTTCTTTTTGCATTTATCACTCCAAGTGAGATGGGTATGCCCCATCGTGAGTCCCGTGCTCACCGTGCCACTAGAGTCAAGCTTGCATGGCTGCTGAGGGGTGATAGCCGAAACCGGTCGCAGGATGCCTGGTTTCAGTCCAGGGAGGACCTGGCCTGGCAGTTCGGCCTGTACTGTTCCCATGTGGAGCAGGATCAAAACTGATTTTCATATGACAGGGTCCAAACTGGAATGGTGAGCCAAAAAATTATAGATTGTGGCCAAGATCTCTGTATGGGGGTGAATGACATTGTTCAGCATTCCTTCCATCAATTGTTCTTTTTGCATTTGTCACCCTGAGTGGGACAGGAATGCCCAAATGTGGGTCCAGTTTTCACCATGCCAGTGAAGTCAAGCGAGTCTGGCTGATGAGGGGTGATACCCTAAAACTGGTCCCAGGATGCTTGTTTCCAGTCCAGGGAGGATCTAGCCTGGTAGGTCGGCCTGGACTGTTCCCACCCGCAGCAGGGTCAAGACTGATTTGCATATGACTGGGTCCAAACTGGAATGGGATTCATTAGCGGCTCGTGGAGGGAGTGCCGCGGCACAGAGGGGCATGGGAGGGGTAGGGTGGGGAGTAGTAAACTCCGGCTCACGGCCGACCGGAGTAATGTAAACAAATAAATACATAAAACGAATTTCATTGTACACGCTGAAACGTAAAATGCGCTTCAGCGCGCGCAATGAAATTCGTTTTTGTTTCTTTATATGTTTACATTACTCCGTTCGGCCGTGAGCCGGAGTTTACTACCCCCCACCCTGCCCCTCCCTCCCCGCGGCACTCCCTCCACAAGCCGCTACTGATGGCATGGTGAGCAAACTACAAAACGGATGGATTTAGACTCAAATTTCTGTACCAGTGGTGAACGTTTGACATTGTTCAGCATTCTGCCCGTCAATTGATCTTTTTGCATCTTTTTCCTGGCACCAAGAAACATACCTTTCTTCCCTCGTATGTCATAAAAGATATGTTTTTTATTTGGCTAGGCACTTTTGTACAGTTCATTTTCCCTCATTTCTTATTTGTGGTGGTTTTTGGATTACAGCATGCATAGCAGGACGTGGGGAGGTAATTGACTGTAATACTTAGTTATGTCATGAATTAGATGGATGAGACTTGTTTAGCATTATTTCATCGTTTCATTGAGTGTACTTTTATGGAAGGTATAAATGGACTGACTGGGGCCATCGCACAGGGAGCCCCATGCCTGGGAAATGACAGTGAGTAGGTGCTTAAGGATCAGTAGAAATGAATGGATAGGCTGCCTGGACCAGTAGGTGCAGGATGAGGCAGAAGGATTGGTAGAACCTGTAAGGAGTGAAACATGATCAGGCATAGGGGTTCAAAGGTTAGACAGGTAGGTGCAGGAAGTAGAGGCATGCCAAAGGTTTGCAAAAAGGAAGGTCTGGAGGGTAGGCCCATGAACAGGGCTGTAGTTCCAGGAGGCGGGACACAGGAAAGGTACGTCACAAGTTTTACAACAAGAAACAGTTAGGAGTGGTAGTTTTACAGGGGGAGGGAAGGAGGGTATGCCAAAATAGATGGCGAGTTTATGAGATACCGGGAATGGGGGATATACGTTTTAATGTGATGCCATGTGTAGAATGTGTTTGTAAGGCACTGGAGAGAAGTACTAGATGTTGACATTCAGGTCAAAAAAGGATTAAATATTACCCTCTCTAGTTGGTGGAAAATAGATGTGGCACAATATCCAGCTTGCAGATAGAAGGTTCTGGCATTACTAAACGGTGGTGCCAAGATTCTACAAGATATAAATGGGCAAGAACTGAACGGGGGAGTTTCGTTTCCTGTTTCCATCTGTCTTGTCCAGGCCAGTATTTTTTTTACATTTTAATATACGAAGTCCTTTGAATTCCATTGTAATACATGGGAACCTGCAATGCCTGTATACACGTTTGCCTCTTATGTGCTTATTAAAGGTGCCTTGTGACTACTTTAGTCGCCCACTTGTGATAAAGAAATGACATAGGCTCCTACATGTAATAACTTACTACAATTGGGTTCTGACGTCAAAATGCCTGCTGACAGCAGCCAGGGTGAATGGCAGGGCACAGAGCATAATTAAAGCTGTAGTGTAAAACACAAAAACAAGAACAGAACAGTTTTTTTCATTTGGGGAGGGTGATGGTATTACTATATATTATATTTCAAACTCATTGCTTTATATATTCACGGAACTCCAGAGTGACTTGAAATATCCATACAGTAGCGGGTAACTTATCCCATATATCACATCCAGCGTTGGATGGATCTTAATCAGCTGAAACTCAACCCAGGCAAGACTGAACTGGTGTTGCCTGGGAAGAGCTCTACTTGCTGGGGACCTCACTTCTGGCCAAGTGAATTAGGCTCCCCCCCACCCCTTCTCTATCAGTGGAAAGTTTAGGGGTGACTATAGACACCGATCTCTCATTTAGAGGACACGTGGGGGTGTAGTGTGTTTATCTAGGGACCTGTATCGATACTCCAATTTCTGACCCTTGTCCGGTTATAAATCACTAATATCCATACAACGGCACAGAAACCAGTTTCATAAATTAGTCATAGCGCATGCTGTCACATTAAGCAAGCACTATTCCTCCAGCCCCCTAGAAGGCACACCGAGTTCTCTAAACAAACCAAGCCTCCAGCAAACCTGGGAAATCCCCGCTGCTATTGTTTTGATTTCATTCGAGAACTCCTGTAAAGAATGTAAGAACGACCAGTTCTTAATTGACGTCTTATGTCCATCCTTACACCCGGCACCTCTCAGGTATAAATATACCGACACTGCCCTAAGTAAACACGGTGGTGATGAGCTTGGAGCAGCGACTACTTGCCGGAGAACCCAGCTGATGCGAGAGCCCACGGACGCTGCCCCTCCCCTTTTGACGCGCTGAGGAAAAACGCTGCCTTTCCTCTTGCCGAGGAATCCAGCCTCCAGCGTTTCCAGCTTGCCCTCGCGGGTAACTGGGATACCGAGTCCTGAGAAAGAGATACCAGCCCTCCTGCCTTCTAAATCCCAGGTACTGAACTGACTAACCCCTTACAGAGAATTCTTGAGTCAGGCTCTTGGCAAAACAAACTTAACTTAAACTGCTACTTACTCCCTCCCATGTATTAGGCTTAGGTCAGGTACACCGGGGTAGGCGTAGTTAGAAGCACCAGTTGAGTACGATTAGTCAATGTATATATGTATGTATATCTTTTATCCATTTTAAAGTATCATATGGCTAAGAAACCATATCAATGCTTTTACAGTATTATTTTATAATCCTGCTTTTACTGTATGCACTTTACTTAACTATAAGTATTACAATTGTAGCGATTCATTTCTCTTGTATGAGAAAAGAGACTGATCAATAAATAACACCTTTTATTGAAAACGCCCGTCTCTTCTTTTCTCTACAATCTGGTGAAACTAAGTATGCACGTATTGACTGAGTAAAATAGCTGTCTTTTGTTTTCACACGACTCTAGAGATATACTCTTGATTAGGGAGAGCAAAGTTGTCATGTTCTATGGTTGTCAGAAACTAAATCCCTTCTTGTCTATCCAGGGAGGTTAAACTCCTCCTCGCCTATTCGAGAAAGTTTCTAGTGAACTCTGAGCTAGCTGGCACACAACACTTAAGTCTAATATCGTCAGTAGAAGACCTAGTTAACCTCTGTCCTACGTCTATACTATTGAAGATATTATTCCAATGCGCAGAGCCTATTGGGAATATAGGAACTACACTACATGGCGCCCAACGTTTGGTAAGGCGATAAATCTAACGCAAGGCATTAGAGTAACTCAGTCGTGCTTTTTCACACAGACCCTTTCTCCCATAAATACTCCAAAGACGTCTGGAGTGGGTCAAAGGTTAAAATCCGCCAGAACTCAGTAGAAAGAGATTTCTATGGATGGTTTTTAGTTTATTCAACGTTGAAGGATACAGTGTTCCAAAATATTGTGCACCTAATCTTTGTTTCCTTGGAAACCTGATCTGCAACAAAAACCTTTCTGTCAGTAAAAATGTCAGAAACTGAAGAAGAGAGGGAGACAGCTAGAATAGCAGCTCAACTCCTAGCGGAAGACACAAGTCTCCTACAGCAAGACCCGGATGCAATACTCATCCCGGTCAGCATAAGAAAAACTATAACACTTAAACTTATAGAAAATGGACTAACACCAAGAGGTGGTTAAGTCATATTCGTAATTGAGGCACACGAATATCGGCAGACAGAGGTATTCTATTCATGGATAAACTTTGCAGCAGCAAACGCTGTCACAAAAGAGTTCCACTATTATAAAATAGAGGAACCTCCGGATGAGTACACTCCTTTCGAGGAGGTGGAAATCCCATTAAAATACCAAGAGCACCTGCTCTGGTTTAAAGGCGCCCTAAAACATAATGATCACATCACCAGGCTCGGTACACTAGGTAGACCAGGAGCAACGGGGCCGGTTCTAGCCGGTTACACACCACATCCAGACATTGAAAAAATGTCAATACCAGAACTTTTGGTACAGTTAAAGCAACTGATTAAAATACATAGACAATTAGTCCAATATGTAATGCGGACTTCAACAGTCCAACCAGCTATTAAAATTCCACAGCTGACCCCTCATCAGGGGAACACAAATAAAATCACACCACAGAACATACAGTCCTGTCTAGGCAAAGTACCCATTAAACGGGAACAAATTCCATTCTGGTTAGCACAAAAAATCACTCAAATAGAGGCGGTATTTCCGGATACTACCCCTACTGAGAAACACAGAATTCTGACTATCTGCCTTCCAATGGGGATCGCACCACATGTGGAGGACTGTGACACTTGGGGCACAGTCTTTGCTTCCATTTACACAAAAACACATGGTGTTCCGTCCATGGCGGTAATACCTGATGTGCTAAAACAGATTCAAAATGAATACGGTCCAGAACCTGCTTTAACTCTGGGTATGAAATTACTGAAATACTTCAAGCAGGTCTCAGCTTTATTGTTATCCAACATAAAAGGAGAAGCAGCATCTGTGGCGATCCGCCAGAAGTTGAAAGAAACAGATATAGCAGAACAACCATTTGAACTTGCCAGAATCATAGAAAAATCCTATGAAGAACTAGGAAGAGATAGTTTGGGTGGGAAACCAGTGAAACCCCAACTAAATGAAAATCCTGAAAAGGTATTTATTAAAAATAATCTAACAGCTCCAAAAAAGAACTGGGATGGAAATAAACAATCCACTCCCAAAGAAAAAAGATTCCAGTCCAGAGGAAGGTCTCCTCGGCGGAGAGAGAGATCTCCGGACCAAGGACACAAGTCTCCCTAGAGGGAGCCCTCTGAGAAAAAATACAACCTTAGAAATAGGGATAATTTGAAGAAACCTGATAGATATCAAGATATTGATACACGTCCCTCTCGATCTTTTCAGACTTCCTCGCAGAAATCGGAAAGAAGAGGACGGTCAGAACAAAGGGAAGAGCACTTCAAGTCCAAAGACAAGGAACCTGCTCATCAAAGTAAAAAGTTACAATTTCCAAAGAAGAAGGTAGCCAGTATTAAAGTAATCAAAGATGCCGAGGATACTGAGGACACAGCTGAAAAACGGAGAGTGGGCTCAGACAATGCTAGACAGCGCAGCAGAAGTGAGCATAGCTCGCAAGATCCTGATGAATCATCTGGAGACAGTGGACACGAATGAATACATTCAGGTGGAAACTGCAGACACCAGAGTTACCAAACCTCATAAAATATACGAAATAACATTACGCAGAGAGGGAGATAAGACTAGGAAAATAAGGGGTCTATTTTGGGATAATCTCTCCAAAGGCTATGACATCCTTTTAGCTGAAAAAGACAGGCCACCGGAGTTTGTCATGGAGTGCCCTCATGGCGAAGAAATGATTATGCCTGCCTTCTCAAATCACATTCCAATTCATAAAAAATATACACTTGCAAGAAAGTGGGCAGTAGCCCAAGCTCCTGCATTATATAAAAACCATGTGGGATGGGATGAGGACTCTTTTCCTCACAAAATCCAGTTAAAATCACAACCAACTGCACAGAGGCAGTACCCAATTAAGCAAGAAGCAAAAAAACAGGTCAGGGAGATCTTAGATCAACTTGAATACCAGTGGGTGATTGAAACATGCACCTCACAAATGAACAATCCTTTGTTTCCTGTCTCCAAGCCAGATGATTCATATCGTCTAGTTTTGGACTACAGACACCTTAACTCATGTTGCAAAACTTTTGCAGTACAAAACTCACACAGTGCAGCACTAATGAATAGCATAGTGCGCAAAAAATACAAAACAACATTAGACATCTCTAATGGATTCTTTTGTCAAAATATAGCACCTGAAAGCAGATATTTGACCGCTTTCTCAATAAATGGCTCGCAGAAAGGATTATTCTCAGCGAGAGTAACAGAGTTACTACAAATATATGATGATGAGGCATTATCTTATGTCGATGACATCTATCTAACAGATGATGACTTGGATACTCACTTGAAAAGAGTGAACACCATAATACTTGGGTTCGCAGCAGAGGGTTACAAATTCAATAGTATAAATAATGGGACCCCCTCTAATAACACTTTCAGGACCAGGGAAAAGAGAGGAAAAAACAACGCAACTTATGAGAGATTCCCCCGTGGTCACTATTTACTTTATCATGCGATCAATCTCATCAAATTATTTCATTAGCCTTCTATAATTTGATGAGATTGATCGCATGATAAAGTAAAGAGGGTTACAAATTCAACTTCAAGAAGTCAAGAATTGCCCATCTGACTGTCCTGTTTTTAGGATATGAATTATCAAGTGAAGGCAAAAGCCTGGCTGACAATTTCCTAGAGAAATGCGCTGTAATCCCAGCACCAAGAACGCTGAAAATGTGGAAAAGTAAATTTTGCCATGTTCTGTGTCCCTACGCCTCATCCATCATATGTTATGTGTGCATGACCAATATGCATATGTTATTCCCCATGTCCGATTAATGACGCAATTACAGTTGTGTCCACCTCTAGTATGCCAGTTTCCAGTCCTCGTGAATACTACGAATATCAGGCCTATGTAAAGCTACATTGCCACGTTTCCCAGTGTGCACGTTATTCCATTATAAAGTCCCCGTTTCCAGGCCTCAAAAGGGCCCGGACATCAGATTCAGCTCCTGTCTCCTGAAAAGCCTCGCTAAGGAGCGATACAGCCCCCACCTGTATCCTCGACCCTTCACTTACTTCCTGCCTCGCAGTGCCCGGTGCAGCTTGGCTCTGGCTCTGCCTCTGAGTCTGCCAAAAGTATGTTATAGTTCCAGCTATCAGTTCAGTCCTCCTTCTCTGCATTCCTAAGCTACTGAACTGCATCAATAGTTTCCGTCATTGTCTAGCCTTCTCGTCTCCATGTTAGAGAAATACTGTATTTAATGGTCATTTAGTATTCTTCATCACGCACTACATGTAGAATAATGCATGGTCCAGCCTTAGAATCAAGTTAGTTTTTCCCCTCATGACTTCTAGTTTATATCAACATGTTCCCTAAACATCAGATACCAGATAGGGTTTAGGTACATGTCGCTCCGACCCTCCAGACTCTAGTCTCTGCTCCTAGCACAGAGTTCGTAGCCCCCAGCTTCTCCTAGTAATACGTCATTGCCAGTTTTCGCGCACCATTAGGTTAGAGGTCCCGGCTCCTTAGGTAGCCCCCTCCTATGTTTCCGCCCATTCATGACATATTCTGTTACGTTTGCATCACATGCCTAAGTATACTCCCAGTTACACCTCTTTTTACTGTTATCTTTCGCGACTGCTATGCGTCACGCCTTCTGCTCCACCCACTGTTACGCCTACTGCAATGTAATGCTATGTGTTTGCGCTATGTATATAAGTCCATGTATTGTTATTAAAAAGCTAGCGCGCTCATCCCAGATCAAGCCCCGGCAGCTGCTGGGCCCCAGTTGTCCTGCTGGGCCCTGTCACCTCTGTTCCTATGCAGGTTGTCCTGATCCTGTCCTTATGCTGTAATAAACCTGCAGAAACTCCTACTACCTCGAATCTTGACTCTTATTTTATTGAGCTATCTGTTATTCATTCATTCAAAAATAGATCCGGTATTATTTATTTATTTACCACATAATGGCGCCCGAACAGGGACTTGCCCTTTCCCCACGCGTCGGTGAAGCCACGCCGACCCCCTGACCCTCTGCAGTCGTGACGGAACCATACCGTGCACTGGCAGATATTTCTGCTTCAAGTATCCCTCAGGCCCACGGAGGAGACGGAGGAGGCGGTCCAGCATCCGAACGAGACGGTGGAGGAACGCGGCGAGTCCCGACCAGAGCCCAAGCCGAGAGTCCAAGGTCCGAGGTATCCGGAGGCCCACCCGTAACTGAAGTCCGAAGTTCGTCGTCGTAGCAGTCCAGTCCAGTCCGAGGCCTTCCGTTCCGTGCTGCCCGGTGAGTACCATTGCTGGGGTAGTATCTAGACAGGACCAATCTAAATTGACTCCTGGTCCGTGGGTTGGTGGTGCCCAGACTCACAAACGAAGTGTTCACCTAGGTGGATACGGGTCTTGATGCGTCCCTTTATGGGACCGGTATGTTTCGTACTGTTATAGCAGTGCATCCAGTAACTCTAGTCTGTTCCGTTCTCGAGAAAATTCTTGTATTTCTGTTCTCAGTATTTCAGGTAATATTCTGTTCAAACTGTTATTTATAATGTTCTTCATGTATTTTAATGTTGTGGTATGAGTGTGACGTGATTTCGTGTTTTCATTGTATATTGTATTGTGTCCAGATTACAGTTCAGTCATGCCTATATTTTCCAAGTTACGTCAGTTAAAAACTAGAAAGGGTTTATTAGAAGAAGCAGTTCCTGTTCCGCCGAGGGACAGTCCAGGTCATTTTATGTATCAGAAACATGGCATAAGCGCCATATTATATCTAGATTTATGGGTAGAGTATACCAAACAGTTAGAAGAAAAGTATAGATGGCCCGTATCGGGTACATGGGATGCCGAATGTATCATGCGAGTAGAAGAAGCATTATGGAAAAAGAAAGCCAGACAGTCACAGAAAGATGCCATCGAGTTATGGCGTAAAGAAGCGCATAAAAGAACGGAAAAGGAAGTCAGAAAGTCAGAGTTAAGTAGAGAATCCCAGGAACGAGCCCAAGAAAGAGAATTAATCGAGATAGGTGAACAAGTCAAAGCCGAACAGTCAGACAGACAGAGGCATGCCCTTATTAAGGGTATGTATCCTCTTCTTGCCGAAGGTTTGCCAAAAGCGACCCCAGAGGCATCCAGTAATTTCCCGCCACCATTAGTTCCGACCAAGCTACGTCACAAACCGACCGCAGCTGATATTTTTATTTCGTCCTATCTGGACGACACAGTCCCAGAATATGCGAATCCTGTTCGCGCTCCGCCAGTCCCTGCAAATCAGGCACTTCCCGCTCCTCCAGACACCGGAGTACCTGTTACGGTACCCCCGGTCCAGCCTACAGTTCCATTTCCCACTCTGCCAGGACGTAGAGCCTCAGTAGACGACTCCAGTCTAGGGGCCGCAGGAGGAGGTCTTCCTCAAACCCCGCCGCCACACAAGCGTTTAACATTACTCGAATTACATGCTCAAGCGTTACAGCGCACGCCCAAACATCAGTCTGTTACAGAAATCAGGCAAACCCTTAACGAATGTGTCTATGATCCAGTTCCAGGCGAATATAATATGGTTTTATATTCCTTACGTGTAAGGAGAGTGACCGAGTATCTAGTCGCCTTGCCGAATATGAAAGAAGATCTAGACAGAATATATCGTTTCATCCGTACAGGGGATGATCCAGAAAGTATTGGCGAGATTATGTCTCAAAGGAAAGCCGAGATCCAGCTCATGATATTAAAGTTCCTGATCAATTGTCTAATAAGAGAACAAGACTACCCGTCTAAAGATTCCGCCGAAATGAGAATCCTGACAAGGTGGAGTGATAATATAGCCGAGGGTAAGCACAAGACCGTCGGTGCCATGGAGAGTATGTACAAGAAAATTCGTAAAGAAATAATAAGGTTACACGACCAGCGTAAAGCAGCACAAGTAAGCGAGAAAGAGAGTATCTCTGATCCTGAAGAAGAAGACGAGAATCCCGCCAGAATAGCGTATGTAGGAAAATCTAGATTTCCAGATCGCCATTTACGCCTAGAACCCAAGTCTATTTTTCATCATTCAGCGCCAGAACAAGGTTCCCTAGAACAAGTATTCCAAGCTACCGACCACATTCTGAAATCACGAGTCGGTTACAGTGAATTAAGTACTATGCATGAACAAGAACTAGCCCGATCAGCAGTCCGATGGATTACTGATTCTACCACTTTTCCAGACGAAATAGTGGCACAAATGTTTCTGAAATTGCCCCCAGCCGAGCAACGACTGGTGGGTATGTATATGATCCAGCACCTCATTACTCTGTATGAGGGTCAACACTCTGATCCAGGCCCGTTACATGATGTCCTGAACGAGTTACTCCAGTACAAATGGAGAGGTCTAGGTACCGATTTAATTAGTGTCATTCTAGAACAGCGCCACAAATATAGAACGTTTTTGAACCCGCATTTTGTTCATGTCTCACCCCCAGAAAGTAAACCGTTTTACATAGACAGACAGAATCCGTTACGAGAAGTCCACCCAGTCCAAGGGGCGGGTGGCGAAATGCAACGAGTGTTTGTATACACTCCAATATCAAAGATGGAACTTCTTGAAATGAAGAAATTAATTCCCTGTCATGACAAAGATCCAGCGGGGTTCCATAGAGAATTAAAAGACATGCTCCGTATGGGAGAATACACTTACCCAGATATCATTAAAATGTTAAAGGTCCTGTTACCCGCAGGGGTGTATGAAAAGTTAAAGGAAAAAGAATGGGAGGTGGGAGAGAAAAAGATCGATTGGACAGCTCTAGAAGCTGAAGACAAGGCACGAGTACCAGGTACCGGTCTTGGAGATAAATGTAGAGAATTACCAGAATTATTGATTCAAGTTTTACCCAGATTATTGACAACTAGAAAAGAAGACTGGGATGCAATCTCAGCCTGTAAACAGAAACAAGATGAAGATATTAGTGATTTTTATTCTAGATTTGAAAAATGTTTCAGTATCAACAGTGGTCTCAAGACAAGTAGTGAGTCATACCCTCACCTTTTCGTTACTAAATTAGTCGAGAATTCAAGTCCACAAATTAAAAATCGAGTTTTGAAAGTCGAAAGCACCTGGCAAGCAAATACTCCGTCCCAGATGCTCCAGATGCTCCAGTACCACCAGAATAGAATCAGGGAAGAGCAAGAACACGAGAGAAAACGTATGAAAGACACGAAAATGAAAGTGCTAGTTGCACAATCTGTTCCTCAAGACAGTCAGAAGAGGGGTCCGAATCAAGCCAGTCATCCTGCAGCTCCCGTTAAAGGGAACTGCAATTATTGTAAACAGTCAGGTCATTTTATAAACGAGTGTGCAGTTCTGAAACACAACATAGCTACTGGTAAGACTAAAGAAAGACCACGTCCGCCGAGACAAGAACAAGTTTCACAGATTCCTCAGTCACAGAATGCACCACAGACAGTTACAGTACCGCAGCCTATTGCTGCAACACAGCATGTCACATCACAGATGTACCAGTATGCACAGTCTGAGTATCCAGAGTACCAGCCATATTCATGAAACAGCCTAGAGAGGGAGGTAGGCTTGCCTCTCATCGAGATTCCTGTAGATCAAGAAGGTCCCTATGTTCACAGTCAAGTATTAGGGAAAGACAGAAAGTTTTTGATCGATACAGGGGCAAGTAGGACCACAATTAATCATGCCGAAGTTCCAGGGGCTCCGCTCTCAGGCTCAAGAAATGTTTCCCTTGGATTTTCAGGAAAACCAATAGTTAATGAGATCTCAAAGCCAGTTACTCTAGAAGTAGGTCCATTGTCCCGCACTACTGATCTGTTACTTACTAAGTCATGTCCAGAAAATCTGTTAGGCATTAAGACACTGAAAGAGTTAGGTGCAGTTATTTGCTGTTCCCCAGAGGGAATACGTCTGTTCCTACGTGACTTTAAGGGTCACTATGTATTACGAGATTTTGATTCCAGATTGTCTAATGTTCCGCAGCATTTATGGGCACAAGGTCCAACTGATGTAGGTTATATGCAAATCACACCCTATCGTGTGACTCTCAAGCCAGGTGTAGTGTTACCACGAATCAGACAGTACAGATTGCCACCTGAGGCTGTAGCAGCCTTATCCAAAATTATTGACGAGCTCATGGCTCAAGGAGTAGTTGTAGAAACTGACTCCAATGTATGTAATTCTCCGATCATTCCAGTCATGAAACGTACTGATCCAAATGCACCCCCAGTATATCGATTAGTGATTGATTTACGAGAGCTTAATAAATGTATTATTCCACAGTACCCAGTTGTCCCAGATATCTCTTCCCTGTTAACTGCTATTGATTCCGAAGCCACGTTCTTCACTGTCATAGACCTCAAGAATGCATTTTTTAGTGTCCCCATTCATCCAGACAGCCAGTTTCTTTTCGGATTCTGTTTAAATGGAAGGAGCTATATGTTCACACGCGCTCCTCAAGGTTTCACAGAAAGTCCTAGTATTTACAGTCAAGCACTTAAGAGACAACTAGACAATATTCACATGCCAACTGACACTGCCCTGCTCCAGTATGTCGATGATCTACTGATCACAGCCCGTTCTGAACGTGCTTGCGAGCGAGCATCCCTGACAGTTCTGTATTTCCTAGCCGAGATGGGGCACAAGGTGTCACCCTCGAAGCTTCAATTCTGTGTCCAGCAAGTGGTATACTTAGGACACTTGCTGTCCAAGAGGGGTAGGCAGTTGACACCCGACCGTATCCAGTTAATAGCGAGTCTTCCCCAGCCCAGAACCCAGAAGGAGGTACGTGCTTTTATCGGCCTTACTTCTTATTGTAGACAATGGATTCCCCAGTATGCATTTCTAGCCAAGCCACTGATACAGTTAACGACACAGGAGGCAGCCGTATCGACTGTCCTCCCTTGGACATCTGAACACACACTTAGTTTCAACGAGTTAAAGAAAGCCCTATGTCAAGCTCCAGTTCTAGCTACACCGAACTACAGTAAGCCTTTTACACTTTTCGTTACTGAACGTGAAGGTACAGCATTATCTGTTCTTACACAAGATCAAGCAGGACAATCCAAGCCCTGTGCTTATTTTTCGAGCACATTAGATCCAGTCGCCCAGGCGTTGCCTGCATGCCTCAAGTCAGTTGCAGCCACCGCACTAGCTATCAGACAAAGTGATTCCATAGTTTTAGGACATTCCCTGACAGTACAAGTCCCACATTCAGTAGAAGTTCTTTTAAACCGAACACAAACTCAGCACTTGACAATTGCACGTTTAACAGGTTATGAATTGACACTGTTCCAGCCACACATAGAAATTAGACGCTGCAACATCCTGAATCCTGCTACACTGTTACCATCAGTTAGTTCAAATCCAGCCACACATGACTGTGTGGAAGTAGTTAACATTACGACAAAGCCAAGACAAGACCTGACAGACATTCCGTTACCAGATCCTGACCTGACACTTTATGTGGATGGTTCATGTATGAGAACTAGTACAGGAGAACTAGTCGCCGCGTATGCAGTGACTACTGACACCGAAGTTATTGAAACACACCGTATTGATACCCTGTCCGCTCAAGCAGCAGAGCTAGTTGCTCTGACACAAGCCTGTATACACGCCAAGAACTTAAAAGTTAATGTTTACACAGATTCACGTTACGCATTTGGAGTTGTACACGACTTCGGAGTGCTTTGGCAGGAGAGAGGTTTCATGACTTCTCATGGAACCAAGATTCAGCATGGTCTCCTTATTCAAGCCCTGTTAGATGCCATACATTTACCGACATCCATTGCTATCATGAAATGCAAAGCACATACGAAAGTTACTGACATTATTTCCCAAGGTAACGATCTAGCAGACCGCACAGCCAAGCTTACAGCACAGACTCCAGACATTCCAGTTAATCAGACACACACTCCAGATCCGACTACATGCATGACAGTTAAGGACCCTACACAAGATGTCATAGATATCCAGTTACATGCTACTCCCGATGAAATCAAGAAATGGTCTGAACAAGGAGGGGTCCAGACAGATCAAGGATGGTTAACGAAGGGTAGAGCCACATGGTTTCTCCCCGACTCTATGGTTCAAGTCATTATCAATACCGCACATAGTCCAGCACATTTAGGAGAAAAAGCTATGTTAGACAGTATCCAGAACATTTGGTTCAATAAACATTTACGAGCTGCAGCCAAGCAGAAAGTCCGTACCTGTATGATATGTTGTCAGTTTAATCCAGGTAAAAGTGTCCCGGTGGAACAAGGTGGTTTCCAGCCCCCTGACCACCCTTTTGAAGTCCTCCAGATGGATTATATTCAGATGGAGCGATGTCGAGGTTTCAAGTATGTCCTTGTAGTTGTATGCGCTTTGTCCAGGTGGACAGAGGCATATCCAGTCCCAGATTACACAGCCGCGACCACTGCCAAGCAGTTGGTTCGTGAATTTTTCCCTAGGTATGGACTCCCTAGAGTCGTATATTCTGATAACGGTCAGCCATTCTCCTCAGAGTTAATGAAGCACGTTTCCCTGTTGTTAGGGTACCAGTGGAAGTTCCATTGTGTACGCCATCCTGAAGCAGCCGGTCTCGTAGAGAGACATAATCAGACCCTGAAAATCCGTATTGCAAAAGTCTGTAAAGAAAAAGGTGTGGACTGGTTAGTAGCTCTGCCAGTCGCTTTGTTTTATATGCGCATGGTCGCACATTCCAGATCAGGTCTGTCCCCGTATGAGGTCGTATTCGGCCGCCCCCCTAACATGTGGGGTACTCCTAGACCCCGAAGTATTACCGATGTTTCATGTAATATGTTGACAGATTACCTAGCTTCCTTGATGTCTGCCCTCAACTCATGTCGTTCACAGGTTGCTGCCGCCTTTCCAGACAATACCGAGGTGGCACCGCATGAAATCGTTCCAGGTTCCCTTGTGATGGTCCGAAATTTTGACAGATCAAGTCCGCTGGAGCCTCGTTGGAAGGAGCCACGTCAGGTCCTCTTGACCACCCGTACCGCCGTCAAGCTGGAAGGCAGAAAAGGATGGATCCACCTTTCTCATATTAAACTTTTTAAAGGACTGAAATCTGTCTCCAAGAACATTTCCCAGGATTCCCAGGATTTTAAAAACTGTCAAGACATTGTTTTAAAGGACTGTCCCGCAAAAGACATTATTACAACCCCTCCCTTGTTAGAGAAAACTCCGCAACAGGAGTATAAGTTAAAGCTCAGGTCTAGTAAAATAAGTCAGTCAGTTTGATTGTATAAGTCCTCCCCTAGGTGAAACGGTTAGATTGTTTCTGACATGTATAAAATAGACCCCCATAGTGAGAGAGTTAGTCGAAGTTCAATTCAATGTATCGTTTTTCTGAGTTTCGTATTATTCATCAGCATTTTGATTTCCTGCACCAGCTATGCGTTCTATCTGTATTTTCCAGTTCCTTATGCTAATATGTCTGCTAATGCTACAGTAGAGCACACGTTTAGTGATCTGCCTCCTCACGAATATTCTTACCGCCTCGCTATGCGTAACAACACATTTATCCGTATGTTACATTATTCACACCAGACCAGCAATGCCACTAATTGTTGGGTGTGTGGTCGACTCCCCCCTTTCCAGACACCGAAGGGAGTTCTGCCACTTTTTCCTTATCCATTTTCACATAATGGTTCATGTGGAGCATGGTCCACGTTAACGTCATCCTCAACAGATATGTCTTTTCTTAACAGTACATGTTTCCCAGACAAGCAAGGTCTCCCCCACAGAACAGGTTTAGATCTAGAAAATGAAGTATATAATTTAGGTAATTATTCGTCGAATTTCATGGTCCTGAATGTTCAGTCTGATACTACTCCAGACTCACCTGCTATTTCAGTACTACCAGTCAAAGGCGAATTATGTGTCCGTAGTCATGGTTCCGTACATGTAGGACATAGTGAATGTACTACTATTGTCAAGTATAGTGACAGTGGGAAATCTATTTTTAAAGCCTCACGTCATTCTTATTTTGTTTGTGGTCAAACCGCATATGTTCGTCTGCCCCTCGATTGGGAGGGAACCTGTTACATTGCCTTCCTACTGCCACCTGTTTTTCTAGCCCCACCTGACTACCATAGGAATTCCTTCCTAGTACGCACTAGACACAAGAGAAATCTCCCGATTGTCGATTATACTGAAACCGCCGCAGAACAATTCATTGATATAGATAAAGGTGTCTTCCCTTATTTAGGTACAATTGTAAATAGTAAGCTAATCCGTAGGTTAACAAGAACCCTTGAAGCTGTAATAGATGAGACTGCCTCCGCTCTAGGTAACTTAACTGAAGAGCAATCCTTTATGAGAATTGTCGTTTTACAGAATCGTCTCGTCCTTGACGTCATACTGGCCGATAGGGGCGGGGCCTGTAGACTCATCGGATCCAGTTGTTGCATTTTCATTCCAAATAACGCGCCGTCTGTTTATTCAGCTATAACCAGACTCCATAAAATTGCCCATCTGTTACATCAAGATCCAGGCACCTGGACATGGTCAGGTTGGTTCTGGAATATAATTTCCGCCTGGGGATGGAAAGTCCTGTCCTTTCTAGGTATTGCAGTAGCGATCATATTTAGCTGCTGCCTCTGTATACAATGTGGCCCTGCGATTTGCAGCATGTGTGCTACCTCTTGTATTCCTAGTCCCAAGCCCCGTTCTAAATCTCGTTCCAAGACAATTCGAGACGAGCAAATGGTACTGTATGAAATGATAGATGGTATCATGAAAATTGATGTTTCCTGATGGAAACGTAGTGACAAGGAGGGAATGTGGAAAAGTAAATTTTGCCATGTTCTGTGTCCCTACGCCTCATCCATCATATGTTATGTGTGCATGACCAATATGCATATGTTATTCCCCATGTCCGATTAATGACGCAATTACAGTTGTGTCCACCTCTAGTATGCCAGTTTCCAGTCCTCGTGAATACTACGAATATCAGGCCTATGTAAAGCTACGTTGCCACGTTTCCCAGTGTGCACGTTATTCCATTATAAAGTCCCCGTTTCCAGGCCTCAAAAGGGCCCGGACATCAGATTCAGCTCCTGTCTCCTGAAAAGCCTCGCTAAGGAGCGATACAGCCCCCACCTGTATCCTCGACCCTTCACTTACTTCCTGCCTCGCAGTGCCCGGTGCAGCTTGGCTCTGGCTCTGCCTCTGAGTCTGCCAAAAGTATGTTATAGTTCCAGCTATCAGTTCAGTCCTCCTTCTCTGCATTCCTAAGCTACTGAACTGCATCAATAGTTTCCGTCATTGTCTAGCCTTCTCGTCTCCATGTTAGAGAAATACTGTATTTAATGGTCATTTAGTATTCTTCATCACGCACTACATGTAGAATAATGCATGGTCCAGCCTTAGAATCAAGTTAGTTTTTCCCCTCATGACTTCTAGTTTATATCAACATGTTCCCTAAACATCAGATACCAGATAGGGTTTAGGTACATGTCGCTCCGACCCTCCAGACTCTAGTCTCTGCTCCTAGCACAGAGTTCGTAGCCCCCAGCTTCTCCTAGTAATAAGTCATTGCCAGTTTTCGCGCACCATTAGGTTAGAGGTCCCGGCTCCTTAGGTAGCCCCCTCCTATGTTTCCGCCCATTCATGACATATTCTGTTACGTTTGCATCACATGCCTAAGTATACTCCCAGTTACACCTCTTTTTACTGTTATCTTTCGCGACTGCTATGCGTCACGCCTTCTGCTCCACCCACTGTTACGCCTACTGCAATGTAATGCTATGTGTTTGCGCTATGTATATAAGTCCATGTATTGTTATTAAAAAGCTAGCGCGCTCATCCCAGATCAAGCCCCGGCAGCTGCTGGGCCCCAGTTGTCCTGCTGGGCCCTGTCACCTCTGTTCCTATGCAGGTTGTCCTGATCCTGTCCTTATGCTGTAATAAACCTGCAGAAACTCCTACTACCTCGAATCTTGACTCTTATTTTATTGAGCTATCTGTTATTCATTCATTCAAAAATAGATCCGGTATTATTTATTTATTTACCACAAAAAACTTACAATCAATTCTAGGTTTCCTGAATTTCGGAAGAACTTACATTCTAAATTACGCTGAGAGAGTTAAACCTCTCTATGACCTAATAAAAACCAGATTTTAAAGGAAACAATTGGACTCAAAAACACACAGAAATTTTGAGATCATTGCAAACAGACATGATAGCTAAAACAAAATTGCAAACACGCGATAACACACGCAACCTTGTAATCCGAGTCATCCCAGGAAGATGGGGATTCACATACCTGACCTCTAATGAGGGAGAAACGGTACCAATAGCATACAAATCACATTTGTACACAGAAGCTGAAAAAACATTCAGCATTAAGGAAAACATTGTTCATGCGGTTCAAACAGCTGTAGCAAGAGAAAGATACCAAGCTGACGGCAGACGGATTACTGTTAGAACAGCAGAATCAGCCTTTGAGGCATTAACAAGCCCATGTAATTTACCTACTGTGGCACTAAATCCAAAATGGATACAATGAAAAAATTCTCTTGCTACAGACAAAGTGAAATACTATTTTGACCCGGAAATGAAAAAATTTAAAAATCTAGAATACGAAAGAGAATACCCTCTGCCTAGCGTCATTCTGCCCACACAACTTTACGCCTGCGTAATATACACAAACAGTTATGCAGAACCCTCAGTTTGGGGAAAACTAGCCGATAACGCCACATGCGAGATTGTAAAAAACGTGTGGTAAATTGAGACCTCTGGTAACAAAATCACACTCGGTAGAAAATAATTCAGAACAACATACTGAAATAATAGCGTTAAAAATGGCGCTAGATAATGCCGATCGCGAATTCCCGACACTAATAGTGTGCGATTCGCATTCCTGCGTCAAATCATACAACGAAAACTTGCAGAAATGGGTTGAAAACGGTTACAAAGATGACACAGGTGCCACAATCAAGCAAAAAACGCTTTGGGAACAAGTAGTTCTTTTACAAAAGGAACTACAAAAGACTCACGTGATACACTCACTGAGTCATCAGCGTGATGGCGTTCACGCTGCAGGGAATTCATTGGCTGAGACAGCCACAGCGGAAGCAACTAAATCGGCTCCCGTAGCTACAAAAAAGCGTTCAGGAAAATACGTTGACGGGGAAACCATGCTGGCGGTGAAAACGTCATCAAAAGGCGACTGCTCAGCGCTACCCATCACCTATCCACTCAATTATACATACATAATCGATGCAAACTCCGTTCCTTTTGCTCAAATCCCTGGAGTGGGGGATAGGGTAATTCCAAACAGGAACAGGAGAGGCTTCTTAATACAAGAAGCACATATGGGATTGGGTTTAAGGCATCAGGACGGGCGTGGTCCCTACTGTGTGGAAGCAGGCTAAGCTTCTGCCTCTCCTAAAGAAACCTAGTCTAGACTGGTCGGTCCCCGGGAATTACCGACCAATCTCTCTCCTACCGGCTCTCACAAAGATTTGTGAGAAGGTGGCATTTCGACAACTAGAGACATTTGTCGAAACTTCCAATGCCCTCCACCCGGCACAGTCGGGCTTCAGGGCTGCTTACAGCACCGAGACAGCCCTCCTGGAGATGAGTGAGGCCATCCGGGACTGCCTAGACGGAGGCGGCAGAGCGGTCCTTATCCTTTTGGACCTCTCTGCCGCGTTCGATACCGTCCCCCATGAGCTTCTTCTCGGCCGGCTGGCGGAAATAGGCATTGGTGGGATTGTGTTAGACTGGCTGTCCTCCTTCTTGTCTGACAGGACCCAGCAGGTCTGGCTGCCCCCTTACGCTTCTAAGTCCGAGCCTCTGCTGACAGGTGTCCCGCAAGGTTCTACCCTTAGCCCCTTACTGTTCAACGCCTATATTACACCTCTGGTTTATTTAGCTGAGCAGTTCGGGGCTAAGATCATAGGGTATGCAGATGACACCCAACTGCTGTTTACCTGGCCAGATGACAACCTCGATACCTCTACAGTTCATCTTTGTCTGTCCGCTGTATTTCGTTGGCTGACGAGGGCCCAGCTGAAGTGCAACGAGGACAAATCGGAGGTTCTCTTTTATGGCTCTTTTCCCCCCTCGTTCATGAGAACTCTATGGCCGCCTGACATTCCAGGCCCTAAAGAGATGGGGAGACCTGCCAAGAATTTGGGCATCTGGTTCGGAGAGGACTTGAGATTTGAACACCATATCAAAACACTTACCGGCACCTGTTTTGCGACCTTAAAAATGCTTCGCAAATTCTTTCCCCTGCTTCCTAGAGAGGCAAGGGAGTCTGTTGCGCGTGCGCTTATACTGTCCAGGCTGGACTATGCCAATGCTCTGTTCAGCGGAATCCCTTCTTATCTGGTAAAACGCCTGCAAGTCATCCAGAACGCGACAGTCCGCCTTTTATTCAACATTCCTAGATGGTTGAGTGTCCGCGCGGAGCTGCGCTTACTTCACTGGCTTCCGGTTGCACAGCGCATCCGGTTTAAGTCGTTAGTTTTGGCGTTTCGTGCTATCCACCAACAAGGCCCCCAGTACCTGAGGAAAAGGTTTGTTAGCTACATTCCCACACGTACTCTGAGATCTTCCACTCAGTTTCGACTATCCCTTCCCCGTTTCAAGCGTGCCAGGCTTGGCGGCCAGTCGATTGCGGTGGTCGTGGCGCGCGCTTGGAATGCCCTTCCTCTTCAATTGCGCTCCACACCCAATGTAGCCGTCTTCAAAAAACACCTAAAAACTCATCTGTTTAACAGCGCTACTTGAGATCCCTTTTCTTAAAGCACGTGGTTTCGCTGTTCTTTCCCCCGCGCCAGGATACTCCTCAGTAGCAGAGCGCGCTATAAAATGGTTAATAATAATAATAATAATAATAATAATAATAATAATAATCAGATGATCAAAGAATCTTTGACAGAATTAAAATCAGAATACTGGTGGCCGGGGATGAGCGTGGATAATCACAAATTTGCAAAAAATTGTGAAAACTGCAACAGAGATCGCAGTGGCGAACCGGCCGAGGTAGTGCCAGAACACATAATAGAAAGCATAAAGCGATCTATTCGCATGATTAAACAAGAAACATGCGTCCCAATGTATATTATTTAAGACTATCATCACTTAAAATGTAGACCCCAGCTCTCGGCTGACGTCTGAACTGTTATAAAAAGATTTGCGAGTCTATAATGGCATATACGCATGGGGCATGCTACATCCTGACCATGGTCCTGCTTTTAGCTCTCGAGCTTATGGGGGGGGGGGGGCATGGCCAGCATGGGCATTGCATTGCGGGACTCTTATCACTTCCTTCCTGAGGGAAACGGGATGGTGTAAAGAAAAAACCAAGGCATAGAGCAATCTATAACGGCAAAGGTATTAGGTTCGGGAGCTGGGTGGGTCAAACATTTAATAAGTGTCCAACGTAGTCTTAATAATCTGCCAAGAAATTCTCTGAGAGGTCTCAGTCCGTACGAACTATTGTTTGGGACTAGAATGTTAATCCAGGACCTCGATAGTCAAACTTCAGTGGTTAAAGAGAAATGCTTTGATGTCAAAGATCGTTTGGCTATTTTACAGGACTTAAACGAAACAACAAAAGACCTGAGCAACATAAAGTTTAAACAACAGCCAACAACCACTGAAGAGAAACCACCTGTCCCAGCAAGGCCTGTCTGGATTCCAAAAATCGGGGATCTGGTTAGAGAGAAAATAACGGTGAAGAAGGAATTTGGGCCTTCTTACAGAAAGGCAGTACCTGTCTTAGCTATCAACGGAACAAGATCAGTTGTACTACCGCCCCTTGCTGGTAAAAAGGAGAACCGAGTTGTATCCATCGACCTGGTTAAACCACAATCATGTGGCCGATAATAAGTAGTAGGCCAAGTGGACTCCCAAGAAATAGCAGAACACCAAAATTTGCTACAAACACAGAGGTTCAAACTGAGAGACTAATCACATTTGATAAACCTACAGTGAATCAACAAGGACTATGCAACAAAGCCATGGAACTTAAACCTCTTGAAATCCAAATCAGAATAATGCATCAAGAAACACCAGTCTACAATGATGTAACCACAGACTATGCTAATGAAACAAAGCAAATTCCAAAAACAAAAAGGAATCCAGAAGCAATTGAAACAATTGACAGAACTGCATCTGGCTATTTCATCAACTTCGATGATTTTTCTGAGGATCCGAGCGAACCTGAGGAACTGCCGGCACCATCAAAGACTTTTAAAGACAAAGCAAAAGAACTCTTTCATCAACTAGAAGAAACCTATCTGATTTCTCCATGGATTGAATTTTGGGTGGCACAAGGTGTATTTGTCCTCATACTTTGGCTCATCTTGGTACTATACTTGGGACATTTCATTGAGGGAAAATATGTTACAATGGACACAGCAAGTCAGAATATCAACTTGGTGCTAAAACCACACAAGTCTTCACACATCGAGAAAAGAGAACTTTCTTCAGTAAACTCCACAGCCAATCCTATACCCGGTGGGGTAGCATGGGACAAAACTGATTACGAAATCTATGGCCCTGTCGAGCTCCTGAAGTATCCTCATCAATTCAAGATTTCATTAAGTGACTTTGTAAAATCAAGCACATTCGCTGATGATTGGGACTTTGAAAGTATTAATGATATGATGTCAGATCTAGTGATGTCAGCTAAATTTACAGAACATGATTATTTACAGGGTTCATCTAATTATGACCCGATGTACTGTTACAACCACTATGGTAAGTAAGTATAAAATCCTAGGACATCCACAAAATAAGTGACCATAGACGCTGGACCAATAGAAAGAACAAAATGTAGGGAGATAATGTGTGTATTTAAAAAGGTTGTGATATATTTAATTCAACATAAAGTAAAAATCATATAGAGACTAAAAAAATAAGTCAAACTATATGATACAATAATACATTAACATATTAAAATCTTTGGCACAATACATCAAATACATTCATTGAGAAAAGAAAAGAATAACCTCCTAATACAAGTATAAATCCTGACTAATAAAATACTAATGTACAAAAAAGCAATATGTACTAAAATATTAAATGTCAACTATTCCAGATTAATTCAGTGGACTCGACGCGCGTTTCGGCAGTAGGGAAACTGCCTTCCTCAGGAGTCGTTGATTAAACTCTGTAAAAAATATGTTTTAAGAAAACAACAATGTTATATATCAACATATACCAATCCTTAAATCATTTTAATCTATTTATCTACTTAAAAAACCTTAATGGTTCCGTACAAAATGTGAATTATTTGACACTTAAAATTCTCCCCTAGAGGTCCAGACATTTTAATTGGTCACTTAACGTCATATACTAGACTGATGTATAAACACGGCTAGTGCACACTCAGCTTAACTTTAACAGAGCTCTATTTGTAAATACATTAAATGATCACATATATAATATGGTGTGGTATCACTCCCGGTTAGTACTATGTTACATCGCTAACCCGGCATGTAAGTGCATTTAATATTCGCAAGCATCATTCTTGAAGAAGTTTATTCTAATTTCCAGAATGCTGTGGTGTAATTTCACTCCTGGATTAAAGTATATAAAAACACTTACATAATTCAAGAAAAAGCTGATATTTTCCTCGGTAGATTAGAAGGATATGCCAAAAATCATGAATAGTGAGGACATTTGTAAAAGATGATACCTAATCATAGACAAAATTTATAATAATAAAGACAAATTACATAATGCGAACAAATGGTAAACAGCACTATAGTTGATAAAAAATATAAACACCATGATTTGGTACACTGATGTAGTCCTTATGTGATGACATTATGATTCACAATATAGAACTCATTTCGTCATATCTTTGCATGTACACTCAAACAGGAAAGGATACAGTGCTATATTGCATTTATAGCTAACAGTTCAATAGATTGCCATTCAGAAGAAACAGCCACTTATTCGTGTCTCTGCCTGATTCTATAGACTCACTGTTACTACGCGACTTATTTTTTAATAATTGTACTGAAAAGGGGTCCCTATGATTAAACAAAAACCATATAAATGTATATATAAGAAACCATGGTCAAAAACAGGGAGTTTAACGTTGTCAGTGTTGCTAGTCTAATTTTTATTCGTACAGAATAGAAACTGGGAAGTTACCTCTTTATTGTTGGTTGTTTGAATTCCAATCGTGGTGGTCAAAACGAATTTAAAAAAAGCCACGGGTTTTAGAGAAGGCTGAAACATATAAATTGCACAATGGCAAGCATTAAATCTTGCCTAATACCTTTGATCGTATACTTGAACTAGTAATCTAACTGATCTTATCGTTTGAAACGTCAGCATTTTGTGAAACCAGTTACCTTTTAAAAGAATATACGAATGCCTACAGCAAGATGGTGCTGTTCCATTCAGAGAACCAAGTCGGATTACCGCTTTGTTTTCCCGATTTTCTGTAAATAAATTTCAAACGGACTTTAGATAAATCAAAATCTATCTCGTAAAAATTGGGTTATTTGCAATACCTTTTCTAAGGAAAGAGCTTTCACCTTTATATGTGGGAAGTGTCGCAAACTGCAGTTGGGTGCACTTCCGGATGATAGGTTAGTGGGACCACTTCGCCAAGGTTTAAAGATGTTACTTCTAATTAGTCCTTGAGGAGACATAGAAACTCATAAATAACCATGTCTAAAGATATAAACAATTTTTAATGTGGGAGCGGACTAAGGTCTCACCTTGTAAAAATGAAGATATCATGGACTGCAGATTGGTGCAGTTCCATACGACGAAACAGAAGGACTGCTACGCCGAGAATGATGTGTGTTTTATTTTCCGGTTAACCTTTTTTTAAAAAAAAAAGAGAAAAGGGAATATTAACCCTCAAGGGATACATTAAGAAGGTAAATGGTTCCCGATATTCTAGACTGGGCTTACATCTTACCTTAATACAATGTAAACTTCATGGGCTGCAGGATGGTGCAGTTCCAAACGGCAAGATGACGAAACGGATTCCTCGGGTCAAACAGTATATGCTCTACTAGCAGTGGCTTATATAACGAAGGTGGTTTTGGCGCGGAATGAAAAAAAGGGGGGCGTAAACACGTCGGGATGTAATTGAAAGAGAGGATGGACTCCATGGATTGAATTTTGGGTGGCACAAGGTGTATTTGTCCTCATACTTTGGCTCATCTTGGTACTATACTTGGGACATTTCATTGAGGGAAAATATGTTACAATGGACACAGCAAGTCAGAATATCAACTTGGTGCTAAAACCACACAAGTCTTCACACATCGAGAAAAGAGAACTTTCTTCAGTAAACTCCACAGCCAATCCTATACCCGGTGGGGTAGCATGGGACAAAACTGATTACGAAATCTATGGCCCTGTCGAGCTCCTGAAGTATCCTCATCAATTCAAGATTTCATTAAGTGACTTTGTAAAATCAAGCACATTCGCTGATGATTGGGACTTTGAAAGTATTAATGATATGATGTCAGATCTAGTGATGTCAGCTAAATTTACAGAACATGATTATTTACAGGGTTCATCTAATTATGACCCGATGTACTGTTACAACCACTATGGTAACCATTATCTGCATAAATCTGCTCAACCTAGAAATGTTTTTAATTATAACCAATGGGAACATTGTGCAACTCCACCAAAAGGCAGTTCGAAAACATTTTATGAAAAATTTCCATATTTCTCAGGGTTTAACACAAGTAATGCAGAAACGTTTTATTTCAAACTGTTAAATAAGACTGGAATGAAAACCATGCTTACAAATACAAAATTAATCTATTCAGAAACATTTTTTGACAAAATGAATACATTCGGTTTTGATTTCTGGAACAATAACATTGAAACGAAAACAATCTGGGGTACAAGAGATTGGCAGGTCAAAGGTTTAGAATCATTGTTTAGAGCCTGCATGATCCCAGAACAAATTATATTCTTTAATGACACAATTCAACAGACAACCTGTTTTGGCCTAGCCAAAATTAAAGACTTAAACAAACCGTCTATTCCAAAACCAACACCTGACAGTAATAACACTACAGATGATGAGATAGACGTATCGCATATTTTAAACCAAAACAGAACACATCCTGATTAGAAAAAATGGTTGATCTGGCCCACAGACACAAATAAGTGTCAAGATAGATTCCTGAACAAAATACAGGGGTTCACATTAACCAGGCCAGACCCTAGATACTCCCAGCGACAACATCCAGGGATTGTAACTACATACAGTGTAGGTAAACTCTGCCTCGAATGGCTACGGACATCCACACTGGCAGAAATTAAGCAACACTTGACTTTACTTAAAGAAGGTGCTGACTTGCGTGACTTCATTAAGGGACCACGCAAACAGCGTCAAAAACGTTTCATAGCAGCCTCTATATATGCAGCTTACAACGAAGCTTGGAAAGTAACTCAAATTGAAACAGCAGAGAAAATACGGGAAATTGACCGTGTTAATTTGGAAAAATCACTTTCTGTTGTGGACAATGGGTTAATGACTCTGTCTTCCAGAATATATTCACTGGATAGTATTGTATCATCTGCAATCGATATAATAGAGCAAGACTTACTGATGTTACAACACGGTCAGTCCCAATTGCGTTCTATTGTACAGCTTGGCTGGACGTTACAAAATCTGTGTTCAGGCTACGTGCCTTGGCGTTTAATCAACACAACGTCATTATTCGGTATCTTTAACCTTACTGATACACAAATCAGCTTGGCACAAAAGGGTGCAGAGTATACAATTCTGAGCATTGAAAAACTTGAGAGATTACCATTGACAATGTCAGAACGACCTGTCATTGAATGGATGATACATGGAATCATAACTATTCCGATAACGACTTTCCAATTTCGATACTGCCAGAAATATATACAGGCAGGCCAGTATGAAAGGTTGGGTAAAGGATACATTAAGTCAACATGGAACCTACCTTATACACACACATGTTATAGTGAAAAAGGACAGAGTGTATTTCTTAGCGGTAACAATTGTGAAAAATCACTAAGTGGTATACTTCTGTGTCAGGGTATAAGTTTACATGGGGCCTGTGAGGGGACTTCAAATAACCTTTCATGTCACCAGCTCGGCACACCTGCAACAAAAATAGAGCCATTCTTTAGACGGCTTTCTAACGGGAGCTACATTCTAATTGTGAATCACAGATGTTGTGGCTTGCTGCCAGGAAAACCTTATCTAGTAAGCGTGAGTTCCATGGTCACTTGCTGTGAGCGAGTATTGTATCCAAACGACACTCCAGACAGGGAGGGAAAAATTTGGCCCAGTTTGAAAATCTCTTCTATTCGAATTGATACTTTAAGTAGAATGAAGACTGTGCTCCTACAGACGCCAGTTCACTTGACGTCATCAAAAGAAACGTATGATCTCCAAGTTGCAAGACAACGGAAGAGATACATGCATTGTTATCGACAAATTGCCCCCTACACTTCGCAGAAATGCTAAGCGAAATCTTAAATATTTCTGATACAAATGGTATCGCGAGTGTATTTAAGACCGTTTTTTCGGGACTGTTAACCCCATTCAAAGCAGTCCTGGGTATATTTCCCAATTTTGTCCATTCTGTCTTTGGCGGACTTCCACTCCTGTTGGGACTCGTAGCAGGCATCTTATTTTTGCTACTCCTGCTTCGTTATGGCAAGCCATGTCACAGACAAGACTCCAGCAACAATGGAAGAAACGATCCTAGCTATACGCTATCGGGACCGCATAACTAAAGTCCTTGGATTAGCCCGGCTAAGAGATCTGAATATGACCTGGTTTCTTTCGTTCAGACCCATATGGCAGAATTGTGTCTTACCTGTATTGAGATGCATGCTATGCGGCGAGGAATGCGTGTTGGACACATGTCTTACACTACAATCAGAAGTACCATTGGATGCAGATACTTTGTTGAGTCCAGTAAAGGCTCATGCATTGTGCTGTCCCCAGCGGCTACCTATCCTGATGACGGCATTCGTGGAGACTTCACCACTATGATTGAAGGGTAGTGAAGTACAGGATGAAAGCAGCATCAACCAGGTACGGCCTTCTGTAAGCAATGCTGATCAAAACATCACTGAATGCGAACATGCGCACGACTGCATGGTAGCGACATTCTCCAACTTGGTTGAACTTTCACCTGAAGCGGTAAACTGCTTTTTTAAAAATCTGTCTGACATGATGTTTTCCCCCGAACTGAAAGAATAACTTTAAGCAATCGAGCACACAACGTTTCCTGAACTCTGAAATTGGCCTTCAGCTTTAATAAACAGAGCTACTTAGACAATTTGGAACTATTTTTCTTCTTCCCCTGAAAACGAAAACTTTTTTGGAATTCCAAAATATTTACTTTTTGGCACTTATCTTCTGCTTAAAGTAGAACTATTCTTAGAGAACAGAGCTTCTATTTTTAGGAACTCTAGAGACAATATTTTACCTCAGCCTCTAGCATATTTACAAGTAATTGTATTTATATGTGATGAAGTGATCTCGCACTTTTTCTTCTGTATTAAGAGCCATTTCATGTGTTATTTTCGCAAATCATTCATGCTGAGATAAATTGTGCATCCCTTTTTTGAATGATTACACTGCTTGAATGCATACAGTACCTATACTCATTTTCGTGTATTTCGAATATGCCTATTTTCAAATGCGAAAAATGTATTTTGGGGTGGTTCGGTATACACATGCACTATTAGTTATGTTTACTATTGATTAGGTTAGTAAATATGGACATGAATTCGTGGAGTGGGTGTAGTGTGTTTATCTAGGGACCTGTATCGATACTCCTATTTCTGACCCTTGTTCGGTTATAAATCACTAATATCCATACAACGGCACAGAAACCAGTTTCATAAATTAGTCATAGCGCATGCTGTCACATTAAGCAAGCACTATTCCTCCAGCCCCCTAGAAGGCACACCGAGTTCTCTAAACAAACCAAGCCTCCAGCAAACCTGGGAAATCCCCGCTGCTATTGTTTTGGTTTCGTTCGAGAACTCCTGTAAAGAATGTAAGAATGACCAGTTCTTAATTGACGTCTTATGTCCATCCTTACGTCAAACCCGGCACCTCTCAGGTATAAATATACCGACACTGCCCTAAGTAAACACGGTGGTGATGAGCTTAGAGCAGCGACTACTTGCCGGAGAGCCCAGCTGATGCGAGAGCCCACGGATGCTGCCCCTCCCCTTTTGACGCGCTGAGGAAAAACGCTGCCTTTCCTCTTGCCGAGGAATCCAGCCTCCAGCGTTTCCAGCTTGCCCTCGCGGGTAACTGGGATACCGAGTCCTGAGAAAGAGATACCAGCCCTCCTGCCTTCTAAATCCCAGGTACTGAACTGACTAACCCCTTACAGAGAGTCAGACTCTTGGCAAAACAAACTTAACTTAAACTGCTACTTACTTACTCCCTCCCATGTATTAGGCTTAGGTCAGGTACACCGGGGTAGGCGTAGTTAGAAGCACCAGTTGAGTACGATTAGTCAATGTATATATGTATGTATATCTTTTATCCATTTTAAAGTATCATATGGCTAAGAAACCATATCAATGCTGTTACAGTATTATTTTATAATCCTGCTTTTACTGTATGCACTTTACTTAACTATCAGTATTACAATTGTAGCGATTCATTTCTCTTGTATGAGAAAAGAGACTGATCAATAAATAACACCTTTTATTGAAAACGCCCGTCTCTTCTTTTCTCTACAATCTGGTGAAACTAAGTATGCACGTATTGACTGAGTAAAATAGCTGTCTTTTGTTTTCACACGACTCTAGAGATATACTCTTGATTAGGGAGAGCAAAGTTGTCATGTTCTATGGTTGTCAGAAACTAAATCCCTTCTTGTCTATCCAGGGAGGTTAAACTCCTCCTCGCCTATTCGAGAAAGTTTCTAGTGAACTCTGAGCTAGCTGGCACACAAAACTTAAGTCTAATATCGTCAGTAGAAGACCTAGTTAACCTCTGTCCTACGTCTATACTATTGAAGATATTATTCCAATGCGCAGAGCCTATTGGGAATATAGGAACTACACTACAGGGGCTGTGGTTTCTACCAGTCTTTTCCAATTGCGTAAAATTAGAAAAATTGCTCATCTGCTGTCCCACTCAGCCCTGGTCCAGGTGGTAATAGCGCTGGTGCTTTCACGCCTAGATTTCTCTAACTCTCTTTACTCTGGTCTACCCCAGGGTCTGCTTAACCGCCTTCAAATGATTCAGAATAAGGCGGCGAGACTTATTCACTAACAACCGAGATGGCAATCGGCTAGACCCCTGCTGTCAAAACTTCATTGGTTGCCCATAGCGCAACGCGCTGCTTTCAAGACGGGCTGCCTAGTTTTTAAAGCGTTGCAATGTAACAGCCCAAAATGTCTTAATAACCGGATTACTAAGCACGTCCCTAGGCGCAATCTTCGATCAGCCCACCTTCATTTACTCACCATTCCCAACATCAACCTAAACAGGCAGGGTGGATGCAGGTTCTCTTACCTGGCATCTAGGCTCTGGAATTCTTTTCCACTCTCAACCAGGAGATGTGACAACCTACTGGGCTTCAGAAGGGCCTTGAAAACATGGCTGTTCGGGCAATCCTGCTAACCTTGTCTCCCGCATTAACATTACATACGATTAGCGCCATGAAACCTTTGGTGACAGTGCGCTTTTGCGATGTGGGTCAGGCATCTGTGAGATGTGTATAAGAAGGGCAGCATCTGGATGTGTCAGGCATCTGTGAGATGTGTGAGAAGAGCACCATCTGGATGTGTGTCAGGCATCTGTGAGATGTGTTTGAGAACGGCAGCATCTGGGTGTGTGTCGGGCATCCGTGAAATGTGTATGAGAAGGGCAGAATCTGGATGTATGTCGGGCATCCGTGAAATATGTATGAGAAGGGCAGAATCTGGATGTATGCCAGGCATCTGTGAGATGTGTTTGAGAAGGGCAGAATCTGGATGTGTGTCGGGCATCTGTGAGATGTGTGAGAAGGGCAGCATCTGGAATCTAGGTGTGTGTCGGGCATCTGTGAGATGTGTGAGAAGGGCAGCATCTGGCTGTGTGTCAGGCATCTGTGAGATGTGTATGAGAAGGGCAGCATCTGGTTATGTGTCAGGCATCTGTGAGATGTGTATGAGAAGGGCAGCATATAGGTGTGTGTCGGCATCTGTACGATGTGTATGAGAAGGGCAGCATCTGGATGTGTGTAGGCATCTGTAAGATGTATATGAGAAGGGCAGCATCTGGATGTGTGTCAGGCATCTGTGAGATGTGTATGAGAAGAGCAGCATCTGGATGTGTGTCACGCATCTGTGAGATGTGAGAAGGGCAGCATCTGGGTGTATATTGGGTATCTGTGAGATGTGAGAAGGGCAGCATCTGGATGTGTATGAGAAGAGCAGCATCTGGGTGTGTGTGGGGCATCTGTGAGATGTGTATGAGAAGGGCAAAATCTGGATGTGTGCCAGGCATCTGTGAGATGTGTTTGAGAAGGGCAGAATCTGGATGTGTGTCGGGCATCTGTGAGATGTGTAAGAAGGGCAGCATCTGGAATCTAGGTGTGTGTCGGGCATCTGTGAGATGTGTGAGAAAGGCAGCATCTGGCTGTGTGTCAGGCATCTGTGAGATGTGTATGAGTAGGGCAGAATCTGGATCTGTGTTGGGCATCCGTGAAATGTGTATGAGAAGGGCAGAATCTGGATGTATGTCGGGCATCTGTGAGATGTGTATGAAAAGGGCAGCATCTGGGTATGTGTCGGGCATCCGTGAAATGTGTATGAGAAGGGCAGAATCTGGATGTATGTCTGGCATCCGTGAAATGTGTATGAGAAGGGCAGAATCTGGATGTACGTCCCCAGGGTTCCTCTCTTTCCCCTCTGCTTTTCAATCTCTATATCTTTCCTCTCATTTTCGCACTCCAGCAGCTGGAGGTCACCGTTTATAATTACGCGGATGACCTCCAGCTCATCTTTGATCTATCCCCCTCTCCTCTCTCTGTCTCTAACTTCCAGTCAACTATGACTTTCATCAGGGACTGGATGAACCACAACCACCTCAAGTTGAACCCGGATAAAACCGAGCTGGTTCTCACGGGTGGTTCATCCAGCCCCTGTGTGAGAAGTTGGCCTGATGTGCAGTGCTCACTATTCTAGTGATCACTATATATCAGTCCAAACAACCCTTATTGATGATTGGTTGTAAGTCAACCTTATAGACCAGCTATCCTAGTAGCATGGATACGAGCAGTCTAAGGCTAAGACTCTAGAGGGCGTGTTAAGCCAGCTGTTTTACCATCACATTACCCCTTGAACACCCAGTGAAAGGACACCACACAAGTGTTATGAAAATAAACAGTGTATTTATTAGAATCACAACAACCCTGTACTCTTTATGAGGACAGGGTGCTAGGCACACAACAAAACTCTTACGAAAATACTTAAGTTAGCACGTTATACACAAATGCCCGAGGGGCACGAAAAACCATATACTTAAAAAGTGGAATGCGAAATTACTAGCAGGTAAGTACAGTACTAATAGGCTTTGGAATCGCTAGGACTTAACTAGGGAATCGTTAGATTACTTCTAGGAGACCTAGGGGACTCGGGTGCAGAGTGTGCACTCTCACGCGGGATGCGGGACAAAGTCTATGGAGGCTAGTAAAGGCAAAGTTAGTGTTCACGGGCGAACCCGACCTGGTAGGAAGAAAACGACAGTGGATCCTGACCCTAGGATAGTGAGGCTATGCTGGGACACCGAAGTGCCGAAGTTACCTAGCCCAGGGGCTGCAGCTGCATAGGTCTGAAAAGACGTCGGGGATCTCGTTGCCGGACCAGGAGCCTGGAAGAAGGAAGTTGCTGGCAGGCGACCAGTGGAGGAAAGTTCGATGGATCCAAGCCTGGATCAAGGAAGAAGAAAACCTGAAAGCAGAGGGGACGAAGTTCTTGAATCACTAGCCAGTGATTGAGTGGGCACCAGGATGGCACCGGGCGAAGTCACCGCAGTCAGGTGAGTGGGCGCTGCTGGGCTCTGCAGTCTCTCGGACCAGGAGGCGTTGTCGGCGACCAGGATGGAGGTGCGAGCTGTCCCACGAAGGTTCTTGCTGTCGACGTCGCTGGACCCAGGATTGGGCAACAAGTCTTGGCAAATGCAAGGCCCACGCGGTGGACCTAAAATGGCGTCTTGGGCGGACCAGGAGGGTCCAGGGTACTTCTCCGATGGAGGGAAGCAAGGGCCAGTCTGGAGCAACCAGACCAGCAGCAGAAATGTCGTCGGGCGTCGTCGGGAAGGCCACAAGCCAGCGGGCTAGTAGCCAAACAACGCGGTGAGCAGCCAAAAGCAGAAGGGCCCCACGCAGATCGTGGAGATGCTGGGGGGCTGCACTTCGGTGCTGGAGCTGCTCAGGGTCGGGGCTTCTCGGACCCCAAAGCACTCACCAGGAATTCACTCGGCGGGCTTGCTGGAAAGAAGTCGTGCAGTCTTGCAGATGGCCGGTCCCTTGAGGTCTCGTCGCACCCACGGTTCTCAGCTGGGCTGTAGAGGTGGGTAGAGGTCAGAGGTGCCAGGGAAGCCGGTTCTCGTCGAGCTGGGCAGTCTTGATCCGGAGGAGAGACTTGCAGCAGACCGCAGTGTTCTTAAGATGGTGCCTGCGGATGCAGGGTGACTACTCCTTAGTCACAAGGGAGAAATCTTAGGAAGAAGTCTTGAGTTCCTTTCGTGGAAAGTAGTTTCAGGATTCAAAGATGATCTGATTTGGAAGGGGGCCAGTCTCTACCTTTATCCTGTAAAAAGGGGCTGGCACGCGACTAAGTCCTGCCCTAGGGGTGGGACTGGGAGGGGGGTGGTTACACCCACTTCCTTGGCGGGCTTTTCCCCAGCACAGGGTCTGGAGTGACCCTGGAACTGGTTCCAGCCAGCCTATGCACAGTGAGCACCGGGGTGCCACGTGCAGTCACCTTCCTCTAAAGCCCTGCCTACCTACAATACACAAAACCCTGTCTGGGACGGTGCTGGCACCGCCCCTGGCAGGAAACCCTTTGTCCTTATCTCCTGCTCTGGGAGGACTCCCAGCAGCAGGAGGGCAGACTTGTGTCTCGGTGGCAGCATCCATTTTGTGGATGCTAAGGCTCTGTCTGACTTTAACCGGGGTTAGGGGTTACATACATGTCGTGTCCCTCTAGAAGGGTGGAATGCTAACCCCGTCGCCAGAATTGGCGAGGGGTTAGTATTCCAATTCGTATGACACCTTACTCGACATGTTTTGATAAAGCGATACCAGAGTTGGCATATAACCGCGAGGATTATAATGCACTTAAGAGTATATGGTATGCGATATCATGGAAACGGCTAAGGGATGGATCCCGAAAGCCGCAGACAGGCTCAGCTCATGCCAGAGCACCATCTCACACGATTCCAAGCACTCTGCCTTCAGGATTGTTAAGGCCTGCCATAGGAGTGACTGATAGGAGATCTGTGTGTCCATTTTAGGGTTAGATATAGGTATACTATATCTAAAGCAAAGGGTGATTACACCACCTTGCCCCAGCTGTCAAGCAGCCAGTTGTGTCAGATTTGGATGGCCAGCCAGGGGTGGCATAATACATGCTGCAGCCCCTGGTAGGCCCTGGGTACACCTATGCCCTGGGTACCTAAGGTACACTGTACAGGGACTGATAAGGTGACTCAGTATCCAATTTAGATATGTACCTAAGGTACATGGAATCCATTTTACAGAGAGAGCAGCAGGCCTGGGGCCCTGAATAGCAGGGTCCCAGGTCAACTAAGTCAGAAAACCAGCAAACACCAGGCAAAAAGTTGGGGGCAACCATAGTCAGGGATCTACCTTCCTACACCCTGGAACTCTCTCTTCTGGCCCCCCTCTCTCGGCCCCTCACCTACCCCTTCCACCACAGTCAAAACACTCGGTGTAAAAATAAACAACCAGCTCACTCTCCATTCACAAATTAGTTCCGTGGTATCCTCTTGTTTCCTCACTCTCCGCACTATCCGCTCCATTTCCCGCTTCTTTTCCCCCCAGGCACTCAAGATCATCATGGCCGCACTTGTGATATCGCGACTGGACTACGCAAACGCTCTCTACCATGGTATCCCCGCGTACAGCTTGCGTAGACTCCAGATTATCCAAAACCAGGCAGCTCGACTGGTGTATGGCCTTCCTCGTTATCACCACTCCACCCCCCTTCTCAGGGAGCTTCACTGGCTCCCTGTAAAAGAACGCTCCCTTTTTAAGATCGGCTGTATGGCCTTTCAGGCCCGCCAGGGCACTGCCCCCGCTTTTATCACTTCACTAATCCATTCGTATGTACCTGCAAGAGAGCTTCGGTCTTCCTCCAAGTCCCTTCTTCAGACCCCTCGCTTCACACGTAAAAAGTGGGGCGGGCCAGCTTTTCCACCCTGGCTCCAACCTTTTGGAACTCTCTCCCCGATCACCTCCGCTCTGCTACTCAGTACCTTCCCTTTCGTAGAGATCTGAAAACGTTCCTCTTCAGCCAGGCTTTCCCTTCTTAAACTCTCCTAATACCTTCTCTTATCCTTTCTTCTGGTCTCTTTCCCTCAGTAGCCAATCCCCCCAGCGCCAAGAAACCGCAAGGTGTACGCTGCGCTCTAGAAATATTTTAAATTAGAAATTAGAAATTACGTCGGGCATCCGTGAAATGTGTATGAGAAGGGCAGAATCTGGATGTATGTCAGGCATCTGTGAGATGTGTATGAGAAGGGCAGAATCTGGATGTGTTCCTGGCATCTGTGAGATGTGTTGGAGAAGGGAAGAATCTGGATTTGTGTCGGGCATCTGTGAGATGTGTGAGAAGGGCAGCATCTGGAATCTAGGTGTGTGTCGGGCATCTGTGAGATGTGTGAGAAAGGCAGCATCTGGCTGTGTGTCAGGCATCTGTGAGATGTGTATGAGAAAGGAAGAATCTGCATCTGTGTCGGGCATCCGTGAAATGTGTATGAGAAGGGCAGAATCTGGATGTATGTCGGGCATCTGTGAGATGTGTATGAAAAGGGCAGCATCTGGGTATGTGTCGGGCATCCGTGAAATGTGTATGAGAAGGGCAGAATCTGGATGTATGTCTGGCATCCGTGAAATGTGTATGAGAAGGGCAGAATCTGGATGTATGTCGGGCATCAGTGAAATGTGTATGAGAAGGGCAGAATCTGGATGTATGTCAGGCATCTGTGAGATGTGTATGAGAAGGGCAGAATCTGGATGTGTGCCAGGCATCTGCGAGATGTGTTTGAGAAGGGAAGAATCTGGATTTGTGTCGGGCATCTGTGAGATGTGTGAGAAGGGCAGCATCTGGCTGTGTGTCGGGCATCTGTGAGATGTGTATGAGAAAGGTAGAATCTGCATCTGTGTCGGGCATCCGTGAAATGTGTATGAGAAGGGCAGCATCTGGATGTATGTCGGGCATCTGTGAGATGTGTATGAGAAGGGCAGAATCTGGATGTATGTCGGGCATCCGTGAAATGTGTATGAGAAGGGCAGAATCTGGATGTGTGCCAGGCATCTGTGAGATGTGTTTGAGAAGGGCAGAATCTGGATGTGTGTCGGGCATCTGTGAGATGTGTGAGAAGGGCAGCATCTGGAATCTAGGTGTGTGTCGGGCATCTGTGAGATATGTGAGAAGGGCAGCATCTGGCTGTGTGTCAGGCATCTGTGAGATGTGTATGAGAAGAGCAGAATCTGGATCTGTGTCGGGCATCCGTGAAATGTTTATGAGAAGGACAGAATCTGGATGTATGTCGGGCATCTGTGAGATGTGTATGAGAAGGGCAGCATCTGGATGTGTCGGGCATCCGTGAAATGTGTATGAGAAGGGCAGAATCTGGATGTATGTCGGGCATCCGTGAAATGTGTATGAGAAGGGCAGAATCTGGATGTATGTCAGGCATCTGTGAGATGTGTATGAGAAGGGCAGAATCTGGATGTGTGCCAGGCATCTGTGAGATGTGTTTGAGAAGGGCAGCATCTGGGGATGTGTCGGGCATCCGTGAAATGTGTATGACAAGGGCAGAATCTGGATGTATGTCTGGCATCTGTGAGATGTGTATGAGAAGGGCAGCATCTGGGGGTGTGTCGGGCATCCGTGAAATGTGTATGAGAAGGGCAGAATCTGGATGTATGTCGGGCATCTGTGAAATGTGTATGAGAAGGGCAGAATCTGGATGTGTGCCAGGCATCTGTGAGATGTGTTTGAGAAGGCCAGAATCTGGATTTGTGTCGGGCATCTGTGAGATGTGTGAGAAGGGCAGCATCTGGAATCTAGGTGTGTGTCGGGCATCTGTGAGATGTGTGAGAAGGGCAGCATCTGGCTATGTGTCAGACATCTGTGAGATGTGTATGAGAAGGACAGAATCTGTGTCGGGCATCCGTGAAATGTGTATGAGAAGGGCAGAATCTGGATGTATGTCGGGCATCTGTGAGATGTGTATGAGAAGGGCAGCATCTGGATGTGTGTCAGGCATCTGTGAGATGTGTATGAGAAGGGCAGCATCTGGATGTGTGGCAGGCATCTGTGATATGTGTATCAGAAGGGCAGCATCTGGATGTGTCAGGCATCTGTGAGATGTGTATGAGAAGGGCAGAATCTGGAAGTGTGTCAGGCATCTGAGATGTGTGAGAAGGGCAGCATCTGCATGTGTGTCGGGCATCTGTGAGATGTCTATCAGAAGGGCAGCATCTGGATGTGTCGGGCATCTGTGAGATGTGTATAAGAAGGGCAGCATCTGGATGTGTCGGGCATCTGTGAGATGTGTATCAGAAGGGGAGCATCTGGATGTGTCGGGCATCTGTGAGATGTGTATGAGAAGGGCAGCATCTGGGTGTGTGTCGGGCATCCGTGAAATGTGTATGAGAAGGGCAGAATCTGGATGTATGTCGGGCATCCGTGAAATGTGTATGAGAAGGGCAGAATCTGGATGTATGTCGGGCATCCGTGAAATGTGTATGAGAAGGGCAGAATCTGGATTTGTGTCGGGCATCTGTGAGATGTGTGAGAAGGGCAGCATCTGGAATCTAGGTGTGTGTCGGGCATCTGTGAGATGTGTGAGAAGGGCAGCATCTGGCTATGTGTCAGGCATCTGTGAGATGTGTATGAGAAGGGCAGAATCTGGATCTGTGTCAGGCATCCGTGAAATGTGTATGAGAAGGGCAGAATCTGGATGTATGCCGGGCATCTGTGAGATGTGTATGAGAAGGGCAGCATCTGGATGTGTGTCAGGCATCTGTGAGATGTGTATGAGAAGGGCAGCATCTGGATGTGTGCCAGGCATCTGTGAGATGTGTATCAGAAGGGCAGCATCTGGATCTGTCAGGCATCTGTGAGATGTGTATGAGAAGGGCAGAATCTGGAAGTGTGTCAGGCATCTGAGATGTGTGAGAAGGGCAGCATCTGCATGTGTGTCGGGCATCTGTGAGATGTGTATAAGAAGGGCAGCATCTGGATGTGTCGGGCATCTGTGAGATGTGTATAAGAAGGGCAGCATCTGGATGTGTCGGGCATCTGTGAGATGTGTATCAGAAGGGCAGCATCTGGATGTTTCAGGCATCTGTGAGATGTGTATGAGTAGGGCGGCATCTGGGTGTGTGTCAGGCATCTGTAAGATGTGTATGAGAAGGGCAGCATCTGGGTGTGTGTCAGGCATCTGTGAGATGTGTATGAGAAGGGCAGCATCTGGATGTGTGCCAGGCAGTGCTGAAAGGATCATTTGAACGGGAGAGCCTGGATGTTTGGCAGCCAGTCGTGAAATTAAATGTGGGGAAGCATCTTTGTGGCAGGCATCTGGATGAATATCAGGCAGTGAAGAACTTACTTGCTGCGAAATATCGGGTTCTAAGTCAGGCACTGGTGAGCCTATTGGAACGGATACATTAGCTTTATGCCAGGTAGATGTGAAATTATTTATAGGGAAATATCTAGCTGTATGTCAGGCAGGTGTGAGGTTTTTGGATTGTTGCACACTGTTATGTGGGACAGGGCAGGCATGCCCTGATATTTTTTTCTACTTTCTCTTCCAAGTTCATTGTTATATATTATTTCGTATGTATTGTGTACGGTTTTAATTAATCTAAACAGTAACATTATTTTTTCAACTGACCCTGATATCTTTAAACTCATCCATGACAGACAACATGTAGTCTAAACTGTTTTTGCAGGTGACATGACTCCGATGGCATCTGACACACAGGAGCACTTGTTAGGCTTGCAAAGACACGCCCCGTGCCTGAGAAGGCTGCAACCTCTCCTGCCAAGCTACTTCCCCAAAGCACCGGAGTCGGAGTGTCATCGGTCTTCACTGATGCCGAGTGGACAGAAAACTTGCGGCGCCGGAGACATCCCCCAGCAGAAGCCGCGGACTTGAACAAGAGATCGCTTCTTCCTCTCTGAAGTCCCGGTACGGCTCTCTTTTCTTTAGATATGTGTTTTGTTTGTGTCTCGCCTGCTGCAGATGGGGTTTGTGGACCTTGCATTGCGGCGCAGTCCCCCGCGCCGAGATCTGATACAGAGAGAGCTGGAAAAACTTCTCGGGAGTGGCTTTGCTCAAATCGAACTCTGCTCTTAAGTTTTCCATTCTGAGTTCGACTTGTGATACTCACATATTAAGTTATCATTCCCCCCACCTCTTCTTCCGGTTGGCTCGCTGCTGGCTTGCCATCAGTGACTGAGATGCTTGAACCACACCCAAGCACAAAATGGTCCCTTTGATCCCCATTTTCTTGGACCTGGCGTTAGCCAAGACCTTTTGGTTTAACTAAAACGATATATTTTAGCTCTGGCATTAGCCAAGATCTTTTGATTGTACTAAAATCTCATACATGTTATAATTATTAATAGAAGTTTTCAGAAAGCTTTGATTTCCCTCTGGTCTGTTGTATCATTCACGTATATTTTCTGCCACTCCACATACAGCACATGGCAATAGGCCAGCCCTCTTCACGGCACACAAGTGTGGGAGGACTCTTTAACGTGTTCGACCATATATCCTGAATTATGCATCTTTAATACCAGACCTGGTCCTCGGTGGAATTATTAGTTACTTCACCGGATGCTTGCATTGAAGACCTACATCGGCTAAAGAAATGCATTGTGTGTTTTTTAACTACAGCTTGAAAACGCAATTATTAATATCGCAAAAGTTAACTGGCAGAATACATCAACCGCACTGAAGGAAAAATAGAGAGGGAACCTTATCATCTTTACCACGTTTTTTCCGGTGTACCGATGGATCTATAACTATTCCCTACAATCCATCTTGTTTAAACAACTTTTGTGTCGTGACTATTTGGTAAGTAATGGGTATTTCCTCCACAACTAGCGTTCCCACCAGTTTCCATTGAAACTCTGTTGCCACATGATATATTACATCTATCAAGAACTTACTAGACCACCATGGCTACTTGACGAAACGCGCGTAGACACAAATTATGTTAGCCATGACCACATTTCTTAATCTTCTAAAATAATATATATGTAAAAAAAGTTTCTATATTATTCTTAAACAATTTTACTATATAAATCAATGTCTGTAATCAACATCATGTTTGATATGCACCAATATGCTGAATTAGGCCATGTATGAATGGATAAGTATGTGTGAATAGTATTAGTAACAACTATATAATCATGTTGCACTTATTGCATAGGCCAAAACTGGAATTGTATATTTACCAAAATTGTCATTAACATCATATGTTCTCTTATTATTTAAAAAAGATCAAATATCTATAAAAATATTTCTTACCAGTACTTGGTTTATAAATATAAAAATAATAAACATTATATTTTTGATACTTTCTCTTTTCTGGTCACATATTGTCTTTGATCATCGTACGTCCACTTTTTACTAATTTCCTAAATGGTTTATTCTCACACAGTAATTCAACCCTGATTTAGGAAATGTATTCAGGGGTACCCCTATTCTGACACATATAATAGGTCATCCCTCTTCAGCCAGTGGGTCACTTCACTGCAAGTGAAGACATGCTCCCCTTTCACAAGAGCAGCATATCACAAAGTATGTCTCTAAAGTGCCAAGGATTACTATGATAATAAGTGGTTTTGGAAAACAAAAAATATTTTTTCTTTTAGCCAATATATTTTTTTATATTGTCATGGGCCCAGCAACTACACCCAATAATACAATTTTACAGGAACCATAACAAAACAAGCACTGACAAAGCCAAAACGCCAGACCTATTGCCTTTGTATTGTCTTTGCCAATGCTTATTTATTCATACACGGTACCCTTCTCGTATATATGTGTCTGCGTTGGAGTTGTTAATTTTAGTCCAAAACCCAGACAGTACTACCAGCTTGGGATCATGCGGAAATGCTCAGGAGTTTGTTTGTTGTTCTGGGCAGATCCATCCATAACTACTACACCTGGTTCTTTGGGGCAAGAAACCCAAAATATATCATTGAAGCAAGCAGTGATAAATACAGTAATTGTGGTGTTGATATAGGATATAAAGAGACTGAAAACACCAAAGGCACTCGGAGAACATACATATAAAGTAATGTATTGCAACATTTATATTTATTTAAATTTCCAAAACCTTCTCAGAGATGACCCCTACCCTACCTACTCTACCAATTTGCAGCGCTTTGTCACTGCTCCCTTAACCTATCTAGGGCAGGGCACGAGTCGGGGGTACACGCGGGCACACAGTGTCCACCCACTCTTTTCACAGGTGGACACCGCCCCCCTGGTAAGAAGTTGGGCCCCACAGAAATATGTTGAACTTGTCACAGTGTAATTTTGAAACACCGGACACGTTCATCAGCTCCTGCACGTTGTCTGCTTTGGATTGCCAGCAGCAAAGTGCAGGCAGCGAGGGGGCTTTTTTTCTCCACCTCCAGCTGGGCAACGATAAAGACGGAAGTTAAGGGGCCATCATGCCTCATTTTGATCGAGTATGGGACTGGAGGCGTCCTGAAACCTCACAAATGAAAATGCAGGGGCGAGAAAACAAAAGCACACAGCTTATCTTTTCACAGGTACTTAAGAGATGCATGCGTTTTACTTAGTTGTATATAAGTGCATGCACCGTAAGAATGTCAGATGGGATGGTCTGTCTCAGTATTTACACAAATAACAATTTAAATAGCACTATTTTATTTATTTTATAGTGCTACACATCCCAATGCAGAGCGTTAGAGCAAGTTACATAACATACACATTATCCATTCCAAATAAATCATGCAAGTGTGTAAATTAATGTACAAGATGTGTTACATGAGACAGGGTTACAAGGTGTATTAGTCAAAGACACTTCATAGTTCACTGTGGTCTACTAGAAGGATTACAATTTACTAACTGCAAGTAACAAAGGAATCTCTGTGTTGTAATCCACTTACATATCTACATAAAACAACAATCTGTGATCTGCATGTTAGATGATATGCTTTGCAGGAGACAACATTTCAAAAAAACGTATTTTATTGCATTTTCAGTTGGCATATGTTATAACATGCACATATCAGAGCATCACTTCCAGTGAGGTCACTTCCTGTGATACCATGTGGACTGTCACTCGTTATGTGCTTTGATAGCATGCGTCATGATGTCACTTAAATACTGCCTGACTTGGTCAGTCCCCCCACTTCTTTTTTTAGGACTGATCTAGAGTTTTGTTCTCCGTGCACGGCGGCTGCTTTTATGTTTAATTTCTGACATAGAAATTGACGGTCTTTTAGTGGTAGGGCTCAAGCGTAGCTTTGGTGGTGGGCACTGCGCACTATAAAGCGGAAGGGGTTCTGAACCTACTTGGCAGTACCCTTTAGTACTCCGCCTCGCCCCCTCTCATCTCCGGGCAGCCACCTGGTATTGACATGCTTGTCATGCAACCTATCGCAGTTTCAAGTGGTTAACCTAACTTCTTTCGACTTTTTTTTTCTTTTTCGGAAACGAGCATCCGGGCCTGCTAGTTTGCTGCTTCTGGCCTACAGACAAGGCAATTAGTACTCCGTACTATATTTTTTCTGTCTCTTGTCTTTTACCTGAATAGATACAAAAATGTTACTGTTTTATTCTCGGGTAAGCATTTTAACCTCCCCAGGAGCATCATTAGGCAACATGTTGCTGCCTGATTTGGACTAACAATAACATGCTTTATTATTTTGAAGCAATGAAAACAACAGTGTTACTATTACATAATTTAATAGTTGACTCAACCATATTGGGATTCCATTCGTCACCTGCAAGACACACTGGGGGCCCTCTCACTGAAATATTTTTGCTCGGTGTTATTACATATCCTCAGTGATAAATAGCATGGGGTTTGGTGCAACGCCTTATACCAAGGTGGGTGAGTGGTGGTGGTACTGTGCAGCATGAGAGTTGTGCCTTTTTAGTACTTTGCAAAACCTCTTGGATTTGAAATCTTAAAAGGTGTTTATTTTTTTTATGCGGAGTGTTCTCAAAAAAAATTCTCCGTTCATTCCATTTGAATTTCAGAAAACGGTGATGATGGCTCTCATCGCCTCGAAGATGGACTATTGTAATGCCCTCTATTTAGGTACCTCCAAATACTTTAAAAAAAATAAACTGCTGTCCCTACAGAACGCTGTAGTAAGGACGCTACTGAAGGCACCCAAGTTCAAACCAATTTCTCATTTAATGTATGGCCTTTACTGGTTGCCGGTGGAGAAGAGGATCCCCTTCAAGGCTTGTGTTTAATCCAAAAGGCCCTTTATAGAGCCATTCTGTCTTTTTTTTCAAAGTCGGCTCTCCTGGTACATGCCCAGCAGAACCTCAGATCAAGCTCTGCATGTATGGTCATGGTCCCAAGAATTAACAGAGCAAAATGGGGCAGAAGAATGCTCCTATACTGTGGTGGGAAGCTATGGAATTACGTGCCTCTTGCACTTCGCTAACAATCCATCTTGCAGCAACTCAGGAAACAGCTGAAGACCGGACTATTCCCACCATAAATTACTGAGCGACACCTAAGATATCCCCTTACACTGATGGCCACCCTGGGTCTTGATCCGTTTAGCGCTAAGACACCCTCGGGTATTGCACGCTTTTATAAAATTACTTCCTTCATACTTCATTCATACTCGGCCGATACTTACCTAAACTTACCATTAGTTGAATACAACATCGCTCCAATTTGCAGGCTTCTGATTGGCCAGCATGTCGTCTGCATGTTGTCTGCTTTCACTTCCTGCTCTGCTTTGGTGTCCATGCCGTGGAGCTTGGCCCAAGTACAGCTTCTGGTCACTGCGCACTAGCTACTACCCAGTGTCCTTCCACTGGCTACTCACTCCCAAGGTACTTTAAAAAAAAATAATTTCCAAATGAGTGCTCAATACGAGTGCATCTGCACGCCATCTTCACTCCTCTCAGCTTCTGGGCATTCTTAAATTATTTGCACTTCTGAACGAGTACTCCATATGAGTGTATCTGCGGCTCTCTGCGGTCCTCCCAGCTTCCAGACATTCTTACATTTATGTTTTTCTTTATGAAAGGTATCATTGTGTTATGGTACTGGCACCATAAGTAAGTAGTGAATTACTAGTTTTATTTGAATGTGAGCAGTTTAATACTCATGTCTGGAGTATGCTGTTTTCAAAATTGAACATATGTAAATAAATAAAAAATGATTCCCGGCATTAAACATTGAGTTACTACGTTCCATGGAGAAGAGCTTAACACGTCACCGGTGTATTTTGCCGAGACGCCCCCACGGATCATAGGCTGAGGGCAGAAACAAAGCAGACCATTCCATAATAGCAGAGCCAGGAAAGTATACGTGTCCATCTGGTGTGTGGATCCAGTTCACTCATACTCTATTAAATGTACTTGTTAGGATCAGTTCTACAAAGTAAATTTCCTTGTTCGAATCAGTTTTCAACACTCTTAGTACCAGGACAATGTGAAACTCGAGCTGCCTTTCTCCCAGCCATGCCACCAGCATCACATTTGTCAGTAATTGGCTGATTATGCCATGAACTGGAAGAGCCTGGTTTGGATTTCATACGCGGGGTTCTCAAAAAGTGCACTGGAGTGTTGCATACAGGCAGTGTTACACTCACGCCCTGCAGCAGGTACCTACTGCCCTTTCCAGACAGACACAGCCCTTCCCCCAGTAAAACAAGCATTGGCAAAGCCAATAGGTTGCATGTCTGCAAAATCTATTGGTTTTGTCAATGTTTTTTTAGACATGTTACACAGTAGCGCAAGCTTAAAGTCAAAAAAGTACTGTGATGTGCCCAGCGATGATCTCATCTTAGTTCTTTTTTAAACTTTAAGACATGCTGCTCAGTAGCTCATGCTGCTGTTTAAAATGTCTAAAAAAACATTGACAAAACCAATCGATTTTGCTCATGCGAAACCTATTGGCTTTGCCGATGCTTGTTCTATAGTGGGCTGCAGTTGAGGTATAAGAACAACACAATAGCTTAGCAGCATACAGCACACCCCAACACAACAATAAAACAATAGCAATACAAGAGAGCACAACAACACATTACAATACTGCAACTAAATAACACAACATACAACGAATCACCACAGCACATCATCACCACACACCACCACCAAAAACACAACACCAGAAAACAACATATCACCAAATCCAGAACACAACAAAACAGCATATTTCAACAATACTTCAAAAGAACACAACACAATATTACTGTTGCCCAATTTAATGGTACCCAACTTACATACCTCGGCTTGACGGAAATCTAAGACTGCCTTTTCAGAATTTGAATTTGTGATTATATTGTTGCATTTTCATCTTATTGAGCCTTCCCGTCTGCATCACAATAACAACCAGAACACAACGAAATACCAACATGGATCTCTCAAACTAACAGTCACCCTTAGAGGAGGCTCCTCCACATGAGCGGAGCAGGCAAACACACATAAATAAAATGACATAATAATGTTATTTTATTTTGCCACCAGCTTGCGCTGTATACAGTGTGAGCATTACGCTGGGGGGCAGGGCTAAATCCTACTATTGTAGGATTACTGCTGTCCCTTTCAGTGCAAATGTCAGGTTGGCCGGCTGGCAACCTATGGCCAGCCCGGCATGCGGGCTGTATATCCCAGCAATGTGAAACAGCCGGTGGATTGCCGGCACAGGCCCTCAGCCTCAAAATGAGCACTGGGTTAGCCTGCTCCCACCAATCCTGGAGCAGCTCCCACGCCGATGAGAGCAGCTCCAGGATTGGTTGGATTTGTGTTCCACTGAAAAGGAAGGAAGTCCTTCCATTCCTGCTCGTGGACGCGGGAAAGAAGTGCCATTCCAGGAGAAATGTGGCATTTATGGTGAGTTTGGCGCCATTGCGCCCCACCATATTTTATAACCGATAGCTGCCACTGGTCACACTCATGGGAGAACTTTGGTAGTCACTGGCCCTACCATAACTAAATTCATCCTGGTTCTTTATCATAAGGTAACGACTGTCAATTCGACCAGCGATATTTCAGGGACCATAAGGGCTAGCAAGATGGTACGAATGGTTACAAAATCAGGGCAACTCCTTGAGCCTGCAAAACCAGTCTCCACAAAGAAGTTTTGAAGGCTAACGGTCTCTTGGTCCTTTTGGGGACTCAGAGATAGGGATACAGGCAACCTAAGAGCACAGTCATAGACAATGCAGGCTAATCCTTCTCTTTGTCAGAAGGTAGTGCAGCATCTCTTCGACCCAGATGCTCTTGTTGCTTACTCCTGGGCAGCTTAGCAGTTGCAACCTTGTTGATCCTTGGGAGCGCTGTATATTCAACTGGCTGTTAAGCTCTCCTCACTTAGGCATTCAGTCAGCTGGGTCTCGTACAGTTTTTCTTTCGATCAAGACTGCGTCTTCGGCCAGGATCTGTCCATCTCCTCGGCAGGTAGGTAGGCTCTTCATCTCTCCACCAGTCACAGCAAAAATGCAACACTGTGGGCTTTCCAGACTTAGCGCTAGTTTGAAGGGGGAATGGCAACCACACAGCGAAGTCCATCCTTGCCTCCACTTGTGCACATTCCATTCTCAGCCACCAGATGACGACTAAAGAATAAACCATGTACTGGCCGAGAGGTCCACTACTTGTACTCTCTCTACATTCTCGTGGCCAAGGCAGGGTGCTGGAGCCTACCATAGGATTTGCTACTTTCAAAAGATTATGGCTCGTCCAAACCTGGAGGAGCAGTATGTCCTTGTTATTGGCCTGATTTTGATGGCTTCTGAGCCCAGGGGTCCCAGTCAAGACGGGGTTGACTGGTTCAGGTGTGATATGTATTGGTCTCTGACTGAAGTCTGCCCCTGCACCCGTAACCAAGGGAGATGAATACAACACAGGAAATAGGGAATTGGCTGTTTCACACCATATAGGGGCAACCTGCGTTGGACGAAGTGAGATCACTGGAAACCTTACTGAACTACCAGACACATGGGTTCATGGAAGGGAGCAGGAAGCATATATGTGGAGGCTGGGACCCCACATTTAGCCAGTTCGACAATCCCACTTACACACAACATGCCTCCTTAGTACATGTCCAAACATGGTGAAGGCAAGGAGCCAAGGTACGGAAAATGGATGGACATTTAACTGAGGAGAGCTAGTACCCCGCTCACAGGGATACAGGTAAAGGTTCCTGTGAGCATCTCACCATAATCTCACAGCCACCACCTCCACTCACCACAAAACCTGGGTTGTCAAGGAGGTAGGCACTCTTTGTCAGCAAGGGGGTGCATGTTGAATGTTCCTCTGACATCCGCACATAGCTGTGATGTCAAGTACGACATGCAGCGCCTCCATTCGGCTCACAAGTTCGCCAAGTTCACTGGAGGAAAGCATTGGGTGAGTTAGAAGTCTCCAAGGACAGGGGTGCGCTGCTTTTCCAATTCATGCAGAGGAATTGCGCCCCAAACCCTTGCTAGATAGTTCCTTATAATAGTACAATGCCAGCTCTTCCTAGAATACTCTGTCATCTAGCATGATTAGCCACTTCCACTTCCTCTGTGTTCCCTCAGTTGGATATATAATAATAGCACTGCATTCCCACAGCCATGCTCACACACTTGGACTGTAGTCTCTCTCTCTCTCCCTCCTGGAGAAAAGAGGCTCAGGATACTATAATATATAAAGTATTTTTTTAATACAATGATATGAAATGAAAACGACATTTTGTGAATTAAAGGCTGAATCTAGAAATTAACCTCAGTACAAATGCAGAGTAATATATGAGGCCTTCCCATCATGCAAGCACAGTCCCATACTCTCTTTTCAAAAGGTTAAGAGTATAAGAACATTCAAAGCATATCAGGCTGCATTAAATACAGTAAATGTAAATCTCCATCCTGCTGCCTGCTCTTGTGTTTGCTGTTAATGAAGAGGTGTTTCTACTGCTAGAGACTGGGGCAAGATGAAGAAGTGGCCGATTTTACATCAGGAAAATAGAAATATCCATTTCATATACATCTGCTTTAATCGTGAATAGTTAAACGGAGGATATTTGTACTGGAATCATGTTTCTCTGATCATAAACAGTATGGGTGGCTTTAGTTGGGGCACCCAATATCCCAGGCTGACAGTGAGCTCAGCGCTCTCCTGGCTGTGCCCAAGACTGGAAAGTAATGCAAAGCAATCCGTACTACTGTGGACTTCTCTGTTTGCCCATCTAGTCGGAAACAGAAGTACATTTTGATATCTGTATTGGACGTTCTTGTCTTTGCATATCCTACCCTGCACAATCCACCAAATTTCTGAAACTTCCGGTTTACAAAATCTTTTGTGGAACAAAATACTGTAAATCAAATGTCGTTCTTCGTGACAATGCATTGAATGTAAATTATCAACATGAAAGGCAAAAAGCGGATTGCTTTGTTGATAATGATGTGGAGGTGTAAGAGAATCAGAATCCATGATTGCCTACATATATCATTCAAATGAGTTGATAAAGGAATATCAGATTTGCAGATGGACAATCTACCTAGATCCGAAATGCACTGAGTTAGTTTGGCCTCCTTCTACATATAAAATCCTACTCCCTGTTCTGCCAAATACTTGTTCATAAGCTCCAAACCCCTATAATAAACGATTACCTGGAAGAGACATTTTGGAACCTGCAGAATTGACAATGTACGTGAACCATTATGGATCCTTATACCACCTTTCAACAACATCCAAATTATGAATATGAGCATAAAAGTTGTCCTTTCCCTCTGGATGAATCAGAGAAGCAATAATAAATACACACTATGACTTATTCAAAATTATTACCACATCACCTTGCAAAGGCCAATGTAAAGAGTTAGAACACTAGTGCTGAGGTCTGGTTAGCAGGCTCACTGCATTCTCAGAGTTGAAAATGACTGATGCCAGCAGCATACGTCCAAAACTTTGGGGGTGATCATGCGAATAAATTAGGGCCTTATTAACGAGAAAGTGATTTAGCGCGGTGCTGCAAGCCATTTTGCTGCACTGCGTCACTTTCAAAGCACAGGGATGCGTCATATCTACAACCAGTGGCAGCTGGTGAACTTTGAAATTGGTAGGGCGTAATGTTAATGTTAAAATGCTCTTTTATAGCGCACGGCTACTCCGAAGTAAGTCCTGAAATATCCTGAATTGTGCGAGGAAGCTCACCAAGTTGGTATACACAAAGAGAAAGGAGTAAAGGGATTTATCCTGGTGTGATTGAAAAGGGTTTAGGAGACAGGGCCATCTTCCCTCTTCAGTGTCCTTTACGCTCTTCTCTTTTGTTCCTTCCCTTCCTCAATACCTCTCTTTCTCTATATGCCGATGCCTCTCCCTACTAGGTAATTGCATTCCTTTTCGTCTTCATCAACATGCCTCCCTCTTCCCTCCATTTTCCTTGCCCAGTATGTTCCCTCTCGCACCCACTGCTTTATAAAGTGTACGGCAGACATGAATAATAACGGCTTGTTGAAAACATAATTCACTGCCCTGAGGCTTCCCTGCAAGCCCCACCTGCCCCCAGCCACTCAAAATTAAGTTATCAGGGCATTTGCAGAGGAGTACTCTATGTTTTAGTTTTAGTTTTATGTAGCGAGGAATCGAACCGAAGGCATTGGAGCGCTTTAGATGAAAACCAGCAACTTTACTCACCGTGACACCGAAGCAATGGTTTAGGGGGTCTTGACCAGTAAATCCAGTCCTGCGTAACACTTGCTCACTTTGCCACTGGATTCAAGCAAGCCGGGCTGAAGACGGCTGTAATGCCAGAAACCGGTCCTCTGAAGCTTGTTTCCGGTCCAGGGAAGGCATGGCTTGGCAGTTCGGGCTGGACTGTTCCCATGAGGCACAGGGTCAGACTGATTTGCATATAGCCATGTCTGAACTGGGGTGGCAGAGTGGGCTAAAGAACAGTGATGGATCAAATCCAGATCTTTTGACTGGGTGTGAGTGTTTGATTGGTTCAGATGCTCCATCCATCACCACCCCCTTTTGTACTGCGTTGGCCGCCATAAGTGTGGCAGGGTATGCTCAGACGTGAGTCCCTTGCTCATTTTGCCACTGGATTCAAGCAAGCCGGGCTGACGACGGCTGTAATGCCAGAAACCGGTCCTCGGAAGCTTGTTTCCGGTCCAGGGAAGGCATGGCTTGGCAGTTCGGGCTGGACTGTTCCCATGAGGCACAGGGTCAGACTGATTTGCATATAGCCATGTCTGAACTGGGGTGGCAGAGTGGGCTAAAGAACGGTGATGGATCAAACCCAGATCTTTTGACTGGGTGTGAGTGTTTGATTGGTTCAGATGCTCCGTCCATCACCACCCCCTTTTATACCCCCTGCGTAACACTACAGCATGACAAACACCAGCATAAGCATACTAACAGTCGCGGACGGCATTACAGGCGGGGGGGTTGGAAATGGGGTCGCACTCGCGACGACCTGAGGGGATGAGGGGGGAGGCGGGAGGGGTTTGGAAACAACAAATATATTTAAAATAAAATAGTAAACTTACCGTCCGGACTGCGGAGACTCCGTCCCGACTCCCGCCGTCCTCGTTTTCAAGTCCTGCAGCACGTCATCAGGAAGGCGGCGCGGCAGGCAGCCTCCCTCTCCACCGCCGCGCTTTTGATTGGTGCGGCCGGCTGCCCCAGGCTACGCCATTTTCTCTCTGTATGCTGCTGCAGCATACAGAGAGAACAGGGAGAGTGAGTGGGTGGTGTTACTCGACGGCAGGGTTGAGTGGCTTGGGGGAGTGGCTTTCCCACTGTCTGTTTGGGCGACCACTCCCCCCTGCCCTCGAGTAACACCCACACTCTAAACCAGGAAGTTCTGCTTTCTCGCCGTGCGAGAAGGCAGAAACAAATGGTAGTTATATTATGGCAATAACTACACTACCATTTGTTTCTGCCTTCTCGCACGGCGAGAAAGCAGGGGGGGCGGTGCCCAAACGCCCCCATGGAGGAACTGCCACTGTCTAGGGAGGAGGTGTGGCGCCGCGGCCAGGGCGACTGACGCTGGAATCTGGGGACCACGGTTCGATCCCCGGCTCCGGCGGCAGGTTAGCCCAGCACCATGTGACTCTGGGCAATAGCTTGCTTAATCTTCCCGACGGCCCCCAGCGCCTAGAGACCCTAACGGGTGATTGTGCGCTATACAAATGTGGATTATTATTATTATTATGACTGATCCCTCTGCTCCCCCCTGCGCTGGCACACAATTGGTGCAATGCGCCGACGCACTATGGTGAAGGGTGCCTGCATTGTGGAGAGATTGTTTTTGTGGAGGGAAGGGATTCCTCTTTCTATCTGTGTCTATGTGTGCTGCATATTGCATCAGGCATAGGAGGAAGGAAATAACGAGGAGAAATTAAAACATTTCTCCTTGTTGCGCCTCCCTACGTTGCCTCTCGGGAGGCATAGAATTCTGTAGAATTTCCAGGTTTACGATTTCTCATAAATCTGGGAATGTGTCGGGTTCCATGGGTGTTGTGTGGGACCACCCACAGCAACACCCATTAAGCTCCCCTTTCACGCAAAGTGCTGCGTGAAAAGGGGCCGTATTGGAAAGGAGACAAAAATACATGCAGGGTGTCTTTACGTTTCCTTGTAAATATGGGGCAGCAAAATGCGCCGCCGGTGTGTCATAAAAAGTGACGCACAGGTGGTGCAAGGAGCTTGTTAATATGCCCCTTAGAGTTTAGGTGACAGATATCCCGTCCGCCATATTACAAGTACCATTGGCTATAACGCACCTGTAATACAGCAGACGGGATATCTGTGACATTCGTGACGAAGTAACCCATCTGCCGAACTCTAAATCAGGCTCTCAGTACTTTCTCGTAGATGGGGGGAAAAGCAAATGGGTGAGAGAGGAACACAGAGTAGGTGGGGAAGAGACACACAAGAGGGGGACAGCTAGAAAACACATGCACTCTTGTGTCATGCTTAAGCCAAAAGTAATTCTAAAAGTGAGTAGTGTAAGGACACAAGGTGCAGGCACATAAACAATCGCCCCTGCAGCGGAGGCACCCTTGCAACATGGTACTAGGGTGACTGTGCTGGTGCTAGGCAGCTTTATTAGTCCCAGTGCCAGGGGAAACACAGGGGTGTGCTGTATTTTTGTAAATGTGGTGCCTCCCTGCATTTTAAAGATGTGTGAGCACAGCGTTACCAATTTTGGCGTAACACAGCGCTCCAACATTTAGATGTAAATATCCCCCTTAGTTTTTGGTGCTGCCCCAGTCTTGTAAATATGGAGCAGCGTCAAAAAGTAATGGGTGTTGCATTGGAACGCCCACTGCAACTCCCAATGCACACACCTTAAATGCTAAGTAAAGCACGAAAAGGGGTCTTATTTGCAAGGCTTAGCACCGCTTTGTAAATAAGAGATGGGTATATCGCCGCCAGAATGTAGCTAAAAGTGACGTTCTGGTGGCGATATCCCCTGGTAAATATGCCCCATTGTCTCTTAAACATGTGGGTAGTGGACAACATAACTACATGCAAAGTTCAAGCCATACTAAGTCAAGTACAGACCCTGCTATAAGCGAGGGAGCACGAGCAAGCATTCAACATCGCGTTTGCAAGAATCACAGGGCAATTTGGGCAGTTTACTATTCACCCAATACTCTCCTGAATTTTCGTACCCATAGAAAGTTATAAGTTCCAGAAAATATAATGATCTACGTTCTTGTAAGTGAGTTCCTAAAGCTGCAACGGTCTAGGTTTTTTCTCTGTGCATCTGTACAGGTACGACTAGTGTAACCACATTAACTGCACATTTGAGGTTTTAGGTGTGTCTGTTTTAGATACGACTCTGAAAGTGCACGAGCCAAGCCTTTCTTGTGTCAAAGGATATTTACTGCGCCACACACAATGAAACGCAGTAGAAAAGTCACGGCTGGAATTCAATGCTGCGATAGGCCTCTCCTCAGTTACATTTGCTTTCCTTTTTTTAAATTCATAAGAGTTGAAATCAACACACAAAATCTATCACTTGGTGAAACATTTTTTTAAGAAAGGGACCATTTTCACATGTAAAATAGGGATTCGTTCTTGGGAAGAGGTCTCTTGTGACTTTGCAAAATATGAAATACGTGGCGAGTTTTCATCTGTCTGTGTAAAACCCAGGTGTGGAAAAGTGGGTTTTCATAGTGCACTGTCGAGGGGTGTCAATGAAAATGGTGTGAACTCCAGTTATGAATTTGAAGTACTCACTAACATTTGCAACGTCTTTACCAAACTCGGTTGTCCTTTCACCAGGCGTTATTGCTTGGAAAGTTGGTCTACATTAGCAATTTTTAAAGGGAATGTAGGAAAATGAAAGTCTTCACAATTAAAACTGTTTTCTATGAGAGTAAAAAATAATCTCTAACATCTTACAGTAAACCTCCCAAGGAAAGTTTGTCACAATATCGACAATTCACCTAGGTTACGGCAAACAGGCATGCTCGAGGGTAACAGACCATATTTTAAAAAAATGCCCACACCAAGATAATGCACACATATGTTGATTCCGTCAAGCACTGATATAATCATTTTTTATTTGAGCTTTAAAAAAATATAGGTTCAGTCCTTAAATGACTGCTTAAAAATGTTAAGTCTAATACATATTTTATTTTAAATCACAGTTTAACCTTAAAAATAATGTAAAAGGTGCTTTTCACCATTTTGTGCTTAATCAAGTGGCTGCTATTGAGGAGGTTTCTAAGTGCTCATACGAAACATTTAATTCCAAAGAGAAACCCAGTTTTGTCATGTAAAACAACTCTCCACTGAAGAAAAACAAGGTTTTCTTGTAAAGCCCTCACCCACCAGAGGTACCCCGATTCGCAGCAGAACGGGATGGACCCGGTGATGAAGCATGCCACCAAGCGGTAACCCTGGTGAGTGAGGGTTTTAGAAGAAAACCTTGTTTTTCTTTAGTGGAGAGTTGTTTTACGTGGCAGAACTGGGTTTCTTTTGGAATTAAATTCTTGTTGAGGAGGTCGAACCCAGTATATACTCTTACTCAACCTCTCTTTTTGATACTCATGCGAAACAGGCCTTCTGCCTGCTAATAAAGGTAAGGACACTAAAATGGTAAACACAAACAATATTCAATAGTTATGGTAAATATTTATATTAAAGAATGCTTTTTTTTATTTTCAGTTTTAAACATACTGATGGCTCTCTTTTTAGAAAAAGAGTGCTTTGGAATTGAAACATATTGGATTAGAACAATGTTTATTTTTTAAAGAAATTATTTTACAATGTAACTGTTTTAAAGGTGTTCATGTTTTACAGAAACTATATACATTATTTTAGTATTATGCTTCTAGAACAAATTCTAATATTAAAAGAAAAAACATCTGAAATAAGTTGTACTTTGTGTTAAGGTAGATGTTGTTTTTTACATTTAAAACAATATAATTTTTGAGAATTAATGAATATAACTCATTTCTTGGTAGTATCAGGAAGTATAATCTTTTAAAAAAATATAATGAAGGCTTTTTAGAAAATCACAGTTTTTAAATTTAAATCAAAGACAAATGTGAAAATCAAGTTTTTTTCCAGCATAGAAATAAAACAACTCTTCAATAATAAAACGTACTGTATTTAATTTTTTTTATAGACATCAACCTAAAATGCCAAAAACACAATTTTATTAAAAAAGAACAGCACGAGAGGCGTGGCTTGCAGCCGAGCATGGCGGCAGCATAGAGGACGAGCTCCGTGATTAGAGCAGCCTCTCCTTCTATCCGCATATACATCCGGACCACTATCTACCTCTGTGGGGGTCCACCTGCGACCTGAGACCGGGCGGGCTTGACGGCGGGGGCTCCGGTGGCGCCTACGACCCGAGAGAGCGAGCGTTCCCCGTGCTTCCAAGAGGCCTACGCGCCGGTGCGGATCCAGGGGCTCAGGTGACATCTCGCCCCGACAGGAAGTCCGAGGTGCCGGGACGGACAGAACCGGAAGCTCCCTGTGGACAGACAGCAGACCGTCACCGAGCGGGCAATCAGCCGTGGTGACAGCAGCGGACCCCCACCACGCAGAGCAAACAGACTCCGGGACGGGGGCGGCTTGGACGGCGGCTGACCGGCGGAGGACGGTTGGAGACGCTGATAGCGCGTCATTGCCTTCGCGCCTGATACCCGGTGAGCGCAGCGTGCAAGAGCTCCTGACATTCACTGCGTCCTCGGCTGGGGGCGCGGGGGCCGCTTGTGCACTGACGAGCCCCGGTGAGCGGACCACGAACCTCGCGGACGGCCCAGAGCCGGGGAAAGGTGCCAGACGGAGGGGTGCGGTGGTCGAGACGCGGGCAAGGAGCATCCCCATCACTCGAGGGCACAGTTACCATACCGCCACGTGCGGCACACCGACTACCACGATCTCCCCGAGGCCTACCGCTCCCGGCGCATCTTTGGGGTCCCATTGGGCGGTGCCCCACCACGTGGCTGTGAGAGAGTGCGGACGACCCGAGCATTACTGGGCCACTGCCAGGGGCACGCGCCTGTGGACATCGAAACGGAGTGCGCCGCAATTCACGGCCCTACAGCTGAGTAGCAGAAATAATCAAGCCGAAGTCGCCAACCACTTCGGAGACACTTGTGGGGGACGCACGTCCCACAGACCGTCGTGATGGCCGGGAAAGGAACCAGAGGGGGTGCAGCACAAACCCGCCTCGAGAAATACGCTTATAATAAAGGGGCGTCCTCACCGCCAGAAGGGCAGCAATCCGGCCGGAAAACAGCGGATGGGGCAGGCGAGAGCCCAAAGGCAACGTTGGATGATGTGATGCGCACCTTGATGCAGGTCCAAACCACAGTGGGCTCCATTTCCACAGAAGTCACGTTGCTGAGAGCGGACCTTCACAAAATCTCAGAAAAAGTGGGCTCACTGGAGGTGGTAACGAAATCGCTGATTGAAGATGTGTCGGAGTTGCAGACGGCAATGGAACGTATCACAGCAGAAAACAAAGCGTTAAAGGAGAAGCTGGACGACCAGGAAGGGAGGTCAAGGAGGAACAACATAAGGATCTTGGAGTTCCGGAATCGGAGGGCAAGGAGGCGATGGATTTATTCGTCGAAGAACTGATCAAAACTGAACTCAAACCCAAGGGCCTGTCGGCGTTCTTTTCAGTGGAAAGAGCGCACAGGGTGCCGGGGGGCAAGCTGCAACTGGGGGCCCCTCCGCGACCCATCCTGGCTCGCATGTTTAACTTTCGTGACAGGGACGCCATTTTGCAGGCGGCCCGGCGCTCCCCTTCGATCAAGATACAAAATGCGACTCTTGCCTTCTTTCCGGACTACACAGCGGAGGTCGCGCGCCGCCGGAGAACGTTCCTAGATGTTAAACGAGAACTGAGATCACAAGACATTCCGTACTCCATGATTTTCCCGGCCAGACTGCGGCTAGTCGTGGAAAATAAGACTTGGTTCTTTGACACCCCTGAGATGGCGCGAGAATGGCTTGATGGATAGAGTAGTAAAGACGAGCACTAACTGCACCGCGGAGGGTCGCACGAGATCGCTGACCCCAGACCACACAAGAGGGGAGCGCTCGCCGAGATCAGATAGAGGAGAGAAGGACTCTGACACGGGGCAATAGTCACCCGATGATTGGGGTCGGTTGGCGCACGGGGTGGACGCCTGAGAGACTGCCTTGGATATCGGGCGCAGGACCCACGAGAGGAGCACGAGAGGCCGCCGATCATGGGACATTCCTCACCTCAACGAGCAAGTATTGAATTTAAGTTGGGGGATGAGCACTCTGCTAGGTTGGGGGGGCGGACAGTTCTGAGTCCGCTTGGCATGAGGGCAGGGAGGGGGGTTGTTCAAGAGGGATTGAGTTTACAAGTGTACACCTTGATACAGGGGGTTGTTGAATGTTTAATGCAAAATGAAGGAACACACTGCGAGATAGCTCTGCGCAAGGACACTGTCATTTCCCGTTACGTGTATAGGAATTCCCTAGTGGCGGTCATGATGGCTGCACTCCGAATTGCACCATGGCAAGAGTTATAGTTCGGTTCATAAAATATAAAAGTGAGAGTCACTGATACTTACAAATGGTATTTCTTTGACTGTATAGACTACTCCGATATTGTTGCTGCCGGACCGCTGGTTGTCGGCTGAATAGCTGTGTAACATAATGCATAACGTATAACTGGAAATGTAGCCGGCCTCCGGGTTGTAGGCGAATTGAATGTACCGATGTCAATGGTTAATAAAACTCTTACGAACCAAAAAAAAAAAAAAAAAGAACAGCACATGCTGCGTTCAAAGAATAAATGTTTTGAAAGTGAATTTGTTTAAATATTGTAAATACAACAGGTATAGATCATTGAAGAAAATACAAATTGTTTCCTATGCAAATAGAAACAGGATATCACAAACATCAACAACGCATCAGTATAATTATCATTTTTTCCCCACCATTTTGGGAAAAAGAAGCCTACTATCAACAGCCAAAATAAAATTCACAACCAAAGGACTAGACACTCTAAACACCAACAAAAATAAAATGTATGATTTTAAGCATGGGTTAGAAGAGTAACAGCCTTAATGGTGTCATGCTTATATGCCAAGAGGTACAGGCAATGTATTGCCCACATGGGGTTGGTAATAAACCACTATGACTATAAATAGTCCTGTGGAACACCTGAGAGGAAAGAAGACACTACCTACTAAAATAGACACATGGTTGAATTGGCTACCACAAGCCCACAAGCCACCATAAATTTGTTGAATGATTGACAGCATTGATCTCCAAGAGGACGGATGTGAAAAAGAGGGAGGCAGTTTTGATATATTTAATAAGCTGTTACATAACTTCATAATTGGGATGCATTGTATCCAAAGGAAGAAATATTTTAACTCAGTAATGTCACCCTGTGTTGACTGTCATGACTAAAATAGCAATAAAAATTGTTAGAATAAAAATGTATTAAACAAATTCTAACTAAACCAAAATATTTCTAAATTAACATTTTCATTTCCAAACTGGGTTAGCTTGAAATAAAAACAATATTCTTTAAACTTTTCACAAATTACAAGGAAAACACATCAAATATAATTTACATTTAAAAAAATCAATTTAAAAAAAAGTATTTTCTCTTTTTTTTTCAGGGCATCACCACATGAAAAACAAGATGGAGAACATGCCATTAGCCACATATGTCGAGTCTGAGAGGCAACATGGTATTAAAGTACAACAGGTATGTTTATTGTAATTACAGGAATACTGAACCTAGGACTCACTGGATGTGCATTAATTACCACTCAACCTTTGGCAGAAGCAGAGAGATTATGGTTAGAGATCGAACTGAAAAACATATAGAACATAATCACTCTGCCTCTGCAACAGATTTAGGGCCTGATTACAAATTTTGGCGATGCAAGGCCAGGTGGCTTGCCACTGCCACACCCACACGCTGCCAAGAGTCGCTGCTGCCTGCCAGACTACACGTTTTTTGTACTGTGGCAGCCCCGCAGTGATTCTTTTTAAAAGGCTCATTGCAAGCCTAAAACAGCACAGCTGTGGGAATACCAGTGCGCGTTCCTGCACGGGAAGAAATGCACCATGTTGTGCAATTCTTCCTGTGTATGAACTGGGGGTGCAGAAATACAAGGGGGCACATGTGCCTCCTTCATGCACACCCGTGCACAGCACAAGAGGGGCCCTACCTTTCTTTATTCATGACAAGCCTTTTCATGTAGGAAGAACCTCCATAACAGCGCTGGCGGTGAGGAAAGTCGTAACATGGTTGGAGGTGCCTCAGGGCACCACCAAGCATATTGCTGCCCTCAGACTGCCGCGGGACTGCCAGGGAACAGTGGTTCCCTGGAAGCAGTGGCAGTCCGACCGCCAAAGTCCTAATAGGACAGTCGGACTGCCAATGCAGCGGTGCTGGGCCGCCATCACGGAGCCCCCGTGAATCTGGCAGTCCTTGGACCACTAGACTCGTGATTAGGGCCTGATTTGTAAGAGGCACAGTTCAATAGCTGAAAACAATAGCAAGCGCCTCTAGTAAGCTCTCTGAATGTTTACTAAGAGACGTATCTACAAATATTCCTCCACACGTTGCCTGTCAACGACCGACTGTTCCGAATTTAAAAAGAATGGTAAATCGTAAGAGATAGGTGAGTAAATCTTTTCAACTATTCAATGGCTGTATATTACATTTTAATGTATCCTACCTTTACTCGTCATCTTTTTTAAAGTCATGGTAATTTGTTAAGAACCATTTACCAAGTCTTCCCAAAAACCCACACTCTTTTAAATTTCTACAAAATCCTTTCAAATACCAGACTAACAACCACATATGGTTATGCAAGAGTTAAGAAGCAAAAAATAGGTAAATTGTTCATTGTCTCTTTTCACCAAAGACTGCAACTTAAAAAAATCCTGTTTTAAAAAAAGCATTAAAATGTTTAGAAAAAAACCATTAAAAATATGCATTAATAAAACAAATGAATAATACTTTTTTTTACATGCATCATCAAAAAAAGTTTCCTTTTAATAAAACAAAATATAAGTTAGGAAAAAAGATTTTTTATTAATTTGCTTCACTGTGCGTGTAGTCTCTAGAAACATGTGAAGGACGATTCTAACTACACATAAAACTCTCATAGCCTGTCCTTAAAATAAACAGTGCTCTATAGCTGCAAAACTCCGTCCTGCTCAACTAACTCCAGCTGAATGTCAAAAACAATGCATCAACCAAATTTACATAACATAATGGCTGCGGTTGCTGAAATAAAATAAGGACTATATTCTCCACATACTTATATGGGAAACCATAAGAAAATAAAAAATAAAAAATTGCAATTTCTTTGTTGAAAATGTTTAATAAATATCTTAATAAATGTACAATCAAATGTATCATAAAGATAATTTACTTTTCAATCATATAAAATTATTAGCATTTCTATATTTCTAAAAATATAACAAAGTATTTATAATTGAGAATGTTTGTTTTCCTAATTATTCTAATTGTTAGTATATCAAATACATTTCTTTACTTGAATCATAGTCTGCTAATTGATAAAAGTAAAAACACCGTGCCTTTCCCTTTTTTATGATGATTGTAAATTATTATTTTTTTTTTAGCAGTTTTATTAATTTTAAAATAGGTTATTAAATATTGAATACACTTAAAATATTTCCAAAACACTAATAGTAATTATGATTCATGAGTATTAATAATATCCCCATCCTATTTCGTATTACCCTTACATCCTGCACCTAAATGTTTTTTCTAGTAATATTACAATTTTAATACATTTTAATTGTTGGGTAAACCACTAGACTCGTGATTAGGGCCTGATTTGTAAGAGGCACAGTTCAATAGCTGAAAACAATAGCAAGCGCCTCTAGTAAGCTCTCTGAATGTTTACTAAGAGACGTATCTACAAATATTCCTCCACACGTTGCCTGTCAACGACCCACTGTTCCGAATTTAAAAAGAATGGTAAATCGTAAGAGATAGGTGAGTAAATCTTTTCAACTATTCAATGGCTGTATATTACATTTTAATGTATCCTACCTTTACTCGTCATCTTTTTTAAAGTCATGGTAATTTGTTAAGAACCATTCACCAAGTCTTCCCAAAAACCCACACTCTTTTAAATTTCTACAAAATCCTTTCAAATACCAGACTAACAACCACATATGGTTATGCAAGAGTTAAGAAGCAAAAAATAGGTAAATTGTTCATTGTCTCTTTTCACCAAAGACTGCAACTTAAAAAAATCCTGTTTTAAAAAAAGCATTAAAATGTTTAGAAAAAAACCATTAAAAATATGCATTAATAAAACAAATGAATAATACTTTTTTTTACATGCATCATCAAAAAAAGTTTCCTTTTAATAAAACAAAATATAAGTTAGGAAAAAAGATTTTTTATTAATTTGCTTCACTGTGCGTGTAGTCTCTAGAAACATGTGAAGGACGATTCTAACTACACATAAAACTCTCATAGCCTGTCCTTAAAATAAACAGTGCTCTATAGCTGCAAAACTCCGTCCTGCTCAACTAACTCCAGCTGAATGTCAAAAACAATGCATCAACCAAATTTACATAACATAATGGCTGCGGTTGCTGAAATAAAATAAGGACTATATTCTCCACATACTTATATGGGAAACCATAAGAAAATAAAAAATAAAAAATTGCAATTTCTTTGTTGAAAATGTTTAATAAATATCTTAATAAATGTACACTCAAATGTATCATAAAGATAATTTACTTTTCAATCATATAAAATTATTAGCATTTCTATATTTCTAAAAATATAACAAAGTTTTTATAATTGAGAATGTTTGTTTTCCTAATTATTCTAATTGTTAGTATATCAAATACATTTCTTTACTTGAATCATAGTCTGCTAATTGATAAAAGTAAAAACACCGTGCCTTTCCCTTTTTTATGATGATTGTAAATTATTATTCTTTTTTTTAGCAGTTTTATTAATTTTAAAATAGGTTATTAAATATTGAATACACTTAAAATATTTCCAAAACACTAATAGTAATTATGATTCATGAGTATTAATAATATCCCCATCCTATTTCGTATTACCCTTACATCCTGCACCTAAATGTTTTTTCTAGTAATATTACAATTTTAATACATTTTAATTGTTGGGTAAACCACCAAAATCCCCTTTATTTTATTTTTAATATTTATACAAAAACTATACTCCTAAAATAAAAAAACGTGTTTGCAAATATTTAATAAATATATTTTATATCTTTGTTGAAATTATAACATATATTGATTAAATAAATTATACATTTTTAATTCTGTTGTTTTGATTTTAATATCTGAGTATAAATACAGTCCCTACCCTTACATCTGCTCTGAAATTGGTCATAGGTAATTTAAAAAACTAAATAAATTTTAATTGGGTGGGTAAACCCCCAAATACTCTATATATCATTTATAATAATTCCAAAAAATATGTTCCTAAAAATAATTAATTTCTTCATATATTTTTTAAATATACATATTTTATTTTTATTTTGTAATCATAACATATTTTGAATATTGAAAATATGAATGTCTGAAACTCTAGTATTCAATTTAATACCTGAATATTAATACACTCCTCCCAGCCTATTCACCTATACACCCATTATCCAACTCCGAAACTTTTGAAGTAATATTAAAAATTTAATTAAATTGGGGATAACGTCCCAAAACCCCCTTTGTTTTATGTATAATAATTTCAAAAACTATACTCCTAAAAATTGTATTTAAAACTACCAGTTAAAAAAGTTAATTTTTAATCCTAAAATGATGTGACTTTTTTATATGTATATATATATACCCCTTTATGACGTACAAATAAAAATGAACAACATTCAGGTCTCTTGCAAGTCCTTTTCCATCCTTACTTTATCCTTTTGTCACTGTTTTCCTGCATTTCTATTCCTCCTTCTTTCTCTCTTTTCTGCCTTTCTCCGTCTTGCTATGAGTCCTCATATGACAATGAAAAATGTGTTCCCGTCCCCAGAAGTGAGTACCAGTGCCCATGACTTGCCACAAATAAGGATTGCTTAGAACCTTCAAAGCAACTCTTCCTTTGGTTCTGACAGATTGTCACAAGACCATTCGACAGACAGCAATTTATGTTGCAACTGGACAATGGGAACTCATTGTAGATAGGGCTCTCATGGTACCCGTTTAGGAAACTTAGGAAGCTGCAGTCCATATTACCTGTAAATCGTAGAAGGCAAGACATACTATCCCACCGAGCTGTGGTACCGTACTGCCTCCACATCTCAAATGCTTATGCATGCGTCAGAGAAATATACAACCAAAATATCACATTCTTTTTGATGCCTATATGGACATTATCTGCAGCCACCAAAGATTAGACGAATAAGAGCAGGCGACCTTACTCTCAACCAAGGTATAGAATCAACTGCCATTAACGAGCAGAAGTAAATAAATCCACATAATGTGCAGGAGAAGGATGAAGTCTTAGCTCTTCACCTGCTCTACTGACTGGAGGTCCAAAGTATAAAATTGCAAATTAGAACTAGCTGTCCTCGGATGTCATTCTTTCAGTATTCTACCTGTTTTGTTTAGCGCGGAGAGGTATTTTGGGCTGGCAACAGCTCCACAATTCTTTTAAATGAAAACATTCTAATCCTGACTTTTGATATTTCTAGCAAACCCCTTAAAATCCTGATACCTCATACTATAACTAGATGTGAAGCAAACAAGAACAAGCATTGGAAATACAATAGGTCTCGCATGAGGAAAGTTTGAGTGATTGGTATTGTAAAAGACACTTTTTTTTATTTATGTGTTGGTTTTGAAAATAGCAAAATTAATAGCTTTGTCAGTTACAATGTCAATAGTTTTACCTTTCGCAAATGTGACACCTATAGCATTTGTAATGCAACGTGTGTTGTATTTACGTGACTTAGATGTATTGATATTACAAATAACAATGGCTTTTAATTTTGTAAATAATTATTACTTAAATAAAATTTATTGTAATTTATAATGGCAATAGCTTAAACGTTTGTAAATAACTTTTGTGAAGATTATGTTCAGTGTATTTTATTGTGACGAAAATCCAAGAACATTGCATTTGCACCCACACAAACACAGAGCCACACACACACACACATATAGATGTGGTTGTGGTGGATCTGGGGGATATGGTGGTGGTGGATATGGTGTGGTGGTGATGATGGATGTGGTGGTGATGGTGGTGGATGTGGGGGTGGATGTGGTGGTGGATGTGGTGGTGGATGTGGTGGTGGATGTGGTGGAGGTGGTGGACGTGGTGGTGGTGGAAGACGCGGTGGTGGTGGATGTGGTGGTGGTAGACGTGGTGGTGGTAGACGTGGTGGTGGTGGATGTGGTGGATGTGGTGGTGGATGTGGTGGATGTGGTGGTGGATGTGGTGGTGGAAGTGATGGTGGTGGGTGTGGTGGATGTGGTGGTGGTGGATGCGGTGGTGGATGAGGTGGTGGATGTGGATGTGGTGGTGGTGGATGGGGTGGTGGTGGTGGATGCGGTGCTGGTGGCGGTGGATGTGGTGGTGGTGGATGCGGTGCTGGTGGTGGATGCGGTGGTGGTGGAAGTGGTGGTGGATGTGGTGGAGGATGTGGTGGTGGATGTGGTGGTGGATGTGGTGGATGTGGTGGATGTGGTGGTGGATGCGGTGGATGTGGTGGTGGATGTGGTGGGTGTGGTGGATGTGATGGTGGATGTGGTGGTGAATGCAGTGGTGGTGCATGTGGTGGATGTGGTTGTGGTTGATGTGGTGGATGTGGTGGTGGATGTTGCGGTGGATGTCATGGTGGATGTCATGGTGGATGTGGAGGTGATGGTGGATGTGGTGGTGGATGTGGTGGTGGATGCGGTGGATGTGGTGGTGGTGGATGTGGTGGTGGTGGAAGTGGTGGTGGATGTGTTGTATAGGGTGGTGGATGTGGTGGTGAATGTGGTGGATGTGGCGGTGGATGTGGTGGATGTGGTGGTGGATGCGGTGGATGTGGTGGTGTTGGGTGTGGTGGATGTGGTAGTGGATGTGGTGGTGGATGTGGTGGTGGATGCGGTGGTGCATGTGGTGGATGTGGTGGTGGTGGATGTGGTGGTGGATGTGGCGGTGGATGTCATGGTGGATGTGGAGGTGGATGTGGAGGTGGATGTGGTGGTGATGGTGGATGTGGTAGTGGATGCGGTGGATGTGGTGGTGGATGCGGTGGATGTGGTGATGGTGGATGTAGTGGTGGTGGGTGTGGTGGTGGGTGTGGTGGATGTGGTGGTGGATGTGGTGGTGGATGTGGTGGTGGATGTGGAGGTGGATGTGGAGGTGATGGTGGATGTGGTGGTGGTGGTGGATGTGGTGGATGTGGTGGTGGTGGATGTGGTGGTGGAAGTGGTGGTGGATGTGGATGTGGTGGTGGATGTGGTGGATGCGGTGGTGGTGGATGCGGTGGATGTGGTGGTGGATGTGGTGGTGGGTGTGGTGGATGTGGTGGTGGATGTGGTGGTGGATGCGGTGGTGGATGTGGTGGATGTGGTGGTGGATGTGGTGGTGGATGTCATGGTGGATGTGGTGGTGGATGTGGTGGGGGATGCGGTGGATGTGGTGGTGGTGGATGCAGTGGATGTGGTGGATGCGGCGGTGGTGGAAGTGGTGGTGGATGTGTTGGATGTGGTGGTGGATGTGGTGGTGGATGTGGTGGATGTGGTGGATGTAGTGGTGGTGGATGTGGTGGTGGATGTGGTGGTGGATGTGGTGGTGGATGTCATGGTGGATGTGGAGGTGGATGTGGTGGTGGATGTGGTGGTGATGGTGGATGTGGTGGTGGATGTGGTGGTGGTGGATGCGGTGGATGTGGTGGTGGTGGATGCGGTGGTGGTGGTGGATGTGTGGTGGTGGTGGTGGATGGGGTGGTGGATGTAGTGGTGGTGGGTGTGGTGGTGGTGGGTGTGGTGGATGTGGTGGTGGATGTGGCGGTGGATGTGGCGGTGGATGTGGCGGTGGATGTGGCGGTGGATGTGGTGGTGGATGTGGTGGTGGATGTGGAGGTGATGGGGGATGTGGTGGTGGTGGTGGATGTGGTGGATGTGGTGGTGGATGTGGTGGTGGATGTGGTGGTGGATGCGGTGGTGCATGTGGTGGATGTGGTGGTGGTGGATGTGGTGGTGGATGTGGTGGTGGATGTGGTGGTGATGGTGGATGTGGTGGTGGATGTGGTGGTGGATGTGGTGGTGGTAGATGCAGTGGATGTGGTGATGGTGGATGCGGTGGTGGTGGTGGATGGGGTGGTGGTGGATGTAGTGGTGGTGGGTGTGGTGGATGTGGCGGTGGTGGGTGTGGTGGATGTGGCAGTGGATGTGGTGGTGGATGTGGTGGTGGATGTGGTGGTGGATGTGGTGGTGGATGTGGTGGATGTGGTGGTGGTGGATGCGGTGGTGGTGGTGGATGGGGTGGTGGTGGATGTAGTGGTGGTGGGTGTGGTGGATGTGGCGGTGGTGGGTGTGGTGGATGTGGTGGTGGATGTGATGGTGGATGTGGTGGTGGATGCGGTGGATGTGGTGGTGGTGGATGCGGTGGTGGATGGAGTGGTGGATGTAGTGGTAGTGGGTGCGGTGGATGTGGCGGTGGATGTGGTGGGGAATGTGGTGGTGGATGTGCTGGTGGATGTGGTGGTGGATGTGGAGGTGGATGTGGAGGTGATGGTGGATTTGGTGGTAGTGGTGGATGCGGTGGATGTGGTGGTGGATGTGGTGGTGGATGTTGCGGTGGATGCGGTGGTGGATGCGGTGGTGGATGCAGTGGTGCATGTGGTGGATGTGGTGGTGGTGGATGTGGTGGTGGATGTGGCGGTGGATGCGGTGGATGTGGTGGTGGTGGATGCGGTGGATGTGGTGGATGCGGTGGTGGTGGAAGTGGTGGTGGATGTGTTGGATGTGGTGGTGAATGTGGTGGTGGATGTGGTGGTGGATGTGGTGGTGGATGTGGTGGATGTGGTGAATGTGGTGGTGGTGGATGTGGTGGTGGATGTGGTGGTGGATGTGGTGGTGGATGCGGTGGTGGTGCATGTGGTGGTGGTGGATGTGGTGGTGGATGTCATGGTGGATGTGGAGGTGATGTGGTGGTGGATGTGGTGGTGGATGTGGTGGTGATGGTGGATGTGGTGGTGGATGTGGTGGTGGTGGATGCGGTGGATGTGTTGGTGGTGGATGCGGTGGTGGTGGTGGATGGGGTGGTGGTGGTGGTGGATGGGGTGGTTGATGTAGTGGTGGTGGGTGTGGTGGTGGTGGGTGTGGTGGATGTGGTGGTGGATGTGGTGGTGGATGTGGTGGTGGATGTGGTGGTGGATGTGGAGGTGAATGTGGAGGTGATGGTGGATGTGGTGGTGGATGTGGTGGATGTGGTGGATGTGGTGGTGGATGTGGTGGTGGATGTGGTGGTGGATGTGGTGGTGGATGTGGAGGTGGATGTGGAGGTGATGGTGGATGTGGTGGATGTGGTGGATGTGCTGGTGGATGTGGTGGTGGATGTGGTGGTGGATGCGGTGATGGATGCGGTAGTGCATGTGGTGGATGTGGTGGTGGTGGATGTGGTGGTGGATGTGGTGGTGGATGTCATGGTGGATGTGGAGGTGATGGTGGATGTGGTGGTGGATGTGGTGGTGATGGTGGATGTGGTGGTGGATGTGGTGGTGGATGTGGTGGATGTGGTGGTGGTGGATGTGGTGGATGTGGTGATGGTGGATGCGGTGGTGGTGGTGGATGTATTGGTGGTGGGTGTGGTGGATGTGGCGGTGGTGGGTGTGGTGGATGTGATGGTGGATGTGGTGGTGGATGTGGTGGTGGATGTGGTGGTGGTGGATGCGGTGGATGTGGTGGTGGATGCAGTGGATGTGGTGGTGGATGTGGTGGTGGATGTGGTGGTGGATGCGGTGGTGGATGCTGTAGTGCATGTGGTGGATGTGGTGGTGGTGGATGTGGTGGTGGATGTGGAGGTGATGGTGGATGTGGTGGTGGATGTGGTGGTGATGGTGGATGTGGTGGTGGATGTGGTGGTGGATGTGGTGGTGGTGGTGGATGTGGTGGTGGTGGATGTGGTGATGGTGGATGCGGTGGTGGTGGTGGATGGGGTGGTGGTGGATGTATTGGTGGTGGGTGTGGTGGATGTGGCGGTGGTGGGTGTGGTGGATGTGGTGGTGGATGTGGTGGTGGATGTGGTGGTGGATGCGGTGGATGTGGTGGTGGTGGATGCGGTGGTGGTGGTGGATGGGGTGGTGGTGGTGGATGGGGTGGTGGATGTAGTGGTAGTGGGTGTGGTGGATGTGGTGGTAGTGGGTGTGGTGGATGTGGTGGTGGATGTGGCGGTGGATGTGGCGGTGGATGTGGTGGTGGATGTGGTGGTGGATGTGGTGGAGGATGTGGTGGTGGATATGGTGGTGGATATGGTGGTGGATGTGGAGGTGGATGTGGTGGTGGATGTGGTGGTGGATGTGGTGGTGGATGCATTGGTGGATGCGGTGGTGCATGTGGTGGATGTGGTGGTGGTGGTGGATGTGGTGGTGGATGTGGCGGTGGATGTCATGGTGGATGTGGAGGTGATGGTGGATGTGGTAGTGGATGTGGTGGTGGATGTGGTGGTGATGGTGGATGTGGTGGTGGATGTGGTGGATGTGGTGGTGGTGGATGCGGTCGATGTGGTGATGGTGGATGCGGTGGTGGTGGTGGATGGGGTGGTGGTGGTGGTGGATGTAGTGGTGGTGGGTGTGGTGGATGTGGTGGTGGGTGTGGTGGATGTGGCGGTGGATGTGGCGGTGGATGTGGTGGTGGATGTGGTGGTGGATGTGGTGGTGGATGCGATGGTGGTGGATGTGGTGGATGTGGTGGTGGATGTGGCGGTGGATGTCATGGTGGATGTGGAGGTGATGGTAGATGTGGTGGTGGATGTGGTGGTGGATGCGGTGGATGTGGTGATGGTGGATGTGGTGGATGCGGTGGTGGTGGAAGTGGTGGATGTGGTGGTGGATGTGGCGGTGGATGTCATGGTGGATGTGGAGGTGATGGGGGATGTGGTGGTGGATGCGGTGGTTGTGGTGGTGGTGGATGTGGTGGATGTGGATGCGGTGGTGGTGGTGGATGCTTTTGTGGTGGAAGTGGTGGTGGATGTGTTGGATGTGGTGGTGGATGTGGTGGTGGATGTGGTGGAAGTGGTGGATGTGGTGGTGGTGGATGCGGTGGATGTGGTGGTGGATGTGGTGGTGGATGCGGTGGTGGTGCATGTGGTGGATGCGGTGGTGGTGCATGTGGTGGATGTGGTGGTGGTGGATGTGGTGGTGGTGGATGTGGTGGTGGATGTGATGGTGGATGTGGTGGTGGATGCAGTGGATGTGGTGGTCGTGGATGCAGTGGTGGTGGTGGATGCGGTGGTGGTGGTGGATGGGGTGGTGGTGGTGGATGGGGTGGTGGATGTAGTGGTGGTGGGTGTGGTGGATGTGGTGGTGGTGGGTGTGGTGGATGTGGCAGTGGATGTGGCGGTGGATGTGGCCGTGGATGTGATGGTGGATGTGGTGGTGGATGTGGTGGCGGATGTGGTGGTGGATGTGGTGGTGGTGGATGCGGTGGATGTGGTGGTGGTGGGTGTGGTGGATGTGGTGGTGGATGTGGTGGTGGATGCGGTGGTGGATGCGGTGGTGCATGTGGTGGATGTGGTGGTGGTGGATGTGGTGGTGGATGTGGCGGTGGATGTCATGGTGGATGTCATGGTGGATGTGGAAGTGATGGTGGATGTGGTGGTGGATGTGGTGGATGTGGTGGTGGTGGTGGATGCGGTGGATGTGGTGATGGTGGATGCTGTGGTGGTGGTGGATGTGGTGGTGGATGGGGTGGTGGTGGTGGTGGATGTAGTGGTGGTGGGTGTGGTGGATGTGGTGGTGGTGGGTGTGGTGGATGTGGCGGTGGATGTGGCGGTGGATGTGGTGGTGGATGTGGCGGTGGATGTGGTGGTGGATGTGGTGGTGGTGGTGGATGCGGTGGATGTGGTGGTGGTGGATGTGGTGGTGGAAGTGGTGGTGGATGTGGATGTGGTGGTGGATGTGGTGGATGTGGTGGTGGTGGATGCGGTGGATGTGGTGGTGGATGTGGTGGTGGTGGGTGTGGTGGATGTGGTGGTGGATGTGGATGTGGTGGTGGATACAATGGTGGTGGATGTGGTGGTGGATGTGGCGGTGGATGTTATGGTGGATGTGGAGGTGATGGTGGATGTGGTGGTGGATGTGGTGGGGGATGCGGTGGATGTGGTGGTGGTGGATGCGGTGGATGTGGTGGATGCGGTGGTGGTAGAAGTGGTGGTGGATGTGTTGGATGTGGTGGTGGATGTCATGGATGTGGTGGTGGATGTGGTGGATGGGGTGGTGGTGGATGTGGTGGAATTGGTGGTGGATGTGGTGGTGGTGGGTGTGGTGGATGCGGTGGTGGATGTGGTGGTGGATGCAGTGGTGGATGTGGTGGTGGATGCGGTGGTGGTGCATGTGGTGGATGTGGTGGTGGATGTGGCGGTGGATGTCAGTGTGGATGTGGAGGTGGTGGTGGATGTGGTTGTGGATGTGGTGGTGGATGTGGTGGTGGATGTGGTGGTGGATGTGGTGGTGATGGTGGATGTGGTGGTGGTGGATGTGGTGGTGGTGGATGTGGTGGTGGAAGTGGTGGTGGATGCGGTGGTGGTGCATGTGGTGGATGTGGATTTGGTGGTGGAAGTGGTGGTGGATGTGGATGTGGTGGTGGATGTGGTGGATGTGGTGGTGGTGTGGATGCGGTGGATGTGGTGGTGGATGTGGTGGTATTGGGTGTGGTGGATGTGGTGGTGGATGCGGTGGTGGTGCATGGGGTGGATGTGGTGGTGGTGGATTTGGCGGATGTGGTGGTGGATGTGGCGGTGGATGTGGATGTGGTGGTGGATGCGGTGGATATGGTGGTGGTGGATACGGTGGATGTGGTGGTGGTGGATACGGTGGTGGTGGAAGTGGTGGTGGATGTGTTGGATGTGGTGGTGGATGTGATGGTGGATGTGGTGGTGGATGTGGTGGTGGATGTGGTGGTTGATGTGGTGGATGTGGTGGTGGTGGATGTGGTGGTGGTGGATGTGGTGGTGGATGTGGTGGTGGATGGGGTGGTGGATGGGGTGGTGGTGGATGGGGTGGTGGATGTAGTGGTGGTGGGTGTGGTGGATGTGGTGGTGGATGTGGCGGTGGATGTGGCGGTGGATGTGGCCGTGGATGTGATGGTGGATGTGGTGGCGGATGTGGTGGCGGATGTGGTGGTGGATGTGGTGGTGGTGGATGCGGTGGATGTGGTGGTGGTGGGTGTGGTGGATGTGGTGGTGGATGTGGTGGTGGATGCGGTGGTGGATGCGGTGGTGGATGTGGTGGTGGTGGATGTGGTGGTGGATGTGTCGGTGGATGTCATGGTGGATGTGGAAGTGATGGTGGATGTGGTGGTGGATGTGGTGGTGATGGTGGATGTGGTGGTGGATGTGGTGGTGGATGTCGTGGATGTGGTGGTGGTGGATGCGGTAGATGTGGTGATGGTGGATGCGGGGGTGGTGGTGGATGCAGTGGTGGTGGTGGATGGGGTGGTGGTGGTGGTGGATGTAGTGGTGGTGGGTGTGGTGAATGTGGTGGTGGTGGGTTTGGTGGATGTGGTGGTGGATGTGGTGGTGGATGTGGCAGTGGATGTGGTGGTGGATGTGGTGGTGGATGTGGTGGTGGAGGTGGTGGTGGATGTGGTGGTGGTGGTGGATGTGGTGGTGGTGGTGGTGGATGCGGTGGATGTGGTGGTGGTGGATGTGGTGGTGGAAGTGGTGGTGGATGTGGATGTGGTGGTTGATGTGGTGGATGTGGTGGATGCGGTGGATGTGGTGGTGGATGTGGTGGGTGTGGTGGATGTGGTGGTGGATGTGGTGGTGGATGTGGTGGTGGGTGTGGTGGTGGATGCGATGGTGGTTGATGTGGTGGATGTGGTGGTGGATGTGGCGGTGGATGTTATAGTGGATGTGGAGGTGATGGTGGATGTGGTGGTGGATGTGGTGGTGGATGTGGTGGTGGTGGATGCGGTGGATGTGGTGGATGCGGTGGTGGTGGAAGTGGTGGTGGATGTGTTGGATGTGGTGGTGGATGAGGTGTATGTGGTGGTGTATGTGGTGGATGTGGTGGTGGTGGATGCGGTGGATGTGGTGGTGGATGTGGTGGTGGTGGGTGTGGTGGATGTGGTGGTGGATGTGGTGGTGGATGCGGTGGTGGTGCATGTGGTGGATGTGGTGGTGGTAGATGTGGTGGTGGATGTGGCGGTGGATGTCAGGGTGGATGTGGAGGTGGTGGTGGATGTGGTGGTGGATGTGGTGGTGGATGTGGTGGTGGATGTGGTGGTGGATGTGGTGGTGATGGTAGATGTGGTGGTGGTGGATGTGGTGGTGGTGGATGTGGTGGTGGAAGTGGTGGTGGATGTGGTGGTGGATGTGGTGATGGATGTGGTGGTGGTGCATGTGGTGGATGTGGTGGTGGTGGAAATGGTGGTGGATGTGGTGGTGGATGTGGTGGATGTGGTGGTGGTGGATGCGGTGGATGTGGTGGTGGATGTGGTGGTGGTGGGTGTGGTGGATGTGGTGGTGGATGCGGTGGTGGTGCATGTGGTGGATGTGGTGGTGGTGGATGTGGTGGATGTGGTGGTGGATGTGGCGGTGGATGTCATGGTGGATGTGGAGGTGATGGTGGATGTGGTGGTGGATGTGGTGGTGGATGCGATGGATGTGGTGGTGGTGGATACGGTGGATGTGGTGGTGGTGGATGCGGTGGTGGTGGAAGTGGTGGTGGATGTGTTGGATGTGGTGGTGGATGTGGTAGTTGATGTGGTGGATGTGGTGGTGGATGTGGTGGTGGATGCGGTGGTGGTGCATGTGGTGGTGGTGGATGTGGTGGTGGATGTGGTGGTGGTTGTCATGGTGGATGTGGAGGGATGGTGGATGTGGTGGTGGATGTGGTGGTGGATGTGGTGGTGATGGTGGATGTGGTGGTGGATGTGGTGGTGGTGGAAGCGGTGGATGTGGTGGTGGATGCGGTGGTGGTGGTGGATGGGGTGGTGGTGGTGGTGGATGGGGTGGTGGATGTAGTGGTGGTGGGTGTGGTGGATGTGGTGGTGGTGGGTGTGGTGGATGTGGCAGTGGATGTGGCGGTGGATGTGGCGGTGGATGTGGTGGTGGATGTGGTGGTGGATGTGGATGTGGATGTGGTGGTGGATGTGGAGGTGGAGGTGATGGTGGATGTGGTGGTGGTGGTGGATGCGGTGGATGTGGTGGTGGATGTGGTGGTGGATGTGGTGGTGGATGTGGTGGTGGATGTGGTGGTGGATGCGGTGGTGGATGCGGTAGTGCATGTGGTGGATGTGGTGGTGGTGGATGTGGTGGTGGATGTGGCGGTGGATGTCATGGTGGATGTGGCGGTGATGGTGGATGTGGTGGTGGATGTGGTGGTGGATGTGGTGGTGGTGGATGTGGTGGATGTGGTGATGGTGGATGCGGTGGTGGTGGTGGATGGGGTGGTGGTGGATGTATTGGTGGTGGGTGTGGTGGATGTGGCGGTGGTGGGTGTGGTGGATGTGATGGTGGATGTGGTGGTGGATGTGGTGGTGGATGTGGTGGTGGATGTGGTGGTGGTGGATGCAGTGGATGTGGTGGTGGTGGTGGATGCGGTGGATGTGGTGGTGGATGTGGTGGTGGATGTGGTGGTGGATGTGGTGGTGGATGCGGTGGTGGATGCGGTAGTGCATGTGGTGGATGTGGTGGTGGTGGATGTGGTGGTGGATATGGCGGTGGATGTCATGGTGGATGTGGAGGTGATGGTGGATGTGGTGGTGGATGTGGTGGTGGATGTGGTGGTGATGGTGGATGTGGTGGTGGATGTGGTGGATGTGGTGGTGGTGGATGTGGTGATGGTGGATGCGGTGGTGGTGGTGGATGGGGTGGTTGTGGATGTGGTGGTGGGTGTGGTGGATGTGGCAGTGGTGGGTGTGGTGGATGTGATGGTGGATGTGGTGGTGGATGTGGTGGTGGATGTGGTGGTGGTGGATGCGGTGGATGTGGTGGTGGTGGATGCGGTGGTGGTGGTGGATGGGGTGGTGGTGGTGGTGGATGGGGTGGTGGATGTAGTGGTAGTGGGTGTGGTGGACGTGGTGGTGGTGGGTGTGGTGGATGTGGCGGTGGATGTGGCGGTGGATGTGGCGGTGGATGTGGTGGTGGATGTGGTGGTGGATGTGGTGGTGGATATGGTGGTGGATGTGGAGGTGATGGTGGATGTGGTGGTGGTGGTGGTGGATGCGGTGGATGTGGTGGGGAATGTGGTGGTGGATGTGGTGGTGGATGCAGTGGTGGATGCGGGGGTGCATGTGGTGGATGTGGTGGTGGTGGTGGTGGATGTGGTGGTGGATGTGGCGGTGGATGTCATGGTGGATGTGGAGGTGATGGTGGATGAGGTGGTGGATGTGGTGGTGGATGTGGTGGTGGATGTGGTGGTGGATGTGGTGGATGTGGTGGTGGTGGATGCAGTGGATGTGGTGATGGTGGATGCGGTGGTGGTGGTGGATGGGGTGGTGGTGGTGGTGGATGTAGTGGTGGTGGGTGTGGTGGATGTGGTGGATGTGGTGGTGGTGGGTGTGGTGGTGGATGTGGTGGTGGATGTTTTGGTGGATGTGGTGGTGGATGTGGTGGTGGATGCGATGGTGGTTGATGTGGTGGATGTGGTGGATGTGGTGGTGGATGTGGCGGTGGATGTCATGGTGGATGTGGAGGTGATGGTGGATGTGGTGGTGGATGTGGTGGTGGATGCGGTGGATGTGATGGTGGTGGATGCGGTGGATGTGGTGGATGCGGTGGTGGTGGAAGTGGTGGATGTGGTGGTGGATGTGGCGGTGGATGTCATGGTGGCTGTGGAGGTGATGGTGGATGTGGTGGGGGATGTGGTGGTGGATGCGGTGGTTGTGGTGGTGGTGGATGTGTTGGATGTGGTGGTGGATGCGGTGGATGTGGTGGTGGATGTGGTGGTGGTGGATGCGGTGGATGTGGTGGTGGATGTGGTGGTGAATGCGGTGGTGGTGCATGTGGTGGATGCGGTGGTGGTGCATGTGGTGGATGTGGTGGTGGTGGATGTGGTGGTGGTGGATGTCATGGTGGATGTGGTGGTGGATGTGATGGTGATGGTGGATGTGGTGGTGGATGTGGTGGTGGATGCGGTGGATGTGGTGGTGGTGGATGCAGTGGATGTGGTGGTGGTGGATGCAGTGGTGGTGGTGGATGCGGTGGTGGTGGTGGATGGGGTGGTGGTGGTGGTGGATGGGGTGGTGGATGTAGTGGTCGTGGGTGTGGTCGATGTGGTGGTGGTGGGTGTGGTGGATGTGGCGGTGGATGTGGCGTGGATGTGGCGGTGGATGTGATGGTGGATGTGGTGGTGAATGCAGTGGTGGTGCATGTGGTGGATGTGGTTGTGGTTGATGTGGTGGATGTGGTGGTGGATGTTGCGGTGGATGTCATGGTGGATGTCATGGTGGATGTGGAGGTGATGGTGGATGTGGTGGTGGATGTGGTGGTGGATGCGGTGGATGTGGTGGTGGTGGATGTGGTGGTGGTGGAAGTGGTGGTGGATGTGTTGTATAGGGTGGTGGATGTGGTGGTGGATGTGGTGGATGTGGCGGTGGATGTGGTGGTGGATGCGGTGGATGTGGTGGTGTTGGGTGTGGTGGATGTGGTAGTGGATGTGGTGGTGGATGTGGTGGTGGATGCGGTGGTGCATGTGGTGGATGTGGTGGTGGTGGATGTGGTGGTGGATGTGGCGGTGGATGTCATGGTGGATGTGGAGGTGGATGTGGAGGTGGATGTGGTGGTGATGGTGGATGTGGTAGTGGATGTGGTGGATGTGGTGGTGGATGCGGTGGATGTGGTGATGGTGGATGTAGTGGTGGTGGGTGTGGTGGTGGGTGTGGTGGATGTGGTGGTGGATGTGGTGGTGGATGTGGTGGTGGATGTGGAGGTGGATGTGGAGGTGATGGTGGATGTGGTGGTGGTGGTGGATGTGGTGGATGTGGTGGTGGTGGATGTGGTGGTGGAAGTGGTGGTGGATGTGGATGTGGTGGTGGATGTGGTGGATGCGGTGGTGGTGGATGCGGTGGATGTGGTGGTGGATGTGGTGGTGGGTGTGGTGGATGTGGTGGTGGATGTGGTGGTGGATGCGGTGGTGGATGTGGTGGATGTGGTGGTGGATGTGGTGGTGGATGTCATGGTGGATGTGGTGGTGGATGTGGTGGGGGATGCGGTGGATGTGGTGGTGGTGGATGCGGTGGATGTGGTGGATGCGGCGGTGGTGGAAGTGGTGGTGGATGTGTTGGATGTGGTGGTGGATGTGGTGGTGGATGTGGTGGATGTGGTGGATGTAGTGGTGGTGGATGTGGTGGTGGATGTGGTGGTGGATGTGGTGGTGGATGTCATGGTGGATGTGGAGGTGATGGTGGATGTGGTGGTGGATGTGGTGGTGATGGTGGATGTGGTGGTGGATGTGGTGGTGGTGGATGCGGTGGATGTGGTGGTGGTGGATGCGGTGGTGGTGGTGGATGGGTGGTGGTGGTGGTGGTGGATGGGGTGGTGGATGTAGTGGTGGTGGGTGTGGTGGTGGTGGGTGTGGTGGATGTGGTGGTGGATGTGGCGGTGGATGTGGCGGTGGATGTGGCGGTGGATGTGGTGGTGGATGTGGTGGTGGATGTGGTGGTGGATGTGGAGGTGATGGGGGATGTGGTGGTGGTGGTGGATGTGGTGGATGTGGTGGTGGATGTGGTGGTGGATGTGGTGGTGGATGTGGTGGTGATGGTGGATGTGGTGGTGGATGTGGTGGTGGATGTGGTGGTGATGGTGGATGTGGTGGTGGATGTGGTGGTGGATGTGGTGGTGGTGGATGCAGTGGATGTGGTGATGGTGGATGCGGTGGTGGTGGTGGATGGGGTGGTGGTGGATGTAGTGGTGGTGGGTGTGGTGGATGTGGCGGTGGTGGGTGTGGTGGATGTGGCGGTGGTGGGTGTGGTGGATGTGGCGGTGGATGTGGTGGTGGATGTGGTGGTGGATGTGGTGGTGGATGTGGTGGTGGATGTGGTGGATGTGGTGGTGGTGGATGCGGTGGTGGTGGTGGATGGGGTGGTGGTGGATGTAGTGGTGGTGGGTGTGGTGGATGTGGCGGTGGTGGGTGTGGTGGATGTGGTGGTGGATGTGGTGGTGGATGTGGTGGTGGATGCGGTGGATGTGGTGGTGGTGGATGCAGTGGTGGTGGTGGATGGGGTGGTGGTGGATGGAGTGGTGGATGTAGTGGTAGTGGGTGCGGTGGATGTGGCGGTGGATGTGGTGGTGAATGTGGTGGTGGATGTGCTGGTGGATGTGGTGGTGGATGTGGAGGTGGATGTGGAGGTGATGGTGGATTTGGTGGTGGTGGTGGATGCGGTGGATGTGGTGGTGGATGTGGTGGTGGATGTTGCGGTGGATGCGGTGGTGGATGCGGTGGTGGATGCAGTGGTGCATGTGGTGGATGTGGTGGTGGTGGATGTGGTGGTGGATGTGGCGGTGGATGCGGTGGATGTGGTGGTGGTGGATGCGGTGGATGTGGTGGATGCGGTGGTGGTGGAAGTGGTGGTGGATGTGTTGGATGTGGTGGTGGATGTGGTGGTGGATGTGGTGGTGGATGTGGTGGATGTGGTGGATGTGGTGGTGGTGGATGTGGTGGTGGATGTGGTGGTGGATGTGGTGGTGGATGCGGTGGTGGTGCATGTGGTGGTGGTGGATGTGGTGGTGGATGTGGTGGTGGATGTCATGGTGGATGTAGAGGTGATGTGGTGGTGGATGTGGTGGTGGATGTGGTGGTGATGGTGGATGTGGTGGTGGATGTGGTGGTGGTGGATGCGGTGGATGTGTTGGTGGTGGATGCGGTGGTGGTGGTGGATGGGGTGGTGGTGGTGGTGGATGGGGTGGTTGATGTAGTGGTGGTGGGTGTGGTGGTGGTGGGTGTGGTGGTGGTGGGTGTGGTGGATGTGGTGGTGGATGTGGTGGTGGATGTGGTGGGTGGATGTGGTGGTGAATGTGGAGGTGAATGTGGAGGTGATGGTGGATGTGGTGGTGGATGTGGTGGATGTGGTGGTGGATGTGGTGGTGGATGTGGTGGTGGATGTGGTGGTGGATGTGGGGGTGGATGTGAAGGTGGATGTGGAGGTGATGGTGGATGTGGTGGATGTGCTAGTGGATGTGGTGGTGGATGTGGTGGTGGATGCGGTGATGGATGCGGTAGTGCATGTGGTGGATATGGTGGTGGTGGATGTGGTGGTGGATGTGGCGGTGGATGTCATGGTGGATGTGGAGGTGATGGTGGATGTGGTGGTGGATGTGGTGGTGGATGTGGTGGTGATGGTGGATGTGGTGGTGGATGTGGTGGTGGATGTGGTGGATGTGGTGGTGGTGGATGTGGTGGTGGATGCGGTGGTGGTGGTGGATGTATTGGTGGGTGTGGTGGATGTGGCGGTGGTGGGTGTGGTGGATGTGATGGTGGATGTGGTGGTGGATGTGGTGGTGGATGTGGTGGTGGTGGATGCGGTGGATGTGGTGGTGGATGCAGTGGATGTGGTGGTGGATGTGGTGGTGGATGTTGTGGTGGATGCGGTGGTGGATGCTGTAGTGCATGTGGTGGATGTGGTGGTGGTGGATGTGGTGGTGGATGTGGCGGTGGATGTCATGGTGGATGTGGAGGTGATGGTGGATGTGGTGGTGGATGTGGTGGTGATGGTGGATGTGGTGGTGGATGTGGTGGTGGATGTGGTGGTGGTGGTGGATGTGGTGGTGGTGGATGTGGTGATGGTGGATGCGGTGGTGGTGGTGGATGGGGTGGTGGTGGATGTATTGGTGGTGGGTGTGGTGGATGTGGCGGTGGTGGGTGTGGTGGATGTGATGGTGGATGTGGTGGTGGATGTGGTGGTGGATGCGGTGGATGTGGTGGTGGTGGATGCGGTGGTGGTGGTGGATGGGGTGGTGGTGGTGGATGGGGTGGTGGATGTAGTGGTAGTGGGTGTGGTGGTTGTGGTGGTAGTGGGTGTGGTGGATGTGGTGGTGGATGTGGCGGTGGATGTGGTGGTGGATGTGGTGGTGGATGTGGTGGTGGATGTGGTGGAGGATGTGGTGGTGGATATGGTGGTGGATATGGTGGTGGATGTGGAGGTGGATGTGGTGGTGGATGTGGTGGTGGATGTGGTGGTGGATGCATTGGTGGATGCAGTGGTGCATGTGGTGGATGTGGTGGTGGTGGTGGATGTGGTGGTGGATGTGGCGGTGGATGTCATGGTGGATGTGGAGGTGATGGTGGATGTGGTAGTGGATGTGGTGGTGGATGTGGTGGTGATGGTGGATGTGGTGGTGGATGTGGTGGATGTGGTGGTGGTGGATGCGGTCGATGTGGTGATGGTGGATGCGGTGGTGGTGGTGGATGGGGTGGTGGTGGTGGTGGATGTAGTGGTGGTGGATGTGGTGGATGTGGTGGTGGGTGTGGTGGATGTGGCGGTGGATGTGGCGGTGGATGTGGCGGTGGATGTGGCGGTGGATGTGGTGGTGGATGTGGTGGTGGATGCGATGGTGGTGGATGTGGTGGATGTGGTGGTGGATGTGGAGGTGATGGTAGATGTGGTGGTGGATGTGGTGGTGGATGCGGTGGATGTGGTGGTGGTGGATGCGGTGGATGCGGCGGTGGTGGAAGTGGTGGATGTGGTGGTGGATGTGGCGGTGGATGTCATGGTGGATGTGATGGTGATGGTGGATGTGGTGGGGGATGTGGTGGTGGATGCGGTGGTTGTGGTGGTGGTGGATGTGGTGGATGTGGTGGTGGTGGATGCGGTGGTGGTGGTGGATGCTTTTGTGGTGGAAGTGGTGGTGGATGTGTTGGATGTGGTGGTGGATGTGGTGGTGGATGTGGTGGATTTGGTGGTGGTGGATGCGGTGGATGTGGTGGTGGATGTGGTGGTGGATGCGGTGGTGGTGCATGTGGTGGATGCGGTGGTGGTGCATGTGGTGGATGTGGTGGTGGTGGATGTGGTGGTGGTGGATGTGGTGGTGGATGTGATGGTGGATGTGGTGGTGGATGTGGTGGTGGATGTGGTGGTGGATGCAGTGGATGTGGTGGTGGTGGATGCAGTGGTGGTGGTGGATGCGGTGGTGGTGGTGGATGGGGTGGTGGTGGTGGATGGGGTGGTGGATGTAGTGGTGGTGGGTGTGGTGGATGTGGTGGTGGTGGGTGTGGTGGATGTGGCGGTGGATGTGGCGGTGGATGTGGCCGTGGATGTGATGGTGGATGTGGTGGTGGATGTGGTGGCGGATGTGGTGGTGGATGTGGTGGATGTGGTGGTGGTGGATGCGGTGGATGTGGTGGTGGTGGGTGTGGTGGATGTGGTGGTGGATGCGGTGGTGGATGCGGTGGTGCATGTGGTGGATGTGGTGGTGGTGGATGTGGTGGTGGATGTGGCGGTGGATGTCATGGTGGATGTCATGGTGGATGTGGAAGTGATGGTGGATGTGGTGGTGGATGTGGTGGTGATGGTGGATGTGGTGGTGGATGTGGTGGATGTGGTGGTGGTGGTGGATGCGGTGGATGTGGTGATGGTGGATGCTGTGGTGGTGGTGGATGCGGTGGTGGTGGTGGATGGGGTGGTGGTGGTGGTGGATGTAGTGGTGGTGGGTGTGGTGGATGTGGTGGTGGTGGGTGTGGTGGATGTGGCGGTGGATGTGGCGGTGGATGTGGCGGTGGATGTGGTGGTGGATGTGGTGGTGGTGGTGGATGCGGTGGATGTGGTGGTGGTGGATGTGGTGGTGGAAGTGGTGGTGGATGTGGATGTGGTGGTGGATGTGGTGGATGTGGTGGTGGTGGATGCGGTGGATGTGGTGGTGGATGTGGTGGTGGTGGGTGTGGTGGATGTGGTGGTGGATGTGGATGTGGTGGTGGATACGATGGTGGTGGATGTGGTGGTGGATGTGGCGGTGGATGTTATGGTGGATGTGGAGGTGATGGTGGATGTGGTGGTGGATGTGGTGGGGGATGCGGTGGATGTGGTGGTGGTGGATGCGGTGGATGTGGTGGATGCGGTGGTGGTAGAAGTGGTGGTGGATGTGTTGGATGTGGTGGTGGATGTGATGGATGTGGTGGTGGATGTGGTGGATGGGGTGGTGGTGGATGTGGTGGAATTGGTGGTGGATGTGGTGGTGGTGGGTGTGGTGGATGCGGTGGTGGATGTGGTGGATGCGGTGGTGGATGTGGTGGTGGATGCGGTGGTGGTGCATGTGGTGGATGTGGTGGTGGATGTGGCGGTGGATGTCAGTGTGGATGTGGAGGTGGTGGTGGATGTGGTTGTGGATGTGGTGGTGGATGTGGTGGTGGATGTGGTGGTGGATGTGGTGGTGATGGTGGATGTGGTGGTGGTGGATGTGGTGGTGGTGGATGTGGTGGTGGAAGTGGTGGTGGATGCGGTGGTGGTGCATGTGGTGGATGTGGATTTGGTGGTGGAAGTGGTGGTGGATGTGGATGTGGTGGTGGATGTGGTGGATGTGGTGGTGGTGGATGCGGTGGATGTAGTGGTGGATGTGGTGGTATTGGGTGTGGTGGATGTGGTGTTGGATGCGGTGGTGGTGCATGGGGTGGATGTGGTGGTGGTGGATTTGGCGGATGTGGTGGTGGATGTGGCGGTGGATGTGGAGGTGATGGTGGATGTGGTGGTGGATGTGGTGGTGGATGCGGTGGATATAGTGGTGGTGGATATGGTGGATGTGGTGGTGGTGGATACGGTGGTGGTGGAAGTGGTGGTGGATGTGTTGGATGTGGTGGTGGATGTGATGGTGGATGTGGTGGTGGATGTGGTGGTGGATGTGGTGGTTGATGTGGTGGTGGTGGATGTGGTGGTGGTGGATGTGGTGGTGGATGTGGTGGTGGATGGGGTGGTGGATGGGGTGGTGGTGGATGGGGTGGTGGATGTAGTGGTGGTGGGTGTGGTGGATGTGGCGGTGGATGTGGCGGTGGATGTGGCGGTGGATGTGATGGTGGATGTGATGGTGGATGTGGTGGCGGATGTGGTGGCGGATGTGGTGGTGGATGTGGTGGTGGTGGATGCGGTGGTGGTGGGTGTGGTGGATGTGGTGGTGGATGTGGTGGTGGATGCGGTGGTGGATGCGGTGGTGCATGTGGTGGATGTGGTGGTGGTGGATGTGGTGGTGGATGTGTCGGTGGATGTCATGGTGGATGTGGAAGTGATGGTGGATGGGGTGGTGGATGTGGTGGTGATGGTGGATTTGGTGGTGGATGTGGTGGTGGATGTCGTGGATGTGGTGGTGGTGGATGCGGTAGATGTGGTGATGGTGGATGCGGGGGTGGTGGTGGATGCAGTGGTGGTGGTGGATGGGGTGGTGGTGGTGGTGGATGTAGTGGTGGTGGGTGTGGTGAATGTGGTGGTGGTGGGTTTGGTGGATGTGGTGGTGGATGTGGTGGTGGATGTGGCAGTGGATGTGGTGGTGGATGTGGTGGTGGATGTGGTGGTGGAGGTGGTGGTGGATGTGGTGGTGGTGGTGGATGTGGTGGTGGTGGTGGTGGATGCGGTGGATGTGGTGGTGGTGGATGTGGTGGTGGAAGTGGTGGTGGATGTGGATGTGGTGGTTGATGTGGTGGATGTGGTGGATACTGTGGATATGGTGGTGGATGTGGTGGGTGTGGTGGATGTGGTGGTGGATGTGGTGGTGGGTGTGGTGGTGGATGCGATGGTGGTTGATGTGGTGGATGTGGTGGTGGATGTGGTGGTGGATGTTATAGTGGATGTGGAGGTGATGGTGGATGTGGTGGTGGATGTGGTGGTGGTGGATGCGGTGGATGTGGTGGATGCGGTGGTGGTGGAAGTGGTGGTGGATGTGTTGGATGTGGTGGTGGATGAGTTGGATGTGGTGGTGTATGTGGTGGATGTGGTGGTGGTGGATGCGGTGGATGTGGTGGTGGATGTGGTGGTGGTGGGTGTGATGGATGTGGTGGTGGATGTGGTGGTGGATGCAGTGGTGGTGCATGTGGTGGATGTGGTGGTGGTGGATGTGGTGGTGGATGTGGTGGTGGATGTCATGGTGGATGTGGAGGTGGTGGTGGATGTGGTGGTGGATGTGGTGGTGATGGTGGATGTGGTGGTGGTGGATGTGGTGGTGGAAGTGGTGGTGGATGTGATGGTGGATGTGGTGATGGATGTGGTGGTGGTGCATGTGGTGGATGTGGTGGTGGTGGAAGTGGTGGTGGATGTGGTGGTGGATGTGGTGGATGTGGTGGTGGTGGTGGATGCGGTGGATGTGGTGGTGGATGTGGTGGTGGTGGGTGTGGTGGATGTGGTGGTGGTGGATGTGGTGGATGTGGCGGTGGATGTGGCGGTGGATGTCATGGTGGATGTGGAGGTGATGGTGGATGTGGTGGTGGATGTGGTGGTGGATGCGATGGATGTGGTGGTGGTGGATACGGTGGATGTGGTGGTGGTGGATGCGGTGGTGGTGGAAGTGGTGGTGGATGCGGTGGTGGTGCATGTGGTGGTGGATGTGGTGGTGGATGTCATGGTGGATGTGGAGGGATGGTGGATGTGGTGGTGGATGTGGTGGTGGATGTGGTGGTGATGGTGGATGTGGTGGTGGATGTGGTGGTGGTGGAAGCGGTGGATGTGGTGGTGGATGCAGTGGTGGTGGTGGATGGGGTGGTGGTGGTGGTAGTTGATGTGGTGGTGGATGTGGTGGTGGATGTGGTGGTGGATGCGGTGGTGGTGCAAGTGGTGGTGGATGTGGTGGTGGATGTCATGGTGGATGTGGAGGGATGGTGGATGTGGTGGTGGATGTGGTGGTGGATGTGGTGGTGATGGTGGATGTGGTGGTGGATGTGGTGGTGGTGGAAGCGGTGGATGTGGTGGTGGATGCAGTGGTGGTGGTGGATGGGGTGGTGGTGGTGGTGGATGGGGTGGTGGATGTAGTGGTGGTGGGTGTGGTGGATGTGGTGGTGGTGGGTGTGGTGGATGTGGCAGTGGATGTGGCGGTGGATGTGGTGGTAGATGTGGTGGTGGATGTGGTGGTGGATGTGGAGGTGGATGTGGTGGTGGATGTGGAGGTGGAGGTGATGGTGGATGTGGTGGTGGTGGTGGATGCGGTGGATGTGGTGGTGGATGTGGTGGTGGATGTGGTGGTGGATGTGGTGGTGGATGCGGTGGTGGATGCGGTAGTGCATGTGGTGGATGTGGTGGTGGTGGATGTGGTGGTGGATGTGGCGGTGGATGTCATGGTGGATGTGGCGGTGATGGTGGATGTGGTGGTGGATGTGGTGGTGGATGTGGTGGTGATGGTGGATGTGGTGGTGGATGTGGTGGTGGATGTGGTGGATGTGGTGGTGGTGGATGTGGTGGATGTGGTGATGGTGGATGCGGTGGTGGTGGTGGATGGGGTGGTGGTGGATGTATTGGTGGTGGGTGTGGTGGATGTGGCGGTGGTGGGTGTGGTGGATGTGATGGTGGATGTGTTGGATGTGGTGGTGGATGCGGTGGATGTGGTGGTGGATGTGGTGGTGAATGCAGTGGTGGTGCATGTGGTGGATGTGGTGGTGGTGGATGTGGTGGTGGTGGATGTCATGGTGGATGTGGTGGTGGATGTGATGGTGATGGTGGATGTGGTGGTGGATGTGGTGGTGGATGCGGTGGATGTGGTGGTGGTGGATGCAGTGGATGTGGTGGTGGTGGATGCAGTGGTGGTGGTGGATGCGGTGGTGGTGGTGGATGGGGTGGTGGTGGTGGTGGATGGGGTGGTGGATGTAGTGGTCGTGGGTGTGGTGGATGTGGTGGTGGTGGGTGTGGTGGATGTGGCGGTGGATGTGGCGTGGATGTGGCGGTGGATGTGATGGTGGATGTGGTGGTGAATGCAGTGGTGGTGCATGTGGTGGATGTGGTTGTGGTTGATGTGGTGGATGTGGTGGTGGATGTTGCGGTGGATGTCATGGTGGATGTCATGGTGGATGTGGAGGTGATGGTGGATGTGGTGGTGGATGTGGTGGTGGATGTGGTGGTGGTGGATGTGGTGGTGGTGGAAGTGGTGGTGGATGTGTTGTATAGGGTGGTGGATGTGGTGGATGTGGCGGTGGATGTGGTGGTGGATGCGGTGGATGTGGTGGTGTTGGGTGTGGTGGATGTGGTAGTGGATGTGGTGGTGGATGTGGTGGTGGATGCGGTGGTGCATGTGGTGGTGGTGGATGTGGTGGTGGATGTGGCGGTGGATGTCATGGTGGATGTGGAGGTGGATGTGGAGGTGGATGTGGTGGTGATGGTGGATGTGGTAGTGGATGCGGTGGATGTGGTGGTGGATGCGGTGGATGTGGTGATGGTGGATGTAGTGGTGGTGGGTGTGGTGGTGGGTGTGGTGGATGTGGTGGTGGATGTGGTGGTGGATGTGGTGGTGGATGTGGAGGTGGATGTGGAGGTGATGGTGGATGTGGTGGTGGTGGTGGATGTGGTGGATGTGGTGGTGGTGGATGTGGTGGTGGAAGTGGTGGTGGATGTGGATGTGGTGGTGGATGTGGTGGATGCGGTGGTGGTGGATGCGGTGGATGTGGTGGTGGATGTGGTGGTGGGTGTGGTGGATGTGGTGGTGGATGTGGTGGTGGATGCGGTGGTGGATGCGGTGGTGGATGTGGTGGTGGATGTGGTGGTGGATGTCATGGTGGATGTGGTGGTGGATGTGGTGGGGGATGCGGTGGATGTGGTGGTGGTGGATGCGGTGGATGTGGTGGATGCGGCGGTGGTGGAAGTGGTGGTGGATGTGTTGGATGTGGTGGTGGATGTGGTGGTGGATGTGGTGGTGGATGTGGTGGATGTGGTGGATGTAGTGGTGGTGGATGTGGTGGTGGATGTGGTGGTGGATGTGGTGGTGGATGTCATGGTGGATGTGGAGGTGATGGTGGATGTGGTGGTGGATGTGGTGGTGATGGTGGATGTGGTGGTGGATGTGGTGGTGGTGGATGCGGTGGATGTGGTGGTGGTGGATGCGGTGGTGGTGGTGGATGGGTGGTGGTGGTGGTGGTGGTGGATGGGGTGGTGGATGTAGTGGTGGTGGGTGTGGTGGTGGTGGGTGTGGTGGATGTGGCGGTGGATGTGGCGGTGGATGTGGCGGTGGATGTGGTGGTGGATGTGGTGGTGGATGTGGTGGTGGATGTGGAGGTGATGGGGGATGTGGTGGTGGTGGTGGATGTGGTGGATGTGGTGGTGGATGTGGTGGTGGATGTGGTGGTGGATGTGGTGGTGGATGCGGTGGTGCATGTGGTGGATGTGGTGGTGGTGGATGTGGTGGTGGATGTGGCGGTCGATGTCATGGTGGATGTGGAGGTGATGGTGGATGTGGTGGTGGATGTGGTGGTGATGGTGGATGTGGTGGTGGATGTGGTGGTGATGGTGGATGTGGTGGTGGATGTGGTGGTGGATGTGGTGGTGGTGGATGCAGTGGATGTGGTGATGGTGGATGCGGTGGTGGTGGTGGATGGGGTGGTGGTGGATGTAGTGGTGGTGGGTGTGGTGGATGTGGCGGTGGTGGGTGTGGTGGATGTGGCGGTGGTGGGTGTGGTGGATGTGGTGGTGGATGTGGTGGTGGATGTGGTGGTGGATGTGGTGGTGGATGTGGTGGTGGATGTGGTGGATGTGGTGGTGGTGGATGCGGTGGTGGTGGTGGATGGGGTGGTGGTGGATGTAGTGGTGGTGGGTGTGGTGGATGTGACGGTGGTGGGTGTGGTGGATGTGGTGGTGGATGTGGTGGTGGATGTGGTGGTGGATGCGGTGGATGTGGTGGTGGTGGATGCGGTGGTGGTGGTGGATGGGGTGGTGGTGGATGGAGTGGTGGATGTAGTGGTAGTGGGTGCGGTGGATGTGGCGGTGGATGTGGTGGTGAATGTGGTGGTGGATGTGCTGGTGGATGTGGTGGTGGATGTGGAGGTGGATGTGGAGGTGATGGTGGATTTGGTGGTGGTGGTGGATGCGGTGGATGTGGTGGTGGATGTGGTGGTGGATGTTGCGGTGGATGCGGTGGTGGATGCGGTGGTGGATGCAGTGGTGCATGTGGTGGATGTGGTGGTGGTGGATGTGGTGGTGGATGTGGCGGTGGATGCGGTGGATGTGGTGGTGGTGGATGCGGTGGATGTGGTGGATGCGGTGGTGGTGGAAGTGGTGGTGGATGTGTTGGATGTGGTGGTGGATGTGGTGGTGGATGTGGTGGTGGATGTGGTGGATGTGGTGGATGTGGTGGTGGTGGATGTGGTGGTGGATGTGGTGGTGGATGTGGTGGTGGATGCGGTGGTGGTGCATGTGGTGGTGGTGGATGTGGTGGTGGATGTGGTGGTGGATGTCATGGTGGATGTAGAGGTGATGTGGTGGTGGATGTGGTGGTGGATGTGGTGGTGATGGTGGATGTGGTGGTGGATGTGGTGGTGGTGGATGCGGTGGATGTGTTGGTGGTGGATGCGGTGGTGGTGGTGGATGGGGTGGTGGTGGTGGTGGATGGGGTGGTTGATGTAGTGGTGGTGGGTGTGGTGGTGGTGGGTGTGGTGGATGTGGTGGTGGATGTGGTGGTGGATGTGGTGGTGGATGTGGTGGTGAATGTGGAGGTGATGGTGGATGTGGTGGTGGATGTGGTGGATGTGGTGGTGGATGTGGTGGTGGATGTGGTGGTGGATGTGGTGGTGGATGTGAAGGTGGATGTGGAGGTGATGGTGGATGTGGTGGATGTGCTAGTGGATGTGGTGGTGGATGTGGTGGTGGATGCGGTGATGGATGCGGTAGTGCATGTGGTGGATGTGGTGGTGGTGGATGTGGTGGTGGATGTGGCGGTGGATGTCATGGTGGATGTGGAGGTGATGGTGGATGTGGTGGTGGATGTGGTGGTGGATGTGGTGGTGATGGTGGATGTGGTGGTGGATGTGGTGGATGTGGTGGTGGTGGATGTGGTGGATGTGGTGATGGTGGATGCGGTGGTGGTGGTGGATGTATTGGTGGTGGGTGTGGTGGATGTGGCGGTGGTGGGTGTGGTGGATGTGATGGTGGATGTGGTGGTGGATGTGGTGGTGGATGTGGTGGTGGTGGATGCGGTGGATGTGGTGGTGGATGCAGTGGATGTGGTGGTGGATGTGGTGGTGGATGTTGTGGTGGATGCGGTGGTGGATGCTGTAGGGCATGTGGTGGATGTGGTGGTGGTGGATGTGGTGGTGGATGTGGCGGTGGATGTCATGGTGGATGTGGAGGTGATGGTGGATGTGGTGGTGGATGTGGTGGTGATGGTGGATGTGGTGGTGGATGTGGTGGTGGATGTGGTGGTGGTGGTGGTGGATGTGGTGGTGGTGGATGTGGTGATGGTGGATGCGGTGGTGGTGGTGGATGGGGTGGTGGTGGATGTATTGGTGGTGGGTGTGGTGGATGTGGCGGTGGTGGGTGTGGTGGATGTGATGGTGGATGTGGTGGTGGATGTGGTGGTGGATGCGGTGGATGTGGTGGTGGTGGATGCGGTGGTGGTGGTGGATGGGGTGGTGGTGGTGGATGGGGTGGTGGATGTAGTGGTAGTGGGTGTGGTGGTTGTGGTGGTAGTGGGTGTGGTGGATGTGGTGGTGGATGTGGCGGTGGATGTGGCGGTGGATGTGGTGGTGGATGTGGTGGTGGATGTGGTGGAGGATGTGGTGGTGGATATGGTGGTGGATATGGTGGTGGATGTGGAGGTGGATGTGGTGGTGGATGTGGTGGTGGAGGCATTGGTGGATGCGGTGGTGCATGTGGTGGATGTGGTGGTGGTGGTGGATGTGGTGGTGGATGTGGCGGTGGATGTCATGGTGGATGTGGAGGTGATGGTGGATATGGTAGTGGATGTGGTGGTGGATGTGGTGGTGATGGTGGATGTGGTGGTGGATGTGGTGGATGTGGTGGTGGTGGATGCGGTGGTGGTGGTGGATGGGGTGGTGGTGGATGTAGTGGTGGTGGATGTGGTGGATGTGGTGGTGGGTGTGGTGGATGTGGCGGTGGATGTGGCGGTGGATGTGGTGGTGGATGTGGTGGTGGATGTGGTGGTGGATGCGATGGTGGTGGATGTGGTGGATGTGGTGGTGGATGTGGCGGTGGATGTCATGGTGGATGTGGAGGTGATGGTAGATGTGGTGGTGGATGTGGTGGTGGATGCGGTGGATGTGGTGGTGGTGGATGCGGTGGATGCGGTGGTGGTGGAAGTGGTGGATGTGGTGGTGGATGTGGCGGTGGATGTCATGGTGGATGTGATGGTGATGGTGGATGTGGTGGGGGATGTGGTGGTGGATGCGGTGGTTGTGGTGGTGGTGGATGTGGTGGATGTGGTGGTGGTGGATGCGGTGGTGGTGGTGGATGCTTTTGTGGTGGAAGTGGTGGTGGATGTGTTGGATGTGGTGGTGGATGTGGTGGTGGATGTGGTGGATGTGGTGGTGGTGGATGCGGTGGATGTGGTGGTGGATGTGGTGGTGGATGCGGTGGTGGTGCATGTGGTGGATGCGGTGGTGGTGGATGTGGTGGATGTGGTGGTGGTGGATGTGGTGGTGGTGGATTTGGTGGTGGATGTGATGGTGGATGTGGTGGTGGATGTGGTGGTGGATGCAGTGGATGTGGTGGTGGTGGATGCAGTGGTGGTGGTGGATGCGGTGGTGGTGGTGGATGGGGTGGTGGTGGTGGATGGGGTGGTGGATGTAGTGGTGGTGGGTGTGGTGGATGTGGTGGTGGTGGGTGTGGTGGATGTGGCGGTGGATGTGGCGGTGGATGTGGCCGTGGATGTGATGGTGGATGTGGTGGTGGATGTGGTGGCGGATGTGGTGGTGGATGTGGTGGATGTGGTGGTGGTGGATGCGGTGGATGTGGTGGTGGTGGGTGTGGTGGATGTGGTGGTGGATGTGGTGGTGGATGCGGTGGTGGATGCGGTGGTGCATGTGGTGGATGTGGTGGTGGTGGATGTGGTGGTGGATGTGGCGGTGGATGTCATGGTGGATGTCATGGTGGATGTGGAAGTGATGGTGGATGTGGTGGTGGATGTGGTGGTGATGGTGGATGTGGTGGTGGATGTGGTGGATGTGGTGGTGGTGGTGGATGCGGTGGATGTGGTGATGGTGGATGCTGTGGTGGTGGTGGATGCGGTGGTGGTGGTGGATGGGGTGGTGGTGGTGGTGGATGTGGTGGTGGTGGGTGTGGTGGATGTGGCGGTGGATGTGGTGGTGGATGTGGCGGTGGATGTGGCGGTGGTGGTGGATGCGGTGGATGTGGTGGTGGTGGATGTGGTGGTGGAAGTGGTGGTGGATGTGGATGTGGTGGTGGATGTGGTGGATGTGGTGGTGGTGGATGCGGTGGATGTGGTGGTGGATGTGGTGGTGGTGGGTGTGGTGGATGTGGTGGTGGATGTGGATGTGGTGGTGGATACGATGGTGGTGGATGTGGTGGTGGATGTGGCGGTGGATGTTATGGTGGATGTGGAGGTGATGGTGGATGTGGTGGTGGATGTGGTGGGGGATGCGGTGGATGTGGTGGTGGTGGATGCGGTGGATGTGGTGGATGCGGTGGTGGTAGAAGTGGTGGTGGATGTGTTGGATGTGGTGGTGGATGTGATGGATGTGGTGGTGGATGTGGTGGATGTGGTGGAATTGGTGGTGGATGTGGTAGTGGTGGGTGTGGTGGATGCGGTGGTGGATGTGGTGGATGCGGTGGTGGATGTGGTGGTGGATGCGGTGGTGGTGCTTGTGGTGGATGTGGTGGTGGATGTGGCGGTGGATGTCAGTGTGGATGTGGAGGTGGTGGTGGATGTGGTTGTGGATGTGGTGGTGGATGTGGTGGTGGATGTGGTGGTGGATGTGGTGGTGATGGTGGATGTGGTGGTGATGGATGTGGTGGTGGTGGATGTGGTGGTGGAAGTGGTGGTGGATGCGGTGGTGGTGCATGTGGTGGATGTGGATTTGGTGGTGGAAGTGGTGGTGGATGTGGATGTGGTGGTGGATGTGGTGGATGTGGTGGTGGATGTGGTGGTGGTGGATGCGGTTGATGTAGTGGTGGATGTGGTGGTATTGGGTGTGGTGGATGTGGTGTTGGATGCGGTGGTGGTGCATGGGGTGGATGTGGTGGTGGTGGATTTGGCGGATGTGGTGGTGGATGTGGTGGTGGATGTGGAGGTGATGGTGGATGTGGTGGTGGATGTGGTGGTGGATGCGGTGGAAATGGTGGTGGTGGATACGGTGGATGTGGTGGTGGTGGATACGGTGGTGGTGGAAGTGGTGGTGGATGTGTTGGATGTGGTGGTGGATGTGATGGTGGATGTGGTGGTGGATGTGGTGGTGGATGTGGTGGTTGATGTGGTGGATGTGGTGGTGGTGGATGTGGTGGTGGTGGATGTGGTGGTGGATGTGGTGGTGGATGGGGTGGTGGATGGGGTGGTGGATGTAGTGGTGGTGGGTGTGGTGGATGTGGCGGTGGATGTGGCGGTGGATGTGGCGGTGGATGTGGCCGTGGATGTGATGGTGGATGTGGTGGCGGATGTGGTGGCGGATGTGGTGGTGGATGTGGTGGTGGTGGATGCGGTGGTGGTGGGTGTGGTGGATGTGGTGGTGGATGTGGTGGTGGATGCGGTGGTGGATGCGGTGGTGCATGTGGTGGATGTGGTGGTGGTGGATGTGGTGGTGGATGTGTCGGTGGATGTCATGGTGGATGTGGAAGTGATGGTGGATGTGGTGGTGGATGTGGTGGTGATGGTGGATTTGGTGGTGGATGTGGTGGTGGATGTCGTGGATGTGGTGGTGGTGGATGCGGTAGATGTGGTGATGGTGGATGCGGGGGTGGTGGTGGATGCAGTGGTGGTGGTGGATGGGGTGGTGGTGGTGGTGGATGTAGTGGTGGTGGGTGTGGTGAATGTGGTGGTGGTGGGTTTGGTGGATGTGGTGGTGGATGTGGTGGTGGATGTGGCAGTGGATGTGGTGGTGGATGTGGTGGTGGATGTGGTGGTGGAGGTGGTGGTGGATGTGGTGGTGGTGGTGGATGTGGTGGTGGTGGTGGTGGATGCGGTGGATGTGGTGGTGGTGGATGTGGTGGTGGAAGTGGTGGTGGATGTGGATGTGGTGGTTGATGTGGTGGATGTGGTGGATGCGGTGGATATGGTGGTGGATGTGGTGGGTGTGGTGGATGTGGTGGTGGATGTGGTGGTGGGTGTGGTGGTGGATGCGATGGTGGTTGATGTGGTGGATGTGGTGGTGGATGTGGTGGTGGATGTTATAGTGGATGTGGAGGTGATGGTGGATGTGGTGGTGGATGTGGTGGTGGATGTGGTGGTGGTGGATGCAGTGGATGTGGTGGATGCGGTGGTGGTGGAAGTGGTGGTGGATGTGTTTGATGTGGTGGTGGATGAGGTGGATGTGGTGGTGTATGTGGTGGATGTGGTGGTGGTGGATGCGGTGGATGTGGTGGTGGATGTGGTGGTGGTGGGTGTGGTGGATGTGGTGGTGGATGTGGTGGTGGATGCAGTGGTGGTGCATGTGGTGGTGGATGTGGTGGTGGATGCAGTGGTGGTGCATGTGGTGGATGTGGTGGTGGTGGATGTGGTGGTGGATGTGGCGGTGGATGTCATGGTGGATGTGGAGGTGGTGGTGGATGTGGTGGTGGATGTGGTGGTGATGGTGGATGTGGTGGTGGTGGATGTGGTGGTGGAAGTGGTCGTGGATGTGGTGGTGGATGTGGTGATGGATGTGGTGGTGGTGCATGTGGTGGATGTGGTGGTGGTGGAAGTGGTGGTGGATGTGGTGGTGGATGTGGTGGATGTGGTGGTGGTGGTGGATGCGGTGGATGTGGTGGTGGATGTGGTGGTGGTGGGTGTGGTGGATGTGGTGGTGGTGGATGTGGTGGATGTGGCGGTGGATGTGGCGGTGGATGTCATGGTGGATGTGGAGGTGATGGTGGATGTGGTGGTGGATGTGGTGGTGGATGCGATGGATGTGGTGGTGGTGGATACGGTGGATGTGGTGGTGGTGGATGCGGTGGTGGTGGAAGTGGTGGTGGATGTGTTGGATGTGGTGGTGGATGTGGTGGTGGATGTGGTAGTTGATGTGGTGGTGGATGTGGTGGTGGATGTGGTGGTGGATGCGGTGGTGGTGCATGTGGTGGTGGATGTGGTGGTGGATGTCATGGTGGATGTGGAGGGATGGTGGATGTGGTGGTGATGGTGGATGTGGTGGTGGATGTGGTGGTGGTGGAAGCGGTGGATGTGGTGGTGGATGCGGTGGTGGTGGTGGATGGGGTGGTGGTGGTGGTGGATGGGGTGGTGGATGTAGTGGTGGTGGGTGTGGTGGATGTGGCAGTGGATGTGGCGGTGGATGTGGTGGTAGATGTGGTGGTGGATGTGGTGGTGGATGTGGAGGTGGATGTGGTGGTGGATGTGGAGGTGGAGGTGATGGTGGATGTGGTGGTGGTGGTGGATGCGGTGGATGTGGTGGTGGATGTGGTGGTGGATGTGGTGGTGGATGTGGTGGTGGATGCGGTGGTGGATGCGGTAGTGCATGTGGTGGATGTGGTGGTGGTGGATGTGGTGGTGGATGTGGCGGTGGATGTCATGGTGGATGTGGCGGTGATGGTGGATGTGGTGGTGGATGTGGTGGTGGATGTGGTGGTGATGGTGGATGTGGTGGTGGATGTGGTGGTGGATGTGGTGGATGTGGTGGTGGTGGATGTGGTGGATGTGGTGATGGTGGATGCGGTGGTGGTGGTGGATGGGGTGGTGGTGGATGTGGTGGATGTGGCGGTGGTGGGTGTGGTGGATGTGATGGTGGATGTGGTGGTGGATGTGGTGGTGGATGTGGTGGTGGATGTGGTGGTGGTGGATGCAGTGGATGTGGTGGTGGTGGTGGATGCGGTGGATGTGGTGGTGGATGTGGTGGTGGATGTGGTGGTGGATGTGGTGGTGGATGCGGTGGTGGATGCGGTAGTGCATGTGGTGGATGTGGTGGTGGTGGATGTGGTGGTGGATATGGCGGTGGATGTCATGGTGGATGTGGAGGTGATGGTGGATGTGGTGGTGGATGTGGTGGTGGATGTGGTGGTGATGGTGGATGTGGTGGTGGATGTGGTGGATGTGGTGGTGGTGGATGTGGTGATGGTGGATGCGGTGGTGGTGGTGGATGGGGTGGTTGTGGATGTGGTGGTGGGTGTGGTGGATGTGGCAGTGGTGGGTGTGGTGGATGTGATGGTGGATGTGGTGGTGGATGTGGTGGTGGATGTGGTGGTGGTGGATGCGGTGGATGTGGTGGTGGTGGATGCGGTGGTGGTGGTGGATGGGGTGGTTGTGGTGGTGGATGGGGTGGTGGATGTAGTGGTAGTGGGTGTGGTGGATGTGGTGGTGGTGGGTGTGGTGGATGTGGTGGTGGATGTGGCGGTGGATGTGGCGGTGGATGTGGCGGTGGATGTGGCGGTGGATGTGGTGGTGGATGTGGTGGTGGATATGGTGGTGGATGTGGAGGTGATGGTGGATGTGGTGGTGGTAGTGGTGGATGCGGTGGATGTGGTGGTGAATGTGGTGGTGGATGTGGTGGTGGATGCAGTGGTGGATGCGGGGGTGCATGTGGTGGATGTGGTGGTGGTGGTGGTGGATGTGGTGGTGGATGTGGCGGTGGATGTCATGGTGGATGTGGAGGTGATGGTGGATGAGGTGGTGGATGTGGTGGTGGATGTGGTGGTGATGGTGGATGTGGTGGTGGATGTGGTGGTGGATGTGGTGGTGGATGCGGTGGTGGATGCGGTAGTGCATGTGGTGGATGTGGTGGTGGTGGATGTGGTGGTGGATATGGCGGTGGATGTCATGGTGGATGTGGAGGTGATGGTGGATGTGGTGGTGGATGTGGTGGTGATGGTGGATGTGGTGGTGGATGTGGTGGATGAGGTGGTGGTGGATGTGTTGATGGTGGATGCGGTGGTGGTGGTGGATGGGGTGGTTGTGGATGTGGTGGTGGGTGTGGTGGATGTGGAAGTGGTGGGTGTGGTGGATGTGATGGTGGATGTGGTGGTGGATGTGGTGGTGGATGTGGTGGTGGTGGATGCGGTGGATGTGGTGGTGGTGGATGCGGTGGTGGTGGTGGATGGGGTGGTCGTGGTGGTGGATGGGGTGGTGGATGTAGTGGTAGTGGGTGTGGTGGACGTGGTGGTGGTGGGTGTGGTGGATGTGGTGGTGGATGTGGTGGTGGATGTGGCGGTGGATGTGGCGGTGGATGTGGCGGTGGATGTGGTGGTGGATGTGGTGGTGGATGTGGTGGTGGATATGGTGGTGGATGTGGAGGTGATGGTGGATGTGGTGGTGGTAGTGGTAGTGGGTGTGGTGGACGTGGTGGTGGTGGGTGTGGTGGATGTGGTGGTGGATGTGGTGGTGAATGTGGTGGTGGATGTGGTGGTGGATGCAGTGGTGGATGCGGGGGTGCATGTGGTGGATGTGGTGGTGGTGGTGGTGGATGTGGTGGTGGATGTGGCGGTGGATGTCATGGTGGATGTGGAGGTGATGGTGGATGAGGTGGTGGATGTGGTGGTGGATGTGGTGGTGATGGTGGATGTGGTGGTGGATGTGGTGGATGTGGTGGTGGTGGATGCAGTGGATGTGGTGATGGTGGATGTGGTGGTGGTGGTGGATGGGGTGGTGGTGGATGTGGTGGATGTAGTGGTGGTGGGTGTGGTGGATGTGGTGGATGTGGTGGTGGTGGGTGTGGTGGTGGATGTGGTGGTGGATGTGGTGGTGGATGTGGTGGTGGATGCGATGGTGGTGGATGTGGTGGATGTGGTGGATGTGGTGGTGGATGTGGCGGTGGATGTCATGGTGGATGTGGAGGTGATGGTGGATGTGGTGGTGGATGTGGTGGTGGATGCGGTGGATGTGATGGTGGTGGATGCGGTGGATGTGGTGGATGCGGTGGTGGTGGAAGTGGTGGATGTGGTGGTGGATGTGGCGGTGGATGTCATGGTGGATGTGGAGGTGATGGTGGATGTGGTGGGGGATGTGGTGGTGGATGCGGTGGTTGTGGTGGTGGTGGATGTGTTGGATGTGGTGGTGGATGCGGTGGATGTGGTGGTGGATGTGGTGGTGGTGGATGCGGTGGATGTGGTGGTGGATGTGGTGGTGAATGCGGTGGTGGTGCATGTGGTGGATGCGGTGGTGGTGCATGTGGTGGATGTGGTGGTGGTGGATGTGGTGGTGGTGGATGTCATGGTGGATGTGGTGGTGGATGTGATGGTGATGGTGGATGTGGTGGTGGATGTGGTGGTGGATGCGGTGGATGTGGTGGTGGTGGATGCAGTGGATGTGGTGGTGGTGGATGCAGTGGTGGTGGTGGATGCGGTGGTGTTGGTGGATGGGGTGGTGGTGGTGGTGGATGGGGTGGTGGATGTAGTGGTGGTGGGTGTGGTGGATGTGGTGGTGGTGGGTGTGGTGGATGTGGCGGTGGATGTGGCGGTGGATGTGGCGGTGGATGTGATGGTGGATGTGGTGGTGGATGTGGTGGCGGATGTGGTGGTGGGAGTGGTGGATGTGGTGGTGGTGGATGCGGTGGACGTGGTGGTGGTTTGTGTGGTGGATGTGGTGGTGGATGTGGTGGTGGATGCGGTCGTGGTGCATGTGGTGGATGTGGTGGTGGTGGATGTGGTGGTGGATGTGGCGGTGGATGTCATGGTGGATGTGGAAGTGATGGTGGATGTGGTGGTGGATGTGGTGGTGAAGGTGGATGTGGTGGTGGATGTGGTGGATGTGGGGGTGGTGGTGGATGCGGTGGATGCTGTGATGGTGGATGCGGTGGTGGTGGTGGTGGTGGTGGATGTAGTGGTGGTGGGTGTGGTGGATGTGGTGGTGGTGGGTGTGGTGGATGTGGTGGTGGATGTGGCGGTGGATGTGGTGGTGGATGTGGCGGTGGATGTGGTGGTGGATGTGGTGGTGGATGTGGTGGTGGTGGTGGTGGATGTGGTGGTGGTGGATGTGGTGGTGGAAGTGATGGTGGATGTGGTGGTGGATGTGGTGGATGTGGTGGTGGTGGATGCGGTGGATGTGGTGGTGGATGTGGTGGTGGTGGGTGTGGTGGATGTGGTGGTGGATGTGGTGGTGGATACGATGGTGGTGGATGTGGTGGATGTGGTGGTGGATGTGGCGGTGGATGTTATGGTGGATGTGGAGGTGATGATGGATGTGGTGGTGGATGTGGTGGTGGATGCGGTGGATGTGGTGCTGGTGGATGCGGTGGATGGTGTGGATGCGGTGGTGGTGGAAGTGGTGGTGGATGTGTTGGATGTGGTGGTGGATGTGATGGATGTGGTGGTGGATGTGGTGGATGGGGTGGTGGTGGATGTGGTGGATGTGGTGGTGGATGTGGTGGTGGTGGGTGTGGTGGATGTGGTGGTGGATGTGGTGGTGGATGCGGTGGTGGATGTGGTGGTGGATCCGGTGGTGGTGCATGTGGTGGATGTGGTGGTGGATGTGGCAGTGGATGTCATGGTGGATGTGGAGGTGGTGGTGGATGTGGTGGTGGATGTGGTGGTGGATGTGGTGGTGATGGTGGATGTGGTGGTGATGGTGGATGTGGTGGTGGTGGATGTGGTGGTGGTGGATGTGGTGGTGGAAGTGGTGGTGGATGCGGTGGTGGTGCATGTGGTGGATGTGATGTGGTGGTGGAAGTGGTGGTGGATGTGGATGTGGTGGTGGATGTGGTGGATGTGGTGGTGGATGTGGTGGATGTGGTAGATGTGGTGGTGGTGGATGCGGTGGATGTGGTGGTGGATGTGGTGGTGGTGGGTGTGGTGGATGTGGTGGATGCGGTGGTGGTGCATGGGGTGGATGTGGTGGTGGTGGATGTGGTGGATGTGGTGGTGGATGTGGCGGTGGATGTCATGGTGGATGTGGAGGTGATGACGGATGTGGTGGTGGATGTGGTGGTGGATGCGGTGGATGTGGTGGTGGTGGATACGGTGGATGTGGTGGTGGTGGATGCGGTGGTGGTGGACGTGGTGGTGGATGTGTTGGATGTGGTGGTGGATGTGGTGGTGGATGTGGTGGTGGATGTGGTGGTTGATGTGGTGGATGTGGTGGTGGTGGATGTGGTGGTGGTGGATGTGGTGGTGGTGGATGTGGTGGTGGATGTGGTGGTAGATGCGGTGGTGGTGGATGCGGTGGTGGTGCATGTGGTGGATGTGGTGGTGATGGATGTGGTGGTGGTGGATGTGGATGTGGTGGTGGATGTGGTGGTGGATGTGGTGGTGATGGTGGATGTGGTGGTGGATGTGGTGGTGGATGCGGTGGATGTGGTGGTGGTGGATGCGGTGGATGTGGTGATGGTGGATGCGGTGGTGGTGGTGGATGCGGTGGTGGTGGTGGATGGGGTGGTGGTGGATGGGGTGGTGGTGGTGGATGGGGTGGTGGATGTAGTGGTGGTGGGTGTGGTGGATGTAGTGGTGGTGGGTGTGGTGGATGTGGTGGTGGTGGTGGTGGATGCGGTGGATGTGGTGGTGGTGGATGTGGTGGTAGAAGTGGTGATGGATGTGGTGGTGGATGTGGATGTGGATATAGCGCATACTTATGGCATGACTAAAAAAAAAGCAAGCTGGTTCTGAGACGTACGGGCTCTTAAAGACTGAGATGAAATCAGCAGCATTCCTGGATTTCTTAAAGTTTGTCGGAGGGGAGGGGGGCCATCAATCAATCAATCAATCAGGTCATTTATAGAGCGCACTACTCACCCGTAGGGTCTCAAGGCGCTGGTTTGGGGGGGGGGGGGTGCCGTTACTGCTCGAACAGCCAGGTCTTGAGCTTCTTCCTGAAGGAGAGGTGGTCTTGGGTCAGGCGCAGGTCGGTTGGGAGTGAGTTCCAGGTCTTGGCGGCCAGGTAGGAAAAGGACCTTCCTCCTGTTGTCGCTCTTCGGATGCGGGGGACGGCGGCGAGGGCGTGGCTGGTTGATCTGAGGAGGCGTTTGGGGGTGTAGAAGTTGATCCGGTTGTTGAGGTAGCTCGGGCCTTGGTTGTGTAGGGCTTTGTGTGCGTGGGTGAGGAGACGGAAGGTGATTCTCTTGTTGACCGGGAGCCAATGCAGATCTCTCAGGTGTCCGGAGATGTGGCTGCGTCGGGGGATGTCGAGGATGAGTCTGGCCGAGGCGTTCTGGATCCTCTGGAGTCTCTTCTGGAGCTTGGCGGTGGTTCCGGCGTAGAGGGCGTTGCCGTAGTCCAGTCGGCTGGTGACGAGGGCCTGGGTGACCGTCTTCCTCGTCTCGGTGGGGATCCACCAGAAGATCTTGCGTAGCATGCGCAGGATGTTGAAGCAAGACGAGGAGACGGCGTTTACTTGTCTGGTCATGGAGAGGGAGGAGTCCAGGATGAAGCCCAGGTTGCGTGCGTGGTCCGTCGGTTTGGGTGCGGTGCCCAGGGCGGGGGGCCACCAGGAGTCGTCCCAGGCGGAGGGCGAGGAGCCCAGGATGAGGAACTCCGTCTTGTCCGAGTTCAGTTTCAGGCGGCTGGTCGTCATCCATTCGGCTACCTCTCTCATCCCTTCGTGCAGGTTGGCTCTGGCGGTGGCGGGGTCGTTGGTCAGGGAGAGGATCAGCTGGGTGTCGTCGGCGTAGGAGATTATGTTGAGGTTGTGTTGGCGTGCGATGGCCGCGAGGGGGCTCATGTAGACGTTGAAGAGGGTGGGGCTCAGTGAGGATCCTTGAGGGACGCCGCAGATGACTTTGGTGGCCTCTGACTTGTACGGAGGTAGGCGGACTCTTTGTGTTCTTCCGGCGAGAAAGGAGACGATCCATTCCAGAGCCTTGTCCTGGATTCCGATGTTGCCGAGGCGCTGTATTAGAGTGCGGTGGCCATGGGCTTTGCAGCACTCATGAGGAGGTTTTATACATGTTAGTTATCCATTCGTTGTGGGCAAGAGATGGGGAGATTACCAGTGACGGAGGGCGCAGACCTTTGCAGCTGTGAGCGCATTCAATTCATGAAAAAAGAAAAGGAGACCCGGCCGGCCGTGAAACTGAAAGCATGGCCGGCCGGCCGGCCGTGAAAAAGCCTTTGATGTAGCAGGGGGTAATTAGGGGAGGAGAATGGCTGGGCTGAGGCAGAGCGCAAAGCCTTTGATGCAGCAGGGGGCGGAGCGGGAAGAGCTGCTGGCGGCACCAAGCTGACGATTTGATGCTGTGCACGCGCATTTTAACTAATTGCGCTTGCGCATTGAGTTAAAAGTGCACATGCACTGCATCAAATCGCCAGTCTAGGTAAGCTCTGTTTAAGCCCCTATAGTCTCGCTCTGCTCAATGCGCATGCGCATTGACAGGCGAGACCTAACAAAACAATGCACAGTGTACTCTTCCAATTTGGTTTCTATCCACTTTCTTATGACGCCCGGGTTTTTATACTCTGGCATCAACTGGAACTCATTTATCCTATTTTTACTATGACTGCGCCTGGGTGAATGCCAGGGCTGCTCCTTCCAGCTCTCAGGTGGGCCGTATGTAGCAAGTTACTCGGGCTGCCTGCATTTTGTATATTGATCTAGGTCCATTTTGGGGAGACATTATAGATCATCTGCTATTGCTACCTGCATCTATTACATGCGTAAGATGCTCTTTTTTCTCTTGGTAACCATACAGAGCATTTCACCTAGCTGCCTGTAACCAGTGCCTGGCACTGGCAGCTTTTTTAACACCAGGATAGGCCCTGTATAGTATTTACCCTGACTGCCTGCAACGAGTGTTTGAAGAATAGTACTCCTCTGTTGCTCCAGGGTGGACCCTACAGAGATTTTACCATGATGCCTGCATCCTGGGCGCGCCAGAGACCGTCACTACAAAATAGATGCCAAAGCACTTACACAGGCAATCAAATAGTTGTCCATTATATATGCCTGAATGTACCGCCTTGCCTGGTCTTGGGACAAAGCCTTGTGACTGGGTGTAGTCATTTTTCCGCAGGTTGCTTGTGTTTGGCAGTGTATGCCCCAACGTGGGTCCCTTGCTCACTTTGTCACTGGATTCAAGCTAGCCTGGCTAATGAGGACCTGAAACTTGTCCCAGTATGCTTGTTTCCGGTCCAGGGATGGACCTGGCTTGGCAGTTCGGGCTGGACGGTTCCCATGAGGCACAGGGTCAAGACTGGTTTGCATATGGCTGGGTCTGAACTGGGGGGGCAAAGTGAGGTAAAGAATAATGATGGATTCAACCCAGATCTGTGACTGGGGGTGAGTGTCTGAAAAGTTTCAATGCTCCGTGAATCATCTTATTGTGTTTGCCTTGTGATTGGGCCTTCACAGTACCCTGGGAGCCTATAGCCAGTACATACAGTAGAGTTGCTCCTCTGGCCCTCCCGGGTGGCCATTCATAGCATCTTACCATGGCTGCTTGTATCCAGGACATGCCTATGGGTCTCTCACCAGTCACTCCTTGTGTGGCTACAAAGATCATCTGCTATGACAGCCCTTATACAGTGCAGGTAATGGCTGCTCCTCTGTCACTCCTGGGAGGACTTTACAGAGACCTCTTCAAACAGGCACAGCAATAAATACATCTAAAGTGCTCTATCCCTTACTTCTTTTAACTCCAATACGTGCACAGGCATAGCGGTCTAAGTCAAGGTAACAGCACTTCTCTGATCACTCGTGCATAATGCAAGCACTGCCACCAGTATAGTGTGCTACCCATCCACTAATGTGCTTTGGCACATTGTCAGGGATATGAACACTATATAAATGTAACTAAAATACAGTACGGTATGTACAGCACCTCGTGTTTGAGGTGCTCCTGATACAATATATATGTTCTCTTTAAAGCTGTTCGCTGCTCCTTGGAACTTGGACAATACTATATCCAACACCCATAAAAAGTAAAAAATGAAGGACCTCATTATGACCCTCCCGCAAATCTTAATTTGCATGCAAAAATGAGATTGTGCTCGCATCATGAATCTGACTTTTGCAGTGTGAGGAATTGCCTATTTTTGCATGGTCACCCCCAGGATTTTCGTCTGATGCTGCTGGCTGTTCGACTCTGAGTGCACTGAGTCCTGCTAACCAGTCCTCAGTGCCTGTACCCTTACCCATAAACTGGTATGTGAAATTGGTTGTCACCCAATTGACTAAGCTAACTGTAAGTCCCCAGTAAATGGTACCCAGGGTACCCAGATTGCAGTACTGATTGTGCTACCCTGGGTGTGACACAAGTAAAACGAGGCTCCCTGCCCGCCATATGCATCCTGGAGGAGCAATTTAAACTGCTAGCCCGACTTTGCCATTTAAAGTAAAGGCAAAACAGACTTTCCCTGGTATATGTGTAAGTTATCCTTTTGGCAGGCCTATCGAGTCCTAAGGCAGGGTGCAACATATCCCATGGGCGGAATATGTAGTTTCACATGTTCTGATAGTAAAAACGCAAAACTAACATTTCTACAGTGGAAAAGCTTGTTCACCAAATTGGCAGGATCAGAGTTACTTGCTGACCCCTCAGCTGTGCTAAATCTGCGACAGCGCAGCAAAGTGGACCATCAAGGGTATCAAAAAACTAATTGAATTAAGCCCAACATGATTCTCAGGTTTAAATTAATGTAACGTGGTGCTTTGTGCAACTTTAGCAAAGTTGCCACTTTATTTCCTTTAATCCTCCATGCCCATACTGGTTGCACACGGGGTCCTTTCTCTGAGACAGCTTTCTGCTTTCTGTGCTAACGACTCCCAGGAAAGGATGCAATGGAGGTCTGCCCCAGAAGGTGGTGTCACCTCCCTCCTACCGGAAGCCACATGGGTGTTGTCCCAGCAAGACCCACATTGACCGTATCACATCCAAAGCAATCTTTGAGCATCTTCAGCACCTTTCATCCCTTGCAATAGGACCAATTCTATAGGAAAACTTTGCAAAGGATAAAAATGCCTAGATCTGAGTGAGGACTACTTTACTGCTGAGGTAACTGGTTCTGACAGCCTTGCTAGTCCCCCTGACTGGCCCCCCACTAGAGTTGGTCGCTTAAAGTGACTCCAAGTGAACACATTATACGTAGCCCAAACATTTTAGTGAAAATATTTCGAAGTGTTACATTTGTTGAATTTGCCGATGCCTGTTCATAATTGAGTGAAATGCTTTGTTTTACTATACCTTGCAAATTCTATAACTCCTGAACCGTCTGATGGATATTTTTCATTGTGGTTTCTAAAAATACATAAAAATACAGTCTATTTTTATAAAAATTTTGTTGGATTACTTTGGTGTCTTGTAGATTTCTTACGTTATTTTGGTGCTATTTAGATGCTTTACACTTGTTCCTTTGTGCAAGCCTTGCTGCTCAGCGCCACAGCTGCCCAGGTTTGAGCTGAAGGTTTGGCAAACGAAACCTAAGGGTTCTTAAAGGCTTGGCAAGTGTATCACATGGTGAGGGTAGGAAACTGGCTATTTACGTAGTGCACCAATTGTAGGGGTTCACCATGCAAATAGTCCAGACAACCCTTATTGGTTTACAGGGCTTAAGTTAATAATTCCAAATGCTCAATATGTGGTAGTGTGGGCAATCAGTTTAGGCTTATCGGAGGGTAGTGTTAATTAATCATTTGTTGTACACACAGAATCTAAATGAAACACACACTCAAAACCAAGGTAAAAATATAACAGATTTTTGCATAATTTTAGACACCAAGATCATTGGAATCAGGTAAGTCATTTAGACGGTATAGATTTTTACAGACAAAACAGTAGAAAATCACAGCTGTCAGATTTGAGGCATGAGCCTTGCACGCAGTAATGTTATCCTATGGAAGAAACATTCACTGCATAGGTATATTTACAGATGACTTACAGGACTATTCTTCTGGACTTAAGGTAAATAGGGGCCAATGTCCAAGAAAGCACCAGCAGTTCAATTTACCTGCCCTGGGGTGTCCAGGTGAAGAGGTGCTAAATGTGGTGGTAGCCGCGAACGCCACATGCTAAAGTAAATGGGAAGAGTACCTGGAAGAAAAAGACTGCAAGTGGAGACTGGGGGACCAGTCCGGCAGAGCCAAAGAGGGTGCTCAGCTCTTGAGGGTCACAGGGCCACAGAGACACTTTCAGTTTACTTGAGCCCAGGCTGGGGGGCTTGGGTACAGATGGATTTTGTCCAGTGGGTTGATGAGTTAGAGGATCACAGTTCTTGGTGTACCTGCAGAAGAGGGAAAAGGAAAACAGCAGGGCCACTCTACTCTTGGTGTGGAGCTGGCCTTTCTCAATGCCCATCGATGTGCAGGTAAATTTTGGCAGTGGTGGTGTTCCAACAGAATATAAATAAGCCTTGGTACTTGCAACAGATGCTGGTACCCCAGTATTGGTGCAGGGGGGCTCATGAGGGACCCCAGTACTCACTGGGGAGCTTGGGCTGAACTCTGGGAGCCACAAAGTCCTTATTCTGGGACGCTGCTCCATTGACTGGCCCAGAATCTACAGTACACTGTACCAGGCAGATGCATTGGGTGCCTGCTGGTGCAGGGAAGTGGCTCCTCCACTCCAAGGAAGATGTTGCTGGGTCAATGAAGTGCTGGGCAGACCTCCAAGGGTCTGAGGAGGCTATAGCGCATCTGGATGAGTAGGTCTTGGTGACTCTCAGGACAGCAACAGCCAGGGAGGGTTTTGCACCAGGTTCGGTGCTGTTCCACTGCTCTCACATCTTCTGCTCTTCTTTGTCCTTCCTCTTTCAGACGGATGAATCTGAGTTTATGGTGCCAGGGGGGCCACCTAAATACTAAATTTACAGGTGCTAAGGGGTGTGAAGGGTTGTAGCCAATGTGCTACTTACCCCCATAGGATCACTACGACCCGTATATCACCATTCCGATTGGGAGTGGGCATAGCGATGTCTCACAGTTCCTAATTCCACCAAAAACTAGATGGCGGACTCCTTCTTTCATGGAGCACATCATGTAGCCCACCTTAGGGGTGTGACTAGCCTTGAGGTGCAACACTCCTACTGCATAGCTAATTTCCTGCCTGTCCCGTTGCCACATGGCCCTAGGGCAGGGGGTGACATTCTCCAGTCCTGGGGAAGCCAGGGTCGCATATCAAAGGTGTCGGAGGCTTTGAAGCCTATGGTCTTGGTATGTAGATTCACTAGCCATCCTGCTGGAGGAGGTGATAAGGCATTGTTTCCTGAACTCGTAGAGCACTGGCTCTCACCTACAGGGGACAGAAACTCATCTGTGGTGGCAAGCTGGGTGATACTAGTCAGCCAGCCCACTAGAAGACTTTTAGGGTTCAGGGGGCACTTCTAAGGGCCCTCTGGGTGCCTGTCATAAAAAATCCAATACTGGAATTAGTATGGATTTATTAAGACAACGTGTTTGACACCAAACACCATAGGGTTCAGTGAAACCATTATTATGTAGCTGGGTGACTCGTAATGACCAGTGTTCTTAAGATGGCTTCCCTGTTCACTAGCAATATCTAGTAATAGTACTAGACATCACAGGAGCATATCTGCTCAGACAGATATGTCATCACATAAAACATAATGCTCCCTGCCTTAGTGCTCTAAGGCCTGCTGTGACTTACATATATTACATGCAGAGACTTTTGCATGGCACACAGTGAGTGTGCCATGTCATGTTTGCACACAATGTTTGCACCATGTCATGCAGCCTGTAATGGCAGTCTTACTGCAATTGATATGAAAGTCCCCAGGGCACAAGTCGTAAAAAAAGAAGTGGGTGGAGGCTGTCACCGGAAGTGACGTCACGACAGGTGCTCAGCTCCTCGTCCCAGAGAGGCCAAAGGGTGAAGTCCAGCTGTTTGGCAGGGGGGACGGCGTCCCCCCTGTAAAATAAGTGGGGGGACGCCGTCCACCCGCGTGGTACCCCGACTCGAGCCCTGAAGGTCCCTTATAGTGGCAAAATTCATACTGCAGCCCTTAGGGGCCCTCTTAAGTACCCATGCCCTGTGTACCAGGGGTACCGTTTACCAGGGACTACAGGGGTGCTTGCCAATTGGGTTACAATTTAGCATTTTGTTTTTAGGGGAAATAACACTGGCACTAGAATCTGATTAGCAAGGACCCAGTGCAATGTCAGAGTCTAAAACCAGGATCTAGTAGTTAAAATAGGGGCAAAAAGTGGGAGGACAGCCGCAAAGAGAAGTCCAGCTTCCTAAAGTGAGGTCACACAACCACACTACATAATAGACCCCTTTTTCTCACATGGGGTAACACACCACTCAGGTCTTTTTCCTGCACAATTTTCACCAGGTCAAACCAGGCCCTAGACCTGCTAGCAAAAACACACATTTGGGGTTTGTGCACCTTGGAAAGAAGGAAAACATGTGATATTACTATGTTATCTCTATTCATATGTGTGCAAATTGGAATAGGACAGTAATTACACACCTGGTAAATCCCGCACCCCCCTGTATCAGTATTTACTTTGGGTACAATTACTGAACTGGTTGTGCATTCTGCAGAAGGAAAGTGTTAGGCTTTTCCTGGACCCCCAGTACCACAAGACTGTTTTTGTAATGGGACTAGGTCCATCAAAAAAGTGTGTGGGTACCAGTTGGTGATCTATTCAGTGCCACTGGGGTGAGGTGTACTTTGCAGATACAAATGTTAACTTTTGCAAAATCGGGTTAGGGAGAAGACCTGGACCCATTACTGTCCTTGTTTGCACCACGGCACTCCTTTAAGCAGGTGTGCCAGGCACAACCATGGACAGTGCACCCTATTTTAATGAAGCGCATCCCCTAGGGTAATTGCAACTCATGCTGCCCAAAGGGCAGCACAATCCCTGAAAAACTGCTTCAAAGCCTCTCGGTGTTTCTCTGTGCAGCTACTCTTTCAAGAGAGGTTAGAGATCTCTCCTGCAGGCGAGTGCAGTAAGTGACTGCACCTGCCTGCAAGGAGATGTCTAGGATCCATGGGTCCCCATTCTCTCTCCAGAGGGCTGCCCTCACGGGACTCACTGTGCATAACCTTTTTGTGGTGGACTTTCAGTGCATCTTCTAAGGGCATGTTTGCCCCTGTGCCCGCGTACTATGACACAGGTGCGGAGGGGAAATGATTCCCTCATTTGCATGGGCCCAAGCATCCATGCAAATCAGGGAAAGCCCTCTCAGGATTGCGGTGGCACTACATGGGCGCCATTGCTATTAGTATTAAAGAAGGGCCTCGCAAGCATCTTCAGCTCCTGCTGTTGTACCAAAGTGCCTTGGAGATGCACAAAGCAGATGCACACGCCCGTTGCGCCTCCAGGGCACTTTCCATAATATGAGCCCAGAACTGTTCCCACAATTTACATAACTCATAACAGCACCTCTCTCTTCCATGCCCACTACAAACAAAAACTCTGTGATATAACTATGTATAAAACTAAATAGAGCTAGTTTACATCAGTATTGCGAGGTGTTTTTAGGAAATGCTTCACGAAAAAAACTAATTTTAGTAAATAAGTGATCATCATATTATTCAACAGACAGATACAATGTGCTTATGTGTTCGCTGTTTATTACAGTTACTCAGAGGTGGATAATGAGCAATCTATTTGCTTTTGTCTATTTGTTTATATTTTAAAGAATACTTACGTCCAGGGGATTCTTGGTACTGTAAAAATGACGCCATGGCCTGTCTGCAGCACTTACGTGTATAACGTTTAACCATCCCTTGGGAACTTGAGAATATCAGTATGCTCATGAAGGAGCTCGGGAATGGAGCTACAAAGGAGGGTCAAATGTTTGTAGAAGTCCTTGACTCCCAAGCAAGGTCTACCTGGTTATTGAGCTTGAAAAACACAGTAGAAAAGCAGAGCATAAGGCTTGGATTAAAAACAGAAAGGTTAGACCTACTTTTTCCCACACTTGCAAAGTGAGCCCAAATCAGCAGCAAAGCAGAGCAAACACATGTACAAACTGTACAAGGATCCTATTGGGTAGCTGGACATCACTTGCATGAGATGGGCCTAGCTGCTGACCGGGTCCAAGACGGAGTACAATGTAAATTATTATTTCGCAGTTCAAAATTGCCCAGGGAAATGTCCCTCCTGGGTGTACCGCTCTTCACATAATGAGGTTTGCATGTTATATATACAGGCCCCACTCAACCATATGTGCCTGCAATACCTCTGCGTGGTCTTCCCACTGGCTCAGGGGCACTCACAACCCAAGAGTTGATACTTTCACAGGGCACACTGTCTGGCACACACTCTGCAACCTCTATGAGGAGGAGATGCTCCTGGACTTTCAGAAGCTGAAAGATACGTACAATCTACAAGTAGGCCAGCTTATACAACAGGGTAGGATTAGGTGTTTTCTTTGTCTGCTTTAGAATAAAACCCCTCCCAAACCCCCTACACACTTACTTCTACAAACCTTGCAAACCATAGGGGATGGTCGTAGATTAGTGATCTGGATCTAGAAAGCATTACGGGAACAAACTCTCATCTCCCTACAGCATCTCAGGGGACGCTCGTAGGCCATCTCAATGTGAGCCTATACCAATATAGAATGGCAGAAGGTCTTAAAATAGTCGTGTAAGGTCTCCTGAAACGACTGTTTCTGCCTAGTTGAACTGCTCAGCTTAAGTGTCAGCCTATCTGAAGATTGGGTAGCTGTATGCGGGAGTCCAGTTCAACTGCACTAGGTGCCATCACACCCCCACAGACTTTCACCATGTCATGGGGGCTTGTCCAAGGCTTAGTGCGAGTTGGAAAATGGTGCGGACCACGATTTTGGAAGCCACTGGGAAACTTAAGATAGCTAGTATGGAAGCTTGCTTGGTTGTCATGTATTCTAGATCCTCCAAGACTAAGGTCACAACAAAATTTACAGCTCTCCTACCTTTACTATCCAAACATAGTGTAAAAATGTGCTGGAAGTCGGCGCAACCTCCCAGTACATGTGCACGAATGCAAATGCTCTCTTCTGGGTAGAGGCTGACAGTAGGGCACTCCGTAGAGAAGAGAAGAAAGGTCTGATTGCATTACTACGGTCTGAGTTGGTAATGGACTTGAAGCATCACAGAGACGCAGATGATAAGCCCCCATGATTTCCCGCCCCAAACCCTCCATGAATTCAGTAACTAGGTTGTAGTCTCAATACAGTCAGACAGTCTTGCACAACCTAACTGGCCTTGGCACTGCCCTCCCCCTCTTTATTCCCAGTGGACCTGATGGCCCCCACACCATAAAATGTGGACTCTAGGTCAGATGCAAGGTATAGCTTGACATACCCTCTCAAAGGCGCTGCAATGCTCCCTATTGATACTGTGTTCTTGACCACACTCTGGGAACTTCGAGGAATCCTAGCTCGGGACACTCCAAGAAGGGCGGGTGGGTCTGTAATAGTTTTGCTTACTGTATGCTACCACATGTGATCCTGCAGACCTGTTTGACCATATGTACAGGTTTGTTGAAACATAGGCTTGTTCTACTTGTATGTAACCTTTGAATCAATTATAAGAATCACACACGTGTAAAAATAACTCTGCTACAAGTCCATTCATATTACTAACAACGATTAGCACAAACAATAAAATGTTTTGAAAAAAAAGCTGCACTGTTTAATGAAAATGAAGGGCTGAAAAGGGTGAATGTAGCCCTAACGCTCCCATTAACTAACCATCAATTCCACCACAATGATAATGGCTATTACAGGAACTACTTTTGCCTGGTTTTCACATGAAGATTTATCATTATGCACTGAATTTACTTAATGGCAGATGACTTTGTTTTCTGGTGGGTCAGCAACAAACTACTGGTGCTAAAACAGTAAATCACCTACCCCTTTCTCATAACTTCTGTTGATGCCCTCACATATCCAATTTTATGGGGGGATCAAGTCATAGGAAAGGGAGAAATCCTAGTGTCATATATTTATCCAGTAATATTAAGGAAAAGTCACTACGCTTTGCTACTGGGCAAGTGTTGCTTAATATTAATGCACAGTACGAAGGAAACAAGAGTAAGAGTCCCTACACTTATCGTACTGTTTTGTTGCTTCGTTATGGAGCACTTGTAGTGTGGAGTATCACCAGAGGGTCCCTAGGCACACAGAAGGTTGGTGCAGCAAAAGCAAAGTTGCATCAAAATTTTTATGTAGAGATATCTCAGTGTGGAGATGCAGAGGTAATGAATTCTAACATTTTGGAGTGCAGAAGGAGATGCTTTGACCACCCAGCCTCTTTTGTATTCCGGGGAGACTTCAAAAATTAACGTTAGAGGAATAAAGAGACCTCTTAGGACAATATTTCAATATATGCTTTTTAATTAAGGAGGAAGTTTTGCCATAAAGCGCCTTGTATATTATACAGAGAATTAAACTGAAGTATCTAATGAGAAGCCAGTGCAAATGATATCAAATAAAAATTGCATGTGCTTCTTTCAGGAACCCTCCAAAAAAAAGAGGGTGACCGACTTTTGAACCACTTTTAAACTTCTTGACTAGAAAGATTGGCAGATCCAGGTAGATAACATTAGCATAATCAAGTTAGGAACCTATTAGTGTCTTTAAACTTCATATATTTGCGTTCTCAGGTTAGTAAAGTACAGAGGTTACTTACAATAGTCAGCTGAAATAAGCAGGCAGAAACTGTAGACCAAACTTGAATAGATAGAGTGAGCTTGGTATCAATCACCATGCCTAAGCTTTTCACAGATGTAGAAAATTTGGGAGCCATGTAGACCTCTGCCTTTCAGTAAGCGGCTCAACAAAGGTCAGACCGACCATATACTGTCAAAACCATAGGGGCCATTAGGATGTCGGGCGGATTTCCCCGCCAGGCTGGCGGTAGCCACCGCCGGCCTGGCGGGGGCAATCCGCCTGACATCCGCAAGTGAATTCCCCCCGCCATATTAGTATGGCGGGGGGACCGCGGCTGACGGAAAGACCGTCCACTGCTTTTCCGCCCCGGTCGCCTAGCGGCTGGGGCAGAAAAGGATTAATATGGTGTCGGTGTCTAATAGACACCGCCAGCCATATTACGATGGGCCAATTCAGATGCCTTGAAAGGCATGCAGTCTTCACTCTGGGGGCCCCCTGCGGGTCCCCAGAGTGAAGGAGGGGTGGGGGGTCCAACATTTGCATACACGAAGCAGCAGGCACAGCGTGGTGCCTGCCACTTCGTGTATGCAAATGCATACATGCATTTCTGACATTGTGGCGGGCGGTGCAGTGAGCACCGCCCGCCACAATGTTAGAAATGAGGGAGGCGCCCGCCACTGTGGCGGGCGCATCCTAATGCTAACATCAGGACCCCCGCCCTTAAGGCGGGCGGTCCCGTTTTCCGCAAGGGTGGCGGGCAGGCAAAGTCCGCTCGCCATCCTAATAGGGGCCTAAGTCTTCTCTGAGTTAAATTTCAACTTATTGCAACTCAACCAGTTCCATACAAACCGCATAATCTGCTGGAACTCAATGTGGGTGCCCCAAGTGTTGTCATTATGTAACCAGAGTAACAACTGGATGGCATCTACACATCTGTATGCTCTTGAGCCGCTCTTCATCAATGCACTGGACAGCGGGTGAATGTAGATGTTAAAAAGATGGGAGGACAGGGCAAATTACTGGGGTACTCTAAATCAGACCATCACACTCTGCAAAGAATAAAGGGTTAACATCACAGTTTGCCTTCTAATTGTCAAAAAGGACCACATCCATTTCATCACCGAGCTCCCAAAACCGACTGTGTAGACAAATGTCACATGCCACCATGTCAAATGTAGTCCATAAATCATTTAGGATCAGAGCACTAAAATTCCCAGCATTTAATAAAGTCTTAGATGATCAAATATGGAGACCAGAACCATCTTAGTGCTTTGTGCAAGGCAGAAACCAGCATGTATTTCATAAAGGCAGACACATGTTTGCAGATGATAACAGGGTGTCTTTTACACAAACATTTTTTACACTTTTGCTTCAAAAGGCAGTAGCACGATGGACCAGAAATCTTTAAGACTGTACGATCAAAGCCAAGTTTTTTTCAATAAAGGTATGATTATGGCTTCCTTAAAAGAGGTGGGAAAAGAGCCTTTTTCCAAGCAGGCATTCAGAAGGGAGCAAGAGGCTACAGACTTGTTGAAGACAGGTAGTTAAAGACTTGTGGCGGATAACGCTCAAGAGGAGAACCTGTATTCACTGTGCACAATAATTCTCCAAAAACAATGTCTGCTAGAACTGGATACTGAAATAAAAGTGGGAGATATTTATTTCATCACTAGGAGGGCTGACCAGAGCAAATAGATTTGCATCGTGTCCTTACTAATCTCTTCCACCTTGTCTACGAAGAATGTATTCAACTGTTCGCAAAAGTCCATTAAGGGATTCACTGTCGATAAAACATTTGAAATATCAGTCAGTTCTCTAAATGCCTTAAAGACACCTTTTCAAGCGATCCTCACACTGGTGATTCAGTTAAAATAATGCAATTGTTTAACTGATAGGAGTGATTTATACCACTTGTGCTCAGATCTGCATTCACACAGATCAGACAGCATCGCTGATTTCCTCTAGCGGTGCTCAAAACATGACGTTCTTTGATTTAGAAGAGTTTTGTCTGCACCGAGGCACAGCTTAAGAAGCCAGTAATGAAAGGCCACATGTGGGCATTTACTAAATTCAGATCTGTGAAAGTCTGAACATTGTGATGCTTCTAAAGCAGTTTTCTAGAAAGCTTTCCAGATTATTATTTTTTGCAGATCCAAATTATTTTTGTGGATTCAAATTCTGAGGACAAATATATATGGTATATAGGATTCCTACTCTGCAGACCATATCAAAGGCAATGATTCTACTGAAGATTTGAATGAATGAATTTTTTTTTTGCAGAGTTTTATATAGCGCGAACTAGACCCGAACTGAATCAGGTATCAGAGCGCTTTACATAGCACCAGTTACGTTACATGAGGACACACATTCATTTTAGGCACGGGGAGATTAAGTGATTTGCCCAGAATCACAGGAGGTTTTTGGCGTCGTTACCGAGACTCGAACCCAGATCCCCAGGTCCGAGGTCGAGCGCCCTAGCCGTTGCCACCAATGTTAGATCTGGGGGTCTCTAATTGGCAGAGGTAAGTACCTTAGACCAAGTAGGGACCCTTGCTTCTAATCAGGGTGAAGGAATACACACAGTAGATAACCCCTGCTCCCCCTCTAGGTAGCTTGGCGCGAGCAGGCAGGCTTATCCCCAAGGCAATGTGTATAATAAATGCACTTAACACAACAGTAATCCCCAATCCACCACAAACTGAGACCACACAGGTAAGTATATTTATAAAAATATATCTTTATCTAATTGCAGCAGTATAAATCAACAGCATACGATAATTACTTCTTTTAGGCAGATGTTGCACTTTATCTTAATGGTTGCACGTAAAGTAGGAAGTTCTTCTTAATAATGAAAATAGTCTCAAGTCTCTAAAATCAGTAGTGAAAAATAATGCTACTGACTTAACTCCAATGGGCTCTTAAAAGCGAATAGTCAAGCAATGCCAGCAGGTAAATAGCTTTTCAATTAAGCCCTCAATACTGAGCCCCCAGCCAATGTGAACGCGCCTCACCGGTGATCTTTGCGCCTTTGCGCCAGCACTGCAGACTGTCTCTCTGCCCCGGCCGGTCCCGGCAGCCCTCCGCCCGCTCTCAGGTCCTCGGGGAGCGGCGGGGAGCTGACTCGGCGCTCCAGCGCAGGGACACAGGCCAGGGGGCAGAGATCACTCGTGCGGGATCCCTCGGCGAGGTCGGGTCGATCTTTCCCGGCTTCGTCCCTTCTTTCACGGCTCGCGGTGGTTTCCTGCAGGTCCCGGTCCCGCCAGCCAATCCTGTCGCAGCTCCGTGGCAAGCCTCCTTACACACCCGAGAGTCAGCCAATGGCAGCGCGGCTCCCGGGGCAGACCTACGATGACGCGTCCTGGCAATCCAATACCTGCACTGCCTCGACGATGACGCTACGGCGCACGGGCCAATCCCGTTGCGGCATCAGTGAGGGGCTCGACTTGTGGGACCAATGGGAGCGCGGCGGCTTCGGTCTCTGCTACCGCAGCTCCTGGTCATAAAGGCAACTTGCAGAGGGTGCTTCTGGCCCCGGGCCGCGACGGTGATTTGGCGGCAAGAGATTTTCGGGGCCGTAGATCGCGGTCAGCCTGTTTCCTCACCAGCAGATCGACAGAGGGGATCCTGGACACAGGAAAGCACCTTTCCTCACAGCAGGAAGAAGTGATATAGGACAGAGGTTTTTCAGAACACCCGGATCCAAAGTGGGCTTCTTCAAACGAGGTTTAACAACCGCCATCTTCCATAGCGGGGGAAAGACTCCCTCCGTGATTACACAATTCATGACCTTCATAAGAGGGGGAATAACCACTTACCGACAAGCCTTCAGAACTTTGAGCGGGCACGAGTCTAAAGGAGAGCCCGATTTGATGTTGTCCAGGAGCAGATTCATCTGCTCCGGGGTAAGAAGGGGGAAGGACAGGAGACTCGGAGAAGATCCACCAGACCCACACTCGGCGGAGGAGGAAAGGGGAATCGAGGGAGAAACCAGGCCGAGATTTAGAGTTTCAAGTGTGCTATGGATATCCGCATCTTAGAGTGGAAAAAGAACGAGATACTGTCACACAGCTCCTGGGATTCCACTATAGGGTCAACTACTGAGGGAGAGGAAAGAGAATCTATAATTTTGAAAAGCTCTCTAGGAGAATTGAGGGAAGCAGTGATCTTAGTATAATAGGCCCTCTTTTCCTCCATAATGGCTAGCTTGTATTCTTTTAGACAGAGTTTATGTTGTTCCCTCTCCAGGAGACCCAACTGAGCCCGCCAGCGCCTCTCCTATTTGCGGCACCCCTGTCTCAGCAGCCTAAGTCGGCTAGAGAACCAGGGAGCCGAGGGACTCTTTCTCGCAGAGTAATGTCGTTTAGGGGGGCCATGGTGTCCAAGGCCACTGAAATGGTACTCGCAAAGTCGAGGGCGGCAGAATTAGCATCTTGCAATTCGCCAGACATGAGCTTATTTAAATAGGGAGCGAGAGCTTCGTCATTGATGGCGTTAAAGTTCCTTCTGAGTTCCCACTTCCTAGCGTCTAAGGACCGCGGGGCTGCGACCTGATAGGATACTTCTAGCGGGACTGCCGAATGGTCGGACCAAGCCACCGGGACCGGAAGGCCCACCTTCAACCTAAGGTCATTGGTAAAGACTCCGTCAAGTGTGTGCCCAGCCAGATGGGTGGGGCCTGTCACCAGCTGCGTCAAACCATAGGAATCGAGAGTTTCCAGAAGTGTCAGAGTCTCTCTTGATCCCACATCTTCCAAATGGAAGTTAAAATCCCCAATGAGGGTAATGTTGGGCCTTTCAATAAATGGCTCTAACAGCTTGATCAAATCCTGGCTGGAAGCAGATCTAGGGCCCGGCTGCCTAAAGAACAAGAGGCCAGAGAAGGAAACGGAAGGAGTAGAATTGATAGAGCAATACATGGCCTGAAAGGGATCACAGGGGGTTGAGAGAAATTCAGTACGGCATGTAAGAGAATCTTTATATAGGATTCCTATTCCCCAAGCTCGACGGCCTATTCTATCCATCCTAGCCAGGACGTAACCTGTGGGGATAGTGTCTACCAAATCAGGCCCCGAGGCTTCTGATGCCCAGGTCTCTGTAATGAACACCCACATAGGCTTTCTAGCTGAAACAAAGTCTCTAAATGCGATGTTAATTTTTTATTAAAGTTCTCGCGTTAATAAGAAGCCCCCTTTCGGTGGTGACAGTGGAGGAGGGCTTAAGTGCACCACTGGTCAGCGATATCTTACGAGAATTCGCCCTTCCAGGACCCGTTCTCTGACATCCACATCCCATCCCGTCTAAAATGACATCGAGGGCAGAGGTATGATGACAAGGTTTAACTAGGGGCTTCAGCGCAAGCAAGAACCGTGTAGTATAGCGGAAACTTACTTGAGAGACAACAGTGGGCAGCCCAACCTCCCAGGCCCCAGGCGCGATCTTAGCGCGGACGGGCGCAGACGGACTGGACTTTGCCGCGACTTCGGCGCACGTCCGCTAAGCGCGGAGGAGGTCATGGAGGTTAAATAGGGTGGCACCTGGAAGCAAACTAGCGCGTGACCCTCATGTCTCCAATCAGAAAGAGACCACTACACAAAATTAACAATTTCCCATCATTGTCCAACTCTAAATCGGGTGCTAGCTCTTGAGCTTGGAGCATGTACGGGTGAACAAACAATACTTATCTTTACTCCTGGACAGTTTAAATCAGCTACAAGCATCCACCTGGCTGCAAGTTCAGTGCAGGCAGATGGACATCTTTATTTGTAAAGTCCTCTTAAGAGGATTATGTAATGGATGTAACTATGTAGCGTTACAGACTCATCAACACAAATTTGTCACTTAATTTTAGGAGAAGTTAGATGCTGTTTATATTGAGTATCCATTTCTTGAGATAAATTAGATGTGGCAGCAAGTCTGAATAAAGGATAGTCACTTCCGCTATGCAAACAATGAGCTTTTATAGCATAGTCTCTTGGACTGCTACAGGGTAAATGCAGCCAGAGATCAACTTATTATCCCATTATTTTAATGTCTGGAAATTAAAGATAATTGTGGGTTGCATGCTTTTGGCATTGTTCTTTTGAATGTAGATGACAAAACAATTGCATGCAGCTAATCCTAAATAAACTATGTATTATATGAAGATGTACCTGCAATGGCTAAATAGCAGACCACATTTTAAACAAGTGGGAACATTATATTGCAAATCCTCTTATGGTATTTAAAGCTTAAAGGATGTTTAATTTCAAATTTGTTTTATTGGTTTCAAGAGCAACAGTAGACACTACATTGCAAGGGAGGCATAATAGGCATAAAAGGCAATCAAAACAGAGAGGTATACAGTGTCCAAAGGGCATATGGATGGTCATTTGTAATTGGTATAGCAAAGGTTTAGTGCTTGGAGTGCAGATGTCCCCTGTAATGAGGCAATGAAATCGTAGGAGGAAAAGCCCCAACCAACCCCCCCCCCCCACTCCACCAACCCCCCTCCCTGTTCCCAACCCACCCAGTGTGCCGAACATGTGGAACAAACATAGCTATATTCGTGTAGTAGATGATACAATCACCCAGATGGTCACAAGGAGTCATGTGTATTCGCTGTGAGTCGTAGTATGCGCAAGTACTTAGGGTACGTGATCTCATTAAATTCTTTGGACAAGAGGGAAAGCAGCGGAACCCACACCTTCTGATAAGCAGCCGTGGAGTGTGTGAGCGTGGCGTGAATACATTCCATTCCCAAGGTGAACCATATTTTATGTAACCAACCCATGTGAGTGGGTCTGGTGTTGGAGCCCCAAAGGGACAGGACGTGTTGTGTTGCAGCCTGCATGGCGATCCCCATCTGGCGACCTCTAAGAGACTTCAGGGGGAAGGTGAGTGCATTAGGTAGGCCTAAAATGGTATATGCCGGGAATCTGGGGATTTCGGTATCAAATGTGGAATCAATGTCGTCTAGGACTGTCTTCCAGTATTCCTGGCCTTCACGGCAGTCCCAGAGGAGGTGAGTTATGGTGCCCTTTTCCCCGCAGCCCCTCCAGCATAGCGCGCTACATGTGGGGTTACCTTTATTGAGCCGGACTGGGGTGAGGTGCCAGTATATGGCCAGCTTCGTCGCCGCATTCCTGGATGCGGTGTTGCGAGTGGTGTGGGCGGCTCTATAATAGACATAACTCCATTCCTTGGGTGATAGGGCCCTCCCCAGTTCTGCTTCCCATCGCCTTTGGCCTGCTGTCTTGCCTGAAGGGGCGGGGGGTGTAAGCATTTTGTAGAGGTCCGAGATAAGATGTCTGTCCGAATCCTTTGTCACTAGCCATTTCTCAAAGGTCGTCATGGGTCTGCCAACGAGGGGGACGATGTCTGGATGCGTGAGCCAGTGTCTAAGTTGGAAGTATTGAAATAAGTGAGGGGAGACAACGTTATAGCCTTGGATTATGTCCGTCAAGGTGAGGAAGCCCTGCAGGTCGAAGAGGTGGCCAGCGGAAAAACAACTAATGCCGCACCATTGCGGGAAGGCCTGAGGAGCATTGCCCGTGGAAAGTTTGGGTTGTCCAGGACAGGTGTAAGTGGAGAGGGGAAGGTGGTAAGCCCTTTCTTGACCGCAACCGCATTCCAGACCTGCATGACAGTGCGAGTAATAGGGGATCGCAGGAGGTAGCGCAGTCGGTGCTGTCCAGAAAGGAACGGAATTTTCCAGAGGGACGTACCGGCCATTGCCCTGTCCTGAAATAACCAGCGTTTCTCGGATTCCGGCCTGAACCACTCTACCAGATATCGAAGTTGCACAGCCTGGAAGTACTGTAAAAGGTTGGGGACACCAAGACCCCCCTCGTCTGCGTTCCGATAGGCTTGTCGTTTATGTAGGCGCGCCCGTTTGCCCTCCTAGATGAAATGATGGAAGGCAGCCTGTAGGGTCAGGATGGTGCCAGCCGGGGGGAGCACCGGGAGGGTCTGGAAAATGTAAATTTTTTTAGGCAGAGTTGACATCTTCACCGCTGCAACGCGTCCCAGTAGGGAGAGGGGCTGTTTGGCCCAGCGTGCAAGATCGGACCGGATTTGGGAGGAAAGGGCCGCGTAGTTGAGAGTCAGCGCAGACTCCGTGGATGCGGTAAGCGTAATACCCAAGTAGGGGAGGCGCGTGGCCGGTGAGACTCCTCCCCCATAAGCAGGTGGAGGCGCCTGTGTTAGGGCGTTCCTGCCCAAGGGTAATATGAGGGATTTCCCCTTATTGATTTTGAAGCCGGAGACAGCTCCAAGGGAGTCCAACTCTGTCAGAAAGGCGGGACAGAGCGGTCCGGGCGATCCAGAGCAGCAATGATATCATCGGCGTAAAGGCCGATCACATGGGGCTCCCGACCAAAGGTCATGCCTTGGATGGCAGGGTTGTCACGAATCTTTTGCGCAAGGGGCTCTACATATAGGGCAAATAGAAGGGGCGAAAGAGGGCATCCCTGCCTCGTTGAATCTCAAAAGGGTCCGAGCGTAGACCACCCATGCGGACACGAGCCTGCGGGCGGGGGTAGCAGCCTGAAATCGATCTCCTATCCGAAAGCGCCGTAGGACTTGTTGGAAGTAAGTCCGGTCTACCCGGTCGAACGCTTTCTCCGCGTCGATAGCCAGCAGCACAGAGTCCGAGTTCTGGAAGTGGGCCTTATCAATCAAATGAAGTATACGTTTAGTGTTATCGCTGCATTGGCGATTCGGGATGAAGCCTGATTGGTCAGGCTCCAAGATCCCGGGCAGACATTGACCAAGACGCGCAGCTAGGATCCCCGTAAAGATCTTCAAGTCCAGGTTAAGTAGGGATATGGGCTGGAACGCGGAGCAGCACGTGGGTTTTTTGCCCGGTTTGGGCAGCATCATTATCTCGGCTTCCAGCATATCTGGGGGGATGGAACTCGGGCCCTCGAAGGAGTTGAAGAGCCGGGTGAGAACCGGAGCTAACAGCTGGCCGAAGGTTTTATAAAACCCGGCTGAAAAGCCGTCAGGCCCTGGGGATTTAAGAGGGCGGAGGCGAGTGATAGCAGCAAGTACTTCATCCAGGCGGATAGGGGCGTCTAGGGAATCCGCACTGTCCCGGGACAGCTCCGTAACGTCCGCCGATTCTAAGTAGGTATGAACATCTTCCGACGAGACAGAGTCAGCCTTATATAGAGTAGCATAGAACGTCCTGAATGCCTCCGCAATCTGGGTCTCGCCAGATATATCCAGACCAGAGTCGTCCGTTAGGCTAGTGATTTTGGAACGTTGGGTCTTTGCCCTCAGGGCGCTAGCAAGTAAGCGGCCCGTTTTGTTCCCCCCGACATAATAGGAATGACGGAGGGGTAGAGCGGCGAATTCCGCTCGGTCCGTGTCTAGGCTGGCTAATTGGGCTCTGGCAGCCTTCAGATGTCTCCAGACCCGCGGAGCACCGGTACGACTATGGACCCTCTCGAGTTCAGAGACCTGAGCCGTGAGGTCATCCCTTTTCACTTTGCGGTCCTTGGCTTCCGCCGCTGCAATTGCAATGAGCTCGCCGCGGGCCACTGCTTTCAAGGCCCCCCAAAGGGCGGACACAGATGTCCCGGGGATGTCATTAATAGCCAGGTAGTCAGTGAGGCAGGTGCGTAGTTGCTTGGTGACCTCCGGCCTATGTAAGAGGGTCTCGCGCAGCCGCCATGCCCCGGGGGGCGGCTGGACTTAGGAACCTGTAATATCAGTTCCACTGCATCGTGATCAGACAGTGCCGCTGGGGTAATGCTTACGTCTCTGAGAATGGCGAGCAGTTCAGAGGAACCTAAGTAGTGGTCCAACCTGGCATATGTGCGGTGGACGTGGGAATAGAACGTGAAATGTGATGTGTTGGGATGAGCAGCTCTCCATAGATCCACTAGGTCCCTTTCGCGTAACCAATCATTACCGGTGGCGGTTATGGCACCGGTGTCCCCGTATCGATGACCCGATCTGTCCATGTTTGTGTCCATCACTAGGTTGAGGTCTCCCCCGACAAGCAGAAGGGAGGCAGGGGAGTGAAGGGACTCGGAAATTGCACTTTTTAAAAAGGTTTCCTGTCCTGAGTTCGGGGCGTATAGTGAAACAATTGTGAAGCGTTGTCCCCCCAATAAGAAGGTGGGTGCTAACAGCCTGCCTTTAATCTCCCCACCTTGTCCCCCACGCAGCCGCAGAAGCGCTTGGAGACCAAAACAGCCACCCCCGCCTTCTTTGTTGGGAACGAGGAAAAGAACTGCTGGGGGAAAGCGCGCGAGTGCATCCTATGCCAGTCCTTAGGTAAGAGATGGGTTTCTTGCAGTAAACATATGTCGGCCCCAGAGTTCTCCAGGTATGAGATCACAGCCCTCCTTTTAATCGGGTTATTCAAGCCCTTCACATTAAGAGTTAATACCTTCAAACTAGACTCCATCATAGAAAACCAAGCGATCCACAAGCTGTGGAAGTACAATCCCCCTGGTGGAGCTGATATCGACTCGGAGAGCATGTCAGTCCCACGGAACCCCCCGGCACACTGTGTCCCTCCCACAACCCCCCCCCAGTCCCCTGTCCCAACAGCGCCCCCCCAAACATCCCCGCACCAACTGACACCCACCCCCCCATCTAGGACCTACCCCCCCCAACTGTGGTCCCCATCCCAGTACCCTCCGCCCCCCCTCCTCCCCCACCCACAACATCAACTGGAACCCCAACTTCATCATAGTCCTGGGCCTATCCAGACACAGTTCAGGCCCACAGAGTCTTCACGTGGAGGAGTGTGTGGCAGCGGAACACCCGTCGGCTCACCCCGTCCCCCCTTGACCAGCTAGACCTGAAGCAGATGAACCCCCCTTACACAGCTTCAGCCAAGACCGATGCCCCAAGGCATTGAGCAGAACTCATGGGATCACTCCGACGGAGCTGTGTCCCTGGATACTTCTTGGATGGCCGCCGCCTGTTCCTGCGCCATCAGTTGAGGATCCAGCTTCAGGGACCTCTTGGGTCCGTTCCGGCGCTTGACTCGCTGCCAGCCATCGACTGAAATTCGTGGGGAGGACTTGGGCGAGGGCCGCCCCGCTAGATCATCTCCCTCGGAGTTCTCATCAAGAGTGATTCCCAGGAGTGTGCATGTATCTTGTAAGGATCGGAGCTGCTGCAAAGTCCCATTCCATTTGAAGAGTATTCGAAAGGGATGGCCCCACGAGTAAGGAACGCCATTTTCTCGCAGGAAGGTGGTGAATGGTTTGAAAGTCTTTCTCTTCTGCAGGGTAATGGCTGAAAGATCCTGGAATAATGATACTGGGTGGCTTTGGTAGAGGAGGGGTTGCTTCTTACGGGCCTCTTGCAGTATACGCTCTTTCAACAGAAAGTCTGGGAGGAACGCCAGGATGTCCGGTGGGGGAGCAGGCGCACGACGCGCCAGGCCCACCATGTGCGCCCTGTCAATGCGTATGACAAAGTCTTCACTTTCTCCCAAAATGTCCCTGAATAGGCCCTGCAAGAAGAGAGTGACATCTGTCCCTTCCGGTTTGAGTGGCACACCCCGGACCCTTATATTATTCCTTTGAGACCGATTTTCAAGGTCTTCTGCGTGTGCTTGTAATTCTACCTGCTGCTCTTTGAGGCGCACCACTTCCTGCTGCAGTTGCTCTATCTCCTCGCCTCTAGATAGGTCGGCTTCCTCCACTGCGGCCACTCGTTGCCCTAGGCCGTCCACGTCCCTGCGCAGCTCTCTGAACTCTCCGGCCATATCCTGTTTCAATGTCTGGAAGTCTTCCCTTAAGGTGTTAAAGAGAGTCTCTAGAAAGGATTTGGTGATGGGGCGCCTGCATCGTCCGGTCCTGGGATGGTCTTCGGGGCCACCGAGGATACAGGGCTTTTGTCTCCTTTCGGGGCGCCCATCCCCAACATGTCTGTGATCGTGTGCCCTGTTCTGCGTTGTCCCGTAGCCATGGTGCCCGGAAATATCGTCTGTGGGGGGCCTCAAACCGTTCCCACTGCAGTGGGAGTAGAGCCAATATGGTGTGTCTCTGCAGCAGCCGTGGGTGGGTCCTGCCTGCCGGCCTGGGCCCCACGAGTGGATGTAGGCCACCCCTCTCACTTTGCTCTGCAGGCGCCCCGGGCCAGGTCCGCAGCGTGACGTCGAGCGGTGTCACACACCCCAGCCAAAGGGCGTTCAGCAGGTTCTTCCCAGGGCTTTGGACCTTCCACACTTCCCCCTCGGGGCAGCACCTCAAATGCCCCTGGCTCCAGGCCCTGCTGCCGCACCGCCGGTCCCCGCCACCCTCAAGTCTCGGGCCTCGGGTCCCCGGGCAGCTCCTTCAATTCTGCCCACAGGCGCACTCCCCAGGTTGCAGCTTCTGTCGGGAAGGGGCACCGGACCACCTCGTCTCCCCCGCAGTCGTCGCAGCAGCCAAGTGCCCTCCGCCTTCAGCCTGACCCTCCGGCCGCAGCGCTAGGCCTACAAGCCGGGGGCTCGATTTTCGCAACCCAGGTGGCTAGGCGCGACCCCCGGCCCGGAGCAGCACGCACTCACCGGGTCAACTGCGCAGGCCGCTGCCACGCTCCTTGCCGCAGCCAGATCCGCGCCGCCCCCCGGGCCGCCAGAGCTTTGTTGATGCGGGGAAGGTCACTGCTCCGGAGCGGCCCGGGTCCAGGCCCCAGAGCCGGGGGCTCGGGTATCGCGGCGATCCGGCGGTGATGCTCCCGTCTCACTGTCACTCTTCGTGGTGGCGGGCGATCTCCGGGTGACCAGGCCCCGCGCTGCAGCACAGCGATGCCCCTTGACCCGCCGCACACCGGGACCCTGCCTCCTTCGCAGGCGGGAAGCACCGTTGCCACTGGCGGCAGCCGCCCGTCTCGTCCAGCAAAATGGCAGGCGGAACTCCGCCGGGACGGAGAGTCTGCTTAGGGCCGCTGCGGGATTCCGCCGGCTACAGGAGACAGCGGGGACTGACCCTCGGAGCCCTGGGTCTCAAGCGCTCGCTTTCTGGGGGCTGCCGTGGGGGGTAAGGGCTACTGAGAGGTCAGGACGGGGGAGTTTAGCCAGGAGTCTCACACGGCAACGTCCGTCCCGGTCGCCATCTTGGCCACGCCCCGCTTAAAGGATGTTTGGACTCGTTTTTATGGAGGACTTAATATGGAAATGTGTGATGGTTTATGGTTTACAAACTTGTTAGATAAGGGATAAAATGGCTCCTAACTTATTTTATAAGGATATTGTAAGTCACTGTGGAAATGCTTGACCATACAGAGGAACAAGAGCAAAGGCAGAGTTCCTTTATAAGGTTACAGAACTCCAAGGTGGCTTACAATATTATTTCTTTGTATGGTGAAGGGTATTTTTTTTCTTTATACAGGGTTACTCGCTCCATCACCCTTCGACAAAATGCTTAAATCCTTGGTGTCTTGCTGCTTCATATTAAAGAGATAGGATGTTTGTAGATATGAATAAAAGGTAAATTTGTAGCACAAAATTAAACACACAAAAAAGTAGTTAGTCTTTTTTGCAAAAAGATATTAAAATCAGATTATTGTACGTTAGATTAAAATGCTATAGCCTAAAATGTGTAGCAACATGCAAAGATTTTGTCTTTCTTGAAATTATGTATATCGTGGAACAAAATAAACATGTTGCTATAACTATCTTGTTTCAGTTGTCCAATGTTCATTAAAGAAAACAAGAGCAGGAGAATGAAAAGCCACTTCTTATTTTCATTGTTTAAACTGAAGCTGTTATTATGCCTTGTGACCTGCTTTTCGCCTTCTCAGCTATCTTTCGCAGCAGGCAACATAACATTAGAAATCAACTGAAATAACTTATCACACTTGAGCAGCTATGCTAGTCATCAAAGCTCAACTGTAATAAAGAAATTAGGGACAGGTTTTTTATAAAGAGATTGCAGGCTGTCCTGTATTATATATGGGATATAGTACCCATTCCCATACATTATAAGGATATTGCAAGTAACCAAGCATTTCTGTAACCATAGTGAGGAAAGAGGCTGAAGTCCAAATTCCTTGATAAGATCATGGAACTTTGAGGAGACTTTTAACATACAAGGAGTACGTTATTCCTTACAATACATAGTCACGGCATCAACTTTCTCACAAAATACTTAAATTATTGGTGTGTTGTTCTTTTCTTTCATATGAAGGGGATGGGATGTTTGCAGACACAAAGGATACAAGTAAAATTTGTAGATCTACATTCTACACACCAAATGCAGTGAGTGAGAAGATATTAAAATCTGTTTTATTTATGTTGGATTTAAAAATACGGTAGTTCAGAATGTGTAAAAACACACATAGAGATTCTACTTTTTCAGTAATGACCTACAGCGTGCAAAAAGTAAACATTTCGCCATATATATCTCTTTCTTTTGAACACTGTATATTCAGAAAAGCAGATTGCGAAAAGAAAAACCAATTGTCCATTTTTGTTTTTTAAACTGCAGGTGTAAATATGCCTCGTGGCCTCTTTCATCCTGGCTGCTGGCTCTGGCATCAGGCCTTATGACATCACAACTCAACTGTAATAACTTATTACAGTTTAACAGCTATGGCATTTCATTAATGCAGGTGACTGTAGACATCACAATTCAAGAGTAAAAAGGAAATTAGAGAAAGCCTTTTACGCAGGGATTGCAGGCTCTCATGTATTATTTATAGAATAATAGATGGACAAGTGTGAATAAAGACAATGTTTTTCACAGAAGGGTTCTGTGTGACATAAAATAGATAAGAGTGAAGCTCTGACACAGGCCTGCAATCCCTCCTGCTGTATATTATATATATCTAAGTCACCTCAGAGTTTCATGACATTCTAAAGGAACTTGGCCTTTAGCTTTGTTCATCTATCTGGTCACAGACCTCCTCAGTGACATGCATTCTACTTACTTAGTCGGCTAAGTTACATCATACCAAGTTTTGTTAAGACCCATTTGTGGTGGGAAAAAAGTGAATTCCCATTTTAGCTCCTACAGGAAATATTTCTCGCATTTACTGCTGAATGGCTGAACGAATTTACACCAAACTTGGCATGCAAGTGGAACTTCACTCAGATCGTGATCCTTTTTTGGGTTTGTGTAAATTCGTTCAGTAGTTTAAGATATCAACATTTAAAAGTTTACAAACGGGCTTTTAAGGGTTAGTGCTTTGCTATATTTCTGCTGTTTTTACTTGCATGTGACATTTTACAATGTTTACCTCATTGGCTAAATTAGAGCTAAAACAGCGTTTTTTTGGCCATCTTAAAACTTGAAAGTTGGATCCAACTTTTGGGTGTCATGCTGTAAAAGGTTTTCCACCACTATGTGGGGCCATACTCAAAGGTTACTGACCCAGGACTGTAGTCATGGTTACCTAGAGATGTGGGGGGGGGGAGGGAGGGGAGAGGGAACCCTCTTCTGAAAAAAGCCCTGAAAATAGTACACACCACAAGTCGGGCCGGCTTGCAAGCTCGCAAGTGGACATTTTAGGTGCTAGATTTGATGGCCATTTTGTGCCTGACTCGCAAATCAGTTATGCCTCGCGAATTTCAGGCAATGTAAAAAAAGAATGAAAGATTAGCAAAGCCAAACACTAAAATTAATGTATGGTTTTGCTTGAAAGCTATGAGGTAGGGCATAGGGCCACCCCCCTCTGTGCAGCACCTGCCACAGGTTGGGCACAAAGTCTGAGTGGGTGCTAGGCACAACCACACAAGTGAGGTATTGTTTTTATAAGGAGAAATGAGGTAATGATAAGTAATAGGAATTGTCTGAATCCCTGTTAATTCGGAAAATATTCCTCACAGAAATCAATCAATCAATGTACTTGTAGAGCGCGCTACTTACCCGTGAGGATCCCAAGGTGCTGAGGGGAGCGAGGGTGCTGCTACTGCTCTAAATGCCAGGTCTTGAGGAGACTTCTGAAGGCGAGTAGGTCTTGGGTCTGTCGTATGTGGGTAGGAAGGGTGTTCCAGGTCTTGGCGGCGAGGTAGGAGAAGGATCTGCCGCCAAAGGTCGTTCGTTGGATGCAGGGGACAGCGGCGAGTGCGAGGCTGGCGGAGTGGAGCTGGCGGGTGGGGGTGTAGAAGCTGAGTCTGCTGTTCAGGTAGGCTGGTCCGGCGTTGTGGAGTGCTTTGTGTGCGTGGGTGAGGAGTTTGAAGGTGATCCTCTTGTTGACGGGGAGCCAGTGTAGGTCTATAAGGTGGGGGGTGATGTGGATGTGGCGGGGGACGTTGACGATAAGTCGGGCGGAGGCGTTTTGGATGCGTTGTAGTCATCGTAGGTGTTTCGCTGGGATTCCTGCGTAGAGTGCGTTGCCGAAAATCCAGTCTGCTGCTGACGAGGGCCTGTGCAACCGTTTTTCTTGTTTCGGTCGGAATCCACTTGTAGATCCTGCGGAGCATGCAGAGGGTGTTGTAGCAGGAGGAGGAGACGGCGTTGACCTGCTTAGACATGGAGAGGGAGGAGTCGAGGATGACTCCTAGGTTGCGTGCATGGTCGGTGGGTGTTGGTGCTGTTCCCAGTGTGGTCGGCCACCAGGAGTCATCCCAGGCTGAGGGGGTGGGTCTGAGGATGAGGACCTCCGTCTTGTTCGAGTTCAGCTTCAGACGGCTGCTCCTCATCCAGTCGGCGATGGCCTTCATTCCCTCGAGAAGGTTGGTTTTGGTGGTGTGTGGGTCCTTGGTGAGGGAGAGGATGAGCTGGGTGTCGTCGGCATAGGAGATGATGTTGAGGTCGTGATGGCGGGCCACTTGTGTGAGGGGAGCCATGTAGATGTTGAACAGAGTCGGGCTGAGGGATGAGCCCTGGGGGATGCCGCAGATGATGTCGGTGGCTTCGGATTGGAAGGGTGGGAGGCGGACGCTCTGGTTTCTGCCGGAGAGGAAGGACTTGGTCCAGTCAAGGGCCTTCTCTTGGATTCCAGCTTCTAGGAGGCGTGTCTTTAGCGTGCGATGGCAGAGCGTGTCGAAGGCGCCCGACAGGTCCAGGAGGATGAGGGCTGATGTTTCGCCGTTGTCTAGTTGGCACCTGATGTCGTCTCTGGCGGCGATGAGGGCTGTCTCGGTGCTGTGGTTTCGTCTGAATCCGGATTGAGATGGGTCTGGGATGTTGTTGTCTTCCAGGTGGCGGGCCAGTTGCTTGTTGACAATTTTTTCGATGACCTTTGCCGGGAACGGGAGCAGGGAGATGGGCCAGAAGTTCTTGAGGTCCTTGGGGTCCGGCTTGGGCTTCTTGAGGAGGGCGTTGATTTCGGCGTGCTTCCAGCTTTCCGGGGATGTCGCTGTTGTCCGTAGTTGGGGTGCGATGGCTGCGTCTGTTTTGTTGAATATGTGGTGTGGGCACGGGTCTGACGGAGACCCTGAGTGGATGGAGTTCATGACCTTGCGTGTCTCGTCGTCGTTGACGTTGGACCAGGTGGTCAGGCGGATGGCGCTGGTGGTGTTCACAGGGGAGGTGAAGTCTGGTGTAGTCGGGGTGGTCGTGGTGTTGAAGCTGTCGTGGATGTCAGCGATCTTACGATGGAAGAAGTTGGCTAGTGAGTCACACAGTTCTTGCGAGGGCAGGACGTCGTTGGTGTTGGCGCTGGGGTTGGAGAGTTCCTTTACGATGCTGAAGAGCTCTTTGCTGTTGTGTGCGTTGTTATCAGGCGATCTTTGAAGGAGGATCTCTTGGCTAATCTGATGAGGTGGTGATGTCTGCGGGTGGCGTCCTTGTGGGCTGCGTGGTTGTCCTGTGTGCGTTCATGGAGCCATATTTTCTCCAGTTTCCGGCATGCACGTTTGGAGGTCTGTAGGTCATCTGTGAACCAGGTGGCTCTCTTGCTGGCGTGGCTGTTGGATGGTTTATTGAGCGGGGCGAGGGTGTTCGCGCAGTCGTCGATCCACTGTCTGAGGTTGTGGGCTTCGGTGTCTGGGTTGGTGGGGTCGGTGGGTGGGTTCTGGGCCAGGGTGGTGATCAGCTGGTCTTCAGTGACTTTGCCCCAGCAGGGGTGAGGCAGCTTTTGGGTGCGGTGGTGCGTGGTTGGTTTCTTGAAGGTGAAATGGAAGCAGAAATGTGAGATAAATGCATGATTTTAGCCAAAGTGTGTGGTTTGTAGAGCTCTGTGGGTAAGAGAAGGTATTGGGATCTACACAAATCAGACCACCCTGGGCTCTTGGGTGTATAGCTTTCAAAAGTTATTAGGTATGTTTCGTTCTATTCTATTATGGTAAAGCATTACTTTCGGAAAAACAGCTTTCTCACATGTTTTCTGTACACAGAATGGAAGTTAGAATAAGTGTTTTGTTGGGGTGCATAGGCAAAAATTTCCCATGAGGTGAAGTTGTAATACAGTATTTTTGGAAGTGGTAATATCTCATTACTCTAATTTAAAAAATCATGCTAAACAGGCGAACATGCACTTCTTACACACCTAACACGATTTCGCTAAAGGAGGGCATAAATGTTCCCCTCCTGGCCTTTCACCTATTTAAACTGAACCAACGCAGCCAGTACAACATCCAACTGTAACTGAACCCTTTTCAATACTGTTGCCAAGTTACATTGGCTTTAGCCTCTTCTAACCTACAAGTAGGAAAGTCTCTCGCATGTTATATGCGTATGTCCAGCCTTTAAAAAACTCTAAGATGCTACTGGCTGAAACTACAATTTCGTAAATTCGCCGTAAGACAAGGCAACACGACTATGATCGCATGAGTGGTGTGAAACTGCAGCTATCAGCTCGATGTGTGAAATTCCGCAGAGAAGCACTGAAGCTACTGAACTTATCGCCAGATCGTTTTTAACTGTCCTATCCGTTGGTTTTTTAGCTGGATCTTATTTGGCTCTTTGACTTTTTATTTTTTCAAACAGATGCGCAGACTATCTCCCACATGAAATGATATGTGTTTCTGTTCTTATCCAAATTATAGTCTAGCATTGTGACTTTAGATCGGCACCAGCGCCTCATTTGTGATCTCATTGCACCTGTTATTGCTTAAAGTATAACTAGCGGGGGAGGCCCTTGGAATCTCCAGCACTAAATGTTATTGGTAGACCTCAGCCAAAATTAACATTGTTCCTTTTTTAAGAATCAGTACGTTGTACTTTACTAATAACAAATGTATCTATTGCCTTTTTTCTACAGAACCGTTAGAATGGCACAAACGTTAAATTTCACCATACTAATTTACCACTAATCCTTTATGGGTTTCCGTAGTAGCGTGCTTCAACACCCCATCAGGGGTAACAAGCGCTATATAAATACAAACCTTTTTTTCTCTTCTATCCTTATGCTATCCTTCAGAATACAAATAACTGACTAACCTATCTACCACTTAAAATGTACTTGCATTTTTCACTATACTAATTTAACACTAATCCTCTATGGGTCCCGTAGTAGCGTGCTGCTCGCCGAAAAAGCACTTTGACGCCTCATCTGGGGTAGTAAGCGCTATACAAATGCAATTACAATACAATACTAGGAGTAGGTTGTTATGCTGGCCGAATTTGAGGGGCCCTTTTTAAAGCTATGAGTTCAATACTGCACTGTAGGGGATTAGGCTCACAAGGGGGTTTAGTGCTGCTTGATGCATTGATTGATTTTGTTGCACTATGTTTTTAGATTTGTGCTATCTGTTTTATCCAGACTGCTGTTTTTATATTGTGAGCGTTTTAAATAATTTGACACAATGAAGTTTATTTATTTGTCTTAACCTAACTCGAATTTTAACCAGAATATACAACCTTCATTTTTTTTTTTTATTAACATTTTACAACAATTTTACCCCCCTCCCCGCGCCAGACAATGACTGTCATTTCTCATTTGCCATTTACAGATGGTACATAATACATTAATTTCGTTTCTTACAAAATATGATATAAAATAAAAAAAAATAAAAAAAGGAAGGAATCCAGATTAGACATACCAACTAAGACATTAGGCATTTGGGAAAGAAGGAAATAGACATTAGCCATACCATTAACATTAAGTATATCAGTCCATAAACCCAAAACTCTGACTGCCCACCAAGGAAAGAAAAGAGAAAGGAACCAGAACCCACTTCTTCAGGGCCAGCTATCTTACATTGCCCCCTTATACATTTAACATCCTATCTTTCCAATCGGCAATCGGTTTCCACAACTGTAGCCCAAGTGCTCTCCTTTTTTTCCCCTTTCTCGCGTAGATGGCTTTCTCAAGATTATGCATATGCAATAGCCTAGCCAACCACTGCTGGAATGGAGGGGCCAGTTTGTCTTTCCATGCAGCCGCTATGCAGAGACGTAGCACGGCCATTGCCACAAATATGAAGCCTCCTGCCATATGTTGTTGTACGTTACAATCCTCTAGGCCTAATATTATTACATCGGGTGTCAGTTTCACTTTAAAGGCCAAAGATTTATCACAGAACATTTCGATGCTATTTATGAGTGGTGAAAGGATTGGGCATCCTGCGAACATATGAATTATGTCTGCCTCTGCGCTATCACATCTCGGGCACCTTACCCCCTGTGTTCCTCCCCACTGCGCAATCCTAGCTGGGGTGTAGTAAAGTCTATACAGAGTTTTATAATGTATATGCCGAGCATAAGGTCTCGTGCCCTAAAGTTAGTGATTTTGAGAATGTCCCCTCTGGAATTCCTAATGCCTCCATCCATTTAGTCTCATATTTCACTAAGTCATCCCCTCTGTGATCTATCAATTCTGCGTACAGCCGTTTAATTGTGCATAGCCGCTCTGCCTCGATCATCTGTAGTATTGGGTTCCCCTTAAATCCCGCCTGGCCACCACGTTTATTACCTAGAAAGCTTCTTACTTGTAAGTACTTGAAGAAAGTCCTATTGCTGACCCCGAATTCCTGTTGAAGCTCCGTGAATGGTCGTACCCCTGATTCCCCCATTAAGTCTCCCATGTTTCTAATACCTTGTCCAACCCATTCTTTGAAAATTGCATCAGAAAAAATATCCGAAGGTAGCGTTGGGTCCCCCACTAGTCTTGTATGTCCATGGAGTCTCCCCAAACCGAAGCTTTTCTTATATGCCTTCCAGATTTTATCAGCAGCTTCTAGTGTCTTAAACCTAGTTCTCTTGAAGTAACTTGGCTCTGAATATCTTAAGAAAGCATTGTTGGTTTCATCTCCCAAAATTAAACCGTACACTTCTAACGACCCTGTGTGTGATTCCCCCTCTCCTCCCGTCCCTCCCAACAAGCAAGTCATTTGCTGTAAAGCCGCAGCCCAATAGTACATCCTGAGGTCTGGTAAAGCCCATCCGCCTTTGTCGTGTGGTAATGACATATATTTCAATGCCCTTCTAGTCTTCCCTTGAGCCCAAACGAAACGATTTATCATATTTTCTAATTTCTTAAACCAAGTCAAGCTAAAAAACAGCGGGATTGTTCTAAACAGGTATAGCATTTTTGGGAGCAAGTTCATTTTCACGTAGTTAACCCTTCCAACCAGTGTCATGTGCAAATTATGTACCCTCTCCAGGTCTTTCTTCGCTTTTGTAATAATAGGGTTGATATTAATTTCTACCAATTTTCCTAGATCTGATGTAATAATAATACCTAAATATTTCCCTTCATTAACCACCCGTGTTTCTGTGCAGCCTGTATGTATATTTTTGATAATTTGCGTCTTACTTTTATTTAATGCATATCCAGCCATTCGCCCAAACTGCTCCGCCTCTGATTCGATTTCCCTTATCGCCTCTGTTGGGTTGGGTGTAATAACCGCTATATCGTCTGCGTATGCTAGAACCTTTATCTCTCCCCTCCTAGTGATCAGTGGTTCTATTCGTACATTTTGTTCTAATTTATATATCAGTGGGTCTATATACATAGCAAACAACAATGGTGAACAGGGGCACCCCTGTCTAGTGCCCCTGGTAATATTGAAGGGTTTCGTACGACCTGTATTTATCCTGACACACGCTGTTGGGTTTGTATAAAGAGCTTGTATTACTTTAATAAAAGTTTCGCCCACTCCCCCTCTTCTCAGAACAGCCCATAAGTACTCCCATGCCACCCTGTCAAATGCTTTCTCGGCGTCAAGTAACAGGGTGGCCATTGGGTTCCCTTCACCTTCCTGGATATCAAACAGTGTAATCATTTTCCTTACATGTGTTGTCGTGTCCCTGTGAGGTATAAACCCGTGTTGGTTGACACTCACCAATTGAGTGATTACCCTGGCGAGTCTGACTGCCTGTATTTTAGAGAATATTTTTGTATCAGCGTTGATTAATGTAATGGGTCGGTATGATCCTGGTTCTGCCGGGTCCTTCCCTTTTTTTAATAGAATGACTATGTCTGCTCCCGCCCAACTACCTGGGATCGCCTGCCCTTGCTGTACTCCTTTGAAGGTTCTTGCTATTTCTTTAAATATTGAAGTTAAAAATACTTTATAAAATTCTCCTGGAATCTGATCGGGTCCAGCTGCCTTTCCGTTCGGTAGCCCCAATATAGCATCGTTTATCTCCTCATCACTTATGTCCTTATCTAGGTACTCTCTGTCCTCTTCACTCAGAGCTTTACCCGGGATGTTCTCTAGGTAAAGCTCTATTTCCTCCCTATCTCGATTTAACTCCTCCTTATATAACTTGCTATAGTAAACCCTGAACACCTCCGATATTCCTTTCTCATCCGTAATTATCTGGCCTGTTCCGTCTTTAATTTCCTTGATCTCGCCTTTGGCTACTCTTTGTCTTGACCGTGCAGCTAGCGTACGTCCTATTCTTTCGCTAAACTCGTAACTCCTTTCTCGCTGTACATCGTACAGTCTAGCGGCTTTGATCGCCACCTCTTCGAGGGCCGCTGCCCTGGCTACTGCTACTTCTAACAGTCGCTCAGTCAGTCCCTGCTGGTCTATGGTAGATAGCTCGAGGCACGTTTCTGCCAGAATCAGGGCGTTGTTCAGGCGATCTCTCTCTGTTTTTTCCCTCCTCTGTTTGGCAATAGAATAGCTAAGCGTCTCTCCTCTGACACAAGCCTTAAATGCGTCCCAGGCATTCCCAGTATTGGTACTCCCTCTATTAATATCCCAAAAATGTTTAATCCATTCATGCATATATGTGATATACTCAACATCCTTCAACAAGCCCCTTTCGAACGTCCATGACCCTACCACCTTCTTAAACCCTTCTCCTTCTATTGTTAATTTTAACGGGTTATGGTCTGATAGTATACGCGGTAACCTCTCAATTACTGTATTACTTAGTAGTACCCGGGAGATAAAAAAATAATCTAGCCTGACACATTTACGGTGGGGTGCTGAGAAGAATGTATATCCGGGATCTGACGGTTTCTTAGCCCCCCACACATCAAACATCCCATTGTTTCTTGCTAGGCTCTGTAATGCCCTGCACACTCTCTTCTTCCTTCCCTGATACTGCCCTGTATTATCTATATCTAGCCCCTTGGCCCCGTCAATATTAAAATCTCCTGCCAAGATAACCCGTGGCGCCCAGGATGGTAACTCAGTATCCAAAAAGAAAAACAACTCTGGGTCGTCCTCGGTCGACCCGTAAGCAGAACCTATAGTGACCCACTCCTCCCCTATAAAACACTCGATCAGGGCACATCTACCCCACTCATCCTCGAACTTCTTCCTCGTTTTGATATCTGCGTGTTTGGTTAATACAGCCACTCCTCTAATTCTCGCGCCTTGTTTTGAGCGCGCTAGAACCCTTAGGCCCAATTGTTCCAGCAGAAACAACCTATTCCCTTCTACATGTGTCTCTTGTAGACAAACAAAATCCGCCCCAGTGTTTTTTAACAACAGTGCCAACCGCTGTCTTTTTAATCTGTCATTCAACCCACACACATTCATGGTGATAATTTTTACGCTCGCACTCATGGAGGTCTATACAAACTTTCCCTACTTCCTCTTGCTCCTGTTATATTTCTTTTGCAAATATTCGAATCATTGTGTATGTTCACTTGTTTCGATTCTTCCCACTGTGTTTGGTATGTCTTTGCTCCTTCTTCTCATTCTGCCTGTACCACCTGTGCTTGCTGTATTACTTGTACCATCTGTATTACCTGTTTCATCTTAACTACTTGTACCATTAGTTTTATCTCTCCCTCACTGGCGCCCCCTCCCCCTCCCCTGTCCACAGGCAACTAGGTCAATCCTGACCTATGTATGACTGGTTCCCAAACCCCTTGAGTGAAGCTGTCCCCCCCCTCCCTACCAGTAAAATAGATGCAATTGCAAAAAGGACATCAAGGAACTTTTTAAAGAATCAATCCACCAGGCTCCGCCCAGTCCCCTCTGGAAGCTCCTTACACTAAACATAACATAACAGTATAACAGTGTACCCCACCAAGCTACAACCTGCTAAAACCTATACAAAGTGTTATAACCCTTCACCTCTTTGGATTCTCTTTAGCCCTATTCAGTCCATTTCCAGTCCGTATCAGTTACAGCCATAGACCCCCCCCCTTTTTCCCCTCTTTTTTTTTTTGTTTTTTTTTTTGTTTTGTGGGGTTAACTATTTTCTTCTTTTCTCCTTTATCTCAGTCAGGAAGCTCTGTGCTTTAACTTCAGAGAAAAACATTCTCGTATGGCCCTCTGATGTTACTTTCAGCCTAGCGGGGAACAGGAGATATGCCTCACATCCAGCTTTCTGGAAGGGATCTATCATTTGTCGCAGTCTCCATCTCCTCTCCACCGTGGCATGGCAAAAATCCGGCCGGGTGAAGAAAGAATTTCCTTTAAAAGCCCGACGGTCTTGTGGCCTAGCATTGTCTATAATTTCTTGTCTTGCCAGAAAGTTTCCTATGTATACCAACATAGCTCTTGGTCTCTCACTCTGGGCACCATAAGACTTCTTGATTGTCAACGGAAATCTATGCGCCCGTTGTACCTCGACGTCCCAGTTCCAAGGCATGATCTCTGGAAATGATTCTCTTAATAGCATAACCACATAAGCCCTGGGGTTCTGCTCCTCAACCCCCTCCGGAATCCCTAGAAACCTTATGTTGTTCCTCCTCTGCCTATTTTCCGCATCCTCTGCCTTCCATTGTAAGTCCTCATTGAATTTTTCTTGCGCTGTCTTAAACTCTTTCCACTGTGAAACCTCGTCCTCCAACTGGCCTGTTCTCTCCTCCACTTCTGTCATTCTACCGGCCATCTCCGCATACAACTTGTTTACTTTACACAATGACCCCTCAATTTTCTTACTTGTCCGTTTTGCTCTCTTACCTTCGGCCCTCACTTCTCCCTGCATTTGCCTAAGAGTGGTATAGAGCATCTCCATGGTGGGGCCCTGACCATGTGCTTGAGATTGAGATTGAGATTGAGAACTCGGGAGACCATTATGCCGAGACCTAGCTCCCCCTTCATCCTGATACATCCTCAAGGTTGCCGCGTGGTCCCATGCCGGTTTACTAGGCCTTTCGGAAGGCCTGGGACTAAGCCTACTTTGCATTTTCCTAGTATACTGTTGCTTCCTTCTTACAACTGTTTGTTTCTGAACACTATCATCTGTGGAGGATCGGGTCTGGCCAGTCTCAGATTCGATTTCTGTCTCGGATCCCTTTTCTGAGGTAGACACCTCCGTCTCTTCTATACTTGCCTCTAAGTCAGTTGTTTCAGCATCAAGCAAATTTCCCTTGTTTCTATGCATATCCATTACCTTGTCTGTTTCGACAGACTCCTCAATCAGTGAAAAAAAAATGTCATCTCCTGAAATCCCCGGTAGTAGCCTTGGCTCTGGATCTAGTGAGCCCCCTACCAGTGCCAGTGCCGATGACTTTCCCCCTCCTTCAAGTCCTTTATTATTTGGAAGTGACTTGCTCTGCTCTCCTTTATCCAGGTTTAAACCACTGGCGATGACGTAGACATCCTTCCCCGTTGGGGATTCCGTAGCGCTGTCTACTCCTTCCCTCTGGTCCTCTACTTTCTCATCCTGGGACATGACACAAGGATGACCGTCGTGTAGGTTGACTGCGGCTACCAGTGTTTGACTAAAAGTGTCTCTTGGGGTATTCACGGGATTGCTGTTCTGAGGTTCACTGTCAATAGGAATGTCCTCTCCCAGGGGGACTATTCCTGAACCGCTGTTGCTAAAAGGGTTACTTAAAGTGTTAATCTGAATACCCTGAATATTAGGCCCAATCGTGCTGCCCTCAGGTTCCATCGCCCCAGATACGACACTTAGGTTCTTGCCCTGTGCTGACGACGGACTCTTTGACACCAATGCCGGGTCCCCCCCCTCCAGGCCTGCTCCTCCGCACTCCTCGCTTGTCTCCACATTAACAGCAATAACAGTAATAGCGGGCACGTCCTTACCAGGCTCGTTTCCAGACTGGACAACAGGCACATTTAACAGAGCTCCTGTGCCTGGCTCTGTAACGCCCTCCAACCTTTGTTCACCCGCGCAGGTCCCGGCTTCCCTTGGAGCTTGCACTGGCCCGACTTGTTCTGTCTCTGCCGCCTCCTTCACCGCCTCTCCGAGAGCTGGATCTCGTGGCGGTGGCGTCCTGCTGCCCTCCGCATTGGCTTGGACTGGGGTCTTGTTTCTATCTGCTGACGCATCCCTTCCGAAGGATTCAGCCAAGGTAGGCTGCCTTAGACCCCCTCTTCCTGCTCTAGGGGTAGACTCCTTTGCTGCCATTTCCTTTGCCGCTGTCTCCGTTCTGAGCGCTTTCTTCTCAGCGCGTCCTGCATTGGCTGCTGCAGTCATCGCCCGGCGCTCTGCTCTCTGCTCGGCCTTAATTTCGGCCTCACGTTCCTTTTCTTTCCTTCTCAGCTCCCTCTTCTTGGCGACTGAGTCCATCTCGGCGTCCGTGTCCAAGTTCTTTGATCTGGCAGTCTGCTTTCTCGTCTCGATCTGCGAGGGCATTCTCTGTTCAAGCTCTCTGAACAGCGATTCCCTTGTACCCTCTGCCACAGCCTCAGACCTCAGAGATAGGGTAATGTGCTTTAGCAGCCGGGCCACCGAGGCAACTCGAATGTAGATCCTTCGCTCCAACTGTAATAGATCTACAGTAGTAACTCCGTATTTCCTTGGCTTGAATTGCATTTATTTTTATTTCCGAGAAACTCTCCTTCTGCATCCGCATAACCCCCAAATGACTTCAGGGAGGAGGAGAGAGACCCAGCCTCTCACTCAGTGATTCGGTCCGCGGCCATCTTGCCAGATGCCGAAGAATATACAACCTTCAATGCCGAATATATTCTGAGATTCATCAAACCTTTTATCACTGAGAAATTCGGACGTTAAATGTTAAGGCGATTAGGTTTTGACTATGAATAGTATTGTGTAGGGACAGATTCAGAAGCCTCACCCAACTAGCCAAAAGCCATTCAAACTGCCAAAACGACAACTACCATGAAAGGTAAGTTAAATAGTAGTTTATTCTGGAGTCGCCACGAAGACCACAGTCAGGTCCGTCCTCGAGTGACGTGACACAAGCGCCTCCAGCCCATGCAATGCAGAGGAGCCCCCAGTCTTACAGGGGCCCCCAAACTCTTCAAGGTGCTCCCACATAGTCCAAGGTCAATGAACATCTGTAAGATATGGGAGACCTAGGTGCCTCTTATCACATTCTGCAGGGGGGGGGGCATCATTTTGTGCTACTACTGCCATCCTTCTAGCTAGCCTGCATCCATCAGTTGTAGCCGCCCACTTCCCATTCCGAAGTACACACAGTCCACATGAGGCGGAACAGCAGCTTGAGACCACTTTCAACACACGCAAGCGACAGCTCATACCATTCACACCACACACCATAGCGCATACCATTCACACCACACACCATAGCTCATACCATTCACACCACACACCATAGCGCATACCATTCACACCACACACCATAGCTCATACCATTCACACCACACACCATAGCTCATACCATTCACACCACACACCATAGCGCATACCATTCACACCACACACCATAGCTCATACCATTCACACCACACACCATAGCTCATACCATTCACACCACACACCATAGCTCACACCACACACCATAGCTCATACCATTCACACCACACACCATAGCGCATACCATTCACACCACACACCATAGCGCATACCATTCACACCACACACCATAGCGCATACCATTCACACCACACACCATAGCTCATACCATTCACACCACACACCATAGCGCATACCATTCACACCACACACCATAGCGCATACCATTCACACCACACACCATAGCTCATACCATTCACACCACACACCATAGCGCATAACCCCCAAATGACTTCAGGGAGGAGGAGAGAGACCCAGCCTCTCACTCAGTGATTCGGTCCGCGGCCATCTTGCCAGATGCCGAAGAATATACAACCTTCAATGCCGAATATATTCTGAGATTCATCAAACCTTTTATCACTGAGAAATTCGGACGTTAAATGTTAAGGCGATTAGGTTTTGACTATGAATAGTATTGTGTAGGGACAGATTCAGAAGCCTCACCCAACTAGCCAAAAGCCATTCAAACTGCCAAAACGACAACTACCATGAAAGGTAAGTTAAATAGTAGGTTATTCTGGAGTCGCCACGAAGACCACAGTCAGGTCCGTCCTCGAGTGACGTGACACAAGCGCCTCCAGCCCATGCAATGCAGAGGAGCCCCCAGTCTTACAGGGGCCCCCAAACTCTTCAAGGTGCTCCCACATAGTCCAAGGTCAATGAACATCTGTAAGATATGGGAGACCTAGGTGCCTCTTATCACATTCTGCAGGGGGGGGGGGGGGCATCATTTTGTGCTACTACTGCCATCCTTCTAGCTAGCCTGCATCCATCAGTTGTAGCCGCCCACTTCCCATTCCGAAGTACACACAGTCCACATGAGGCGGAACAGCAGCTTGAGACCACTTTCAACACACGCAAGCGACAGCTCATACCATTCACACCACACACCATAGCGCATACCATTCACACCACACACCATAGCGCATACCATTCACACCACACACCATAGCGCATACCATTCACATCACACACCATAGCTCATACCATTCACACCACACACCATAGCTCATACCATTCACACCACACACCATAGCTCATACCATTCACACCACACACCATAGCTCATACCATTCACACCACACACCATAGCTCATACCATTCACACCACACACCATAGCTCATACCATTCACACCACACACCATAGCTCATACCATTCACACCACACACCATAGCTCATACCATTCACACCACACACCATAGCTCATACCATTCACATCACACACCATAGCTCATACCATTCACACCACACACCATAGCGCATACCATTCCCACCACACACCATAGCTCATACCATTCACATCACACACCATAGCTCATACCATTCACACCACACACCATAGCGCATACCATTCACATCACACACCATAGCTCATACCATTCACACCACACACCATAGCGCATACCATTCACACCACACACCATAGCTCATACCATTCACATCACACACCATAGCTCATACCATTCACACCACACACCATAGCTCAAACCATTCACACCACACACCATAGCTCATACCATTCACACCACACACCATAGCGCATACCATTCACACCACACACCATAGCTCATACCATTTGCACAAGACAAACACACAACAAGCATTCAGGGCATAAGGGAAACCTAAAGAATGTTGCTTCCAAAGTTCATTGAGATGTTGTGATTTTAGAAACAGGGCTGGACAGGAAACTAAAAACCTTTTGAAACCAGTCTTCACTCCCTTTTTTGCAATCTTTTTCTCTTCCTCTGTGTCTTTTTTTCCTTCCTCGCTCTCTCTCTTTCCCTTCCTTGCTCTCTCTCTTTCCCTTCCTTGCTCTCTCTCTTTCCCTTCCTTGCTCTCTCTCTTTCCCTTCCTCGCTCTCTCTCTTTCCCTGCTGTCCGAAGCACAGATTGTTGGAGACCAAGGCAGCAGCCCCACTCCTTCTAAGCCCGGCTTCCATTGGCTCCCGTCCCCTGGGGAAGTCCCCGATGAATAAAAGGCCAGGCCAGCCCTGGTTAGAAGCAGTTGGACCTGCTCGGCGGTTCGCTTTACTCTGACAAGGGCGAAGACCTGGATATTCAGTGTGCTTTACATTCCACGAGCCGGGCTGAAAGCAACTTTTTGTTTATTTTCACAGAATTGGAAACCTGCCTCATTTTAATATGAGAATGACAAAGCGTGCATTGGACCTGGGATCAAGGTGAGTCGTGATATTACTGGTTACTTCTGTTCTCTCTTTGTTTTGAAATAACTCGGATAGACTGTCAGCCTTGCTTTGAGCTCGGTCACCGTGCATTTCCTCTTCTGCCACAATTATTGTTAAATGTGGATTCAGTTTAACGAGGCGCCATTGACTTTCCGCACATTCCTGCACAATCCGGCAGTAGCTGTTATCTCAATCAGAGTAAAATAGATTCAAGCCAGCAAGTTATTTCAATGTCAGTTGTCCTTGAAAGAAGTTATGTTACAGTCACAACCTCGTCTGCATTCTTTTTGTAGCAACTCACTCAAATTTTTTCAGTTCCTTGTTTTTGGTGCAAATCGCAACACGATTCGTTCTCCTCTCAGAGGTTTTTCGGGTCCCTGCAATGTTTTTTTTACCAAGTTAGGTCAATATTTTTATTGGAGACCCTCGACATTTGTAATCGATCTCATCGATGCTATTTTGCCCAGAGGAACCCACCTCTCTTGCATTCGTGTTATTGACACATCATTACGATGGTTTACAGACACCGACGTCCATTCACCCCAATGCCAGCGGGAGCAGAGAGGGGGCATTACACAGCCTTTCACCCCGAGTCTTCTAAGAAAGCGATGTCATATGACATTAACACTGATGTCATCACAATAAATTACATCCTTCAAGTTTCATAACTGCATGACTACTATAAGAATAAACCACAGACAAATGTCTATTTTAAGTACCACTTATATTAGGGTGCTGACATAGTATGCTACGTGAACATTACTCATTTCTCTTTGTAGTACATACAAAATTATGTGTTTGAAGAGAATATAATGCCGCAAAGCACCAAATACCACTACTTTTATTTATACCGCAAACTGTCATGGTTATTTAGTTTCCACAATAAAAAAATGTATTGATAATTCATTAGGAGAGAACAAAGAGACTTAAATAAATAGTTATGTCCATGTGTGTAAATTAATATAAACAAAATCTAGAATAGGACCTAAGGTAATGACCTAAATTATTAGTACTTGCTAACACATTTTGATGCATGACAATTTGCAAGAGGTTTTATTCAACCCCCAAATGTTTTCATTTGTTTACAGTAATGATAGTAAGGGAACAACTTTTTAAAGTGTATTCGTTTTTAGTTCATTTTTTTACCTAATAAAGAGTGTGCATTGCACTGCTGAATGCATTTTGGTAGACATTATTTACCTTCTGTTCTTGAAGTGGCGTCTGATATTCTTTTAAGGTGGTCTGGAATAATACTGCCCTCAATTGTATGTAACAGGTGAGCGAAGAGAGTGAGCCCCGCCCTTCCACGGAGAGTATTTGTCATAGGTGCACTATGTCAAGAAAAGCGTCCAGTCTATCAGTGCCTGCATTTTTCAAAGGGTGGCACCATGAGTCAATAATTACCTTTAACGATTTTAGGACCAACTGCAGACTCACAAGTTTTACACCACAACCCCCCCCCCATACTCACTTCCATTACCTCACCCACTCTTACTCTCACCCTAATTAAATTCATGCTCACTCTTATGCATTCACTCTTACTCTCACCGACTCATTCTCTCTCTGCCTCACTCACACATTTTTACCCAGTCTCACTCACTCTGATTCACTAGTCTACTCTCTCTCACTCCCATTCACTTCTACTCTTGTTTCTCATACTTTCTCACTCATTTGCACTCACCCTTATTCATATTGTCTCATTCTCACTCACGCTGACTAACTTACACTAATTGTAACTCACTCTGACCTGATACTCCTCTGCTTTTGGCACTGATTTTGCCACTTCTTAGGCCAGGGGTCACAAAGGCAGTGCCAGCGGTCACAAGGAGAAAAGCCAAGGAGGTACAGATGCAAATACTGGTGACCCCTAAATGATGATCATGTGTCCATTCTTCATTCCTCACCTCTTGATTTTATCCTGTTTGCTCTTCTATACCCCTTTCTCTTGCATGTATCCTTGTCGCTCCATGAGTATCTCAGCAGTCTCTTTTTATTGCCTCTCACTCTCAGAAGTCTGTTTTCCCTACTCTACTGTCTTGTTTTAGACTCTCTCTTTATCACACTTTTCTCACACCTGCCTCTCTTTCTTTTTCTGTCTCTGTTGGCTGTGTCTTTCTCATCTTCTTTTCAGTCACATGTCTTACCTGTCTTCTAATCTCTGTCTGACAACAAACAGGCTGTTTTTCGCCACTTTGTCTTCATCGCCTCTCTCATCTGCCTCTCTCACACCAATCCTTCTCTCTCCAATACCTTTCTCTTCATCTCTCTAACTAAGGGCCAGATGTAGGAGAGGAAATACCGGTCGGTAACGGCCGATTTCGGCCGTTACCGACCGGTATTTAGGATTCGGCATGTAGGGGCCAGCATTTTACAGAATCGGTAAATTTACAGATTCGGTAAATTTACCGATTCTGTAAAATACCGAATCAGTAATTTTACCAATTCGGTAATTCCACATTAAGGTGACACTCCTGAGAGTGCCACAGGCCCTTAAGAGTCGGTATTTTACCACCCAATCCTATTGGGTGGTAAAATACCGAATTCAGGTGTGCATGCATATCTGTGTATGCACACCTGTGCCATGTGACACACAGACATGCACTTAGGGCATGTCTGTGTGCCACATGGCACACATGCCTGTATTTGGGGTGCTAGAGGGTGTCAAAGTGACACCCCCTGCACCCTTGCAGGATTCGGTATTTACCGATTTGGTAAATACCGAATCGGTATTGCCCATTGATTCCTATCGCCTTCAAGGCCCATAGGAATCAATGGGCAATACCGATTCGGTATTTACCGAACCGGTAAATACCATTCTTACCGATTCGGTAAATGTGAAAAGAAATTTACCTACATCTGACTACTTCTATTTTACCGATTCATAAATACAGAATCGGTAAAATTCGGTATTTATGAATCGGTAAAATAGAATTACCTACATCTGGCCCTAGGTTGTTTATTCTCCCTCACTCTTTCTCGCTCACTCACACACATCTTTGTCTTTCAGTTTCTCACCTGTCAAGCTGATCTGTTTTCTAGCTCTCTTCTGGTCTCTCTTGTTCCTCAGACATCTATTAACTCTTCTTTTTCGCTCTGGTCTCTGACTTATTTCCCTTTCACATGATAATGTCCAGGGTCATTGTGACACCCTATGCTGAGCCTTCTCAAGAAGCAGCAATACATGTATAGCTTTGTTGATGTTGCCAGTTTGTTATTTTGAACTCACCATTCATTCAGTGTTTTTGGTAAACTGTTTATAAGTCCCGTTTATCCCTTGTTATATCTTGGAGCAAAGTAGTAGAAAAAAAAATAAACCATTGGGTTATAAAAGTGCACAAAAAAGCCTAAGGGTGGTCTTTTTTTTAAATTTTAGCCAGCAATGACTCATCTGGTCATAGTTCGTTAATAGTTTTAAAGAGGTTAAAATTAATTAGATCAACCATCTGATTATATTAAACATGAGAGTGCATCTGCAGAGTTCTGATAAAGCAGCAACAAATATATAAATAATGTACAATGGAGAAGAATAAAGACATTTTTCAGGCAAGGGGAATGTGAGGATGTCATGTGGAACTTAACAGGTAAGTAAGTTGGGAAGCAGCGAATAAAGACCCAATTTTGGCAGGAATTATCTTAACACCTGCTACTTAAGTTAACCTTTTCTACAGTACTTGATGGTAATGTGTTTTCAGTGCAAATGACAAATCCAGCACTGTGAACATGACCAGATAGCTTTGGACAGCAATGTTACCATGCAGCAGACAACTACAGGTGTATTCTAGATTGTGTTGATCCTAATGTGATCCAGTAGCTGCATGAAAACCACTGTTCCCAAGGTCTTACTCAGGACAAGGAGACCAGCAATGTGGTTGAGCCACATAAATGGATGCACACGCTCTGATGGCCCGGCCCAATCACCCTACATTAGAGGAAGATTTTCAATTGACTATATCATTATTAAGATCGATACAAACAGGTACATGCATCATTATTGCCGTTTGCGATTCCTTAATTGCGAAAATTAAGGAATAGCAATTAAGGAATCGCAAACGGCAATGCATCAATATTTCGCAAATATTTTAGCGAATCCTTATTTTTCCTTAATTGCGATTCACAATTTGCGAATCGCAATTAAGGAATCCCTTCCTATTGATTCCTATGGGCCAAAAGGCCCATAGGAATGAATGGGAAGACAATCTCAATTTGCGATTCGCAAATAACTATTCGCAAATTGAGTGTGCGATTTCAAGGGTGCAGGGGTGTCCAAAGGACACCCTGTTGCACCCCTGAAACCAATCTATGCACCTATGTTGTGCACACACATACCCTTAGGGCATGTGTGGGCACAACATGAAACTTTGAAAAATGCACAAAAGTGCATTTTTCAAAGTTTTCGCAAATTACCATGAGGTTCAACCTCATGGTAATTTTCTCCCATTAATTGCGAAATCGCAATTTTTAAATGTTTCATGCATTGCATTTAAGGAATCGCAAAATGCGATTCCTTAAATGCAATCTCAATTTGAGAATTCGGAAATATTTGCGAATTCTTAAATTGCGAGGGCCTTGTACCTTCATGCATTCCAAAAAAGGATTTTGCGATCGCAAACGGCCGATTTTTGCGATTCGTACCGTTTGCGATCGCAAAATCCTTTGATGCATGTACCTGATAGTCAATGTTTCAGGATATGACCGTTCCAACTCTACCGAACAGTGAGCACAACCCTGCTTTGCTCTTTTCTTTCGGTCTAATCGTGCCCCCACAGTGCAGTAAGCCAACAAGGCTCCTCCCTCATCAAATATCCAAACAAGCAATTATGACCAACATCCAAGAAGAAGTTTAGAGGCTGCTGAAATGGGTAACAGAGGAGTGATACGCCCTTGCCCCTGACCTCTACAGGGATATAGATAATGATCCACAAGATTTGTGGAGAAGCAGGAAAGGAGGCACTGATATAACTCCTCCATGGTTTAATCTGTTACATTTTGTCCTGGTCTTTCAATAGTCTCTCCATCAAAAAAGAAACAAGCTACAAATGGTTCTGTCGGGTAAGGTAATTGCTTTTAAGGTCATGAGGTCTTAATCATGTAAAAACAATCTGAATGAATACCATAACTTTCTTTGTAAATTTTGAATCGGAACACAGTCGACAAACGATTTTGTCTATGAATCATATATTCATATATGGCTGTCAAAGTTCAAAAATCAACAAATGGCATGAGTGACAAAAAATTGAGTGGATAAAATGACAAGGTGACATAAGTGAATAAGTGTCATTTATACATAAGTGATACGACAAAAAACAAATATGTACACAATATAGAAAGGGTAATAATGGGGTCTGTCCAGTTCCGTTATAAATAAAGTGTCTCCGGTACAAGCAAGGGAGGCTTAATAAATCTTGGGACCAGAAGACCTAATGGACCTGGACCAGTAAGTGCGTTGACATTTCGACCCAGACAGTGCGCAATTAGGTAAGCTTCATGGTGGGTTTTCTTCAGGACAAGCAGACAAAAAAGAAGCTAGCCTAAAGGGAAAGGGATTCATGTATAAGACAAGTGTATTCCAATTGGGATAGTGCCTTAAAAGAAATACCAAAACGTGGTTTGATTTACTCAACACTTTCAAACGAGAATCCCAATTTGGGGAAGTTGTTTAAAGAATCCCAAACTGTGGGGCAAAAGGACAATAACTAATATGGCCAACAAGACTGGTGATTGTACTGACATTGTCTAGCGAGGTGTGAGCACTTTACTAACCATGCAGAATTTTCCAGGGTGTCTCCAGTGGCGAAGTTAGTTGGCCAGGGGCACGGAAATAGTAGCACATGGACTTGCCATGCTCACAGTCAAGGGAGTAAACACCTTGAAGGTTGTAGTCTAAAGAAAAATGCTAGGGAATTCCATTTATTTATAAAAAATATATATATTTTTTAAATGTACGGATGGGCGCACCAGACATGTGCAGTTAGTAGACTAGAATCTCTTTATTTAGCTTGTCTAATTTTTACTCAGTGTAACTGTGTTGAATTCAGTTATGGCTTTCTCTGCCCGTTCTAGGACTTCCTTCGCATTAGCCAAAGCCCTGTCTTCCAAGATTTCATTTTTAAGTTCCGCTATCGCCTGCATACGGTTTTTAATGTAGTCAAGTGCAGTTTCGACACCAATCACCATCCAATTCCTTGAACAGTTGTTGGCGACAAAGCTGAACCCCTCTCTGAATTTGGGAATATCTATGAAGATAGCAGGCTTGTTCCTTACTTGCAAGCCTTTAGGTATAATATTGGCTTGCAAATACTTAGTCAATAAATGACCGTGTAGAGTGGAACGGATTAACTTTTTTTCATGCCTCTAAAGTTTAGCGAGTTTCTCATTGAGGGTGGAATCAACTGATATTGCACATGTCCCCAGGAGATTGAATTCACCTTGGTCTTGTACCAATTTGTTGATATAGTCTTCGCTATAGGATAAGGTTTCCCTTTCCGACATGTCTTTGGGTTCTAGAAGTAAATAATAAAAGTGTATGAATTCAATGAATAATACAAACAGCCCTCGCAGGTGAAATTGAAAGATAGGCCCCCCGTCTTACCGGCTTCAGTTCCTTTTCCTCTTAAATTATCACCAGACAGGCTCCCATTAATCTTAATTTCAAATTGTCCTCGTTAGAAATTTAATGAAGACTACATGTCGCTGGATACTCGTGAAGTGCGACATTAAATGAAAAGGTACACCTCTATACGGCACACTGCCAATGCTTCTAAAACAGATCGGTTTAAATTACTCACTGTACCTGATGTATATAATCTTTCCTGCAGCCCCTAACCCGATGTTCTGGGTCTCCAGTTTTTGAATTATTCAACCAAGGTATGGTTCTAGTGTATTAACTGCAGATGTACGGTGCACCCAACCGTGCATTTAAAAAAAACTTTTTACAAATAAATGAAATTCCCTACCATTTCTCTTTAGACTACACCTTCAAGATGTTTTCTCCCTTGACTGTGAGCATGGCAAGTCCATGCGCTACTATTTCAGTGCCCCTGGCCAAGTAACTTCGCCACTGGAGGCATAGTGGAAAATTCTGCATAATGATTAAAGTGCTCACACCTCACTTGACAAGATAAGATGGCTCTAATTTTACTTTGACATTCTATATGGTCACAAGATGAAGCGGGTCTGAATAAAGCAAACTCGGAGATTGTTTGACATTAGATCATTCTTTAGAGATTTGGTGGTTGGGATACGTAAAAACATGTTGTCAAGAGATTGGCCACCCGGTTTGCTTCAACACAACTGATTCATGTAGAATGCTTGTGAAACGCAAGCTGAAATATTTGGTTCATGTAAAGGCACAGAGGAAAAGATGGGACATTGAGAGTATAAAGACATCAGTTGCTGCTTATACTGCGACATCTTTCCAAGAAGGTTTGCACTTTTACCTAACCCTTGTTCAGAACATCCAGCAACATTTTGTTTTGTCCTGATTCAGGATTAATCTTTTGTCTTTGATGGTGGGTTATCCCGCAAATTGCCATTCTTTCTCAGGTTTCTCCCAATGGCCCTGTGATGGTGTTTTCTCCCAACAAAGCCTGCATATTGTATTTTTCTGTCCTTTTTAGGTCTCGTGCCTAGCATTGCAGTGCGCAGCAGACTTCATGTATGGGCTTCTGAAAGCTGACCACACGCTTGCGCGTGTAGTTTTGTTATGGTTGCAGGCTATTGGGCGTTGCGTGCGTCTTTCTAACAAAGACAGCACGCAATTGGGCAAATGCCCCGCCCATGGCCTATTGGTGTCTGTTACCCGCACGGCCGACATCTGTTTTGCATTATCGTGCCCGACAATGCAAAACAGATGTCTCGCTGTGGCGCCCGCGAGTTTACCACTTGTGCTTTTGAGCTACTCTATTAGCCTCTCATGCCAAGCGGCTGCCAAGTTCTTACAATGAAAATATGATTCCTAACGGAACGTTGGCAGTTTTCTTTTCTTTACTACAACCTCGTTATGATTCGCTGCCTTTATAAAGAACCAGGTTGAATGCCAATTAGATTATTTTTTCCAATCTTTTAAATATGAAAACATATTGTCAGTACCAAACTCCTTTTTCAATGGTACAATTATTCTTGCTTGAACGCTTAGCAGTTTTGCGCCCAATCTTAGGCTCTGTCGCACCTAATTTTTTCCATTGCTTCATATGGAAAAGCAAAGCATGCGTTATTCTCCAACATTGACAAGGACGTTGGTATTTATCGTTTTAATGTCTGCCTCTTGGTAAACAGGCATTTTTGAAAGTGCATGGTATTGAAATGCGTCATTAAACTGAGGACAGTTTCTGTACCAGTGAACCGTCCTTCTGACTGCAGGCAGGGACAGAAGGAGGCAGCTGAGTATGGATGGCATTCACCAGCTAACAGCACCAGAGCTGCGTTTGCAAATTCCGAGAACGTGCCTTTTGCTCTTACAGGCCGCCCAATGAAGTGCCACAACTTGCATGTTGCTTGCGGTGACGCGTTGGATATACTCAAGAACTGTACAGAACAGAACTGGGATGTGTTTAAAAATGAACAAACAATTGTGAATAACGGTATTCTGCTAGTTAGCTAATTGGTCTCTAACTTTGATCTTTACAATCTTAATGGAATCACTTTTTGGAGTTAGGTAAAATGAGCCCTCGCTTTCTGTCCTACAGATTTAGAGATAATTCAAATAATATAGAAATATTGCTGCAGCAATTATTTGTTCCCCTGTAGTGTTATAGAGCGCAAACTTGACTCAAATGTGTCAGAGTACCAGTTTTGTTACAGATGGACACGTTCTTTTTTGTAGGCACGCGTATAGTAAGTGCTCTGCCCTGAATCACAGGATATTGAGCGTCGAACCTGGTCCCCCCGATTAGAGATCCACCGCCCTAGCTGTTAGGCTACATCCTCTCCAGCAATACTTTCTGTATTAGGTGCACAAGAGGAGTATATAAGTAGCAATCCTACCTGCATAAAATTTGTTGAACCAGAGTAACAGTGGCACTACTACATGAAGTGCATAAATCATGAGACAACATCAGTACTCGCATCATTAATAAAGAACGAGCAATGGCGAAGCCAATAAGTTTTGCTTGTATACTTGTTCATATGTGAATTTTTTCAGTCGAGGTTGTGTGGCATCGGCATAAAAAAGGCAGAGTGACGTGGCCGCTTTTGCCAAATGCGTCATTCTGTAGTTGTGTGGATAAATTACCACAGAAGCCCTCACCTAGAGAATGACATGGGTGCCATTTCCTTTTTTTTATGTATATATATATATATATTTTAATTGGCATAGGTTAGCTGGGGACACAACTTACACCAGTGTACAAAAAAACCTTTTTAAGTGCTCGAAAGTGCTTTTCTTGTCACAGAGTGACATATGGAAGCTTCCTGGTTCTCCAGCGAAATTTAGCTAAAAAAGGAAAATGTTAATGCATGCAGGGGAGGGATGGTGAAGCAACTGGTAGTATTGAGGTTGGAAGGGAGATATATATATTATATGTGCGGGGTACGGAAATTAAGTGAGGTATTGCCTAGAGTCTCATGCTGCTAAATTGAGCTGCTGTTGGACTCAGGGAAGAAAGCATGAGTCTAAACTGTGTGTGCTATGCTGTGAAGTCATTTGCTCTGGGCGCTGTGCCACACCTGTCCAACTTGTATATGGTGCTTAGGTGGTGTTGTATAGGGAGTTTAAAGTAAATCATTACAGTATTTGTAAAGCGCAAACTACTGACCCCTATGGGTGAGTAGAGCTGGTGATCAAAGCGAGAGGTATGTGCTGCAAAGTGAGATGGTCTGGCCGCTGCCCCACAGCTGTGTGGAGAATTAATTTTGGCAAGGGTCCAGGAGTTGCCATTATCTGGTCCTAAAATAGCGGGCCTAAGTTATAAGTTGTAATGTGGCTCTAAAAAGAGCCCTTGTGTTCATTAGTTGGAGCTACATATAAGTGCGGATGCAAAGCTTCAAGTTATTCAGGAAAACTCAGTTTTTCAGATTTCTGAAGTGTACTCCATCACTTCTGTGCATATCCGTCATATCAAACGTATATTGTTGTTGTATATGGACCCCATTTTGTGGTCTCTGAGATATGCAGAGGCAGCGTTGTTGACTTTTTTCCTAGAGGACAAAATTGTTTGGACCGTTTCCACTTCTGTCTTTGGCATATATTGGAATATACAAAGACAGTTTGAGGCAAAAGTAACATCAATTGTTCAAAGGTGTCCTTCATAAGCATTTCCAAACCTACCCCAGTCAATGTGCCTAGGTCGTTTCCACCACAGTGCACAACCACGAGGTCAAGGTGGTTGAGATGCAAACAGGTTTTAACCAAAGGCAACAATTGGTGCCACTTCAATCCTCTCTGTCCAAACCATTTAATGTCCACATTTTGTAAACTGAAATCTAAGTCAATACGTCCCTGTTCTGCATACCTCTTGCACCAGAAAACATAGCTATGTCCTACGATCCACACTAGCATTTTGAAGGTATGGCTGGAAGGTATGGAAAGATGTCTGTAGCTCATGTAGTTCCTTCGTAGAATAAGAGATATGTTTAAAGATGGGGAACTAGTTTCTTTTCACAGACAAAACGATACCTGATTGGGAGATGAAAAGCATTGTTTTTTAAAAGTGGGATGCACATTTGTTTTGTGAAAAAGCATCTTTGTGATTGGTCAAGAAAAAGCAGTTTGAACGTGGAGTATATATTATAGGATAAAATTTGATCAACTCAACCACACCTGCTACTTGCATTTGGAATGCAGTGTTCAAACTTAAAACAATTGTGAACTTTTAACCTGCACGTGCCGTTAAATGTTCGAGAAAATGTTGCAAAAAATATTGTTACGTTTAAAATAATTTATGAACTGTTAACCTCCACGTGTTGTAGAATGTTCTAGAAAGTGTGTTGATAGAATACGTTGCATTTACAAGTTCTATGTGTACTTGAATATTAAAAAAACTGTTTTGTATGGAAGTTAGGATCGAGTTTCCATAAGAAGAGTATTTGTTGTTTTGCTTATAACTTTGGCGTCATTTGATGAATCTTCATGAAATTGTGAAAAAAAATTATTTGTACATATCAGCTACTATGTTGAACGTTTTAGGGTGATTCATCAAGAGGGGGCCAAGATAAAAGGGGGGCCCCAAAACGTTTTTTTTCCATGTTAATTTCCCTAGGAAATGTTAGACAAGGCTACAGGTCGAGCGGGTGAACGGAATTACCCCAAATTTGGAAGGGAGAAGAGTTTTGTTGTAGAAAGCACGCTTTTGTTTATTTGGTGTAAATCCATTCAGTAGTTTTTGAGAAATATCAACATTTATAGATATCGATATTTGGGAATTCTGCCATCTGATTGGCTGAGGCGTTACGAGCATGACCTTGCTGCTTATTAGGTGCGAGCGGTTGCAACTAGGAAGTGTTGACCGCCATTTTGTGATTTCGTTAAAGTGAGTAAGGGGAAAAAAGGGTGAAAAAAGTAGGAAAGGAGGGTAGGAGCACTGTAAGCTTTGTGGGGGAGTGCGAAGCGAAGTAGTCACTGTTACCGGTCTGAAAGTGCGGTGTTGATCAAAGCGACGTGGTGCTGATATGATATGGTGCTACACTTGGGTATGAAACTGAGAGCCTAAACCAGGAGGTCATTGCTGTAAAGTGATGTGGTCTGGTGTTTGTAGCATACGTGTGCAAGTAGTGTTAGTAGGCATTTATTCCATGCAGGGAGTGAGAAGAGAACTACTGACCGCTATTGTGTGTTTATAGTATGTGGGAAGCAAAGTACTCACGCCTAGCGGTTTGAAGAGTTGGGGATGAAATTGAGGTGATTGCTGTAAAGAGATGGGCTCTGGGCACTGTAGTATACGCATGCAAGTAGTGTTAGTAGGCGTTTATAACATACAGGGAGTGTGAAGCGAACTATTGACCGGTACCGTGCGTTTATACTATCCCGGAAGTGGGAAGCGAAGTACTCATGCCTATTGGTGTGAAGACTTGGGGATGAAACCCAGGTGATTGCTGTAAAGGGATGGGCTTTGGGTGCTGTATCATACCTGCGGAAGTAGTGTTAGTTTGAGATTATACAATATTGGGAGTGGGAAGCAAACTACTTACCCCTACCGGTCTCAAGACTTGTGGTTGAAACCATGAGCTCTTTGCTGTAAAATCATGTGCTGTGCATAGTATTTCAATGTAAGTCATAGTAGAATGTTAGTATGTAATTCTACTAGAATCTAAGTATGTAATTTTAGAATGTAGGGTTGTCTTGAGGGGAACCTTGCGGAGTTTGTACACGGTGCTGGAGAAGACGGTTGCCGTGCTGTCTGCTCCAGTTTGTGGCTGTTTCAGGTGTCTTATTTTCCTGTAATAAACCTACTTATTGGATCCACTGCTGTCTGCCTCTTCACTACATACGTTTGGCGAAGAGCGGGAGAAGGTAAAAATAAGGCACCACTCACCAATATTTCAAAATTGCTTGCTTTGTGCTGAAGACCCGCTTTCTTCGTGTAGCTGTTTCTACTCATGCCAGGGTCGTCGGCTCATTGAACTATGTTATCCGACTTCTGGTAAGATTGATATTTTTAGATTTTGCGCTTCATCACTACATTCTGGTTGCTGTACTACACATATTTAAGTAGTGTTAGTATGCGTTTATACTAACAAAGCATCATGGTCCTAGGGAGGGTGACCTCTCAGGCGCAGCTCATACAATGTCCGGGGGTGTGCATTCGCGGGACATTTGTGTTTGCTATTAGAAGGCTGGTGCATAGCTTCCACCCTGTGATAGCAAATCCTTGTTTGACTACTTGAAGCGAGAGGAGGAAAACCTTGTAGCGTTTTAATAGAGGGGATGCGGATGGTAAAAATGGAGAGAAAAACGAAACAAAAAAAAGCGGGCTGTCACCCGTTCATTTAAATGAGGCTCCTGGTGGGTAATGTTACGTGGCCAATCCAATTATTATATTGCGGGGTCTCTGTAGGACTGGGGACCTTAATGTCACATGCAAATTAGGTGCGGAAGGGCACAGAGATGTTTTGCAGCCTAGGGGACCGCCACCTTCCCAGGTATTCTTTACTAATTGTTCGGGGGGGTTCGAGGCCAACTGAAGTCCTGGGATCGCCACACTCCGGGGCCTTATTTAAATATGCAGGGTGGGCCTCGGCAGTTCCTGAAGCCTCGGTGGTCCTAGGTAGTGCCTTATTAGTTCTGTAATCACACGTGCAGTACCCATGGTGTAATAAAGTGATACACTCATAGAAGTCCTGCCATTGTAGAATTACCCAGGCTTCATTTGTGTAATAGTCAGTAAGATTATGTTTGGTAGGTGCACTGTAATATTGGAAGGGTTTGCCCTCATAATATCCTATGAACAGATGATTGTTCACAGTAAACTATAGACAAGTGTTGTCAGAAAAAGAGGACCTATACACTCAGTTTTTCATTTGGAAAAAAAAGTAACCTTTATTAAAACACAAATAAATAGAAACGTAAGTTTAATAGAACAAACAGTATAATATAAAAAACGTGGGTTGGAGAGTGGAAGCAGCGTAGAAAACCTGCAAGACAAAAATGAAACATAAGTATGTGTGCTATGTGGAAGAGGTAACGGAAGGTAGTCCAAATGAAAGGACTATAGTGAGAATGGGAGGGACAGGGAGAGGGTGAAAGGGAGAAGGGAGGGAAAGTCAAAAGAAGAGAGGGAGGAGGAGACAGAACATCGGCCTACTGCACCCTGCCCTTAGTGTTTACCCTCCCGTCACCCGTTTGTCTAGGACACTGGGGTCCGCGAGAAAGAGTATGGTCCAGCAAGTCGTTAAAATGAAACACATGAGGCCAGAGATTAGGGGCCATATTATCAAGGAACGGCGATAACATTATTGCAGCTTTAGCGGCAGGAAACTGCCGCTAATGCAGCGATAAGGGGCTTGATAATACGCCCTTGTTAATTCCAATTGAAGCCCAGGTTCTGGTGTGAACGTGGCTAAAGCGGCGATAGTGTTACCGACGTTCTTTGATAATATGGTGCTACATGCTACATTACTAACTATGGGGAAATCGCTTGCCTGCACCTGTGCACCCAGGGTGCTGCACCCCAGCCCCTTCCCCCGCACTGTGCTCAATTGAAGTTCCTGCACACCGAGACTTCACTGCTCACCTGCCACCACCGGTGTGTCCCACGATGTGTTGGTGAAAGCTCCGAGCCCGGGGTAGGTTTGTAGAGTAGGAGACCAGGTCTCCGGTCGGGGACGGTGTCTTGATTCCACGATGGAAGGCGTCAGAATGCCCAGGGCATCATTGCGAGGAGAGCTCCTTCTCCGCCCTTCTTAAGCCAATTGATTGAATGTCTGAAAAGGGAGAAATAATTTAATGGTGGAAACGTCTGGAGGTAAAGGAAGGTTTATTTCAAGCTTGATAGAAAACAGGAGTTAAGTGCATCCTACGTTTTTGAAGTACGATCTACCAACTATTAGTGGTAATCGTGGTTCAAAGAGGAGTTGGAGTGCTCGAGAATTCACAAGGTTGATGTAGAAAGGAACAGAGAGCATGTTAGAAGCATAATGTGGGCTGTGTGCTTGTACACTTAGTAATGAGCTCACTACAGTACCCTAAAAGCCAACTCCACCTGTCTTTAGGGCAGCGCTGCCCACTGGCTCAGGCCTACAGTATGGTCCAGCAGGTCCTTAAAATGAGGCAGAGATGAGACTGTGTCAGGTCAGAGATCACATCATTACGCACGGCAACATCGTTTGTTCGCACCTGTGCAGCCAGGGTGATGCACCCTACCCCTCCCGCCGCACCGTGCTCAATTGGAGGCCCTGTTTACCCAGGACGCTCTGCATATCTGCTGTCATTGTTGTGTGAGCAAATACTACTGGCAGCAGTGCTCACAATTCAGGTGGAGTGATGATTTCAGGATGGTGCACACCTCATGGATCCCTTTCGAAGACGACGGACAGTAGGGCTCACAATTTAGAGCCATTGTTGATTGCCAGGATGGTGTATACCTCATGGATCCCTTTTTTAAAAAAAAATTGCGGATTGTGATAAGCGAGGTGGATGCAGCCATATCATCGGAGTCAGTGTGGAAGAAGAGGGACGTGTGGCGTCGTGGTTATCTTATTTATACGTACGCAAAGTGGGCTGGGCTTGCGTACGCCAAGGCAGCGTAGAGGTGTGAATAATTATTCCGGGTACCTTGGAGTTGTTCAGTTCCTGCCTGGCAGGAAGTGTACTTATGTGTGTTTCTTTTGTAATTTTGACCTCGCAGAGTGTGCAATTTATATTAGTGTAGGATGTGTCGGGAGGGCTGCAACTATCGCTAATGAGATGGTGTTTGAAAAGACTGAATGGTGAACATCACATGCCGTTGTCAAGGTTGTGGATATGCATAGACACGCATGTCAATGGTGTGCGCTATTATTGAAAGTGTTGCTAACGTGAAGCATACACATGTGAATGTGCTCGGATGGAGGGAGGATCAGCAGTGAAGCTACGTCATACACAGTGATAACGCTTATTACAGTCAAGCAATGCATGTCAAATGTGAATCTGAAAGTCTCATATATAACACACTAGTATATTGGTAAAGCCTGTCAACAGAGCGTACAGCAAAAAGAAATCTACACATTGTTGTTTACTATTTGTGACATGTGATCTAGGATGCACTCTGCTCATGGCTCCTGATACTTCTTAGAGCCACGAATACCCAGGCCGAAAGGGAGCACAATAATGTGCACACACGTACACTAGGCGCATCGGTGTAAACACATATTTGTTTTTTGAGTTATCGTTTGAGATGCATGGCGATCATACGTGGAAGGCTAATGTACAGACCATGAATATTCATCAAGATGATCGCTGTATGTTGTGTGTAGTATAAGATGTATATACACAGCAAAAAACTTTTCAAAAAATCTCTCTAAGCAGAAGAGGTGTCTCTCATCAAACGCTGTAGAGAGAATGAGCAAAATGGGTGGGGTCGTCCAACTGTTACAATGGGAAATGTTATGAAGCAATGAAATGCTTTTTTAAGGTCACATGGCAATCGCGCACAGAGTGTGCAAGGAGGCCGCACCCGGCTCGATTTTAACTAATATATTTACATAATATAAGTTTATTACAGTTAGAAATATATCAATGTTTAAAATATTTTATATTATTGCTTGTTCTCATATACTATTTAAAGTTATTTAGATATACTTTTGGGACAAAAAAAAACAGGGAATGGCGTACCTGGTGCGACACTATATGTCTGTGACGTAACACAGGGCCTGGTAGCGTGTACTTGTCGCATATGCAACGGGTGCGACCCTATACGTACATAATGTAACATGTGGCTTGGTACTGTGTACCTGTCATATACCAAAGTAGCAGCTGGGGTGACTTCATGCGTATATAATGTTACGCGGAATGCAGTGCCACGAAGTCGGTGGATACGAAATGCGCATTATTTACGAGTTTAGCAGCATGGCGGATAGGATTTGCGTGGTGATGGACCTTGGTACACTACCGGTATGGGAGTGCAGTTTTCTCTGGAAAAAAAATATATATATACATAATTTTTGGGGAAGATATAAAACATTACATCATTTTTAAAGTTAAGAAAAAGAAGTATAAGGGTTCCAAAAATATTTGAAAAAATATAGGTTTTAGAAACATTAAAATATGAAATTAACATTTAAAAAACCTTTGAAATTCACAAAAAAACATAGGGTTCAGGCACGTTATAGTTAGGAATTGTTGTATGACTTTATTCGATATATAGATATCATAAAAGTATAAACAATCAATTCTTCGGAAAGGAAAGTATTGCTTTGTCATACACACAATCCAATACAAAATTAAAAGTATTTCCGATAAAATTTACACAAGTATAAAAACTCTCTCATAAAAACAACTGTACAGGGTAAAAAACAATTATTATAAAAATTAGGGACCGAGCCCTAGAGGAGGGGTAGTACTGTGATTTCTGGTGTTAAGCTCTTTTACCTAACGAGCTTGGTTCTTAACCACCAAGCACCACCCAAATATTTCGCTGTCCCACAGATTACACTAGGACTGGAAGTCTCTGTTGATAAAATGCGAAATGCCTCCCTACAGTTCTTAGCTCCCAAGTTGGAACACACAGGTTTTAACCATTTTCTTCTCACCTGTTTGTACAGCGGGCAGGCAAAAAGAAAATGCAAAATAGATTCTGTGGGGGAATGGCATCCCGGGCATCTCCTATCAGTTGCTTTCATATGGTTCCACTCTGCGGTGAAATCATTCACTGGAAGAGTGCCAAACCTTAGCTTAATAAACAGTGCCCTGTCTCTCGGAGACTCTATAAAATCGAGGAAAGATTCCAGTTGCAGGGCAGGGTTGTAGTCCAGAAACTTTTCAGTCAGAGTACCATGTTTCTGGCTACGTAATGTTCCTATTGCAACCCACTCCCAATAAGCCCTACTAACCACTTGATTAGGGGGCAGAGTCTGGCTCGCCCAGGCTTCTGCCAATCCAATGTCCCCTGCCAGCTGTTTCAGTTTGGTAACCCAAGCTATCTTGTGTCCCGTATCCAGGCGGATTACTTCCGTCAGGGCAGAGGCATAGTTACAATGTTCGGGAAGTTCGGGAGTCCTTCTAAGGCGTACCCAGAATAGTAGGGGGCTAGTTAGGAATTAGCATTTAAAAAACCTTAGAAATTAAAAAAAAAAAACATAGGTTTCAGGGACGGTATAGTTAGTTGGACATTTGACTCATATAAAACCAGAGAAATTTGCCAGATTATAGTTAGTTTAGCTAACTATAACCTGCGCGCCTGCAATGCACTGCTGATGATGTCACATATTACATCACTCATGACATCACTGATGACATCTCAAATGACATCACTGATGACATTACACATGACATCATCCACGTGACAATCTGATGCACATTCTGATGCTCTAATATAAACTTTGATACACCCATTCTAAAATGCAGACTACTATTTTTGAAACCGTACACAGAAGAATGCCATATGCCACATAGCACTCACTATTTTCTAGGTCTACACACACATCCAGTCACTTATACTTGTAGTTACTCATCAATACAGGACTATAATATGCACTCATACATCTATACATGCAGTCACACTCTGCCACTCATCCATAGCGTTACTCACACACCTAGTCAGTAAAGCAAATAATCAATCACATACCCATTTAGTTATGTATACAGTTATACACACAAACTTTGTTATTTTTAGACCTACCACATCACTTATTTATACAAATACTAACACATATTTACTGTCTCATACAATCACTGATAGAAGCAGACACTTATTTATGCACCCGCTCTTTAAATAACTTACTCTCATGTATAGTCATTAATATACTCCAACACTCACATCTACTGCTTTAAAACATATGTAGTTACTCACAGATATACCACTGAGAAATTTATTCACTCACCAACACACCCATATACACACTAACTCACCCATACAGCCCTTCGCAGATGCACTTTTTAATCCATAGAACCACTGAATCACCCACTCAGACATATATGCAGAGACTCATACACCCCCCACGCACCCCCACACACACAGACACTCAGGGACTCATACAGATACTCAGGCAACAAATCAATAACCTATATAGACACTCATGTAGTTATTCAGAAACCCATGCAGTTTCTTACACACCAACGGAGAGACTAATACAGACTTTTACACAGTTTAGTCACTAACTCATGCATTTAGTTTTAAACATTCAATCACTCACTTATACGGTCAGTCACGCACCTACTAAATAATCCCTTTAGGCATTTGTAAATGCATTCATTCTTCAATACACCTTGGCATATATATATATATATATATATATATATAAAACATATTTAACCTTTACAGAAACACACATTCACTGGATGATGTCATGAGTGATGTCATGAGTGATGTCATTTGAGATGTCATCAGTGATGTCATCAGTGATGTCACTGACCATGTCATGAGTGATGTAATATGTGACATCATCAGCAATGCATTGCGGGCACGCAAGTTATAGTTAGCTCAACTAACTATAACAGGCAAATTTCTCTGGTTTTATATGAGTCAAATGTCCAACTAACTATAAAGTCCCTGAAAATTATGGGTTTTTTGTGAATATATATATACATACATTTAGGGAAAAGCATCACATAAATGAGAGAGCAACACTGGAACAGGGTAGTTTGTTAGGGAGAGAATCATACAAGAACGGGAGAGCTTGAAAACATTTGCCCTCTCTTCGAATGCTTATCGTAAAAGAAGTAGGTCACTAAAAATGAGCAGGAGAAGAATACAAGTCAGCCAATCAGAATGATGACAAACAGGCTGTGCTCCACTGAAGGGACACAGCCTATAAGAGGGGCAAAGTATGCGAATAAAAAGCAAGCAAAGGAGTGACAACAAAGCCAACCTTTGGAAGTAGTGTGCGAATTCTAAGCCCAGCATAAGTTCATGGTAAAGTCCACAAAATGTCTTTCACAACCAAACAGCTAAAAGCTGGCTGGTATGCGAGGCCTTAACACATACTTATTTTGTTCCTTCCCTGCACATTTTTTCTCTCACTTAATATACTTTTCAGGTTATTTCCAGTTGTTGCTTTTTAAAGGAAATGGAATGCCCTATTTGTTCTTCCCACAGCACCAACGTGCTCGTCTTCTCTGATCTCTATCTTGGTTTTCTTGATACCCACACTCTGAGATGAACTGCTCCAAAAAATATTGTCCAAAACTAAATGCTGTCTATATTGAAGGATATTGTGAAGCTTGGAATGTCCACTTTAAATAACATGCATGACTCAGTTTATTATTGCTTTGCTATGGATTGTTTTGTTGATAAGAACTCAAAACTGGTGACAGTTAAATGGTAGAGGATTATAAAATCCCCACTCCAATAACATTGTCATCTTTGCAAAACAAGTAAAACACAATTTTCAGACTCAAATGCTCTAGTCCCCCTCACGAAACCAGTGCTACATTTTTGTCAATTGTTTACACCTCTTTCCACATACCACCGTACAATACTGTACACAAGCACATCATTGTGTTCTAAATAAAAAAGTATTCAAACCCTAATAAAAGTTGTAAATAAAAATATTTCATTTCTTGCATCCTGATGGTAGATAATCAGTTGAGAAATGTTCAGTGAAATAACCAAGCTGCAATCCATCAGATCTTTTGTAACAGGAACTCCTGAATAATTCTTGACTTCTTTACAACTAAAACTGATAATGTGCAACAACACACCTGAGGATCACATGCCAGATCCCCTTTAAAGCCCTCTAACTACCTACACTCATAGCTTCCCTAATTTCTTTTACTCATTTGAGTAAGAAAGTCTCCCCATATACCACAAAATATCGGCATGCAACTTGCCAGCTGTCCCCTCTCTCGCGCCTGCGAAAAGAAATCGATGGCCACTCTAGCGTGGGGTATGTCTGACCTTAGTACGACATCAGTCGGTTGGCACCCAGCTTTGTGAATCTGCGGATGGGGGGGTAGAAGAGCAAGTTCTATAGCCTAATGCCTATGTGAAGTTCATAAAATATATATTGACATGGCCTATTTATATCAAAGATTTGTTTGTTTTCTGATCTGGCAGTAAAGTCCAGAGATGAGTTCTGAGCGACAACCAATTGAATTTCAAGTTCATAGGAATGAGTGATATGAAGACAGTTATTTTTTGGTAGCAAAAAATTAACTGAAACCGGATTTTACAAACATCATGTTGGCATCTAAAGAAATTAAAGCAAAGTATTTCATATGGGGAGCTAATAAGAATAAAATGTAATTTTACTACCGATGAAAATTTCCAAAGGGATAACAAGGCTGTCACAAAAAGATTTAAAGAAAGAGGTTTCTCCAAACAACTCCTAGAAATATCAGAAAAGAGAGCAGATGCAAGGTCGAGAAATTAATTGTTGTTAAAACCGGAAATGCAGGGAACTCTTTTTTTCATAGGTATTATGAGTTTGTAGGGTTTTTAGGTGTTGGCTGACCCGAAGCCCTAATATTGTAGTCTTCCCCATGGAACCTACCCTATCAACGGCTGCTCAGACCCATTGAAACGCTTACTTTTTGGTATCCTCACACTCAAGAGACCCTGAGGAACATAGCTGTAGGTCAGGACTTAGCAGAGACATGTTGTTGCATGTGGACCAATGGAGAGAATTGTCATTTTGCATAAAAAAAGGCTTAAAATCTGACAAACGTCATGTTAAGCGCATGTTCCTGGTAAGCAATTAGTGCGAGGTAGATATGCCACCCAGTGATAGAAGTTTGGAATTTGAAGATTTTTAAGATATATGGTTGACTTCCTATTCATCGTAGGTGATATCTACAAAAAAACGAATAGGTACCCCAAAATGGTATTTCGATTTGAATTGCTTTTGAAATTTCATGACTGCACTACAACTGTCTGTGTCTGTGGGTATCCGAAACCCACTGACCACACCCGCATTTCTTCTACCGACTCATGGGAAACAGCTGTCGGTCAATACATGGCAGGGATTTGTTCCTTTGTGCCTGGGCGGAATTGACATGTATTGGGGTAAAATGTTTAACCTCTGAAAGAGGAATGTCTGGCCTACACCAGTACATACTCTGGGTTGCACAGAATTAGAAAATGTATAGTTTTTAGGTCCCTTACACAGACAGATTTAGCTGTCTTGTTGAAACACCATTGTTTACTTGACCAATACTTACTGTGGGGTTTTGGTCAGCCAATTTTTTACAATTGGTTGCAGCTCTTTTATCCAGGTCAGACATGTTCTAAGCCTAGTCATTAATTCCATTAATATGGTGTTGTTGTTGTAAGGTCTCTTGTGGGAAACGTCTTAACTCCAGTGATGGTAGAGCCTACAATTCTTCAGTAATGGAATGTGTACAATGTAGAGTATATGTTTCTCAATATAAGTTTATCACCAAGTGGGAGGGGGTAGAACAACATAATTAGTTTAGTGTCTGAGCAAGATTTCATTCAAAGACATACAATTTACATATAGAAAATCTTTACTGTGAGTAATAGTTGTTGAAAGGACTTTTGTTTTCCATAAAGCAATATGAAAGAGCTATGTTAAATCCTTAATCAATTTTACAGGGTATCTATTCTTCAATTTGAATTATTTTGCTTAGGGTTCCAAGGTATTGTATGCTGCCAGCATGGATGCAGTTTGGAGTTTCTTGATACTATTTCCAGCATGGCTGCAGTCTGGAGTATCTCAATAATGTTGTGTGCAACTGTCCAAGATAACTACCTCTAGGTAGTCCTTGGTAGACGTATTTCAATTATGTCAGTATTTGGGCATAAGGTTCCATACGTCACCAGGTTCTCAGATCTGACGGTTATGTACTTTAAGACTTGGTGCAGCCAGATCCCAGATCACACAGGAATGTACTTTCAGTTCTTGTGCAGCCAACACGTGTTTTGCCCACTAACTGGGTTGAAACCCTAAGGCTTTCTCAAGGCTGTTATAAGAAAATGTGAAAAAATAGCCAAGGTTGTTTTGTTAATGTGTATCTATACCCTGATAATTGGTGCCATGCTAAAGGTGACTATACAGCACTTTTATGAAAACACTGCACCCGTTTTGTAGATTTATCTTTAGACCTAGTGAGGGAGTGCTTGTGCAGTGCGAGTGCTTGTGCTATCAGAAAGTACAAGATAATATTACATTTCAGAATGGTGTGGACATGCACTGGCACATTGTGTTGACTTAAAGTTTCTGACAATGCTTTAAAGCAGCGATTTTTAACCTTTTGACTTCTGTGGACCCCACTGAATCTCTATTGAAAACTGAGGACCCTTGCCTAAATCATCATCATCATCAAAAGTCTTTATTTTGGTTTTACAGTACCATAAGAGAAAAATGCACATAGATCTTGCAAGGCAATAGTCAGAATAAAAGGTACTGTAAGTTAAAATACTTCCTATACAGGCTCTTGATAGTTTAAAAAGAGATAATAATTAGGGTAAAAAGCTTATCACAAAGATCCAATATGTACATAGTGCAAATATAAGCATATTTCAATATTTAAAAGATGCGTCCTAACATCAAAATTGAAATGGTAAGCAATCCAAGTATTTACAATCCAAAGTGCTAGTGCGAAATACACGCCTATCTGTTCAGATCATTTGGGTTTCAATTCATTTACTTCCTTAAAGTCGATAGGGCCCTCCTTCTAATGGAGCATAATTTACCCAGAAATGTTGCTGTTGCACAAAGAAAGAATGGTCTTGCATCTGACTTCAGAATACGTAGGGCTTCTTTATGACTATGTGTCCCTAAGTGTCTACATACTGGGATAAGCCAGTTCCTTCTGGGTCTGGCGTAGGCGGGGCACACAAAAATATATGGCTTATTGTTTCTTTAAGGCAAGGGCAAGAAGGACAGCCTTTGGGCTGTGATATATTTGTCCTCCAGGTATTAGTGAAAGCATTGATGGGAAGACAACCGTGTCTAAATTGAGTATTTAATTTCCTATCTTCTGGCACTTTTATTAAATCAAGGAAGCTTTCTAACCAGCTGCTAGATTTAATATCAAAGAACAGGTCAGTTAAGCAGCCATGTCGTGTATTCATAAAGTTCTTCTGTGTTACCCAAGCCCAAAACTGTAGTTTTAATATGTCCCTAGAGTATGTGGGAGGGCAACCTTCCAGCTCCTTAGGCACAACTATGTCCGCCAGGATGGTATTTATGTAGTTGATCCACCCAATTTTATGATTTGTGTCCAGGGCAGAAACTTCATTAAAAGCAGCTGCATAGGACATCAGTTCTGGAGTTGTGACTAATCTGTGCCAAAAAAGCAAGGGGCGTAGGCCCACAGATCATTGATAGACTTGACACCCATATCGAGTTTCAAGGGAAGGAGGGGAGTGCTCTATGGGAGTAAGAACAGGCTTCTAATAAACGTATTTTCTATTATAGAGAGGAAGTTAACTAAATAATTTCTGGGATGTGAACCCTAAAACAAATACACAAAACTGCAAAAACAAGTATATGTCAAACTAATACACAAATTGTGAAATATTCTATGCAGTTCACAAACAACAATTGGAATTCTAATTTGAATGGGAAGGTTGAAGCTCTTCAAAATGTGGGTTTATTTTTATAAGACAAAACTATATACTGTGCCCCTCAGTACCACTTGGTATTTTTTGCCTTTAATGCATCCACTCTTTTTGTCAGTGCATGCTAGTGCTTCCATTGAGGCCAGTAATCATTCATACATCTGTTTGATGTACTTGTGCTGTTCCTGCAAATTAAGCTAAGGATATCGACTTAAGTTTTAGGCTCAGTTTCAAATTCATTTACAGAGCATTTAAAAATTTCCATTTTAGTTTTGTTATGTGTATATACTTCCTCAATCCAGGGCCAGCTTTAGCACTGATGGCGCCCGGTGCAGCAATCTTTGTTTACACCCCCACAATGACCTTCTTTCCAGGGAATTCCTCACTACCACCCAACATCAGTGCCCCTCCCCTCTTCATAGCTGCCCCTCTCTCATAATTATTTATTTGTTTTTGTTGCCCTACTCTTCCTAATAGAAGTCAGAGCGAGTCTCTCCCCCTCTCTCTCTCCCTCCTCTCTCTCTCTCTCTCCCTCTCCCTCTCTCTCTCCCTCTCTCTCCCTCACTCTCTCCCCCACCCACCCTCTCTCTCACTCTCCCTTCATACAAGTGTGTGGGCCACAGGGTGTATGAGTTGCATATCATCTATGCTGGTAGGAATTGAATGGTTGGGTTGTTTGCCCTAATAACAATCATTGGCATAGCCAACAGGTCTCGCCTTTGGGGCCTTATAAGTATTTAGTTATACATTACAACATCCTTGGTGCAACAATATCAACTGTTGCATGGCTAAACACTTCTAGGGTCCCAAAGGCGAGACCTAATTGCTATGCCAATGCTTGTTATGATTTGCCAAGAAGAACATTTTTAAAATGTTTAATGTAAGACAGTGTAGACCAGCTTTATTATTTCTGCAACAACTGAATAATCCATTGGTCTGCTGTGCTATGGCCTCTTATACATGGCAGATTATAAAAATTAGGAAAAGTGTGACGCTGGATCATGTCTAAATGAAATGCTGTTCTGAATATTTTAAGGTTTTTATTCAGCGACAAGTTTTACTGTGATGGTTTATTCTTTTATGTGGTTTTATGTATTAAAGTACTTTTATGTTACTGAAGAGTAACAAATAAAGTTTTTTACTAACTGAATGACTAATAAGAATCTAGCATTGTTCAAACAAATAACTAGGAAGCTGCCACATATGCTTTTGAAGGACGACCACTTGCATAACAAATTCAACTGGTTTGATAACAAATGCTGGTGCATAAAGAGAGAGCTTTCACAAGCCTGAAAACAGCGCTGTAAATCACTTGATGCAGAGTACAAATTCATTCAGTTAAGACGTGAATATAAAGATTTGCTAAGTGTAAAAAAACTTACAATGCAGCAAACGTATCTGGGACAGTCTAATTTACGCAGCCTCTGAAAAAGATTCAAAGCGTTTTGGTCCCTCATTCCTTGGGGATGCTCAGATACTAAAACCATCAGCCTTTCTTGTGGGCATTTTGGCCCACAAGAAAGGCTCAGGCACTTCAAGTAGCTTTATACTGTTATTACAAACAACTAACACTGAGCAGTAGCCCTTGAAAAGGGCGTTGAGCGTATTGGTTATGAGTAAAGTGGCGCAGAGTTCAGTGGTGTGGTATGGAGTGGTGTAGAGTGGAGTGGCGCAGAGTAGAATAGAGTGGGGCAGACTGCACTGGCATAGTGTAGACTGATTCAGAGTAGAGTGATGTGGCATAGAGTGCAGTGGTACAGAGTAGGGTTTTGTAGAGTGCAGTGGTGTAGAGTAGATTAAAATGTCGTAGAGTGCAGTGGTGTAGGGTGGAGCGATGCAGAGTTCAGTGATGTAGAGTGGCAGAGACGGCAGTGTTGCAGAGTATACTGTTGTGGAGTGCCTGTGGTGTATAGTAGAGTGGTGTAGAGTGCAGTTGCACACAGTGCAGTGGCGCAGAGTACAGCGGCAAAGAGTGTAGTGGTGCAGAGTAGAGTGACATAGAGTGCAGTGACGCAGAGTAGAATACAGAGGCATAGAGAGCAGTGACAGAGTATAATGGCATAGACTGCAATGATGTAGAGTGAAATGGTGTAGAGTGACGTAGCGTGCAGTGGCGCAGAGTACAGTGGCATGGAGTAGAATGTTAAGTATTGTGGCATGAAGTGCAGTGGTGAAAAGTAGTTGGCATACATTTCTTTTGAGTAAAGTGGTGTAGAGTGCACTAGTGTAGTGCAGTGGTTTAGAGTACAGTGGCATAGCGTAGACTGCAGAGGCGTAGAGTGGCGCAGCGTATAGTACAGTGGAGTGGAGTAGCATAGAATGCAGTGGCATAGAGTGCAATGGTGAAGAGTAGATTGTTTTGGAGTGAAGTGGAATGGTGCAGGGTAGAGCTGTGGCAATGAATAGAGTGGTGTAGAGTGGCGCAGCATTGATTGAAGGGGCGCAGAGTGGACGAGAGTGGTGTAGAGTGCAGTGGCATAGAGTAGACTGTTTCAAAGTAGAGTGGAGTGGAGTGGTGCAGGGTGGAGTGGAGTGTTATCGTGTTATTGTGTAGTTGTGTAGAATGAATTGGCGTCGAGTGCTATGTTGCAGAGTGGAGTGGCGTAGAGTGGAGTGGTGTAGAGTTGAGTGGCCTAGAATGGAGTAGTGTAGATTGCAGAGGCGAAGAGTGCAGTGGGTCATAGTAGAGTGGGGTAGATTGCACTGTTATAGAGTAGAGTGGTGCACAGTAAAATACAGAGGCGTAGAGGGCATTGGCATAGAGTGCAGTAGAGTGGTGCAGAGTAGAGTGGCACAGATTAGAGTGGCATAGAGTGTAGTGCAGGAGAGTAGAGTGTCAGAGTACAGTGGTGGAGAGTGGTGTAGCGTGCATTGATGTAGAGTGCAGTGGTGTATAGTGGTGCAGAGTAAAGTGACAGAGTGCAATGGTGTAGAGTAGAGTAGCAAAGTCTGTAGTGGCGTGGAGTATAGTGGCGAACAGTGCAGTGGTGCAGAGTAGATTGGCATAGAATGCAGTGATGTAGAGGGTATTTGTTTTGAGTAAAGTGGTGTAGAGTGCAGTGCGCAGAGTGTAGTTGTGCGGAGTACAATAGTGAAGATTGCAATGGTTTGGAGTGGCATAGAGTGGAGCGGTGCAGACTAGAATAGAGTGGCGTAGACCGGAGTGGTATAGAGTAGATTCTTTCAGAGTAGAGTGAAGTAGCAAAGAGTGCAGTGGTACAGAGTTAAGTTTCATAGAGTGCAGTGGTGCAGAGTAGATTAGAGTGGACTGGCATAGAGTGGAGCGAAGCAGAGTTTATTTTATTTATTTATTTATTGCATTTATAGCGTGCATCAGCTACCCACAAAGGGTTTCCCGGCGGTTCAGTGGCGTAGAGTGGCAGAGAGTGCAGGGTTGCAGAATATACGTTTGGAGAGTGCAGTGGTGAATAGTATAGTATAGTAGAGTGGCGTGGGGTGCATTGGCATAGAGTGCAGTGGCGCTGGGTATAGTGGTGTGGAATGCATTAGCGCAGAGTAGAGTTGCATAGAGTGCAGTGGGGCAGATTAGAGTGGTGTAGAGAGCAGTGGCATAGAGTACAGAGGTGCAGAGTAGAATAGAATGGTGTACAGTGCAGTGCCCCAGTGGCAGAGTACATTTGTGTCGCTTGCAGTGGCATAGAGCATAGTGGCGTAGAGTGCAGTGCTGCAGAGTAGATTGGCATAGAGTGCATTACTTTTGAGTAAAGTGGTGTAGAGTGCCATGGCATATCGTGGTGCAGAGTCGAGTGGCACTAAGTATCGTGGTGCAGTGTAGAGTGGGACAGAGTGCAGTGGCATAGAGTAGATTAGAGTTGCTTTGAGGGCATTGGCATAAACTGGAATGGTACAGGGTAGAGGGCATTGGCGTAGAGTGCAGTGTTGCAGTGTAGGGTGGCATAGAGTACTATGGCGTGGAGTGTTGTAGAGTGCAATGGTACATAGTAGAGTAGTGTGAGGTAGAATGCATTGGCATAGGGTAGAGTGGAGTGGTGCAGAGTAGAGAGGCACAGAGCAGAGTGATGATAAGAATCTAGTGACGTGGAGTGGAGTGGCGCAGAGTAGAGTGCAGTGGCATTGAGTGGTGGGGAGGAGTGGGGTAACATGGTGCAGAGTAGAGTGGAGTGGGGTAACGTAAAGTATACATGGTATGATAGGTAGCGTATTGCCATTACAGACAACACACCTTCAATTGAAATTGCCATTACATTTGCACTCACATATAGTTCTACTGATAAAAGTACACAGCGCACAAACAAGGTGTGGAAATGTCATCATCCAATGTATTGACTTGATTGTCAGGACAGTTCATGTACAGGCATTTACATTTTGTTGTGTGCTAGAAAAAAATAACATCACACAGCCTTTTTCAAGGAGAACCCCAGTGGCCAGCATGATTGTCACATAAATCCCCTCACTTTGAAGACAGAGAAAGAAAAATAATCACCATGCTCCCTGGAAAACACAGCCTGCCATTTGACCTGTGTCTTTGAAAGCACATCAAATGTGACAAGATAAGAACAACATTTAAAGGCTTTTTTACAAAGAGTGAGACAGTGGAAGAATACAATAAACAAGGTTTGGGCAACAGGGTGGACAAACCCAAGCTGGAAAGCCTAATGCAAATAAAGCAAGCAAATAGAAAGCTAGAAAATGTGAGTTACAAACCACAAAGCCAATGATAAGCAACGGGCAGAATGCATTCATAGGTCAACTTTCTGAATGTCCCCAAATGTCTTTAGCAAACCGGACAGTTGCGATATCTGGTAGGCAACGACCTAAAAACAAGCATCAACTATCATCATGGTCTGTGATGGTTAGCCAAATCTTTCTGATGGTGTAGACTGCTGAATCCCAGCTGTCAAACCCTCATATCTTTCCCTGACTCTAAATACAGTCTGGTAAGTGTGTGTTTGGTGGGATGCAAGCCCCATTGATTTGTGGGGACACCTTTGTCCTATCTGAAAACTGTATCAGAAGTCTAAAGTAGTTGCTCCTTTCTTCAAACATCTGCAAAAGCTAGTTCCAGCGCATCCATAATTGCAGTGTACCATAGACACATAAGCACTCTATAGATTAGCTAATGTGTTTTTGCTCTCTCTCCTCAGTTGCTCCCCACCCTCATTAGAGATGCAAAGGAAGGCGTTGGAAAAATGGGTGCTAACATGCGATTATGCATGTTAGCACCCTCTTGTAAATAGGGCGATTGTTTTATCTCCGCTTTTTAAGCCAAAAAAGCGGAGATAAAGCCTTTGTAAATATGTCCCCTAGTCTTTTTTCATAACGTTACTCAACATCGAGCACCGGCAAAGCCAAATGGTCAACTTGTGCCTTTCAAAGGAATGACCTACTGGCTTTGCCAGCACTTGTGTATTTTAGCAGTTTAGTCATGATTCCATTTGGAATACCATGTAAATTGTAAATCCCAAACATTACAATACAATCTATAACACATTACATAATCATATCAATATTTGTTTACATTTCAAAATGGTCCAGCAATGACAGAAACACCGGCTTCCCATGTGAATGTATGTACATGCACTGCCATAGCAAATTATCTCAATGTGAATTATCTACGCTGAGAAAAAAAGATAACACTTTAAAATGAAAAACAGTGTCAAAGATTGTTTCAGTCTGTCATTCACTTGACAGCAACATCTCTACAATTCACAGCACTTTTGGCAATGAATTTAACTTGCAAGATTTATGTTACTTCACCATAAGAAAATGTTGAAACATCTAGAGAATATGCAAATACCGCCTTATAGGTACTAAGAATGCATTTTATTTTTCAGGTAACAAATTTGAGCATTAGACAATTGTGTGAATTTAACCCCTTCGACGCTCATGACGAGCTGGGCTCGTCATGCAGTAGCCTCCCAGCACGCTCATGACGAGCCCAGCTCGTCATGAATAATGGGTTTTTGTAAATCCCAGCGCAGCAGCAGAATATGATGAGCTTCCAAGTGGTTAAGAGAAAATGGGTATGTATACATCATTTCAAAATGGCTTTTATTTACAAAATCCTGTGATGGTATACTGCTAATCGTATATTTCTCTTTATTTTTAGATTTCATGAAACTTCCCTTGGACCAATGGGACGAAGTTCATGTTAGTACTTGGTTGCAGTCAATTGGAATAAAACAAACATACATACAGAAGTTACATCAAGAGGAAGTTGATGGTCGTGTTCTGAGAAAAGTAGATGAATCTTTTCTGAGCAGAATGGGCATGAGAAAAGGACCAATCAAACTGCTTTTTGAAGAAAGAAATAAACTTCTAGAAAATCTGCAAATCAATGCTCAGTCAGATTTCCATAAAGCACCTTCAGAAGTTTTTCAAACTGAACCTCATGAGAGCCAGACGAGAAATTGGGAGAAAAAAGACTGTTCTATTTCAAAGAATGTTTCAAAACCTATTGAATATCAAAACAATGATACTCAGGCTAGTGGGACCAAAGATATCCAAAACAGTTTTGACCTTCCTTTAGCATCACAAGTAGATATTCAAAACAAGGATGAACAGTATAAGAAACAACACGTAGGATCACAAGTGAATGACACTGTTGATGAAAAAGTGAAAACTGCAACAAAGTCTTTAACGTTTGCCAAATTTCGACCATTTGGAAAAGATGACATTACATTTAAGTATGTGAAAAATACAGTCCTCGCTCTACCTGAAACTGGAATAATAGATATGATTACCCCTTGCCATGAATACAAATCATTTTTGACTGCTGCTCAATTTGATACCAGAACCAAAAAGTCAAAATTTGCAAATGAGGTTTTTCGTTTTGGTTCTGCATGTATGAATGTTCGTACAAATGGCACAATACATTTTGGTGTAGTGGACAGCATAGAACATAAGGAATTTAAGCATGGACAAATTATTGGTTTTCCAGTAAATGACAGGAGCAATTTTGTTGATGCTTTGGATTTAACTGAAAATTGTTTTGCCACAGAACTGGAAGCTGTGAGGCATTGCATTCACCCTCCTAAATTCATTGAAGTGATTGAGAAAGTGATTGAGAAAGACATGGAGGAACAACGCTTTGTTATTGAGGTTGATATTGAACCATTAATTAGCATAGTAAAAGGAAAGATTTTTCAAGTACGTCTCGTTACTTTTGATGCTTCAAATAAGCTCACGTATGGCAAGCAAACTATCTACAACAGAGTAGGGGCGAATTCTGTACCTATCAAATCTGATGATTACCTTGCATTTTTCAATGGCATGCATGAAAGGGATTCAAGGCGAGAAAAGGCAGAAAAATCCAAGCATCCTGCTGACAATGATCACCCAGACATTTTGGGCCGAAAATTGACTATCCTTTTAACTGATGGCAAGAAGTCTATGGATGACTCATTGTGGTATATACTGGTTACAAATAAATGTACTGAGGAAGATTTGCAACATGTTAACTTTTTAACACGGATGAACGTTTTCTGTGTTTTTGATTTTGATGCAAATTCTAATATGGCAGGCTTATGTAAAAAATACAAAGAACACCATGCAACAAATCTTCATTCCCTCCAAAGCTACTCTATTGAAGGTGGAGTAAGTGTAAGTGAATTCAAAAAACACATGCTCTTGTTTGACCAAACTAGCTGGATATTTTGCAATGGGAGAAATGATTATCTTGGAGATGACAAACCTTGTGATGAAAACACTTGGATAAAAACTAGGAGGAAATATCTAAAGAAAGCAGTTTCACTAATCTGTGGTGAAATACTTCCAAAGGGTTCTTTTGTTGTGTTATTTCTTCTGTTATCTCGAGTCAAAAAGCCACTAATTGACACTTTTCATGAATTTTACACAGAAATGGATAACATTATTTGCATTGCAGAATCTAGAGAAAATTATGAGGAATGGGCATCTTTAGCACAGGCCTCCTGTCCTATTGAGAGACTAGGTGAGATGAGTATTGTTGGAATGAAACTTAGTCATGTAGATGCTACAATTCAAACCATGCTGCCTTCAAATGTTTTAACAAAGCATTTGCCAGTTATCACAAAAGGACTGTGTCCACTGACAGCTGTGGAGGAAGAAAAGTTATGTTCTCTTGAAATATTATGTGTTGATGAATGCAATAATATAAAACCTGACTTCTGGAGTCCACAAAAAGTACATGAAGTAGAAAGTACTTTCTATCAAGGGGGAAAAGTAAGCTGGAACAACTTTTGGCTTGCTGACAAAAAGATATGTGGAGATGTTATTGAGCGAGAGGCATGCAAAGAGGTCCAGGATATTTTAAATGACGTTTTGCACGGAGGGAAAATTAAGCTTTCAATAGCCAGAATAAAAATATTTCATCAGCCAGGAAGTGGTGGTAGTACTGTTGCACGTCAGGTTCTATGGAAAAACAGAAAGGAGTTAAGGTGTGCAGTAGTAAAGACATCATTCTCATTCACAACAGTAAGTGAACATGCTGTTAAATTCAGAGAATATGAAGAAAAAGATAGCAGGCACTGCCTCCCAGTCCTCCTCCTTGTTGAAGACTGTGACGAAGAGTATCTAGATGATTTACGTCATGACCTAGGAGATGCAATGGCGTACAAAAATGTTAATCGTTTGAAGCCATGTTTTATTATAATGAGCTGTAAACGGTCTAATGTGCCTGAAAAGCTTTGTAGAGCTTCTCCACTTGAAACAGTTGCAGTCACTCATAAATTAACAGATGAGGAAAAACAACAGTTTGCCAGTAAGCGTACTCAACTTGAACAGCAGTTTAACTGCAAGCCAGAATTTATCTTAACTTTTGTTTTAATGAGCCAAGAATTTAATGAACAGTATGTGAAGAACTTTGTAAAACACTTATTGCAGGGAATTGATCACTCCTCTCTTGTAACTAGTCTGATTCGGTATGTTGCACTCCTGAATTCCTATGTACAAAATTCATACATTTCATTATCACACTGTGAGGCTTTTTTGGGAATTGGTGCATACACAACAGATGAGAAAGACAGAGTAAGAACGTATAATTTTAAAAACAGTTTAAGTGAGCAAGCAAGACTCATTTTCATTGAATTGCGAGAAAATACCACCTGGCTCTCATCAATTCATATTATACACCCCCTTGTTGCTAAGCAAATTCTATATCAACTTTCAGGAAGTAGGCATCAGAGTCAAATTGCTATGGATCTTCTGCAAGAAAAGGTTCTTTTTAATCATCGATTTGGACGGGAAGAATTTATGAAGCTAATCAGAGATTTATTTCTCCGACGATACAGAAAAAGTAAAGGTGACAACGTGGACAGCTTTTTCTCTCCACTTATCGAGCATATTTGTGATACTGAAAAGAACCTTGAAGCAGCTATTACTTTGTTGCAAGCAGCTTATGAATGCCTGGGGAAAGATCCATTTGTTGCTCAGCAGCTTGCCAGACTACATTACACAAACGGAAAGTTTAAAGGTGCTCAGTACTGGGCAGAGGTTGCCAAATCCCATCTGCCGCGAGATTCATTCATATTAGACACAGAAGGTCAAGTGTACAGAAAAATGTTTGATGCTGCCGTAGAAGAAAAAGGAGAGGGGAAGGTTCTTACTGCTGCTGAATCCACAGAAATCATAGAGATTGCCCTTAAAGCAATGGAATGTTTCAGGGCTTCAGAAAAGGCTGCAAAGTCAGAGGTGGACTGCATGAATAACAGTGGTTATTTTGGAGAGGTTAATGTTGGATGTAGGCTGTTGCAACTGCTTTCCTCAGTAGAGCCGTTCAACAGAAACAAAGAGAGAGAGCATAGACTTAAAGAACAGAGTGGAGCAAGTGACTTGATAGATTATCTCAATGAAGATCATATTCCAGAAGACATAAGAGAGCCATGGCACAAACTCCATGGCCGTCTGAAGGGATTGCGACAGAACATCTATAACGCCCTCGAATGGATTTCGGAAGATCTTAGTTATTTTCAGACTGATAAAAATGATGACGAAGAACAAAACAATAAAGAGGATGATGCAGTTCATGATTCAAGAAAATGGTTCATCAGGAAATCCGAAGTATGTGCAAGATTCTTCAGTTTAGACTTCTTTTCACAGAAAAAGAATATAGGATTTGAATCTCAAGCTTATCTAACACCCCTTGTCAGACGCATGAACATTTACAAATTTGGTGGTGGGGATTTCACTAGGATTCTTTCAATGCTCTCAGATTCGAAAGACAACAGATCAGTCCAAAAACTTGAACAAATCATCAGCCTGTACCCAGGAGATCTACAAAAAGACAGTCTTGATGACACTGATCTTATTAATTACATATTATCTCATATTACACTTGCATGTCTATCACCCATGTCTTCGAAACTCATAACATTTCCAAAACTAAGAGAACTTAGCAAGAGCTTTATAAGAAAAAGAAAGATGCCTCTTCCAGCAAGTGCACATTATTTGCTTTCATTACTCTACTGGCCTGACGAAGCAGAAGACAGAGACGCAAGTCCAGAAAAAGACACAATTTTGATATCGGCCCTTCAGACGCTGAAACGTCTGTATGAAATGAAAATAAAAAATGTTCCCTCAAGAAAAAAAAGAATATATACACACTTTTTCCTTGGAAATGGAAATGGGTTAAACAGGGCTGTACACAAAAGCAAGATTGAAAAGTGGCTTAGCGGCCCGTTATTTGAAAGGCGATTAAAATGGCTAAATGGAGATGTATGGAAAGCAGAAACAGTTACAAAGGTTTTAAAAAGAGTAAAAGGGTGGACAGAAGATAGAAACGTGTTTGTTCATGGCCACTGCCAAAAGAACACTATTCCCATTCTGCCTTTGCATTTTGCTTCAGTGCCTCATGGGGATGAAAACGTAACATTTTATCTGGGATTTTCATTTAATGGACCTGTTGCATTTGACATACAAGTTACAAAGTAAAAATATGTTCCTAAAGTGAACAAAACGTTTACCCTTGTCCTTTATCACAGCTCTCTCTAGGTATGCTCTCTTACCTTATCACCATTGTCAATAACTTCTTTACTTAAGGCATCTTCCCCGAAACTCTAAACCCCCAGATCCTCCCTACCTGGATCCTTATGGCCTTGCCAACTATGGGTCCATTACTCACCTACCATTCATCGGCAAGTTAATTGAAAAAGCAGTCTATGTTCAACTCCATGATCATGGTCTCTGATCAAGCTGCAGCACGAAGACCATTACCTTACACATCGTAGATGATGCCCTCTTAACCACAGATGAAAATGACGCTTGCTTCCTGATACTGTTGGACCTTTCAGCTGCCTTCGACACACTTGACCATCTCACTATCATACACACCCTGGAATCTAAAATAGGATTGACCCCTAATGTCCTTCACTGGTTCTTCTCCTACCGTTCCAACCAACACTAGCTTGTTCATATGGACACTCACTGACCCAAAAGATCACTATGACCTGTGGAGTCCCCCAGAGTTTAATACTGTCTCCTGCCATCTTCAACTCATAAGTGGAATCACTTGGTGCTCTACTCCCAGATAACAGCATCAAGATTCACCAATGTGTCGAAGATACACAACTCTACTCAAAAGTCTCTTCTGGGGGGGGGGGGGGGGGCTCTTCTTGGATTGTTTCAGTATGCCTTTTGTGCTCTTTTGTTTACATTTTGTGTTGTCCTCTTAGTTACAACAGTACAGATCATTATCAAGCCGAAATGTTTATGGTTGATTACTCGCCATACGCTCTCTCAGCCCTTTTCTGAATTTCACACACCTTATTTCCGAACCAGACCAGCTCTCAAATCCAAAATCGCAGTAACTCTCACAACAGTAGATTTACCAATTCAAAAGCGGTACTCTGCAGCCTAATGACCCACACCAAGTCCATATCGGAAGGCCTTAACGTTGTCTCTCTAAATGTCAAAGGGCTCAACCACCCGGTTAAACGGAGGAAAGTCCTAGAATATCTTGCCAAATCCAAGGGCGACATTTTCCTACTCGAGGGGACCAAATTGTCAAACGAAGACGCTGAATTTATCAAACAACACTGGATTTCACATACTTTATGCTCCTCAGCAGTACACAAAAAGAGAGGGGTCCTTACCCTTATTGCAAAAAAGTCCAACATTTCCATAATATCACATACTCAGGATACCGATGGTAGATTAGTCATGGCACACCTTCTAAAGAACGATGATCACATCCATGTTTTGAATATTTATGGTCCAAATGGAGATGACCCGATCTTTTGGGACTCCCTCTCACCTATGCTTGAAAACATCCCACCAGATGAACTACTAATCGTTGGGGGGGACTTCAACTTACCTCTAGACCCGGTAATTGATCATCAATCAAATTGTACCTATCACCCCACCCGTTCACACAACAGTTTAAAACGCCTCTGTTCCAAATTCAACCTGCAAGATTCGTGGAGACTGCAACACCCCGACGGTCGTGACTACACGTTTTATTCGACTCCCCATAATTCCTACTCCAGAATCGATTATATCCTCATCAATAGCCCTTTCACACACCTTATTGATGAAACCAATATTGCCCCCAAACTGGTCTCTGACCACTCCAGCATACAGACCAAACTAGTAGGCTCCAGATCCACCCTTCCCCCAAAGAGATGGCGCTTCAATGACGATATTTTCACCGAACCAGAAAACAGTAAAAAAAGATTGAGTCTGCAATACAGGATTACCTTACCTTAAATGATATTCCGTGCTCGCATATAGCTAATGTCTGGGACGCACTTAAGGCCACCATAAGAGGGGTGATTATTGGCATCCAGGCGCAAACTAACAAAAAACTAAACTTAGAGCTCGTTGCTTTGGAGAGAGACATTAAGACTCTGGAACTATCTCATGCGGCGGACCTACACTACACATCGATTCTAATCGACCTCACTAAAAAGAAATACGATTACAACGCGATTCTTAGCAGAAGAGTGGGGGTTTGGGTTAATAAATTCAAGTCCTTGAAGGTATGCGAGGGTAACAAAGCTGGGAAGCTATTGGCATCCTATCTAAAACATAAAAATAGGCAATTCAACATTGCCTCAATTAAAGATCAAAATAATATTGTCCAAACTAAACAAAGCCACATTCTCCATACCTTCAGGTCCTTTTATGAAGACCTTTACAAGAATAAATTAGACTTTGACTCACAGGCGTGCTCTGACTACCTGAACTATCCTTAGGCCTCCCAAAACTCAATGACACTGATAATCTGAAGTTGAACTCCCCGCTCACCCTACAGGAAGTCTCGGCTTCCATTAAAACCCTCAAATGCAATAAAGCACCAGGCCCCGACGGCTTCTCAGCCGGTTTCTACAAGGAACTCAAGACCCCTATTAGCCCAACCCTACTAAAATTGTTTCAATCCTTTGCCTCTAAAAAAAGGGATAACTAAATCAATGAGTGAGGCCACCATTATTATCATACCTAAAGGAGGGAAGGATCCGCTTCTGACCAAAAATTATCGACCTATATCGTTAATAAATCTGGACTGCAAGATCTACGCAAAAATTCTCGCGAACAGACTGAACTTGCTCCTCCCTAAATTAATTAGTACATCGCAGGTTGGTTTCCTAAAACATCGCATGTCTAATGACAACACGAGACTTCTCTGCCATGTTATAGAAAGGGCCAAAGCATTTGATGCTCCCTCCATGGCTATTACGCTAGACGCGGAGAAAGCGTTCTATAGAGTCTCTTGGCTCTTCCTTAAACATTGCATGTCCAACTTCAACCTAGGGAACACCTTCATAGATATGGTTATGGCTCTATCAGCCTGATTCATGTACGGGCCGTTTTGCGTGGCCCTAATAGCGAATCATAGCGACTCGCTATTGAGGACACGCAAAACGGTATTCATGTAGGAATTGCTAAATATATAGTGATTCCTCCATGTTCTCTATTTGCGAGTAGAAATTTCCTACTCGCAAAAAAAGGAATAACTCCCCATTCATTCCTATGGGCCAAAAGGCCCATAGGAATGAATGGGGAGTATCCTTTATTTGCGAGTAGCAATTTACTACTCGCAAATAAGATAGCGATTTTAAGGGTGCCAGGGGTGTCCAAAGGACACCCTGTAGCACCCCTAAAATGCACATTTGAACAGGTGTTGCGCACACACATGTCCAAAGGACATGTGTGTGTGCAACATGCAACTTAGAAAAATGCTTTTAAAAGCATTTTTCTGAGTTTTTGCTATTTACCGAGAGGTCTGACCTCTCGGTAAATAGCGGCCCAATTTTGCTAAATCGCAATTTTTGCAAGTGTCATGAATAGCATTTAAGGAATCTCTAATAGAGATTCCTTAAATGCTAATCCTCGCATATTTGCTAATTCCTCATTAGCGATTTTTGCATTTGGGATTGTGAATCCCAAATGCCAAAATTGCACTCGCAAAAGGCAAGATTCTGAGAATCTTGCCCTTTGCGAGTGCAATTTTGCTTCATGAATCGGGCTGTATACCTCTCCCCATCCACTCGCATTGCCATAAATGGCTCATTGTCGGATCCGTTCGGCCTGGAACAGGGAACCAGACAGGGCTGCCCTCTCTCCCCGTCACTCTTCCTCCTAGCGATGGAACCCCTCATCGCCATATTAAAAAGAATGATAAAATCAAGGGAGTTAGTTTTGGAGATACCTGTGTTAAATTAGCCGCTTATGCGGATGACATCATGATAGTATCTGAATCCCCGGAGCCCTCCATCGCCGCCTTGATGTCCACCATTGAAACATACTCCACCCATTCGGGGTATAAACTTAATCGGGAGAAATTGGAGGTCAAGCCATTGAACATCCTAGCCACTAAAGAATTCTGGTCTCTGCTGGCAATCAGGATTTGTAAAGTACCTGGGGATAGAATTTGGAGACTCCCTTTTGGAAACCCTTCAACAAAACGAGAAGGCTACCTTAACTAAAATAAAAAGCCAACTTGAAGGATGGTCCCCTCGCTTCATCACTTGGTGGGGCAGAGTGGAGACCATCAAAATGATGATCTCGCCCCTGGTGAACTATCTTATTTCCATGCTTCCTCTAACCCTTACCCAAGATTTCTACCACAAGCTCGACCAGGCACTCACCAACTTCCTATGGAAAGGGAAAAAAGCGAGAATCAGCATTAAAAAGTTACGCTTAGACAAGTCACTAGGAGGGGTCAACCTACCGGACTTTAGGCGCTACGAGATCGCTTTCCTAGCGGGACAAGGAGCCCACTGGCTAGCCCCCGCGGTAGACTACATCCCGGTTTGGCTGGAAGTCGAACAAGCGATCCTAGACGGCGTCTCCCCTGCTGCGGCCCTCTCATTCAACCTAAACATGTTATCCCACTCGAAATCAATCTTCCGTAATACGAAAGCGGCACTGCCTAAAATCGATCAATTTCTGGATCATAGCATTTGCCGCTCAGGTTGGGAATCTTTATGGAATAATCGATCTATACTATATAAAGGCAAACCACTGTATAACTCGCAGTGGGTTAAAAAAGGCATCTTTTTCCCGCACCAACTATTCGAGGGGTCATACTCTATCCATTCAGAGACATAAAAGCTACTTATAGTCTTGCGCCACTAGAATTCTACACCTTCTTAAACATAAAAGCTGCACTCTCTAAAGCGAAACTCTCTTTAACACCCCCCTCCCTCCCATCTTACCTCGCTAGGTTAAACAGATTAGGCCATCAGGTGTCCTATCTCTACAAACTCATTCGCCCCCAACATACCACTCTAACCGCTCCACTCACACAGTTCTGGTCAGATCTGTCATCTACACCGATCTCAGAAGCAGATTGGACCAACACCTAGGAATCTTGCATGCGACACAAAATTAGCCCTACCTTATCCCAGACCAAATATTGGTTCCTCCACAAAGCCTTTTGGAATCCGGCGCGTCTCTATGCCCATAACATCAGCCCAGACGCCTTTTGCTGGAACTGTAAATGGGTGGAAGGCGACTTAGCACACATTATCCTACATTGCGACTGTGTAACCCCCTTCTGGGACAAGATATTTGATTTTATCAGTAAAATGTTCCCCATTTCCCCGTCCAGGGATCTACCGTACCTAGCCTTCGGTTTCTCCCAAGAGCCCTCCCTCCACGCCGACGACAGAGCACTACTAGATCTCCTGCTCACAGCAGCTGTTAAAATAGTCCTTAGCAATTGGAAGGACTCTAGCAAAGCTACCTTTGCATGCTGGCTCAACTGGGTGATTAGCCTCAGGGGAGCGGATGACATAGCTCTCCAACAATCACCTTGGCGCCCCCCTATGAGAAGGATGTGGTCTACCCTTGACAGTTATTTTATCACCCATAAACCACCTTAGATTTCCTCTCTCCCCGAAGCATTTGACCCGACCTGACAACACCACAATCCGGTTGTCTGGAGGTACCCTATCAGATCTGTTCACTCTGGAACCCGGCGACCCAACCTCATAACTTTGCTGCTCCTTATTCTGTACTATCTCAAACTCTATTGATGAAAACTGTTGCATGCGACCCCACTATAATTTTCCAGATACGCCGTCTAATGAAGTATGTATTATTTTGTACCCTACTGTACGTTACCTATTATCCTTTTGCTTTATTGTACTGTTTCTTCCGTAATAATGTATGTTTCGAATGTATGTATCATTTGCATTTTATTTGATACTGAAACACCCAATAAAAAATTATTTGAATTAAAAAAAAAGTCTCTTCTGACATCCAATGTTTCAAACATTGCTTGCACATCATTGAGACTTGGACGTCCAGTGCCTAATTGAAGTCAGTACTTAATTTATAAAAGAACAAATGTCAGGATGCAAAGCTGTGCTCAGAAGCCCACGGCCGGCACTATCAAAGGATGGGGTGCCAAATACCAAGGCTTCATAGTCCTGATTCCACCTCCTGCCTCTTTAATTTATCACCCCACAATTTCTGCCTCTTTATCTCACTCTTGCAGGTTCTTTTTCCATCACTGCTTTCTATCATTGTCACTGTTTTTTTTTACTTTCTTTTTCTTCATTTTCCATCCTTTGTATTTTTCTCTTTCTTGCACTGGATCAAAGTCTGTTATGGGGAAGTGAGTGCCAGTCGCCAAAAAGGAGTGCCGGTGCGCCCCACTTGCAACCGGCAGCTCAAATTAGGCACTGCCTGAAACTCAACCCATCGCAAACAGAATTCCCGTTAGTTTCCAAGCACAACAAACAAGAACAGTACATACCTGGCTCATTTACATGAATCTTGATTGTTCAAACCTCAACCTCTTCTGAATTCCAAGTCACTTGAATTCACCATTGATACCAATGTCACCCTCAATGAACACATCGTCAAAAACACAAACACGGCCTGGCACTAGGTATATATGTTTCATGGGGCTTTATGAGAAGCATGCATTTAACTCTCCCAAAAGAATGCTAACCCTGAATAAAAATATTTATTTTTAAACAGCATGTCAGGACATTTTGGTTGCTTGTTTTGCACTTGTGCTGCCCTCAGGCCATTTCAAAGTGATGTGGAGGAAACGTAGATTAAAAAGGGTAATAGGAGAGTGAAATAATCAAAGAAGAGAAAGAAGGATTAAACATTAGAGGAACTGAAAATAAAAAGGAAAGTAACTAATTAAAATCATTTCTGAACTTAACATCCATGACGGTTTTCAGCACATCCTTACTCAATCTGTGAGGATTTTGGACCAAAGCTGAACAGGAAGATATCCCTGCCATGGGCAATGTCTGACAGTAAGTTTCATTGTCTCCTACCATTAGTCCGATGCATTTCGGGTAAATCACTGTGAAAGTGTAAGTTCCTCTTATTTCAGTTTTTTGGTCATCCAGCTCTCCCTATGATTCTTTTCCTACTAAATATATATGAACCAGTTGGCTCCCATTTTTAATGAGGATCTCATAACCCTTTGTCACTGCTGCCTGGAGACTGGTTTGGCGTCTATCAAACTGAACAAGCTCTTGAAAAGCTGACACTTGACAATGAGCTGGTGGGCTTAATGGAAATTGACGTCTTGAGATGTTACTGCATAGGAGCCAGGACAAAGGCTATATTGGATTTCCTTAAACCTATTGTACCATAACCACCTGATCCGGTCACTCCACCAAGCCGGTTTTAGTGGCACTGTGCTTGGCTGGTAACAATTTTTCTTGTAGATTTTAGGTGGATTTCTGCTCACCACCTAGATCTATGCCCCAACGATTGTGCAGGGATGTCCCTCAGATCTCACTCGTCTCCTATTCTCATTAATATTTACACGAGATTCCTGGTAACATAAGAATCCATGCTTAGCTCTCTCCGGAAGAAACACAGCTCATATTTAGTTTTACATAACAATACAGAGACGGTGTCCAGCCGTAGAGAGACCTCCCCACTTCATGCATGTCTGTTCCTATTCAGATGGCACATACCGGACAACTTTTCAAACCTGATTGCCAGTAAAACTAAGGTCTTGCTCACTACTACAGAGTACCCGGCATTTACCTTTAGACTGAGTGCAATATCATCTTATGCTATAAAGATGGCCTTTAATGAGACCAAGCTTTGACCTTAGAAACATGCATGGCTTAACATTTGTGCATTGTTACGACTACCTGGAGGTGCCTACGCGGATCATGCTTTGTTATAGTAGCCATATGTCTTTCCCGGTAGTCAATCCCCTAATTTAGTCACATTTGCACTAAGGGAGTAGCATCTGTCTTGCAGCTACTACAAAGATAACTGAACCAATGCTGCTAGTTCAAAATTATGTGTCTACACTGATTGGAAGTCTCGGTAGAAGAGATTGCATCTCATCCACCTTGAGGGCTCCTTATTGGTTACCAATCAATAGGAATAGTATTTCTACATACTCAGTGATTGTTACCAGTGAAATCTTTGAAACATTTCCACAATAGGGGCAGGCCCTTAGGCCTGCTGACCTTCCTCTTTTTGCCATTGCATCCATTAGCTCTACTGAAACAAGTAGAAGAACATAATTCCAAAGACTGTCAGAAAGCACCAGGGAATGTTGGTGAAATTTGTGCTGTTAAAGTATATTAACGTAACATAACAAGGAGGTTAAACACATATAACACAATACCATGGAAGTACAGGGCGACAGTGAGGGGATTCGAGATCTAAACAGAGTAGGACGATCTTGCTCATTAAAATTAATGATGAGGCCAGACTAGATGTATGTGATACCAGTTTCAAAACTAACTAAATAAATAATATACATATCACAGTAGGAACATACACTCTACCTGGAAAATATTCAATGAAATAAAACTGATTCACAAGCTTTTTGCCACTGAACTTTATTTGTCACATGTATGATCCTCAATGAATGTGATTTTTTTTAAAACAAACTTTATTGACTACCATAAAGTATTATAGTTCCAAATATTTCACTTAGGTATTCCTCGTCATTATACAGCTAGCTTATGCTAGTATATTATTAATACAAAAGCAGTTTGTGTTATACAACTACAATGAAGTTGCATTGGTTTGAGTAGGGTTCTTAACATAACTACTAACAATTACCCAAGTACCCTCCCTGCCCCTCCCACGTTCTGGCCCATCAGGTCAATTGTCTGGCATGGTAATTCCGCATGTGACTGTTACTTTACATTCCGTTTTGCATTGTCGGGTATATGTGTCTTCTTTTCGCCCACTAGTCGCACTGTCCAATGCAGTACAGAGTGTCAGCTAAGGCAGGGTTGGGGTAGTGTGATGCTTTAAAACCCTCCAATGTGGTATCCAACTCCATAGAGATTGGGTGTTTGCACAACCCCGAGCCTCTTCTCGTCTGCTTGCTGCACTTTCTGCGGCACTCCAGCGTATCACATCATCGTACCATGTGGATAATGCAGGGGGGTCTCGCAGACTTCCACCTCTTCGTTATAGCTCGTATAGCTAGTATAAAGGCAAGGTCTAGGAAGCAAAGCTGGACTTTCTGGGCGCCTGCGCGTTTGCGGAGTCCTAGCAAGCATTCAGCTATGTTGTCTTCAATCTGTAAGTGCGTAACCTCCATCACAGCGCCACGCACCCCCTCCCAGTAGTCGCTAAGGTGAGGGCAAGCCCATAGCATGTGTACGAACCCGGCCTCTTCAGTCTTACAGCGAGGACAACAGTGTTGGGTGTCTGGGAACATTCGGTGTAATCGGCACAGGGTTAGATAGGATCTATGCAGGACCATGCACTGTATACATTGGCAGTTTGCATTTTGAGACACTCGTTTGGGGTGTTCTAGTATACTTGCCCACGCTTTATCAGATATGTCGCAATCGATAGTTTCCGACCATTTCGTTCTCAAGTCGGTGAGTGGGACTGACGCCTGCGCGCCGATGCCTATTTACAGCCATTTGATGAGATGTCGACCCTCACCCATGTAGTATAATGTACAAACTAGTGCATGCGGTGGGGGCTCTTGCTATTGGGGGGCCCAAATCTTTTTTACATAATGTAACACCATGGCATACGTAAACAAAAGGTGACCTGCGCCCCTGTGGCTTGCATGAAGTTGTCAGGGTCTAGGAGGGTGTTGTCGCTAACCAAGGTGCCTACTGTGTCTACTCCCACTTCCGCCCAGGCCTGCAGATCAATGAATGTGACATAAGCGTAGAACTTTATATTGTATTTTCCACTGCAGTTTACATGGAAAACTATTTTTGAAATTTTTGAAAAGGAAATCGAAATACCAAAAAGATTTTTGCACTTCTTAATGACTGCCACTAAAAACCATGAAGAGGCCATGAATACATACATCACAAACCTCAGAGAGTTGTTACAAAATGAAATTGAAACTAAGTAACTAGGACAACAGGCTTTCTATAGAAATGTTTGGTACTTTCCACTCATCTGTAGTTCGGAAACAAGTACTTTGCAAATAGCACTTACTTGACAAACTGCTAGAATATGAAAGTTCACTGTCACTCCCTGAATCAAGCTGATAAATTTGAAATAATTTATAGAGGCAAGAATCTCTTGAGCCACGAACAAACATGAGCATGAACAACTTCTTGGTACTGATGTTGGACCCACTGGGAACAAGGTGATAAGTGCAATGCAAGCCAAATGTCACACGTGCTAAAATTGAAATACACTATTTTTTCATGGCCTTCTTCAAAATACCAAAATATTAATCAAAACAACCAAAACTGGCTCTCAAGTGACAATTACTGAACTCAAAGTAGTTAAATTATCCCAGCCGTAGGCAGGATTCTTTAAACCCCACTCAGTTTCAGAGTTGCTAAGTAATGTGCATCTGGGGGTGAGTGTCTGAAAAGTTTCACCGCTCCATCCATCATCTCCTTGTGTTTGCTTTGCTTCATCCTGCAATGGAACCAGCCATGAAAACGTAATTTAGTCACTTTATGAATGGAAAAGATACTACTATGGGATTTTCCACATACACAGTTCCCTCCCTGTCCCCACCTGTACTCCTTACCATTCCCACATCCATGTTTCTACCACCTTGAAACACTCTGCTCTCCGCGTCTTGTACCTCAATACACGGTCACTTGTTAAACATCAGCTTGATATTTTTCTACTGCTTCAGCAGCTGAACCAGATATACTTCTGCTTACTGAAACATGGTTGTCCCAGGACTCTACTCCCGATATCTTGGCTGCTCTACCTCATGACTACTATATTCTACAGGCTAATCGATCTCCAGGCAGACCCGGTGGTGGAGTCGCCGCTATCATATTGAAACACCATAAATATTCCTGTATATCCCCTCTGGTTCTGCCGGCGGTGGACAATCTAGTTATCAAACTAGACTCCAGTTCTGGCGCTCTTATTTTTGTACTGCTCTATCGACCACCCCAGCTCATGCCTAATTTTCCCATTTCCCTATGTGAACAGCTGGCTAATTTGGCCATGAATTTTACTAATATCTTACTCATAGGTGACTTGAATTATTGGCTTAACGACACCCCACGCCACAGAGTTACTTGAGTTACTCTTAAATTAAAATTTTGTTCAACACATTCATTCTGCCACTCATATCAAAGGTCACGCATTGGACCAAATTTGGTCTATCAATCTCTCACTGACAGAACTGACCATTTCTCCTTGCATATGGTCGGATCATTACTTAATACAATTTAACGTTGTCATGCTTTCTCTGCTCAAGAACATCCCCTCAGGGGGCGGAGTCACTAGAAAGTGGAGGGCCTTAGATACACAAGCCTTCACAGACACACTGACTAGTTCAGTACCCACCTTTAACTCAGATGTCAATTCTATGGAAGCCAACATTTCTTCTTGGTTGCAGTCGGCTTGTTAACATTCATGCCCCACTTATCAAGTTCACGCGCACTCGCCAGTCTGACTCCCAAAAACGGTTCTCTGCCAAACTAAAAAAACAGAAACTGGAGCTCCGCCAAAAAGAAAGAAAATGGAGGTCACGTTACTCCCCGGAAGATAAACTCCAATTCTCTCTAGCTCGCAAAGAATATACAATTGCCATTCTGGGAGACAAAGCAGCCTATTTCTCACAAAGAATATTAGACTCCCAGAACAAGTCGAAGGACATTTTTTCTATAGTCAACGACCTCTGTAACTCCAAAAGGATTCTCCCCAAACAAACTCCCACTCAAGACCTATGTGATTCTCTAAACAATTTTTTCCTGGAGAAGATGTCTACTATCAAAGCTAGTATCCCTACTACATTGCTTAGAGAATCTCGGGACAACCTGGTAACTAACGCATCCACCCTGGATAATTTTCCTCTCATTAGCCCTTTGACGCTCTCATATCTATTGATTCGTGTCAAATCCGGCTCCCCTTACGACTTCTGTCCCCCCCACATCATGAGAGATGTCCTTTCCTACTTACCTCACAGTGTGCTACCTTTTCTCAACGAGTCACTGACGCAGGGCAGGGTCCCTTCTGCCTTTAAGAATGCTATAATCGTCCTTCTACTTAAACAAGCATTTGCAATGCAATAGGTCTCGCATTAATTTAGTTTGAGCTATTGGCATTGCTAAATTTTGCAACACCAATTGCAACAAAAGTCTATAAGTGTTTGTGTGTGTGTATTGTTGTGTGTGTGGTTGTGTGTCTGTATAGTTGTATGTTTGGCTGTGTGTGGTTGTATGTGTGATTGTGTGTATGTGTGTGTATGTGTGTGCTGTGTGTGTTTTTGTTGTGTGTGGTTGTATGTGTCGGTGTGGGTGTGTGTGAATGTGGTTGCATGTGTGGTTGTGTATGTGTGTGTGCGTTTGTGTGTGTGTGGTTGTATGTGTAATTGTGTGTATGTGTGTGGGTGGGTGTTTTTGTGTGTGTATGTGTGATTTTGAAGTTGTGTTTGTATGTGTGTGTGTGTTGTGTGTTGTTGAGTGTGATGTGTGTGCGTGTGAGTGGGTGTATGTATGTGTGGTTGTTTGTGTGCTTGTGCGTTGTTGTGTTTGTGTGTGCTTCTGGTTTAGCAACCCTATTTCAAACCATTGCTTAGATAACAATACATGAGACATGGCGTATGTAGGAGCAGACTGCATGTGCCCCGCTGGACATGTCTCCAAATGGGAATTTTGTTTTCAAAGCTGCATCTCTCCCTTTAATGGACCAAAGCTACGCTAAAGAGCACATTTCTGTAATCAGAAACCATTCAGATGGAACTGGAGCCATTGTAAGCCCAGAGGTCACTGCTGGTGCTGCTGTGACTTTATTAAGCTCCCCATCGTTTACTGCATATAGTACAGAGGGGACTACAGAAAAATAGAGAGGGAGAAACAGAGATATAGAATTAAAGTAAGTGTGTGTGTGTGTGTGAGAGAGAGAGTATATGCATTGATGCTAGATGGATGAATGGGTGGTGGATGTGTGGGTGGGTGACTGGCTTGGAGTCTGGATGGATGGGTGAGTGGGTAGGTGGATGGATAGAGGTGGATGGTTGAATGAGGAGATGAAAAGAGAGGTATAGAAAGGGGATAAAGAGTGTGAAGATAGTTTTAACATTTGTCCTACAGCAGGTTTTTGTTCCTAAACCGGGCCTTAATCTTCCTTACCCAATAAATGTTAGGCAGATGATTTTGTTATTCTCTGTGAAAAGACATTTTCCGAAGTGGCCTATTAGTACACAGGTCATATTTCAGATTACATTGCTATCATTAAAAGGATCACTTTCACTTTCGCTGTGGTGCATTGACATAAAAGAACACTGCTGACGCAGCTCTCTTGTGTTCCAATACGAAAATATTTACTTTATCAATGTGGCTATAGAATGGCTTTAAAAATATGTAAAGAATAAGTGAGGGCTCTAAACCAGTCCTAGAAAAGTCCTTGTTGTCTGACAGACTTGAAATCACAAATAACCAGGTGGTGACTCACCTACTCTCCAAATACTCGCTATTGCAAAAAGAAATCATTTTGACTATCTAGCAATTTGCCTCAGGTTGTGCAATTAGGGTCTCCAAATGGGCCACCAACTATTTTCAGGCAATCTATGTAGAAACATTTCTCCTCCCTCCCTCTCAAGGCTTTCGATTTTGGGTTTTGTAAACGGAGTTCGGCGCACGCAGACATCCTGCCAAAGCATCTGCATTGCCTAGCAACGCTCCCTCGTGGTAGCAGAACTAGGACAGCAGACAACGCAAGGAGCTTTAATGCCGATTTGGTGCGCAGATCCGTTATTACAACACTGGGTCACTCGTGCAGCGCTGTGCAGAAGCACATTGCTATGGTACTAGTTGATTCCTACAGAATAACAAAAAAACAAACGTAATTGTATAAGCAATAATCCCGGGCTGGGTGTGAGCGTGCGTGTGTGTGTGTATGTGTCTTGGAGTCTGTGTGTATGCGTGTGTGTGTGTGACTGTGGGGGGGGGGAGGGGGTTGCCTGTCTGGGTGCCTGCGTGTCTGTGTAAGTGCGTGTGCGCCGTGTGTGTGACTGTGTGCATGCATGCGCGCACGAGAGGCTGACTTGCAGTGAAAGTGGGACTGGGGATGTGCACGGCGCCGGCCTGGGCGTGCGCGCCCACGAGGTCAAATCCGCGAGGGAAAGCGCGTGCACCTCCCCTGTCCCATTTACAAAGTATACTAAAGTATACTAGAGGTCCCTTCGCTACGCTCGACCTAAAAACCAGGGGCTGACCCTGCGAACCTCTCTAATTATCGGCCCATCTCTCTTCTCCCTTTTCGGTCCAAGATCTTAGAGGCTCATGTAACTAAGTGCCTATCCAATTTCATAGAACAGACAGAATATCTAGAGCCGCATCTGGCAGGATTTAGGCCTGCTCATTCCACTGAGTCTGTAATCCTAGCTATGCTGGATACCATGAGAGCCAATGCCGATAAAGGTGTCGCCCAGGCTTTAGTGTTAGTAGATCTGTCCTCCGCCTTTGACACGGTCGACCATAAAATCCTGTTGGACCGTGTCAAACAGGCTGGCATCCTGGGCGCTGCCTACAACTGGATTAAATCCTTTCTCGAGGGCAGAACTCAAGCTGTTCGTCTCACCTCCTTCACTGCTCCAAAACTGGCAACATCATGCGGAGTCCCACAGGGCTCATCCATCTCGCCTCTCCTTTTCAACCTGTATCTTCGGCCTCTGATTTATTCTTTAAAAGATATGATGGTTACCACTTTTAACTATGCGGATGATCTCCAGTTGGTCTTCACCCTGGACAGTTCCCCTGATTCCATTCTTCAATTTCAAACTACTATGCTCCATATTCAGAGCTGGATGGACTGAAACCATCTGAAACTCAACCCGGGCAAGACTGAACTAATCCTGCCCGGGAAGAGTGAACTTTCCTGGGGCCCTCACTATTGGCCGGTGGAACTGGGTCCTTCTCCCCCCCTTCCTCATCGGTAAAAAGCCTAGGGGTCATCATTAACGCCGACCTCTCTCTTAGAGGCCAGGTGGGCTCAGTGGTTTCTTCCTGCCTATTTCAGCTACGCAGGATTAGGAAAATTGCCCACCTGCTCACCCACTCTGCTCTTATACAGGTCGTGATTGCTTTGGTCTTGTCACGCCTAGACTTTTCAAATTCCATCTATCTCGGCCTTCCTCTGGGCCTTCTTGAGGGTCTCCAACTGGTACAAAACCAGGCCGCTAGGTTAATTCACAAGCAACCTAGATGGCTATCCGCTAGACCTTTGTTGGACAAACTTCATTGGCTTCCTATTGCTCAACGCATCGCCTTTAAGTCTGGGTGTATAATCGTCAAAGTCCTGCATGGTAATAGCCCAAAATACATCAGCTGCAGAATAGTTAGACATGCACCTCCCCGTAACCTTCGATCTGCCTATCTTCAGCTTCTGTCTATCCCTACCTTCAAGCTCACACGCCAGGGAGGATTCTCTTATCTCGCCCTAATCTTCTGGAATTCCTTGCTACTACCAATCCGGATGAGCAATAATCTGGCGTTCAGAAGAATGCTCAAAACCTGGCTATATGAGCAAGCTCTCGGGTAACTTCCCTTTGGTGTGACTTCTGCCTGACTATCGCCATGAAACCTCTGGGTGACCGTGCGCTTTATAAATTCCTATTAAGATAAGATAAGATACTAAACTAAATCACAGCTACAAAACTACATGTATGACTTTGAGAAATACAATTACAATCATAAATACAATAGTATACCCAACTGCCAGCAGATGATACAAAAGAAAAAAACATTTTGTCAATATTTTATAGTGTGTTCTATTGATCTTAAGGTTGAGATATTTATTATAAAAACTTCAAGAACTAAAATCTGAAAGTTTGAGAATGTAAAGGTTGAGCTTCCTAAAGACAGACTATTGTGAAACTTTTCCTGTCCCGTCCCTCGCCTTCTGTGACCTTTTTGTAAAATTTGCTCCAGAAAATCTTAGTAGGCCATGGCTGATGTTTGTCAGCTCAATCATTAGAAGGGTCACTAGAACTGTAAGAGCTAATTATGTAGCAGTACTGACTAGAGCATGCAACAAGGAAATGCAAATTATGTGGCAAAATAGGTCATTTACACCCTGGTAAGTTTCTGGTCGTATGGCATGGAACTAGCCAGAATATTCAAAGATCCTCACTTGCCTACTGGGAATCTCACTCCCTTCGGAACAACCGCTGTGGTTACTGTAAAGGCAGAGCATCTTGTTTTTCAAAAACAAACTTTTAATGCAGGAGTTTGTTTAAAAAAAACAATGGCCTGGATACTGAGGGCCTGATTCACAAAGGTAAAGTGAGATGAAAGCCTAACTTTACGACTTTCAGTATTCGCAAACGGCACTTACTACTCGTAAATGCCCTTTGTGAATACCGGAAGTCATAAAGCTAAGACTTACGTCTAACTTTACTTTTGTGAATCGTGCCCAGAGTTTCAGTGTCGGTATCATTATTAGATTTCCTTACCTAGGACTGATATATTTCTTGTGGTGGTCCAGGGCAGGGAAACTGCATGATGTTTGCCCACCCTAAATAGAATGAAGTGACCAACTCATTGACCTCACGACCCAAGGGTGAAAAGTCCGCAAGGTAAAGAGCTTCCACTGCAGAGAAGGCGAAGTCTCCGCTGACAGAAACCCATCAGTTACTCCAGCTCCAAACGGATGATAGGAACCGTAAGTTCATCGCAGTGGGAGCACTCCCTCTCTATCTCCACCAAACTCTGAATGGCCTCAAAGTCACCAATATACTATATGTACCATATGATTAAAGGCAAATAATGTGCCATATTCCGTAGGACTACTCTGTGGCTGGTTTCCACATTTAGCACCTTGATGCAAACGTTATATCCGTTTTACAAATACAATATTGTTTTCTTAAGCAGGAAAACTTTACATGTTCAGCAGATCCCCCTCAAAATGTTATTGACCAGCAATTAATAATTATGTCTTAAATGGAAACGCACAGACGTAATTTTTATTGGACAGTATTCTTTCTCTCTCCCAGAATAAAACAGATTCTGTAAAGCAATATTGCCCTCAGCAGAAAACAAGTCTGCATGCGATAAAAGAACAACATTCAGTTGAACCATCCCAGTTATGTTCTAAAACATCTCTAATTCCCAGTTTACATACTTCACCATTAGAGGACCTCAGAAGTCCCCCATTGAATAAAGAAACAAGCTTCTAAACGATAGTTTATATTTATATTTACTGTGTGTTGGGGGGATATCCCTTGTATAATATACGCATATCCCTGCGCACAGACTGCACAACTGCTTGTGAATTTAGTTCCTGAGTTTTTATTTTGGTCATTGCATCACATTAACCTAGCGTGTGCGCAGAGGCATAAGTGTGTCCCTAACAATGTCAGGACCAGGACCTGTGTCGTGAACTGAAGGGGTGCTCTAAGTATTTCCTCATAGTGAACAGTGGACTACTGTCTCTGCTCAAGGTTTATCGTGTAAATAAAATGAAATACCAGTATTTGTAAAGCGCACAGATACCTCCGAAGATTAAGCAAGCTATTGCCCAGAGTCACATGGTGCTGGGCTAATCTGCTGCCAGCACCAGGGATCGAACCGTGAACCCGTAGTCCGGAGTCAGGCACCCTGGCCGCTGCGGCACATCTCTTCCACAGGCATAAAGCATTGGTGGCAGCACAGCTTGTTTTGAGATTTATAGTTTCACCATACCTTTTTATCTGTGTGGCCTACTGACCACTCTTGAGTAAAGTTAAGTTGTTATATGAAACCCAACACATTGGGCTAACACCCACCTGACAGTTAGTCTCCTACTGGTGACGGGACATTACCTCAAGTCATTATTTTCTGCTAGAGAAGATGAGGATCTTCCTGAACAAACCTAGAAGCCGCCGAGCCTACTGACGGAGGAAAGGAGTGTGCCGGGCTTTTCAGCAGGAGCAATTGTCCAGGAAGGGGAGGATAGGCATCGACAACAACTCAGACAAAGCTGGCAATCTTTATCCAGGCGTGGCCGTGCTGGTAAGTCATTTCCAGGTGTCTTTGCACAATATCTGAGAAGATACAACAAAGACAGTTACCAGAGCGTGGCATCTTCAATCGGCCAGGCAGTCTGTGATTGGCTGAAGTGACTGGTGCTGCTACCGCTAAACCGGGCTTGTGGCAGCAACTGCTCCAAAGCCCAAAGAAGCACCAAGCCCGGAAGCTGCAAACCTCAACAGCTAAAGTGCCGGATCATACCCAGTCACAGAGGTTTGCAGCTTCTGCTGCTGCCACCAGTGCCTATCTGAGCCTTTTAAAAGTTTTATGAAAACTGAGAAATGGCCACCTGAGCCTAGTCCCTTCCTATAACCTAGCATGCAGGATGGAAGGAGCAGACCCCTGGCATCAGATCAAGGGAAGATGATTACCAGTGAGTGGAGAGAATCGCAGTTCCTCATGATTAGTACATCTTACAACAATCCTGGATAGTGAAATTACTGAATTGTGCAGTATTGAATTTGCTGTGAGATTAAAATTATTTTCTTTTCTTAAAAGATGAGCAGTCCCATCAATGAAGCCACCAATAAAAGCCCAACACTGTTCAAGACAATCTCGAATTCTCTATTAAACCCCTGTCGGACCCATAGATTCCTCACTTAACTGAAAAGTGCAATGCCATCAACTTTTTCTTCAGTGAAAAAAAACAGATCCACCAGCACATTGATGACACCAAGCCTGCTTCATGTCATGCACCCACCCCTTCCCATAGAATCCTGCAGTGGTGAGTCTTAAAAAACCTACCGTTCCCACATCTCACTGACATACAAAACTCCCTCAAAGCCACTTCCAATGTAGATAATGTCTTACCATGGTCCTTCATCATAGCTCTCTCTGGGATGCTCTCTTAACCCTAAGAACAATTGTCACTGCTTCCCTCATTATAGGCATCTTCCCAGAAGCTCTCAAGACAGGTCAAATCCTCCTACTCCTAAAGAACCCACATTAGTTCCTGATGACCTTGCCAACTACTGGCCCATCACTCATCTACCATTCGTCCCCAAGATCATTGAAAAAGCAGTCCATTTTCAACTCCAAGATCACATCTATGCTAACCATCTCCTGCACGAATATTTTATCTGGGATTTTCCTTTAATAGGCCAGTTGCATTTGAGATACAAGTTAAAAAGTAAAAATATGTTCACAAAATGAACAAAACGTTCACCCTTGTTCTTTATTAAAGCTCTCTCTAGGAACACCTCTTACCCCTCTCACTATTGTCAATGCCTCCCGTACTTAAGACATCTTCCCTGAAGTGCTCAAAACACCTAGATTCTCCCACCTCTAAAGAAACCTACACTAGACCCTAATGACTATTCCAACTATTGGCCCTTCGTCAAGCTCACTGAAAAAGCAGTCTATGTGTAACTCCATGATCACATATATGGCAACCATCTCATGTACAAATATTTTATCTTGGATTTTCATTTTATGGACCAGTTGCATTTGACATACAAGTCACAAAGTAAAAATATGTTCCTAAAATGAACAAAACGTTCACCCTTGTCCTTTATGAAGGCTTTCTCTAGGAACGCTCTCTTGCCCCTCTCACAATTGTCAATGCCTCCCTTACTCAAGGCATCTTCCCTGAAGCACTCAAACCACCCAGATTCTTCCACCCCTAAGAAACCTATACTAGACCCTTATGACCTTTCCTACTCTTGGCCCCTCATCAAGATCATTGAAAAAGCAGTTTATGTTCAATTCTGAGATCACATCTATGTTAACCATCTCTTGCACGACTACCAGTCTGACTCCGGATCGCGCTACAGCATGGTGACTGCAAACTCACACATCATCCATCTGCACAGGAAGTGACTTCACTGGATTTCCCATCTTCCTTCTGCAACAGAATGGACATCTCTGGTTTCTGAGGAATAGCGTCATTAAAAGAAGAGGCCAAGTAGAAGGACTTTATTTCCCATCACTCATCCACACCGGAAGGGACATCACTGGATTTCCCTTAATTCATCTGCATAGGAAATGTCAAAGCTGGATTTCCCATCATCCATCTGCACAGGAAGTCAGCAAATTCCATGTCTGGTTTCCTGCTAAAACTGTCTTTAAAAGAAGAAGCCAATTAAGAGGACTTTCTTTTCCATTACCATCTGCAGAGCAAGTGACATCACTGGATTGTCCATCATCCATCTGCACAGGAAGTGACCTTACCAAAGGCAAACTCATCTGCTCCTGTCTGCACCTGGACCGCTCTTAGCACCATGAACCCTAATTCTTCTCCTACCCACTTCTACCTTGCTGCCCAATCCTACCTTGCTACACAGCCATGTCCACCACAATGCTGCCACACCGCGCCACACAACATGGAAGAGCATTCACATGTGCCTCCTGAAGGTTCTCATGCATTCTCCCACACCCTACACCCAACACTCCTGCACCAACAACACCCAGTATTCCCACTCGCTCGCACTCACACCAAAACAGCCACCCACTCACACAGACCAAACACCACGTACAAAACACAACACACTCACATGCATGGTCCTCAGCACTCACTCACTCCCCAAACTTACTGCATTACCCAACTCCAGACCTGCTCTTCCTCATGAAAACATGTCTAAACCCAGCCTCTGCACCAGACATTCCTACAGCCATCACCGCTGGCTGCAAGATCACCATACAAGACTGTCACATCATGCCCAGAGGTGGAATTGCCATCATATTCAAAAATACCATCAGCTGCACCTACACGGACACTCCCACCAGCTACATGGAGCACCTCACACTCAAGATATGCATTACAGCCAACCTGTTCCCTGGCGGAACCTTTGTATGGAGACCACTAGGACCCTGCACCAATTTCATCAGCGACCTCCCAGACTTCGTTGCATCATCATCATCAATGCCAGCAACTTCATCCTCCTTGGAGAACTTAACTAGCAACTGGAAGACCATACCTACCCAAAATCTATTGCCCTTCTAGAAAACCTTGGAAACCTTGGCCTCACCCAGCATGTTACCAGACCCACCCACACCACCGGACACCCACTGGACCCGATTGTCTCTCAGTCAGCAACATCACAGTCGACAAGTCAGCAGCTATGACCTGGACAGCTGGAAAAGCATCACAGAAGAGGAGTGGGTTTCTGCAATCTTCATGCACTGGTCGGAGCACACCAGCAACTTGCTGAAATCTATCAAGAATCTCAACCGCTTGAACAATGCATGATAGTATTGCTGTACTCATGTGCAGCCCAACTCCAGGAACCCCACCACAGGCCAGCTGGTGCACAGAGGAACTCAGGATGATGAAACAGCATTACAAGAAACTGGAGTACAAATGGAGAACAAGTCAAGACACCACAAATAAAGACTTCTTTAAATCATCCCTAAGATGTCACCACCAGCAGATACAGAACACCAAGTGCACAGCTCTTTCAGATTGCATTGAAGCCAGCACTAACAGCAGCAAGGAAATCTTCGCCATAATCAAAGATTGTACTGCACCTCCTACTGCCTCCAGCAACATCTTCCCCTCACAAGACCTTTGAAACAAGCTCTGGTAATTCTTCTGTAACAAGATCACATCAATATATGACAGCTTCGACCTTCAATGGGGCCTAGTCACCGTTGCAACTTAATTTCCTATCATGGCGGAAGAACGAATCATGACCTTGTGGACCGCCATCATCACTGTCGAAATCGCTTGTCGATGCAACATGAGTTATGACCATGTAGTGCTCAGATGAGTACATACTAGATATGCTGTCAAATAAGTACCATTTGTTTTTGTTTAAATATCCTTTATTAGGGGTACAGGAGAAGTAAAACATGAATGATACAATACATATATTATTACATCTCAAGGATGTCTGTCATGTATTCGGGGCATAGCACCCAATGCACTGGTTTTCTTGCTTCATACATCATGGCTACATTTTCCATCACAAACGTTTCAAACCATGTTTGTGTAACAAGGATATAAATTCCGAAATAAGCATCAAGGGAAGGAGGGGAGGATAGGGAACAGGGGACATAAAGGGAAAACCAGGAAAGGGTGGATATGGTCAGCTGATACTGGGGTAAGAGGTGTGCGTCTTTGTTTGGGGTGTGGTACCATGGGGAGCGTGTGTGACACTCAGGAGTGTCTAACGAAGCGGGCATGACCCGGGGGGTGAGAGCATGCCCGACACCACGGACATCAGGCGTGAGGGGAGGGACGTGACGGTGGGGGTGACATCAGATGTGTCCGCGTTGCATAAGGAGTACCATGTTGAACAATTCTGAACTGCTGTGATGTTTTTGAAAGCTGATCAATAAAATCTGTTTAAAAAAAATCACTGTTAAAATCGCTGCTATCATGAAGACAATCCACTCAGGGGCCCAATCTGGCCCTTGCCACACCAAGCCTTCACCATTGGACTCCTACCGATCAGTGAAGCACCAACACCAATCCTCAACGCCTTCCTCAACCTGTAAACATGCCACTGTCATGCTCCTCCTCAAGAAACATCCACTGACCCACCCACACTTCTAACTACAGACTACAGACTCATCTCCATCCTACCATACCCAGAAACGTCTTAAAGAAACTATTCAACAAATGCTTTACCGACCACCTCAGTAAACACCAGCTCCTTGACGCCACGGATTCAGGTCCAATTGCAGTACCGAAGCAGCACTCATAGTTGCCTGAGACTGCATCTGCATGATTCTTGACAGAGGAGACACAGCAGCCTTCATTCTCTGGGACCACTCTGCAGCATATGACACGTATATGAGGATGGGGTGGTTTCACACCCTATCCTCATCAGGCACCTGACCGAGATTGGCATCCAAGGACCCGCTCTCCACTGGTAGATCAAATACAACCTATCAGCCTCACACTTTACTCCTCAGAAGCCAGCAAACACATCTACAGAGTGCTTCAAAGTTCATTGCTCAGCCACACCCTCTTCAACGCTCACATGATCCCTCTGGCCAATGTAATTCGCGCACACAACATCAACATCTTCTCCTACGCCGACGACATGCACCTCATATTCTCCCTCTCAGACAAGACCCCCAACATAAGAATCAAGTTCACCACCTCCACAACCGATGTTGCTAACTAGATGAAAGCCAACTGTCACAAACTAAACAGCGACAAGACAGAAGTAGTGATCTTTGGCAAGGACACCTCATCATGGGACCCCAACTGCTAGCCGGCTGAACACCCCACAAGGAACCTTAGAAACTTCATTGACAATAAACTGGACATGACTGCACAAGTCAACCCCATCACTGCACCCTGCTTCCACACCATGAAGATGCAGAGGAAGATCTTCAAATGGTTCCCAAGCAACACTAGAAAAACTGGCACTCGCACCCTCGTTACCAGCAAGTTGGACTGTGGTAACACCCTCTACACTGGGATCACCAAGCAACTCACTAGAAGACTACAAATAATCCAGAATTCAGCAGCCAGACTCATACTCAACTTCCCACACAGAACTCACATCACACAACACTTCAGGGAGCTCTACTGGTTCTCGATACACAAACATACTCATATAAAACTCCTCACACACACATTCAAATCCCTAAACATCTTAAACCTCACCTAACTGAACAGTTGCATCTCCTTCTACCAACCACCCAGATACCTCCGCTTCACAGGACTCGAACTTGCACGCATCCCACGCATACACAGAACTAGATCAGGAGGATGGGCATTTTCTTACATCGCTACTAAGGCATGGAATGGCCTCCATCTCCACTTCGGAACTTTCTTTCTCCTCTTGAACTCTGGAAGACCTGGCTTTTCAATTAATCAACCTACCATAGTCTGTTCTCGGCACACGCCTGTTCAGCACCAGCATACCCTCACTGGTGTTAATGCACTTTATTTATACAAATAACCTCATAGATGATGCCAACTTGCCCATATAGATAAAGACTACCACTGGCGCTTGATATTGGTGGACCACTTAGCTGCCTTTGACATAGTACAAGATCCCACCTTCGTATGCATCCTGGAGTCCAGAATGGGATTTATTGGCAATGTCCTTCACTGGTTCTCCTCCTAACTTTTCAATCCACACCAGTTCACAGGAGCATGTCCAGGTCACAAATGAACCCTCTCATCTCAGGGGTCCCTCAGGCCTCTATACTGTCTCCTGTCATCTTCAACCTTTAGATGGAGCCTTTTGGTGCTCTACTCCCAGAGAACAGCATCACAATTCACCAATATGCCAATGATACAGAATAGTACTATAAAGTCTCATCTGCTTCAGACATCCAAAGCCTCACACACTGCTTGCACATCATTGAGAACTGGAAGTCCAACACCTACCTGAAGCTCAACCCAAACAAGACAGAGTTCTAGTTATTTATGTAATGACCTGAACCTAGACAGCTTCAAACCCCAACTTTCACAGAATGCAAAGCCACTTGGATTTATCCTGGACACCAACCTCATCCGCAAGGAACACATTTGCAAAAAAACAAAGATGGCCAGGTACCAGCTCTCTATTTTAAAGAAAATCAAATAATTTATTCTGGAAAGTGACTTCAGAACTGCTGTTCAAGCCCTCGTACTAGTGCGTCTTGATGGTGTGGTGGTAATGCCATACTCTATCACCTCTCAGACGCTACACTTGAACTCCTTAGGGGCATAGTACATGCAGCAGCACGTCCATCCAGGGCCTAAAGAAATATGATCACATAATCGCCATCCTGATGAAACTCCTTTCAACCCCCTTGCCAGCCTTCACAGTATTTAAAACTAGCTGTATCATTTACAAAGCTATCACAACGTATACCCTTCGCCCCTTATCTTGCATATAAGCTCACCATTCCTGCTGGAGCTTGGGATACTATTCGTGCAGACTAAGAAGTGAAAAAGAAAACGACAAGACAGCAGACCTTTTCCACCTATCCCTCCCAAGATATGGAACAGCATTCCCATATCTATCAGGCCCACCCCAACAATGCTCTAATTTAGGAAAGAGTTGAAGACTCGCCTCTTTAGAGAAAACACTTGTATCACAATGCATTAAACCAGCTTTCTCTCCTCTTACTCACTTTATGCCTTTTGACTAAGTGTGCGCTATAGAAATACCTTATACGTACATAATACATACTTCTCCCCCACACTACCCCGCTCCATGGTGCCCTATTCAAGAAGCCAGTAACTGCTCGCCCTCCCTACTCTAGGAGTGAACTGTAGAAACAGCTGTACTTGACACAATTTGCAGAGACATAGTATAACGGACTCCAGGACACCAGTGCCAAACAACTTCAACCCACTCTTGAAATAACTACCAGTTTCAGAAGAGAGTATATTATATAACTATGAATTTGTTAAAGAAAACAAAAATTATTCATGACAAAGAAAGAATCATTGATACTTTTTTTCTGCCGCTGACAAAAAGCCATCCGCCATTCATCCCAAAAGGGATGTTTAGACCATACTGGCGAATGTGCCACCTCTTTAAATGCCTCAATACAACAGTCAACCGCAGAGAAGTGACCTCTCAACGTTTGCAAAGTGTCTGAAGAGGTGCTCTACTGCACGTACTGCACTTTTAATAACTTTTGAGGTAGAAATAAAATGTGTTTTTGTTAAAAATATGGAAATTATGCCAAGAAGTGGATTATGTTTTAAGTGTGGCAAATTTATATTGGCAGAGATATTAAAGTAGCCACAGAATCAAGCTTTTCGAAAGACCCTGACCATGAATTGAACAGGAGTTAAAGTTCCGTATTCATGCATTACTTTCTTCTAATTTCTGTCCCTTTGTCTTTATAAAAAAAAATGTGTTCAAGGCAAGTGTAATATCAACGGTCCTCCGAAATTTCTATTGCTTACATCTCAGCATTTAGCTTCATATTTTGCTAAATTATTCTACTTCTTCCCCTTTGTATGATGGGTCTCTTTCATAGAACATAATGTCTGTGTGTATAAAACTACTGGACAGTGCTAAGAAGGCATATTAAGTGAATATTGTAAAGCTACCTCGAGTAACACCCACTCCTCCAACGCCCCACTCTAGTCATTAGGTGCTCTTTATAGGTGCAGTTTCATCTTAGTATCTTTTAGCGGGCTTGGAAATGGCAAAGCTACAGATATTTGCAAGCTTTATAATCAAATCTGGTAAGTGTCAAAATTAACAGCCAGATTCATCATTGTAAAATCGTCTCGCAAAGGGCCAGATTCTGAGAATCCGGCCCTTTGCAAGCGCTTTTTTTGCATTTGGGATTCATCATCCCAAATGCAAAAATCTCTGTTACAGAAAGCGCAAAATTGCGAAGAATCGCATTTAAGGAATCTCAATTAGAGATTCCTTAAATGCAATTCACGAACCTTTTAAAAATTGCGAATTCGCAATTTCTGGCCGCTATTTACCGCGAAGTCTGACTTCGTGGTAAATAGCGAAAACTTAAAAAAATGCACTTTAGTGCATTTTTCTAAGTTGTATGTTACAACATCAGGCTACATTTTCATTTCAGGGGTGCTACAGGGTGTCCTTTGGACACCCCTGGCACCCTTGAAATCGCATCCTTATTTGCGATTAGCAAATTGCTAATCGCAAATAAGGATTTGAATGGGGAGTTATTCCTTATTTGCGATTAGCAATTTGCTAATCGCAAATAAGGAAGCTGTAGAAATCGCAATTTTTTTGCGATTTCTACATGAATCCCGTTTTGCGAGTCTTTAATAGCGATTCCTTAATAATCGCTATTTAAATTCTGTTGGTTTCCTTTGCATAATTCTATGTACTGGAACATGATATCAGAGGACTGGCTGGATCAAGATAGGGGTGCAGTGAGAAGTGAATAAGAGATAGATGGTGCTCTGCCTATAGAAGAGTACTGAAATGGCTCTGTATCATCTTCTACAGTTAACTCTGAACAAAGCCAGGGGTGGAACTGGCAGGACTAGGCTTTGACTTGAATCTTAACAATACTAAAAAGTGGAATGCGTGATTTAATCTCAGCCACCTATAATTACTGTGGCTCGCATTGCGAGTCCATCTGTATTTTGCACACCGTGCCACCAAAGTTTAGCCCCAGCCATATGCAAATCAGTCTTGATGCTGCTCCAATAGGAGCAATGCAGTCTGAATGGTCAGGCCAGGTTCTCCCTGAACTGGAACACAAGCATCCTAACTGGTTTCGCTCTGGTTGGGACTCCTCATTTGGGTGTAGTTTGGTTCCAGTGACACAGTGAGTACGAGATCCACAGCTTGGCATACCGGTCCCACCTAGTATACACATTAAATGTATGCATACCTAGTTCACACTGAAGTATACAAAAATATAATAACGATGGCCTGGAATGCGGCCCCTCAGTGGCTGAGATTAATTCAAGCATTCCACTCATCACTTTTTGTGTACTTTAAATCCAGAGAGAACCATAGAAACCAGGCTCCAAAACTAGTGTGCAGTAATGTAATAAAGACTAGCTCCTCGATTAGTAATGAAGTTAGTGCATGAATGTGCCAGCATTGTCACTCTCTCGCCCTTAATCCTGTCCTCCTCCTCTTCCTCCCTCTTCCTGCCAACAGTAACGATCTTGCCCCTTAACAGGGATTAGAATGAAGTGTTTTTCCAAGGGCATTTCAAGGAGTGATACAGCAGAAGTTTGGAACTGCATTCTGAGAAATCTCTGAGAAGCTCAGAGAAGCTCTTTACTGAATGCATTGAACTTCATTAATATTGCTTGTATTAAACCTAGTTTTCTCATTTACCTTTTAAGCTACTTTGTAATTAACTTTTGATGGTGTAGGAAATCTAACTTTTCTGCGTGGTCACCCTGGATTTTTCACCTTTTGTGGGAACCAATATTTATTTGGGCTGTTGAACTCTGCACTTTATCCCTGATAACCAGCTTGTGCTCATCCTTTAAACATGGTCAAATATGGAAACTCCTAATTGGCATATTTAGCGTACCCATAAACCCCTAGTATATGGTACCTAAAGTCTACGCAAGGTAAGATAAATGTCTCAAGTGAACTGCAGCACCCATTGTGTAATCCACTTCTGTGACAGTGTAAACATGGCTGCAGGTCTACCCTTTGTATCCTATAAATTTGACCAGTCAAAACAACCCTTTTAAACAGGTCAAAACCATCCTTTTAAATATTTATAAGTCATATTTCTGAGTCACCCCCAAGTAGGCTTTATTGCCCATAAGGCAGAGTACATTGTATTTATAGGTAGGATAGATACAAGTTTAAAGCTACACATGTTCTTAAAGTGAAAAGGTCCCAAAAGCAATTTTCATTGTAGCAAGGCCGGCTGTTCCATGGGAAAACAATGGGATGCAATATTAAATACTAATACTGCATCCCAGGAATGGGACTAGCTAGAAAAATAATCGTAAAACTATTTTAATAGTTAAAAAAATTGCAGTTCAATGGTTATATCAGATTTTTACTAAATAGGGGGCCATTCACATCTGCTGCCAAACAGTAATTAGAATTCGAATAGGTGTGAATTGGTGTGAAATCTTGCCAGGAGCAAACAATTGGCGGAAATGAATGGACAGAGGTGAGCCCTCTGAACTCTACAAAATATGTGGGGTGGGCCTGTGAGCATCCCTATTGACATTGAAGTATCAAATCCTGCTTGAATGTCAGATACTGCCTGACAGGTATGCTGGGCCTTTTCATATTACACCTGTGATGGACTTCAAAGAGGCCTCTTCTACCACAGGGAAATGTTAGCTGACACTTGGGCAGGTCACACCTTCTATCCACCCAACCAGGCAGGCTCCAATCACAGTGGGCCTTGTTTTTATATTATAGCGTCAAACGTCAAACTCTCTTTGAAGGTCTGCTGGGGCTGCATATAACACTTGAGGCGAACTTCAAAAGAGCGAACCAGGTTGTAAAACAGTTCTTGCGTATTCAATGTCTGGTTGCTGAAAACTCAGCTTTTGTTTTACCGGACATCTGTCTCTGAGATTGTAGTGGGACAAGACCTGCCTCAAACTGGATTTTAATTTCAGAAGTGTGAGGACACTAGGAATACCATAGTATACCCCCTCCCACATGCCCTCAGTGCCAAAATTTAGTCCTTTTTGTTTTGCACATGGAGTTGAAGGAATTAAAATACCTTAAAAGAAAACTCCCTCTGTGCCGTGGATACTCTGGTGGCAACCTTGCCGAGTTGTCTTTGAGGATATATATGAGTAATTAAATATCGTTTGGATTTTGATTTACGGAGTCAGCGCCTTCTTTTGATTGAAAGCTTGGTTTGGTCACAATATATATATATATATATATATATATATATATATATATATATATATATATATATATATATATATATATATATATATATATATATATATATATATATAATTATTAATGATTCTGAAATAATCATCCGGCACTCCAGGTAAGATTGTAGACACTCTTGTGCTTTTATTGTAACGAGGACAACATCTACGCGTTTCAGCAGCCACTGCTGCCTTGTTCACGATGTTTGAGGCACCATTTGTTTCTCATTAAAATACCAAACAGGCAACATTGAGAAGGGACACTGCATGCTATAGAAACAGGACTAAGCCTTCAAGTTCGTGGCTGCCATATTTAAACATGTTTCCTTGCATGTATTTCACTATCATAACAGCACATTTCATTTCAATATCAAGTGGTTCCATAGATAGTAAAGTGCATTATTTATCATTCCTCACATTTTTAAAACGCTATTTTACATCTAAAATGCCACCAAAAATCATTCTTAATCAGTGCTTGTCAGAGATTTAAAGTGCAAGTGCATAACCACATTTCAAATGTAGGCAACAACACATTTTTTTCTGTCTAGTGCCTTTTCGGATCGGGTTTGAATACCAGAAAAATAAAGTGCAAGTGCATTAGTGCAAAAGTATACATCTCCTCTCCTCTGTTTCATAATCACAGTCTTTCATTAGTTACTTCACTATAAAGTGCAAATGCTAAATAAATATAATATATCATGATTCACATAAAATAATCAATTTCAAGAATTATTTTAAAACCCATAATTTCATGTATTCATTACACAATTACATATAAAAGTTTAAAGAGGAATCTCGGTTTAAAGTGCAAATGCCCATATAAACTAGAAAAGTGTGGCTCTTTCTTCAACCAGAGCAACCTTTTTTATCCTTTACCCTTTAAGCATATTGCCACCTCCAAAATATGTATACTCTACCAAAATCTATTCTAAAGTGCAAATGCATATAAAAGAAAAAACGCATTCATACCCGAAACAAATAATTAAGACCAATTATAGCAACTCATATGTCCCTAATCACTACTGTCTTCAAGGTTTACATTAAAAACATACATTTAATGGGTTTGTACTTGTGCAATTTTGCGTTATTACTCTTCATTTCATTTTTCAAGACAGACATGTATATAAATCCTCATCGACATTAAGTCCATATGGTTCCTAACTTTCGGAGCTCCCTTTCCCTGTCCCCTCCTCTCTTTTTTCTCGGGACCTCTGCTATGCAGGCGTTTTGCAGGCTCACAGGGTTACTCTGATGATGGATCTCAAAATGTCGTGCAATGGGATATGTTCTGTCTAGATTCACAATCGCTCGCTGATGTTGGAGAATTCTTTGAAATACAGGGAGAGTTGTACTCCCTATATAGATATGTAATAGATAAACAACAAAGCTGGATCTACAGGTTAATAAGCTTCTAATGGTCACAGTCTTATTAAAAAAGGTCTTAAACTCAGTGCGATTCATGCCATGCTGACATGCTTTGTATTTCGAGCACTTTTTAAAACCAGGTTTCTGTGCCAACTAATTCGGGGGGCCCCCCTTCCTCTTCCCCTGAAACTCACTTTTCACAATTAAATCCTTCAAGGATTTAGATCTCTTGTAGGTGATCTCAGGATTCCTCTTAACCTTAGAACCCAGCACAGGATCACTTTTTACCAAATGCCAGTGCCGATTCAAAATAGACCTGATCTCCTTGTGTTTCACATTGAAAGTGGTTATAAATCTAGACGAGTTCTGATCATTCACATCATTTTTCTTTTGTTGATGTTTTTTTGTTCTAGATGGTTCGAACAATATTTTGTGTCTTTCTAGATTTCTTGCCTTGGTTGATGCACCTTTCAAAACCTCAGGCAGATAACCTCTCTGGGTGAACCTCTGTGTCATTTCATTTTCAATGTTCTCGTACTCACCCTGTTCGCTGCATGCTCTCTTAGCTCTCTTAGCTCTGTAGTACTCCCCAAACGGTATACTCCTTATTAACGCAGCAGGGTGAGCACTTGCCGCATGAAGAACTGAGTTCCCAGCTGTAGTTTTACGAAATACAGATGTTTCCAACTAACCATCTGGCCTGGTCACCCCCCTGCTCCTCTCCGCGCCTGCCTCAGAGCCCCTGCTGACCTGCTGACAGAGTTCCTTCGCCGACGCCGCCAGCAGCGCCCCAGCCGCCGCTGGGCCGCCCGCTCTGCCGGTCCCGTTCCCGCGCCTCCTGCCTGCGGCCCCGCCCCCTCGCCAGACGATTGGGTAACCCCTTCCCGCCTCCCAGCTGACCCGCCCTCCCTGCTCCCCTCTTATGACGCCCCCTCAGCGACCGCGCAGCGGGAGCACCGATTGTGCGCCGAAGGTGCGCCAAAGGTAAGCTCGTCTGCGCCCGTCCGCGCCTGGACCGCGCCCAGTGCCAGGACCCCTGGCCCCCACCGCCGGAAGCCGATCAGATGGACCTACGATGCCACCGACCTCTACGCACTCAACACCGGCCGAACCCCGGGCTGCTACCGAGCCACCCCGAGACGCACCCACGGACCCTTCAGCTGCCACTCCTGCAAGTTCACCTGCAACCGGACCCACGCCACACCAGCACCCACCAAGCCGAACTCCAGCAGCACCCACCTGAAGTGCATCCTGCTCAACACCCGCTCCGTCCACAGACACGCCATCGAGCTCTGGAACCTGCTCGACACCACAGACCCAGACGCCGCCTTCCTCACGGAAACCTGGATGAACGCCTCCTCTGCGCCCGACATCGCCATCTCCATCCCGGACGGCTACAAGATCATCCGGAGGGACCGCGTCAACCAGACAGGAGGAGGCATCGCCATCATCCACAGGAACTCCATCCGCATCACGACCAACACCAACGACACCATCGCACCCGCCGAACACCTGCACTTCCAGATCCACGTCAACCCCAAGACCACCCTCAGAGGCACCCCCATCTACAGACCCCCGGGACCACGCACACAATTCAGCGAGGACATCGCCGACTTCGTCAGCCCGCACGCCCTCCCCTCCGCCGACTACATCCTCCTCGGGGACCTCAACTTCCACCTGGAGAACAACAACGACCGCAACACCACCACCCTGCTGGACAACCTCGCCAACCTCGGACTCAAGCAACTGGTGACCACCCCCACCCACTACGCCGGACACACACTCGACCCGGTCTTCTCATCCAGCAAGGACATCGCCTTCAGCCACGCCACCGGACTCCACTGGACGGACCACAGCTGCGTCCACTTCAGCTTCAGAAGGACCACGATCCACCACCACCAGCAACAGGCTCCCCGCAGAAGCTGGAACTAGATCACTGCAGACAAGCTCGCTGCTTCCCTGAGCAAGAACCCTCCCACCAGCACAACAAACCCCAGCCAAGCAGCCACCAACCTCACGAAATGGATCAGCGACTGCGCAGACGACCTCGCCCCGCTGAAGACCCCGCCGAGCAGACCCAGCAGCAAGAAAGCCCCATGGTTTAACGACGAACTCAAGAGCTCCAAGAAGAACTGCAGAGCACTCGAGAAAACCTGGCGCAGAGACCCAACACCGGAAAACATGACTGCCCTCAAGCTCGCCACCCGAAAACACCACCAGCTGATCCACGCTACCAAGAAAACCGCATTCAAGGAACGACTGGACAACAACGCACACAACAGCAAGGAACTCTTCAACATCGTGAAAGAGCTCTCCAACCCCAACGCCGGAAACAACGACATCACCCCTTCGCAAGACCTCTGCAACTCCCTCGCCGCCTACTTCCACAACAAGATCGCGGACATACACAACAGCTTCAGCACTCAACCGACGCACGCCACGTCCAAACCACCGCCCTCCACCACCACCCTCCGCGCCTGGACCCCGATCAGCACCGAAGACACCATCCGCACGATGAACTCCATCCACTCCGGATCTCCGACAGACCCCTGCCCTCACCACGTCTTCAACAAGGCCGACGCTGTCATCGCACCCCACCTGCGGGACATCATCAACACCTCCTTCGACATCGCCACCTTCCCGGAGAGCTGGAAGCACGCCGAACTCAGCGCTCTACTCAAGAAACCTTCAGCAGACCCTACCGACCTCAAGAACTACCGCCCCATCTCGCTGCTCCCGTTTCCGGCCAAAGTCATCGAGAAGACCATCAACAAGCAACTGGCCGCCTTCCTCGAGTCGAACGGGTCCCTCGACCTCTCGCAGTCTGGCTTCCGGGCCAACCACAGCACCGAGACCGCCCTGATCGCAGCTACCGATGACATCCGAGCCCTGCTCGACAATGGAGAAACAGCGGCCCTCATCCTCCTGGACCTCTCCGCGGCCTTCGACACTGTCTGCCACCGTACCCTAGTACAGCGCCTCAGCAACGTCGGAATCCAGGAGAAGGCACTGGAGTGGATCACCTCCTTCCTCGCCGGAAGGACACAGAGAGTCCGCCTCCCCCCGTTCAGATCGGAGGCCACCGAAGTCATCTGCGGCGTTCCTCAAGGCTCCTCGCTCAGCCCAACACTCTTCAACGTCTACATGAGCCCCCTCGCAGCCATCGCACGCCAGCACAACCTGAACATCATCTCCTACGCCGACGACACCCAGCTGATCCTCTACCTCACCAACGACCCCACCACCGCCAGAGCCAACCTGCACGAAGGGATGACAGACGTAGCCAAATGGATGTCGAACAGCCGACTGAAACTGAACTCGGACAAGACGGAAGTCCTCATCCTGGGATCCTCACCCTCCGCCTGGGATGACTCCTGGTGGCCCCCCGCCCTGGGCAGCGCACCCAAACCAACTGACCACGCACGCAACCTGGGCTTCATCCTGGACTCCTCCCTCTCCATGACCAGACAAGTCAACGCCGTCTCCTCGTCGTGCTTCAACATCCTGCGCATGCTACGCAAGATCTTCCGATGGATCCCCACCGAGACCAGGAAGACGGTCACCCATGCCCTCGTCACCAGCCGTCTGGACTACGGCAACTCCCTCTACGCCGGAACCACCGCCAAACTCCAGAAAAGACTCCAGCGGATCCAGAACACCTCAGCACGACTCATCCTGGACATCCCCCGCCGCAGCCACATCTCCGGACACCTGAGAGACCTGCACTGGCTCCCGGTCAACAAGAGAATCACCTTCCGGCTCCTCACCCACGCACACAAGGCCCTACACAACCAAGGACCAGGATACCTCAACAGCCGCCTCAACTTCTACGCTCCCAAACGCCAGCTTCGATCGACCAGCCACGCCCTCGCCGCCGTCCCCCGCATCCGAAGAGCCACCACAGGAGGAAGGTCCTTCTCCTACCTGGCCGCCAAGACTTGGAACTCCCTTCCGACCCACCTCCGCCTGACCCAGGACCACCTCGCCTTCAGGAAGCACCTCAAGACCTGGTTGTTCGAGCAGTAGCGGACCCCCTCCCCCCAGCGCCTTGAGACCCTCCGGGTGAGTAGTGCGCTATATAAATGCTCTGATTGATTGATTGATTGACCATATAACTACCCACCAGATAGTTATAATTAGGTCAGCTGTTCCATAGGAAAAGCGTTTTTTCTGGTGCTAATAACTTTAGCCCCCCGTTTGACAAATTTCCTCTAAACTTTCCAGAAAGATGCTACTTTGTGACTAGTTTTGGGCATGGAAGACTTACATGCTGATCCGTCAAGCGGGGGCAGAGAAAAAAGATTGGTCCCAAAACGCAATATCCCCATGCATTTTCCGGAGACTTCTTTAGGCAGGGCTACAGCAAAAAATGCCAGAGGCAGTTTCTGGGGGTGGGTGGAGGTTCTACACACATCCAATTAAATGTGATATGGATGGTAATTGCGAAATGCAAAATCATTATATTTAAATTATGCTAAAATCATCCACTCCCTTGGCCTGCTTAGTTCGTTATACAAAATGGATCTCAGGCAGTTTTAGTTAGACACATGCGCTAGTGTGCATGTGCCAGTTGGCAGCAGTGACAGATAAGTAGTACGGGCTGACATACTGCCTGACCGATTCTGCAATAACTAGGGTTTTCTGGGGCACCCACAAATGACGCTTAAAAGCATCACATTCTGAAGCAGCCCTGGGTATGTACAGTAGCAGCCCTGTATTCCTGGGGCTGTTTGTCTATTATCAGCTGCCTTTTACCACCCCTTCCTTCCCCAAGTCTTCACAGGATGACGATTTGGAAAAGGATGGGTTGCAACATTTGCAAGGTGGCCTAACGTCACAGGGTCATGAGCTCAACTCATTGCTCTGTGATGTCCATGTGCGTCAAACAGTTGCACTGCACATGCTTCTGCGGCTCGTTTATTCTGTTTAGACTTTAGAGCATTGCAGCAGAGAGGGGATTTCAAGATCTGCAGCTTGCCTTCGTTGAATGGAGGTTTTGTGGGCTGTTAGTGTGCAGAGCCTCCGTCTGCTGCAACACCGGACAACAAAACTCGGTGTTCGAAGTGGGTGGGATTTGCAGGGCACGGCATGCCCAATTCAATAGATTCCATTACCCTATTTTTTATTTTAAACATGCGTCCCAGGACGGCAGAAATAGCCAAGGCCTAGAGTAAGGCTCGGCGTTCGTTGCCGATCGGGATGGGGAGTGTGCAGAGAAGGAAAAGGACTCTATCTTTTACTTCTTACCCAGAGAAGACAAATACAGTGTCCACTTCTGCTGTGCCGCTGGCAGCTGCCCCCCTCTTTCTTCCTCTTATTGCCTCTCTTTCTGTCTCACTCCTCACTTACTGAAAACCGTGACTTAAAGAAACGGTACGCACCCTCTCTTTCCTCCTTTCCTTTCTTTGTTCCCCTGTGAAATGGATTAAAAAAAAAAACACTTTTGCTGGAAATGCCATCTTTTTCTGGCATTTTTCTATCCAAAGAGCAGCCGCAGTAACAAAAGGTTCAAAATATGAAAAATGAATAAATAGCTAAATAAAGCAAGACAGAATGGTCGCAAAGTGACCAGATAGATTGTAATCACACCCAAACACATTAGGGTCACTTTACAGAGTGCTACTTTTGTTTTCTTGTCTTTCTCCATGGGGAAGTGCACTAAACCTGAAGGTACTGCAATGCCTGATTGATGGGTGGATTGGAAACAAAATGTGTACCGCAGATCTGTGTTCACAGATGTTGTCTTTTTAAACCATGTGGCTTACGTTTTCTATGGTTATAAGCAATGGACATTTAAATGGGTTCTGTCCAGGCCCTGTAGTCATGTCCTTAACTTTTCAGGCAAAAGCGCTCACTGATTTCTGTTTAGTGATTGTAAAAGCGTTAAGGTAACCATGTTGTTCCTGCTTACATTTCACATGCTTTACTTAATCTTGCATTCCCTATGGGTGTTTACTTTTTTCAAGATGTTTTGGGCAGCATATTGCTCTAGTCTAGTGCGTACTTTTTATTGAGTAACATCCAGGTGTCTATAGCAGGGCACAATTGGATTGTAGTTGAAGGCAGTCCGAATTACTCTCAGTGGGGCAGTATAGTGTTTAGAGGGGGAAAATCTGTGGCACTATAGTCAGAGCTGGCGAATTTGGAACTGGGGAACCAGGTCCAGCCTTCATTACCAGTCCCCAGACAACTCTCCTGAGGGAGCACTTTCCCATGCTAGACCTTAGAAGGCTCCACAAGACCTTAGAAGCTCTGGTGTCTTAGCACCAACAGGTGGACCCTACCAGGGGCAAGTATGGGTTAACCTTGAAGGCCTGTCTACCACAACCCATACTGAAATTTACCTCCAGTCTAGCGGGCAGGCTTATGAATCAGCACACCCGAGAGGAATAGTGACTCTGTCACTGAGGTAAAAGGACCCTTGAGCAGGACCAGCTCTAGGACAATGCGACCGGTGGGACCGCACCGGGCACTGACTTTGGGTGGGGGCGTTGTGTCTGCAAGTATATTATGGTTTTAAAATGGCTTGCTGCCTCCTTCCTGGTCTCCAGCAATTTTCGGTAACAAAAAAAGAGAGAGATCGGAGTTGTGTCTAGTGGAAGTTTTGACTCATGGAAAGGTAGCGCAGAGGATAAATGTGCCTGCTTTAAAGAACATGTACCATGCTGATTACAAAGTGCACGTAATGTAATTAGGTCAGTGAGTTACTGCTTTTGTCAGAGAGAGATTGTGTGACTTAAAGTTTATAAATTAAAATCCTAACATAGAACAGTGAGCTATGAGCTGTCATCTAATAGCTGCATGCAAACAGCAAGGTATAAATTAGAGCATTATGCCCCCCCCAGTCTTTGATTATCCTAATGTTGCAAAAAGTGTTCACTTGGATAGAAATCAATTCTGATTATTAAAGAGAACCCCCAACCATGGTATTACGTTTTAAATTCTGAGTTTGTGTTTCTCCAGACCAATCTCTATTAAACTATACTGCCTCATGTGACTCCTACACATTGTAGTCCTTTGTCTTAAGTAACATTTCCTATACAGTGATTTACACACATATAATTGATTGTCTCTGTGTAGTGTGTGTGATGTAAAGTGCTCTGACACCCTATACTGGAATGAGTGGCACTGTAAATTAAATTTAATGCATCTGAGAGAGAGTGTGGTTATGGAGATTTGAGGGACACTGTTAAAGGGTGGTTGTGAGGGACTTCATGGGGGAGGTGATCATTGGGTGTACCGACAAGCATTGTTTCACAGGGCGCCACCAGCACTAAAACTGGGCCTGCCCTTGAGGCCGGTCCACCTACCCTTTGGTACCTCCATTGGCTTTGTTTCAGCAGTAGTAGCTGCAACTCACCTGGGATCGACTATGCAGGAATTGCACGCCCAGCAAACTAAGTTTACAAACTTCAGAGTCTCTCTGCTTCATGCACAAGCACTTTTAACATGTGCTGCCTGCTTTGGGGCCACTGGAATTAGGCAGCAAAGGAGGACAACATTATGCCACAGTGTTGACTAAATTATGCCTCAAAAAAAGGCTGCAGCATAATGCCGTATATTTTCTGATACTTTATTAATTTGACATTTTTACACATGCTAACAGTCTCTGGAAAGATTTTGCCTTATTAGGACCAGTATTAGCAGCAGTGATAAAGGTGATCAGTCAACCTTTGCAAAGGGCCGTCCACTTTGCAGCAACACAAGTCACATTTTTTAGTAACTTTTGATCCGTTTGAGCCACAAACAATTTATTAGTTAAAGTTGTCAGATTATGCAGCAGATGTTGTATTATGTGGCAAATATGGCAAAGCCATAATTATATAGAAAACATTTGCAAACTAGGATATTTTGCCATTCATGTTTAAACTTCTCTTGTGGAAAAAGGGAGAAGTGCGGATGACAAACTCCATGGCTTGGAGACAAATGGCTTGTGCTTCCACTTTTAAGTGTATTTGGGACATTTTGTGATTGGAAACATATCCCACTTTGTGAATGTATTTTAACGTCAATAACTCATATTAAACCATAAATAATTATGTGTATCCATTGATTGAATTAAATGACACACTAAGTTGTAACTGGTCAGTGAAATAAATACTAAAAATTGGGATGATTTGTGCATTCTAGCTTCACCTCTGATTCCGCCCACTGATCCAATTCTCGGGTTATTTCTGCCCTTTGATTCTCCGCCCACAGTCCCCCTACTTTTTCCCCCCACTTTGACCACTTACAAGACTACTAGGGTGAGTGGTCTTGACTTCTCATATCTTTCCTTCGCTTGCAGGTTAACTTTCCCTTCTTCTCTTTCTTCTCCTTACTTTACCCCACTGTCCTTGCCTGCCGCTCTCTCCTTTTCCCGCTATTTCCTCTCCCTCTCTAGTAGAAGCAGCAGTGCTGCTACTAGATAGCAAGCGAGGGAGATCAAATAGCACCAAATCAAGCACTTGCCAGGCCTTTGGCAGCATAAGCATTCTAAATTCTGCTGGGCTGAGAATGCTTTTTAAATTCTCTTATCCCTGACGTAGGTTCTGTGTCTACAAATCAAGTCACCTAATTACATTAAATTAGGCAACTTGCTTTCTAGGCCTAGATCATACTATTTTCCGAGATGTCGTTTTATCCCAGGTATATGTTTTATGTCTAGAAAGCAAGTTTCCGATTTAATTAGGCAGCCTACTTTGTAGACTAGACTCCGAAATTAAATGAAATTAAATGAGGGATTTATAAAGCGCTACAAAAACCAGAACCTCATTTTACTTTATGTACCTTTGGGGTGGACGGGTTGCCGCTGTCTGATGATCTCAGCGATCTGGCCAAGATATAAGGTTTGAAGAATTGCGACAGTTGCCAAGGACACTTGCCGCGTGAGCCTTGAATGCAATGCATAGAGCTGTGAACTGAATGCTTTTGCTGATGGGCAACCAATGTAGCTCTGCGAGAGCCTTGGAAGCTGAATCAATGCAGGTGAGCCCGAACAGGACTCTGGCAGCAGCATTCTAAGTAATCTGGAGTTTATGTGTACTGCACTTGCTCGCGCTAGTGAGAAGGGCATTGCAATAGTCCAGCCTGGAGCCAATTAAAGCTGTGACTACTGTTTTCCTTAGCTCAAATGAGATGAACGGAAGTACTTTTTCTGAATTATAAGAATGAAGAAGTAAGCTGCTGTGGTGTGATTAATCTTGGATTCAAAGGAAAGCTTGGAGTCAAAGAGAACTCCAAGATTCTTTGCCTTGTTGGCTGGTGTTGGGGGAGGGCCCATGTGATTTGGCCACCAGCTATCTGACCAGATGATTGGCATGCTGCCAAAAAGTATAACTTCTGGTTTTGATGTGTTGAGTTTTAAACAGTTAACCTGCATCCACTTCCCTTTGTGGCTCATGCAGTCTTTAATTCGAGATGCAGTATCAGTGGACAGTCTGTTGATGGACACAATAATCTGTGTATTACCCGCATAGGACACCAACGTAAATCCGAAGGTTCTTATCAGCTTGGCCAAGGGGGTAACGTAAAAGTTAAAAAGGGTGCGGCTCAATGATGAGCCCTGTGGGTCTCCACAGGGTAGTGAGAAATCTGGGGATACAAATGCATCAAGTGCCACTGATTGTGTCCTGTTAGACAGAAAGGATCTAAGTAGGAGGAGCGCTTTATCCATGATTCCCAGCGAAGCAAGGCGCTCAACCAACACATCTTGGTTGACCGAGTCAAATACTGCTGAGAGGTCTAAGAGGATAAGGGCAGCGCTCCTCCCTCTGTCAAGAGTTTGCCTAAGTTCCTCCGTGGCCTTTACTAGCGCCAGTTCAGTCCAGCTGAAGTCCTTATGTAATGTAACTGGTTCTATTTTAAAGCGCTCGGACCCCTTTGGGTGAAGTTCCCGCTATATAAAAATGCATAAGTAAAGAAATAAACATACGTGTTGGACCAGAAACATCGGTCTTGGTTGCTTCTCAGTTTGGCTGAATTTTGCCTGCTAAGTGATAATGCTCTGTGCGCTGCACTGAGTGACCAAGGACTGGATGACAATGTTGTCAAACAGCTTTTTGACCCACTGACATGCACTGTGAAAAAAGTGCCTGAACTCCTGAGCTCTCAACAGTGACCCTCTAAAAACACCTGGAAGCGAGTCATTTGAAAGTGTAGGTGGGCAACAAATTAACAGGGAGAACTGAGCAAAGGGTCTGGCCCTGCTCTTAGAGTCTGTGCACGACACAAGCTCTGAAAATGGTTGCTTTATAATTCATATAACAAACATCATTGAATATCATATGAAGTCTCTTCAAAATAAAAAAATAAATAAACAATTTCTTTAACATATGGCATCTTTGACATTAATACACCGCAATACATAACTACATAATAGTGTAATAAATCAAACACAAGAGGTTTTTGTACAATTGGAATTCTGAACTCACATATTTAAAAAATATGTGGTAAGGAAGAAAATTAAGTTTTGGTTCAATAAAATATTTGCCTAAGATCACACAATTTAAGTGGGGTAGCCGTGATTTAGCAATATTTTCTGGTAGTATTTTACACAAATCAGCGACTAAATGGGTATCTCTTTGTCTTTCATTATGTATGGCTTTGTTTTTTAACCTCTTAGTGAGGTGTTATGTAGCGCAAACTCGACCCCAAGTTATTGAGCGCTTTCATAAGCACATACATTTTTTTAGGTACACGCGTGATTGAGTGATTTGCCCAAAATCACAGGATATTCAAGTTGAGAATTAAACCTGGTCCCACAGTTCCTAAGTTGGCAGCTTCGGCCCCATCACCACATCCTGGGTAGATGGAGGGTGGCAGGCTGAAGCCAGTATAAGAATTCTAGTTTTTGTCCTTTTATAACAGAAATATTACTGAAAATTGCACCAAAATACAACAATTTTCTAAATGTTTCTCGGGGGAGAACCCCCTATTGAATCATTCACTCATAAACATGGGCCTCGCTCGCGCTACAATTTATTTATTGGTTTTACGCCTACCACTTTCAAATTCCACCAGCCGTCACTGAAAATTGCTGAACAGAATTACACCAAATTTGGCAGAAAGGTAGATCTTGGTCCGCAGATTGTGCTTTTTGTGATTTGGTGTAAATCTGTTCAGTAGTTTTTGAGAAATGAAGGTTACAAAATTATTGTATATCTGGACAGTTGGGTCCCCCAAAAACTCTCAAGCCAATTTAAAAACAGAGCGTTCTGATTGGCTCAAGGAATTTAATTTCCCATAAGCCATCTCGTTCAAACAAATTCCAAGCGCTCTGATTGCCTGCCATCAAAATCAGAAAACTGTAGCTGGTGGCCATTACAGGACTCCAGGACTAAGCCCTCTGTCCTGGAGTAAAAAAAGAAAAGTAATATAAGGGGCAGAGTTGGGATACCCTGACCCTCTAGGCCCCATGGTGCGAACCCAGAGGAACCATCCTTGAGCCCAAAAACAAAGGAAAACTCAGCAAAAATTGCAGCAACTACCGCTGGATCGAAAAAATAACCAAATGGCAGCCTGGCCGCATTCATTAATTATAGTCCGAGGGAGCCCAGACCTGGGGTTATATTCACTAAGGTGAGGGGGCCAAAGGCCCCAGGGACCCTACCCCTGGGGCCGAAATTATGAAAAGAGATGCTTCCTCCCACGCCCTCCCTGCACCATTAAAGACCCAGAGGAGCCCACCTTGAGCCGAAATTTGCATATAAGGGGAGGGAGCCACGCGACCCCACCCTCCCCGAGCCTCCTGAGGCCCTGAGGACCCTAATCCCCCGGGGGCGATTTCAAAAGTGAAGGGGAGGGTAGCCGTGCGGCCCCCCTCCCCGAGTCATCACAGGCCCTGTAGAGCCCAACACTGGGGAGAAATTTCTCAAAATGGGTAGGTGGGCCACGCTGGGACTCTCTCCAAGGCATGATAGGCCTCAGGAAGCAAACCCCGGGCCAAAATATTTCAAAAAGGGAAGGGGGTACGCGTGGTGCCCCTCCCAGAGCCATTAATGGCCCTGGGATCCCAACTCCTGGGGCTGGCTCACTAGCTATGTCCCAGGGAGCCCACTCCCGGGACATAGTGGTTTTCCTGCTCGCACCAACGTAGGCAGGGAAACCTGTGTTGCTCCTGCTTGGCGGGAGTATTTTTAAATCTCCCGCCAAGCGGGATCAAACACAAAGTCTGGTCCCAGCCGGCGAGAGCTTTAAAAATGCTGGGAGCAGACTTTTGATCTGAAACAGATCAAAATATAGCTCCTGCCTGGAGGGAGCAGCATAAGTAGCTGCTACATACAGGTATGATCAATGCTGGCTCCTGCAGCATGCAGGGAGCAGGCTGGGTCTGCAGGGGCCGTGGGGCTCCACCCACAGCCGCCAATTAATATATGGCAGGCGCCCTGGATGGGCATCAGGGCTCCCATCTTTAAGTAATGAGGGCCCCAGGGATGCAGTCACCAGGGCCAATAACTGCTTGGGGATGGGTCTCGTGTTTCCCCTCCCCTTTATTTTCAGTATTGGCCCTGGGAGGAGGGGTCCCCAGACTCTATTAAGGCTTGGGGTGGAAGGCCACTGACACCCTAACCTTTCATAAAAAAAGGCCCAAGGGATGGGCACGTAAGTGCTTAATAAGGCTCGGGGACAGGGTTGGACTGGCCATGGTGGGCACCGGGCATTTCCCCGGTGGGCCGCCAGGGTGAGGGCTGGTTTTGGGCCCCTGAAGGGCGTGTTTGTTACAGGTTTGTTACAGGGGGTCAGCAATATTGGCCCATGTAACAAAATAGACCGAAACCGGCCCTAGCAAACTGCACCCCCATGCCTGCCCCAGGGGACCCGGCCGAGCAGTTTGCTAGGGCTGGTTTCGGTTCCCAGTCCGGCCATGCTCGGGGAGGGAGGTCATGCAGTCCCCCTCCCCTTTTAATGAAAAAAGACCCTGGGGATGGGGTCCCCAGGGCCTAAAGAGACTCTGGGATGGGGGCTGCACAAACCCCCCTTTATTGTCATTTTTGGCACTGGAGTGGGATCCCCGAAGCCTACAATGGCTTGAGAAGGTGGGACCAGTGGTCCCTCCACACTAAAAGAAAGGCCCTAGTTGATGGGGGTCCCCAGAGCCTAATGATGCTTGGGGAGGGTGCCACGCTGCCCCTTCCCCTTAAAAAGAGATGTTGCCTTGGGGGATGGGGTTCACCGAGCCTTTTTAAGGCTCAGGAAGAGGGGCTGCATGCCCCCTCCCCTTTTTGGAGCATTTTGGCCCCATGGTGGGCTCCCCAAGACATATACTGGCTCGGGGAGGGGGGACCCTGTGCCACCTCCCCTTTATTAATGAAATCAGCCCTAAGGGATCGGGTTCCCAGAGCCTTTGGAGCCTCAAGGAGTGGGGCCGCCATGCTCCCCTCCCCTTTTTTTGATGATTTAAGCCCAGTGGGTGAGTTTCCCAGGGGCAATAATTGAACAATGCTGCCCCAGCCGGCATTTTGTTTTTTCCAATCCTGCTGTAGTCCCGTAGGATTGCAACCATTTTTTCCGGTTTGTTTTGTTTTTGACTCCTGAGGAGTCCCTCAGGGTGCCTCCCTTGGGGCTTAGTGGTGCAGGGTATCTGTACCCTGCCCCCTTATATATCTTTTTTTATTTAACACTTCAGGACAGGGGACTAAGTCTCCGAGCCTTATATTGGCTGCCAGTAATATTTTTCTGACAGCCAATAATAGTGCTCTCTCCCGCTGGAGCGAATTGGCCCAAGGGAAAAAAGCTCCCTGGTCCAACCAGAATGCTCTATTTTTTAAATTGGGTTTGAGGGACTCTCACACGTAGAATCAAAGAACGGTCTCAATATGAGTGAATGTTTTTATGCTTAACAGTATTATTTATGTAAGATGTGATGCCTTGCATTTCTGGTAAAGTATTTGTACATGTTGCAGCGATGTAAGAGAAACATGATATCATTTGTTTGCTGCTTTTCATTTTTCATGTAATTTGGTGTTTGAACCTTGCTTTTTCCCACTTTAAAATGGTGCCAATATTTACTTTCATTTGTGCAGACCTGTTAATTGAGACCCATCATTTATGTCTATGTTTATTATAGCACTATGTTAGATTTCTCATTCCTGTTACAGTAACAAAGGCCCGGCTGGGCCGAAACGCATCAGGAGAGCCTAATTGGAAATCAATAAGTACACTGTACATTGATGTGAGTCTCAGCGTGTCTTTTCTTCAGGTGACACTTTATTGAATATATATATATACACTGGTTCAACACTCCCTCTGGACACCACGGACCCGTGAAGATTGGCGCACACGCTGGCGGAGATAACCGGCTCAATTAATGCACACACCAGAGTTCCAAAGTCAGCGCGCTCTCAGGAAAGTAAAAACATCAGCACTTCGAGTGAAAGCACTCACTCGAAGTGCTGATGTTTTTACTTTCCTGAGAGCGCGCTCACTTTAGAACCCTGGTGTGTGTGTGTATATATATATATATATATACATATATATATATATATATATATATATATATATATATATATATATATATATATATATATATATATTTATTTTTTATATATTAGGTAGTTATAGTTAGGAATTAGTTTCCATAGGTAAAGGGTTTTTTGTTTTGCTAATAACTGGTGCAGTGTGATGAATCATCACAAAATTTTCAAAAACTAGTTTGCCAGTCACTTAATTTGCTGTCTGGAAAGTTTTGGGGTGATCCGTGAAGCGGGGACCAAAAAAAAGTGGGGGGGTCCCAAAACATGTTCTCCCCATGCAATTGCCCTTTGGATTTTGAACCAGACAAAAGCCTGAGCCATTGAACGGGATTACAACAAATTTGGCAGAGAGGTAGATCTTGGTCCAGAAAGAGTCCTATTTCTAATTTGGTGTATGTCTGTTAAGTAGTTTTGGTTGTATTAAAGAAAAAAGATTTATATATATCTAGGGACGCAGATCCACCACGGATCCATGCGCCAACAGCAATGCTGTGATTGGCTGGGCGCAACCTGACAGGAAAGTTACAGCCGCAATTCTATATAACGGGACATGGTCCCAGGGGGCTGAAAATAAAACTGCAAAGTGATAGAAGGGGTCATAGTAGAGGTACCTTGACCCCTTGCGTCTCATAGAGGGGTCTCTGAGGAACCTTTCATGGCCATAATGTTTCCTTAAATTTTGTTTTAAACAAGTGCGAGTATCTGCGTATCTGCCACGGTGCTCAGCACTGCCCCCCATGTGAATCCACAATGGATCTGCGGATCCAGACCCAACTCACTGACCCACTCACACACCCATATACCCACTCACACACCAACTGACAGAGCCACACAGCCACTCACATACCCACTCTCAGACCCAAATACCCATTCACACCCATTCACTAACCCACACAGCCAATCACACATCCACACAGACACTCACACAGCCACTGACATACTCACTCACAGACCCACACACCCATTTAAAAACACACACAGCCACTCACACACCTACTCACACATCCTCACAGTCACGCACACACCCATGCACACAAAAAAACCAAGGTCACAGGGATATTATAGTTAGAAAATAGCCTAAACTATTGAAATTCACTGGGAAAAACCAAAGTTTACAGGGACGTTATAGTTAGGTTCAGAATTTACACACATAAAACCATAGAAATTCAGCAGTTATAGTTAGAGTTATCTTATGTAACTATAACTCATGTCCTAAGGTAACTATAACTCACGCCCTCACCATGCAGTGCTAATTACCCCACATATAACATCACTCATGACATCTTCTATGACATAATTGCATTGATAATATCAGTGGAACATTTGCTATAAAATTGTTGATGAGAATACTGTGCATGGCAGGGGCGCGAGTTATAGTTACCTTAGAACTTGAGATAACTATAACAGCTGAATTTCTATGGTTTTGTGTGTGTAAAATCTGAGCCCAGCTATAACATCTCTGGAACCTTTGGTCTTTTAATGCCCCATTGCTGCAGCAGATCCAGCAGTGACCCACTGGGGTCACACATTTGGAATGGGGTAGACCGCATTTGAGGACTTGTAAAAACAGAAAGTTTTCTCTTGTACCCCATCCCAAACCCACTGGGGAAATACTGTTTTATTTGCCAGAACCAAAAGCGCTCACTGGAGAAGATCGTTGTTTCATAAACTGCAAGTACCGGAAGCACATTTTTGCTGACGCCCACTGGGGCGGGATTTACATTTCAATGCGGACATTTAAACAATGCTGCTGCTGGTTGCTGTTACATAGTGTCTGTGAACAAGAACGACCTACGTTCGAAATGCGTCAGCCTGTTTACTTTTGAGTGCGAGGTGCATTGCAAACTTACCTGCGATCCTTAATAAAGAAGGTGAAAGCTCCCCCGTGTGTAGCATCTTCAAGTGGGCAACCCTGTTTGTCGGATATATATATATACCCTGATGTTTAAAACAAAGAATGACGGTGTTATGAGCCCCGCTGTGCCTCCTGAATCTGATTCTTACGAAGAGGATTGACGGTGAAAAAATATATATATATATATTTATATATATATATATCTAAATATATATATAGATATATATATATAGATATATATATATATATATATATATATATATATATAATTATTATTATTATTATTAGGCTGTTTTATAGCGCGCTCCATTACTCCGGAGTATCCTGGCGCGAAAAAGAAAGAGGAAACAGTAGTAGCAGAACCATAGGCCAAAGAACGAACTAGACAGCTATTCTGAACAGATGAGTCTTCAGCGCTTTTTTAAAAGCAGTGAAGTCGTCAATGCTACGTAGAGCCGCAGGGAGGGCGTTCCATGCGCGCGCGGCCTTTACTGTCACAGAGTGGCCTCCCAGCCGAACACGCCGGAAGCGCGGGACCAGCAGCAGATGTTGTGCTGCTGAGCGTAAATCTCTGTTAGGGAAGTACCGCGTGAAACGTTTTATCAGATAGGCAGGACCACGCCCATTGATGGCTTTATGGGCCAGAGTCAGAATTTTAAAAGTAATTCGATGCTGCACCGGCAGCCAATGCAGGCTCTCCAGATAACTTCTAACACTGATCCGCCTGGAGATATTCCCCAAGAGTCTGGCGGTGGCGTTTTGAATAATCTGGAGCCGCCCGATCAAATAGGCCGGTGAACCACTGAACAGGGCATTGGCCTAGTCCAGGCGCGAGAGAATTAAAGCTCTCGCGACAGACTCGCAGGCCGGGGCAGGCAGATACGGGAAAAATTTTCTAAGAGACTTCAGAGTCCCAAAGCAGCCACCAGTGAGCCTCTTAATGTGCCCCTCAAAGCGAAGGTCTTCCCCAAACCAGACCCCAAGGTTTTTAGCCAAGGTGTTTGAGGCACATGGAGTAGGAAAGCCCTCCGGCCACAGTAGGGATCGAAAATCAGGGGGGAACTGGCCATAGAGCAGGATTTCGGTCTTGTCCTCGTTACACTTCAATTGAGCAGACGCTAACCAATTGAAGACTGAGGACAGACAGTTCTGGATCTGCTCAGTGTCCAGCGCCTCTCCAGGCCAGGTAAACAACAACTGCGTGTCATCCGCGTAGGCTATAACTTTGGCTCCCAGATGTTCTGCTAGTTCAATCAAAGGGGTCAAATATATATTAAAGAGCAAAGGGCTCAAAGTCGAGCCCTGGGGGACTCCTGTCAGGAGTGGTCTAGCCGATGAAGAGTAAGGGGGGAGCCAAACCTGTTGGGATCTAGCCGACAAAAATGAGCACAGCCAATCTAAAGCAAGATCTCCAATGCCAATGTCGGCAAGCCTGGACAGGAGGCGTTGGTGGGGAACCGTGTCAAACGCGGCAGAGAGGTCCAATAATATTAGAGCCGCTCTGCCGCCACCATCCAAACACTCCCTGACCGCCTCCGAGATTTCCACAAGAGCCGATTCCGTGCTGTAGGCAGCACGGAACCCAGACTGTGCCTCATGAAGAGCTCCGGAGCTTTCCACAAACTTATTAAGCTGCTGAAAGGCCAGTTTCTCTCCAATTTTTGCCAGAGCAGGAAGCAGCGATATCGGACGGTAGTTTGTCAGAACCGCCGGATCAGCACCAGCCTTTTTAAGGAGGGGCAGAAGTTTGGCTTGTTTCCACTCAGAAGGCAGGCTGGCTGATTTAAATGAAAGGCCGACTAAGTGTGATACCTCCTGAGCAACTACGTCGGCAACAGCCGCTAACACTCTTGCTGGGCAAGGGTCCGATGGTGACCCGGATTTCAGAGATTTGATCACAGCAAGAGTGTCAGTAGTTGAGGGAGGGGCAAACTCTGTCAACCTGGCTGCTGGAGCCCTCAGAGGAATAAAGTGTGTTAAGGCATTTGAGGGAATAATAGCAGCAAAGTTGGACTGAATAGCCGCGATCTTATCCTCAAAAAACCCAGACAGACTCTCACACCAATCTTTAGAAGCTGGAACTGACCGCTCCTCCGCACAAGGGGCCAGAAAGCTGTTAACAATTGAAAAAATCTCTCGGCTGTTATTGTTGGCTTTGGCGATCCGATTGGCGTAATAGATGCCCTTTGCCTTTTTGATACTGGCATAATAGTGTCTCTGTTCTTTTCGCAGTATTTCCTTGGCCAAAGGGCAATAAGAATGACGCCAATCACGCTCAAGTTTTTTACAGGCCAATTTGTGGGAACGTAACTCCGGGGAGAACCACGGTTGAGAGGGGGAAGAGCGCAGTCTGCCTCCCCTCCCTTTAGATGAGACTGAAATCCCCGACACCATCCATTCGTTAAAGGATGATACCGCTGTGGTAAGGTTACTACCCAACGTAGGGCGATTCTTAATCAAAGTAGCCGCTAAAGTAACGTTATTGATTTTATTAATGCAAAGTGTTTTAGCCCTCGCGATGGAAGGTCCCAGGGATGGCCAAGTAAACCGAATCAGCTGGTGGTCGGACCATGTCAGAGGTTCAGGGGCTTCAACCTGTACATACATACACACACATATAAACAATTGATTCCACTCCTTTTCGCTGCCAGCCGAGAAGAAAGAGAGTTGCGGACACCAAACGTTTCGTGGAATGCCAGGTCTTTATTTTTCCAACAGCTATGACGCGTTTAGGATAATGAAGTAACCTTGCTCGCATTCAGAAACGTAGTCCGCTTACTGTTTTAATACCCACAGTGCTTGTGAAAAGTGCAGTCTATATGGTCCTCCCATGTCACATGGTGTTAATAGACATGGAAGACATACTTAAAAAGCGTCATTGCCTTATCTTTGTTTAACAATAAAGTTTTGTGCACAACTATGCATATTATGTATAAAGCTATACTGGTATACACATTGGTATAATTGGTTGATAATTAACAAAACAGTGTTTGTTAAAAAACCATATGTAATCAAACATAATTGATATAGCTGCTTAAATGCAAGATAAGAAATTTTTTAACTTTTGACATAGATATAGCTTATAGATGTCACATAAGTGTATTGATCTAATAAATATTTAGACATATACAGGACATGACATAAGATAAAAATGTGTTAAATATATTATGCTTAAAACAATAGAGTTGCATTAAAACCATTCGTTGATATTTGCATGTGCAAAACAGCAAAAAGTCCCCCTATGGCCATATCTTAGATGTTACTGAATAAATTCATAATTTATAATGCTAAACATAAAACAATCATGTACAATAACCAGGGAACATGTGCAAATTGGGCAAAATGTAAACAATTAAGTAGCATCCTATTTTTTAGGTATATCTAGCTATGCGCTGGATATAAAGAGCTCTATCTATGTGCAAAAGTGCAAAAAGTATATTTATCCCTCACCACTGGGATTTTTATATTGTTAAAATTTTAAAAGGACAGGAAGGGTATGTTTCAGCTGGGGAAAAGTTAATTGATAGTTCAGTCCATATAAAGAATTGTTGTATGGGCATTACAAAAAGTTGTGGAGATCTACTGTATTGTTAAGGTCCCTAGGGTGTTTACTGTCTAGTTTTAGGATCATCTTGGACTCAAGTTGTCTCAGGGATCATTCCCGGTTGCCCCCTCGCATGGAAATGGGGATGGCTGCGATGACAAAGTAACTAAGACACTTGAGATCATTGCCATGCACTGCTTTAAAGTGCCTGGCTACCGGGTATGCTGTGTCGTTGTTGACAATGGCACGAAGCTGTTGTAAAATCCTGGCATGCACCTGTAGTTTGGTGCTGTCCACGTATCTCAGGCCACAGGTGCATGTCGGGACATACACGGCATACTCGGTTTTGCAATTGTAACTGCCTTTGATCCTGTACTCATTGGGGCTGAAGGGAGTCTTGTATTTTGTGATGTTTATACCAAATTTGCATGCTCTGCATGAGGTGAATTTATGGAAACCTTGTCTTGGTTCTAGCCAAGTGGATTTTTTGGTGATGGTTTCTGGACTTTTTTTCACTATTTGCATCCTCATGGAAATACCTTTTCTGAAAGTTATGGTAGGGCAGTTGGGTAGATCTAGCGCCAGGACTGCATCCGTCAAAATAATTGGCCATTTGCGTTTTATGATGGCTCTAATTTGATGCTCTTGTTGAGTGAAGGTCAGGATGAGTCTGGGTGTATTCATTTCGTCAACTTCTTTTATTTGTTCAGCTCTGGTTTTAGAAGGCTCTAGCAGGGAATCTCTTGGTCTATCGCTGACCTTTGTTAATGCTTGATTAAGGGTAGACGTTTTGTACCCTCTTTCACGAAATCTTTGAAGTGCTTGCCTAGTGCATCTTTCTTGCTCTTCTCTAGTACTGCAAATTATTTTAATTCTTAAAAGCTCTCCATATAGGATGCTTTGTACTAGATGTTGTGGGTGTGCACTGGAAGCATGGAGTGTTAAGTATATATATATATATATATATACATATATATATATACTATCCACCACGGTGTAAGCAGCCGCCACACCTCGCTATGGCCCCTCCACTCTCAACAGCGGTCCGTGCTGGGCAGCGAGCCCATATAAATTCGAGAATCCACACCAAAGTCCTGTGTTAGGACGATATGAATCACGGACACAAGCAGCGTTTTTTCTCAGAAACTTCTTTTATTCAGCGTTTCTTGGCAGTAGAAACAATGTATCACTCGACGCGTTTCGGGGCTCCTCCCCTTGATCACGAGTCAGTGAACAGTGATTGGTGTGCTAAAGTTATAGTCATGACAGTGTGCATAAACATAAAGAAAATACTCCTCGCGCATTTAGCACGAACATAAAGTCATATATTACATATTTTACACAGAGCGATGTAAAATAAACCGTTTGTACTTGTAATATGGCAAATCTTTTTCAAATAATAAACAAAACAATGTCTCAAACATTGTATACACTTTAAACAGTTGATCCCACTGATTTCACACGTTTTTGCATGTCCGACCGGTAAATTAAAAAACGGACTTCCAGTCATCTTTTGTAAACATGAAGGTTACTACTTTCCAATCCCAGTGGATAATGACCAATGAATATATATGAGACATAAATATGTCAGTCTTTCCCAAGTGGGAGGTCATATACACTACTTTTACATATTCCATTCCGATATGAGATAAACCTTCACATCTTCCAACTTTGTGGATACTTGACAGCCATAGTGGCATTTTTTGTCCTTTTATCTGTACCATATTCTGCCAACTTTACTGTCTTCAATAGTTCGGATCAATTTGTGCCAAAATAAATTCAAGTCTTGAAAAACCACCGCTGCTAATGTAACATTGGGATTGAGTGCTAACACTAACTTTAAGCCGAAATCGATATTTCTCCCGCAGATTCGAAATGACACGATTGAGGTTTTTGAAAGATGCATGACAAAAGAACTAATGAAAATATCTGACCATAGACATCGTCAGGGGTGGAGTAATGTCACACAAGCACAGAAAAAATCACTAGATGATTTAAGAAATGACCACACTATAGTGATTAAGAATAGTGATAAAGGTGGCAACATAGTCATACAATCTAGAGAGAACTATGTGGCAGAAGGTTTAAGACAGCTATCTGACACAAATAGTTACTGTAGAAGCAATCGCATGGAATACGAGAATTCCATTAGAATGTTTCACACGCAACTTACAGATTGGAGAAATAAGGGTGTGCTTGAAGAAAATGAATATAAATTTTTATTCTGTAAATTTCCCAGGCTGCCAGCCTTGTACCTCCTGCCTAAAATACACAAGAGCACCACGAATCCACCAGGGAGGCCTATTGTTTCTTCGAATGGTAGTTGCTTTGAGTGTGCTTCCCAGTATGTTGATTACTTCTTACAGACCTATGTCCAACAATTGCCATCCTATGTGAGAGATTCAGGAGATTTTTTACAAAAGGTGGAGACTTTGAAATGGGAAGAAGAGTTTTCTCTGTTGTCACTTGATGTGACAAGCTTATACACTTCGATCCCTCACCAACAAGGTCTCGATGCATGCATGCATTTCTTATCCAAAAGATCTGTATCTTATTTACATCACACACAGATGCTGATTAGGATGATGGAACTATGCCTCAGTCAGAATTTTTTCCTGTTTGACAACAAAATTTATAGGCAGACACTCGGTACCTCTATGGGGACTTGCTTTGCTCCGTGCTTTGCGGGTCTCTATATGGGGTACTGGGAGGAATCTGTAGCATACAAGTCATCCATGTACCACAAACATGTTATTAAGTGGATGCGTTACATTGATGACGTTATGGTCATCTGGAAGGGAACAGAGGAGGAGGCTCACATTTTTGTGGATGAACTCAATGCCAATGATTTCAATTTGAAGTTCACAAGCAGTTGGTCCAGAGATAATTTGGAATTTCTTGACCTAGAGTTAAAGGTTTCTGATAACAAATTAGAAACATTGCTGTACAGAAAAAAGACTGCGGGGAATAGTATTCTCCATGCACGTAGCTGCCACTCCAACTCCTTAATTAGGAGCATTCCAGTAGGAGAACTTTTGAGAGCGAAGCGCAATTGCAGTACTAAAGAAGCCTTTGAAACCGAGGAACGAAACATGGTTGCAAGATTTTCTGAAAGGGGCTATTCGAGGAAAATTATTCTTGAAGCCCAAATAACAGTGAGCAAACGCCCAAGAGAATCACTATTACAGCCTAAGAGTCAAGAGGTGCAGAGGGAAGAAGATAATAAGACACGCTTTGTTACTACGTACAGTAGTCAAGTAGGCATGCTCAAAAAGAGTCTTATTAAATTCTGGCCTTTGCTACACAGTGATTCTGATTTGTCTAAGTATGTCAATGACTCACCCCAGATTTCATTTAAGAGGGCAAGGTCCCTCAAGGATCAACTATGTAGTGCAGTTATTGCCAAACCAACCAAAATTTCGGGTGTACAAGGTTTCTTCACATGCAGGAACTGCAAAGCCTGCAAAAATAGTCGGAATAGAAAGAAGGTCCAGTTTACATCTACATCAGAGACTTTCACGATCAAAGAACACACATCTTGTACTAGTGACTATGCAGTCTATGCATTATTCTGTCCCTGCAACAAGGCCTACATAGGCAGTACTATCAAGCAAGTGAAATTAAGGGTATTGGAGCACTTACGGGCAATTGTTAATATGGATAAGACATATCCAATAGCCCGCCATTTCCACAGCCACCATAATCAGAATGCAAATTTGTTGAGTTTTTGTGTATTATGCACAGTAAAATTCAGTGAGAGAGGTGGAAATCGGATCCAAAACCTGCGCAGGCTGGAATCAAAAATGATTATTCAGTACAAAACTATGACTCCAGGAGGCCATAATTGTGATGAGGAAATGGAAGTTCACCTGGGTTAATGAATTAATTATCATGCAATTCCAGTTTCTGATGAGCCTTCTGCAGTTTTTGTCCAGTAGGGTTCTAATTGGTGATATGATCAAATGAATTATTAGTTGCCCTATATGTTTTTAAGTTCCCATATCTTAGGATGTGAATGGTTTTATGTAAAATGAAGAAAAGTTAAAAAAGTTTTTTACTCAATAGTCATGAATGTATATTTTTATTGTTCACAGAGGCGGTGGTTTTTCAAGACTTGAATTTATTTTGGCACAAATTGATCCGAACTATTGAAGACAGTAAAGTTGGCAGAATATGGTACAGATAAAAGGACAAAAAATGCCACTATGGCTGTAAAGTATCCACAAAGTTGGAAGATGTGAAGGTGTATCTCATATCGGAATGGAATATGTAAAAGTAGTGCATATGACCTCCCACTTGGGAAAGACTGACATATTTATGTCTCATATATATTCATTGGTCATTATCCACTGGGATTGGAAAGTAGTAACCTTCATGTTTACAAAAGATGACTGGAAGTCCGTTTTTTAATTTACCGGTCGGACATGCAAAAACGTGTGAAATCAGTGGGATCAACTGTTTAAAGTGTATACAATGTTTGAGACATTGTTTTGTTTATTATTTGAAAAAGATTTGCCATATTACAAGTACAAACGGTTTATTTTACATCGCTCTGCGTAAAATATGTAATATATGACTTTATGTTCGTGCTAAATGCGCGAGGAGTATTTTCTTTATGTTTATGCACACTGTCATGACTATAACTTTAGCACACCAATCACTGTTCACTGACTCGTGATCAAGGGGAGGAGCCCCGAAACGCGTCGAGTGATACATTGTTTCTACTGCCAAGAAACGCTGAATAAAAGAAGTTTCTGAGAAAAAACGCCGCTTGTGTCCGTGATTCATATCGTCCTAACACAGGACTTTGGTGTGGATTCTCGAACATATATATATATATATATATATATATATATATAGATAGATAGATAGATAGATAGATAGATAATGAAAACGCTTCTCTTCACTCCAAAAGACAGCCTGCACTCAAATTCAGTGAAGGTACCATTTTAATCACTGGCAGCGCAAATACAAAACAGGAACGCATTTCGGCTGTCCTTGCATCCTTTGTCAACCTGGAAAATGCTTGGATGCATCAATTGCATTTAAATACTGCCACGTGTGCAGCGGCGTAAAAACATTAAAGGCACAGTCCTTGTTGACAGCACACTCGTGAACAATAAAGTTGTTTCCTTTTAGTAAGCAGATCTTGTGTTTCAAATACACGTTATTAATGGCAGCATGAGTGGAAATTCATTGCCGAAAATATCCTTAGATAGGGCATTATGTTATTGGCAGGCATTTCCAAATCTCAAAATTGAGTGTCTAATTACTGCCAATTTGTTCGCATAGGCCCCGCTTTTGCCGTGCCATGAATAATGTCTGCTTTGGAATACTTTACCAAAGTGCTTTCCGTTTCTATCATGGTTTCCTTCATAAAAGCCACTGCAGCCAAATTCATTTCGGGAGTGCTCGGCTCCGAATACCACTTCCAATGACACGTGGGCTCTCACAGTAGGGCCCCCGTCCCCGTTAAGGGCAGCCGAAGACTCCCTGTGTTGGACAGATAGCGCTGCCGGAAGACACTCCAAGTCCGTTGTTCCGGGGGCACGCCAACATTAACGCTAGTTAAAGAAAGTTTCTGTGGCTTGAGGTGGCGTGCTCCTGATCACCGGTGGTGCGAGGAAGAGGCGAATACCACACACGCCTCGTACTATATATATATATAGTTATAATAAATGAAGAAGGCCCACTCATGTCAATGCAAGCACCAGCAGAAAGTCATGTACAGATGTACGTATTAAAGAAGAAATACATGCCTAAGCTGTCTGCAATAGTAGAATAGAAAGGCAGTGCGCATTGGAGTCAGGTCCTGGGATAAGCAGACACAAGCTTTATTAGAATAGAGAAATATAATAAGATACAACAGAAATGGAGAGTTACAGGCCCGCTTTGTGAGAACACGTTTTTGAGAAAATATGTAGATAAGTAGCACAGAGGCACAGGATAGGTGGGACATCATTTTTTAAAAACTCTTTTTATTTAACATTTGCATCATTATATTCGGTTCGTAAAAGCATAGATACTTAGTTCTCAGTCTCAGTAACACATAAAGCCCGAAAAGGAATATCGTTTGTGATAGTCTGTAAGCAGTTTGCATTTATAATATCTCTTCACCAGTTCCTGATGCAATCTTGCCTTGGTCACCGGATAGGTGGGAGATTAGGTCTTGTGGAGCAGTAGACATGTAGGGAGTAGAGCATTGTTAGGCTTCAAAGAGACAAGCCAAGGACAATCAGTAGTACAAGCGGTGGTGTGGAAGCGCAACCAAATAACACATGCGCATGAGATGTATTTCATACAAAGGTAATTAGCTGTTTTTTTGAAGAAAGTATTACTTTTTGATATAATATTGTACTTTAAGTAAATGCCTGATTGATTATGCAAATGTATGATGTATTGACGGTTACAAATGTGTAAAAGAAAATATCCCCCACATTATAAATTGAAGCTCAGATTCCAGTTCCACGGAGTTGAGTGACCTATTAAGCCCTATATTAAACTTTATACAATATTGCCAGCAAAAGCTGTGTCCTGTTTTCTTTTGTCTGGCAACATTTTATCACCCACACAGATACTCACACATCTAGTCACTTACTTATAGATATACTAACACATGTACACACATCAATACAGTCACTGAGACAAGCACCAAGCACATACTCTCCCATACAACCACCTCACACTCATTTACTCACACATACAGTCTCTCACACACCCATTCACTCACCATACAGCCACTCATACCTAGTCAATCGCCCATAGAGCCACTTACACGCCCATTTGTGCACCCATACAGTCACTCATATACCCTGTTACTGACCCATACAGACACTTATGTACCTGCTCAGCCACCCCTTCAGCTACTCATGCACCGACTCATTCACCATTTATAGCCACTGACACACCCACTCGCTCACCCATAAAAAAACTCACACAGCCACTCACTCATGTATATATGTCTTTCACATACTTACTCTTCTACGCCACCTACACACCCACTCTCTCACTCATACAGGCACTCCCACAGCCACTTACCTTAGTATATATGTTTAATACTCAGTAACTTTTAGAAAATACTCAGAATCACTGGATGAGGTCATCATTGATGTAATTTGAGAAGTCATGAGTGATGTCATGAGTGATGTAATATGTGAGGTCCTAAGCAGTGCATTGTGGGGGTGCAAGTTATAGTTAGCTCAGCTAACTATAACTGCTGAATTTCTCTGGTTTTGTGTGAGTGAAATGTCAGTCTAACTATAACGCCCCTGTAACCTTTGGTTTTTTCAGTGAATTTATATTTTTTTAATTCTATTTCCTAACTATAACATCCCTGTGACCTTTGTTTTTTTTAGTGAATTTCTACGTTTTTTTAATTTTGTTTCCAAACTAGTGGAGATAGGGGATGGTGCCTCTCACAAGCTCCCAACAAACCCCATACGGGAGGTAACAGGAGGGAATTTGACCCCCAAGGATCCTCAGCATCCAAGGCAACTTCATCCCCCAACAAGTAGTGCGCCAGGAGGTACGTTTTGCAGAGCAGTGGAAAAAGGGGGCAGTGCCTTACAGAAGCTCTCAGCAATCCCGCTGTATGGGACTTACTGGAGGTAACAGTAGGGGTTGTTGGCCCCCAAGGACCCTCACAAGCAAAGGAAACTTCATCCCCCAGCAAGCTGTGTGCCAGGAGGGCCCTTTGGTTGAAAAAGGGTGTGGGGCCTCCGGTGACTTACTGGCATTTTACAATAAAAATATATAATTTTTGTAAAGGGGAAGGAGGGCTGTGTGTCCCCCCTGCCCAGGCCAATATCATCCCTTGGGCTGGCCTTTTTGATAAAATATAAATTCATAACAGAAGAGGGGCCACCTGGCCCCCAACCCCACGATTATTTTGGCCCCAGGGACCCCATTCCTCGGGCCTAGCCTTTTAAAAAATATTTTCGTTTTTAGGGGGCCAAACAGCTATGTCCTGGGGGTGGGCAATCTGGGACATAGCAGGAGCCGGCCCTGGGGGGTGACGGTCCCCAGGGCTAATAATGTCTCCATGAGGGGGCCACACAGACCCTCTCCAACATTTAAGTTAGCCCCAGGGAGGTGGTGGTCCCCGGAGCCGGGGTCTGCGACGAACCGCAAGAGATTCAATAAATTGGGATTGTAAATAAAAAACATGTCTTTAGTGAAAGGCTTGGCTCTTTAAAGAGCCTTTGTGTTTATGATGTATAGGTGATAACTACACATAATAAAGGATGCAGTCTTTTAAGTTCTTGAGGAACACCCTTTTGCCTTTCTCTGTCAAGTGAACACCATAAATTCTATATATGCCCTCCATGTCAAAGCATAAATTGTTGTTGTAGAGGGGGCCCATGTTGTGGTCTCTGAGGAATGCAGATACAGTTTTATTAACATGTTTCTTGGTATTATCCAACTGTGGCAGAATTTGTTTGACCACATCCGATTCTGCCTTTGACAAATGTTAGACAACACCAAGGCAGTGTGAGAGAACTGTGCCATTAATTGACCAAAGGTATCTTTCAATTAGGATTTTCTGTCCTAATCCAGTACGTGTGCCTAGGTTATTGTCATCACAGTGCACAACATGATGTGGATGTTAGCAATCTGTAATGCTTTCAACCAAAGGCAGCCAATGATACCACTTTAACTCTCTCTGGCAAACCCAAGCAATGTCCACATTAGGCAAACCCAAGTCCTTGTCAATGCCATTCTTTCTAGAATACTCTCTAGCCCAAAACTCAAAGTTATCGCCCACAATCCACACTCTAACAATTTTGAAGGCAAGAAGGAGTAGCACACAGGAGAAGGCTGGAGCTGAATGAGACAGTTTTCAACATTAAAGCAATTTAAAGTGGTGGGCAGCATCTAATTTAAAAAAGAACATATAAGTCATTGGATGGTGTAAATATGCAGTTAGATAAAATCTGTGATTGGCTCTGGAAAAATAAAAAAATATGTATGGTGTTTTGAATATGTTTATATTTCCAAACAGTCAACCAACCCTGTTACAGCAGAACTTGAAGCTATTATGCTGCTCACAGAAAGTGTTGTGAGATTTTGACCTACTGATACAAGAGAGGGTTCCAAAGGGGGTTGTTATGGAAACTGAGCTAAAACAGTGTGAGGAAAAGGGTTCTGGAGAGATGTACTTTCAAACATAAAATTAGCGTGGTTTAAGCACTTTCTTATTATGGAGTTATTTTCTAAATCATTTATATCTTCAATAGTAAAATGTAGAATCAAACTCTTAGTAGTACAATGTTAAATGGTTTAACGGACTCCTGTATGGATTCATGAATCTGCAAAAAAGTTACATTATGGGCTGTGCTGAATTGGGCTTTCTTTAGAGGAGTGTTAAAAAGGTCTAACAATGCTGACCACTCAGAAGTGGTATACCATAAGTTAAATATTAAAGGGATGTTGTGATTTATTGTAAACCTTGAAAGCAAAGTTGAAAAGGTTGGCATTCATTAATTGTTCCCTTGTATGAGAGTGGTGTACTATTCTTGTATTTGTGCTTTGTGCATTTTTAGTGAGAAGAGATTCCAACTGATTACACAAAGGAGTACTGAAGCACACATCAGAAGTCCATACAATCCAGACTCGTAGCAAAAAAATATATACAAATACAGTCTGGAATATATTTTCTCCTCTAAAATGTAGTGTTTATTATCAACTAAGAGTTGAGAGATATCGATTCCCCTGCATTGCACGATCCACGTCCAAACTGATGAAAGGCTTATCAAGGCCTCAGAGGTCCACCACTGATCTCGTGGTCCGGACCGACCTCTGCTATTTGTTGGCAACTCGCCGTCCGCCCATTTGTGCTTTTCAATTTCTTATTTCGGAGTGGATTCTAACAGTTTCGATATTTATTCGGCTGACGTACAGTACACATCTTTTTCCACATGCAAGTACATACATGTTAGGTCAGACTTTGCTGAGCACAGTCTCTCTTTCCTACTAAGGTGTAAAAGCTCAGCGCCATCTTGCTGTTGCTGCTTGCCTTGAAAAAGTCCATAGGACAAAACATGCGTCGGCTGCCTCTTAGCTTGATTGGTGTTACAAGACTGGATAATAAACACCACGTTTTAGAGAAGAAAAGATATTCTGGACTGTGTTTGTATATATCTGTTTTCTACGAGTCAGCAGTATTGTATGGACTACTGACGTGTGTGATTAGGCTTATCCCTAGAGTTTTCTCTAGGGATTTTACCCTTCAAGTGGCTGGGGGGTTTTGCACCACGATAGCACTGCAACTATTATTTGTTACTTTTTAATATTTTACTTTATCATTAGATGTGCATTTGTATTTGGCACAGCCACCTTTGTTCTTTAGGTTGTCACCAGATACCAACTGATAATGAGAAACAGAAATACAGACCAACAAACCCATTTAACAGGTATGCAAATTAAGGTGTAGTTTACAAACAAATTGTTAGAAAAGGCATGAGTGTTTATAAGATGGATGAACGTGACCAAGATGTTTACAAAAAGTAAAAGGGAATATCAATGGAGGGCATGTGATGAAAATAAGGAAAAGTTCAGTGATCACAAAGGAGGATTCAAAAGAGTAACAACAACCAGGCATTCACTAATGCAGACACTGACACAACCATTCAAGAACTAATGCACCCAATAATTCACCCAGGCATTCTGTCATATACTCATTGCAGTAAGGACTGGAGGTGAGTGTTTGAAAAGTTTAAGCACTCTGTCCGCCATCTTGTTGTATTTGATATGTGTGCCCTAAGTAGCCAAGGGTATGCCCAGACTTGGGTCCCTTGCTCATTGTGTCACTAAATGCAAGTTAGCCTGACTGATGAGGAGCGATTTCTTGAAACCAGTCCCAAGGATGCTTGTTTCCGGTCCAGGGAGGACCTGGCCTAGCAGTTGGAGCTGGAAAGTTCCCATGGGGAGCAGGGGTTAAGACTTATTTGCATATGGCTAGGTCCAAACTGGGGTGGCATGGTGAGCAAAAGAACGATGGATTTAACCCAGATCGCTTGGCTGGTGGTGAGTGCATTGATGTATACACTAACACACCCACGCAGCCACTCATGCATACGCTGATACAGCCAGGTACAAACTGATGCATACACTGACACACCCAGGCACACACTGATGCATACCACTAAAACACCCAGGCATACACTGATGTGCACACTGACACACCCAGGCACACATGACCTACATACACTAACAGACCCAGGCACACACTGATGCATACACTAACACAGACACACCCAGGCAGACACTCATGCATATGCTGACACACCCAGGCACAGACTCATATATACACTGACACATCCAGGCACACACCGATGTATACACTGACACACCCAGGCACACATTCATTCATACTCTAGCATACTCAGGCACACACTGATGGATATATTGATACGCCAGGCAGACACTGATGCATATGTTGACACACCCAGGCACACACTGATGCATACACCAACACACCCAGGCAGACACTCATGACTTTGCTGACACACCCAGGCACACAGTCATACATACACTAACACACGTAGGTACACAATCATGCAGACACTGAAACAACCAGGCACACAATGATGCATACACTAGAAGACCAGGCGTGTACCTTAGTCAGTGAGATTCAGGGAGTGTGAATCGTACATTTCCTGACTAAAAACAGTATGTAGAAGGGTGGAGGGATGACCAAGGTTTGGGATACACTGTTCTCGTGAAGAACAAGTTCAATACTGATTTGCAATAGGTGGGCCGCTGTCTAAGTTCCTGATAAAAACAAAAATAATAACAAGTTAAAATATTTTAGTCAAACGAGTACCAACAAAAGAAAGGACACCCGACTCAGGGCCCCCAGACCCAGCTCCCATGCCAATTATGCAATTATTTGGGGGGGTCACAACTTAACCACCCACTCGCCGAAGCTATGCCCCTGTAAAACACCCAGGCATACACTGATGAATACAGTAACACATTCAGGGACACACTGATACACCCAAAGACATACACTGATGCATACTCTAAAACAATAAAAATACAGAGTCATTACTTTGATTGACCAAATGGTGGTTCTAAAAAAAAACTTTCGTTTTTTCAACGTTTTTTTAAACAGTTTTTTCTTTTTGTTGTCTTTTTTATGTCTTAAATAAAAACTAAACAGGGTAGAAAAAACTGTAAGAAAAGGTAATTGCAAAGAAGCAACTTGCTTCATTTTTCAAAAACATTAAGAACCAACTGGAGGAACCTTTTTGACTTCATCGAAAAACTCAGGAACAAAAGTGATTTTAAGTGCAACAAGCATGTGGCACTGTGCACAGAGAGTGAACATGCCATGGAGTTCTGCACAGGTAGCGGGTATGGCTACTTGTAGAGTAGACAATGGTTGCCCAGAAGATGTAGCAGAGCTGGACTCCACTGATGCACCATTTTTCCACCTCCATCATCCTATTGAACACTCTCTTATGTGTTGTTTTGAGGTGTTTCCACATACTGCTAGTATCGTGAGAGTACGTTTTAGCAGTCCCACTTGTCAACTGCTTGCCACAAATAGAATATTTGATGTACTTGGCAGTCACTTTTTCCCCATGTAGGGATAGTGAAGTGTTTCTAAACATCACTCTGTCTTTTAGGTGGAGTAGATTCTTCCTCCTCCTCTTGAAGAACATGTGGATCTTCATCCTGCTGAGGGGTTAAAGCTTCTGCCATTTTCCCCAAAACAAACAACCACTCCTCCTGGATCCTCTTGCACAGAGTTCATTAGAGAAATAACTTTTTGGGTGAGGCTTCCATGTATATGGATAGGGTCCAAAAGTACTCAAACAAAAAGCAAGTTTTGCCTGTGTCATGGACGAATGTGTTCTGAAGACTTCTCAGCAATTCCGGGGTGTGGGACTTACTGGAGGTAAAAGGAGGGCTTGTTGGCCCGCAAGAACCATCTAGAGCCAAGGGGACTTCATCCCCCAACCAGGAGTGTGCACCAGGAGCCGTGCTTGAAGGGTGGTGGAGAAAGGGGACGTGGCCTCTTAGGGCCTCTCAGCAATCATGCTCTGTGGGACTTACTGGAGGTAAAGGAGGGCTTGTTGGTCCCCAAGGATCCTCAGCAGCCAAGGGGACTTCATCCCCTAACCAGCAGTGTGCCAGGTGAGCGTGCAGAGTGGTGGAGAAAGGAGGCCTGGCCTCTGAACTCCTCTCAGCTATCCACTGTTTGGGACCTACTGGAGGTAACAGGAGGGCTTGTTGGACCCCAAGGACTGTCTGCAGCCAAGGGGACTTCATCCCCCAACCAGCTGTGCCCAAGGAGGCGTGCTTGCAGAGTGGTGGTGAAAGTGGGTGGGGCCTCTGGCGACTTGTCGGTCATTCTTTTTGTTCTACTTTTTTTATGTATTAGGGGATACCATTTTCGGCCCCGGTGACCGCATCCCCCGGGGCCAGGCCAGGGTAGGGCTTAAAGGCCCCCGTGGTCCCTGCCAGCTTCCCGCCTCTTGTGGGAGCCAGCAAGTTATGATATGTTAATTTCGATTTATATAGCGCCAAATCACCGACAGGTCTCCAAGCGCTTGCTTTGGGAACCCGTCCTGGCTTTCCCTGCGAGATTACCCCTACTGGGCATCCCCAAGGTGAAGACCAGGCATCCCGCCGCATGGGGGGCCATAGTGGAGATTAAGCAAGCTATTGTCCAGAGCTGCAGAGTGTGAACCCATGATTCGAGTAGGCACCGAGGCGAGAATTATCGAGTCCGTGGACATTTGGTCTCAAGACCCTGCCGCGTCGGGAATTGAACCCTGGTCCCGGGTCTGACCTCTGCATCAGGGTCTGCCTCCTCTAACCAGTGAGCCACAGCTTCTTCACATAGGGAGCTGCTGAACATGCAGCTCCCTCTGTGTAAAAGCAATTGTACTCCGCTTCGGGCAAAGTGAGAGCATGTTTTATGCTCTTGCTTGCTAGAAGCGAAGCACAGTTTACTATTGCTTGGTGGGACCAGTAAACCTCCTGCCAAGCCATGGCAAATAGCTATGTCCCAGGGGTGGGAACCTCTGTACATAGCAGGAGGCGGCCCCCCTCCTTTCTTATCGTAGGACTTGTCCTGGGGAAGGGGTGTTCCAAGGGGCCAAGAACAGACCGAGAGGGGTGGGCCCCCCCACAATTATTTTAAAAAGTTGATGGCCTGGGGAAAGTGGCGGTTCGCAGAGGGAGTGCTGTGGGCGGTGGGGGAGGGGGAGGTGCAGGGTGGGGGGGTAGTGGATTGGGACATACGATGTCCAGGAGTAAAGTAGGTGAATAAATAAATAAAACTATTTACCTTGCGCTCGCTGCATCGCCAACTTTTGCACCTGGTAAACAGCCCTTATTACAAAACCGTCACCCTGCATTTTGTTACACAGTGGTCGTAACATTGCATATCATCACCCAGCAAGGCGTTACAACGACTTGCGGAGGGGGAGAAGGTGATAGATTTAAAATCCAACACCTTCCCTACTGTCCGCATAGAGTGGAGTAGGAATAGTAAATTATACTATTCCAACATCCAGCACCCCCCTCTGCAAGTCGTTGTTATGACTTGCGGGGTAATGATATGCGTTGTTACAAGCGGTCGTTGTAATGATGGGGCGACGGCAAGCGGAATAAAGAGGCATATCCCTTCCACATATGTAATTTCCCATAACAATGTGTCTATGTATACAAATATAGATATGCATGTAAAGTTGTAAATATACATGTATTGAATATATACATGTACAGTAGAGTTTAAAACATTTTTATTATTCAGTGTTTAAGTTTACAGTTTTAATATCTTGCACATACATACTGTACATTGTTGTGTTGTGAGTATTGTGGTCATGTAGGGAAGTGCCAACCAGTGGCGGCCCCACCATTAGGGCGGAGTAGCATCGCCCCCTGCTGCCAGTGCAACAAAGGCAAAAAATAAAATGGTAATAAAATGAATTACCATTTTATTTTTCCCTGCTCCCCGCTCAAGTAGTGTTTGCGGGGGAGGAGTGGTGCTCACTCAAGTTTAAAGTGTGCATGCTACTTTGGCCAGCTGTCTTGCGACGGTCAGACTGACATATGCACTTTAAACCTCTCCACCCAGCTGTGTTAGACAGCTGGGTGGGGAGGGCGCACAGGCCTGCAGTGCCTGATGGAGACTCAAAGCAGCCCCCTCCAACCAATCCTGGTGCTTCGCTCATGTTGATACCATTATCAGCAGCATCCGGATTGGTTCACAGGAGTTGACTGAGGCTCCAGAAGGACTCATGCTAGGACTGCAGTCCAGAAGACAACATTGAGGATGAGGAAGCGTTGGTAAGGACATATTTAAAATTCACATTGCCTTCAGCCTCAACTCTAGAGCTCTCGGTCATGGCCCATTATAAACAAGTCATAATTGAGAGATTTGGCATGGAGCCTAAAGCATATATTACAGTGGCTGTCACTGGGTTAAAATTCATTAGTCTCGAAGCCCCTTCACTGTTGACTATCACCACTTGCCGCTGGAGCCAACTCTTCACTAATCTTCTAAAGCGGAGATGGTTGTTTGTCGATCTTATGTTTGGCTGCAACAAATTCCATAGTTTAGTTGTGTGGACATAAAAAGTTGTTCCACCCTGTTTTTTTTTTCCTTGTATGCGATTTTAAGGCAGGGTGCCAGTCTAGGGGGAAGGTATCATTGTTTTATGTATTTTGTGATTTTCTTTCTGACGAAAAGTGGTCCTTTGCCATATATTGCTTTGTGGGTAACACACACCAGCTTGATGGGGAATCTTCTCGCAACTGGTAACCATTGTAGCGCCCTCAAGCCAGGGCAAATATGTGCTTGTGGCTTTGCATGCAGGAGTAGTCTGGCAGCAAAGATCTGAATTCTCTGTAATCTTCTCATGGTTAATAGAGGTGAGCCGTGATATAGACCATTGGGGTAATCAAGCTTAGATAGGACAAGAGACATTGTTGTTTGGACCTTGTGAGGGAAACCTTTGTGCTGGATGTTGCATCACAGTGTTTTCATGGTAAGAAAGCTCGATTAGGATACCTTATCCACATGGGCACTCATTGGCAGCAAGACATCCATGGTAATTCCAAGGTTTCTTACCTCCTTGGATATTTTTAATGGTGGTCCCAGATCTTCAGGCCAGGTGCAGAGAGGGTCATACATTTTTCAGTCACCACGTGTGAGAATTTCTGTTTTGAACACATTCACTCTGATGTGGCTTCATGTCATCCACTGATCAATGGCCCGGAGACAATTGAAGATTTTGGAGATTCCAATGTCTTTTGGGCTTTCCAATTTAAGAAGTATCTGTATGTCATTTTTGTAGCTATAACAGGTGCACTGAAAATCATTGATCAGTCCCAGTAATGATTTAATGTAGTGCACAGGTAAGCTGATGGAGCCTTCATGGATTTCTGCTTTTATGCTGTAGGGTTTGGAGGAGAAAGGAGGAGAATGGATGACTTTTGTTCTATTGTACAGGTAGGATGCGATCCAAGAGAGAACAGTACCCTCTATGCCTGCTTCGAGTCTTTGGATTAGTGTATCATGATCAACTTTGTTGATGGCAATGTCCAAGAGAAGTAGGGCAGCAACCTTGTTCTGGTCTTCTATGTTTTTCAGATCACCCCAGATGGTGATTAGGGCTGATCGAGTGCCTCTTCCTGGACAAAATCCAGTTTGTAAGTCAGAAAGTAGGGCGTTATCTGCAGTGAATTGTAATATTTGGGAGAAGACTGCTTCTTCTATAAGTTTGTCCAGGAATAGTCTGTTTGTTATAGGTCTGTGATTGGTGGGTTATTGAGGGTCCAGGTTTGTTTTCTTAATAACGGGTGCATGCCTGCCTTTTTTAACTCTTCTGGAAAAGCTTCTGTCGTTTAGGCGTTATTGATCAGTGTTCTGACAGGGATGGCAGCTGAAGTTGTTAAAGAATGTTTTTGAAGATTTGTAGTGGGCAAGGTTCCAAGGTTAAACGGCTGGCCTACTTGTTTTGACAAATTCAGTTGGGGATTGTCCATTGAACGAGTGCAGTAGTTGTGGTATTCTGCTCCTGGAGGTGTCTGCTGGAAATAGGTAAGTGGTGGTGAGCTTCTTGCGGGTTAAATAAGAATCCAATGAGGCTGCTGTGGTTCGATAATAATTTGACAGTTTGTCTCAAAATTCTTGAGAAATGGGATACGTTCCTTCTGTGCATTTTTGTATACGTAATTCTGTGAGTATTTTATAAAATTCTTTATTGGTGGTTTTCGCATTGTGGATTCTGGTTGAATACTAGCTTTTTGATTGCGGAATTGTACATGTTGTTATGTCTGAGTAGGTGTATTTTGTCTTATGGGTGTTAGTTTTGAGCCAGGTTTGTAAAAGGTTTGCCATTTGTTGCAGTATCTTTTTTAAATCTGCATTAATCAAAGGGGCTTTTGTCATGTTTAGATGTTTTAGTCGGATTAAGATATCAAAACCTTCATGGGCCATCCACGGAGTTATTTAACTGAATATATTGTGTCTAGGTCTGTGTTGGAGGTAATCTCGATTTTAAGGTCCTCAGTTTGTTCCAAGTTTCCTTTGTAGCTGCAGGTAGTGTGAGTTTAGCTGTGATGTGTTGTGGTGTCATGTGTTGGAAGGCCGCCAGGAGGAGGCCTGATCACACAACTGGAGTAATCTTTTGGAATGTCACTATTTATTTATTTGAAAGTTTTATATAGCGCAAACCAGACCCTTAATGTTATCAGAGCACTTTACAAGGTCGATATAAGTAAACAAATACAGGCATAGAAAAAATGTAGGTAAGACTAATACAAAAATATTACTAAAACAGTTTAGCAGGTATATTACAGGTAATATGTGCAAGAAAAATAGATCAAGTAAATTGAGCCATGAGAATAGCTTTCACTTCTTTTTTGAAGAATGCAGTGAAGGGATTCTATCGTGTTTCTGGGGGCAAAGCATTACAAATCCTGGGAGCCATTCCTGAGAATGACTGGTTGTAAGTTTTCTTCTTGAGAAATCGTTGTGGTTTCAGTAGAAGATTGCTTGAGCTCCTGGTGGACCTATTGCCACATGATAGCACGAATTTCTGAGCTAGATAACTCAGAGTTTTGTGATGTAGTGCCTTGTGTGTCATACAAGCGATCTACAGAGGAATTCTACCCTCGAACGGTAGCCAGTTGAGGGCCCAAAGGTTGGGGGAGATGTGACTGTTTCTTTTGCAGCCAGTGATGAATCTAGCAGCAGCATTGATTGAAGCTCTAAAAGGGGCCGGTCTAGGTCTGGTTTGCCCAAAAAGAGATCTAAGGTGTATCCTGCAATATGCATTGGGTTGGGATAAGCTGATGTAGGTTAATACACTATAGGGTCGCATTGTAATAAGAAAATTCCACAGTTGGAATATGGGAAGCCCGATTATCTTGTGTAACAATGCAGTAGCATTGCAGCTACTTTTTTTAATTTGCCCATTAAACTGGGGGTGGTAAGCAGAGGACATACCAGGTTCAATTCTAAATATTTTACACAGTGTTCCAAAAACATAACAATGTCACAGTCCGATAGCAAAGATAATGGTGTGAGGTAATCTATAAAGGGAATAGATGTCTATGCAAAATAACATTAAGCCACTTCTTTTGCTAAGCAAAATGGCCAAAGGAGAAAAACCTTCAAAAAGGTGTCGTCTTTAACCATTATTACTCGATTATTACTAGATATCCTTTTGAAGACAGAAGATCTGTTGTAAAATGTATATAAATTGAATGCCAAGGTTCAGAGGCCACTGGTAATCATTATAAATATCCAAATGCCTTACAATGGCTTAGATTGGGAGGATTTATCTTGAGCAAATAGAACAAGCAAGAACATTTTCTTGAATATTAGAATGAAGGGCGACAAAAAGATAGTTGAACAAGAGCCAACATAATCTCAACTTCTCTATGACTAAAATAGAAGTGTTGAAACAGATATGCATCTTATCAAGATGTAGTTCATTAGTCAAAAACAAAATAGCTTGTTGACTGAAATACACCTCATTTTGTCATACAAGAGATGTCTTAAGGTAAAGCTCTCCCAATTCCATGCCAACTTTAAGAAGCAAATTCTGAAAATCAGTTTGAATTTCAAAATGTTCTCTAGCACCCATCAACACGTCTACATTTGGTACAGCCATCTTCATGGCTTAAAGGTCTTGTTCAAGAAATAAATAATACAGTTAATTTAAAACAAAACATCAAACAAATCAAAAATAGGGTGTATTTGCCTATCATCCTCTTGTATTTGTAACAACCACCCATCCCGCCCCTACATCTCTTTCGGAGACATCTGTCTCCACAACAAATGTTCTAGAGGCACATGTATGACACCATAGCCTTTTATGTTTATTAAATGCCCTCTCAGCTTGATCATCCCAGCAAAAACTTCTTTCGTAATTTCCTTCTTCAGAATAAATGTGATGTCACTAGTTATTGCTGCAAACTTCCTAATAAAGTGACAATAAAAATCGGCAAATCCAAGAACGCTTGGAGTCTCTTTAATGTTAGTATGTACATTTCATTCAAGAATAGCTGAAGGCTTCTTTGGATCCATGCAAAAACCAAAAATATTCAATCTAAATCCAAGATATTCAATATCTTCCTTTTCGCATTCACACTTCTCATGGTTGCAAGACTAACAATGCTGCTGGAGTTTTGTCAAAACTAATCTCACTAGTTCTTAATGTTCGTCTAGGGTCTTATAACCTACTAAAATATCATTTAGACAGCTTAGTCAGATTGGCCAAAGAAGGCAGAGGGCAATCCCCTGGAAGGCTGGATCCACTTAAGCCAATGTTGACAGGTGACATCAGCGGCCATCATGCTCTCCAGTCCATCGAGGTTGTTGCAACTGTGTCTCTCTTAGGGGTGCTAACATTGCAGTTGATGAATCAAGAATTAGCTATCAATGTGTAGCAGGTACAGTTGCCCAAAGCCAGAGTTAAGAAGGGGAGAATACCACTTCGTTTGCTCCAATGTGTGGCAAAGTTTGAGCTGAGACTGTTCAAGGCAACTGCTTCAGTGCCTGGACAAGCCTTTGCACCTTCTGCCTGTTCACTGCAGTGCAGTGTGACCCAAGTTGGGTAAAACGCTGGTCAGTTTAGTTACTCCAGTTTATAGTCTTTTGCCCTGTACAGATGGATGATGACAGATTCTAGAAAAGAAAGTTTTTTATTCACTTCTCTTCAAACCAATGAATGAAATGTATTGCAAGTTGATTCGAACCATAGTTTATTTTTTTTAAAGCAAATGGTATATTTTCTTCTAATTACCTATTTCTACGTCGGCTGTTTGTGGTATGGTCCAACAGAAGTTACAATACCGATGCGGTACGCAATAAAAATCCATTGTATAAGCATACTGCCCTCATACTTACACATAAATTATCCAGTTGGCAACTTCATGTATCTGGAGTACTCAGGTCAGACAATTAGGAGTTCTGGGCCCAATGTACGGACACAAGTTGCAAACAGTATTTGCAAATTAGGCGTTAACTATTTGCCACCTCCCTGTCATTTTGCAATGTGACCTATATACTAATAGGACGTGTCGCAAAATGTCCAGTTGAAAGTGGGTGAAGACTGATGTGCTTAGGAATATTAATTAGGTATGATAATATTTGTGACCCTCTGGGATTGGCAATCAGTATAAGGATGGTTGTCTGCAAGAACAGTAGGCCTCTATCTCTGCGTTCACATCCCCAAACAAGCAAAACGTTTTTTTTTGTTTTTTTTAAACGGCCTGGGATCCTTAAAGGAACTGCTTTAAAAAAATCAAAATAAAAAAAAATCCATATTTGGTAAGAAAACCGGGAAGCAGGCAATATATACCTGGAACTCTACCTACTCCCACTAAAGCTGCCCAGCAGAATTCGCTTCCCCTCCCAGAAGAGTTACCACATATACAATTTTTTAAAGAGTCCGTACATTTTTATTAATGGTATGCGGTCGCATCTGCAGTCATAAACCGCTCATACATCTCTGCAAATGACAAGTAGGAGGGGATGACCCTTTTCACGTCCCCTCCTAATTGCCCTTTGCAATGAGTCACAAAACCCCTTTTGAGGTTTGTAAAGGCTTCAATGAATTACAAAGGGGGTTGAGTGCATTTGAATATAACTTTTTATGGTCACAAACCCTGCGGTGTTGCAAATCGCAGGTTTTTGTAACCTCAAAATGTGGTTCTTGTACCCTCCAAATGTTTTCGCAAAACTGTCCCATTATATTTTAAGACACTGGCACAAGAGTCATTTACTTTGTAAAAATGTGAATTATATCAAAAAAGTACATCGCAGTAATGCTATTTTGTTCCATGTGGACACACTGGGTGTGTGCAGGGACAAGAAACGTGTCTGTGGTAAGAGTCATCACTATAAAATGTTCTGCTAGCCTGAGGTGCATGTCAGGTCTATATGTCTGAAGACAAACAGCCAAAACATGGTTGCCTTCTTGTTTTTAATGAGACTGGTTACTTACGCCCATACCCAATCACCTTTTCTTCAGGCGTTTAGGAGACCATCCCCACAGAACATGGTGCTAAATGTTATTTTCACATTATGAACAAAAACATGAAAAACCTGTATTATACATGCATCTGTGATTAAATTCTACCTGTGTACATTTGCTGCGTGTCAGTATCTCACGCCAGTGCTCCCTAGCAGCAGGTGTGCAGTGGATACCGATGCTAGCTGTGTCGGTGTGGCTGTGAGAACACCTACGTGTCTGCCAGCACAATGTCTCTGCTCAAGCCAAATCAGCTCGACAGCTTCTTGACTCATAAGTGATTGGAGGTGCTCAGATTAACTGTGCACGTGCAACTGGGGCAGCCCCCAAGTCAGAGATGGACTGGCCATTTGGGAATTCTTGCACTTCCTGTGAGCTGTAAGTTAGGGGAGGCTTTTAAAGATAGATAAGATGCAATGATTCAGCTCTGAATGCACCTACCCATTTTGAATAGGCTCTTAACTGTCACAAAGCCAGTGACAAGCATATGATCCTGGCACAGACCTGATTGATGGTGCACCTCACGGCATAGGAATCTGTTTGTGCATTTACTTAGAGACGTGCACTATATCAGATAGGTGCCTCATCTTCCTGGGTACACATGTTTGTTTGCTTTGCATGTTTTTTCTTATCTGACATACAGTTTCTTTTTGGGCACATACACATTCTGCCTCAGAAGAATATTGCCCCTTGGTACTCAGCAGAACCCTGATGCTTTAGAATATTTCCCAAGTTCCCCTGTAGAACTACTGATAAATCAATTTGACAAATTGTGCCACCATATGCACTACTTGAAACCATATCTTCTCAATTTTCCTGTAGTGGAAGAACATGCCCATGCTCATGAGAGAGCGATGGTGCTACTTTGATGGGCTGGTTTAAGATGTTTTGCCCTAGCAGTTTTTGATTCTCAGAACAGCCTTGGCGAATACCCTTCAACGTCACTGTTTCCTTCTGTAGTGTAGTTTGCTAAGATCTCACTAGAAACTGTGCCGAAACCTGAATGGCCATCACTGTGCCCCCCGCACCATCTTGAGGCAAACCTGAATGCTTTACATGTCACCTGCTGTCAGGTCATCTCCACCCTGGAGCTGCAGCAGGGCTCTTAACATGTCTGCCATTGCCACATGTAGTGGTTCAGCTGCCTCTGTTGAGGGGGCATCCAGAACCCTACGTTGGCTCTTTCACTCCATATCTAGTGTAACAAGATTTATCAATGACAGTTATTAAATGCTTTCATGGCCTCCAGTGTTACCTCAGTTTCTCTTCCCTCTGCGTCCAGTGTCTTCAATTGAGCCTTAGTACTCACTGAGTCCAGTTCAGTTTTTAAACCACAATTCAACTGATCTATCACCTGCTCCAGTGTGGAGCGCCCCACTGCCTCAATACTCGGAGTCATACAGTCAGATTCTGCATGAAAAGCATTGCCGGACTTCAAGAGTGTTTGCTCTCCTTTTGATAGTCCAGCCTCCTCCTCCTCCTTCTCGGAGGAATCCTCATCTTTCTCCTTCACCCCTCTTCTGTGAGTGCTTTTTCTTTTCAGCCTTATTGATCCGAGATCCCGGAAGGAACTAGATTAGCTCACAAATCAAGTCAACGGTGATGATCAGGGAAATGTCTCAACATTGTGAGGTAAGGGGAGAGAGCTCAGCCCCACTCAACTCACTACACTTGTATGCAGCTCGCCTCAGGGGGCCGTGGCCCGGGCATGGAACTCCGGATCAGATGGGGCGGGTTCAGGCTCTCAGATGATGCAGGAAAGGACTACCCATGGCCCAATGACCAACACCTCTCAGGTTCGCTCCACTGGCCTATGGGCAGAAAGCAGATACATCGACAACCACTTTGGCACATAGACCTATTTAAAATACAAGACACACACAAACAATCTTAGAAAATATGCAAGCAGGTAGGCATGCATGCACATGCAGGGCTGGTTAATGAATAAATGACTAAATAAATGCTTGTATGTTGGTGAAGGAATCGATACTTGGGTGGTTGGGAGGATGGATGGATGATTATGTATGCGTTGATCAGTGGACTGAATGGGCGATGTATACCTAGGTGTGGATAGATATCCCTTTAAACTATCCACACAACTTTCCAGCATCCATATATTCACTGATTCATTCATCTGGCTATGCACTAATGCATGCTGTACTCAGTCTTTCTTCTATTCGTGCAGTCACTATTACATCTTGTCGTCCAACCACTTAATCATTCGAGCATGTATCCACTCAACAGCATTCACAAATATACCAAAAGTACACAAAAGTTGACTATGTTTGCGCTTGCTTATGAAGAAATTGTAAATCTGGCAGGGGCAGGAAGAGTAGTAGAGGTGACTCAGTCTGTTACTGTGCTATACAGACAGTTGTCTTGCGTCAGTAGCTCAGATCACACAATTTAAGTTGGGAAGCCAGGATTTATTTTCTGGTTTCACTTTGTGCAAATGACCCACCAAATGGATATCTATCTGTCTTTGATTATGTTAATTGCAAAAACAACAGGTGATGGACAGAATGCAGAACAATGTCATACATTCACCCCAGTACAGAGATCTGGGCCTAAATCCATCGTTTTTTTGCTCACCATGCCATTCCAGTTTGTTTAAACCTAGCCATATGCAAATCAGTCTTGAACCTGTGCCCCATGGGAACAGTCCAGCCCGAACTGCCAAGCCAGGTCCTCCCTGGATTGGAAACAAGCATCCAAGGACCGGTTTCGGGCTTTCAGCCCTCATCAGCCTGGATAGCTTGATTCCAGTGTCATGGAGAGCACGGGACTCACGTCTGAGCATACCCGTCCCACTCCGGGTGACAAATGCAAAAACAACAGTTGATGGACAGAATGCAGAACAATGTCATACATTCACTCCAGTACAGAGATCTGGGCCTAAAGCCATCGTTTTTTTGCTCACCATGCCATTCCAGTTTGAACCTAGCCATATGCAAATCAGTCTTGACCCTGTGCCCCTGTTGTATTTCTATCTAGGACCCTAATTCGATATTCCTGATGTATGCCCTTATGTGGTTATAATAAATAATATCCTTATAAAGGCATAAGAATCATATCCATATTTAGTCGTAGCCCATGCAGTCCAAATTAAGCAAGGCTACTTCCCCAGACTCCTAGAGAGTACAACGCGTTCTTTAAACAAAACAAACCTCCAGCAACTTGGGAAATCCCCATGCTTCTGTTTTGATTTGTCCTAGAACTCCTGCGAACACTGAAAGAACGGCCAGTTCTTAGTGACATCTTTATTGACGTCTTATGTCCAACCTTACATCAAACCCGGCACCTTTCAGGTATAAATATACCAACGTTGCCTTAAGCAAACACACGGTGGTTTGGAGCAGAGCGGCTATCTACTTGCCCGAGAGCCCAGCTGATGCGAGAGCCCACGGACGCTGCCCCTCCCTTTTGACGCACTGAGAAAGACGCTGTCTTTTTCTCCAGCCGAGAAAATCCAGCTCCGGTGTTTCCAGCCGCCCTCGCGGGTTGCTGGGATATCGAGTCCTGAGAGAGAGATACCAGACCTCCTGCATTCTATTACCAAGGTACGGAGCTGACTAAACCCTTAAGAGAATTCTTGACTCAGATTCTTGGCAAAAACCAACTTAACTTAAAATGTTACTTACTTACTCCTTCCCACGTATTAGGCTTAGGTCAGGTACACCGGGGTAGGCGTATTTAGAAGCACCAGTTGAGTATGTTAGTCAATGTATTTATGTATGTATATATTTTATCTATTTTAAAGTATCATATGGCTAAGAAACCATATCGATGCTTTTACAGTATTATTTCATAAAACTCCTTTTACTCTACGCACTTTACTTCAAGTTAAGTATTGCAATTGTGGCAATTCATTTCTCTTGCATGAGAAAGAAGACTGCTCAATAAATAACACCTTTTACTGAACACGCCCGTCTCTCTATTCTCTGCACTCTGGTGAAACTAAGTATGCACGATTGACTGAGTAAAATAGCTGCCTATTGTTTTCACACAACTCTAGAGATACACTCTTATTCTGAGGGAGCAAAGTTGTCATGTTTATGGTTGTCAGAAGCTAATCCCTTCTTGTCTAAATCCGGAGAGTTAACTCTTTCCTGAACATTCGAGTAAGTTTCTAGTGACCTCTGAGCTAGCTGGCAAAACTAATTAAGTCTAATATAGTCAGTAGAGACCTAGTCGACCTCAGTCCTAGGTCTACACTGCTGTTTATATTATTCCAACGCGCAGAGCCTATTGGGAATATAGGAACTACACTACATGGCGCCCAACGTTTGGTAAGGCGATAATCTAACGCAAGACACTAGAGTAACTCAGTCGTGCTTTTTCACACAGAACCCTTTTTCCCGTAAATACTCCAAAAGACGTCTGGAGTGGGTAAAAGGTTAAAATCCGCCGTAACTTAGTAGGAAGAGATTCCTATGTATAGTTTTTGGTTTAGTCAACGTTGAAGGATATAGTGTTCCAAAATATTGTGCACCTAATCTTTGCTTCCCTTGAAACTTGATCTGCAACAAAAAACTTTCTGTCAGTAAAATGCCTGACGGAGACGAAGAAAGAGATGCTACAGTGTCTCCACAGTTGTTGGATAACACGAATATCCAACAGAATGACCCGCATGCTATTTACATTCCGGCAAATATAAGAAGAACTATAACTATTAAACTTATAGAAAATGGACTGACATCTCGAGGTGGTACAGTCATATTCGTGGAAGAGGCCCATGAATATCGTCAGACAGAGGTATTCTATTCATGGATACACTTTCCAGCAGCAAACGCTGTAACAAGCACCTAATCTTTGTTTCCTTGAATCTTGATCTGCAACAAAAATCTTCCTGTCAGTAAAATGTCAGACGGTGAAGAAGAAAGGGAGGCAGCTCAACTCTTAGCGGATGACACAAGTCTCCAGCAGACTGACCCGGATGCAATACTCATCCCGGTCAACATAAGAAAAACTATAACTCTTAAACTTATAGAAAATGGACTAACATCGAGAGGTGGTACAGTCATATTCGTAATTGAGGCACATGAATGTCGGCAGACAGAGGTATTCTATTCATGGATAAACTTTCCAGCAGCAAACGCTGTCACACACGACTTCCACTATTACAAAATAGAGGAACCTCCGGATGAATACACTCCTTTCGAGGAGGTTGAAATCCCATTAAATTACCAAGTGCACCTGCTCTGGTTTAAAGGCGCCCTAAAACATAAAAATCACATCACCAGGCTCGGTCCACTAGGTAGACCAGGAGCAACGTGGCCGGTTCTAGCCAGCTACACACCACATCCCGACATTGAAAAAATGTCAAGTGAAGAACTTATAGTTAAAATAAAAGAATTAACAAAGGTATATAGAGAATTTGTTCAATTGGCAATGGAGGACATAACATACCTCCAGAAATTGATAGAAACAGATATAGCAGAACAACGTTTTGAACTTGGCAGAATCATAGAAAAATCCTATGAAGAACTAGGTAGAGATAGTTTGGGTGGGAAACCAGTAAAACCCCAACTAACTGAAAATCCTGGAAAAACCTTTATTAAAATTAATCTAAACACTCCAAAAAAGAGTTGGGATGGTAATAAACAATCCATTCCCAAAGAAAAATGATTCCAGTCCAGAGGAAGGTCTCCTCAACGGAGAGAAAGATCTCCGGACCAAGGACACAAGTCTCTCCAGAGGGAGCCCTCTGAGAAAAGATACAACCTTAGAGATAGGGATAAATTGAGAAAACCTGATAGATATCAAGATATTGATACACGTCCCTCTCGATCTTTTCAGACTTCCTCACAGAAATCGGAAAGAAGAGGACGGTCAGAACACAAGGAAGGGCACGTCAAGTCCAAAGACAAAGAACCTGCTCATCAAAGTAAAAAATTACAATTTCTAAGAAAGAAGGTAGCCAGTATTAAAATAATTAAACCTGCCGAGGATACTGAGGACGCAACTGAAAAACGGAGAGTGGGCTCAGACAATGCTAGACAGCGCAGCAGAAGTGACCATAGCTCGCAAGATCCTAATGAATCTTCTGGAGACAGTGGACACGAATGAATACATTCAGGTGGAAACTGCAGATACCAGAGTTAGCAAACCTCATAAAATATATGAAATAACACTGCATATAGACGGGCACAAGACTAGGAAAGTAAGGGGTCTCTTTTGGGATAACCTTTCGAAAGGCTATGACATCCTTTTAGCTGAAAAAGACTGGCCACCAGAGTTTGTCAGGGAGTGCCCTCATGGCGAAGAAATGATTATGCCTGCCTTCTCAAATCATATTTCAATTCATAAAAAATCCATATATGCAAGAAATGGGCAGTGGCCCAAGCTCCTGCATTATATAAAAATCATGTAGGATGGGATGAGTATTCTCCTCCTCACAAAATCCAGTTAAAATGTCAACCCACTGCACAAAGGCAGTATCCTGTTAAGCAAGAAGCTAAAAAACAAGTCAGGGAGATTTTAGATCAACTTGAATATCAGGGGGTGATTGAAACATGCACCTCACAAATGAACAATCCTTTGTTTCCTGTCTCCAAGCCAGACGATTCATATCGTCTAATTTTGGACCACAGACACTTAAACTCCTGTTGCAAAACATTTGCAGAATAAAACTCACACAGTGCAGCACTAATGAATAACATCGTGCGCAAAAAATACAAAACGACATTAGACATCTCTAATGGATTCTTTTGTCAAAACATTGCACCTGAGAGCAGGTATTTGACCGCGTTCTCAATAATGGGGTCGCAAAAACACTTCTGTCGACTCCCACAGGGATTCAAGAATAGCCCAGGATTATTCTCAGCAAGAGTAACAGAGTTAACAAATATATGATGATGAAGCATTATCTTATGTCGATGACATCTATCTAACAGATGATGACCTGAAGACTCACTTGAAAGGAGTAAACACCATAATACTTGGGTTTGCAGCTGAGGGTTACAAATTCAACTTTAAAAAGTCACGAATTACCCATCTAACTGTCCTATTTTTAGGATGTGAATTATCAAGTGAAAGCAAAAGCCTGGCAGACAACTTCTTAGAGAAGTGTGCTGTACTCCAAGCACCTAAAACGCTGAAGAACTTACAATCAATACTAGGTTTCCTAAATTTCGGAAGAACATACATTCTAAATTATGCAGAGAGGGTTAAACCTCTCTATGAATTATTAAAACCTGATTTCAAACCAATCAATTGGACTCAGAAACACACAGAAATTTTAAGATCATTGCAAACAGACATGTTAGCTAAAACAAAATTGCAAACACGCGAAAACATACGCAAACTTGTAATCCGAGTCATCCCAGGAAGATGCGGATTCACGTACCTAACCTCAAATGAGGAAGAAACGGTACCAATAGCTTACAAATCACACTTGTACACACAAGCTGAAATGAAATTCAGTTCTACTGAAAAGATTATAATAGCAGTTCAAACTGCTGTAGCAAAAGAAAGAGCCCAAGCCCAAGGCAGAAGGATAACTGTTTCAACAGCAGAATCAGCCCTTGAGGCATTAACAAGCCCACACAATTTGACTGCTGTGGCATTAGATCCAAAATGGATACAATGGGAAAATTCTCTTGCTGCAGAAGACGTGAAATACTATTTTGACCCGAAAATGAAAAAACTAGAAAATCTAGAATACGAAGAAGAATATCCTCTGCCAATCGAAATTCTGCCTCTCGAACAATACACATGTGTAATCTACATGGACAGATTTGCACAACACTACGATGTAGAGGAAAAATCCTACAACGCAGTGTGCGCGATTGTTAAAGGTCGCTGGCGCTTTGGTAAATTCAGACCATTAATTACCAAAACTGAATCACTCAGAAACTGCTCAACTCAGCGAGCTGAAATAATATCTTTAAAGATGGCGCTTGAAAATGCCGATGATTGCGAATTCCCCACACTAATAGTGTGCGATTCGCATTACTGCGCCAAGTCTTACAATAATGACATGCAGACCTGGATTCAAAACGGTTACAAAGATGACACAGGTGCCACAATAAAGCATAAGAAGCTTTGGGAACAGGTAGTTCTTTTGCAGAAAGAACTACAAAAGACTCATGTGATACATACATTGAGTCATCAACGTGATGGCGTTCACGTTGCAGGGAATTCATTGGCTCACAGAGCCACAGCGGAAGCAGCTCAACCGGCTTCCGTAGCCACAAAAAAGCATTCAGAAAAATACATAGACGGAGAGACTATGCTGGCGGTAAAAGCGTCTTTAAAAGGCGACTATGCAGCATTACCTCTGAACTATCCACTCAGTAATACATACATAATTGATGCAAACTCCGTTCCTTTTGCTCAAATCCCTGGAGTGGGGGATAGAGTAATTCCAAACACGAACAGGAGAGTCTTCTTGATTGAAGCGGCACATATGGGATTAGGTTTAAGGCACCAAGAGATCAAGGAATCTCTAAAAGAATTACAATCAGAATACTGGTGGCCGGGGATGAGCCTGCAACATTACAAATTTGCAAAGGATTGTCCAAACTGCAACAGAGATCGCAGTCGTGAACCGGACCAGACTAGTGCCAGGATCCTGTTATTAGAAAGCATCAGGCTATCTATACGCAGAAATCCAGTAGGAGAAATGCGTCCCCATAATATTTAAGACTAGATTCACATAAAATGTAGACACCAGCGCTCGGCTGACGCCAGAACTGTTATAAAAGATTTGCGAGTCTTTATCGGCACATACGCAATTGGCATGCTACATTCTGACCAGGGTCCTGCGTTTAGCTCTAGGGCTTACAAGGAGGCCATGGCCAGCATGGGCATTGCATTGCGGTACTCTTGTCCCTTCCAACCTGAGGGAAATGCGGTAGTGGAAAGAAAAAACCGGGACATAAAGCAATCTATAACGGCGAGGGTATTAGGTTCGGGTGATGGGTGGGTCCAACATTTAACAAGTGTCCAATGTAGTCTTAATAATCTGCCAAGAAATTCTCTAAAAGGTCTCAGTCCGTACGAACTATTGTTCGGTACTAGAATGTGTATTCAGGACCTTGATAGTCACACTTCAGTGGTAGAAGAAAAATGCTTTGATATCAAAGACCGTTTGGCTGTTTTACAGGAATTAAATGAAACAAGAAGGAACCTGAGCAACATAAAGTTAAAACAACAGCCAACAGCCACTGAAGAAAAACCACCTGTCCCAGCAAGACCTATCTGGATTCCAAAGATTGGGGATCTAGTCAGAGAGAAGATCGCGGTATAGAAGGAATTTGGGCCTTCTTACAGAAAAGCAGTACCTGTCTTAGCTGTCAGCGGAACAAGATCTGTTGTACTACCGCCCCTTGCTGGTAAAAAGGAGAACCGAGTTGTATCCATCGACCTAGTAAAACCACAATCATGTGGCCAATGATAAGTAGTAGGCCCAGTGGACTCCCAAGAAATAGCAGAGTACCAAAATTTGCTACAATCCAAGAGGTTCAAACTGAGAGACTAGGGGGGGGGAGCCAAGATGGCGATCGGAACAGTCGCATAAACGCTTGGCTCCGAGGGCCCTTCCTCCCCGCACGTCTATCCTGAAGATAATCCTGAGCGAGGCTTGCTGATCTAAGTTGTTGAAGGGAAGCAATCACTTACCATCTGTTTCTGTGGCTCCACCGTGGCGAAGAGGTGTGGCGCCGCGGCCAGGGCGACTGACGCTGGAATCTGGGGACCACGGTTCGATCCCCGGCTCCGGCGGCAGGTTAGCCCAGCACCATGTGACTCTGGGCAATAGCTCGCTTAATCTTCCCGATGGCCCCCAGCGCCTAGAGACCCTTACGGGTGATTGTGCGCTTTACAAATGTGGACTTTACTTTACTTTACCGTGCAGTAGATCCGAAGAACTGTCCCCGTCTGCTTGCCGGCCTTCGCGGCGCTGAAGCCGGGGCCTCGAGTGCAGAGGTTGCCCGGCAGTGTTCGTAGTGTTGGCGGCCCTGGTCGGGATGAGAAGCCAGTCAGTGGGAGCTTGAGAGCCACGAGCCGGGAGAGTTGGTACCAACCCACTCCCAATAGTGGGTTGCCCCGTGAACCCGAGCTATCGCCGAGCCAGGGAGAGCCCGTGTCGCCCGGTTCCCCTTGGGTGCGACGCCCGGCCATGTTAATAGTCCCGTCCGGGAACCAGCGTTGGCTCCCGGCGAGCTGCGGGGAACACATCCGGACTTTTGTTGACTCTCCTTTCTGCACCAAGCGCCGACTGTCAAGATCCAGCCGTGGGACCTGCTGACTCTGGTGGTCGGACGGGGCTCGGAGGTGGAGGGGACGTGAAGGAGAACGAGATGGCTGAAATGGCGGACGGCGCCTCGGAGTGCACCCCTCCCAGGGATAGAGAAACCGCTGAACTTGAGACCCCCGGAGTTCGGCTACATGGGGAAACGCCTACGCGTCGCCACGTACTGGCTGCACTGATAACCCTGCGGACTGCTCTGCTCCGAAGTTCCCGGGACTTGGAAGGAAGGATTGCCGCCATTGCTGACCCGCTATTTTGTAGCGTAGTGGTTTGCCCCCGAGTCGGTGCCGATGCGTCTCCTTCTGCCGCAGTGTCATGTTCCCCGGATGAGTCTACAGTCTTGGAGGCACGAATAGATTTGGTTCCTGAGCTTATTGTCGTCACACCTGTTCCACAAGTGGTTGTCTCATCGGGGCCTTTTTCTGACCAGCAAGTGGAGAAGCTACATCGATCCATGGTACATGAGGCCCGGACTGTGTTGCGGTGCTTCCCACATCCTGTGCTTTCCTTTCCGTGCTTGGCGGACCTTTTTTTGGACTTGGAATTGTTGGTGGTCTGGGTATTGTTGCGTTCCGGCCTCCGCCGTGCATCGTCAGTTGTTTCTCGGTGGCTAGGACCATGTTGGGCGGCGGCGCTACCTGGTCTGCCTGGAACGATTGAACCTTTTGTATCGAATTGTCTCCCGACTGCAAGGCTGTTTAACATTGCTACTATTGACAGAAGTGGCCAGGGGTGACCTCGCTTGGAACTTGGAGGGACTTCTTGCTGGTTAATGGTGATTCAAGGGCACGTTTAGTGGGGCTGTAATTGATTGCGTTTTCTGTGCTTGCTGATATTTGTACTTTTCTATTGCTTCTGTTTATACGATTTTAGTACGATTCAGAAAAGGGGGTGGTGATGAACAGAGTGTCTGAATTAAGCAGACCACTCTTACCCAGTCCAAAGATCAGGGCTTGATCCATCACCGTTATTTAGCTCACTGCCCCATCCCAGCTCAGAACCTGGCTATATGCAAATTAGTCTGTCCCTGGCCCAGTGCATCATGGGAACAGGGCAGACCAAACTACCAAGCCAATTCTTCACCAGAAAGGAGACAAGCTACCGGGGACCGGTTTCTGGCATTTCAGCCTCTTCGGCCCGGCTTGCTTGAATCCTGATGGAGCAGTGAGCAAGGGACTCATGTCTGAGTATACCCTGCCACACCTATAGTGGCCAAAAACGATTCAGAAAAGGGGGTGGTGATGAACAGAGTGTCTGAATTAAGCAGACCACTCTTACCCAGTCCAAAGATCAGGGCTTGATCCATCACCGTTATTTAGCTCACTGCCCCATCCCAGCTCAGAACCTGGCTATATGCAAATTAGTCTGTCCCTGGCCCAGTGCATCATGGGAACAGGGCAGACCAAACTACCAAGCCAATTCTTCACCAGAAAGGAGACAAGCTACCGGGGACCGGTTTCTGGCATTTCAGCCTCTTCGGCCCGGCTTGCTTGAATCCTGATGGAGCAGTGAGCAAGGGACTCATGTCTGAGTATACCCTGCCACACCTATAGTGGCCAAAAACGATTCAGAAAAGGGGGTGGTGATGAACAGAGTGTCTGAATTAAGCAGACCACTCTTACCCAGTCCAAAGATCAGGGCTTGATCCATCACCGTTATTTAGCTCACTGCCCCATCCCAGCCCTGATCTCTTGACTGGGTGAGAGTATTCTGCTTAATTCAGAAACTCTGTCCATCACCACCCCTTGTTGTTAAATATTTTGTCCACCCTAAGCGTGGAAGGGTATAATCAGATGTGAGTCCCTTGCTCATTGCACCATCAGGATTCAAGCAAGCCGGGCCGACGACGGCTGTAATGCCAGAAACCGGTCCCCGGAAGCTTGTTTCCTTCCCAGTGTAAGAATTGGCTTGGTAGTTTGGTTTGCCCTGTTCCCATCATGCACTGGGACAGGAACAGACTAATTTGCATATAGCCAGGTTCTGAACTGGGATGGTGCAGTGAGCTAAAAAACGGTGTTGGATCTAGCCCTGATCTCTTGACTGGGTGAGAGTATTCTGCTTAATTCAGAAACTCTGTCCATCACCACCCCTTGTTGTTAAATATTTTGTCCACCCTAAGCGTGGAAGGGTATACTCAGATGTGAGTCCCTTGCTCATTGCACCATCAGGATTCAAGCAAGCCGGGCCGACGACGGCTGTAATGCCAGAAACCGGTCCCCGGAAGCTTGTTTCCTTCCCAGTGTAAGAATTGGCTTGGTAGTTTGGTTTGCCCTGTTCCCATCATGCACTGGGACAGGAACAGACTAATTTGCATATAGCCAGGTTCTGAACTTGGATGGTGCAGTGAGCTAAAAAAACGGTGTTGGATCTAGCCCTGATCTCTTGACTGGGTGAGAGTATTCTGCTTAATTCAGAAACTCTGTCCATCACCACCCCTTGTTGTTAAATATTTTGTCCACCCTAAGCGTGGAAGGGTATACTCAGATGTGAGTCCCTTGCTCATTGCACCATCAGGATTCAAGCAAGCCGGGCCGACGACGGCTGTAATGCCAGAAACCGGTCCCCGGAAGCTTGTTTCCTTCCCAGTGTAAGAATTGGCTTGGTAGTTTGGTTTGCCCTGTTCCCATCATGCACTGGGACAGGAACAGACTAATTTGTATATAGCCAGGTTCTGAACTGGGATGGTGCAGTGAGCTAAAAAAAGGTGTTGGATCTAGCCCTGATCTCTTGACTGGGTGAGAGTATTCTGCTTAATTCAGAAACTCTGTCCATCACCACCCCTTGTTGTTAAATATACGATTTTAGTAGGCGGGGTGGGAGGGACTGGGTAACCGAATCGCCGGCCCTTCTCCTCATATTTTTTCTTCTTTTTCTCTTTTCTTTTCTATATTTCGGGTCTCTTATTTAGGGCGACAGGCACGCTGCTGGGGGGGTAGGCCGTAGCCTTTTGCAGGGGTGCAGGGTGGGGGGTTGGGGGATGGGTTTGTTTTCTGCTTCCTTTTTTGTTTCTATGGCCCTTTGCCCTTTCCTTTTTCAATGTCGTTGTCTTCATGTCTCCCATAGTGCATTCCTTTTTAGGGGTGGGACTCGCATGCCATGCTTGGTACGTTATTATTGCATTTATCCTGACTTTTGTACTCCTCTCCTTTCCCATTCAATCTATGTTCATCATCGGAGTGATAATGTGTTTTTAACTGACTGTGTTGGGAGCGGAAATGAAAATGCGATGTCGATTCTTTGATTTAATTTTTGGTTATCTAAAAATGAACCGTTTCTGTTCCTTGTTATCACGAATTATCTTGATTCTCCGCTGTATCCTGGATGTGGCTTATCACCGGACTGATGTGCTACTTCTTGCTCAATTTCTGCTCGATTTAAATAGCGGCCGGCCACACTGGTTGTAGGCCCGTGATTGTAATTTCATGCTAACGGAAATAAAGGTTCTTAAAAAAAATAAAACTGAGAGACTAATCACATTTGATAAACCTGCAGTGAATAAAAAAGGACTATGCAACAAAGCCATGGAACTTGTGCCTCTTGAAACCCAAATTGCAACAGTTCGTCAAGAAACACCTGTCTACAATGATGTAGCATCGGACTATACTAATGTCTCCAAGAAAGATCCAACGACTAAAGAAAATCCGGAAACAATTCCAACAATTGACAGAACTGCATCTGGCTACTTCATCAATTTCGATGACTTTTCTGATGATCCAAGTGAACATGAAGAAACGCCAGCAACAAAAACTTTCAGAAACAAAGTAACTGAACTCTTTCATCAACTCAAAGAAACCTATCTGATTTCTCCATGGATTGATTTTTGGATTGTGTTAGGTGTACTTTTCCTCCTGCTTTGGCTCATCACGGTTCTTTGTTTGGGAAAATTCATTGAAGGAAAATACAGTACAATGGACACAGCAAGTCAGAACATCAACTTGGTCCTAAAACCTCACAAGTCATCTCACATCGAGAAAAGAGAACTATCGTCAGTGAATGTCACAGTCAATCCAATACCCGGTGGGGTAGCATGGGACAGAACTGAATTTGACATTTTTGGCCCGATTGAGATCTTGAAATATCTACATCAGTTCAAGGTTTCATTAAGTGACTTTGTAAAACCAAGTACTTTCTCTGATGATTGGGACTTTGAAAATATTAATAATATGATGTCAGATTTAGTAATGTCAGCAAAATTTACAGAACATGATTATTTACAGGGTTCATGAAATTATGAAGAACTTTTTTGCTATAATCACTTTTGTCATCACTATTTGCATAAATCTGCTCAACCAAGAAATGTTTTTAATTTTAACCAATGGGAACATTGTGCTACACCACCTAAAAGCAGCTCGAAAACATTCTATGAGAAATTCCCATACTTCTCATGGTTTAATACAAGTGATGCAGAAGCGTTTTATTTTAAAATGTTAAAAAAGACAGGAATGAAAACAATGTTGACAAATACTAAATTGATTTATTCTGAAACATTTTATGAAAAAATTACTACATTTGGTTTTGATTTCTGGAAAAACAACATTGAAACAAAAACCATCTGGGGTACAAAAGAATGGCAGGTGCAAGGTCTAGAAGCATTATTTAGAGCCTGCATGATCCCAGAACAATTAATGTTCCTGAATGACACAGTTCAGCAAACAACCTGTCTTGGCCTAGCCAAGATTAAAGACTTAAATAAACCGTCTATTCCAAAGCCCATACCTGATAGTAATAGCACTACTGATGTGGAGATAGACGTATCCCATATTTTACACCAAAACAGAACATATCCTGATTGGAAAGAATGGTTGATCTGGCCCACAGACACAAATAACTGTCAAGATAGATTCCTGAACAAAATACAGGGGTTAAAACTGAACAGGCCAGACCCTAGATACTCCCAGAGACAACATCCAGGGATAGTTACAACATACAGTGTAGGGAAACTATGCCTCGAATGGCTACAGAAATCCACACTGGCTGAAATTAAGCAACACTTGACTTTACTTAAAGACGGTGCTGACTTGCGTGATTTCATACTGGGACCACGCAAACAGCGTCAAAAATGTTTCATAGCGGACGGTATATACGCTGCGTACAACGAAGCTTGGAAAGTAATGCAAATTGAAACAGCAGAAAAAATACGAGAAATTGATCGTATTAATTTGGAAAAATCACTTTCTGTAGTGGACAATGGGTTAACAACTCTTTCCTCCAGAATATATTCACTGGACAGTATTGTATCATCTGCTATTGATATAATAGAGCAAGACTTACTAATGTTACAACATGGTCAGTCCCAATTACGTTCTATTGTACAGCTTGGCTGGACGTTGCAAAATCTGCGTTGGGGCTACGTGCCATGGCATTTAATCAACGTAACGTCATTATTTTCAATCTTTAACCTTACTGATAAACAAATCAGTTTGGCACAAAAAGGAGCAGACTATACGATTCTGAGCATTGAAAAACTTGAGAGATTACAATTGACAATGTCAGAAAGACCTGTCATTGAATGGATAATACACGGAATAATCACAATTCCGATAACAACTTTCCAGTTTAAATATTGCCAAGAGTATATACCAGCGGGCCAGTATGAAAGGTTGGGTAAAGGGTACATCAAGTCAACATGGAAACTACCTTATACACACAAATGTTATAATGAAAAGAAAAAGGAGATATTTCTTAGTGGTAACAATTGTAAAAAATCACTAAGCGGTACACTTCTGTGTCAAGGTATTAACTTGCATGGGGCCTGCGAAGGGTCTTCGAATAACCTTTCATGTCACCTGCACGGCACTCCTGCAAAACAGATAGAGCCATTTTTCAGACTACTTTCCAACGGCAGCTACGTTCTAATAAATGACCACAGCTGTTGTGGCATGGTGCCAGGAAAAGCCTATCTCGTCAGCGTTAGTTCCATGGTCACTTGCTGTATGCAAGTATTGTATCCAAACAGCACTCCAGACATGGAGGCGGCAATATGGCCTTATTTGAATATCTCTTCTATTCGAATTGATAGTTTAAGCAGAATGAAATCCATTCTTTTACAAACAACTGTGCCTTTGACCTCGTCTAAAGAAACGTATGATCTGCAAGTCGCAAGGACAACAGCAGAGATACATTCCTTATTATCAACAAATTGCCCTGTGCATTTCGTAGAAATGTTGAGCCAAATCCTAAACATGTCAGACACCAGTGGCATCGCACATGTATTTAAGACAATTTTTTCTGGACTGTTAACACCCTTTGAAATAGTTCTGAGCATCTTTCCCAATTTTGTCCATTCTGTCTTTGGCGGCCTACCTCTACTATTGGGACTCGTAGCAGGAATTTTATTTTTTATTCTTTTGCTCCGATATGGCAAGCCAAGCCGCAGACAAGACTCCAGCGACGATGTAAGAAACAATCCTAGCAATACGCTACCGGGACCGAATAACTAAAGTCCTTGGATTAGCCCGGCTAAGAGATCTGAATATGACCTGGTTTCTTTCATTCAGACCAATCTGGCAAGATTGCATCTTACCTGTGCTTCGATGTATGCTATGCGGAGAAGAATGCGTGTTGGACGTCTGTCTTACACTACCATCAGCAGTACCAATGGATACAGATACCTTGCCAGGTCCGGTAACGACTCATGCATCATGTTGTCTCCAGCGGCTACCTATTCTGATGACGGCATTCGTTGAGACTTCACCACTACGAGTATGTGGCCGTGGAGTACGAGATGAGAGCAGCATCACACAGGTACAACCTTCAGTGAGCATTGCTGATCCTGACATCGATGATAGCAATCATTCTCACAACTGCACTGTTACAGCATTTTCGAACTTGGTCGAACTTTCACCTGAGGCTGTAGACTAATTTTTTGCAAGTCTGTCTGAAATGATGTTCTCCCCTGAACAGAAAGAATAACTTTTAAAGAAACGAGCACACAGCGTTCCCTGAACTCTGAATTCGGCCTTCAGCTTTGATAAACAAAAGCTACTGAAAACATTTGGAACTATTTTTCCCTGAAAGTGAAATTATTTTTTATCAACTTCCAAAATATTTACATTTTTATGGCACAGAGTACTCTGCTTAAAGTAGAACTATTCTTAGAGAACAGAGCTTCTAATTTAGGAACTCTAGAGACAATATTTTACCTCAGCCTCTAGCACATGTACAGCATTTGTATTATTATGTGATGGAATGGTCTCGACCTTCTCTTCTGTATTAAGAGCCATTTCATATGTAATTTTCGCAATTCATTCAGCTGATATATATATGCATTTTTAACTGAATGATACCACTGCTTAAAAAGCATACAGTACCAATACTCATTTTCGTGTATTTACCATATACCATTTCAAATGCGAATTATGTATTTTGGGGTGGGTTGGAAAACACATGCACCATTATATGTTACTATTGCTTAGTTTTAGTAATGAGGGACATTAGATCGTGGAGTGGGTGTTGTATTTCTATCTAGGACCCTAATTCGATATTCCTGATTTATGCCCTTATGTGGTTATAATAAATAATATCCTTATAAAGGCATAAGAATCATATCCATATTTAGTCGTAGCCCATGCAGTCCAAATTAAGCAAGGCTACTTCCCCAGACTCCTAGAGAGTACAACGCGTTCTTTAAACAAAACAAACCTCCAGCAAACTGGGAAATCCCCATGCTTCTGTTTTGATTTGTCCTAGAACTCCTGCGAACACTGAAAGAACGGCCAGTTCTTAGTGACATCTTTATTGACGTCTTATGTCCAACCTTACGTCAAACCCGGCACCTTTCAGGTATAAATATACCAACGTTGCCTTAAGCAAACACACGGTGGTTTGGAGCAGAGCGGCTATCTACTTGCCCGAGAGCCCAGCTGATGCGAGACCCCCCGGACGCCGCCCCTCCCTTTTGACGCACTGAGAAAGACCCTGTCTTTTTCTCCAGCCGAGAAAATCCAGCTCCGGTGTTTCCAGCCACCCTCGCGGGTTGCTGGGATATCGAGTCCTGAGAGAGAGATACCAGACCTCCTGCATTCTATTACCAAGGTACGGAGCTGACTAAACCCTTAAGAGAATTCTTGACTCAGATTCTTGGCAAAAACCAACTTAACTTAAAATGCTACTTACTTACTCCTTCCCACGTATTAGGCTTAGGTCAGGTACACCGGGGTAGGCGTATTTAGAAGCACCAGTTGAGTACGTTAGTCAATGTATTTATGTATGTATATATTTTATCCATTTTAAAGTATCATATGGCTAAGAAACCATATCAATGCTTTTACAGTATTATTTCATAAAACTCCTTTTACTCTACGCACTTTACTTCAAGTTAAGTATTGCAATTGTGGCAATTCATTTCTCTTGCATGAGAAAGAAGACTGCTCAATAAATAACACCTTTTATTGAACACGCCTGTCTATCTATTCTCTGCACTCTGGTGAAACTAAGTATGCACGATTGACTGAGTAAAATAGCTGTCTATTGTTTTCACACGACTCTAGAGATACACTCTTATTCTGAGGGAGCAAAGTTGTCATGTTTATGGTTGTCAGAAGCTAATCCCTTCTTGTCTAAATCCGGAGAGTTAACTCTTTCCTGAACATTCGAGAAAGTTTTTAGTGACCTCTGAGCTAGCTGGCAAAACTAATTAAGTCTAATATAGTCAGTAGAGACCTAGTCGACCTCAGTCCTACGTCTACACTGCTATTTATATTATTCCAATGCGCAGAGCCTATTGGGAATATAGGAACTACACTACACCCCATGGGAACAGTCCAGCCCGTACTGCCAAGCCAGGTCTTCCGTGGACTGGAAACAAGCATCCAAGGACCGGTTTCGGGCTTTCAGCCCTCATCAGACTGGATAGCTTGATTCCAGTGGCATGGAGAGCACGGGACTCACGTCTGAGCATACCCGTCCTACCTGGGGTGACAAATGCAAAAACAACAGGTGATGGACAGAATGCAGAACAATGTCATACATTCACCCCAGTACAGAGATCTGGGCCTAAATCCATCGTTTTTTTGCTCACCATGCCATTCCAGTTTGAACCTAGCCATATGCAAATCAGTCTTGACCCTGTGCCCCATGGGAACAGTCCAGCCCGAACTGCCAAGGCGGGTCCTCCCTGGACTGGAAACAAGCATCCAAGCACCGGTTTCGGGCTTTCAGCCCTCATCAGCCTGGATAGCTTGATTCCAGTGGCATGGAGAGCACGGGACTCACGTCTGAGCATACCCGTCCCACTCGGGGTGACAAATGCAAAAACAACAGGTGATGGACAGAATGCAGTACAATGTCATACATTCACCCCAGTACAGAGATCTGGGCCTAAATCCATAGTTTTTTTTTGCTAACCATGCCATTCCAGTTTGAACCTAGCCATATGCAAATCAGTCTTGACCCTGTGCCCCGTGGGAACAGTCCAGCCCGAACTGCCAAGCCAGGTCGTCCCTGGACTGGAAACAAGCATCCAAGGACCGGTTTCGGGCTTTCAGCCCTCATTAGCGTGGATAGCTTGATTCCAGTGGCATGGAGAGCACGGGACTCACGTCTGAGCATACCCGTCCCACTCGGGGTGACATATGCAAAAACAACAGGTGATGGACAGAATGCAGAACAATGTCATACATTCACCCCAGTACAGAGATCTGGGCCTAAATCCATCGTTTTTTTGCTCACCATGCCATTCCAATTTGAACCTAGCCATATGCAAATCAGTCTTGACCCTGTGCCCCATGGGAACAGTCTAGCCAGAACTGCCAAGCCAGGTCCTCCATGGACTGGAAACAAGCATCCAAGGACCGGTTTTGGGCTTTCAGCCCTCATTAGCGTGGATAGCTTGAATCCAGTGGCATGGAGAGCTCGGGACTCACGTCTGAGCATACCCGTCCCACTCGGAGTGACAAATGCAAAAACAACAGGTGATGGACAGAATGCAGAACAATGTCATACATTCACCCCAGTACAGAGACCTGGGCCTAAATCCATCGTTTTTTTGCTAACCATGTCATTCCAGTTTGAACTTAGCCATATGCAAATCAGTCTTGACCCTGTGCCCCATGGGAACAGTCCAGCCCGAACTGCCAAGCCAGGTCGTCCCTGGACTGGAAACAAGCATCCAAGGACCGGTTTCGGGCTTTCAGCCCTCATTAGCGTGGATAGCTTGAATCCAGTGGCATGGAGAGCTCGGGACTCACGTCTGAGCATACCCGTCCCACTCGGGGTGACAAATGCAAAAACAACAGGTGATGGACAGAATGCAGAACAATGTCATACATTCACCCCAGTACAGAGATCTGGGCCTAAATCCATCGTTTTTTTGCTCACCATGCCATTCCAGTTTGAACCTAGCCATATGCAAATCAGTCTTGACCCTGTGCCCCATGGGAACAGTCCAGCCCGAACTGCCAAGTCAGGTACTCCCTGGACTGGAAACAAGCATCCAAGGACCGGTTTCAGGCTTTCAGCCCTCATCAGCCTGGATAGCTTGATTCCCGTGGCATGGAGAGCAAGGGACTCACGTTTGAGCACACCCGTCCCACTCGGGGTGACAAATGCAAAAACAACATGGGATGGACAGAATGCAGAACAATGTCATACATTCACCCCAGTACAGACATCTGGGCCTAAATCCATCGTTTTTTTGCTCACCATGCCATTCCAGCTTGAACCTAGCCATATGCAAATCAGTCCTGACCCTGTGCCCCATGGGAACAGTCCAGCCCGAAACTGCCAAGCCAGGTCATCCCTGGACTGGAAACAAGCACCCAAGGACCCGTTTCGGGCTTTCAGCCCTCATCAGCCTGGATAGCTTGATTCCAGTGGCATGGAGAGCACGGGACTCACGTCTGAGCATACCCGTCCCACTAGGGGTGACAAATGCAAAAACAACAGGTGATGGACGGAATGCAGAACAATGTCATACATTCACCCCAGTACAGAGATCTGGGCCTAAATCCATCGTTTTATTGCTCACCATGCCATTCCAGTTTGAACCTAGCCATATGCATATCAGTCTTTACCCTGTGCCCCATGGGAACAGTCCAGCTCGAACTGCCAAGCCAGGTCCTCCTTGGACTGGAAACAAGCACCCAAGGACCGGTTTTGGGCTTTCAGCCCTCATCAGCCTGGATAGCTTGATTCCAGTGGCATGGAGAGCACGGGACTCACGTCTGAGCATACCCGTCCCACTAGGGGTGACAAATTCAAAAACAACAGGTGATGGACGGAATGCAGAACAATGTCATACATTCACCCCAGTACAGAGATCTGGGCCTAAATCCATCGTTTTTTTGCTCACCATGCCATTCCAGTTTGAACCTAGCCATATGCAAATCAGTCTTGACCCTGTGCCCTATGGGATCAGTCCAGCCCAACTGCAAAGCCAGGTCCTTCCTGGACTGGAAACAAGCATCCAAGGACCGGTTTCGGGCTTTCAGCCCTCAACAGCCTGGATAGCTTGGTTCCAGTGGCATGGAGAGCACGGGACTCACATCTGAGCATACCCATCCCACTCGGGGTGACAAATGTAAAAACAACAGGTGATGGACAGAATGCAGAACAATGTCATACATTCACCCCAGTACAGAGATCTGGGCCTAAATCCATCGTTGTTTTGCTCACCATGCCATTCCAGTTTGAACCTAGCCATATGTAAATCAGTCTTGACCCTGTGCCCCATGGGAACAGTCCAGCCCGAACTGCCAAGCCAGGTCCTCCCTGGACTGGAAACAAGCATCCAAGGACCGGTTTCGGGCTTTCAGCCCTCATCAGCCTGGAAAGCTTGATTCCAGTGGCATGGAGAGCAAGGGACTCACGTTTGAGCACACCTGTCCCACTCGGGGTGACAAATGCAAAAACAACATGGGATGGACAGAATGCAGAACAATGTCATACATTCACCCCAGTACAGACATCTGGGCCTAAATCCATCGTTTTTTTGCTCACCATGACATTCCAGCTTGAACCTAGCCATATGCAAATCAGTCCTGACCCTGTGCCCCATGGGAACAGTCCAGCCCGAAACTGCCAAGCCAGGTCATCCCTGGACTGGAAACAAGCATCCAAGGACCGGTTTCGGCCTTTCAGCCCTCACCATCCTGGATAGCTTGATTCCAGTGGCATGGAGAGCACAGGACTCACGTCTGGGCATACCCGTCCCACTCGGGGTGACAAATGCAAAAACAACAGGCGATGGACAGAATGCAGAACAATGTCATACATTCACCCCAGTACTGAGATCTGGGCCGAAATCCATCGTTTTTTTGCTAACCATGCCATTCCAGTTTGAACCTAGCCATATGCAAATCAGTCTTGACCCTGTGCCCTATGGGATCAGTCCAGCCCAACTGCAAAGCCAGGTCCTTCCTGGACTGGAAACAAGCATCCAAGGACCGGTTTCGGGCTTTCAGCCCTCAACAGCCTGGATAGCTTGGTTCCAGTGGCATGGAGAGCACGGGACTCACATCTGAGCATACCCATCCCACTCGGGGTGACAAATGTAAAAACAACAGGTGATGGACAGAATGCAGAACAATGTCATACATTCACCCCAGTACAGAGATCTGGGCCTAAATCCATCGTTGTTTTGCTCACCATGCCATTCCAGTTTGAACCTAGCCATATGTAAATCAGTCTTGACCCTGTGCCCCATGGGAACAGTCCAGCCCGAACTGCCAAGCCAGGTCCTCCCTGGACTGGAAACAAGCATCCAAGGACCGGTTTCGGGCTTTCAGCCCTCATCAGCCTGGATAGCTTGATTCCAGTGGCATGGAGAGCAAGGGACTCACGTTTGAGCACACCTGTCCCACTCGGGGTGACAAATGCAAAAACAACATGGGATGGACAGAATGCAGAACAATGTCATACATTCACCCCAGTACAGACATCTGGGCCTAAATCCATCGTTTTTTTGCTCACCATGACATTCCAGCTTGAACCTAGCCATATGCAAATCAGTCCAGACCCTGTGCCCCATGGGAACAGTCCAGCCCGAAACTGCCAAGCCAGGTCATCCCTGGACTGGAAACAAGCATCCAAGGACCGGTTTCGGCCTTTCAGCCCTCACCATCCTGGATAGCTTGATTCCAGTGGCATGGAGAGCACAGGACTCACGTCTGGGCATACCCGTCCCACTCGGGGTGACAAATGCAAAAACAACAGGCGATGGACAGAATGCAGAACAATGTCATACATTCACCCCAGTACTGAGATCTGGGCCGAAATCCATCGTTTTTTTGCTAACCATGCCATTCCAGTTTGAACCTAGCCATATGCAAATCAGTTTTGACCCTGTGCCCCATGGGAACAGTCCAGCCCGAACTGCCAAGCCAGGTCCTCCCTGGACTGGTAACAAGCACCCAAGGACCTGTTTCGGGCTTTCAGCCCTCATCAGCCTGGATAGCTTGATTCCAGTGGCATGAAGAGCACGGGACTCACATCTGAGCATACCCGTCCCACTCGGGGTGACAAATGCAAAAACAACAGGTGATGGACAGAATGCAGAACAATGTCATACATTCACCCCAGTACAGAGATCTGGGCCTAAATCCATCATTTTTTTGCTCACCATGCCATTCCAGTTTGAACCTAGCCATATGCATATCAGTCTTTACCCTGTGCCCCATGGGAACAGTCCAGCCCGAACTGCCAAGCCAGGTCCTCCTTGGACTGGAAACAAGCACCCAAGGACCGGTTTTGGGCTTTCAGCCCTCATCAGCCTGGATAGCTTGATTCCAGTGGCATGGAGAGCACGGGACTCACGTCTGAGCATACCCGTCCCACTAGGGGTGACAAATGCAAAAACAACAGGTGAAACACAGAATGCAAAACAATGTCATACATTCACCCCAGTACAGAGATCTGGGCCTAAATCCATAGTTTTTTTGCTCACCATGCCATTCCAATTTGAACCTAGCCATATGCAAATCAGTCTTGACCCTGTGCCCCATGGGAACAGTCCAGCCAGAACTGCCAAGCCAGGTCCTCCATGGACTGGAAACAAGCATCCAAGGACCGGTTTTGGGCTTTCAGCCCTCATCAGCCTGGATAGCTCGATTCCAGTGGCATGGAGAGCAAGGGACTCACGTTTGAGCACACCCGTCCCACTCGGGGTGACAAATGCAAAAACAACATGGGATGGACAGAATGCAGAACAATGTTATACATTCACCCCAGTACAGACATCTGGGCCTAAATCCATCGTTTTTTTGCTCACCATGCCATTCCAGCTTGAACCTAGCCATATGCAAATCAGTCCTGACCCTGTGCCCCATGGAAACAGTCCAGCCCGAAACTGCCAAGCCAGGTCATCCCTGGACTGGAAACAAGCATCCAAGGAACGGTTTCGGCCTTTCAGCCCTCACCATCCTGGATAGCTTGATTCCAGTGGCATGGAGAGCACAGGACTCACGTCTGAGCATACCCGTCCCACTCGGGGTGACAAATGCAAAAACAACAGGTGATGGACGGAATGCAGAACTATGTCATACATTCACCCCAGTACAGAGATCTGGGCCTAAATCCATAGTTTTTTTTGCTAACCATGCCATTCCAGTTTGAACCTAGCCATATGCAAATCAGTCTTGACCCTGTGCCCCATGGGAACAGTCCAGCCAGAACTGCCAAGCCAGGTCGTCCCTGGACTGGAAACAAGCATCCAAGGACCGGTTTCGGGCTTTCAGCCCTCATTAGCGTGGATAGCTTCAATCCAGTGGCATGGAGAGCTCGGGACTCACGTCTGAGCATATCCGTCCCACTCGGGGTGACAAATGCAAAAACAACAGGTGATGGACAGAATGCAGAACAATGTCATACATTCACCCCAGTACAGAGATCTGGGCCTAAATCCATCGTTTTTTTGCTCACCATGCCATTCCAGTTTGAACCTAGCCATATGCATATCAGTCTTTACCCTGTGCCCCATGGGAACAGTCCAGCCCGAACTGCCAAGCCAGGTCCTCCTGATACTGGAAACAAGCACCCAAGGACCGGCTTTGGGCTTTCAGCCCTCATCAGCCTGGATGGCTTGATTCCAGTGGCATGGAGAGCACGGGACTCACGTCTGAGCATACCCGTCCCACTAGGGGTGACAAATGCAAAAACAACAGGTGATGGACAGAATGCAGAACAATGTCATACATTCACCCCAGTACAGAGACCTGGGCCTAAATCCATCGTTTTTTTGCTAACCATGTCATTCCAGTTTGAACCTAGCCATATGCAAATCAGTCTTGACCCTGTGCCCCATGGGAACAGTCCAGCCCGAACTGCCAAGCCAGGTCGTCCCTGGACTGGAAACAAGCATCCAAGGACCGGTTTTGGGCTTTCAGCCCTCATTAGCGTGGATAGCTTGAATCCAGTGGCATGGAGAGCTCAGGACTCACGTCTGAGCATACCCGTCCCACTCGGAGTGACAAATGCAAAAACAACAGGTGATGGACAGAATGCAGAACAATGTCATACATTCACCCCAGTACAGAGACCTGGGCCTAAATCCATCGTTTTTTTGCTAACCATGTCATTCCAGTTTGAACTTAGCCATATGCAAATCAGTCTTGACCCTGTGCCCCATGGGAACAGTCCAGCCCGAACTGCCAAGCCAGGTCCTCCCTGGACTGGAAACAAGCATCCAAGGACCGGTTTCGGCCTTTCAGCCCTCACCATCCTGGATAGCTTGATTCCAGTGGCATGGAGAGCAAGGGACTCACGTTTGAGCACACCTGTCCCACTCGGGGTGACAAATGCAAAAACAACATGGGATGGACAGAATGCAGAACAATGTCATACATTCACCCCAGTACAGACATCTGGGCCTAAATCCATCGTTTTTTTGCTCACCATGACATTCCAGCTTGAACCTAGCCATATGCAAATCAGTCCTGACCCTGTGCCCCATGGGAACAGTCCAGCCCGAAACTGCCAAGCCAGGTCATCCCTGGACTGGAAACAAGCATCCAAGGACCGGTTTCGGCTTTTCAGCCCTCACCATCCTGGATAGCTTGATTCCAGTGGCATGGAGAGCACAGGACTCACGTCTGGGCATACCCGTCCCACTCGGGGTGACAAATGCAAAAACAACAGGCGATGGACAGAATGCAGAACAATGTCATACATTCACCCCAGTACTGAGATCTGGGCCGAAATCCATCGTTTTTTTGCTAACCATGCCATTCCAGTTTGAACCTAGCCATATGCAAATCAGTCTTGACCCTGTGCCCTATGGGATCAGTCCAGCCCAACTGCAAAGCCAGGTCCTTCCTGGACTGGAAACAAGCATCCAAGGACCGGTTTCGGGCTTTCAGCCCTCAACAGCCTGGATAGCTTGGTTCCAGTGGCATGGAGAGCACGGGACTCACATCTGAGCATACCCATCCCACTCGGGGTGACAAATGTAAAAACAACAGGTGATGGACAGAATGCAGAACAATGTCATACATTCACCCCAGTACAGAGATCTGGGCCTAAATCCATCGTTGTTTTGCTCACCATGCCATTCCAGTTTGAACCTAGCCATATGTAAATCAGTCTTGACCCTGTGCCCCATGGGAACAGTCCAGCCCGAACTGCCAAGCCAGGTCCTCCCTGGACTGGAAACAAGCATCCAAGGACCGGTTTCGGGCTTTCAGCCCTCATCAGCCTGGATAGCTTGATTCCAGTGGCATGGAGAGCAAGGGACTCACGTTTGAGCACACCTGTCCCACTCGGGGTGACAAATGCAAAAACAACATGGGATGGACAGAATGCAGAACAATGTCATACATTCACCCCAGTACAGACATCTGGGCCTAAATCCATCGTTTTTTTGCTCACCATGACATTCCAGCTTGAACCTAGCCATATGCAAATCAGTCCAGACCCTGTGCCCCATGGGAACAGTCCAGCCCGAAACTGCCAAGCCAGGTCATCCCTGGACTGGAAACAAGCATCCAAGGACCGGTTTCGGCCTTTCAGCCCTCACCATCCTGGATAGCTTGATTCCAGTGGCATGGAGAGCACAGGACTCACGTCTGGGCATACCCGTCCCACTCGGGGTGACAAATGCAAAAACAACAGGCGATGGACAGAATGCAGAACAATGTCATACATTCACCCCAGTACTGAGATCTGGGCCGAAATCCATCGTTTTTTTGCTAACCATGCCATTCCAGTTTGAACCTAGCCATATGCAAATCAGTTTTGACCCTGTGCCCCATGGGAACAGTCCAGCCCGAACTGCCAAGCCAGGTCCTCCCTGGACTGGTAACAAGCACCCAAGGACCTGTTTCGGGCTTTCAGCCCTCATCAGCCTGGATAGCTTGATTCCAGTGGCATGAAGAGCACGGGACTCACATCTGAGCATACCCGTCCCACTCGGGGTGACAAATGCAAAAACAACAGGTGATGGACAGAATGCAGAACAATGTCATACATTCACCCCAGTACAGAGATCTGGGCCTAAATCCATCATTTTTTTGCTCACCATGCCATTCCAGTTTGAACCTAGCCATATGCATATCAGTCTTTACCCTGTGCCCCATGGGAACAGTCCAGCCCGAACTGCCAAGCCAGGTCCTCCTTGGACTGGAAACAAGCACCCAAGGACCGGTTTTGGGCTTTCAGCCCTCATCAGCCTGGATAGCTTGATTCCAGTGGCATGGAGAGCACGGGACTCACGTCTGAGCATACCCGTCCCACTAGGGGTGACAAATGCAAAAACAACAGGTGAAACACAGAATGCAAAACAATGTCATACATTCACCCCAGTACAGAGATCTGGGCCTAAATCCATAGTTTTTTTGCTCACCATGCCATTCCAATTTGAACCTAGCCATATGCAAATCAGTCTTGACCCTGTGCCCCATGGGAACAGTCCAGCCAGAACTGCCAAGCCAGGTCCTCCATGGACTGGAAACAAGCATCCAAGGACCGGTTTTGGGCTTTCAGCCCTCATCAGCCTGGATAGCTCGATTCCAGTGGCATGGAGAGCAAGGGACTCACGTTTGAGCACACCCGTCCCACTCGGGGTGACAAATGCAAAAACAACATGGGATGGACAGAATGCAGAACAATGTTATACATTCACCCCAGTACAGACATCTGGGCCTAAATCCATCGTTTTTTTGCTCACCATGCCATTCCAGCTTGAACCTAGCCATATGCAAATCAGTCCTGACCCTGTGCCCCATGGAAACAGTCCAGCCCGAAACTGCCAAGCCAGGTCATCCCTGGACTGGAAACAAGCATCCAAGGAACGGTTTCGGCCTTTCAGCCCTCACCATCCTGGATAGCTTGATTCCAGTGGCATGGAGAGCACAGGACTCACGTCTGAGCATACCCGTCCCACTCGGGGTGACAAATGCAAAAACAACAGGTGATGGACGGAATGCAGAACTATGTCATACATTCACCCCAGTACAGAGATCTGGGCCTAAATCCATAGTTTTTTTTGCTAACCATGCCATTCCAGTTTGAACCTAGCCATATGCAAATCAGTCTTGACCCTGTGCCCCATGGGAACAGTCCAGCCAGAACTGCCAAGCCAGGTCGTCCCTGGACTGGAAACAAGCATCCAAGGACCGGTTTCGGGCTTTCAGCCCTCATTAGCGTGGATAGCTTCAATCCAGTGGCATGGAGAGCTCGGGACTCACGTCTGAGCATATCCGTCCCACTCGGGGTGACAAATGCAAAAACAACAGGTGATGGACAGAATGCAGAACAATGTCATACATTCACCCCAGTACAGAGATCTGGGCCTAAATCCATCGTTTTTTTGCTCACCATGCCATTCCAGTTTGAACCTAGCCATATGCATATCAGTCTTTACCCTGTGCCCCATGGGAACAGTCCAGCCCGAACTGCCAAGCCAGGTCCTCCTGATACTGGAAACAAGCACCCAAGGACCGGCTTTGGGCTTTCAGCCCTCATCAGCCTGGATGGCTTGATTCCAGTGGCATGGAGAGCACGGGACTCACGTCTGAGCATACCCGTCCCACTAGGGGTGACAAATGCAAAAACAACAGGTGATGGACAGAATGCAGAACAATGTCATACATTCACCCCAGTACAGAGACCTGGGCCTAAATCCATCGTTTTTTTGCTAACCATGTCATTCCAGTTTGAACCTAGCCATATGCAAATCAGTCTTGACCCTGTGCCCCATGGGAACAGTCCAGCCCGAACTGCCAAGCCAGGTCGTCCCTGGACTGGAAACAAGCATCCAAGGACCGGTTTTGGGCTTTCAGCCCTCATTAGCGTGGATAGCTTGAATCCAGTGGCATGGAGAGCTCAGGACTCACGTCTGAGTATACCCGTCCCACTCGGAGTGACAAATGCAAAAACAACAGGTGATGGACAGAATGCAGAACAATGTCATACATTCACCCCAGTACAGAGACCTGGGCCTAAATCCATCGTTTTTTTGCTAACCATGTCATTCCAGTTTGAACTTAGCCATATGCAAATCAGTCTTGACCCTGTGCCCCATGGGAACAGTCCAGCCCGAACTGCCAAGCCAGGTACTCCCTGGACTGGAAACAAGCATCCAAGGACCGGTTTCAGGCTTTCAGCCCTCACCAGCCTGGATAGCTTGATTCCCGTGGCATGGAGAGCAAGGGACTCACGTTTGAGCACACCCGTCCCACTCGAGGTGACAAATGCAAAAACAACATGGGATGGACAGAATGCAGAACAATGTCATACATTCACCCCAGTACAGACATCTGGGCCTAAATCCATCGTTTTTTTGCTCACCATGCCATTCCAGCTTGAACCTAGCCATATGCAAATCAGTCTTGACCCTGTGCCCCATGGGATCAGTCCAGCCCAACTGCAAAGCCAGGTCCTTCCTGGACTGGAAACAAGCATCCAAGCACCGGTTTTGGGCTTTCAGCCCTCATCAGCCTGGATAGCTTGATTCCAGTGGCATGGAGAGCACGGGACTCACGTCTGAGCATACCCGTCCCACTAGGGGTGACAAATGCAACAAGCATTGAAAATGCAATAGGTCTCGCAATAGAAGAGTTTAACTTTTTTCGTTTTGCAAATGGATGAGTGGCGTTGCGTGGATGAGTGGCGTTGCGTGGATGAGTGGCGTTGCGTGGATGAGTGGCGTGTGAGAGTGGCGTTGCGTGTGAGAGTGGCGTTGCGTGTGAGAGTGGCGTTGCGTGTGAGAGTGGCGTTGCGTGTGTGAGTGACGTTGCGTGGGTGAGTGGGGTTGGAATGCAATAGGTTTCGCATTAGAAAAGTTGTAGTTATTGGTCTTGTAAATGACAATTTATTTATTTTTTCGTTGTTAAAATTGCTAAATTGATGGCTTTGTCATTTACAATGCCAATAGTTATAACTTTTGCGAATGTGACACCTATAGCATTTGGAATGCAACATGTTTTGTATTTATGTGACTTATATGGCAGCTCTGGTCGTTAAAAATTGCTAAATTGATGGCTTTGTCATTTACAATGCCAATAGTTATAACTTTTGCGAATGTGACACCTATAGCATTTGGAATGCAACATGTTTTGTATTTATGTGACTTATATGGCAGCTCTGGTCGTTATGCTACATCTCTAGATAGTTTTATCTTTCGCAAATGTGACACCTATTGTAACACAATATGTGTTGTGAGTGAGGGTGAGGGGTTGAGGGTGAGTGAGGGTGAGGGGTTGAGGGTGAGTGAGGGTGAGGGGTTGAGGGTGAGTGAGGGTGAGGGTGAGTGAGGGTGAGGGTGGGTGAGGGTGGGTGAGGGTGAGTGAGGGTGAGTGAGGGTGAGGGGTTGAGGGTGAGTGAGGGTGAGGGGTTGAGGGTGAGGGGTTGAGGGTGAGTGAGGGTGAGTGAGGGTGAGTGAGGGTGAGGGTGAGTGTGGGTGAGGGTTTGAGGGTGAGTGAGGGTGAGTGAGGGTGAGTGAGGGTGAGTGTTATTAATTGTACATATGGGAACTATTTGGGGGAAAGTGCAGACGCCAACCTGCAGCAACCCAGCTCGGGTCACAAAGAAATATGCCAGGCTAAGAGAACATATTACAGTAAGCAAGCGGATACTTGCGCCCAATATGGAATGGCAGCTGTCAGTGAACGTGTAGTGTTGTTAGTGCCCATTATTAGTGTGTTATCACTGCGGTAGACACAGCTGTGCGGTTACAGTAGCACGCCACTCCTAGTTAGTGCTGTGATGGTACTGTTCACTGTTTATGTATTAATGGCAGCTGTTAGAGTGTTGGCAGTGTCCACTGTTGACCCCTGAGATAGAACGTAGAGCAGATAGGTAGGAGGCAGCAGGGCCAAGTGAGGTAGGTAAAAGTAGCTGCTGGCAGCATTACTTCCCTGGCTGTCCTGCTCTATGAATCGATCTACACTGGATCCCAGACTTGAAGCGCAAACTGGAGAGCTGCGGGGGGGCAGGCACCTCCTGGATTAGCAGTTGGAGCAGGACATTATATTTGGAAACGGGTGTGGAGCGACAGAAAGTGGGGGGGATGGGAGAGAAAACAGCCAGAGGAAAAAATTTGAAAAAGGCCTATGGAAACGCAGTGAAATGAAAGGGGGAAGCCACCTAGGAAGAGCCTGGGTAAGCGGAGTAGGAAAGCCCGTATTTTGCTTTGCGGTTTATTTTCGTATTATGTTTCGCTCTGGATTGTATATCTGTTGACAGCTTAATGTCCTTTTGGGCGTGTAATCAGTGTAATCAGTTATTTCCTGCAGCGCAGCATTTTGTTCTTTATGTAAGGGAGTGAGTTTTTTTTTCACAAAATGGGTGTAGTGGCACAATTACGAACAATCTTACTCTTAAATAACAAGCCGTGAGGGGCGGTAGGTGTTTGGGGAAGATATACGGGAGAGTAACTTAACTGCAAGCAGCGCCGTGTGCCAGTGAGTCGCTGTAAAGCCTTGAATACATAAACACCAAGACTAACCTTCCAAACACTTTTAGTTTGCTAAAACTGAATTTATTTTCACATAAAAAAGGAATTTTTGTTCTAAATAGGAACATAAAGCAGGTAATAATTTGCTAAAGCTATATTTTGCATATTTACAATACCATCACACATTTACATGGACGCACGGGAACACACACTTAGGGTGCCTGTTGATTTTAGAAACTATAGCAACTTTTGTTTTGCAGGAATGTGGGATATGCACCTGGGGGAGGGGAAAGGAGCCGAGAAAAGCTAACACTGCTCACTGCATTTGTATTAATGCAGCGCATTATTTCCGGATCGTGGCGCTGAAGCAGATTAACGACGGAATTACTAGGATTTGCCCAAATGCATCCATGTGACACTGCCTTCTAGTCTCAGCAACGCACAAGCATTGTGGGACATGTAGTTTCAGGTTTTACATTAATCAGGACCTACAAGTCAGGCCGGTCTAGAATATAAATTACAGTTTGAAACAAAATATAGTTAAGGCGGGCTGAGGCGGTTATATACGACGCGGGTCATCTGTCTGTGACTGGATGAACTACGATGCTTAAATCCGCCCAGCTTTCTCTCGTTATTCAGTTACCCCCAATAGTGAAGTCGGCTCAATAACTACTAAGTGGAGCCCTGCAACGTGCTATTGTTATTTAGTACTTTTAACTGTGCAATGGCACCATCACCATGCTTTAAGAACAGGAGATTGCCTAGCGAGATGTATATGGCCTTATTTGTAATGGTAAAACCTGAAACTACTAGTCCCAGACTGCAAAGCGTCCTCTCCTAAAACATTAGAATCATTTTAAAGGTGGAAAACAAAACTGCATGGTCCAGTATGCACATTAGTTCCCCGGACTCATCACAGCTTTCCCCACCATGCATACAAGAAGCTAGGGCAAGATCTTTAATCCCAAAATCTTTTTTATTAAAACAAGCTCAAGTTGAATACATACTTTTCATTGTTAATCATGCATGCAATACAGTTGTCAATTTGTGTAACATTTGTTGGATGTCAAGTACATTCATCGACCCCCAAGAGCGACCCTAGGGTCGGCTACAAGAGTTTATGGCCAGAGCGGCAACTTTAGATGTATATGAAACAGGCAAGATCGATTATACATCCATACATTTAATACACACTTTTAGGCACCTCAACTCCCTCTGTATTTGCGCCACTGAGACCAGACCTTCTCCCACTTCTACTTGACGATTTCTGACTATTTAGGACAGTAAAGATTATGGGTGTGGTGCTGTTAAACAATCAAACAGAAAAAGGACTGGATCAGCTAAATCAATAATTGCTCAAGTTTACCATATTGAGGGCCAATATGTTCTGACTCATCCAAGTGAATGTTGATGAGGAATCATAATACGCCCACAATGCAAAAGTAAATGACAAGCTGCGAACAAAGCATCCGAAAGCAGCCTAAAGGGGAGAAAGGAGGGGTGAGTGTAAGCCGAGGTCACACGGCGGGCAGGGGAGGGGGCGGAGCGGGGAGAGCGAGAGCGGCATGTGGGTGTAAAGAAGCCGGGCCGGGCAGGGGAGGGGGCGGAGCGGGGAGAGCGAGAGCGGCATGTGGGTGTGAAGAAGCCGGGCCGGGCAGGGGAGGGGGCGGAGCGGAGCGGGGAGAGCGAGAGCGGCATGTGGGTGTGAAGAAGCCGGGCCTTTGAAGTGAAGCTAAGCTTCACTTCAAAGGTGTCGGAGGAATGCGGGCGGCTGTGCACGCGCTTTTAAGCTCAATGCACATGCGCATTGAGCTTAAAAGTCACGGGCACTGCAAGGAATCGCCACGATTCCTTGCTTCGTAGTTAAACGTTGTTTGAGCCGCAATAGGCTCGCAAGCTCGATGCGCATGCGCATCGACAGGCGAGACCTAAAGGTGATGGACAGAATGCAGAACAATGTCATACATTCACCCCAGTACAGAGACCTGGGCCTAAATCCATCGTTTTTTTGCTAACCATGTCATTCCAGTTTGAACCTAGCCATATGCAAATCAGTCTTGACCCTGTGTCCCATGGGAACAGTCCAGCCCGAACTGCCAAGCCAGGTCGTCCCTTGACTGGAAACAAGCATCCAAGGACCGGTTTCGGGCTTTCAGCCCTCATTAGCGTGGATAGCTTGAATCCAGTGGCATGGAGAGCTCGGGACTCACGTCTGAGCATACCCGTCCCACTCGGAGTGACAAATGCAAAAACAACAGGTGATGGACAGAATGCAGAACAATGTCATACATTCACCCCAGTACAGAGACCTGGGCCTAAATCCATCGTTTTTTTGCTAACCATGTCATTCCAGTTTGAACTTAGCCATATGCAAATCAGTCTTGACCCTGTGACCCATGGGAACAGTCCAGCCCGAACTGCCAAGCCAGGTCGTCCCTGGACTGGAAACAAGCATCCAAGGACCGGTTTCGGGCTTTCAGCCCTCATTAGCGTGGATAGCTTGAATCCAGTGGCATGGAGAGCTCAGGACTCACGTCTGAGCATACCCGTCCCACTCGGGGTGACAAATGCAAAAACAACAGGTGATGGACAGAATGCAGAACAATGTCATACATTCACCCCAGTACAGAGATCTGGGCCTAAATCCATCGTTTTTTTGCTCACCATGCCATTCCAGTTTGAACCTAGCCATATGCAAATCAGTCTTGACCCTGTGCCCCATGGGAACAGTCCAGCCCGAACTGCCAAGTCAGGTACTCCCTGGACTGGAAACAAGCATCCAAGGACCGGTTTCAGGCTTTCAGCCCTCATCAGCCTGGATAGCTTGATTCCCGTGGCATGGAGAGCAAGGGACTCACGTTTGAGCACACCCGTCCCACTCGGGGTGACAAATGCAAAAACAACATGGGATGGACAGAATGCAGAACAATGTCATACATTCACCCCAGTACAGACATCTGGGCCTAAATCCATCGTTTTTTTGCTCACCATGCCATTCCAGCTTGAACCTAGCCATATGCAAATCAGTCCTGACCCTGTGCCCCATGGGAACAGTCCAGCCCGAAACTGCCAAGCCAGGTCATCCCTGGACTGGAAACAAGCATCCAAGGACCGGTTTCGGCCTTTCAGCCCTCACCATCCTGGATAGCTTGATTCTAGTGGCATGGAGAGCACAGGACTCACGTCTGGGCATACCCGTCCCACTCGGGGTGACTAATGCAAAAACAACAGGCGATGGACAGAATGCAGAACAATGTCATACATTCACCCCAGTACTGAGATCTGGGCCGAAATCCATCGTTTTTTTGCTGCCATGCCATTCCAGTTTGAACCTAGCCATATGCAAATCAGTTTTGACCCTGTGCCCCATGGGAACAGTCCAGCCCGAACTGCCAAGCCAGGTCCTCCCTGGACTGGTAACAAGCACCCAAGGACCCGTTTCGGGCTTTCAGCCCTCATCAGCCTGGATAGCTTGATTCCAGTGGCATGGAGAGCACGGGACTCACGTCTGAGCATACCCGTCCCACTAGGGGTGACAAATGCAAAAACAACAGGTGATGGACGGAATGCAGAACAATGTCATACATTCACACCAGTACAGAGATCTGGGCCTAAATCCATCGTTTTATTGCTCACCATGCCATTCCAGTTTGAACCTAGCCATATGCATATCAGTCTTTACCCTGTGCCCCATGGGAACAGTCCAGCTCGAACTGCCAAGCCAGGTCCTCCTTGGACTGGAAACAAGCACCCAAGGACCGGTTTTGGGCTTTCAGCCCTCATCAGCCTGGATAGCTTGATTCCAGTGGCATGGAGAGCACGGGACTCACGTCTGAGCATACCCGTCCCACTAGGGGTGACAAATTCAAAAACAACAGGTGATGGACGGAATGCAGAACAATGTCATACATTCACCCCAGTACAGAGATCTGGGCCTAAATCCATCGTTTTTTTGCTCACCATGCCATTCCAGTTTGAACCTAGCCATATGCAAATCAGTCTTGACCCTGTGCCCTATGGGATCAGTCCAGCCCAACTGCAAAGCCAGGTCCTTCCTGGACTGGAAACAAGCATCCAAGGACCGGTTTCGGGCTTTCAGCCCTCAACAGCCTGGATAGCTTGGTTCCAGTGGCATGGAGAGCACGGGACTCACATCTGAGCATACCCATCCCACTCGGGGTGACAAATGTAAAAACAACAGGTGATGGACAGAATGCAGAACAATGTCATACATTCACCCCAGTACAGAGATCTGGGCCTAAATCCATCGTTGTTTTGCTCACCATGCCATTCCAGTTTGAACCTAGCCATATGTAAATCAGTCTTGACCCTGTGCCCCATGGGAACAGTCCAGCCCGAACTGCCAAGCCAGGTCCTCCCTGGACTGGAAACAAGCATCCAAGGACCGGTTTCGGGCTTTCAGCCCTCATCAGCCTGGAAAGCTTGATTCCAGTGGCATGGAGAGCAAGGGACTCACGTTTGAGCACACCTGTCCCACTCGGGGTGACAAATGCAAAAACAACATGGGATGGACAGAATGCAGAACAATGTCATACATTCACCCCAGTACAGACATCTGGGCCTAAATCCATCGTTTTTTTGCTCACCATGACATTCCAGCTTGAACCTAGCCATATGCAAATCAGTCCTGACCCTGTGCCCCATGGGAACAGTCCAGCCCGAAACTGCCAAGCCAGGTCATCCCTGGACTGGAAACAAGCATCCAAGGACCGGTTTCGGCCTTTCAGCCCTCACCATCCTGGATAGCTTGATTCCAGTGGCATGGAGAGCACAGGACTCACGTCTGGGCATACCCGTCCCACTCGGGGTGACAAATGCAAAAACAACAGGCGATGGACAGAATGCAGAACAATGTCATACATTCACCCCAGTACTGAGATCTGGGCCGAAATCCATCGTTTTTTTGCTAACCATGCCATTCCAGTTTGAACCTAGCCATATGCAAATCAGTCTTGACCCTGTGCCCTATGGGATCAGTCCAGCCCAACTGCAAAGCCAGGTCCTTCCTGGACTGGAAACAAGCATCCAAGGACCAGTTTCGGGCTTTCAGCCCTCAACAGCCTGGATAGCTTGGTTCCAGTGGCATGGAGAGCACGGGACTCACATCTGAGCATACCCATCCCACTCGGGGTGACAAATGTAAAAACAACAGGTGATGGACAGAATGCAGAACAATGTCATACATTCACCCCAGTACAGAGATCTGGGCCTAAATCCATCGTTGTTTTGCTCACCATGCCATTCCAGTTTGAACCTAGCCATATGTAAATCAGTCTTGACCCTGTGCCCCATGGGAACAGTCCAGCCCGAACTGCCAAGCCAGGTCCTCCCTGGACTGGAAACAAGCATCCAAGGACCGGTTTCGGGCTTTCAGCCCTCATCAGCCTGGATAGCTTGATTCCAGTGGCATGGAGAGCAAGGGACTCACGTTTGAGCACACCTGTCCCACTCGGGGTGACAAATGCAAAAACAACATGGGATGGACAGAATGCAGAACAATGTCATACATTCACCCCAGTACAGACATCTGGGCCTAAATCCATCGTTTTTTTGCTCACCATGACATTCCAGCTTGAACCTAGCCATATGCAAATCAGTCCTGACCCTGTGCCCCATGGGAACAGTCCAGCCCGAAACTGCCAAGCCAGGTCATCCCTGGACTGGAAACAAGCATCCAAGGACCGGTTTCGGCCTTTCAGCCCTCACCATCCTGGATAGCTTGATTCCAGTGGCATGGAGAGCACAGGACTCACGTCTGGGCATACCCGTCCCACTCGGGGTGACAAATGCAAAAACAACAGGCGATGGACAGAATGCAGAACAATGTCATACATTCACCCCAGTACTGAGATCTGGGCCGAAATCCATCGTTTTTTTGCTAACCATGCCATTCCAGTTTGAACCTAGCCATATGCAAATCAGTTTTGACCCTGTGCCCCGTGGGAACAGTCCAGCCCGAACTGCCAAGCCAGGTCCTCCCTGGACTGGTAACAAGCACCCAAGGACCTGTTTCGGGCTTTCAGCCCTCATCAGCCTGGATAGCTTGATTCCAGTGGCATGAAGAGCACGGGACTCACATCTGAGCATACCCGTCCCACTCGGGGTGACAAATGCAAAAACAACAGGTGATGGACAGAATGCAGAACAATGTCATACATTCACCCCAGTACAGAGATCTGGGCCTAAATCCATCATTTTTTTGCTCACCATGCCATTCCAGTTTGAACCTAGCCATATGCATATCAGTCTTTACCCTGTGCCCCATGGGAACAGTCCAGCCCGAACTGCCAAGCCAGGTCCTCCTTGGACTGGAAACAAGCACCCAAGGACCGGTTTTGGGCTTTCAGCCCTCATCAGCCTGGATAGCTTGATTCCAGTGGCATGGAGAGCACGGGACTCACGTCTGAGCATACCCGTCCCACTAGGGGTGACAAATGCAAAAACAACAGGTGAAACACAGAATGCAAAACAATGTCATACATTCACCCCAGTACAGAGATCTGGGCCTAAATCCATCGTTTTTTTGCTCACCATGCCATTCCAGTTTGAACCTAGCCATATGCAAATCAGTCTTGACCCTGTGCCCTATGGGATCAGTCCAGCCCAACTGCAAAGCCAGGTCCTTCCTGGACTGGAAACAAGCATCCAAGGACCGGTTTCGGGCTTTCAGCCCTCAACAGCCTGGATAGCTTGGTTCCAGTGGCATGGAGAGCACGGGACTCACATCTGAGCATACCCATCCCACTCGGGGTGACAAATGTAAAAACAACAGGTGATGGACAGAATGCAGAACAATGTCATACATTCACCCCAGTACAGAGATCTGGGCCTAAATCCATCGTTGTTTTGCTCACCATGCCATTCCAGTTTGAACCTAGCCATATGTAAATCAGTCTTGACCCTGTGCCCCATGGGAACAGTCCAGCCCGAACTGCCAAGCCAGGTCCTCCCTGGACTGGAAACAAGCATCCAAGGACCGGTTTCGGGCTTTCAGCCCTCATCAGCCTGGAAAGCTTGATTCCAGTGGCATGGAGAGCAAGGGACTCACGTTTGAGCACACCTGTCCCACTCGGGGTGACAAATGCAAAAACAACATGGGATGGACAGAATGCAGAACAATGTCATACATTCACCCCAGTACAGACATCTGGGCCTAAATCCATCGTTTTTTTGCTCACCATGACATTCCAGCTTGAACCTAGCCATATGCAAATCAGTCCTGACCCTGTGCCCCATGGGAACAGTCCAGCCCGAAACTGCCAAGCCAGGTCATCCCTGGACTGGAAACAAGCATCCAAGGACCGGTTTCGGCCTTTCAGCCCTCACCATCCTGGATAGCTTGATTCCAGTGGCATGGAGAGCACAGGACTCACGTCTGGGCATACCCGTCCCACTCGGGGTGACAAATGCAAAAACAACAGGCGATGGACAGAATGCAGAACAATGTCATACATTCACCCCAGTACTGAGATCTGGGCCGAAATCCATCGTTTTTTTGCTAACCATGCCATTCCAGTTTGAACCTAGCCATATGCAAATCAGTCTTGACCCTGTGCCCTATGGGATCAGTCCAGCCCAACTGCAAAGCCAGGTCCTTCCTGGACTGGAAACAAGCATCCAAGGACCAGTTTCGGGCTTTCAGCCCTCAACAGCCTGGATAGCTTGGTTCCAGTGGCATGGAGAGCACGGGACTCACATCTGAGCATACCCATCCCACTCGGGGTGACAAATGTAAAAACAACAGGTGATGGACAGAATGCAGAACAATGTCATACATTCACCCCAGTACAGAGATCTGGGCCTAAATCCATCGTTGTTTTGCTCACCATGCCATTCCAGTTTGAACCTAGCCATATGTAAATCAGTCTTGACCCTGTGCCCCATGGGAACAGTCCAGCCCGAACTGCCAAGCCAGGTCCTCCCTGGACTGGAAACAAGCATCCAAGGACCGGTTTCGGGCTTTCAGCCCTCATCAGCCTGGATAGCTTGATTCCAGTGGCATGGAGAGCAAGGGACTCACGTTTGAGCACACCTGTCCCACTCGGGGTGACAAATGCAAAAACAACATGGGATGGACAGAATGCAGAACAATGTCATACATTCACCCCAGTACAGACATCTGGGCCTAAATCCATCGTTTTTTTGCTCACCATGACATTCCAGCTTGAACCTAGCCATATGCAAATCAGTCCTGACCCTGTGCCCCATGGGAACAGTCCAGCCCGAAACTGCCAAGCCAGGTCATCCCTGGACTGGAAACAAGCATCCAAGGACCGGTTTCGGCCTTTCAGCCCTCACCATCCTGGATAGCTTGATTCCAGTGGCATGGAGAGCACAGGACTCACGTCTGGGCATACCCGTCCCACTCGGGGTGACAAATGCAAAAACAACAGGCGATGGACAGAATGCAGAACAATGTCATACATTCACCCCAGTACTGAGATCTGGGCCGAAATCCATCGTTTTTTTGCTAACCATGCCATTCCAGTTTGAACCTAGCCATATGCAAATCAGTTTTGACCCTGTGCCCCGTGGGAACAGTCCAGCCCGAACTGCCAAGCCAGGTCCTCCCTGGACTGGTAACAAGCACCCAAGGACCTGTTTCGGGCTTTCAGCCCTCATCAGCCTGGATAGCTTGATTCCAGTGGCATGAAGAGCACGGGACTCACATCTGAGCATACCCGTCCCACTCGGGGTGACAAATGCAAAAACAACAGGTGATGGACAGAATGCAGAACAATGTCATACATTCACCCCAGTACAGAGATCTGGGCCTAAATCCATCATTTTTTTGCTCACCATGCCATTCCAGTTTGAACCTAGCCATATGCATATCAGTCTTTACCCTGTGCCCCATGGGAACAGTCCAGCCCGAACTGCCAAGCCAGGTCCTCCTTGGACTGGAAACAAGCACCCAAGGACCGGTTTTGGGCTTTCAGCCCTCATCAGCCTGGATAGCTTGATTCCAGTGGCATGGAGAGCACGGGACTCACGTCTGAGCATACCCGTCCCACTAGGGGTGACAAATGCAAAAACAACAGGTGAAACACAGAATGCAAAACAATGTCATACATTCACCCCAGTACAGAGATCTGGGCCTAAATCCATCGTTTTTTTGCTCACCATGCCATTCCAATTTGAACCTAGCCATATGCAAATCAGTCTTGACCCTGTGCCCCATGGGAACAGTCCAGCCAGAACTGCCAAGCCAGGTCCTCCATGGACTGGAAACAAGCATCCAAGGACCGGTTTTGGGCTTTCAGCCCTCATCAGCCTGGATAGCTCGATTCCAGTGGCATGGAGAGCAAGGGACTCACGTTTGAGCACACCCGTCCCACTCGGGGTGACAAATGCAAAAACAACATGGGATGGACAGAATGCAGAACAATGTTATACATTCACCCCAGTACAGACATCTGGGCCTAAATCCATCGTTTTTTTGCTCACCATGCCATTCCAGCTTGAACCTAGCCATATGCAAATCAGTCCTGACCCTGTGCCCCATGGAAACAGTCCAGCCCGAAACTGCCAAGCCAGGTCATCCCTGGACTGGAAACAAGCATCCAAGGAACGGTTTCGGCCTTTCAGCCCTCACCATCCTGGATAGCTTGATTCCAGTGGCATGGAGAGCACAAGACTCACGTCTGAGCATACCCGTCCCACTCGGGGTGACAAATGCAAAAACAACAGGTGATGGACGGAATGCAGAACAATGTCATACATTCACCCCAGTACAGAGATCTGGGCCTAAATCCATAGTTTTTTTTGCTAACCATGCCATTCCAGTTTGAACCTAGCCATATGCAAATCAGTCTTGACCCTGTGCCCCATGGGAACAGTCCAGCCAGAACTGCCAAGCCAGGTCGTCCCTGGACTGGAAACAAGCATCCAAGGACCGGTTTCGGGCTTTCAGCCCTCATTAGCGTGGATAGCTTCAATCCAGTGGCATGGAGAGCTCGGGACTCACGTCTGAGCATATCCGTCCCACTCGGGGTGACAAATGCAAAAACAACAGGTGATGGACAGAATGCAGAACAATGTCATACATTCACCCCAGTACAGAGATCTGGGCCTAAATCCATCGTTTTTTTGCTCACCATGCCATTCCAGTTTGAACCTAGCCATATGCATATCAGTCTTTACCCTGTGCCCCATGGGAACAGTCCAGCCCGAACTGCCAAGCCAGGTCCTCCTGGGACTGGAAACAAGCACCCAAGGACCGGCTTTGGGCTTTCAGCCCTCATGAGCCTGGATAGCTTGATTCCAGTGGCATGGAGAGCACGGGACTCACGTCTGAGCATACCCGTCCCACTAGGGGTGACAAATGCAAAAACAACAGGTGATGGACAGAATGCAGAACAATGTCATACATTCACCCCAGTACAGAGACCTGGGCCTAAATCCATCGTTTTTTTGCTAACCATGTCATTCCAGTTTGAACCTAGCCATATGCAAATCAGTCTTGACCCTGTGCCCCATGGGAACAGTCCAGCCCGAACTGCCAAGCCAGGTCGTCCCTGGACTGGAAACAAGCATCCAAGGACCGGTTTTGGGCTTTCAGCCCTCATTAGCGTGGATAGCTTGAATCCAGTGGCATGGAGAGCTCAGGACTCACGTCTGAGCATACCCGTCCCACTCGGAGTGACAAATGCAAAAACAACAGGTGATGGACAGAATGCAGAACAATGTCATACATTCACCCCAGTACAGAGACCTGGGCCTAAATCCATCGTTTTTTTGCTCACCATGCCATTCCAATTTGAACCTAGCCATATGCAAATCAGTCTTGACCCTGTGCCCCATGGGAACAGTCCAGCCAGAACTGCCAAGCCAGGTCCTCCATGGACTGGAAACAAGCATCCAAGGACCGGTTTTGGGCTTTCAGCCCTCATCAGCCTGGATAGCTCGATTCCAGTGGCATGGAGAGCAAGGGACTCACGTTTGAGCACACCCGTCCCACTCGGGGTGACAAATGCAAAAACAACATGGGATGGACAGAATGCAGAACAATGTTATACATTCACCCCAGTACAGACATCTGGGCCTAAATCCATCGTTTTTTTGCTCACCATGCCATTCCAGCTTGAACCTAGCCATATGCAAATCAGTCCTGACCCTGTGCCCCATGGAAACAGTCCAGCCCGAAACTGCCAAGCCAGGTCATCCCTGGACTGGAAACAAGCATCCAAGGAACGGTTTCGGCCTTTCAGCCCTCACCATCCTGGATAGCTTGATTCCAGTGGCATGGAGAGCACAAGACTCACGTCTGAGCATACCCGTCCCACTCGGGGTGACAAATGCAAAAACAACAGGTGATGGACGGAATGCAGAACAATGTCATACATTCACCCCAGTACAGAGATCTGGGCCTAAATCCATAGTTTTTTTTGCTAACCATGCCATTCCAGTTTGAACCTAGCCATATGCAAATCAGTCTTGACCCTGTGCCCCATGGGAACAGTCCAGCCAGAACTGCCAAGCCAGGTCGTCCCTGGACTGGAAACAAGCATCCAAGGACCGGTTTCGGGCTTTCAGCCCTCATTAGCGTGGATAGCTTCAATCCAGTGGCATGGAGAGCTCGGGACTCACGTCTGAGCATATCCGTCCCACTCGGGGTGACAAATGCAAAAACAACAGGTGATGGACAGAATGCAGAACAATGTCATACATTCACCCCAGTACAGAGATCTGGGCCTAAATCCATCGTTTTTTTGCTCACCATGCCATTCCAGTTTGAACCTAGCCATATGCAAATCAGTCTTGACCCTGTGCCCCATGGGAACAGTCCAGCCAGAACTGCCAAGCCAGGTCGTCCCTGGACTGGAAACAAGCATCCAAGGACCGGTTTCGGGCTTTCAGCCCTCATTAGCGTGGATAGCTTCAATCCAGTGGCATGGAGAGCTCGGGACTCACGTCTGAGCATATCCGTCCCACTCGGGGTGACAAATGCAAAAACAACAGGTGATGGACAGAATGCAGAACAATGTCATACATTCACCCCAGTACAGAGATCTGGGCCTAAATCCATCGTTTTTTTGCTCACCATGCCATTCCAGTTTGAACCTAGCCATATGCATATCAGTCTTTACCCTGTGCCCCATGGGAACAGTCCAGCCCGAACTGCCAAGCCAGGTCCTCCTGGGACTGGAAACAAGCACCCAAGGACCGGCTTTGGGCTTTCAGCCCTCATGAGCCTGGATAGCTTGATTCCAGTGGCATGGAGAGCACGGGACTCACGTCTGAGCATACCCGTCCCACTAGGGGTGACAAATGCAAAAACAACAGGTGATGGACAGAATGCAGAACAATGTCATACATTCACCCCAGTACAGAGACCTGGGCCTAAATCCATCGTTTTTTTGCTAACCATGTCATTCCAGTTTGAACCTAGCCATATGCAAATCAGTCTTGACCCTGTGCCCCATGGGAACAGTCCAGCCCGAACTGCCAAGCCAGGTCGTCCCTGGACTGGAAACAAGCATCCAAGGACCGGTTTTGGGCTTTCAGCCCTCATTAGCGTGGATAGCTTGAATCCAGTGGCATGGAGAGCTCAGGACTCACGTCTGAGCATACCCGTCCCACTCGGAGTGACAAATGCAAAAACAACAGGTGATGGACAGAATGCAGAACAATGTCATACATTCACCCCAGTACAGAGACCTGGGCCTAAATCCATCGTTTTTTTGCTAACCATGTCATTCCAGTTTGAACTTAGCCATATGCAAATCAGTCTTGACCCTGTGCCCCATGGGAACAGTCCAGCCCGAACTGCCAAGCCAGGTACTCCCTGGACTGGAAACAAGCATCCAAGGACCGGTTTCAGGCTTTCAGCCCTCACCAGCCTGGATAGCTTGATTCCCGTGGCATGGAGAGCAAGGGACTCACGTTTGAGCACACCCGTCCCACTCGAGGTGACAAATGCAAAAACAACATGGGATGGACAGAATGCAGAACAATGTCATACATTCACCCCAGTACAGACATCTGGGCCTAAATCCATCGTTTTTTTGCTCACCATGCCATTCCAGCTTGAACCTAGCCATATGCAAATCAGTCCTGACCCTGTGCCCCATGGGAACAGTCCAGCCCGAAACTGCCAAGCCAGGTCATCCCTGGACTGGAAACAAGCATCCAAGGACCGGTTTCGGCCTTTCAGCCCTCACCATCCTGGATAGCTTGATTCCAGAGGCATGGAGAGCACAGGACTCACGTCTGGGCATACCCGTCCCACTCGGGGTGACAAATGCAAAAACAACAGGCGATGGACAGAATGCAGAACAATGTCATACATTCACACCAGTACTGAGATCTGGGCCGAAATCCATCGTTTTATTGCTAACCATGCCATTCCAGTTTGAACCTAGCCATATGCAAATCAGTTTTGACCCTGTGCCCCATGGGAACAGTCCAGCCCGAACTGCCAAGCCAGGTCCTCCCTGGACTGGTAACAAGCACCCAAGGACCCGTTTCGGGCTTTCAGCCCTCATCAGCCTGGATAGCTTGATTCCAGTGGCATGGAGAGCACGGGACTCACATCTGAGCATACCCGTCCCACTCGAGGTGACAAATGCAAAAACAACAGGTGATGGACAGAATGCAGAACAATGTCATACATTCACCCCAGTACAGAGATCTGGGCCTAAATCCATCGTTTTTTTGCTCACCATGCCATTCCAGTTTGAACCTAGCCATATGCATATCAGTCTTTACCCTGTGCCCCATGGGAACAGTCCAGCCCGAACTGCCAAGCCAGGTCCTCCTTGGACTGGAAACAAGCACCCAAGGACCGGTTTTGGGCTTTCAGCCCTCATCAGCCTGGATAGCTTGATTCCCGTGGCATGGAGAGCAAGGGACTCACGTTTGAGCATACCCGTCCCACTCGGGGTGACAAATGCAAAAACAACATGGGATGGACAGAATGCAGTACAATGTCATACATTCACCCCAGTACAGACATCTGGGCCTAAATCCATAGTTTTTTTTTGCTAACCATGCCATTCCAGTTTGAACCTAGCCATATGCAAATCAGTCTTGACCCTGTGCCCCATGGGAACAGTCCAGCCCGAACTGCCAAGCCAGGTCCTCCCTGGACTGGAAACAAGCATCCAAGGACCGGTTTCGGGCTTTCAGCCCTCATCAGCCTGGATAGCTTAATTCCAGTGGCATGGAGAGCACGGGACTCACGTCTGAGCATACCCGTCCCACTCGGGGTGACAAATGCAAAAACAACAGGTGATGGACAGAATGCAGTACAATGTCATACATTCACCCCAGCACAGAGATCCGGGCCTAAATCCATAGGTTTTTTTTGCTAACCATGCCATTCCAGTTTGAACCTAGCCATATACAAATCAGTCTTGACCCTGTGCCCTATGGGAACAGTCCAGCCCGAACTGCCAAGCCAGGTCCTCCCTGGACTGGAAACAAGCATCCAAGCACCGGTTTCGGGCTTTCAGCCCTCATCAGCCTGGATAGCTTGATTCCAGTGGCATGGAGAGCAAGGGACTCACGTTTGAGCACACCCGTCCCACTCGGGGTGACAAATGCAAAAATAACATGGGATGGACAGAATGCAGAACAATGTCATACATTCACCCCAGTACAGACATCTGGGCCTAAATCCATCGTTTTTTTGCTCACCATGCCATTCCAGCTTGAACCTAGCCATATGCAAATCAGTCCTGACCCTGTGCCCCATGGGAACAGTCCAGCCCGAAACTGCCAAGTCAGGTCATCCCTGGACTGGAAACAAACATCCAAGGACCAGTTTCGGCCGTTCAGCCCTCACAATCCTGGATAGCTTGATTCCAGTGGCATGGAGAGCACAGGACTCACGTCTGAGCATACCCGTCCCTCTTGGGGTGACAAACGCAAAAACAAAAGGCGATGGACAGAATGCAGAACAATGTCATACATTCACCGCAGTCCTGAGATCTCGGCCTAAATCCATCGTTTTTTTGCTCACCATGCCATTCAAGTTTGAATCTTGCCATATGCAAATCAGTCTTGACCCTGTGCCCCAAGGGATCAGTCCAGCCCGAACTGCAAAGCCAGGTCCTTCCTGGACTGGAAACAAGCATCCAAGCACCGGTTTCGGGCTTTCAGCCCTCATCAGCCTGGATAGCTTGATTCCAGTGGCATGGAGAGCACGGGACTCACGTCTGAGCATACCCGTCCCACTAGGGGTGGCAAATGCAAAAACAACAGGTGATGGACAGAATGCAGAACAATGTCATACATTCACCCCATTACAGAGACCTGGGCCTAAATCCATCGTTTTTTTGCTAACCATGTCATTCCAGTTTGAACCTAGCCATATGCAAATCAGTCTTGACCCTGTGCCCCATGGGAACAGTCCAGCCCGAACTGCCAAGCCAGGTCGTCCCTGGACTGGAAACAAGCATCCAAGGACCGGTTTCGGGCTTTCAGCCCTCATTAGCGTGGATAGCTTGAATCCAGTGGCATGGAGAGCTCGGGACTCACGTCTGAGCATACCCGTCCCACTCGGGGTGACAAATGCAAAAACAACAGGTGATGGACAGAATGCAGAACAATGTCATACATTCACCCCAGTACTGAGATCTGGGCCGAAATCCCTCGTTTTTTTGCTAACCATGCCATTCCAGTTTGAACCTAGCCATATGCAAATCAGTTTTGACCCTTTGCCCCATGGGAACAGTCCAGCCCGAACTGCCAAGCCAGGTCCTCCCTGGACTGGAAACAAGCACCCAAGGACCCGTTTCGGGCTTTCAGCCCTCATCAGCCTGGATAGCTTGATTCCAGTGGCATGGAGAGTACGGGACTCACATTTGAGCATACCCGTCCCACTCGGGGTGACAAATGCAAAAACAACAGGTGATGGACAGAATGCAGAACAATGTCATACATTCACCCCAGTACAGAGATCTGGGCCTAAATCCATCGTTTTTTGCTCACCATGCCATTCCAGTTTGAACCTAGCCATATGCATATCAGTCTTTACCCTGTGCCCCATGGGAACAGTTCAGCCCGAACTGCCAAGCCAGGTCCTCCTTGGACTGGAAACAAGCACCCAAGGACCGGTTTTGGGCTTTCAGCCCTCATCAGCCTGGATAGCTTGATTCCAGTGGCATGGAGAGCACGGGACTCACGTCTGAGCATACCCGTCCCACTAGGGGTGACAAATGCAAAAACAACAGGTGATGGACAGAATGCAGAACAATGTCATACATTCACCCCAGTACAGAGATCTGGGCCTAAATCCATCGTTTTTTTGCTCACCATGCCATTCCAGTTTGAACCTAGCCATATGCAAATCAGTCTTGACCCTGTGCCCCATGGGATCAGTCCAGCCCAACTGCAAAGCCAGGTCCTTCCTGGACTGGAAACAAGCATCCAAGCACCGGTTTCGGGCTTTCAGCCCTCATCAGCCTGGATAGCTTGATTCCAGTGGCATGGAGAGCACGGGACTCACGTCTGAGCATACCCGTCCCACTCGGGGTGACAAATGCAAAAACAACAGGTGATGGACAGAATGCAGAACAATGTCATACATTCACCCCAGTACAGAGATCTGGGCCTAAATCCATCGTTTTTTTGCTCACCATGCCATTCCAGTTTGAACCTAGCCATATGCAAATCAGTCTTTACCCTGTGCCCCATGGGAACAGTCCAGCCCGAACTGCCAAGCCAGGTCCTCCCTGGACTGGAACAAGCATCCAAGGACCGGTTTCGGGCTTTCAGCCCTCATCAGCCTGGCTAGCTTGATTCCCGTGGCATGGAGAGCAAGGGACTCACGTTTGAGCACACCCGTCCCACTCGGGGTGACAAATGCAAAAACAACATGGGATGGACAGAATGCAGAACAATGTCATACATTCACCCCAGTACAGACATCTGGGCCTAAATCCATCGTTTTTTTGCTCGCCATGCCATTCCAGCTTGAACCTAGCCATATGCAAATCAGTCCTGACCCTGTGCCCCATGGGAACAGTCCACCCCGAAACTGCCAAGCCAGGTCATCCCTGGACTGGAAACAAGCATCCAAGGACCGGTTTCGGCCGTTCAGCCCTCACCATCCTGGATAGCTTGATTCCAGTGGCATGGAGAGCACAGGACTCACGTCTGAGCATACCTGTCCCACTCGGGGTGACAAATGCAAAAACAACAGGCGATGGACAGAATGCAGAACAATGTCATGCATTCACCCCAGTACTGAGATCTGGGCCTAAATCCATCGTTTTTTTGCTCACCATGCCATTCCAGTTTGAACCTTGCCATATGCAAATCAGTCTTGACCCTGTGCCCCATGGGATCAGTCCAGGCTGAACTGCAAAGCCAGGTCCTTCCTGGACTGGAAACAAGCATCCAAGCACCGGTTTCGGGCTTTCAGCCCTCATCAGCCTGGCTAGCTTGATTCCCGTGGCATGGAGAGCAAGGGACTCACGTTTGAGCACACCCGTCCCACTCGGGGTGACAAATGCAAAAACAACATGGGATGGACAGAATGCAGAACAATGTCATACATTCACCCCAGTACAGACATCTGGGCCTAAATCCATCGTTTTTTTGCTCGCCATGCCATTCCAGCTTGAACCTAGCCATATGCAAATCAGTCCTGACCCTGTGCCCCATGGGAACAGTCCACCCCGAAACTGCCAAGCCAGGTCATCCCTGGACTGGAAACAAGCATCCAAGGACCGGTTTCGGCCGTTCAGCCCTCACCATCCTGGATAGCTTGATTCCAGTGGCATGGAGAGCACAGGACTCACGTCTGAGCATACCTGTCCCACTCGGGGTGACAAATGCAAAAACAACAGGCGATGGACAGAATGCAGAACAATGTCATGCATTCACCCCAGTACTGAGATCTGGGCCTAAATCCATCGTTTTTTTGCTCACCATGCCATTCCAGTTTGAACCTTGCCATATGCAAATCAGTCTTGACCCTGTGCCCCATGGGATCAGTCCAGGCTGAACTGCAAAGCCAGGTCCTTCCTGGACTGGAAACAAGCATCCAAGCACTGGTTTTGGGCTTTCAGCCCTCATCAGCCTGGATAGCTCGATTCCAGTGGCATGGAGAGCAAGGGACTCACGTTTGAGCACACCCGTCCCACTCGGGGTGACAAATGCAAAAACAACAGGCGATGGACAGAATGCAGAACAATGTCATACATTCACCCCAGTCTTGAGATCTGGGCCTAAATCCATCGTTTTTTTGTTCACCATGCCATTCCAGTTTGAACCTTGCCATATGCAAATCAGTCTTGACCCTGTGCCCCATGGGATCAGTCCAGCCCGAACTATAAAGCCAGGTCCTTCCTGGACTGGAAACAAGCATCCAAGGACCGGTTTCGGCCTTTCAGCCCTCACCATCCTGGATAGCTTGATTCCAGTGGCATGGAGAGCACAGGACTCACGTCTGAGCATACCCGTCCCACTCGGGGTGACAAATGCAAAAACAACAGGTGATGGACAGAATGCAGAACAATGTCATACATTCACCCCAGTACAGAGATCTGGGCCTAAATCCATAGTTTTTTTTTGCTAACCATGCCATTCCAGTTTGAACCTTGCCATATGCAAATCAGTCTTGACCCTGTGCCCCATGGGATCAGTCCAGCCCGAACTGCAAAGCCAGGTCCTTCCTGGACTGGAAACAAGCATCCAAGCACTGGTTTCGGGCTTTCAGCCCTCATTAGCCTGGATAGCTTGATTCCAGTGGCATGGAGAGCACGGGACTCACGTCTGAGCATACCCGTCCCACTCGGGGTGACAAATGCAAAAACAACAGGTGATGGACAGAATGCAGTACAATGTCATACATTCACCCCAGTACAGAGATCTGGGCCTAAATCCATAGTTTTTTTTTGCTAACCATGCCATTCCAGTTTGAACCTAGCCATATGCAAATCAGTCTTGACCCTGTGCCCCATGGGAACAGTCCAGCCCGAACTGCCAAGCCAGTTCCTCCCTGGACTGGAAACAAGCATCCAAGGACCGGTTTCGGGCTTTCAGCCCTCATCAGCCTGGATAGCTCGATTCCAGTGGCATGGAGAGCAAGGGACTCACGTTTGAGCACAGCCGTCCCACTCGGGGTGACAAATGCAAAAACAACAGGCGATGGACAGAATGCAGAACAATGTCATACATTCACCCCAGTCCTGAGATCTGGGCCTAAATCCATCGTTTTTTTGTTCACCATGCCATTCCAGTTTGAACCTTGCCATATGCAAATCAGTCTTGACCCTGTGCCCCATGGGATCAGTCCAGCCCGAACTGCAAAGCCAGGTCCTTCCTGGACTGGAAACAAGCATCCAAGGACCGGTTTCGGCCTTTCAGCCCTCACCATCCTGGATAGCTTGATTCCAGTGGCATGGAGAGCACAGGACTCACGTCTGAGCATACCCGTCCCACTCGGGGTGACAAATGCAAAAACAACAGGTGATGGACAGAATGCAGAACAATGTCATACATTCACCCCAGTACAGAGATCTGGGCCTAAATCCATAGTTTTTTTTTGCTAACCATGCCATTCCAGTTTGAACCTAGCCATATGCAAATCAGTCTTGACCCTGTGCCCCATGGGAACAGTCCAGCCCGAACTGCCAAGCCAGTTCCTCCCTGGACTGGAAACAAGCATCCAAGGACCGGTTTCGGGCTTTCAGCCCTCATCAGCCTGGATAGCTCGATTCCAGTGGCATGGAGAGCAAGGGACTCACGTTTGAGCACACCCGTCCCACTCGGGGTGACAAATGCAAAAACAACATGGGATGGACAGAATGCAGAACAATGTCATACATTCACCCCAGTCCTGAGATCTGGGCCTAAATCCATAGTTTTTTTGTTCACCATGCCATTCCAGTTTGAACCTTGCCATATGCAAATCAGTCTTGACCCTGTGCCCCATGGGATCAGTCCAGCCCGAACTGCAAAGCCAGGTCCTTCCTGGACTGGAAACAAGCATCCAAGGACCGGTTTCGGCCTTTCAGCCCTCACCATCCTGGATAGCTTGATTCCAGTGGCATGGAGAGCACAGGACTCACGTCTGAGCATACCCGTCCCACTCGGGGTGACAAATGCAAAAACAACAGGTAATGGACAGAATGCAGTACAATGTCATACATTCACCCCAGTACAGAGATCTGGGCCTAAATCCATAGTTTTTTTTTGCTAACCATGCCATTCCAGTTTGAACCTAGCCATATGCAAATCAGTCTTGACCCTGTGCCCCATGGGAACAGTCCAGCCCGAACTGCCAAGCCAGTTCCTCCCTGGACTGGAAACAAGCATCCAAGGACCGGTTTCGGGCTTTCAGCCCTCATCAGCCTGGATAGCTCGATTCCAGTGGCATGGAGAGCAAGGGACTCACGTTTGAGCACAGCCGTCCCACTCGGGGTGACAAATGCAAAAACAACAGGCGATGGACAGAATGCAGAACAATGTCATACATTCACCCCAGTCCTGAGATCTGGGCCTAAATCCATCGTTTTTTTGTTCACCATGCCATTCCAGTTTGAACCTTGCCATATGCAAATCAGTCTTGACCCTGTGCCCCATGGGATCAGTCCAGCCCGAACTGCAAAGCCAGGTCCTTCCTGGACTGGAAACAAGCATCCAAGGACCGGTTTCGGCCTTTCAGCCCTCACCATCCTGGATAGCTTGATTCCAGTGGCATGGAGAGCACAGGACTCACGTCTGAGCATACCCGTCCCACTCGGGGTGACAAATGCAAAAACAACAGGTGATGGACAGAATGCAGAACAATGTCATACATTCACCCCAGTACAGAGATCTGGGCCTAAATCCATAGTTTTTTTTTGCTAACCATGCCATTCCAGTTTGAACCTAGCCATATGCAAATCAGTCTTGACCCTGTGCCCCATGGGAACAGTCCAGCCCGAACTGCCAAGCCAGTTCCTCCCTGGACTGGAAACAAGCATCCAAGGACCGGTTTCGGGCTTTCAGCCCTCATCAGCCTGGATAGCTCGATTCCAGTGGCATGGAGAGCAAGGGACTCACGTTTGAGCACACCCGTCCCACTCGGGGTGACAAATGCAAAAACAACATGGGATGGACAGAATGCAGAACAATGTCATACATTCACCCCAGTCCTGAGATCTGGGCCTAAATCCATAGTTTTTTTGTTCACCATGCCATTCCAGTTTGAACCTTGCCATATGCAAATCAGTCTTGACCCTGTGCCCCATGGGATCAGTCCAGCCCGAACTGCAAAGCCAGGTCCTTCCTGGACTGGAAACAAGCATCCAAGGACCGGTTTCGGCCTTTCAGCCCTCACCATCCTGGATAGCTTGATTCCAGTGGCATGGAGAGCACAGGACTCACGTCTGAGCATACCCGTCCCACTCGGGGTGACAAATGCAAAAACAACAGGTAATGGACAGAATGCAGAACAATGTCATACATTCACCCCAGTACAGAGATCTGGGCCTAAATCCATAGTTTTTTTTGCTAACCATGCCATTCCAGTTTGAACCTAGCCATATGCAAATCAGACTTGACCCTTTGCCCCGTGGGAACAGTCCAGCCCGAACTGCCAAGCCAGGTCGTCCCTGGACTGGAAACAAGCATCCAAGGACCGGTTTCGGGCTTTCAGTCCTCATTAGCGTGGATAGCTTGATTCCAGTGGCATGGAGAGCACAGGACTCACGTCTGAGCATACCCGTCCCTCTCGGGGTGACAAACGCAAAAACAACAGGCGATGGACAGAATGCAGAACAATGTCATACATTCACCGCAGTCCTGAGATCTCGGCCTAACTCCATCGTTTTTTTGCTCACCATGCCATTCCAGTTTGAACCTTGCCATATGCAAATCAGTCTTGACCCTGTGCCCCATGGGATCAGTCCAGCCCGAACTGCAAAGCCAGGTCCTTCCTGGACTGGAAACAAGCATCCAAGCACCGGTTTCGGGCTTTCAGCCCTCATCAGCCTGGATAGCTTGATTCCAGTGGCATGGAGAGCACGGGACTCACGTCTGAGCATACCCGTCCCACTAGGGGTGGCAAATGCAAAAACAACAGGTGATGGACAGAATGCAGAACAATGTCATACATTCACCCCAGTACAGAGACCTGGGCCTAAATCCATCGTTTTTTTGCTAACCATGTCATTCCAGGTTGAACCTAGCCATATGCAAATCAGTCTTGACCCTGTGCCCCATGGGAACAGTCCAGCCCGAACTGCCAAGCCAGGTCGTCCCTGGACTGGAAACAAGCATCCAAGGACCGGTTTCGGGCTTTCAGCCCTCATTAGCGTGGATAGCTTGAATCCAGTGGCATGGAGAGCTCGGGACTCACGTCTGAGCATACCCGTCCTACTCGGGGTGACAAATGCAAAAACAACAGGTGATGGACAGAATGCAGAACAATGTCATACATTCACCCCAGTACTGAGATCTGGGCCGAAATCCCTCGTTTTTTTGCTAACCATGCCATTCCAGTTTGAACCTAGCCATATGCAAATCAGTTTTGACCCTGTGCCCCATGGGAACAGTCCAGCCCGAACTGCCAAGCCAGGTCCTCCCTGGACTGGAAACAAGCACCCAAGGACCCGTTTCGGGCTTTCAGCCCTCATCAGCCTGGATAGCTTGATTCCAGTGGCATGGAGAGCACGGGACTCACGTCTGAGCATACCCGTCCCACTAGGGGTGACAAATTCAAAAACAACAGGTGATGGACGGAATGCAGAACAATGTCATACATTCACCCCAGTACAGAGATCTGGGCCTAAATCCATCGTTTTTTTGCTCACCATGCCATTCCAGTTTGAACCTAGCCATATGCAAATCAGTCTTGACCCTGTGCCCTATGGGATCAGTCCAGCCCAACTGCAAAGCCAGGTCCTTCCTGGACTGGAAACAAGCATCCAAGGACCGGTTTCGGGCTTTCAGCCCTCAACAGCCTGGATAGCTTGGTTCCAGTGGCATGGAGAGCACGGGACTCACATCTGAGCATACCCATCCCACTCGGGGTGACAAATGTAAAAACAACAGGTGATGGACAGAATGCAGAACAATGTCATACATTCACCCCAGTACAGAGATCTGGGCCTAAATCCATCGTTGTTTTGCTCACCATGCCATTCCAGTTTGAACCTAGCCATATGTAAATCAGTCTTGACCCTGTGCCCCATGGGAACAGTCCAGCCCGAACTGCCAAGCCAGGTCCTCCCTGGACTGGAAACAAGCATCCAAGGACCGGTTTCGGGCTTTCAGCCCTCATCAGCCTGGAAAGCTTGATTCCAGTGGCATGGAGAGCAAGGGACTCACGTTTGAGCACACCTGTCCCACTCGGGGTGACAAATGCAAAAACAACATGGGATGGACAGAATGCAGAACAATGTCATACATTCACCCCAGTACAGACATCTGGGCCTAAATCCATCGTTTTTTTGCTCACCATGACATTCCAGCTTGAACCTAGCCATATGCAAATCAGTCCTGACCCTGTGCCCCATGGGAACAGTCCAGCCCGAAACTGCCAAGCCAGGTCATCCCTGGACTGGAAACAAGCATCCAAGGACCGGTTTCGGCCTTTCAGCCCTCACCATCCTGGATAGCTTGATTCCAGTGGCATGGAGAGCACAGGACTCACATCTGGGCATACCCGTCCCACTCGGGGTGACAAATGCAAAAACAACAGGCGATGGACAGAATGCAGAACAATGTCATACATTCACCCCAGTACTGAGATCTGGGCCGAAATCCATCGTTTTTTTGCTAACCATGCCATTCCAGTTTGAACCCAGCCATATGCAAATCAGTCTTGACCCTGTGCCCTATGGGATCAGTCCAGCCCAACTGCAAAGCCAGGTCCTTCCTGGACTGGAAACAAGCATCCAAGGACCGGTTTCGGGCTTTCAGCCCTCAACAGCCTGGATAGCTTGGTTCCAGTGGCATGGAGAGCACGGGACTCACATCTGAGCCTACCCATCCCACTCGGGGTGACAAATGTAAAAACAACAGGTGATGGACAGAATGCAGAACAATGTCATACATTCACCCCAGTACAGAGATCTGGGCCTAAATCCATCGTTGTTTTGCTCACCATGCCATTCCAGTTTGAACCTAGCCATATGTAAATCAGTCTTGACCCTGTGCCCCATGGGAACAGTCCAGCCCGAACTGCCAAGCCAGGTCCTCCCTGGACTGGAAACAAGCATCCAAGGACCGGTTTCGGGCTTTCAGCCCTCATCAGCCTGGATAGCTTGATTCCAGTGGCATGGAGAGCAAGGGACTCACGTTTGAGCACACCTGTCCCACTCGGGGTGACAAATGCAAAAACAACATGGGATGGACAGAATGCAGAACAATGTCATACATTCACCCCAGTACAGACATCTGGGCCTAAATCCATCGTTTTTTTGCTCACCATGACATTCCAGCTTGAACCTAGCCATATGCAAATCAGTCCTGACCCTGTGCCCCATGGGAACAGTCCAGCCCGAAACTGCCAAGCCAGGTCATCCCTGGACTGGAAACAAGCATCCAAGGACCGGTTTCGGCCTTTCAGCCCTCACCATCCTGGATAGCTTGATTCCAGTGGCATGGAGAGCACAGGACTCACGTCTGGGCATACCCGTCCCACTCGGGGTGACAAATGCAAAAACAACAGGCGATGGACAGAATGCAGAACAATGTCATACATTCACCCCAGTACTGAGATCTGGGCCGAAATCCATCGTTTTTTTGCTAACCATGCCATTCCAGTTTGAACCTAGCCATATGCAAATCAGTTTTGACCCTGTGCCCCATGGGAACAGTCCAGCCCGAACTGCCAAGCCAGGTCCTCCCTGGACTGGTAACAAGCACCCAAGGACCTGTTTCGGGCTTTCAGCCCTCATCAGCCTGGATAGCTTGATTCCAGTGGCATGAAGAGCACGGGACTCACATCTGAGCATACCCGTCCCACTCGGGGTGACAAATGCAAAAACAACAGGTGATGGACAGAATGCAGAACAATGTCATACATTCACCCCAGTACAGAGATCTGGGCCTAAATCCATCATTTTTTTGCTCACCATGCCATTCCAGTTTGAACCTAGCCATATGCATATCAGTCTTTACCCTGTGCCCCATGGGAACAGTCCAGCCCGAACTGCCAAGCCAGGTCCTCCTTGGACTGGAAACAAGCACCCAAGGACCGGTTTTGGGCTTTCAGCCCTCATCAGCCTGGATAGCTTGATTCCAGTGGCATGGAGAGCACGGGACTCACGTCTGAGCATACCCGTCCCACTAGGGGTGACAAATGCAAAAACAACAGGTGAAACACAGAATGCAAAACAATGTCATACATTCACCCCAGTACAGAGATCTGGGCCTAAATCCATCGTTTTTTTGCTCACCATGCCATTCCAATTTGAACCTAGCCATATGCAAATCAGTCTTGACCCTGTGCCCCATGGGAACAGTCCAGCCAGAACTGCCAAGCCAGGTCCTCCATGGACTGGAAACAAGCATCCAAGGACCGGTTTTGGGCTTTCAGCCCTCATCAGCCTGGATAGCTCGATTCCAGTGGCATGGAGAGCAAGGGACTCACGTTTGAGCACACCCGTCCCACTCGGGGTGACAAATGCAAAAACATCATGGGATGGACAGAATGCAGAACAATGTTATACATTCACCCCAGTACAGACATCTGGGCCTAAATCCATCGTTTTTTTGCTCACCATGCAATTCCAGCTTGAACCTAGCCATATGCAAATCAGTCCTGACCCTGTGCCCCATGGAAACAGTCCAGCCCGAAACTGCCAAGCCAGGTCATCCCTGGACTGGAAACAAGCATCCAAGGAACGGTTTCGGCCTTTCAGCCCTCACCATCCTGGATAGCTTGATTCCAGTGGCATGGAGAGCACAGGACTCACGTCTGAGCATACCCGTCCCACTCGGGGTGACAAATGCAAAAACAACAGGTGATGGACGGAATGCAGAACAATGTCATACATTCACCCCAGTACAGAGATCTGGGCCTAAATCCATAGTTTTTTTTGCTAACCATGCCATTCCAGTTTGAACCTAGCCATATGCAAATCAGTCTTGACCCTGTGCCCCATGGGAACAGTCCAGCCAGAACTGCCAAGCCAGGTCGTCCCTGGACTGGAAACAAGCATCCAAGGACCGGTTTCGGGCTTTCAGCCCTCATTAGCGTGGATAGCTTCAATCCAGTGGCATGGAGAGCTCGGGACTCACGTCTGAGCATATCCGTCCCACTCGGGGTGACAAATGCAAAAACAACAGGTGATGGACAGAATGCAGAACAATGTCATACATTCACCCCAGTACAGAGATCTGGGCCTAAATCCATCGTTTTTTTGCTCACCATGCCATTCCAGTTTGAACCTAGCCATATGCATATCAGTCTTTACCCTGTGCCCCATGGGAACAGTCCAGCCCGAACTGCCAAGCCAGGTCCTCCTGGGACTGGAAACAAGCAACCAAGGACCGGCTTTGGGCTTTCAGCCCTCATCAGCCTGGATAGCTTGATTCCAGTGGCATGGAGAGCACGGGACTCACGTCTGAGCATACCCGTCCCACTAGGGGTGACAAATGCAAAAACAACAGGTGATGGACAGAATGCAGAACAATGTCATACATTCACCCCAGTACAGAGACCTGGGCCTAAATCCATCGTTTTTTTGCTAACCATGTCATTCCAGTTTGAACCTAGCCATATGCAAATCAGTCTTGACCCTGTGCCCCATGGGAACAGTCCAGCCCGAACTGCCAAGCCAGGTCGTCCCTGGACTGGAAACAAGCATCCAAGGACCGGTTTTGGGCTTTCAGCCCTCATTAGCGTGGATAGCTTGAATCCAGTGGCATGGAGAGCTCAGGACTCACGTCTGAGCATACCCGTCCCACTCGGAGTGACAAATGCAAAAACAACAGGTGATGGACAGAATGCAGAACAATGTCATACATTCACCCCAGTACAGAGACCTGGGCCTAAATCCATCGTTTTTTTGCTAACCATGTCATTCCAGTTTGAACTTAGCCATATGCAAATCAGTCTTGACCCTGTGCCCCATGGGAACAGTCCAGCCCGAAACTGCCAAGCCAGGTCATCCCTGGACTGGAAACAAGCATCCAAGGGCCGGTTTCAGGCTTTCAGCCCTCACCAGCCTGGATAGCTTGATTCCCGTGGCATGGAGAGCAAGGGACTCACGTTTGAGCACACCCGTCCCACTCGAGGTGACAAATGCAAAAACAACATGGGATGGACAGAATGCAGAACAATGTCATACATTCACCCCAGTACAGACATCTGGGCCTAAATCCATCGTTTTTTTGCTCACCATGCCATTCCAGCTTGAACCTAGCCATATGCAAATCAGTCCTGACCCTGTGCCCCATGGGAACAGTCCAGCCCGAAACTGCCAAGCCAGGTCATCCCTGGACTGGAAACAAGCATCCAAGGACCGGTTTCGGCCTTTCAGCCCTCACCATCCTGGATATCTTGATTCCAGAGGCATGGAGAGCACAGGACTCACGTCTGGGCATACCCGTCCCACTCGGGGTGACAAATGCAAAAACAACAGGCGATGGACAGAATGCAGAACAATGTCATACATTCACACCAGTACTGAGATCTGGGCCGAAATCCATCGTTTTATTGCTAACCATGCCATTCCAGTTTGAACCTAGCCATATGCAAATCAGTTTTGACCCTGTGCCCCATGGGAACAGTCCAGCCCGAACTGCCAAGCCAGGTCCTCCCTGGACTGGTAACAAGCACCCAAGGACCCGTTTCGGGCTTTCAGCCCTCATCAGCCTGGATAGCTTGATTCCAGTGGCATGGAGAGCACGGGACTCACATCTGAGCATACCCGTCCCACTCGAGGTGACAAATGCAAAAACAACAGGTGATGGACAGAATGCAGAACAATGTCATACATTCACCCCAGTACAGAGATCTGGGCCTAAATCCATCGTTTTTTTGCTCACCATGCCATTCCAGTTTGAACCTAGCCATATGCATATCAGTCTTTACCCTGTGCCCCATGGGAACAGTCCAGCCCGAACTGCCAAGCCAGGTCCTCCTTGGACTGGAAACAAGCACCCAAGGACCGGTTTTGGGCTTTCAGCCCTCATCAGCCTGGATAGCTTGATTCCCGTGGCATGGAGAGCAAGGGACTCACGTTTGAGCATACCCGTCCCACTCGGGGTGACAAATGCAAAAACAACATGGGATGGACAGAATGCAGTACAATGTCATACATTCACCCCAGTACAGACATCTGGGCCTAAATCCATAGTTTTTTTTTGCTAACCATGCCATTCCAGTTTGAACCTAGCCATATGCAAATCAGTCTTGACCCTGTGCCCCATGGGAACAGTCCAGCCCGAACTGCCAAGCCAGGTCCTCCCTGGACTGGAAACAAGCATCCAAGGACCGGTTTCGGGCTTTCAGCCCTCATCAGCCTGGATAGCTTAATTCCAGTGGCATGGAGAGCACGGGACTCACGTCTGAGCATACCCGTCCCACTCGGGGTGACAAATGCAAAAACAACAGGTGATGGACAGAATGCAGTACAATGTCATACATTCACCCCAGCACAGAGATCCGGGCCTAAATCCATAGGTTTTTTTTGCTAACCATGCCATTCCAGTTTGAACCTAGCCATATACAAATCAGTCTTGACCCTGTGCCCTATGGGAACAGTCCAGCCCGAACTGCCAAGCCAGGTCCTCCCTGGACTGGAAACAAGCATCCAAGGACCGGTTTCGGGCTTTCAGCCCTCATCAGCCTGGATAGCTTGATTCCAGTGGCATGGAGAGCAAGGGACTCACGTTTGAGCACACCCGTCCCACTCGGGGTGACAAATGCAAAAATAACATGGGATGGACAGAATGCAGAACAATGTCATACATTCACCCCAGTACAGACATCTGGGCCTAAATCCATCGTTTTTTTGCTCACCATGCCATTCCAGCTTGAACCTAGCCATATGCAAATCAGTCCTGACCCTGTGCCCCATGGGAACAGTCCAGCCCGAAACTGCCAAGCCAGGTCATCCCTGGACTGGAAACAAACATCCAAGGACCAGTTTCGGCCGTTCAGCCCTCACAATCCTGGATAGCTTGATTCCAGTGGCATGGAGAGCACAGGACTCACGTCTGAGCATACCCGTCCCTCTTGGGGTGACAAACGCAAAAACAAAAGGCGATGGACAGAATGCAGAACAATGTCATACATTCACCGCAGTCCTGAGATCTCGGCCTAAATCCATCGTTTTTTTGCTCACCATGCCATTCCAGTTTGAATCTTGCCATATGCAAATCAGTCTTGACCCTGTGCCCCAAGGGATCAGTCCAGCCCGAACTGCAAAGCCAGGTCCTTCCTGGACTGGAAACAAGCATCCAAGCACCGGTTTCGGGCTTTCAGCCCTCATCAGCCTGGATAGCTTGATTCCAGTGGCATGGAGAGCACGGGACTCACGTCTGAGCATACCCGTCCCACTAGGGGTGGCAAATGCAAAAACAACAGGTGATGGACAGAATGCAGAACAATGTCATACATTCACCCCAGTACAGAGACCTGGGCCTAAATCCATCGTTTTTTTGCTAACCATGTCATTCCAGTTTGAACCTAGCCATATGCAAATCAGTCTTGACCCTGTGCCCCATGGGAACAGTCCAGCCCGAACTGCCAAGCCAGGTCGTCCCTGGACTGGAAACAAGCATCCAAGGACCGGTTTCGGGCTTTCAGCCCTCATTAGCGTGGATAGCTTGAATCCAGTGGCATGGAGAGCTCGGGACTCACGTCTGAGCATACCCGTCCCACTCGGGGTGACAAATGCAAAAACAACAGGTGATGGACAGAATGCAGAACAATGTCATACATTCACCCCAGTACTGAGATCTGGGCCGAAATCCCTCGTTTTTTTGCTAACCATGCCATTCCAGTTTGAACCTAGCCATATGCAAATCAGTTTTGACCCTGTGCCCCATGGGAACAGTCCAGCCCGAACTGCCAAGCCAGGTCCTCCCTGGACTGGAAACAAGCACCCAAGGACCCGTTTCGGGCTTTCAGCCCTCATCAGCCTGGATAGCTTGATTCCAGTGGCATGGAGAGTACGGGACTCACATTTGAGCATACCCGTCCCACTCGGGGTGACAAATGCAAAAACAACAGGTGATGGACAGAATGCAGAACAATGTCATACATTCACCCCAGTACAGAGATCTGGGCCTAAATCCATCGTTTTTTGCTCACCATGCCATTCCAGTTTGAACCTAGCCATATGCATATCAGTCTTTACCCTGTGCCCCATGGGAACAGTTCAGCCCGAACTGCCAAGCCAGGTCCTCCTTGGACTGGAAACAAGCACCCAAGGACCGGTTTTGGGCTTTCAGCCCTCATCAGCCTGGATAGCTTGATTCCAGTGGCATGGAGAGCACGGGACTCACGTCTGAGCATACCCGTCCCACTAGGGGTGACAAATGCAAAAACAACAGGTGATGGACAGAATGCAGAACAATGTCATACATTCACCCCAGTACAGAGATCTGGGCCTAAATCCATCGTTTTTTTGCTCACCATGCCATTCCAGTTTGAACCTAGCCATATGCAAATCAGTCTTGACCCTGTGCCCCATGGGATCAGTCCAGCCCAACTGCAAAGCCAGGTCCTTCCTGGACTGGAAACAAGCATCCAAGCACCGGTTTCGGGCTTTCAGCCCTCATCAGCCTGGATAGCTTGATTCCAGTGGCATGGAGAGCACGGGACTCACGTCTGAGCATACCCGTCCCACTCGGGGTGACAAATGCAAAAACAACAGGTGATGGACAGAATGCAGAACAATGTCATACATTCACCCCAGTACAGAGATCTGTGCCTAAATCCATCGTTTTTTTGCTCACCATGCCATTCCAGTTTGAACCTAGCCATATGCAAATCAGTCTTGACCCTGTGCCCCATGGGAACAGTCCAGCCCGAACTGCCAAGCCAGGTCCTCCCTGGACTGGAACAAGCATCCAAGGACCGGTTTCGGGCTTTCAGCCCTCATCAGCCTGGCTAGCTTGATTCCCGTGGCATGGAGAGCAAGGGACTCACGTTTGAGCACACCCGTCCCACTCGGGGTGACAAATGCAAAAACAACATGGGATGGACAGAATGCAGAACAATGTCATACATTCACCCCAGTACAGACATCTGGGCCTAAATCCATCGTTTTTTTGCTCGCCATGCCATTCCAGCTTGAACCTAGCCATATGCAAATCAGTCCTGACCCTGCGCCCCATGGGAACAGTCCACCCCGAAACTGCCAAGCCAGGTCATCCCTGGACTGGAAACAAGCATCCAAGGACCGGTTTCGGGCTTTCAGGCCTCATCAGCCTGGATAGCTCGATTCCAGTGGCATGGAGAGCAAGGGACTCACGTTTGAGCACACCCGTCCCACTCGGGGTGACAAATGCAAAAACAACAGGCGATGGACAGAATGCAGAACAATGTCATACATTCACCCCAGTCCTGAGATCTGGGCCTAAATCCATCGTTTTTTTGTTCACCATGCCATTCCAGTTTGAACCTTGCCATATGCAAATCAGTCTTGACCCTGTGCCCCATGGGATCAGTCCAGCCCGAACTGCAAAGCCAGGTCCTTCCTGGACTGGAAACAAGCATCCAAGGACCGGTTTCGGCCTTTCAGCCCTCACCATCCTGGATAGCTTGATTCCAGTGGCATGGAGAGCACAGGACTCACGTCTGAGCATACCCGTCCCACTCGGGGTGACAAATGCAAAAACAACAGGTGATGGACAGAATGCAGAACAATGTCATACATTCACCCCAGTACAGAGATCTGGGCCTAAATCCATAGTTTTTTTTTGCTAACCATGCCATTCCAGTTTGAACCTAGCCATATGCAAATCAGTCTTGACCCTGTGCCCCATGGGAACAGTCCAGCCCGAACTGCCAAGCCAGTTCCTCCCTGGACTGGAAACAAGCATCCAAGGACCGGTTTCGGGCTTTCAGCCCTCATCAGCCTGGATAGCTCGATTCCAGTGGCATGGAGAGCAAGGGACTCACGTTTGAGCACACCCGTCCCACTCGGGGTGACAAATGCAAAAACAAAAGGCGATGGACAGAATGCAGAACAATGTCATACATTCACCGCAGTCCTGAGATCTCGGCCTAAATCCATCGTTTTTTTGCTCACCATGCCATTCCAGTTTGAATCTTGCCATATGCAAATCAGTCTTGACCCTGTGCCCCAAGGGATCAGTCCAGCCCGAACTGCAAAGCCAGGTCCTTCCTGGACTGGAAACAAGCATCCAAGCACCGGTTTCGGGCTTTCAGCCCTCATCAGCCTGGATAGCTTGATTCCAGTGGCATGGAGAGCACGGGACTCACGTCTGAGCATACCCGTCCCACTAGGGGTGGCAAATGCAAAAACAACAGGTGATGGACAGAATGCAGAACAATGTCATACATTCACCCCAGTACAGAGACCTGGGCCTAAATCCATCGTTTTTTTGCTAACCATGTCATTCCAGTTTGAACCTAGCCATATGCAAATCAGTCTTGACCCTGTGCCCCATGGGAACAGTCCAGCCCGAACTGCCAAGCCAGGTCGTCCCTGGACTGGAAACAAGCATCCAAGGACCGGTTTCGGGCTTTCAGCCCTCATTAGCGTGGATAGCTTGAATCCAGTGGCATGGAGAGCTCGGGACTCACGTCTGAGCATACCCGTCCCACTCGGGGTGACAAATGCAAAAACAACAGGTGATGGACAGAATGCAGAACAATGTCATACATTCACCCCAGTACTGAGATCTGGGCCGAAATCCCTCGTTTTTTTGCTAACCATGCCATTCCAGTTTGAACCTAGCCATATGCAAATCAGTTTTGACCCTGTGCCCCATGGGAACAGTCCAGCCCGAACTGCCAAGCCAGGTCCTCCCTGGACTGGAAACAAGCACCCAAGGACCCGTTTCGGGCTTTCAGCCCTCATCAGCCTGGATAGCTTGATTCCAGTGGCATGGAGAGTACGGGACTCACATTTGAGCATACCCGTCCCACTCGGGGTGACAAATGCAAAAACAACAGGTGATGGACAGAATGCAGAACAATGTCATACATTCACCCCAGTACAGAGATCTGGGCCTAAATCCATCGTTTTTTGCTCACCATGCCATTCCAGTTTGAACCTAGCCATATGCATATCAGTCTTTACCCTGTGCCCCATGGGAACAGTTCAGCCCGAACTGCCAAGCCAGGTCCTCCTTGGACTGGAAACAAGCACCCAAGGACCGGTTTTGGGCTTTCAGCCCTCATCAGCCTGGATAGCTTGATTCCAGTGGCATGGAGAGCACGGGACTCACGTCTGAGCATACCCGTCCCACTAGGGGTGACAAATGCAAAAACAACAGGTGATGGACAGAATGCAGAACAATGTCATACATTCACCCCAGTACAGAGATCTGGGCCTAAATCCATCGTTTTTTTGCTCACCATGCCATTCCAGTTTGAACCTAGCCATATGCAAATCAGTCTTGACCCTGTGCCCCATGGGATCAGTCCAGCCCAACTGCAAAGCCAGGTCCTTCCTGGACTGGAAACAAGCATCCAAGCACCGGTTTCGGGCTTTCAGCCCTCATCAGCCTGGATAGCTTGATTCCAGTGGCATGGAGAGCACGGGACTCACGTCTGAGCATACCCGTCCCACTCGGGGTGACAAATGCAAAAACAACAGGTGATGGACAGAATGCAGAACAATGTCATACATTCACCCCAGTACAGAGATCTGTGCCTAAATCCATCGTTTTTTTGCTCACCATGCCATTCCAGTTTGAACCTAGCCATATGCAAATCAGTCTTGACCCTGTGCCCCATGGGAACAGTCCAGCCCGAACTGCCAAGCCAGGTCCTCCCTGGACTGGAACAAGCATCCAAGGACCGGTTTCGGGCTTTCAGCCCTCATCAGCCTGGCTAGCTTGATTCCCGTGGCATGGAGAGCAAGGGACTCACGTTTGAGCACACCCGTCCCACTCGGGGTGACAAATGCAAAAACAACATGGGATGGACAGAATGCAGAACAATGTCATACATTCACCCCAGTACAGACATCTGGGCCTAAATCCATCGTTTTTTTGCTCGCCATGCCATTCCAGCTTGAACCTAGCCATATGCAAATCAGTCCTGACCCTGCGCCCCATGGGAACAGTCCACCCCGAAACTGCCAAGCCAGGTCATCCCTGGACTGGAAACAAGCATCCAAGGACCGGTTTCGGGCTTTCAGCCCTCATCAGCCTGGATAGCTCGATTCCAGTGGCATGGAGAGCAAGGGACTCACGTTTGAGCACACCCGTCCCACTCGGGGTGACAAATGCAAAAACAACAGGCGATGGACAGAATGCAGAACAATGTCATACATTCACCCCAGTCCTGAGATCTGGGCCTAAATCCATCGTTTTTTTGTTCACCATGCCATTCCAGTTTGAACCTTGCCATATGCAAATCAGTCTTGACCCTGTGCCCCATGGGATCAGTCCAGCCCGAACTGCAAAGCCAGGTCCTTCCTGGACTGGAAACAAGCATCCAAGGACCGGTTTCGGCCTTTCAGCCCTCACCATCCTGGATAGCTTGATTCCAGTGGCATGGAGAGCACAGGACTCACGTCTGAGCATACCCGTCCCACTCGGGGTGACAAATGCAAAAACAACAGGTGATGGACAGAATGCAGAACAATGTCATACATTCACCCCAGTACAGAGATCTGGGCCTAAATCCATAGTTTTTTTTTGCTAACCATGCCATTCCAGTTTGAACCTTGCCATATGCAAATCAGTCTTGACCCTGTGCCCCATGGGATCAGTCCAGCCCGAACTGCAAAGCCAGGTCCTTCCTGGACTGGAAACAAGCATCCAAGCACTGGTTTCGGGCTTTCAGCCCTCATCAGCCTGGATAGCTTGATTCCAGTGGCATGGAGAGCACGGGACTCACGTCTGAGCATACCCGTCCCACTCGGGGTGACAAATGCAAAAACAACAGGTGATGGACAGAATGCAGTACAATGTCATACATTCACCCCAGTACAGAGATCTGGGCCTAAATCCATAGTTTTTTTTTGCTAACCATGCCATTCCAGTTTGAACCTAGCCATATGCAAATCAGTCTTGACCCTGTGCCCCATGGGAACAGTCCAGCCCGAACTGCCAAGCCAGTTCCTCCCTGGACTGGAAACAAGCATCCAAGGACCGGTTTCGGGCTTTCAGCCCTCATCAGCCTGGATAGTTCGATTCCAGTGGCATGGAGAGCAAGGGACTCACGTTTGAGCACAGCCGTCCCACTCGGGGTGACAAATGCAAAAACAACAGGCGATGGACAGAATGCAGAACAATGTCATACATTCACCCCAGTCCTGAGATATGGGCCCAAATCCATCGTTTTTTTGTTCACCATGCCATTCCAGTTTGAACCTTGCCATATGCAAATCAGTCTTGACCCTGTGCCCCATGGGATCAGTCCAGCCCGAACTGCAAAGCCAGGTCCTTCCTGGACTGGAAACAAGCATCCAAGGACCGGTTTCGGCCTTTCAGCCCTCACCATCCTGGATAGCTTGATTCCAGTGGCATGGAGAGCACAGGACTCACGTCTGAGCATACCCGTCCCACTCGGGGTGACAAATGCAAAAACAACAGGTGATGGACAGAATGCAGAACAATGTCATACATTCACCCCAGTACAGAGATCTGGGCCTAAATCCATAGTTTTTTTTTGCTAACCATGCCATTCCAGTTTGAACCTAGCCATATGCAAATCAGTCTTGACCCTGTGCCCCATGGGAACAGTCCAGCCCGAACTGCCAAGCCAGTTCCTCCCTGGACTGGAAACAAGCATCCAAGGACCGGTTTCGGGCTTTCAGCCCTCATCAGCCTGGATAGCTCGATTCCAGTGGCATGGAGAGCAAGGGACTCACGTTTGAGCACACCCGTCCCACTCGGGGTGACAAATGCAAAAACACCATGGGATGGACAGAATGCAGAACAATGTCATACATTCACCCCAGTCCTGAGATCTGGGCCTAAATCCATAGTTTTTTTGTTCACCATGCCATTCCAGTTTGAACCTTGCCATATGCAAATCAGTCTTGACCCTGTGCCCCATGGGATCAGTCCAGCCCGAACTGCAAAGCCAGGTCCTTCCTGGACTGGAAACAAGCATCCAAGGACCGGTTTCGGCCTTTCAGCCCTCACCATCCTGGATAGCTTGATTCCAGTGGCATGGAGAGCACAGGACTCACGTCTGAGCATACCCGTCCCACTCGGGGTGACAAATGCAAAAACAACAGGTGATGGACAGAATGCAGAACAATGTCATACATTCACCCCAGTACAGAGATCTGGGCCTAAATCCATAGTTTTTTTTGCTAACCATGCCATTCCAGTTTGAACCTAGCCATATGCAAATCAGACTTGACCCTTTGCCCCGTGGGAACAGTCCAGCCCGAACTGCCAAGCCAGGTCGTCCCTGGACTGGAAACAAGCATCCAAGGACCGGTTTCGGGGTTTCAGTCCTCATTAGCGTGGATAGCTTGATTCCAGTGGCATGGAGAGCACAGGACTCACGTCTGAGCATACCCGTCCCTCTCGGGGTGACAAACGCAAAAACAACAGGCGATGGACAGAATGCAGAACAATGTCATACATTCACCGCAGTCCTGAGATCTCGGCCTAAATCCATTGTTTTTTTGCTCACCATGCCATTCCAGTTTGAACCTTGCCATATGCAAATCAGTCTTGACCCTGTGCCCCATGGGATCAGTCCAGCCCGAACTGCAAAGCCAGGTCCTTCCTGGACTGGAAACAAGCATCCAAGCACCGGTTTCGGGCTTTCAGCCCTCATCAGCCTGGATAGCTTGATTCCAGTGGCATGGAGAGCACGGGACTCACGTCTGAGCATACCCGTCCCACTAGGGGTGGCAAATGCAAAAACAACAGGTGATGGACAGAATGCAGAACAATGTCATACATTCACCCCATTACAGAGACCTGGGCCTAAATCCATCGTTTTTTTGCTAACCATGTCATTCCAGTTTGAACCTAGCCATATGCAAATCAGTCTTGACCCTGTGCCCCATGGGAACAGTCCAGCCCGAACTGCCAAGCCAGGTCGTCCCTGGACTGGAAACAAGCATCCAAGGACCGGTTTCGGGCTTTCAGCCCTCATTAGCGTGGATAGCTTGAATCCAGTGGCATGGAGAGCTCGGGACTCACGTCTGAGCATACCCGTCCCACTCGGGGTGACAAATGCAAAAACAACAGGTGATGGACAGAATGCAGAACAATGTCATACATTCACCCCAGTACAGAGACCTGGGCCTAAATCCATCGTTTTTTTGCTAACCATGTCATTCCAGGTTGAACCTAGCCATATGCAAATCAGTCTTGACCCTGTGCCCCATGGGAACAGTCCAGCCCGAACTGCCAAGCCAGGTCGTCCCTGGACTGGAAACAAGCATCCAAGGACCGGTTTCGGGCTTTCAGCCCTCATTAGCGTGGATAGCTTGAATCCAGTGGCAAGGAGAGCTCGGGACTCACGTCTGAGCATACCCGTCCTACTCGGGGTGACAAATGCAAAAACAACAGGTGATGGACAGAATGCAGAACAATGTCATACATTCACCCCAGTACTGAGATCTGGGCCGAAATCCCTCGTTTTTTTGCTAACCATGCCATTCCAGTTTGAACCTAGCCATATGCAAATCAGTTTTGACCCTGTGCCCCATGGGAACAGTCCAGCCCGAACTGCCAAGCCAGGTCCTCCCTGGACTGGAAACAAGCACCCAAGGACCCGTTTCGGGCTTTCAGCCCTCATCAGCCTGGATAGCTTGATTCCAGTGGCATGGAGAGCAAGGGACTCACATCTGAGCATACCCGTCCCTCTCGGGGTGACAAATGCAAAAACAACAGGTGATGGACAGAATGCAGAACAATGTCATACATTCACCCCAGTACAGAGATCTGGGCCTAAATCCATCGTTTTTTGCTCACCATGCCATTCCAGTTTGAACCTAGCCATATGCATATCAGTCTTTACCCTGTGCCCCATGGGAACAGTTCAGCCCGAACTGCCAAGCCAGGTCCTCCTTGGACTGGAAACAAGCACCCAAGGACCGGTTTTGGGCTTTCAGCCCTCATCAGCCTGGATAGCTTGATTCCAGTGGCATGGAGAGCACAGGACTCACGTCTGAGCATACCCGTCCCACTCGGGGTGACAAATGCAAAAACAACAGGTGATGGACAGAATGCAGAACAATGTCATACATTCACCCCAGTACAGAGATCTGGGCCTAAATCCATAGTTTTTTTTTGCTAACCAATCCATTCCAGTTTGAACCTAGCCATATGCAAATCAGTCTTGACCCTGTGCCCCATGGGAACAGTCCAGCCCGAACTGCCAAGCCAGTTCCTCCCTGGACTGGAAACAAGCATCCAAGGACCGGTTTCGGGCTTTCAGCCCTCATCAGCCTGGATAGCTCGATTCCAGTGGCATGGAGAGCAAGGGACTCACGTTTGAGCACACCCGTCCCACTCGGGGTGACAAATGCAAAAACAACAGGCGATGGACAGAATGCAGAACAATGTCATACATTCACCCCAGTCCTGAGATCTGGGCCTAAATCCATAGTTTTTTTGTTCACCATGCCATTCCAGTTTGAACCTTGCCATATGCAAATCAGTCTTGACCCTGTGCCCCATGGGATCAGTCCAGCCCGAACTGCAAAGCCAGGTCCTTCCTGGACTGGAAACAAGCATCCAAGGACTGGTTTCGGCCTTTCAGCCCTCACCATCCTGGATAGCTTGATTCCAGTGGCATGGAAAGCACAGGACTCACGTCTGAGCATACCCGTCCCACTCGGGGTGACAAATGCAAAAACAACAGGTGATGGACAGAATGCAGAACAATGTCATACATTCACCCCAGTACAGAGATCTGGGCCTAAATCCATAGTTTTTTTTGCTAACCATGCCATTCCAGTTTGAACCTAGCCATATGCAAATCAGACTTGACCCTTTGCCCCGTGGGAACAGTCCAGCCCGAACTGCCAAGCCAGGTCGTCCCTGGACTGGAAACAAGCATCCAAGGACCGGTTTCGGGCTTTCAGTCCTCATTAGCGTGGATAGCTTAATTCCAGTGGCATGGAGAGCACAGGACTCACGTCTGAGCATACCCGTCCCTCTCGGGGTGACAAACGCAAAAACAACAGGCGATGGACAGAATGCAGAACAATGTCATACATTCACCGCAGTCCTGAGATCTCGGCCTAAATCCATCGTTTTTTTGCTCACCATGCCATTCCAGTTTGAACCTTGCCATATGCAAATCAGTCTTGACCCTGTGCCCCATGGGATCAGTCCAGCCCGAACTGCAAAGCCAGGTCCTTCCATGACTGGAAACAAGCATCCAAGCACCGGTTTCGGGCTTTCAGCCCTCATCAGCCTGGATAGCTTGATTCCAGTGGCTTGGAGAGCACGGGACTCACGTCTGAGCATACCCGTCCCACTAGGGGTGGCAAATGCAAAAACAACAGGTGATGGACAGAATGCAGAACAATGTCATACATTCACCCCAGTACAGAGACCTGGGCCTAAATCCATCGTTTTTTTGCTAACCATGTCATTCCAGGTTGAACCTAGCCATATGCAAATCAGTCTTGACCCTGTGCCCCATGGGAACAGTCCAGCCCGAACTGCCAAGCCAGGTCGTCCCTGGACTGGAAACAAGCATCCAAGGACCGGTTTCGGGCTTTCAGCCCTCATTAGCGTGGATAGCTTGAATCCAGTGGCATGGAGAGCTCGGGACTCACGTCTGAGCATACCCGTCCTACTCGGGGTGACAAATGCAAAAACAACAGGTGATGGACAGAATGCAGAACAATGTCATACATTCACCCCAGTACTGAGATCTGGGCCGAAATCCCTCGTTTTTTTGCTAACCATGCCATTCCAGTTTGAACCTAGCCATATGCAAATCAGTTTTGACCCTGTGCCCCATGGGAACAGTCCAGCCCGAACTGCCAAGCCAGGTCCTCCCTGGACTGGAAACAAGCACCCAAGGACCCGTTTCGGGCTTTCAGCCCTCATCATCCTGGATAGCTTGATTCCAGTGGCATGGAGAGCACGGGACTCACATCTGAGCATACCCGTCCCTCTCGGGGTGACAAATGCAAAAACAACAGGTGATGGACAGAATGCAGAACAATGTCATACATTCACCCCAGTACAGAGATCTGGGCCTAAATCCATCGTTTTTTGCTCACCATGCCATTCCAGTTTGAACCTAGCCATATGCATATCAGTCTTTACCCTGTGCCCCATGGGAACAGTTCAGCCCGAACTGCCAAGCCAGGTCCTCCTTGGACTGGAAACAAGCACCCAAGGACCGGTTTTAGGCTTTCAGCCCTCATCAGCCTGGATAGCTTGATTCCAGTGGCATGGAGAGCACGGGACTCACGTCTGAGCATACCCGTCCCACTAGGGGTGACAAATGCAAAAACAACAGGTGATGGACAGAATGCAGAACAATGTCATACATTCACCCCAGCACAGAGATCTGGGCCTAAATTCATCGTTTTTTTGCTCACCATGCCATTCCAGTTTTAACCTAGCCATATGCAAATCAGTCTTGACCCTGTGCCCCATGGGATCAGTCCAGCCCAACTGCAAAGCCAGGTCCTTCCTGGACTGGAAACAAGCATCCAAGCACCGGTTTTGGGCTTTCAGCCCTCATAAGCCTGGATAGCTTGATTCCAGTGGCATGGAGAGCACGGGACTCACGTCTGAGCATACCCGTCCCACTCGGGGTGACAAATGCAAAAACAACAGGTGATGGACAGAATGCAGAACAATGTCATACATTCACCCCAGTACAGAGATCTGGGCCTAAATCCATCGTTTTTTTGCTCACCATGCCATTCCAGTTTGAACCTAGCCATATGCAAATCAGTCTTGACCCTGTGCCCCATGGGAACAGTCCAGCCCGAACTGCCAAGCCAGGTCCTCCCTGGACTGAAACAAGCATCCAAGGACCGGTTTCGGGCTTTCAGCCCTCATCAGCCTGGCTAGCTTGATTCCCGTGGCATGGAGAGCAAGGGACTCACGTTTGAGCACACCCGTCCCACTCGGGGTGACAAATGCAAAAACAACATGGGATGGACAGAATGCAGAACAATGTCATACATTCACCCCAGTACAGACATCTGGGCCTAAATCCATCGTTTTTTTGCTCACCATGCCATTCTAGCTTGAACCTAGCCATATGCAAATCAGTCCTGACCCTGTGCCCCATGGGAACAGTCCAGCCCGAAACTGCCAAGCCAGGTCATCCCTGGACTGGAACCAAGCATCCAAGGACCGGTTTCGGCCGTTCAGCCCTCACCATCCTGGATAGCTTGATTCCAGTGGCATGGAGAGCACAGGACTCACGTCTGAGCATACCCGTACCACTCGGGGTGACAAATGCAAAAACAACAGGCGATAGACAGAATGCAGAACAATGTCATACATTCACCCCAGTACTGAGATCTGGGCCTAAATCCATCGTTTTTTTGCTCACCATGCCATTCCAGTTTGAACCTTGCCATATGCAAATCAGTCTTGACCCTGTGCCCCATGGGATCAGTCCAGCCCGAACTGCAAAGCCAGGTCCTTCCTGGACTGGAAACAAGCATCCAAGCACCGGTTTCGGGCTTTCAGCCCTCATCATCCTGGATAGCTTGATTCCAGTGGCATGGAGAGCACGGGACTCACGTCTGAGCACACCCGTCCCACTCGGGGTGACAAATGCAAAAACAACAGGTGATGGACAGAATGCAGAACAATGTCATACATTCACCCCATTACAGAGATCTGGGCCTAAAGCCATCGTTTTTTTGCTCACCATGCCATTCCAGTTTGAACCTAGCCATATGCAAATCAGTCTTGACCCTATGCCCCATGGGAACAGTCCAGCCCGAACTGCCAAGCCAGGTCCTCCCTGGACTGAAACAAGCATCCAAGGACCGGTTTCGGGCTTTCAGCCCTCATCAGCCTGGCTAGCTTGATTCCCGTGGCATGGAGAGCAAGGGACTCACGTTTGAGCACACCCGTCCCACTCGGGGTGACAAATGCAAAAACAACATGGGATGGACAGAATGCAGAACAATGTCATACATTCACCCCAGTACAGACATCTGGGCCTAAATCCATTGTTTTTTTGCTCACCATGCCATTCCAGCTTGAACCTAGCCATATGCAAATCAGTCCTGACCCTGTGCCCCATGGGATCAGTCCAGCCCGAACTGCAAAGCCAGGTCCTTCCTGGACTGGAAACAAGCATCCAAGGACCGGTTTCGGCGTTTCAGCCCTCACCATCCTGGATAGCTTGATTCCAGTGGCATGGAGAGCACAGGACTCACGTCTGAGCATACCCGTCCCACTCGGGGTGACAAATGCAAAAACAACAGGTGATGGACAGAATGCAGAACAATGTCATACATTCACCCCAGTACAGAGATCTGGGCCTAAATCCATAGTTTTGTTTTGCTAACCATGCCATTCCAGTTTGAACCTAGCCATATGCAAATCAGTCTTGACCCTGTGCCCCATGGGAACAGTCCAGCCCGAACTGCCAAGCCAGTTCCTCCCTGGACTGGAAACAAGCATCCAAGGACCGGTTTCGGGCTTTCAGCCCTCATCAGCCTGGATAGCTCGATTCCAGTGGCATGGAGAGCAAGGGACTCACGTTTGAGCACACCCGTCCCACTCGGGGTGACAAATGCAAAAACAACAGGCGATGGACAGAATGCAGAACAATGTCATACATTCACCCCAGTCCTGAGATCTGGGCCTAAATCCATAGTTTTTTTGTTCACCATGCCATTCCAGTTTGAACCTTGCCATATGCAAATCAGTCTTGACCCTGTGCCCCATGGGATCAGTCCAGCCCGAACTGCAAAGCCAGGTCCTTCCTGGACTGGAAACAAGCATCCAAGGACCGGTTTCGGCCTTTCAGCCCTCACCATCCTGGATAGCTTGATTCCAGTGGCATGGAGAGCACAGGACTCACGTCTGAGCATACCCGTCCCACTCGGGGTGACAAATGCAAAAACAACAGGTGATGGACAGAATGCAGAACAATGTCATACATTCACCCCAGTACAGAGATCTGGGCCTAAATCCATAGTTTTTTTTTGCTAACCATGCCATTCCAGTTTGAACCTAGCCATATGCAAATCAGACTTGACCCTTTGCCCCGTGGGAACAGTCCAGCCCGAACTGCCAAGCCAGGTCGTCCCTGGACTGGAAACAAGCATCCAAGGACCGGTTTCGGGCTTTCAGTCCTCATTAGCGTGGATAGCTTGATTCCAGTGGCATGGAGAGCACAGGACTCACGTCTGAGCATACCCGTCCCTCTCGGGGTGACAAACGCAAAAACAACAGGCGATGGACAGAATGCAGAACAATGTCATACATTCACCGCAGTCCTGAGATCTCGGCCTAAATCCATCGTTTTTTTGCTCACCATGCCATTCCAGTTTGAACCTTGCCATATGCAAATCAGTCTTGACCCTGTGCCCCATGGGATCAGTCCAGCCCGAACTGCAAAGCCAGGTCCTTCCTGGACTGGAAACAAGCATCCAAGCACCGGTTTCGGGCTTTCAGCCCTCATCAGCCTGGATAGCTTGATTCCAGTGGCATGGAGAGCACGGGACTCACGTCTGAGCATACCCGTCCCACTAGGGGTGGCAAATGCAAAAACAACAGGTGATGGACAGAATGCAGAACAATGTCATACATTCACCCCAGTACAGAGACCTGGGCCTAAATCCATCGTTTTTTTGCTAACCATGTCATTCCAGGTTAAACCTAGCCATATGCAAATCAGTCTTGACCCTGTGCCCCATGGGAACAGTCCAGCCCGAACTGCCAAGCCAGGTCGTCCCTGGACTGGAAACAAGCATCCAAGGACCGGTTTCGGGCTTTCAGCCCTCATTAGCGTGGATAGCTTGAATCCAGTGGCATGGAGAGCTCGGGACTCACGTCTGAGCATACCCGTCCTACTCGGGGTGACAAATGCAAAAACAACAGGTGATGGACAGAATGCAGAACAATGTCATACATTCACCCCAGTACTGAGATCTGGGCCGAAATCCCTCGTTTTTTTGCTAACCATGCCATTCCAGTTTGAACCTAGCCATATGCAAATCAGTTTTGACCCTGTGCCCCATGGGAACAGTCCAGCCCGAACTGCCAAGCCAGGTCCTCCCTGGACTGGAAACATGCACCCAAGGACCCGTTTCAGGCTTTCAGCCCTCATCAGCCTGGATAGCTTGATTCCAGTGGCATGGAGAGCACGGGACTCACATCTGAGCATACCCGTCCCTCTCGGGGTGACAAATGCAAAAACAACAGGTGATGGACAGAATGCAGAACAATGTCATACATTCACCCCAGTACAGAGATCTGGGCCTAAATCCATCGTTTTTTGCTCACCATGCCATTCCAGTTTGAACCTAGCCATATGCATATCAGTCTTTACCCTGTGCCCCATGGGAACAGTTCAGCCCGAACTGCCAAGCCAGGTCCTCCTTGGACTGGAAACAAGCACCCAAGGACCGGTTTTGGGCTTTCAGCCCTCATCAGCCTGGATAGCTTGATTCCAGTGGCATGGAGAGCACGGGACTCACGTCTGAGCATACCCGTCCCACTAGGGGTGACAAATGCAAAAACAACAGGTGATGGACAGAATGCAGAACAATGTCATACATTCACCCCAGTACAGAGATCTGGGCCTAAATCCATCGTTTTTTTGCTCACCATGCCATTCCAGTTTTAACCTAGCCATATGCAAATCAGTCTTGACCCTGTGCCCCATGGGATCAGTCCAGCCCAACTGCAAAGCCAGGTCCTTCCTGGACTGGAAACAAGCATCCAAGCACCGGTTTTGGGCTTTCAGCCCTCATAAGCCTGGATAGCTTGATTCCAGTGGCATGGAGAGCACGGGACTCACGTCTGAGCATACCCGTCCCACTCGGGGTGACAAATGCAAAAACAACAGGTGATGGACAGAATGCAGAACAATGTCATACATTCACCCCAGTACAGAGATCTGGGCCTAAATCCATCGTTTTTTTGCTCACCATGCCATTCTAGCTTGAACCTAGCCATATGCAAATCAGTCCTGACCCTGTGCCCCATGGGAACAGTCCAGCCCGAAACTGCCAAGCCAGGTCATCCCTGGACTGGAACCAAGCATCCAAGGACCGGTTTCGGCCGTTCAGCCCTCACCATCCTGGATAGCTTGATTCCAGTGGCATGGAGAGCACAGGACTCACGTCTGAGCATACCCGTACCACTCGGGGTGACAAATGCAAAAACAACAGGCGATAGACAGAATGCAGAACAATGTCATACATTCACCCCAGTACTGAGATCTGGGCCTAAATCCATCGTTTTTTTGCTCACCATGCCATTCCAGTTTGAACCTTGCCATATGCAAATCAGTCTTGACCCTGTGCCCCATGGGATCAGTCCAGCCCGAACTGCAAAGCCAGGTCCTTCCTGGACTGGAAACAAGCATCCAAGCACCGGTTTCGGGCTTTCAGCCCTCATCAGCCTGGATAGCTTGATTCCAGTGGCATGGAGAGCACGGGACTCACGTCTGAGCACACCCGTCCCACTCGGGGTGACAAATGCAAAAACAACAGGTGATGGACAGAATGCAGAACAATGTCATACATTCACCCCAGTACAGAGATCTGGGCCTAAATCCATCGTTTTTTTGCTCACCATGCCATTCCAGTTTGAACCTAGCCATATGCAAATCAGTCTTGACCCTGTGCCCCATGGGAACAGTCCAGCCCGAACTGCCAAGCCAGGTCCTCCCTGGACTGAAACAAGCATCCAAGGACCGGTTTCGGGCTTTCAGCCCTCATCAGTCTGGCTAGCTTAAGTCCCGTGGCATGGAGAGCAAGGGACTCACGTTTGAGCACACCCGTCCCACTCGGGGTGACAAATGCAAAAACAACATGGGATGGACAGAATGCAGAACAATGTCATACATTCACCCCAGTACAGACATCTGGGCCTAAATCCATCGGTTTTTTTGCTCACCATGCCATTCCAGCTTGAACCTAGCCATATGCAAATCAGTCCTGACCCTGTGCCCCATGGGAACAGTCCAGCCCGAAACTGCCAAGCCAGGTCATCCCTGGACTGGAACCAAGCATCCAAGGACCGGTTTCGGCCGTTCAGCCCTCACCATCCTGGATAGCTTGATTCCAGTGGCATGGAGAGCACAGGACTCACGTCTGAGCACACCCGTCCCACTCGGGTGACAAATGCAAAAACAACAGGGGATGGACAGAATGCAGAACAATGTCATACATTCACCCCAGTCCTGAGATCTGGGCCTAAATCCATCTTTTTTTTCCTCACCATGCCATTCCAGTTTGAACCTTGCCATATGCAAATCAGTCTTGACCCTGTGCCCCATGGGATCAGTCCAGCCCGAACTGCAAAGCCAGGTCCTTGCTGGACTGGAAACAAGCATCCAAGGACCGGTTTCGGCCTTTCAGCCCTCAGCATCCTGGATAGCTTGATTCCAGTGGCATGGAGAGCACAGGACTCACGTCTGAGCATGCCCGTCCCACTCGGGGTGACAAATGCAAAAACAACAGGTGATGGACAGAATGCAGAACAATGTCATACATTCACCCCAGTACAGAGATCTGGGCCTAAATCCATAGTTTTTTTTGCTAACCATGCCATTCCAGTTTGAACCTAGCCATATGCAAATCAGTCTTGACCCTGTGCCCCATGGGAACAGTCCAGCCCGAACTGCCAAGCCAGGTCGTCCCTGGACTGGAAACAAGCATCCAATGACCGGTTTTGGGCTTTCAGCCCTCATTAGCGTGGATAGCTTGATTCCAGTGGTATGGAGAGCACGGGACTCACGTCTGAGCATACCCGTCCCACTCGGGGTGACAAATGCAAAAACAACAGGTGATGGACAGAATGCAGAACAATGTCATACATTCACCCCAGTACTGAGATCTGGGCCTAAATCCATCGTTTTTTTGCTCACCATGCCATTCCAGTTTGAACCTAGCCATATGCAAATCAGTCTTGACCCTGTGCCCCATGGGAACAGTCCAGCCCGAACTGCCAAGCCAGGTCCTCCCTGGACTGGAAACAAGCATCCAAGGACCGGTTTCAGGCTTTCAGCCCTCATCAGCCTGGATAGCTTGATTCCCGTGGCATGGAGAGCAAGGGACTCACGTTTGAGCACACCCGTCCCACTCGGGGTGACAAATGCAAAAACAACATGGGATGGACAGAAAGCAGAACAATGTCATACATTCACCCCAGTACAGACATCTGGGCCTAAATCCATCGTTTTTTTGCTCACCATGCCATTCCAGCTTTAACCTAGCCATATGCAAATCAGGCCTGACCCTGTGCCCCATGGGAACATTCCAGCCCGAAACTGCCAAGCCAGGTCATCCCTGGACTGGAAACAAGCATCCAAGGACCGGTTTCGCCTTTCAGCCCTCACCATCCTGGATAGCTTGATTCCAGTGGCATGGAGAGCACAGGACTCACGTCTGGGCATACCCGTCCCACTCGGGGTGACAAATGCAAAAACAACAGGCGATGGACAGAATGCAGAACAATGTCATACATTCACCCCAGTACTGAGATCTGGGCCTAAATCCAACGTTTTCTTGCTCACCATGCCATTCCAGTTTTAACCTAGCCATATGCAAATCAGTCTTGACCCTGTGCCCCATGGGATCAGTCCAGCCCAACTGCAAAGCCAGGTCCTTCCTGGACTGGAAACAAGCATCCAAGCACCGGTTTTGGGCTTTCAGCCCTCATAAGCCTGGATAGCTTGATTCCAGTGGCATGGAGAGCACGGGACTCACGTCTGAGCATACCCGTCCCACTCGGGGTGACAAATGCAAAAACAACAGGTGATGGACAGAATGCAGAACAATGTCATACATTCACCCCAGTACAGAGATCTGGGCCTAAATCCATCGTTTTTTTGCTCACCATGCCATTCTAGCTTGAACCTAGCCATATGCAAATCAGTCCTGACCCTGTGCCCCATGGGAACAGTCCAGCCCGAAACTGCCAAGCCAGGTCATCCCTGGACTGGAACCAAGCATCCAAGGACCGGTTTCGGCCGTTCAGCCCTCACCATCCTGGATAGCTTGATTCCAGTGGCATGGAGAGCACAGGACTCACGTCTGAGCATACCCGTACCACTCGGGGTGACAAATGCAAAAACAACAGGCGATAGACAGAATGCAGAACAATGTCATACATTCACCCCAGTACTGAGATCTGGGCCTAAATCCATCGTTTTTTTGCTCACCATGCCATTCCAGTTTGAACCTTGCCATATGCAAATCAGTCTTGACCCTGTGCCCCATGGGATCAGTCCAGCCCGAACTGCAAAGCCAGGTCCTTCCTGGACTGGAAACAAGCATCCAAGCACCGGTTTCGGGCTTTCAGCCCTCATCAGCCTGGATAGCTTGATTCCAGTGGCATGGAGAGCACGGGACTCACGTCTGAGCACACCCGTCCCACTCGGGGTGACAAATGCAAAAACAACAGGTGATGGACAGAATGCAGAACAATGTCATACATTCACCCCAGTACAGAGATCTGGGCCTAAATCCATCGTTTTTTTGCTCACCATGCCATTCCAGTTTGAACCTAGCCATATGCAAATCAGTCTTGACCCTGTGCCCCATGGGAACAGTCCAGCCCGAACTGCCAAGCCAGGTCCTCCCTGGACTGAAACAAGCATCCAAGGACCGGTTTCGGGCTTTCAGCCCTCATCAGCCTGGCTAGCTTGATTCCCGTGGCATGGAGAGCAAGGGACTCACGTTTGAGCACACCCGTCCCACTCGGGGTGACAAATGCAAAAACAACATGGGATGGACAGAATGCAGAACAATGTCATACATTCACCCCAGTACAGACATCTGGGCCTAAATCCATCGTTTTTTTGCTCACCATGCCATTCCAGCTTGAACCTAGCCATATGCAAATCAGTCCTGACCCTGTGCCCCATGGGAACAGTCCAGCCCGAAACTGCCAAGCCAGGTCATCCCTGGACTGGAACCAAGCATCCAAGGACCGGTTTCGGCCGTTCAGCCCTCACCATCCTGGATAGCTTGATTCCAGTGGCATGGAGAGCACAGGACTCACGTCTGAGCACACCCGTCCCACTCGGGGTGACAAATGCAAAAACAACAGGGGATGGACAGAATGCAGAACAATGTCATACATTCACCCCAGTCCTGAGATCTGGGCCTAAATCCATCGTTTTTTTCCTCACCATGCCATTCCAGTTTGAACCTTGCCATATGCAAATCAGTCTTGACCCTGTGCCCCATGGGATCAGTCCAGCCCGAACTGCAAAGCCAGGTCCTTGCTGGACTGGAAACAAGCATCCAAGGACCGGTTTCGGCCTTTCAGCCCTCAGCATCCTGGATAGCTTGATTCCAGTGGCATGGAGAGCACAGGACTCACGTCTGAGCATACCCGTCCCACTCGGGGTGACAAATGCAAAAACAACAGGTGATGGACAGAATGCAGAACAATGTCATACATTCACCCCAGTACAGAGATCTGGGCCTAAATCCATAGTTTTTTTTGCTAACCATGCCATTCCAGTTTGAACCTAGCCATATGCAAATCAGTCTTGACCCTGTGCCCCATGGGAACAGCCCAGCCCGAACTGCCAAGCCAGGTCGTCCCTGGACTGGAAACAAGCATCCAAGGACCGGTTTTGGGCTTTCAGCCCTCATTAGCGTGGATAGCTTGATTCCAGTGGTATGGAGAGCACGGGACTCACGTCTGAGCATACCCGTCCCACTCGGGGTGACAAATGCAAAAACAACAGGTGATGGACAGAATGCAGAACAATGTCATACATTCACCCCAGTACTGAGATCTGGGCCTAAATCCATCGTTTTTTTGCTCACCATGCCATTCCAGTTTGAACCTAGCCATATGCAAATCAGTCTTGACCCTGTGCCCCATGGGAACAGTCCAGCCCGAACTGCCAAGCCAGGTCCTCCCTGGACTGGAAACAAGCATCCAAGGACCGGTTTCAGGCTTTCAGCCCTCATCAGCCTGGATAGCTTGATTCCCGTGGCATGGAGAGCAAGGGACTCACGTTTGAGCACACCCGTCCCACTCGGGGTGACAAATGCAAAAACAACATGGGATGGACAGAAAGCAGAACAATGTCATACATTCACCCCAGTACAGACATCTGGGCCTAAATCCATCGTTTTTTTGCTCACCATGCCATTCCAGCTTTAACCTAGCCATATGCAAATCAGGCCTGACCCTGTGCCCCATGGGAACATTCCAGCCCGAAACTGCCAAGCCAGGTCATCCCTGGACTGGAAACAAGCATCCAAGGACCGGTTTCGCCTTTCAGCCCTCACCATCCTGGATAGCTTGATTCCAGTGGCATGGAGAGCACAGGACTCACGTCTGGGCATACCCGTCCCACTCGGGGTGACAAATGCAAAAACAACAGGCGATGGACAGAATGCAGAACAATGTCATACATTCACCCCAGTACTGAGATCTGGGCCTAAATCCAACGTTTTCTTGCTCACCATGCCATTCCAGTTTGAACCTTGCCATATGCAAATCAGTCTTGACCCTGTGCCCCATGGGATCAGTCCAGCCCGAACTGCAAAGCCAGGTCCTTCCTGGACTGGAAACAAGCATCCAAGCACCGGTTTCGGGCTTTCAGCCCTCATCAGCCTGGATAGCTTGATTCCAGTGGCATGGAGAGCAAGGGACTCATGTTTGAGCACACCCGTCCCACTCGGGGTGACAAATGCAAAAACAACATGGGATGGACAGAATGCAGAACAATGTCATACATTCGCCCCAGTACAGACATTTGGGCCTAAATCCATCGTTTTTTTGCTCACCATGCCATTCCAGCTTGAACCTAGCCATATGCAAATCAGTCCTGACCCTGTGCCCCATGGGAACAGTCCAGCCCGAAACTGCCAAGCCAGGTCATCCCTGGACTGGAAACAAGCATCCAAGGACCAGTTTCGGCCTTTCAGCCCTCACAATCCTGGATAGCTTGATTCCAGTGGCATGGAGAGCACAGGACTCACGTCTGAGCATACCCGTCCCACTCGGGGTGAAGAATGCAAAAACAACAGGTGATGGACAGAATGCAGAACAATGTCATACATTCACCCCAGTACAGAGATCTGGGACTAAATCCATAGTTTTTTTTTTGCTAACCATGCCATTCCAGTTTGAACCTAGCCATATGCAAATCAGTCTTGACCCTTTGCCCCGTGGGAACAGTCCAGCCCGAACTGCCAAGCCAGGTCGTCCCTGGACTGGAAACAAGCATCCAAGGACCGGTTTCGGGCTTTCAGCCCTCATTAGCGTGGATAGCTTGATTCCAGTGGCATGGAGAGCACAGGACTCACGTCTGAGCATACCCGTCCCTCTCGGGGTGACAAACGCAAAAACAACAGGCGATGGACAGAATGCAGAACAATGTCATACATTCACCGCAGTCCTGAGATCTCGGCCTAAATCCATCGTTTTTTTGCTCACCATGCCATTCCAGTTTGAACCTTGCCATATGCAAATCAGTTTTGACCCTGTGCCCCATGGGAACAGTCCAGCCCGAACTGCCAAGCCAGGTCCTCCCTGGACTGGAAACAAGCACCCAAGGACCCGTTTCGGGCTTTCAGCCCTCATCAGCCTGGATAGCTTGATTCCAGTGGCATTGAGAGCACGGGACTCACATCTGAGCATACCCGTCCCTCTCGGGGTGACAAATGCAAAAATAACAGGTGATGGACAGAATGCAGAACAATGTCATACATTCACCCCAGTACAGAGATCTGGGCCTAAATCCATCGTTTTTTGCTCACCATGCCATTCCAGTTTGAACCTAGCCATATGCATATCAGTCTTTACCCTGTGCCCCATGGGAACAGTTCAGCCCGAACTGCCAAGCCAGGTCCTCCTTGGACTGGAAACAAGCACCCAAGGACCGGTTTTGGGCTTTCAGCCCTCATCAGCCTGGATAGCTTGATTCCAGTGGCATGGAGAGCACGGGACTCACGTCTGAGCATACCCGTCCCACTAGGGGTGACAAATGCAAAAACAACAGGTGATGGACAGAATGCAGAACAATGTCATACATTCACCCCAGTACAGAGATCTGGGCCTAAATCCATCGTTTTTTTGCTCACCATGCCATTCCAGTTTGAACCTAGCCATATGCAAATCAGTCTTGACCCTGTGCCCCATGGGATCAGTCCAGCCCAACTGCAAAGCCAGGTCCTTCCTGGACTGGAAACAAGCATCCAAGCACCGGTTTTGGGCTTTCAGCCCTCATAAGCCTGGATAGCTTGATTCCAGTGGCATGGAGAGCACGGGACTCACGTCTGAGCATACCCGTCCCACTCGGGGTGACAAATGCAAAAACAACAGGTGATGGACAGAATGCAGAACAATGTCATACATTCACCCCAGTACAGAGATCTGGGCCTAAATCCATCGTTTTTTTGCTCACCATGCCATTCCAGTTTGAACCTAGCCATATGCAAATCAGTCTTGACCCTGTGCCCCATGGGAACAGTCCAGCCCGAACTGCCAAGCCAGGTCCTTCCTGGACTGAAACAAGCATCCAAGGACCGGTTTCGGGCTTTCAGCCCTCATCAGCCTGGCTAGCTTGATTCCCGTGGCATGGAGAGCAAGGGACTCACGTTTGAGCACACCCGTCCCACTCGGGGTGACAAATGCAAAAACAACATGGGATGGACAGAATGCAGAACAATGTCATACATTCACCCCAGTACAGACATCTGGGCCTAAATCCATCGTTTTTTTGCTCACCATGCCATTCCAGCTTGAACCTAGCCATATGCAAATCAGTCCTGACCCTGTGCCCCATGGGAACAGTCCAGCCCGAAACTGCCAAGCCAGGTCATCCCTGGACTGGAACCAAGCATCCAAGGACCGGTTTCGGCCGTTCAGACCTCACCATCCTGGATAGCTTGATTCCAGTGGCATGGAGAGCACAGGACTCACGTCTGAGCATACTCGTCCCACTCGGGGTGACAAATGCAAAAACAACAGGCGATAGACAGAATGCAGAACAATGTCATACATTCACCCCAGTACTGAGATCTGGGCCTAAATCCATCGTTTTTTTGCTCACCATGCCATTCCAGTTTGAACCTTGCCATATGCAAATCAGTCTTGACCCTGTGCCCCATGGGATCAGTCCAGCCCGAACTGCAAAGCCAGGTCCTTCCTGGACTGGAAACAAGCATCCAAGCACCGGTTTCGGGCTTTCAGCCCTCATCAGCCTGGATAGCTTGATTCCAGTGGCATGGAGAGCACGGGACTCACGTCTGAGCACACCCGTCCCACTCGGGGTGACAAATGCAAAAACAACAGGTGATGGACAGAATGCAGAACAATGTCATACATTCACCCCAGTACAGAGATCTGGGCCTAAATCCATCGTTTTTTTGCTCACCATGCCATTCCAGTTTGAACCTAGCCATATGCAAATCAGTCTTGACCCTGTGCCCCATGGGAACAGTCCAGCCCGAACTGCCAAGCCAGGTCCTCCCTGGACTGAAACAAGCATCCAAGGACCGGTTTCGGGCTTTCAGCCCTCATCAGCCTGGCTAGCTTGATTCCCGTGGCATGGAGAGCAAGGGACTCACGTTTGAGCACACCCGTCCCACTCGGGGTGACAAATGCAAAAACAACATGGGATGGACAGAATGCAGAACAATGTCATACATTCACCCCAGTACAGACATCTGGGCCTAAATCCATCGTTTTTTTGCTCACCATGCCATTCCAGCTTGAACCTAGCCATATGCAAATCAGTCCTGACCCTGTGCCCCATGGGAACAGTCCAGCCCGAAACTGCCAAGCCAGGTCATCCCTGGACTGGAACCAAGCATCCAAGGACCGGTTTCGGCCGTTCAGCCCTCACCATCCTGGATAGCTTGATTCCAGTGGCATGGAGAGCACAGGACTCACGTCTGAGCACACCCGTCCCACTCGGGGTGACAAATGCAAAAACAACAGGGGATGGACAGAATGCAGAACAATGTCATACATTCACCCCAGTCCTGAGATCTGGGCCTAAATCCATCGTTTTTTTCCTCACCATGCCATTCCAGTTTGAACCTTGCCATATGCAAATCAGTCTTGACCCTGTGCCCCATGGGATCAGTCCAGCCCGAACTGCAAAGCCAGGTCCTTGCTGGACTGGAAACAAGCATCCAAGGACCGGTTTCGGCCTTTCAGCCCTCAGCATCCTGGATAGCTTGATTCCAGTGGCATGGAGAGCACAGGACTCACGTCTGAGCATACCCGTCCCACTCGGGGTGACAAATGCAAAAACAACAGGTGATGGACAGAATGCAGAACAATGTCATACATTCACCCCAGTACAGAGATCTGGGCCTAAATCCATAGTTTTTTTTGCTAACCATGCCATTCCAGTTTGAACCTAGCCATATGCAAATCAGTCTTGACCCTGTGCCCCATGGGAACAGTCCAGCCCGAACTGCCAAGCCAGGTCGTCCCTGGACTGGAAACAAGCATCCAAGGACCGGTTTTGGGCTTTCAGCCCTCATTAGCGTGGATAGCTTGATTCCAGTGGTATGGAGAGCACGGGACTCACGTCTGAGCATACCCGTCCCACTCGGGGTGACAAATGCAAAAACAACAGGTGATGGACAGAATGCAGAACAATGTCATACATTCACCCCAGTACTGAGATCTGGGCCTAAATCCATCGTTTTTTTGCTCACCATGCCATTCCAGTTTGAACCTAGCCATATGCAAATCAGTCTTGACCCTGTGCCCCATGGGAACAGTCCAGCCCGAACTGCCAAGCCAGGTCCTCCCTGGACTGGAAACAAGCATCCAAGGACCGGTTTCAGGCTTTCAGCCCTCATCAGCCTGGATAGCTTGATTGCCGTGGCATGGAGAGCAAGGGACTCACGTTTGAGCACACCCGTCCCACTCGGGGTGACAAATGCAAAAACAACATGGGATGGACAGAAAGCAGAACAATGTCATACATTCACCCCAGTACAGACATCTGGGCCTAAATCCATCGTTTTTTTGCTCACCATGCCATTCCAGCTTTAACCTAGCCATATGCAAATCAGGCCTGACCCTGTGCCCCATGGGAACATTCCAGCCCGAAACTGCCAAGCCAGGTCATCCCTGGACTGGAAACAAGCATCCAAGGACCGGTTTCGCCTTTCAGCCCTCACCATCCTGGATAGCTTGATTCCAGTGGCATGGAGAGCACAGGACTCACGTCTGGGCATACCCGTCCCACTCGGGGTGACAAATGCAAAAACAACAGGCGATGGACAGAATGCAGAACAATGTCATACATTCACCCCAGTACTGAGATCTGGGCCTAAATCCAACGTTTTCTTGCTCACCATGCCATTCCAGTTTGAACCTTGCCATATGCAAATCAGTCTTGACCCTGTGCCCCATGGGATCAGTCCAGCCCGAACTGCAAAGCCAGGTCCTTCCTGGACTGGAAACAAGCATCCAAGCACCGGTTTCGGGCTTTCAGCCCTCATCAGCCTGGATAGCTTGATTCCAGTGGCATGGAGAGCAAGGGACTCATGTTTGAGCACACCCGTCCCACTCGGGGTGACAAATGCAAAAACAACATGGGATGGACAGAATGCAGAACAATGTCATACATTCGCCCCAGTACAGACATTTGGGCCTAAATCCATCGTTTTTTTGCTCACCATGCCATTCCAGCTTGAACCTAGCCATATGCAAATCAGTCCTGACCCTGTGCCCCATGGGAACAGTCCAGCCCGAAACTGCCAAGCCAGGTCATCCCTGGACTGGAAACAAGCATCCAAGGACCAGTTTCGGCCTTTCAGCCCTCACAATCCTGGATAGCTTGATTCCAGTGGCATGGAGAGCACAGGACTCACGTCTGAGCATACCCGTCCCACTCGGGGTGAAGAATGCAAAAACAACAGGTGATGGACAGAATGCAGAACAATGTCATACATTCACCCCAGTACAGAGATCTGGGACTAAATCCATAGTTTTTTTTTTGCTAACCATGCCATTCCAGTTTGAACCTAGCCATATGCAAATCAGTCTTGACCCTTTGCCCCGTGGGAACAGTCCAGCCCGAACTGCCAAGCCAGGTCGTCCCTGGACTGGAAACAAGCATCCAAGGACCGGTTTCGGGCTTTCAGCCCTCATTAGCGTGGATAGCTTGATTCCAGTGGCATGGAGAGCACAGGACTCACGTCTGAGCATACCCGTCCCTCTCGGGGTGACAAACGCAAAAACAACAGGCGATGGACAGAATGCAGAACAATGTCATACATTCACCGCAGTCCTGAGATCTCGGCCTAAATCCATCGTTTTTTTGCTCACCATGCCATTCCAGTTTGAACCTTGCCATATGCAAATCAGTTTTGACCCTGTGCCCCATGGGAACAGTCCAGCCCGAACTGCCAAGCCAGGTCCTCCCTGGACTGGAAACAAGCACCCAAGGACCCGTTTCGGGCTTTCAGCCCTCATCAGCCTGGATAGCTTGATTCCAGTGGCATTGAGAGCACGGGACTCACATCTGAGCATACCCGTCCCTCTCGGGGTGACAAATGCAAAAATAACAGGTGATGGACAGAATGCAGAACAATGTCATACATTCACCCCAGTACAGAGATCTGGGCCTAAATCCATCGTTTTTTGCTCACCATGCCATTCCAGTTTGAACCTAGCCATATGCATATCAGTCTTTACCCTGTGCCCCATGGGAACAGTTCAGCCCGAACTGCCAAGCCAGGTCCTCCTTGGACTGGAAACAAGCACCCAAGGACCGGTTTTGGGCTTTCAGCCCTCATCAGCCTGGATAGCTTGATTCCAGTGGCATGGAGAGCACGGGACTCACGTCTGAGCATACCCGTCCCACTAGGGGTGACAAATGCAAAAACAACAGGTGATGGACAGAATGCAGAACAATGTCATACATTCACCCCAGTACAGAGATCTGGGCCTAAATCCATCGTTTTTTGCTCACCATGCCATTCCAGTTTGAACCTAGCCATATGCAAATCAGTCTTGACCCTGTGCCCCATGGGATCAGTCCAGCCCAACTGCAAAGCCAGGTCCTTCCTGGACTGGAAACAAGCATCCAAGCACCGGTTTTGGGCTTTCAGCCCTCATAAGCCTGGATAGCTTGATTCCAGTGGCATGGAGAGCACGGGACTCACGTCTGAGCATACCCGTCCCACTCGGGGTGACAAATGCAAAAACAACAGGTGATGGACAGAATGCAGAACAATGTCATACATTCACCCCAGTACAGAGATCTGGGCCTAAATCCATCGTTTTTTTGCTCACCATGCCATTCCAGTTTGAACCTAGCCATATGCAAATCAGTCTTGACCCTGTGCCCCATGGGAACAGTCCAGCCCGAACTGCCAAGCCAGGTCCTCCCTGGACTGAAACAAGCATCCAAGGACCGGTTTCGGGCTTTCAGCCCTCATCAGCCTGGCTAGCTTGATTCCCGTGGCATGGAGAGCAAGGGACTCACGTTTGAGCACACCCGTCCCACTCGGGGTGACAAATGCAAAAACAACATGGGATGGACAGAATGCAGAACAATGTCATACATTCACCCCAGTACAGACATCTGGGCCTAAATCCATCGTTTTTTTGCTCACCATGCCATTCCAGCTTGAACCTAGCCATATGCAAATCAGTCCTGACCCTGTGCCCCATGGGAACAGTCCAGCCCGAAACTGCCAAGCCAGGTCATCCCTGGACTGGAACCAAGCATCCAAGGACCGGTTTCGGCCGTTCAGACCTCACCATCCTGGATAGCTTGATTCCAGTGGCATGGAGAGCACAGGACTCACGTCTGAGCATACTCGTCCCACTCGGGGTGACAAATGCAAAAACAACAGGCGATAGACAGAATGCAGAACAATGTCATACATTCACCCCAGTACTGAGATCTGGGCCTAAATCCATCGTTTTTTTGCTCACCATGCCATTCCAGTTTGAACCTTGCCATATGCAAATCAGTCTTGACCCTGTGCCCCATGGGATCAGTCCAGCCCGAACTGCAAAGCCAGGTCCTTCCTGGACTGGAAACAAGCATCCAAGCACCGGTTTCGGGCTTTCAGCCCTCATCAGCCTGGATAGCTTGATTCCAGTGGCATGGAGAGCACGGGACTCACGTCTGAGCATACCCGTCCCACTCGGGGTGACAAATGCAAAAACAACAGGTGATGGACAGAATGCAGTACAATGTCATACATTCACCCCAGTACAGAGATCTGGGCCTAAATCCATAGTTTTTTTTGCTAACCATGCCATTCCAGTTTGAACCTAGCCATATGCAAATCAGTCTTGACCCTGTGCCCCATGGGAACAGTCCAGCCCGAACTGCCAAGCCAGGTCCTCCCTGGACTGGAAACAAGCATCCAAGGACCGGTTTCGGGCTTTCAGCCCTCATCAGCCTGGATAGCTTGATTCCAGTGGCATGGAGAGCACGGGACTCACGTCTGAGCATACCCGTCCCACTAGGGGTGACAAATGCAAAAACAACAGGTGATGGACAGAATGCAGAACAATGTCATACATTCACCCCAGTACAGAGATCTGGGCCTAAATCCATCGTTTTTTTGCTCACCATGCCATTCCAGTTTGAACCTAGCCATATGCAAATCAGTCTTGACCCTGTGCCCCATGGGATCAGTCCAGCCCAACTGCAAAGCCAGGTCCTTCCTGGACTGGAAACAAGCATCCAAGCACCGGTTTTGGGCTTTCAGCCCTCATAAGCCTGGATAGCTTGATTCCAGTGGCATGGAGAGCACGGGACTCACGTCTGAGCATACCCGTCCCACTCGGGGTGACAAATGCAAAAACAACAGGTGATGGACAGAATGCCGGACAATGTCATACATTCACCCCAGTACAGAGATCTGGGCCTAAATCCATCGTTTTTTTGCTCACCATGCCATTCCAGTTTGAACCTAGCCATATGCAAATCAGTCTTGACCCTGTGCCCCATGGGAACAGTCCAGCCCGAACTGCCAAGCCAGGTCCTCCCTGGACTGAAACAAGCATCCAAGGACCGATTTCGGGCTTTCAGCCCTCATCAGCCTGGCTAGCTTGATTCCCGTGGCATGGAGAGCAAGGGACTCACGTTTGAGCACACCCGTCCCACTCGGGGTGACAAATGCAAAAACAACATGGGATGGACAGAATGCAGAACAATGTCATACATTCACCCCAGTACAGACATCTGGGCCTAAATCCATCGTTTTTTTGCTCACCATGCCATTCCAGCTTGAACCTAGCCATATGCAAATCAGTCCTGACCCTGTGCCCCATGGGAACATTCCAGCCCGAAACTGCCAAGCCAGGTCATCCCTGGACTGGAACCAAGCATCCAAGGACCGGTTTCGGCCGTTCAGCCCTCACCATCCTGGATAGCTTGATTCCAGTGGCATGGAGAGCACAGGACTCACGTCTGAGCATACCCGTCCCACTCGGGGTGACAAATGCAAAAACAACAGGCGATAGACAGAATGCAGAACAATGTCATACATTCACCCCAGTACTGAGATCTGGGCCTAAATCCATCGTTTTTTTGCTCACCATGCCATTCCAGTTTGAACCTTGCCATATGCAAATCAGTCTTGACCCTGTGCCCCATGGGATCAGTCCAGCCCGAACTGCAAAGCCAGGTCCTTCCTGGACTGGAAACAAGCATCCAAGCACCGGTTTCGGGCTTTCAGCCCTCATCAGCCTGGATAGCTTGATTCCAGTGGCATGGAGAGCACGGGACTCACGTCTGAGCATACCCGTCCCACTCGGGGTGACAAATGCAAAAACAACAGGTGATGGACAGAATGCAGTACAATGTCATACATTCACCCCAGTACAGAGATCTGGGCCTAAATCCATAGTTTTTTTTGCTAACCATGCCATTCCAGTTTGAACCTAGCCATATGCAAATCAGTCTTGACCCTGTGCCCCATGGGAACAGTCCAGCCCGAACTGCCAAGCCAGGTCCTCCCTGGACTGGAAACAAGCATCCAAGGACCGGTTTCGGGCTTTCAGCCCTCATCAGCCTGGATAGCTTGATTCCAGTGGCATGGAGAGCAAGGGACTCAGGTTTGAGCACACCCGTCCCACTCGGGGTGACAAATGCAAAAACAACATGGGATGGACAGAATGCAGAACAATGTCATACATTCACCCCAGTACAAACATCTGGGCCTAAATCCATCGTTTTTTTGCTCACCATGCCATTCCAGCTTGAACCTAGCCATATGCAAATCAGTCCTGACCCTGTGCCCCATGGGAACAGTCCAGCCCGAAACTGCCAAGCCAGGTCATCCCTGGACTGGAAACAAGCATCCAAGGACCGGTTTCAGCCTTTCAGCCCTCACAATCCTGGATAGCTTTATTCCAGTGGCATGGAGAGCACAGGACTCACGTCTGAGAATACCCGTCCCACTCGGGGTGACAAATGCAAAAACAACAGTTGATGGACATAAAGCAGAACAATGTAATAGGTAAGGGAAAGTTAATGGGACGACACAATGAGTTTGAAGAAAAGCTGGTCTCAAACATTCGGATGAATAAAGAAGTGGCAACGTGGTATTGGGAAATAGTTGAAATGGAGGACGGCCCCTTTTTACTTCCAGAGTTCCTGTGGGGAGAGTGCTTGCCGAGGATCGCAACAGAAGAACAATGGCAAGTAGATATGTTGATTCTATATAAAGTGGTGAAACCTGCAAATCTAAGGAGGAATCACTTGTTCACTCTCCACAGGGCATACTGGACCCCAAAGAGACTTGCGAAATTGAAAGATGGGGGCATGGTGCTATGTCCAAAGTGTAAAAGCCCAAATGAAGACGACATTCACATGTTTGTGACATGCTCAGAGATTCAAGAGTTTTGGGCAGCTGTAAGTGAAACGCTATCAAAAATATTGGAGCTAGAAATTACGGTAAGCCCTGAACAGATCATCTCGGGTAGACTGGATATACAAGGTAAGGGCCTTGATGACAATACTAAGCTGTTTTTCTATGCCATCTTGATTGCTCGAAGAGAAATATGTAAACTTTGGATTTCGTCAGAACCTCCGACAGAATTAATGTGGATTAGAGCCATGAGAGCAATAGCTAAGCTGGATATGGCTGGGCAAAACAATAGGAAGCACCAATTTTGGAACTTATTTTTAAATCACTATGGGTGAGGGAATTGGGAGTTATAGTTGCTGATTTTAAAGATGGGAGAGAATAACGTTCGATGATTAAGTCACTTTGGATGCTCTTGGAGGTTTAATGAAACCTATATGCTTCCCTGCAACAGATATGGCTGTGACACCCCCCACTTCTTTCAAGCTTGTAGGTCTGTAGCATAAGCAGTAGGAATCAACCTCTCACAGTTGAGCTTGAATACCACCAAAGGGCGCTATAAGATACGAAGAGGTGGGAAGTGGCGTATGAGGACAAAAGAAAAAAAGAAAAAAAAAAAAAAAAGAAAAAAAAAATAAATAAAAAAATAAAGCAGAACAATGTAATTCATTCACCCCAGTACAGAGATCTGGGCCTAAATCCATTTTTTTTTTGCTAACCATGCCATTCCAGTTTGAACCTAGCCATATGCAAATCAGTCTTGACCCTGTGCCCCGTGGGAACAGTCCAGCCCGAGCTGCCAAGCCAGGTCGTCCCTGGACTGGAAACAAGCATCCAAGGACCGGTTTTGGGCTTTCAGCCCTCATCAGCCTGGGTAGCTCGATTCCAGTGGCATGGAGAGCAAGGGACTCACGTTTGAGCACACCCGTCCCACTCGGGGTGACAAATGCAAAAACAACAGGGGATGGACAGAATGCAGAACAATGTCATACATTCACCCCAGTCCTGAGATCTGGGCCTAAATCCATCGTTTTTTTCCTCACCATGCCATTCCAGTTTGAACCTTGCCATATGCAAATCAGTCTTGACCCTGTGCCCCATGGGATCAGTCCAGCCCGAACTGCAAAGCCAGGTCCTTGCTGGACTGGAAACAAGCATCCAAGGACCGGTTTCGGCCTTTCAGCCCTCAGCATCCTGGATAGCTTGATTCCAGTGGCATGGAGAGCACAGGACTCACGTCTGAGCATACCCGTCCCACTCGGGGTGACAAATGCAAAAACAACAGGTGATGGACAGAATGCAGAACAATGTCATACATTCACCCCAGTACAGAGATCTGGGCCTAAATCCATAGTTTTTTTTGCTAACCATGCCATTACAGTTTGAACCTAGCCATATGCAAATCAGTCTTGACCCTTTGCCCCATGGGAACAGTCCAGCCCGAACTGCCAAGCCAGGTCGTCCCTGGACTGGAAACAAGCATCCAAGGACCGGTTTTGGGCTTTCAGCCCTCATTAGCGTGGATAGCTTGATTCCAGTGGTATGGAGAGCACGGGACTCACGTCTGAGCATACCCGTCCCACTCGGGGTGACAAATGCAAAAACAACAGGTGATGGACAGAATGCAGAACAATGTCATACATTCACCCCAGTACTGAGATCTGGGCATAAATCCATTGTTTTTTTGCTAACCATGCCATTCCAGTTTGAACCTTGCCATATGCAAATCAGTCTTGACCCTGTGCCCCATGGGAACAGTCCAGCCCGAACTGCCAAGCCAGGTCCTCCCTGGACTGGAAACAAGCATCCAAGCACCGGTTTCGGGCTTTCAGCCCTCATCAGCCTGGATAGCTTGATTCCAGGGGCATGGAGAGCACGGGACTCACGTCTGAGCATACCCGTCCCACTCGGGGTGACAAATGCAAAAACAACAGGTGATGGACAGAATGCAGAACAATGTCATACATTCACCCCAGTACAGAGACCTGGGCCTAAATCCATCGTTTTTTTGCTCACCATGTCATTCCAGTTTGAACCTAGCCATATGCAAATCAGTCTTGACCCTGTGCCCCATGGGAACAGTCCAGCCCGAACTGCCAAGCCAGGTCGTCCCTGGACTGGAAACAAGCATCCAAGGACCGGTTTCGGGCTTTCAGCCCTCATTAGCGTGGATAGCTTGATTCCAGTGGCATGGAGAGCTTGGGACTCACATCTGAGCATACCCGTCCCACTCGGGGTGACAAATGCAAAAACAACAGGTGATCGACAGAATTCAGAACAATGTCATACATTCACCCCAGTACTGAGATCTGGGCCGAAATCCATTGTTTTTTTGCTAACCATGCCATTCCAGTTTGAACCTAGCTATATGCAAATCAGTTTTACCCTGTGCCCCATGGGAACAGTCCAGCCCGAACTGCCAAACCAGGTCCTCCCTGGACTGGAAACAAGCACCCAAGGACCCGTTTCGGGCTTTCAGCCCTCATCAGCCTGGATAGCTTGATTCCAGTGGCATGGAGAGCACGGGACTCACATCTGAGCATACCCGTCCCACTCGGGGTGACAAATGCAAAAACAACAGGTGATGTACAGAATGCAGAACAATGTCATACATTTACCCCAGTACAGAGATCTGGGCCTAAATCCATCGTTGTTTTGCTCACCATGCCATTCAGTTTGAACCTAGCCATATGCAAATCAGTCTTGACCCTGTGCCCCATGGGAACAGTCCAGCCCGAACTGCCAAGCCAGGTCCTCCCTGGACTGGACACAAGTATGCAAGGACGGGTTGTCGGGCTTTCAGCCCTCATCAGCCTGGATAGCTTGATTCCAGTGGCATGGAGAGCAAGGGACTCAGGTTTGAGCACACCCGTCCCACTCGGGGTGACAAATGCAAAAACAACATGGGATGGACAGAATGCAGAACAATGTCATACATTCACCCCAGTACAAACATCTGGGCCTAAATCCTTCGTTTTTTTGCTCACCATGCCATTCCAGCTTGAACCTAGCCATATGCAAATCAGTCCTGACCCTGTGCCCCATGGGAACAGTCCAGCCCGAAACTGCCAAGCCAGGTCATCCCTGGACTGGAAACAAGCATCCAAGGACCGGTTTCAGCCTTTCAGCCCTCACAATCCTGGATAGCTTTATTCCAGTGGCATGGAGAGCACAGGACTCACGTCTGAGAATACCCGTCCCACTCGGGGTGACAAATGCAAAAACAACAGTTGATGGACATAAAGCAGAACAATGTAATAGGTAAGGGAAAGTTAATGGGACGACACAATGAGTTTGAAGAAAAGCTGGTCTCAAACATTCGGATGAATAAAGAAGTGGCAACGTGGTATTGGGAAATAGTTGAAATGGAGGACGGCCCCTTTTTACTTCCAGAGTTCCTGTGGGGAGAGTGCTTGCCGAGGATCGCAACGGAAGAACAATGGCAAGTAGATATGTTGATTCTATATAAAGTGGTGAAACCTGCAAATCTAAGGAGGAATCACTTGTTCACTCTCCACAGGGCATACTGGACCCCAAAGAGACTTGCGAAATTCAAAGATGGGGGCATGGTGCTATGTCCAAAGTGTAAAAGCCCAAATGAAGACGACATTCACATGTTTGTGACATGCTCAGAGATTCAAGAGTTTTGGGCAGCTGTAAGTGAAACGCTATCAAAAATATTGGAGCTAGAAATTACGGTAAGCCCTGAACAGATCATCTCGGGTAGACTGGATATACAAGGTAAGGGCCTTGATGACAATACTAAGCTGTTTTTCTATGCCATCTTGATTGCTCGAAGAGAAATATGTAAACTTTGGATTTCGTCAGAACCTCCGACAGAATTAATGTGGATTAGAGCCATGAGAGCAATAGCTAAGCTGGATATGGCTGGGCAAAACAATAGGAAGCACCAATTTTGGAACTTATTTTTAAATCACTATGGGTGAGGGAATTGGGAGTTATAGTTGCTCATTTTAAAGATGGGAGAGAATAACGTTCGATGATTAAGTCACTTTGGATGCTCTTGGAGGTTTAATGAAACCTATATGCTTCCCTGCAACAGATATGGCTGTGACACCCCCCACTTCTTTCAAGCTTGTAGGTCTGTAGCATAAGCAGTAGGAATCAACCTCTCACAGTTGAGCTTGAATACCACCAAAGGGCGCTATAAGATACGAAGAGGTGGGAAGTGGCGTATGAGGACAAAAGAAAAAAAGAAAAAAGAAAAAATAAAAAAATAAAAAAATAAAGCAGAACAATGTAATTCATTCACCCCAGTACAGAGATCTGGGCCTAAATCCATTTTTTTTTGCTAACCATGCCATTCCAGTTTGAACCTAGCCATATGCAAATCAGTCTTGACCCTGTGCCCCGTGGGAACAGTCCAGCCCGAGCTGCCAAGCCAGGTCGTCCCTGGACTGGAAACAAGCATCCAAGGACCGGTTTTGGGCTTTCAGCCCTCATCAGCCTGGGTAGCTCGATTCCAGTGGCATGGAGAGCAAGGGACTCACGTTTGAGCACACCCGTCCCACTCGGGGTGACAAATGCAAAAACAACAGGGGATGGACAGAATGCAGAACAATGTCATACATTCACCCCAGTCCTGAGATCTGGGCCTAAATCCATCGTTTTTTTCCTCACCATGCCATTCCAGTTTGAACCTTGCCATATGCAAATCAGTCTTGACCCTGTGCCCCATGGGATCAGTCCAGCCCGAACTGCAAAGCCAGGTCCTTGCTGGACTGGAAACAAGCATCCAAGGACCGGTTTCGGCCTTTCAGCCCTCAGCATCCTGGATAGCTTGATTCCAGTGGCATGGAGAGCACAGGACTCACGTCTGAGCATACCCGTCCCACTCGGGGTGACAAATGCAAAAACAACAGGTGATGGACAGAATGCAGAACAATGTCATACATTCACCCCAGTACAGAGATCTGGGCCTAAATCCATAGTTTTTTTTGCTAACCATGCCATTCCAGTTTGAACCTAGCCATATGCAAATCAGTCTTGACCCTTTGCCCCATGGGAACAGTCCAGCCCGAACTGCCAAGCCAGGTCGTCCCTGGACTGGAAACAAGCATCCAAGGACCGGTTTTGGGCTTTCAGCCCTAATTAGCGTGGATAGCTTGATTCCAGTGGTATGGAGAGCACGGGACTCACGTCTGAGCATACCCGTCCCACTCGGGGTGACAAATGCAAAAACAACAGGTGATGGACAGAATGCAGAACAATGTCATACATTCACCCCAGTACTGAGATCTGGGCATAAATCCATTGTTTTTTTGCTAACCATGCCATTCCAGTTTGAACCTTGCCATATGCAAATCAGTCTTGACCCTGTGCCCCATGGGAACAGTCCAGCCCGAACTGCCAAGCCAGGTCCTCCCTGGACTGGAAACAAGCATCCAAGCACCGGTTTCGGGCTTTCAGCCCTCATCAGCCTGGATAGCTTGATTCCAGGGGCATGGAGAGCACGGGACTCACGTCTGAGCATACCCGTCCCACTCGGGGTGACAAATGCAAAAACAACAGGTGATGGACAGAATGCAGAACAACGTCATACATTCACCCCAGTACAGAGATCTGGGCCTAAATCCATCGTTTTTTTGCTCACCATGCCATTCCAGTTTGAACCTAACCATATGCAAATCAGTCTTGACCCTGTGCCTCATTGGAACAGTCCAGCCCAAACTGCCAAGCCAGGTCCTCCCTGGACTGGAAACAAGCATCCAAGGACCGGTTTCGGGCTTTCAGCCCTCATCAGCCTGGATAGCTTGATTCCAGTGGCATGGAGAGCACGGGACTCACGTCTGAGCACACCCGTCCCACTCGGGGTGACAAATGCAAAAACAACATGGGATGGACAGAATGCAGAACAATGTCATACATTCACCCCAGTACAGACATCTGGGCCTAAATCCATCGTTTTTTTGCTCACCATGCCATTCCAGTTTGAACCTAGCCATATGCAAATCAGTCCTGACCCTGTGCCCCATGGGAACAGTTCAGCCCGAAACTGCCAAGCCAGGTCATCCCTAGACTGGAAACAAGCATCCATGGACCGGTTTCGGCCTTTCAGCCCTCATCATCCTGGATAGCTTGATTCCAGAGGCATGGAGAGCACAGGACTCAAGTCCGAGCATACCCGTCCCACTCGGGGTGACAAATGCAAAAACAACAGGTGATGGACAGAATGCAGAACAATGTCATACATTCACCCCAGTACAGAGACCTGGGCCTAAATCCATCGTTTTTTTGCTCACCATGTCATTCCAGTTTGAACCTAGCCATATGCAAATCAGTCTTGACCCTGTGCCCCATGGGAACAGTCCAGCCCGAACTGCCAAGCCAGGTCGTCCCTGGACTGGAAACAAGCATCCAAGGACCGGTTTCGGGCTTTCAGCCCTCATTAGCGTGGATAGCTTGATTCCAGTGGCATGGAGAGCTTGGGACTCACATCTGAGCATACCCGTCCCACTCGGGGTGACAAATGCAAAAACAACAGGTGATCGACAGAATTCAGAACAATGTCATACATTCACCCCAGTACTGAGATCTGGGCCGAAATCCATTGTTTTTTTGCTAACCATGCCATTCCAGTTTGAACCTAGCTATATGCAAATCAGTTTTACCCTGTGCCCCATGGGAACAGTCCAGCCCGAACTGCCAAACCAGGTCCTCCCTGGACTGGAAACAAGCACCCAAGGACCCGTTTCGGGCTTTCAGCCCTCATCAGCCTGGATAGCTTGATTCCAGTGGCATGGAGAGCACGGGACTCACATCTGAGCATACCCGTCCCACTCGGGGTGACAAATGCAAAAACAACAGGTGATGTACAGAATGCAGAACAATGTCATACATTTACCCCAGTACAGAGATCTGGGCCTAAATCCATCGTTGTTTTGCTCACCATGCCATTCAGTTTGAACCTAGCCATATGCAAATCAGTCTTGACCCTGTGCCCCATGGGAACAGTCCAGCCCGAACTGCCAAGCCAGGTCCTCCCTGGACTGGACACAAGTATGCAAGGACGGGTTGTCGGGCTTTCAGCCCTCATCAGCCTGGATAGCTTGATTCCAGTGGCATGGAGAGCAAGGGACTCAGGTTTGAGCACACCCGTCCCACTCGGGGTGACAAATGCAAAAACAACATGGGATGGACAGAATGCAGAACAATGTCATACATTCACCCCAGTACAAACATCTGGGCCTAAATCCTTCGTTTTTTTGCTCACCATGCCATTCCAGCTTGAACCTAGCCATATGCAAATCAGTCCTGACCCTGTGCCCCATGGGAACAGTCCAGCCCGAAACTGCCAAGCCAGGTCATCCCTGGACTGGAAACAAGCATCCAAGGACCGGTTTCAGCCTTTCAGCCCTCACAATCCTGGATAGCTTTATTCCAGTGGCATGGAGAGCACAGGACTCACGTCTGAGAATACCCGTCCCACTCGGGGTGACAAATGCAAAAACAACAGTTGATGGACATAAAGCAGAACAATGTAATAGGTAAGGGAAAGTTAATGGGACGACACAATGAGTTTGAAGAAAAGCTGGTCTCAAACATTCGGATGAATAAAGAAGTGGCAACGTGGTATTGGGAAATAGTTGAAATGGAGGACGGCCCCTTTTTACTTCCAGAGTTCCTGTGGGGAGAGTGCTTGCCGAGGATCGCAACGGAAGAACAATGGCAAGTAGATATGTTGATTCTATATAAAGTGGTGAAACCTGCAAATCTAAGGAGGAATCACTTGTTCACTCTCCACAGGGCATACTGGACCCCAAAGAGACTTGCGAAATTCAAAGATGGGGGCATGGTGCTATGTCCAAAGTGTAAAAGCCCAAATGAAGACGACATTCACATGTTTGTGACATGCTCAGAGATTCAAGAGTTTTGGGCAGCTGTAAGTGAAACGCTATCAAAAATATTGGAGCTAGAAATTACGGTAAGCCCTGAACAGATCATCTCGGGTAGACTGGATATACAAGGTAAGGGCCTTGATGACAATACTAAGCTGTTTTTCTATGCCATCTTGATTGCTCGAAGAGAAATATGTAAACTTTGGATTTCGTCAGAACCTCCGACAGAATTAATGTGGATTAGAGCCATGAGAGCAATAGCTAAGCTGGATATGGCTGGGCAAAACAATAGGAAGCACCAATTTTGGAACTTATTTTTAAATCACTATGGGTGAGGGAATTGGGAGTTATAGTTGCTGATTTTAAAGATGGGAGAGAATAACGTTCGATGATTAAGTCACTTTGGATGCTCTTGGAGGTTTAATGAAACCTATATGCTTCCCTGCAACAGATATGGCTGTGACACCCCCCACTTCTTTCAAGCTTGTAGGTCTGTAGCATAAGCAGTAGGAATCAACCTCTCACAGTTGAGCTTGAATACCACCAAAGGGCGCTATAAGATACGAAGAGGTGGGAAGTGGCGTATGAGGACAAAAGAAAAAAAGAAAAAAGAAAAAATAAATAAATAAAAAAATAAAGCAGAACAATGTAATTCATTCACCCCAGTACAGAGATCTGGGCCTAAATCCATTTTTTTTGCTAACCATGCCATTCCAGTTTGAACCTAGCCATATGCAAATCAGTCTTGACCCTGTGCCCCGTGGGAACAGTCCAGCCCGAGCTGCCAAGCCAGGTCGTCCCTGGACTGGAAACAAGCATCCAAGGACCGGTTTTGGGCTTTCAGCCCTCATCAGCCTGGGTAGCTCGATTCCAGTGGCATGGAGAGCAAGGGACTCACGTTTGAGCACACCCGTCCCACTCGGGGTGACAAATGCAAAAACAACAGGGGATGGACAGAATGCAGAACAATGTCATACATTCACCCCAGTCCTGAGATCTGGGCCTAAATCCATCGTTTTTTTCCTCACCATGCCATTCCAGTTTGAACCTTGCCATATGCAAATCAGTCTTGACCCTGTGCCCCATGGGATCAGTCCAGCCCGAACTGCAAAGCCAGGTCCTTGCTGGACTGGAAACAAGCATCCAAGGACCGGTTTCGGCCTTTCAGCCCTCAGCATCCTGGATAGCTTGATTCCAGTGGCATGGAGAGCACAGGACTCACGTCTGAGCATACCCGTCCCACTCGGGGTGACAAATGCAAAAACAACAGGTGATGGACAGAATGCAGAACAATGTCATACATTCACCCCAGTACAGAGATCTGGGCCTAAATCCATAGTTTTTTTTGCTAACCATGCCATTCCAGTTTGAACCTAGCCATATGCAAATCAGTCTTGACCCTTTGCCCCATGGGAACAGTCCAGCCCGAACTGCCAAGCCAGGTCGTCCCTGGACTGGAAACAAGCATCCAAGGACCGGTTTTGGGCTTTCAGCCCTAATTAGCGTGGATAGCTTGATTCCAGTGGTATGGAGAGCACGGGACTCACGTCTGAGCATACCCGTCCCACTCGGGGTGACAAATGCAAAAACAACAGGTGATGGACAGAATGCAGAACAATGTCATACATTCACCCCAGTACTGAGATCTGGGCATAAATCCATTGTTTTTTTGCTAACCATGCCATTCCAGTTTGAACCTTGCCATATGCAAATCAGTCTTGACCCTGTGCCCCATGGGAACAGTCCAGCCCGAACTGCCAAGCCAGGTCCTCCCTGGACTGGAAACAAGCATCCAAGCACCGGTTTCGGGCTTTCAGCCCTCATCAGCCTGGATAGCTTGATTCCAGGGGCATGGAGAGCACGGGACTCACGTCTGAGCATACCCGTCCCACTCGGGGTGACAAATGCAAAAACAACAGGTGATGGACAGAATGCAGAACAACGTCATACATTCACCCCAGTACAGAGATCTGGGCCTAAATCCATCGTTTTTTTGCTCACCATGCCATTCCAGTTTGAACCTAACCATATGCAAATCAGTCTTGACCCTGTGCCTCATTGGAACAGTCCAGCCCAAACTGCCAAGCCAGGTCCTCCCTGGACTGGAAACAAGCATCCAAGGACCGGTTTCGGGCTTTCAGCCCTCATCAGCCTGGATAGCTTGATTCCAGTGGCATGGAGAGCACGGGACTCACGTCTGAGCACACCCGTCCCACTCGGGGTGACAAATGCAAAAACAACATGGGATGGACAGAATGCAGAACAATGTCATACATTCACCCCAGTACAGACATCTGGGCCTAAATCCATCGTTTTTTTGCTCACCATGCCATTCCAGTTTGAACCTAGCCATATGCAAATCAGTCCTGACCCTGTGCCCCATGGGAACAGTCCAGCCCGAAACTGCCAAGCCAGGTCATCCCTAGACTGGAAACAAGCATCCATGGACCGGTTTCGGCCTTTCAGCCCTCATCATCCTGGATAGCTTGATTCCAGAGGCATGGAGAGCACAGGACTCAAGTCCGAGCATACCCGTCCCACTCGGGGTGACAAATGCAAAAACAACAGGTGATGGACAGAATGCAGAACAATGTCATACATTCACCCCAGTACAGAGACCTGGGCCTAAATCCATCGTTTTTTTGCTCACCATGTCATTCCAGTTTGAACCTAGCCATATGCAAATCAGTCTTGACCCTGTGCCCCATGGGAACAGTCCAGCCCGAACTGCCAAGCCAGGTCGTCCCTGGACTGGAAACAAGCATCCAAGGACCGGTTTCGGGCTTTCAGCCCTCATTAGCGTGGATAGCTTGATTCCAGTGGCATGGAGAGCTTGGGACTCACATCTGAGCATACCCGTCCCACTCGGGGTGACAAATGCAAAAACAACAGGTGATCGACAGAATTCAGAACAATGTCATACATTCACCCCAGTACTGAGATCTGGGCCGAAATCCATTGTTTTTTTGCTAACCATGCCATTCCAGTTTGAACCTAGCTATATGCAAATCAGTTTTACCCTGTGCCCCATGGGAACAGTCCAGCCCGAACTGCCAAACCAGGTCCTCCCTGGACTGGAAACAAGCACCCAAGGACCCGTTTCGGGCTTTCAGCCCTCATCAGCCTGGATAGCTTGATTCCAGTGGCATGGAGAGCACGGGACTCACATCTGAGCATACCCGTCCCACTCGGGGTGACAAATGCAAAAACAACAGGTGATGTACAGAATGCAGAACAATGTCATACATTTACCCCAGTACAGAGATCTGGGCCTAAATCCATCGTTGTTTTGCTCACCATGCCATTCAGTTTGAACCTAGCCATATGCAAATCAGTCTTGACCCTGTGCCCCATGGGAACAGTCCAGCCCGAACTGCCAAGCCAGGTCCTCCCTGGACTGGACACAAGTATGCAAGGACGGGTTGTCGGGCTTTCAGCCCTCATCAGCCTGGATAGCTTGATTCCAGTGGCATGGAGAGCACGGGACTCACATCTGAGCATACCCGTTCCACTCGAGGTGACAAATGCAAAAACAACAGGTGATGGACAGAATGCAGAACAATGTCATACATTCACCCCAGTACAGAGATATGGGCCTAAATCCATCGTTTTTTTGCTGACGATGCCATTCCAGTTTGAACCTAGCCATATGCAAATCAGTCTTGACCCTGTGCCCCATGGGAACAGTCCAGCCGAACTGCAAAGACAGGTCCTCCCTGGACTGGAAACAAGTATCCAAGGACCGGTTTCGGGCTTTCAGCCCTCATCAGCCTGGATAGCTTGATTCCAGTGGCATGGAGAGCACGGGACTCACGTCTGATCATACCCGTTCCACTCGAGGTGACAAATGCAAAAACAACAGGTGATGGACAGAATGCAGAACAATGTTATACATTCACCCCAGTACAGAGATCTGGGCCTAAATCCATCGAGTATTTGATTGGTTCAGATGCTCTGTCCATCACCACCCCCTTTTGTACCGCTTTGTTTGCCATAAATTGGCAGGGTATGCTCAGACATGAGTCCCTTGCTCACTTTGACACTTGATTCAAGCAAGCCTGGCTGAAGACGGCTGGAATGCCAGAAGCCGATCCTAGGAAGCTTGTTTCCGGTCCAGGGAAGGCATGGCTTCGCAGTTCGGGCTGGACTGTTCCCATGAGGCACAGGGTCAGACTGATTTGCATATGGCCATGTCTGAACTGGGGTGTCAGAGTGGGCTAAAGAACGGTGATGGATCAAACCCAGATATGTTGACTGGGTGTGAGTATTTGATTGGTCAGATGCTCGGTCCATCACCACCCCCTTTTGCACCGTTTTGTTCGCCATAAATTGGCAGGGTATGCTCAGACGTGAGTCCCTTGCTCACTTTGCCACTGGATTCAAGTAAGCCTGGCTGAAGACGGCTGGAATGCTGGAAACCAGTCCTAGAAAGCGTGTTTCCGGTCCAGGGAAGGCATGGCTTGGCAGTTCGGGCTGGACTGTACCCATGAGGTACAGGGTCAGACTGATTTGCATATGGCCATGTCTGAACTGGAGTGGCAGAGTGGGCTAAAGAACGGTGATGGATCAAACCCAGATCTGTTGACTGGGTGTGAGTATTTGATTGGTTCAGGTGCTCCGTCTATCACCATCCCCTTTTGTACCGCTTTGTTCGCCATAAATTGGCAGGGTATGCTCAGACGTGAGTCCCTTGCTCACTTTGCCACTGGATTCAAGCAAGCCTGGCTGAAGACGGCTGGAATGCCAGAAACCGGTCCTAGGAAGCTTGTTTCCGGTCCAGGGAAGGCATGGCTTGGCAGTTCGGGCTGGACTGTTCCAATGAGGCACAGGGTCAGACTGATTTGCATATGGTCATGTCTGAACTGGGGTGGCAGAGTGGGCTAAAGAATGGCGATGGATGAAACCCAGATCTGTTGGCTGGGTGTGAGTATTTGATCGGGTCAGATGCTCCGTCCATCACCACCCTTTTTTGTACCGCTTTCATTATGTTAAAGAATTTTTTTAAAACATCTTTGTGCAGTTTGACCCACATTTACTGAAGCGCTTTACATGAGCACTAATTACATTACACACGGTCACATCAATTTTTTTAGGTGATTTTTCCAGAATCACTGGATGTTCAGCCAACACTGATAATTGAACCTGGTTCCCCTGTTCCAAAGTCGGCAGCTCTGGCCGTAACACCACATCCTGCTTGGAGGAAAGGTGGCAGGCTAAAGCCAGTATGAGAATAACGTTGAAATAGTTTAGGTGCATATTTGAGATTTTGTCATAAACTAAGAAATAATAATAAGTCCACTCTTATGTTAGTCGAACACGACTGCTCATGAATATGTTAATTTGACCATAACCACTTTTAATGCAGAACAATTATGGGCCCTACCCCTCTTACAACTTGCATTTAACAGAGTTATTAATGGGTGAAGTGAAAAAGTGTCATCACTGTTGGACAGAGAGGGGCTAGCGAAAAGGTTACACACATGGCTGGTAATTGCAACATATGGCCAACTAAAACCCCAGATTTATCTGGGGGTCTGAACAGACTAAACACAAAGCTACAGCTTTAAAGACTTCGGCTTGGCTCTTTTAAATTCCGTAGTAGCCTTGCAGCGTGGAACAATTTGGGTAAGACAACGTCATGTCGCCTCTGTAATTACAACAGAGAAGACATAAGTCACATAGTTTGTAGCTACCCAGCTTTAACAGCTGAACGTAGAAGCCTGCTAAGACAGGATTTTAATCAATATGCAATTCGTACACGCCGTCAAGCTGTAATAGCAGGTCTGCAGGGAGAAGATTTACGATATTGTAGTGGGTAAGCAGGCTAAATGTGCACAGGAAGGATTTTTGCTCAGTATGAATTTAGGAGCAAACCGCCAGAAAGGAAAAACAATCATTGCAAGAGTCGTGCTGGCTCATTATTATACGAGCACTTAGAACAGTTTAAAAAATAAGGGTTTAATAACTGTAATGTTATGATATGATTTTACAAAAAGCATATTGCACTTTAAAATCCTTATACAATGTAAGCTCACTAATCTTATGCCGGGGCCCAATCAAAAAAGCTTGCGAGATTCCCGGCAGGCCATAACATAGTAATTCATTTTGATGCCCCACTGAATTGGAATACTTATAGTGTGCAGCATGGTTAATAACTAATAGAGGGAATAGAGCACACTAAGTACAGGGGAAATAGTAGGTGGAATAAGCCCCTCGCAAGTGCACTTTGACAGTATGTTGTTAGGTAATTTAAAAATATGAATTAATTGTTTTAAATATGGGAATAACTTCAATTTTAAAAAAAAACTTGCACTTTTTGTAAAGTTGTTATTTAGTGATATGTTCGAAATGTGTAAAATAAGTTACATTGTACGTTTTTAATAACTGAACAATAAAATTCTTCTTCATTAAAAGAATTGTATTTTTGTTTCATTTATCACAGAAATAGTGCTAAAATTTGCACCAAAATACACCAATTTTTAAAACTTTCTCTGAGAGAGAACCCTCACAAACTCCATCATTAACATCAAGCTTGGTCGCTTCGCATGGGTTATAATTTGTTCATTGCTCTCATGCCTCACCACTTTCAATTTGCACCAGCCACCACTGGACCTGCTGTATGTACTTTGTGAGCTTCTGCCTGCCCGAAGGCTTATCATTTGCTTCGGCTGCTGGTAATGCTGTATGGACAAATGCTTCTTTCCTCCTCCCACTCATCCCCACTGCTAGACGCTGTTCATTGGAGTGTTATATCTCTCCGCTATGATATATGATTACTGCCTTACTTTTTTTCCCTTAGTACCGAATTTGTGCTGGTTAGTATCTTTGGTTGTCAATCACATTGTTCTTTAAGATGAATGGAAAATCCTTCCAGTCACAGACGGCCGGTACATTCAGTAATAGCTGTGGGCACTTCTGTGAGCTACCTACCAAATCAAAGCTCGCCTCGCAAACTCAACAGGCTACTAAAGGAAATCATCTAAAAGATATTCACATTGACAATTTTGATAGCTCGGGCATTACCGAGACCTATTCACTTTGCCCGTGCTTGACATTATACTAATAGCAAATAATCTCACTCATACCTATTGACACTCATATCATATAATTCACTATTAGTGTAATAAAAAATGGAGTACACTTAGCTGACAGGGGCCGTTCGGTGGCAGCAGCAGTAGGTAAAAAGGCTTTTTAATGTTTGCTGTGTGCATGATTGTGGGTGGCAGTATGTTTATTTGAGAGAGTGTATGTATATGTCACCATGTGTGTAAGAATGTATGTGAGTGAGAGTCAGTGACAATGTTTGTAGACAGGGATTTGCATAAAAAATCATAGGTGGTTGCATGGGAATACACATGCCCACTATCTCACAAAAGGAAGAGAAAGGGGAATGAGCCTTCTCTGACTCCCCTACTTAAACTAATAACTCACTCAAGAGAGAAGAACTTCTCTCTTGAGTGAGTTATTAATACACATGCCCACACCTGGTACACCCTCTCGATGCAAAGTAACACATAGCACAACTTTCCATTACTTTGTGATACTATCCAATGCAAATACTGATTTGCTTTGGATAGTAATTTCCACACCAATACTTTGCCCTGGGTTTACATCACACAAGTGACGCAAACCTGGCACAAAGCATTAGTAACTTGGACCTGAGTGTCAGTAAGATGAGTGAGTGAGATCAACAGTGAATGAAAGTGGGGCAGAGCGTGACCGACAGCCAAGATGGCCGCCTGTGCTGAGAGCTCCTCTTGTCATAGGATGGCATCTCTAACAACAGAACCCTTTCTCGCTGTGTAGCTGACCATGAGTTGGCAAATTTAATGCAGTTTTGCTGGGTGAGCGTAGTCTTACCTTTCTCTACATTTTTTGCCTTCTCTCACCTCTGTTATTATGCCTGCTCGTTTCTGCCTCGCAGCGGCGGCCATTTTATCTGAAACGTGAGCCTCAGCTGAAGTCCTCTCTCTCACTGTACTATGTGAATGCTGGTTCTTCAAGAAGATTCTTCCTCATGTATTACTAAACCCATGGGGGATTTTACTGCCCATTTCTGCTTTCCTCTTGGATATTGCCTTTGCTGCATTTTTAATGCAATTAATGTTTTCTTCAGGCATGAAGCGCCACATTTAATGTTTATTCATACAGGAATTGCTCCTTTCACTTGTTCTATACTTTGTACAACTATTGCTGTTTATGGTGGCTTTTTCAAAATTTGAATGCTTCCATTCTCAACTACTTCCATCATTTTCTGGACTATTATTTTGTGCAAATTGATAACTACTTTGAGTTGTATTCATACCTTTGCTCTCTACATCAAATTACTTTATCAATATCTTATGCTGTGGTGAAAAATGGTTGTTGTTTTAATATCATTTGACCTTTGTGGCTCCTCAGAAAGTATTAAGAACTGTATGGGCAGATTAAAGAAATACAAACTGCCTCTTCACCAAACGGTGCCATCTGCTAACAAGTTATCACTTTGTTCAAAGCCTCACAAGTTCTCTATTGTGAGTATACCTGCTGCGCCAAGAATGTCTTCCTCAACCTCACCTGTCTTGTTTCAGCTCTGGAGCAGCCTGTTAGTGATGTTCAGGATTAGGCAAGTAAAATCTCCACTTTGGAAAAGGAAGTCGCTCTGTTGAAGGCATATTCCGAAGACTTAGAAAACAGAATAGGTGGAATAAGCTTTGTCTTTACGACCTTCCGGAAGGTCTTGAATATAATTACTCCATTTCATTTTTTACTTCTTTTTTTGCCCCATTAGTGGGATTACCTTCCTCCACAGTATTGAATATGCAGAGAGCACATCGATTGGGTCAGCACCTTCAACTTCAATCTTCCTCTCCTACCCGCAGCGGTGCTATTGGTTACTTCCTCAAATGTACTGATTTATTGTAGGTGCTCAATTCAGCAAAGACTAAAAAACAAATACTCTGGCAGGGAAGTACAAATTTTATTGTGCAAGAATTCTCAAAAGTTACTACAGTGAAACAGAAAGCCTATCTGGATCTTCAACTACAACTTTTCTCTTAAGGGGCTTGATTTGAACCATTCCAACCCTGTTTTTAAAGGTGAATTTCTAGAACAAAACATCTTCTTACACATCTCTTGCAGATCTTAAAAACTTTCTTCGTCTTCATACAACCAGTTTCATGGATACTTCTGGATCTTCTGAAAGATGATTGCCACTTATGTCTTCTTCAAAAGTATTTATTACAGACTCTTGTCTTTACACATGTTTTGTTATAATGTTCCTTACTATGGGTTTTGCATTTTTGGATTTTGCTGGCTAACCTTTTCTTATTTTACAGCTTCCTTGTTGTTTCTTGTATTGTTCCTTGTTTCATTTCACCTGTCTGTCAATAAGTTTGGATCCCTTGCTGTGCTGTCTTTACCATGTGCTGTCATCATCCCAATCCTAGTATTCATCCTTATCTGGGATGTTTTTAGAATCATCATTGTTTTGACATTTACTGTCTCTTTTTTCTCGATTCTCTTTTCTCCTTATTCCTTTTATCTTCCTCTGGGTCTTTTTTCCCTTTTTGTCCTGTATCTCTTTCTCACTTTTTACATGTTTGTTAAGCTTTTTATCTTAAAAGACCGTTTCTTTGTATATGTCGTTATTTGGTTTATTATTCAGAGTTACCTCTTGGAATGGCAAAGGATTTAGTATTCAAATAAAAAGGTAGAGAATTTTCCCTTTCTTAGATAAAATAATCCTGGTTGGGTCCTCCTCCAGAAGACCCACCTTTCTGAGTCTGAGGCTTTGATACTTAAGCATGATTGGGTGGATTGTTTTTGTTTCTCCTGCCTCTGCAAAAAAGGATGGTGTCATACTCCTTTGTCATAAGAAATTAAAGTTGATAACAATTTCACAGGAATCTGAAATCGAAGGAAGATGGTTAAATGTTAAACTTAGTGTTAATGATATCCTATCAACCATTGGCAAAATGTATGGCTCTACTCTGAATGATTATGCTTTTTAGCGGACTAATATTACTAAATGTTTGCAGTATGTTGATTATTTCTTCATTTTGAGAGGTGACTGCACTCAACTAATAGATCCCCAAAAGATGCATAAGCAGGGGGCAATGGCTTGGAAGGCCAACATGGTGGACGCACTCTGACAAGGCTCTGGCCGCCCAAGTCCGTAATCCATTCTAATCCTGTATAATCCTTCTTCCAGCGACACCATTTGATGTGCACGGCTGGGCTGTGATGGAGTGGTTCTGATCCGGCGCACAACAGCACTAGAAGGGCGGTTTTTAAGTAAGTGCGCTGACCGGGCTGAGGCGGCGGCTAGGGGCGAGCATCTGTTGGTGGCCGTCTTCCATAAGTCGCTGCAGCAAGTCACGGCTCTACTCACCGGAAGCAGACGGCTTGAAGCAGGGCCCTTGGCCTTGAGGTGAGGTGACGTCGCCGCAGGTGACGATCAGGGTGGCCATTGTCAGCGCTGGCTGGTGTGTGCTTGTGGGCCTGCAGTGGTGCGGGCCTGTCCGAAAAGTTTGTGCAGTGACGTCTGGGCATCCAGTGAAGGTGCTGCAGTGCCCTGCGGGCTCACGGAGCAGCACCTGGGGACTCGCACAGAGTAATGGCGAGCACGACCGCGACGGGATTCTGCTGCATGGCGAAGGGGGCCCGGTCGCAGTCACCGTGTAGGCCTGGGGCTGAGCTGAGCTGGAGGGGCCTCACTGGCTACAGGGGAGTGCCGATCGGGCACAGAAGACGAAGCAGCACTTGGCAGTCCTGGGTATGAGCAGATGCTATCAATAGCCGAAGGAGCTGTGGTTGGTGGGACCCATGAAGAGAAGGCCAATTGCTGTATCAATATGTTTTGGACCTGGAATGTGCCCTCTTTGGCCGCAAGAGCCATGCATCACAGAGGATTTAGCACGGGGGACAGCATTGACCTGTAAATTTGCTCCGTGGGACTGGGCAGACGGGGCCCCACGTGTAGATGTTTGACCTGGGCACCAGGGACACAGCGGAGAGTAGGTGTCTGATTGTTGGGTGGGGCTCACGCCTGCCCACGGGTTGTAGAAGCGCCTAACCTTCTCCAAAAAGACCAGTGACTATATGGCCAGGTAGAGAGTAGCCGGTTAGGGTAGATTGCGGACTGGTGGTCCAACGAGTCTGATCCTTTTAAGGGTCTACTTGGCTGACTCCCAGAGGTCACGGGGTGGCTAGGCTAGGCCTGGTGCGGCTTGTGTCCTCTGGGTGTTAGGTTCTGTGAGGCCCGGCCTGCGTCATTCCTGGCCAGCTCTTCCCCAATCCTCGAGACCAAAGGGCGTCAAGGGAACCAACCTTCGTGAGCTAATTATGCAGGCAGTGGCTGTCGCCGCTTGGCTGCTACAGACTCTGAGACACTGCCCTCCCCCCCTTCTCTTTGTCCCTTCCTTTAATCATGGGCAAGAACAAAGCAGCGTGCTCGGACCCCATACAAAGCACATTGGACCAATTCACTACGGCCTCTAATGGGGCTGCTGTAGGAGGGACCAGTGGTACGCCACCAGACAATGTCGTGCTGCTGGCTGAGATTACCCAGGCCAGAGATGCCCTCAACACGAAGATCGGGGCTGTAGGTGTGGAAGTGGATTATTAATAACCCACTGGTGCAGGTTCACCATTTAGTCCACGGGTTCCTAACAAGTAAGGAGGAATTGACACTGGAGCGAAGTACAAACCATAGGTCATTTCATTAGCATTCATGAATGGGTCTCCGTCTGAAAAGCACCATAGAGATACTCAAGGAGAGAACACCCCGAACTATGGTTACATGGATTTTTATAGCAAAGATCACAAACAAGGGACGCCCAGAGATAAATAGAGCTTTGGGAAGAACACGCAAATAAAACAATCGGTAAGAATCAACAACCTTGGTGCCTTGTGTAACTGTTGCGTCCTGAAGCTGCGCAACAAGATATGCTATCTGAGCAAACTTTACTTGAGGCTTTACCACTGTCTGAAAAACCCTGTGCAGACGCCAGCTGTTCTTTTGCGCTGACTCTGCATGTATACACAGCCTACAATGCCCCATTCTAGATTCTTTACTCATGTTTATACAGATGCAGTGTCAAGGATAGAGCCAGGCTGAAAGCAGAGCAGGGGTGAAAAAAATGGATGAGGCATAGCTTAATCAAAAAACGAGAGAATCAGATTTTACATTTTAACAGTCCTTCCTTTTCAGCTATGCTGAAGCCATACTAAAAAAGTACATATATTAATCTTGAATGTTGATATTCATAAGTTTGTAAATTTCAGTGTGCTTCATCATTTCTTGATTCGATTCATGAACGTTAATCAGGGGAGGTTTAATATGATTACATGTGGTTATACAATCTGCACATATCGTAGGAACACATTGAATGAAGCAGCAGCAGGTAAGAAAGATGGCTCCTATAATTACTATTGCCATTAACAATTTCCAAACCCAAGTGGAAAATAGTCCATGTAACCATTCAGACCAGGACCATGTTCCTTGGTCTTGATGTATTTTTGTAGCTATTTTATGCAATTTAGAAATGGAGTCATAGACAGAAGGGGCGTGGTCAGGTATGAACACGCAACAGCTACTACCGATGATGCGACATGCTCCACCATGATCAGTGAGGACTACATCAAGCACCATTCTGTTTTGAAGAGTTACAATCCTTGTAATTTGGAGCTCTTCTGTGATATTTCCTAGAGCCATTGCTGTCTGATTAGTCACTGCTTCTACCACTCGTGTCAGGCATCTAATCTTTCCACTATTTAGGGCTGCACGAACAAAGAAAAAGAGTCATAGATTCAATTCAACATATTGCTGTGATGCCGTATCAGTCTGATCTACCGCATCATTATTTACAGTTCTTTTAGATTTATTCAAAGAAATGTCATTAAACAGTTTCTTGTCTTTGTGATAAGAGGCAGGTGCTAAGAACACAGGCGGAAGCAAAAAGGACACAACAAGTTCCAGACCAACTGACTGGTAGAGGATAATTACCTTTGTTTCCACAAATAAAATAAGTGTTATGTGAAGGTAGGAAACTACTATTGTTCGTTCCAGTGATATTCAATGTTGTAGTACAGTCACTTTTTCCCACAGGAATACTGCCAATGCTTCTCACACAAAGTTCTGCTCGGGTTATGGTTACAGAGATAACAGGAGGCCCATTATACATGGTTGTTCGAGTGTTAGGAAAAACATATCTTGTGAAGGAATTCCCTCTGCAATACTCCTCCATTTTCCATACAGTTCCTTTGGCTTGTGGATCCCCTTCCTCATCGGGGTACCAAACATTGTTTAGCTGGGCATTGAGTCTTCCTACATCAGCTTGGGTGATATTACTAGTTGCAGAGGCCCAGAAAAGTGTGAACCAGGCTCTACAGGAGTCGTTATGTGAAAATGGCAAGGGAATGAAAGGTGTTTCTCCCTTCTTCTGATGAGCTGGCATCATTCCACATACCCAGCAGTTGGTAGTGTTCGTAGCATTATGAGTTTGATGTAACATTTGGATGAAAGTGTTATTGAGGTAGGACATCCGATATTTCTGTTCATGGTAGGAAAGTGTGAAGTTCCGTGGGGACAGGAGTAGTAGCGGGCAATAGGGTTCGAGCCAGAATCACTTTCACCATTGTCCAAAAAACTGCTGCCAATATTATCAACAATATGATCAGAGTCACCGTACACAGAGTCTTGTCATTACTTTGCAACTTGGATCTCATTTCTGTATTTCTCCTTCTTGGCATCGATACAACCACAGGTCGGAGAGAGATCCAGGCACCACTTAACACGTATCACAACCCCCTCAGTACCTAGTTCAGCCGATTCTGTGATTCTACCGTGTCACAGCCGAACCATTCCACTAATTGAAACCGGTCCTCCGGTATCTCTACTGCTCCTTCTCTTCCTTGGTCGTAAATCGTACCTTGTTGCTGAAGGCGTAGTTTGATCAGGAAACAAAGTGTCTTCGTTCGGAGGAGCAACACTTTTCTAAGTCTGTAAGATGTCTTTTACATCGTTTCTGCCCTCTGGCTGGAGAACAGTTGCTGGGATTCACTTCCAGTTTACTGCATTAATCCAATGGCGTCTGTTGGTGACACGGACAGCAGTGCGAGTCGCAAGCAGGATCAGCTCCAGATTCTTCCAGCGAGTCTCCAAATTTTTAGAACGTTGAAAGTTTTTTACTAAGACAAACTCTCCCAGTTGGAGACCATGGGCCAAACCCTCTGACTTGTCTGGAATAGGTTCATGCGCCTGACGATTTTTAAGGTAATCACTCAAAACAGGGTACTGTATTTCTTTAATTACATTTGACCTTGGGGGTCCCCATACATTCATAGGCTTACCAAACACTATATCATAGGAGAAAGTCCAATCTTACTACGTGGGATGGAATGATCGGCTAACAATGCTAGAGGCAAGGCATCTGGCCAATTAAGGCCCGTCATTGCTTGTATCTTTGCTAGTTTCAACTTCAATGTGTCATTGGACCTTTCTACCAGACCTGCTGCTGCCTGAGGTTGCTTTGGTTGTTGCGAAAGTTTAATGATTGAGCGGATGTAAGTTACGAGTAGGAACGGGGGGTACAAGAATTAAACAAGAATTAAACAAAAATAGGGGATTGCTTGAAGACAGGCAATGACGTTGTGAGCAACAATGAGTAAATCACCAGAGACGGGAACGGAGCCGACTGAGTAGCATGAATGTGGGTTAAAGATGTAAGGGGTTTATGAGGGTGTGTGATGAATGAATGGAGATGGATAAGGAGAGTGCAGTGAGATGTGGTGAGAGATAAGGGGCCTACGGTGATCTGTATTAAAGTAATGCAGCAGGCGAATATAGCGTGAATGCGGAGGGGGAAATGAGTAATGGGGTGAATAAGGATGTGAACTAGATTCATATTGGCACAAAGGAGGGGTAGATGTTTGTTTTGCAGAATAGAGGGATTTAAGGGTCAAATGGAGTTTCTTTGATAGGAAGATTGGTTTGCCATGAGAACAGAGGGGCATTATTTGCATTGCTTATGAAGGGGCCTACTGCAGGAAATGAGGACGGGTTGAGATGTGATCATGGTCAAACTTAATATTGATTTACGGTGATGATGTAAGATGTTGAATAATGGTCATTATGGTAATGGATATTTGTTTTATTGTTATTTATAGTGTCCCCTGACGAAGGGCACTTGTAGCCCGAGATGCATTGGGTTTTTAAATAAACGCTGCTTTGGACGAACTCCTGCATTTGTCGTGTTTTAGCAAGAGGTCCGGATGGGCACAGTTTCAACATGAGAAACTTGAAAATGGCATAATATCCTGCGTGTGGATTTAAGCAAAGGTGGAATGAAAAGAAAGGTACAAAAGAATAGAATATATGGTCAAAAAAGGATTTAAATGGAGGAAAATATGAATTGTCTGCCTTAGTGGGCTACGTAGCTGTGCAGTCGGTTTGGGGCAAGATGATGGCCCATTCCATTATGTTGAGGATAATTAGCAGCATTACATTTCTGTTTTACCCCTAAACCCTTAATTAGGTACTCTATTATCTGGCCAGAAAGGTGCGGGCCATTGTCACTCCATAGGACTCAACAAACCCCAAACGGGGGAAGAACTCCTTTAGCACAACTTTAGCTGTTGTCAAGGCTGTGTTGTCTTTGGTGGGATACACTTCTACCAACTTGCTAAAGGAACAACTAACACATACTTCAAATTATTACAGTGCTCTAATTGAATATAATCCATTTGAAGTGCTTCGAAGGGAACCTGAGGTGGAGAAAATCCACCATTAGGGGTTGATACTCCCTTCCCAGGATTGTGTTGTAGACATATCATGCAATGTTTAAACAAATGTTCAGTTGTTTTCCGAATGTGCTGATTATCCCAAACCTGTTCTAGTTGGTAGATGGTGTTTTTGGCACTGCGTGAGCAGGTCCATGAGCCATAGTCACAAAAAGTAATAAATAGGCATAGGGCAACTTCCAATTTGACATATCTTTTGACCTCCAACATCCCTCATCATCTAACTCTCCTTCCTTTTGCCATTCTGCCCTTTCTTGCACTGTGCAAAATGCTGTTCGCACTGATTGCACAGTGCCGGATGCTTGTCCGCACTGTGCAGTCATTGCAAACCGCATCTTGCACAGTGTAAGGTGTCGTTTTCTGCCGCTCGAGTAGATTTGTACTTGAGCGGCAGCTTTTTCAACGCGGACTGGTAGTTTCTCATTGCGAGCGGTCGCGAGCATACGCGACCACTCGCAATGAGAAACCTGACCTCCCCACATTGAGAATCTCGCCGGGAAGTTTATTTTCCATGTTCGCGATCGGCAACTTGATGTTGCTGATCGCGAACGAGGAAAAAGTCTTGCCGGGATGTTATTTTGCTCGCTCGCGGTCGCCAACTTGATGTTGAGGGCCGTAAACGAGCCAAAAATGCCCGCTTTGCTATGCTACATGTTTTTGCACTGTGCTACATGCAATTCGCGTAGAGCGTACTTGCGCAAACTACGTGAGCGTAGCGTAGTTTTACGCCCAGGTTTATGTGATATGAGGTGCCAAACGCGTAAGTTTGTTTCCTGTGAGTCTAGCAGTAGTCAAGTGTTGTATTTAGTCTGGTTCAGGAGCGCATCTACAGAATGTGGTATCATAACCATAAGCTTGTTACTCAACACAATCCATTCAGATTGTCGTATAGAGATGGTGGTGGCAGCAACTGCCCTAAGACAACCTGGAAGTCCTCTGGCCACTGAGTCTAATACAGCCGAAAAATAAGCACATGGACAATGTTTACTGTCATACGGTTGTGTCAAAGCTGACAATGCACATCCTTCTCTGTTGTGTACATATAGTATGAAAGGCTTAGCATAGTCTGGAGTACCTAACACTGGAGCAGAACAAAGGGATGCACAAATCTGCTGATATGCTTCCTGACACTCAGATGTTCATGGTAGAGGAAAGGGAGTGTCTTTAGTAACAAGGGACAAAAGAGGTTTGATGATAAGTGAGAAGTTCGGGATCCACTGTCTACAGTAGGAAGTAATACCAATGAGTGCCCTGACTTCTTTTTGAGTACTTGGAATAGGAATTCTTAGGATAGTTTGAATTCTGTCTTTAGTCAGAGTGCGGCCTTCCTTAGACAAGAGGTGACCCAAATAGGTGACCTCAGATTGACAATATTGCAACTTGTTCCTAGAGACCTTATGTCCCTTAGTAGCAAGATGATGCAACATGGAAAGAGTGGCTTCTTTACAATGCTCAACTTGCTATGAGCAAAATGTCATTAACGTATTGCACAAGTGTAACTCCTGGTGGCAAAAGAAGTTTGCAATGAAGGTAACAACCTAGGCAGTAGTAAAAAAGATGGCCCACGTAATAGTGGCAGGACAAGGACAACCCACTTCCAGTTAAAAGCAATTTTTATTAAACATAATTCAAAATAAACACAAATAAAATTATGAAATTAAAAAGCATGTCAACCAAACAATTGTAGTACAACGAGTTACAATTAACAAATTATATATAAAAATTACACAAAGGGACAATAATTCATAAAAACACATATAAGCTCTCTATAAAAAAGTGTATGAGTATTTTGTCGACGCGCGTTTCGGCGGCCAGCGCCTTCTTCAAGACAGAAACTCAAAATACCTAAAATTTAAAATTACAATTAGTGACAAAGAAAATATATTTTTTATTTTTCCTTAAGAACAATAAGAACAATACATTAATGGAAAATAGCATACAAAATAATGAACACTCATGAATTTATAAATGCAATGCGTTGTACTGGAAGCTAGGGGAGGTAAAGTCCTGTATTTGTAGCAATCAACCCAGATGTGGGGAATAAAACAAAACAAAACCTCAATGCTCAAGTTAAAGGCGAAAAATGCCAGGCAGTGGATAACCAGGAATTTAATAGATAGGGGTGGTGAAGCCAAGGCACAGTCAATGATCACTTATCCTTTGAATAATACAGGCATACATACCAGAGTAGAGAAACCAGATAGGCATAGGTAACACCTGGACAGATATATTTAATTTTATGTTTTATTAGCCTAACTCGGGTTTGTTGATATTGCATCAGGCTTACCTGTGCAGTAACAAAGTAGAGCACAAAAGGAGCCTTAATGTGAACTAAGTGTCTCCTTCTATAGTTAACATATAGTTACTTCAGGTTGCCGGTATAGAGGAGGATTTATACTTACTTTCATGTTGGCAGATGTGTGCAGATATATCAATTACGGCACCAGTATACCACTTTAGATAAATTCACGATTGAGTTGGTCAAATAGACTTCTTGGTGTGTTGAAAGATGATGCAGGGAAAAGGCAATTCTCAAAGAGAAGAGCTATTAGAAAAGAGAATAGCCGGATGTCAGAAAAAATTATAATGCCTTTGTTTAGAAGTGGAACGGCTGCTATTGATGACATGCCTACCTATTCAGAAGGTTCCAAACCCATCAAAAATAAACGATATATAGAAATACAATATGGGGAGAACTCCGGATAAAAAAGGTTGCACTGATGAAATGATAATCTGTAAAAAACACAATAATAGCGTGTAAATGGAGGGAAAAAACCAAACAATAAGCCTCCTTATGTCAGTTTTTCTAGCTATAGCCATGGTGCGGTTTGCATACCTTATAAAGGTGGATATGCCTGTGAATCTTGATAGTAGTTTGAAAAGGATACACATTCGTGTGCACAAACGATAAAAACTGTCAGTGCAGTTAAATGCCCTAAAGTAATAACCACATTGACTCAGTGGAACAATAATTGCGTGGGTATTATTTGGTTTAGTTTACGGTATAAAGGCCATTGGAATAGCACAGAAACGGACGTTACCTGAAATGATAAAGAATAACGCCCCGCCTCCACGGACCTCACAATCAAAAAAATGTCAGCACTTCAGTTCTTAACTACAAACACGATGGCACTGAAAAAATAGAAGAATAAGTGCTTTATTATTTTCCTACGTGGGATTGGCGTTTTGCTTATTTATTTAAGAAAGGCACTGTTGAAATGTGCATCAGATCTGTATTATCTGTATTAATGAAACATCACGAGGACACCTTACCTAAATTGTATAATGGATGTCTCTTTAGGGGGAGTTTCTGTGTCAGAAAATTAATCTTGCTTCGGATGTTCCGGAAATAACCAGTGACTAGAATATACAGACAAAATATTCACTTAAACTAACTCGCTATATCCGTATTGGAGAGAAAGATTAAATACGGAGGTGCATGAACGAAAAATCTCCCAAATGACGAAAAGAGCGTGCACGACATACCTGATATTGAAAACGCAGTATGTTTAACTGCGGACTGGCCGGACTCTACGAGCTTCACAAAGTTAAATAGACGGTCCAGTCCTGAGACAAAGACAAAAAGCGATATACCGCCAAATTAGTGTGGACGGGAACAAAGCTTAAAGTGAGCCGACTTAAGCTCTACGGGAAATGGAGTCACACGTACCTGAGGATACGAAGCGTTCTGGCGTGTGGAGGCGGGCTAACAACACGTACGTGCTCGGAATGCACTAAATCGGCCTGTGTTAAAAAACCACACCTATATATACAGGTGTGGATGATTAGATGGATCACCTGACAGAGTAGAATGTAAGGGTAATAGAGGTAGAAGGTGGACTCGAGGACCCACAATACCTTCTTACACTGTAGAGCGTGTAAATCAAAGTAATGGACATGAAGGAAAGCCTTACAGACGATCATGTTCATAAGGTTGGTAAGTATGAATAAAGCGCAACTTTGATGGTTTTAACAACGCACAGGATGGATTGCACGAAAAAATATTTTTGGATAACAGGAAAGGGAGGAAAAAGGATATATGTTTAAGAAAACGAATAAAATTAAGATTTAAAAATGAATAGAATCGGTCAAAAGATTCAAAAAAACAAACAACATTGCTTAAAACAAAAATTGAAAAAATAAACAAAGCCCGGGAAGAAAAAATATATTTAAAGGGAAGTGGAACCGAAATTTATAAGGGGTGTAAAGCCACTAAATAGAAAACAAGTTTAAAAAGAGACACAATAGCGTGCTGGGCGGGAACAGAGTACTACAGGGGCGTAGGATGTTAAAGAGGCAGAGGGGGTAATCAAAGTTGCTGCCCACTTAGATCCAGTCTATGTGATAGCGTTTTCCCAAGGAATTTCGCTGTTTAATCCTGAGCGAAACGTGTTCATGGAAAAAATCCAGAACACCTCTTGTTTCTTTCGAATGCTCTCACCTCCTTTTTCGTCTGGCACATTAATCTTTTCCAATATGCGCCAACTGAAATCATCTGGGCCGTGTCCATGATCATTGAAGTGTTTGACCATTGGCGCTGTAGTTTTGCCAGTTCTGATGGCTGAGCGATGTTCAGTAAGGCGTACGTGAATGGGGCGGGCAGTTTCGCCCACGTAGCCCAAAGAACATGGGCACCGCAAAAAATAGACAAGATTAGATGTTTTGCAGTTCCACCTATTTTTAGCTTCAGCCGTGTGGCCATTGTGGGTGAAGGTAGCTCCTTCAATGATATTATTGCATGATTTGCAGCCGGAGCATTTAAAGGTGCCCTTAAGAACTTGGTTGATGTGTAAAGATTTCTGCACAAACCGTTCGGAGTCAAGGGGGCCTTTAAGTCTAGAACGGACAATATGGTCTTTAATATTTTTGTTCCGTTTGTGGGCAAAAAGAGGTTTTTCTAATTTCAAACTGCCGTTGCTGTTTAAAATGTGCCAAGAGGAATTAATGACTTGTTTCACCTTGGCATCTATGGTTGAGTGCCGAGTAACACAGACCAGTTGTTTGGAGTCTTCCTTGGATTTGGTTCTCAGTAAGTGGTCTCTATCATAATAGCGGGCCCTATTGTAGGATTCCCTCACAAGCCTGTGAGGGTAACCCCTTTCTAAGAATTTCTTTTTCATGTCCACTGCCTGTTTGTCAAAGTCCAGAAGATTTGAGCAATTTCTCCTGACTCTCAAAAACTGAGAAAAGGGGATGCTTTGTTTTTGACTTCGGGGGTGGAAACTCTGAATGTGAAGGAGAGTGTTTCTAGCTGTAGGTTTCACAAATAGATCCACCTTCAGCTGACCATCCTCCGGAAGTATCCAGATATCTAAAAATTCAATTCTATTGGAACTTATATGGGAAGTGAATTTAAGATTGGGGTCTCCAGCATTGAGCCATGCTAAAAATTGAGCCAGGGTTTCCCTCCCATCGGTCCAGACAAAGAAGATGTCATCAATGTATCTGGACCAATGGGAGACAGACTCAAAGAAGGGTGTCATGTCGTTATGGATGAACTTGGCCTCAAAGGCGGCCATGTAAATATTTGCGACTGAGGGGGCAACAGAAGCCCCCATACTGACCCCATTGATTTGACGAAAGAGGCGTGGTCCAAACTAAAAAATGTTCTCAGTGAGAACAATCTTAAGACATGCTAACAAAAAGGTCTTAGGGCATGGTATAAGATGGAGGTCAATGAACCAATCCACTGTGTGCATTGCTTCAACTAGGGGGATGTTACTGTAAAGGGATTCAACATCCAGAGTCACAAGAAGATCTCGAGAAGGGTTAAAACTAATGTTCTCAACTTTATTAATCATAGCACCAGTGTCCTTAATATAGGAAGGTATATTCGGAATAAAAGGACAGAGAAAGGAGTCGACATATTTGGATAGTGGTTCGGTTGGTGTTCCTATGGTGGAAACTATAGGCCTGTAGGGAGGGTTTAGAATATCCTTGTGGATCTTTGGAAGACCGTAAACACAAGCGGTTTTTCCAGCATTGGAATTCAGATAATCAAATTATTTTCTCGAGATATCCCCTTGTCCAAGGGCTAAGGTGGTTAAGGTATTAATCTCCTTAATGACTTTTTTTACAGGGTTCTGTATAACAGCAGAGTAGAAGGACGGATCATCCAGCATTTTCAACATATTCTGTTCGTAGGTAACAGAATCAATGACAACTATTCCTCCTCCTTTGTCACAACTTTTAATCGTTATTGTTTTATCGGAGGCTAATGCTTTTAGGGCGTCATGTTCAGATTTATTAATGTTATATAGTGGCTTAGGAATAAATTGGATGGACTTCTCTAATTTTTTCAACACAACCAGCTCGAAAGCGGCCACTTCAGGACCAAGTTGGTCCAGAGAGGGGCTGAAGGTTGAAGGCAATCTGAGACTGGTTGGTTCTGGAGATATCGAGTTTTGGGCCTCATTTTGAAAATATTTCTTGAGGCGAATTTTACGAAAAAATGAGATTATGTCACTGTGCAATTCAAATACATTAACTCCACAGTGAGGGACAAAGGAAAGACCTTTAGACAAGAGACTGATGCTGGATTCGTTTAGTTGGGAATTGGATAAATTGAAGATGGGAATTACATTCCCGCCTTCCAATATTGTCTGTTCCTGGTTTCCCTGACAAATTGCGGTTCTTCCTGTTGATAATGATGTTGAGGATCTGGTTGGTAATGGTGTTGAGGCTTGTAACCTCCCCTGTTCTGGGGTTGAACTCTTACCCTGGGCCGACCGCGGTTCCCCCCGCGGTTGCCTAAAAAAGGAGTCTGTGGTTGGTTGCGTTTGGCCTGTGCGGAATTAAAATTACCTTCTGATTCATTGAATGCGTCATCTCCTTCTCCGCCTGAGTCAGAGGGGGCAGAGAAATTATTCACTCTTTGTTGCTGGTTTCTATTGGTATCTATATAATGATTTTGCTTATAGAAGTCCGGTCTCAGGTAGGGGTAGGCTACTTCTATAGAGTAAAATCTTTTGTCCTTCATGAGCTTGTCGTTTTTACGCTTCTCAAGGTAGTTTGCAAAGGATTCTAATTCCTTGTTAGCTTCCTCTAATTTTTTAAGGGCTTCGTCTACATTACCTGCTTGCTTGATTGCTTCTTCTAAAGTTTCAATCTCTCTTTTAATATCAACCGCTAATTCCTTTGCGGTCTCAACTATTAAAATCATTAAATCACGCGAGAAGTTTGTCCAACTGTTGTTTAAGTGCCTGACTGTAAATGCTAGGACTTTCTGTATAGCCTTGAGGAGCCGTACAAAATCTAAATGAGCGGCCCCTTAATGAGAACCCAAATAAATATTTACTATTCTCATGTATAGGAATAGAGAAAATACACTGGCTGTAGGTGGGATTAATGTCAACAAGGTCGTAATATCAGAGACGACATGTTATTGAGGAATCACTATTTTGTTGACTTCTCTTAAATCAATCACGAATCGGTAAATCTTGTCCCCTGTTCCATCGCCCAGAATTAGGATGGGGAGAATGGGGCTATTGCATACATTAGCAGAAACTTCCTCAACCACTCCTGTACGTATCATGTCATCAATGATAGACATCAGTTTATCCTCACCTTCCTTTGATATTTTATATTGCGGGACCCTTTGAGGTAACGGGTTTTTAGGAACCCGTTTGGTGCCAGGGGATAACACCCGAAGACCTCTGAGTTCTCCCTGTTCCGGACCACAGAAACACGGAGTCTTCTAGTCGCAGTCAGAGATCAAGTTTTATTGGTAGCTACCAAGTAACAGAAGTCCTAGAAGCACGACAAGCACGGGTCATGTGTTCTCAGGAGACTGTTCGTTTTTACAGAACCAGCCTTCTCCTTATATACAAAAATAATAGCTGCAAGCAAGAATTCTTGAGTTTATGATATGGCTATACACATATTTCTACAATAATACAAAAGAGCAAAGTCATGTAGGCAAGCCCGTATTTTAGATGTCCAATTCGTGATAGATTACCTAGCCAGGCCCGGAACTCCCATCAGATATCGGTGAAACCCCAATAAAAGAAGGCACCTCCTAGTCATAAAACTGGCCATAAGCAGGGAGCGTGGACAGGTGCGTATGTGTGTAGAAAACATGATCTGTATGTGGTGAATGGTTTGTGGTATGTTGTGCATTGATGCTATCGTGTTTGGCCACTGGGCGAGGAGCTGCTCAAACAGGTTTGGCTGGAGGCGAGGGAGTCAGTTGGGACAGGTCAGGGGGAAGTCAGGGAAGGTGGACGTGTCCTTTTAGATCAAGCTCGACCTTTAATTGACTTATCATGAGGGCAAGACACACGATGGATACCGTTTACAAAATGGAGTCTGAGGGGTCGGGACGGAAACTACGATTCGGGGGTGTTAGCATGTCTCAATCATGATGCAAATGCATAGGAATGATGTCCTAATCATTATCGGTTCTTCGATACCAAATTCGTCCTGGTACGTTGATGTTTCGGGACACGGGTATCGGACCTCGATACCGGGACAACAGTAGGGTCCAGAATTTCAGAACCACAGACCCTCCTTTTGCCCTCATATAAGGCAATAATTCATGTTAATCCGAGTCTAAATCTGTATGAAGGAATTCGTGGAGACGCTGCTGTAGCATCATTCTGTTGCTCAGTTCGTCCCTTGACACAGGCTTCCGTACACATGAGGTAGCACAGAGGCCACATAGTGCAGGAGCGCACTGTACACACAGGCAGAACATAAACAGAAGTGCTAAGATCATCCCAATGAAGATCAGTGTTTTCCATCCCCATGTAGCGATCAGTTCCCAGAACCACCCTAGTAAGGACCAGTCCCTTTTTCTACGTGAAGGGAACCAGATATCTCATGTAGCTTAGAGATGGCCTGGTACACTGTCGGTGCGTTATCAGGGATGAAAATGCAACAACTGGATTGGATCACTCTACACACACCACCACGATCGGCGAGTATGATATCTAGGGCAACTCGGTTCTGAAGGGTCATAAGTCGATCCGACTGAAGTTCGGTCGTCAAATTGCCAAGGGCTCCGGCCGTTGTAATCACGGCGGATTCGACTATCCTCGATAACTGGCGAATATTCCTGCTGTTCACCATAGGCCCCCAAAATGGCAGAAAACCCTTTGCGAAGTCAACGAATTCCTGACCCGCGGTGTCGTCTTTACTCACGACACCTCTAGCTGTCCTTGTCCGATGGTAATCTGCTCTGGCCGTGTAGGTGGGAGGCAGCAGAAACGAGATAAAGCATGTACCTGAGAAGTCAGGGGGCAACCAGGTGTAAGCTTGGTCATGGCAGACGAAATACGTGCCTTTGGCTGCTAATAGTATAGGGGAAGTTCGGGAAGCGAACACATATGTTTCCGAGCATATACTCTTTCCTAATTGTGCTTTAGGATCCCTGCCGATACCTTGTATACATAAGTGACCTCGGTTGGGTACTATCCAAACTGGGCGGGATTTCCTTGCTGTCTGGCTCTTACTCAGGTAAACCCCATATTTAGTTACGTTCCAACGAGTGTACGGAGTGAGTTCATCTTTGGGAATCGTAAGATAGGTGTCGAACTCTCTACTCATATTTCTTATCCCTGCTATTAGTGCCTTGTTACTGGAATCACTTTCAGTAGAACGGGTCGGGTATGGTTCTAGGGCGAATAGGAACATGGTCTGGAAAGCCCACAGAGAACCATAATAACTGAATGGCAGGATGAAGTATGGGATACCCTTATCAGTTGTGTGCGGCATGAGTGCGCATACCCAACAGTTCGATGTGTTCATTATGGACTGGTGTTGGTGTAGAAGTTGAATGAATGAGTTATTTACAAATTCGAGTCTTCTGGCAGATTCGTGTTCAGGTAGAGGGTGAAAGTAGTGTGGAGAGATAGTAGGAGGAGTTGGTGGCCGGGTGTCATTTGAAAAAGTAACTTGGAATACGAATAGAGTATAACCAGTCAAAAACATCGTTATGCTACACAACATTAAAATACATGTTATCAAAAACCTTCTTTTGGCCAGTACAGTGCATAATTGTCTTTCAAAGTTCGTGAGTCTGGTAGGTCTCTTTACCCTAGGAAACTCCATCCTCTAGTTGCTGCCCGCGGTGGTAGGTTGGTTCTGCCAGGGAGTGCGCTCTGTTGAGTCCGGGGTAACTCCCTTGGACCAACCAGAACCGTTGACCTAGACATCCCCAGTTGCACTCCCCAGACTTCAACCGCGACCCTAGCAGCAGAACCGGATGGCGGTTCGAAAATCAAAAATGAGCAAGTTTCCTGAGAGTGAGAGAGCTGAAAAAATCTAAAATAGTTCTTGGGGGAAGGGGAAATCACATTCGTTTTTTTTTATTTTATTAGTCTCTTTGTCTTGACCTTAGATTATATTGTTGTTTCCCAGGTACGGTGTGGTCTTCAAACAATGTCTCAGGTTCGGTAGTGTCCAACTGCATAGACGGTGGCACAAGTCCTTGTAAAATATGATCACTCTCCTTTTCGGTACCAGTTTCTTTTAAACGTGCATCGCTGAAAGGGATGAAGCGAGGTATGGATTCTGTCTCGGAGTCGGCAATTCCTTCGTTGACCCACCGGTCGTATGGAAGGGGCAGAGGGACCCGTTTACAATGGGTCCCGTGCACCCAGTTCTTTTTGCCTTCCACCCGAACAGCGGATCTCGTAGAAAGGAGTACCTGGTATGGTCCGGTCCACCTCGGCTGTCCGTTGTTTGTGCGCTGGAAATTCCGCGCCAAGACCCACGTGCCAGGTGTGATGGAGTGACCTGGATCGTCAAAGGCTGGCGGAGAGGAGCTGTGAACCTGTTGGTGTAAAACACGCAATTTAGTTGTCAATTCGCACAAATAGTCAAGCAGTATGGGGTGCTCTATTTTGCTGAGTTTCTTTGGCCTTGGCACGCCCCAGACGTTGGCTGGGCGGCCAAACACTATCTCATGGGGGCTAAGTCCTAACCTGGAATGGACTGTCATTCTGGTTGACAAGAGTGCTAGAGGCAAGGCGTCAGGCCATTTGAGACCTGTACAGGCTTGGATCTTGGCTAATTTGAGCTTTAAAGTGCCATTGTAGCACTCTACTAATCCAGCTGATTGGGGGTGATTCGCAGAGTGGAACTTTTGGTGTATGCCTAAACACTCACACACTCTCTTCATCACGCGTCCTACGAATTCACTTCCATTATCACTCCAGACGATTCTAGGCATGCCGAATCTCGGGAAGAACTCTTTGACAAGAGCTTTGGCAGTTGACAAGGCAGTATTGTCCTTAAGGGGGTATGCTTCCACCCACCTGGAGAAAGCGCAAACAACAACGAGCACATACTTCAGATTGTTGCATCTCTCCATGTGAATGAAATTGAGCTGCAAAACCTCGAACGGATACGTTGGAGGCGCAAAATGACCAGCTGGAGTTGGGGTTCCCCTACCGGGATTGTACTTCAAACATACCATACAGTTTCTGACCACATTCTCTGCATATTTCGGGATATTGCTATTTTGCCATACTGGGGCCAATACTTTACATATTCCTTTCAAACTGATGTGCGCAAATCCATGAGCCATTGTTACTACTGCAAGTACATAGGCGTTAGGTAATAGCCATCGCTGGTGTTCTGACAATTCGATCCAACAACCATTCGCATCTAACCTACCCTTACTTTCTCTCCATTCATTCACCTCTTTCTCAGTTGCCTTGGCTTGTATAGATTTCACGCTTTCGATGGTGTCCTCACACATTCCCACATCCGTAATCCATCTAGCGGGACCTACAACATACATCCGACTCATTGTGTTCCTTGCAGTCTCTTTCGCAACCTCGTCTGCAAATGCATTCCCGCGGCCAACATCATCCTGAATCTTTTTGTGTGCACTGCATTTTACAATGGCAACTTGTAGTGGCAACGTCAGTGACTCGAGGAGTTCATTAACTAACTGACCATGTTGTATCTTTGCACCATGTGACGTAAGAAACCCACGTTCTCGCCACAATCTCCCAAAACTGTGATCCACACCAAAGGCGTATTGGCTGTCAGTGTACACATTCACTCGCTTTCCTTTCGCTAACACACATGCTCTGGTAAGCGCAATTAGCTCTGCAGCTTGTGCAGAATTATGGGAAATGCGCGCGGTCTCTATAATGGTGTGTAATGTCGTTACGGCATATGCTGCAGTCGTATCACCATTCGGCAGCTTGAAACATGAACCATCAACCCATAAAGTATTGTTGCATTCAGGAAGGGGAGTGTCCTGTAAGTCTACTCTCCCTTTTGTCTCTTCTTCTGTCCTAAAACAGCAGTCATGGTTATCAATCTTGTCTGCTTCTGTCGGAATGGGTAATAATGTTGCGGGATTCAGTGTATCGCACCTCTTTATGTGGATGTGACTTGCTAACAGTGTAAGTTCGTAACTGGATAGTCGAGCGCTAGTAAGGTGTTGTGTCTTCGTCCTGTTTAGTAAAATGTCTACTGCATGCGGAACCATAACGATCAGAGTATTATTCATGACTAATCCAGCGGATTGTCGAATGCAGACAGCTGCTGCGGCGGTAGCCCTCAGACGACTTGGTAGGGCTTTAGCCACAGGGTCTAGAGTTGCCGAAAAATACGCGCATGGGCGCTGTCTGTCCCCAAAATGTTGTGTTAAAACTGATAATGCACAACCTTCCTTCTCATGGACATATAATGTAAAAGGCTTACTGTAGTTGGGGTTTCCCAACACAGGAGCCGAACATAATGCATCACGCAACTTGTGGAAACTCGTCTGGCAATCTTCAGACCAAGGCATAGGATTTGACGTGTCTTTGCAGAGTAGTGCCAGCAAGGGTTTAGCTAGTAGTGAGAAATTCGGTATCCATTGTCTACAGTACGATGTAATGCCCAAGAAGGCTCGAACCTCTCTCTGTGTCCTTGGGGCACTCGGTTCTGCAATTGCCTGTATTCTCTCTGGTGTCAGTCTCCTTCCCTCCTTCGACAAGATGTGACCTAAGGAGGTTACTTCTTGTCGGCAAAATTGTAGTTTGGAAAGAGAGACTTTGTGCTTCATGTCACATAAGTGATGCAATAATGATAACGTAGCTTTCTTGCAAATCTCTTCAGTGTCTGCAGCGATCAGCAGATCGTCTACGTACTGAATCAGAGTTGAACCATTCGGTAGAACAATCGTGTCTAGTTGTGTTTTCAGGGCCTGACTGAATATTGATGGGCTTTCGCAGTAGCCTTGAGGAGCGCACTTGAAGCGGAAGCTTCGTCCTCCTAAATTGAATCCGAAAATATCTCTACTCTCCTCAGCAATCGGGATGCTGAAGAAAGCGTTCTTCAGGTCAATCACCGAGAACCAATTTGCTGAAGCTGGAACCATCGTCAATAAAGCAGTAATGTCGGGGACAACTGGAAACTGTGGGATAACTATCTTGTTCACTTCTCTGAGGTCGATCACGAACCTATACACAGGCGGTTGTAAAGGACCAGTACGCTTTAAGACGGGCAGAACTGGACTGTTACAAACATTTCCTGTTGTTTCTTCGATGACGTCTTTATCAATCAGGTCATAAACGATCGTCAATAATGCATTTTCGCATTCGCTAGATATTTTGTATTGTGGAATACGTGGCAACCTAACGTTGGCTTTCAATGTTATGACATACGGTGCTATCTCCAAACGACCTACATCATTAGAGCCATTAGCCCAAAGTATATCAGGAAGTGATGTCAATTCGGTCGGAATATTGTCCTTTGACAAATACATTGGAGATATGACTTTCTTACCTACAGTAAGTTGTACTCCCAAGGGGGAACAGTACAAAGTCGCATATAACCTTTTTAGCAAATCCAAGCCTAACAAATTTTCACCGCAACCTGTTGTAAGAATGAGGGGTGCTTCTAATTCGCATGGGCCAATAGAAAGAGATATAGGCATTTTCGTGTTCGGTGTAATAGTCGTCAGCATAGTACTGAGCTGACCTGGACGACGCATTATTCTGTTGGTCAAAGCTGTTCATCGAATTCTGAGGCGGAAAAGAAGTTGTATTTTGGGTGAAATTTCTACGGCCCCTACCTCTAGGGGCATGTTGAACACCTCTTCCCCTTACACCTGAAACACCGCTCAAACGTCGTGCAAGAGCCGGACAATTACCTTTAAAGTGACCCTCTTCCTTGCAATACGCACATTGATTCGGGCCATAAGCAATACGCTGATGGGAAAACTCGTTTCCTTGCGCGTTTCTCGAATACTGCTGTTGTGGTTGATAATTGGGCTGACTAGGCGTGCGAGGCGTATAGGCTTGCTGGAGAAGAACTTTAGTTTTTAAATCTTTTGTCTTTTTGTCGACTTTATCTAGCTCGTCTTTTCGCCTATTTTCATAGTACTGGGCTGTAGCTAAAATTTGCGCTGACGTAGAGACGGCCCAAGCACTCTCTGAATCTTTCAGTTTATTACATAGTTCAGGAATTAAATTATGTACGAATTTGTCTACAAACAATCTTTGGCCACCCTCGGTAGCCATATCCTGACCACTATGATCGGTGAAAGTCTCCTCAAATCTTGTGAAAAAGTCAGACACATTCTCATCTTTCTTCTGCTTGCACGCAGATAGCTTGTCCCAGTTTACGCGTACTTCAGGCATTATCGTTTTCATGTACGCGATAATTCTACTAGGAAGTTCAGCTATTAACGGCTCAGGTTTAGAACCACCAATTTGTCTAGCATCTATAGCGGCAATGTTCGCCCATGAGTCACCTAGTTCTTGGTCATGGTTCGTATGACGTATTTTGCTCCATAATGGATGTGGAACAACGTTCCCGAACAACATGTCTATATCCGCTAAATTCATTATACATGAGCTTGCAGTTTGCGATAACTCCTTATAATACCCAGTCGGGTTTTTACGAGGATCAGGCAGTGTCTGCTTGAGTGCTAAGACATCGGATCTTTTCCAGGGGACATGTACCCATACACGCTGGAAATGAGGCAGAATCGGTGGATTCGCATTCGCATCACCTTCCCTCCAAACCGGAGGAACCTCTCTCATGGGGTACTGTCTCGCTCTTTTCCCGCCTGATACATCGTCTTCGTGACATGATCTAGAGACGTTTCCCTTACTCCTATAAGAGAGCAATAAATCTATCGCTTTCTCAATATCTGCACCTATAATCATACCTTCATAGAACTTAAAGCGTGTACGCCATAGTTCGTTCATTGTGTATTTGGGATCATTTGTCTTCACATCTTCGCCCAGATATACACACATTTCTTCGAATACGTATCTCTGAGTGGGTGCATTCCATTGACGGAAAACTTCCATAACAGACTGAACATCATATCTAACAGTATCCGTAATCCATCGGCGTGCTAGTTCATTCAGCACTTTTCTTTCCTCGTAATCAGGCAGTTGACTACGTAACTGTCTATCTTCTGTTTTAGGGGTCGTTTTGGGCGACCCGAAGAAAGGTGAAAGCAGACCAGTGACGGTACCTGTCACCCTTTGTCTAATAGAAGGAGAACCTTGCGGAGGAGCAAGTGCATCGGAAAAAACAGGCTGAGGCAAAGAAGAAGTAGAGGCAATAGCAGAGGAAGTTGAAGTAGTAGCAGACGTAGTATCATAGACAATAGCTGGAGCTGTAGGCAAAGTCGTAGAAGTAGATGGAGTATGTAGCAAAGATGGCGGCCCTTGAGAAGGCTGCGCCGGAGAAGTAGAAACCAGCTGAAGAGGAGCTGGTGTTCGTGCAAGAGCTGGGTTACGTGCGCCGGGGCGCCGTATAGTAAAATGCTTTGGCGTTGTAGTAACGTCTAACGCATACGGTGGAGGTGAGCTTAATAAGTGGGACATCAATGGATCTTTCTCGGATCTCTCCTCTTGACCTTGTCCCTTATTTGGTAACATCGGGTAGCATTTATCTACTGCTAGTTTCTTGCTCCTAAGCATTTGTTCGCTTTCTTGCTCTTCCTCGTTATCCCTGTATGCAACGGCAGCTTGCACCATTGACATACCTCTCTTATTCTTTTTTGCTAATTTTATTTCTTTCTGTTTGGCTTCTTTGCGCCATAAGCGGAAAGAGTCAAACATCGCCGGCCGGGCTTTTCTCTTAAATAATTTGACCTCTAGGTTATCTAATATTTCTGAGTCGAAACTACCATATTGGGGCCAATTTAAAACACCATCCTTGCGGGTGTATTTTATCCACACTTCATTATATGTGATAGGACCTACGCCGTGCTTTACATAGAGCTCGTATGTTGGAGTTCCAATCGGAGGAACCGGACAGGAATCCTCTAATCGGGAGTCCTTACTATAACCAAGACAAAACAAGTTTCCAAGTCTGCTAAAACCAGGCATCTTTGCTCACTAGTCTAGCTTCAAACTTCAAAGGATAATCTGTTACGATATTTCTCGTGAATACACAAGTCCTTCGGCTTTAGGGCTTGCAAGTACCAAATCAAAGTGTATCTCAAGGATACCAAAAACTAAGGACAAACTAAGGACTGGGAGACGCTCCACTTATACTTAACTGAAGTATTCGAAGATCGGTGACGTCGCTAGAAGACTCGTCTATCGTTTCGCTCTACCAAGGATCACTGGGTCCAAAACAAGGCGATAGTCAGGGCAGCAGTCCTTCGTAGCCGTCGGGACGCGGGGAACCTCGCAGCAAAGACCTTCGGAACCACGTCGACATACAGGGGTCGCTGAAGTGGCTGGCCGTCCTCTGGAATTTTCACACGAAGCTCCTCACGAACATCTGGCTTGGACCGTCGCCGCTTGATACCGCCCCGAGTTGGGCGCCAACTGAGGTAACGGGTTTTTAGGAACCCGTTTGGTGCCAGGGGATAACACCCGAAGACCTCTGAGTTCTCCCTGTTCCGGACCACAGAAACACGGAATCTTCTAGTCGCAGTCAGAGATCAAGTTTTATTGGTAGCTACCAAGTAACAGAAGTCCTAGAAGCACGACAAGCACGGGTCATGTGTTCTCAGGAGACTGTTCGTTTTTACAGAACCAGCCTTCTCCTTATATACAAAAATAATAGCTGCAAGCAAGAATTCTTGAGTTTATGATATGGCTATACACATATTTCTACAATAATACAAAAGAGCAAAGTCATGTAGGCAAGCCCGTATTTTAGATGTCCAATTCGTGATAGATTACCTAGCCAGGCCCGGAACTCCCATCAGATATCGGTGAAACCCCAATAAAAGAAGGCACCTCCTAATCATAAAACTGGCCATAAACAGGGAGCGTGGACAGGTGCGTATGTGTGTAGAAAACATGATCTGTATGTGGTGAATGGTTTGTGGTATGTTGTGCATTGATGCTATCGTGTTTGGCCACTGGGCGAAGAGCTGCTCAAACAGGTTTGGCTGGAGGCGAGGGAGTCAGTTGGGACAGGTCAGGGGGAAGTCAGGGAAGGTGGACGTGTCCTTTTAGATCAAGCTCGACCTTTAATTGACTTATCATGAGGGCAAGACACACGATGGATACCGTTTACAAAATGGAGTCTGAGGGGTCGGGACGGAAACTACGATTCGGGGGTGTTAGCATGTCTCAATCATGATGCAAATGCATAGGAATGATGTCCTAATCATTATCGGTTCGTCGATACCAAATTCGTCCTGGTACGTTGATGTTTCGGGACACGGGTATCGGACCTCGATACCGGGACAACAGTAGGGTCCAGAATTTCAGAACCACACCTTGGTAAGGAAGCATCATCCCGAACCTGTATTTGTACTGGGAAAATTACCATTCTTTCCACATCTGTGTCAGTAGTAGCTCAAACACATGAAGGGACAGAATCGAAGTCCGAACATAAAGAAAAATTATATTGTTTACGCAATGTCTTTTTCACAAAAATGACACAAACTCCAGATGGGCAACAATATATAGTAGCAAGAAAATATTTCAAAAGATCGAGTCCCATCAGATTATCTAGAGCATGTGGAGGAAGTAAAAAGGGGGCTGTAGTGATGAAATTTCTAACCTGCAAAGGTAGTTTTTGGGACACAGGGCTAGAAGTGAGGCAGGTGCAATACATAGGGAAGTTCAATACAGCCATATTTTGTCGGATAACACGCTCAAGCCAGTACACACTGTAAGGAGTAAGGGCGGCTTGAGTTGTGGCCTGCTCAACGTTAGATCCCTTCCCAAACATGCAACCGAGACACAGCTATTGATCGAGTCTAACAACCTGGATGTCCTGTTTCTGACAGAAACATGGACGGTGGCTGGGCTGGAGTCAGAGCTGGGTCCAGCCTGCCTTGTGGGATACAAGGTCATCCACAACCCCAGGCTCAGGAGACGGGGGGAGGAACTGGAATCATTTTCAGGGAAGAATTGAACATTACTATGCTGGACATAGATGAAATATCCTGTGCAGAGTTCCTTGGATTCTTGATAAAATATGATTCAGGTCACTGCCTAACCGGCATGGTGTGTTACAGACCACCATGGGCCATCAATGTCACGCAACAGCAGGAACTGATTGGCATTATTAACAATATGACACTCACACATACCAGACTTTTAGTGCTGGGGGATTTTAACTTATGGACCAATGGTAAATTAGACACGGCCTTTCACAATATTACACAGTCCTGTGCCAATCTAGGACTAAAACAATGGGTGACCACACCAACCCATAGGGAAGGCCACATTTTAGACTTAATCTTCGCAGAAGAGGATGTCATGGTCATGGGAGAAATCCTACCAGTGGGATGGTCAGACCACCATTTAATGATAGTCGATGTCCAAACCTTGAACAACGCAAGGCCTATGGCCAAACAAATTAGGACCTTCATCAGTCGTGACTGGAAAGGGCTATCAAAAAAGGGGAAAACAGGGAGCCCCTGTTGTAGTTAGAAGCCCTCTTTAACCCAGAGAGTAACATCACAGAGAACTACTGCACGCTCTGGGAACACGTGACCCAGAAACTTGAGCAAATTGCCCCGCTGAAAGTGATCAGGAAAAGAGGGAGCCCTTCCGCGCCTTGGTACACGGAAAGCCTGAGAAATCTTAAGATCGCCTGTAAAAAGGCCGAAAGACACTGGAGGAGGGATTACACAGAGCAGAATAGATTACATTGGAGACTGTCAATAATAAAATATAAAAAGGAACTAGTGACGGCCAAAGTAGAACATTTTGCAGCCATCATACTGAAAAGCGCCAATAAATCAAGAGACATCTTTAAAATAGTGAGAGAAATGACGCACCCTGATTGCACTAGTAGTAACATCAAACCCTCACAGGAGCTGTGTGATGGACTGGCCTCCTTTTTCCAGGACAAAATAAATAAAATAGTGGAGAGTATGGAGGACTCTCCTTCGCTCATACCGCCACATCAGAGCACAGGGACAAGCAGGAAGGGTGAAGAAGGAATGGCTAGGTATCTACACCCCAGGGCCTTCCTGGACAATTTTGCAATCCCTTCTGAGAAAGAGTTTCTTCAAGTAGCCCTTAGAATCTCCTCGGGATCTCCGCTGGATCCTCTACCCCACAAAATTGTGAAGGAATTCGGGTCCGAATTCTTTCCTATTCTCCGCCAGTTATGTGGTCAATCCCTCAGCACAGGCACCATACCGGTTGGATGGAAGCAGGCTGTTATCACACCTCTGCTGAAGAAACCAAATCTCGACCCTAGCTGCCATAAGAACTATCGACCTATTTCGCTCCTGCCCTATCCAATTAAGATCACGGAACGTCTGGTTAGTAAGTCCCTGTCCCTCTTCTTGGAGACGAATAACATTCTAGAGGAGGAACAGTTTGGGTTTAGACCAGCCCATGGGACCGAGTCAGCACTGGTGATGGTACTGGACAACCTACGAATAAGGGCGGACAGGGGCGAGTCAGCAATTCTAATCCTGCTGGACCTGTCCGCCGCATTCGATACGGTGAGCCATGACATTCTGCTGACAAGGCTGGAAACCTTTGGAGTGAAGGGAATGGCGCTTAACTGGTTGCATTTGTATTTGTCAGATAGGTGGCAGGCAGTGGCACTACCTCCATACCAATCTGAATTTGCCAAAGTTCCACATGGGGTTTCGCAGGGATCATCCAGCAGTCCCATCCTGTTTAATGCTTACATGCAACCCCTGATGGGCATCATTAAGGCTCATGACATCAGCGTGACTACTACGCTGATGACACACAGCTTATGATCTCCCTCAATGGTGCTCAGGTGGATTCACTAGGGAGTTTCCATGCCTGCATGCATGAAATGGCGGCATGGCTAAAGGGAAACTCGCTCCAGTTTAACAGTGGAAAAACAGAGATCATGCAGTGCAAGGTGGGGAGAATTGCCAGAAGCCTGCCTGCAGACTTTTGGCCTTTAGCCTCGGATGGATCGCAAACACCGGTGAAGACGGTGCGGAATCTGGGGGTCAGCTTTAATGAAAATTTAAATCTGGAGACCAACGTCAATAAACTGGTGGGCAGTAGCTTCACTTTAATGCGAGGTCTCCGAAAGCTGCTGCCTTTTCTACCGGTATAGGCAAGAACAACTGTAGTCAGGAGTACCATCCTCAGCTGCCTGGACTACTGCAATGCCTTATTACTGGAATCACCTGGATATCTGATTTCCAGACTGCAGAATATCCAGGAAGCAGCAGCTAAGTTGGCACTCTCACGAGCCCGCCGATCTTCTACAACTCAAGCGTTGGCTGACCTGCACTGGCTCCCAGTGCCTCAGAGGATCCTCTTCAAGTCCCTATGCACCATCTTCAAAGCAGTACATGGTCAGGGCCCTAAACCACTCCAAGACAAGTTCCAGAGGTACGAGCCCACACGGGCCCTCCGCTCCTCTTCCACTAACCTTGTCAGAATACCTAGGATTAGAAAAGCGACCCAGGGTGGCAGAGCTTTTAGCGTAGCAACCGCCCGCCTCTGGAATAGCCTTATAATTGAAATCAGGAAAATCAGCGAATTACTGCTGTTCCGTAAAAAAATCAAACCTGGCTCTTTCCAAGGGTATAACCCCCCCTCAGGGGTAGTAGTTACAGACCCTCATCGAGACACCCTCCTCTTGCTTTCAAGACTGACTGTTCTTCGTTGCACCTTTCTTCAGCGCCAGGATGCCCGCAGGGTTACAGTGTGCTCTACAAATGATATAAATAAATAATAAATAAGTTGGTGTTCCATCAAATCCTATCGATGTAATAACTTGGCCAGACAAGGGTGTCCCAGGGACCAGTTTCTGAGATATTGCACTACGTGTTGCCCCTGTGTCCACTAAAAATTTCTGATCCCGCCCAAGTATGGTGGCTGTTATATAGGATCCTGACTGGTCTACAGGTATCTCAAATGGTCCTCCTTCTCCTTGGCAAAACGTGTTCCCACAGTTTCCTCTGATTCCCAATCCTCCATAGAATATTGATTATTTCGTTCATCAAAATATTTTCCTGACCTATTTCTCTTTGGAGCTTGAACCTGCTGTGGCTGCTGTCGGGGAGCTGAAGTCCCCCGACTACCATTCACTTGTCCCCTTCCTCTCCCACCAGCAGCTAAAACAGGACATTCAGAACATCAATGTCCCTTCTCCTTACAATAAGCAGATTGATCCAGCCCTAGTGGAGTTTGTCTACCCGGTGGCCCTACTGGAGGTGGTTGTCTAAAATTCTGACCATAGGTTTGAACACAACCTCAACCTTGGGGTCCATAGGCCTGGACCATCATCACCTTGGTTTTCAATTCTTTTAGTTTTCCTTCTTTTCGTTCTTGCTCAGTGGTCACCTGATTCTGATAATACTGAGCCATATCTAATATAGCTTTCGGGGTTACCGAAGCCCATGTACTCTCAGAAATTTTTAAGCGAACCAATATCTCAGGAAGCAAATTTCCCACAAATCGATCTACAAATAAATTTGCACCCGTATTTGTAGATGTATCTTGCCTAATAAAATCGTGGAACACTTCCTCAAAGCGAGTAAAGAAATCAGAGACGTCCTCTCCCTGTTTTTGTTTACAAGCAATGAAAAGTGCCCAATCTATTTTCCTGGCCGGAACCATCGTTTTTATGTAAGTAAGTATGTTACCAGGCAGATCCAGTATGAGCTGACTAGGTTTCTGAACAGGTTTCCTATCCATGTCGGCTCCTATGATGGCCACCCAATCTCTTCCTAAGTCAACCGCATGACCCTGTTTCCGGGTAAGTCGCCACATATCTGGAGGCAGGATCATACCAAAAAACATATCAATGTCTGCTAAGGTCATGATACAAGAATCAATGGCTGCCCGTACATCATCATAAAATCCTCTAGGATTTTTCCGTATGTCTAGTAAAGAGGCTTTTAAAGTGAGTACATACGTCCTTTTCCAGGGAGTATAAATCCAATTATACAAAAAATGTGCTCTAGCATTAGGACTATTAGGGTCATCATTATCTGCATTCCCTCTTTCATGAATGAACTGTGGCGCGGCTTCCCTCATAGATCTTATTCGGGGAGAGAAAGAGAGTTCATTACGATATCCAATTATAGTTACTATGGCAGTGTTAATCCTACTTACAGGGAAGGCTCCTATCTGTCGATTTATAGATCTAACTTCATCAGGGCCATTCTGTCCTGTAGTCATCTCCCACTGAACTAAAAGTTGATGAGAAAGCTTATTTATCAGACAAATAAGTTTACCCTCTGAAATATCCTGTATCTGATCTATCATTTCTTCTACTTCCACTTCTTAACCACTTCAGTACTATCAACCTTATTGCATCCTGACGAAACTGAGTTACAGTAGAATGAAGAATTTGAGGGGTGGAGACAGATACAGAAAGTACAGGATCATCAGTCGTTTCGGGTGCTGTAGCCTGGGATGGGGGCACAATAGCCTGGGATGGGGGGTAGAGGATGTACCGGTACTGGTTGGAAAATAGGGAACTGGACAACCGCGGGCAAAGGAGGTGGAACCAGATGTACAGGAGGAACGACATTTGGTGGTCCGGGGGAAGAGGTGTCAAAGGTACATAAGGGGATGGGGGTCGTTCAATCAATAATCCGTCAAGGTCTGAATCCACATCTTCTTGGTGAACCTGAACTGCTGCTGTTGGTCTAACTATATAGTCCTTAGACATTAATAATATATTTTTTTTATTTTTTGTAAATATGGTTTTTATTGGCATTCTGAAATAGAAGGAACATCCAGTACCACATTACAGTAATACGCACCGGTTCCAAAATACAACATAATCAGTGATATTCATGCCTTTTACACTGTAAGCTCTTTTAGCCCCCCCCCAACAACCCTCCCCACCCCTGTCAGTGCGCCCCGCTCAACTCATATAAATGTAACAACCATGAGTACCCTCCTTCTAGTAACGTGCTCTATTTTACCCAATAGCGTTAGGGGGACAACGTATGTGCGCGCACACCAGTCCTTTGTAAAAAAAAGAAAAAAAAACAGCCCGCAGGAAAGCGGGCAACCCATCCTACCCCCGGCTCTACGACACAGTCTCCTCCTTGTCACTAAACCCATCCGCCGGTCTCTGCCGCTCTGTCACCAGTGCCTCCCATGCCCTAGCCACTTCCATTGCCTTGTCATTATCTAAACACTTGGCCTGTTGCAGTCGGAGAGAGCTCTCAGCACACGCCCAGCGCAGAAAGCCTGCCTTCCACCGCGCATAACTAGGGCCACCGCGTGACTTCCAATGTAAGGTAAGTTCTCGTTTGGCCATAATTAAACCCAAATCACAAAACTTACTAGTGACTTTCGTCCGGGGGTGTGCGGAAACCAGAGCAGCAAGCAAACGCCCATATCCACTTCTATCTGCCGATTTGTGATCGCGTTCAAACAGGTCACCACCGCAATCCAATAAGCCGCCAGCGTTGCGCACCACCAAAACATGTGGGCGAAGTCTGCTCCGTCCGTGCCTCATCTTGGGCAGAGGGACGTGGCGCCCCCGAAATATTGCGAAATCTTGACAGGCGTCAAATACGCTCTATGAAGCGTAAAAAATTGGACCAGTTGGAACCTGGCGTTCCGCGTGCCCTTCCAGGCGCGCCGAACCAGTTGAGGCCACGTCGTTTCAGGGATGGGCCTCTCAAGATCCAATTTCCATTTACCTCGCAGCACATCCAGGGGCAACATGGCCTCCGTCGAAAGCCTCCGGTATAGACAGGTAACGGCTTTGAAAGTACCAGCTGCCATGACCACATATTGGCAACCCAGAGAAGTTGGTGGCTCGGCGAGGCCCCCACCCCAGTGTTTCTGGATATTGGCCACCAGGGCGGCATGTAACAAGTAATCCCCCGCGGGAGGCCATAAGCGTTGTGCAGCTCCTGAAAGGTCAGCAGCGCCCCATCGCGATATAGGTCTCCAAGCATGTGCAACCCAAGTTCCTCCCAGGTTGCCAGCGCCGACCAATCCCCACCATGTGGGAGGGCCGTGCACATCCCCAAGGGAATTTCCGGGGCATATGGGCGAGAGGTGCCCGCGCGCCTGTGACTCCGGAGCCAACAGAGGCGAAGAGTGCGCTCCTCGAAGGTAAGGCGGCCTAATTCGAGCTTCTGGCCCAGCACTATGAAAGAGATGACGTGTCTCGGAAACAGCCTACCCTGTGGCCCCTCCGGACCGCGAAATTCGCGAGCCACTGCTTGAGTAAGCCTTTGGAGTTGCGCCGCCAGATAGTACCACTCAAAATCTGGGACCGCCAGCCCCCCATCGGCCCTGGGACGCATCAAAGTTGTTAAAGCGACCCGGCGTCTGCCTGATCCCCAGATGAATCCCGTGGTTAAGGAGCGAAGTTTGCGAAATACCGACGTTGGCACCCACACCGGCAGAGTACGAAATAAATATAGTAGACGAGGAAGAGCAATCATCTTCAGCAATGCCACCCGACCTGCTACCGAGAGAGGAAGGGCTCGCCAGAACCCTATGGAACCCTGTAGATTCCTGATCGCTCTGTTGATGTTGCCTTCCAGCAGATCCAATGGAGTGTGGTAAATCTGAGTGCCCAGATAGGGGAGGCAACGGTGTTCCCAGCGAAGGTTCCCCTCCATCCGGGGTTCACCGTCCTTCGGTGTTACCGGAAAGAGGCACGACTTCCCCCAATTGACCCGCAGCCCCGAGAGACCGCCGAAGCGAAGAAGAAGGCGCTTGGCCCCACGAAGGGAATCATCGGTATCTGCCAAAAACATCAACAAATTATCTGCGTATAAGGAGATGTAGTGAGGGTCGCCCCTCAGTGCCAGGCCCTCATAGGTCCGTCCCATCCGAGCAAGAGCCGCCAGCGGCTCAATGGCCAGCGCGAAGAGCAATGGGGATAGTGAACAGCCCTGAGGCGTCCCCCGGCCAACCGGATACGCCGCCGATATCACAGCTCCCTTTTTCACTCTAGCCGTGGCCGCATTATACAGTAAAGCCGTCCATTTCACGAATCGTTCTCCTAGCCCAAACACCTCCAAGACCCGGAACATGTATGGCCACTCCACACTATCAAAGGCTTTTTCGATATCAATCGAAAGCACAGCGGCCTCCGGGAGCCCTCCGAAATCACCACCCATGACCCGCAACAGGCGGCGCACACAGGTGGCCGTGGTGCGCTGGGGAATGAAGCCCGCCTGGTCCGGGTGGACCAATGTGCACATATGGGCAAGCAGTCGCGTCGCGAGGACTGTGCTCAGAATTTTGTAATCAGTCGTGAGCATAGATAGGGGGCGGTAGGACAGGCAAGAGCCGGCCTCTCCCCCTCGCTTCAAGAGGGGTATTATGATGGCCTCCCGGGAGGTTGCGGGAAGAACGCCAGCGTCCCATGCCTCCCTATAAACAGCGTGCAGCCGCGGGGCCAAGACGTCAATGTAAGTCGCATAGAACTCAATCGGTAGGCCATCTGCGCCAGGGGTCTTGCGGCGAGCCATGTGTTTGACGGCCGCGCGTATTTCCCCCACAGAGATCTCGTCGCCTAGCTTGTCCCCATGCTCCGGCTCAAGGCGCAGCAACTGTGCGGCGGCCAGGAAGTCATCCAGTCCCTCTGGTGCATTGGCATCGTGCTCAGATACAGTCGCGCATAGTACTGAAAAAACTGACCATTGATGTCGGTTTGGGTGTAGACTAAGCGCCCCTCCGCCGTGGTTAAAGCCAAGATCGGGGTGCCACAGGCAGCAGGATTGGCCAGCCAAGCCAACAGGGAGCCCACTTTATCGCGCTCAGCGTGCGCCCTAATAAGATACTCCTTATGATTAAAGCAGCGGAGTCGCTCCATCTGCACCGCGACCTCCTCGCGGGCGGCTGAGACAGCCTTGTGAGCCTCGGGATCATCGTGGCCAGCTCGCTCCGCGGCGCGCAACCGATCTTCGCCATGCACAAGGTCTTGCAGGAGGGTCTTGCGGGCCCTCGCCGTGACCGAAATACAGGCACCTCTAATCACCGCCTTGAAGGCGTCCCATTCAAGGGCCCTACTCGACGCGGTACCCTCATTCGCCGCAAAATAGCCCTCCACGCTGTATTGCACCGAGGCCTTAAAGGCCGAGTCCTCCAGCGCCAACGGGTTCAACCGCCACGTGGGAATAGCCTGGCGCTGCCTGAACCACCGGACCATCACCAAGCAAGGGTTATGGTCAGAAATTGTTCTCGCCAAATACTCGCTGTGGCGGATCAAGCCCTGGACATCCGGTGAACAGAGGACACTATCAAGCCAGACATGGAGATCGTGCGGGGAGGAATAGAAGGAATAATCCCGCTCGGCGGGTGCTGCGTCCGCCAGGCATCGACCAATCCCCACATAGATTGCCACTCCCGTCGCCCTTTTGCCATCCTATGAACCGCCAACTGCGCAAGCGGCGGGTGCGACCTGTCCAACTCCACATCTGTTACCGAATTGAAATCCCCTCCAAGGAGGACCGGGCCCGCTAAGACTGTCGCCAATTTCCCTGATAATCACGAAAAGAAAGCTGTTGCTCCACATTCGGGGCATACACACTGCACAGCGTCAAATCCCTCCCGTCAAGCCTACCCTGTACAGCCACATATCTTCCATCAGGATCCACTAACGTCTCCAGGGGCTGGAATGGGACCCCCGCCCTCACCCAGATTAAAACTCCCCGCGCAAAAGCCGAGTAAGTAGTATAAAACAGCTGGCCCCGCCACCTGCGCTGCAAGGCCCGTTCCTCGGTTTGGTCAACATGCGTCTCCTGCAGAAAAGCTACATGGATCCCTCTGCGGACTAGGTAGGCATGCACCTTGTGTTGTTTCAGCATGGAATTCAGCCCCCGTACATTCCAAGATACACATTTCACTTCAGGTTGGGTCCCCATTCAAAAGTGTATAGACATCACGAACCATTAGTAGAACCCCAGGCGCACTGACAATTCCCTTGAATCCCCAACTCAGCCCGATCTCACACATCCTAGTGGGCACGTTAATAGACCCCCCCAGCCCAGAACAACCCCAACAAACCCTCAGCCCACCCTCCCCCAGAACAGGTGTCAAACCAATGTTACCCATCCAAACCCAAACCCCCGCTAACGGGGCACTCTGGTAGCTACCAGAGTTTCACAAGATACGTGAGGTAGAGGGGGTGACCCTGCACCGACTGATCTGGACAGCAAGTGGCCCGCCCCCGCTCCACAGTCCAATCTCGCACATACCAACTTCCTCACCCCAGCAGTGCCCCGCTCCACCCGCACTCCCCTCCCCTAGGGTTCCCTCCCCCCAGCCCACCCCACATCAGGAGAAAAGCAAACCCCCCATCAGGTCCAGCAAAAGTCTCCACAGCCACCCCAGGCGTCTCCATGCCACAGTTCCAGCGTGCCCTCTTACTGTTCAGTACGCAGCATCCCAGAGGGTCACTCGTCTATCAGGTCATCAGCAGTCCGGGGAGTGACCTGCGGCAGTTCACTGGGAGCCTCCTCCGAGCCCCCGGATTCCCCCTCGTCCGATCCCTGCCGGAACCAGAATCCGCCAGGGAGGCCGGCACAGCTGCTCCAGAGAGATCAGACACCGCCTGGAGGGCCGCCGACCGCTCCAGGTCCGTTTGCGATGCCGATGGGGATCGTTCGGGCAACATGCGTTTCCGGTTGTGCCGGCTCCTGCAGGGCTGCGGGCGTGTCTCAGGTGGCACATCCCATTTGCCAGCGCCGTCCGTGCCCGCTCGGTACCGCTCCAACCACTGCCAGGCGTCCTCCGGCGTGTCACAGAAAGTCGCTGCACCATCCACCATCACCTTCAGGCGTGCCGGGAACAATAGCGAATACTGCACCCCCTCATCCCGGAGGGCCTTCTTGACCGCCAGGAAGGAGAAGCGGTTTCGCTGCACCTCCTGAGAGTAATCAGGATAAAGAGAGACGGATGCATTGTCCACCTTATATTGGGCCAGACGCCCGGGCCTGTCGCAAGATGATATCTCGGTCTTTAAAATGCAGCAGGAGCGCTACCACAGGACGAGGGGGGCGGCCCAGCGCCGGCGGGCGGGCCGGTACTCGATGTGCCCTTTCCAGGGTATAAAAGTGTGTCAGGCCCTCAGGTGCAACCACATCCCTCAGCCATGCTTCCAGATAGGCGACCATGTCAGTCCCCTCGATTTCTTCAGGCAGCCCGACCACCCGGATGTTGTTGCGCCTATTGCGCCCTTCCGCGTCCTCAGCCCTCTTCTCCAGGTGTTGCACTCGCCGCAGTAGGTCGCCTATCGTCGCATCCGTCGCCTTCTGAGCCGGCTCCAATCGTTCCAGCACCAGCTCGGTGCTTTTGACATGATCCTTCAACTTGTCGTGGTCTGCCTTTAATAATCCCAGGCTGGTCACACCTGCGCGATATTTTGATGTAGCGCGGTTCGTGTATCCGATATGGCCTTGAGGATCTGGCCCATCTGCTGCTGTTGCAGTCCTACGGTCTGGCTTCCGGGCAAGCCCTGCTCCAAGGGGTTCTGGGAGTCTACAACCTGGTCGACCGGCGCCGTTTCCGGCACTTTTCGCGTTTTCCCCATTTCGCAGTCCCCGGGCCGACTGCCTGGTGCAATATCAAAGCCCCGGCCCTTCCAAACGCCCGTCTCAGGGACAGGAGGCGGTCACTCGTCACACTCGGCAAGGTTGTGGGATGGGCGAGCAGAGAAGTCACCCTGCCAGCCACCTATGTAGGTCGTCCCGAGCTGTAGGAACCCCCCTGTCGCGACAGGTCCGCAAGTCCTGCAATCGTCCTCAGTGGGAGAGCACCACCCGCGAACTCCACCTGCGTCCGGAGAGGCCCCTATCAGGCACGTAAGAGCTAATCCGACTGGGCTTCGCGACAGTTCCCAACCAAGACCTGGTTCTTTCCTGCCAGTCTGCTACGACATAGAAACATCCAACGTCGTCGCGGCGTAGGCTGGCCAATCCGCTCTCTTTGGGCTTCGCACCCCCCCGCCATGCGCCTGGGCGCCAAATCCCCAGCTCCAAGCCGCAGCTGGAAGGCGCTACCTTCTACACTCTTTTGCTGCAAGTTCAAGTCTCCCTCTGCGCCTGGTGGCAAGAGCAGGAGCAAGCAGTACTGCGTCCTAGGCAGGGCTGCCGCGATGCACCGTCCACCCGGGCAGCCTCACAGCCGCATTGCCCGGCCCCTCCAGAGCACCATCAATCGCCACCACCAGATCAGGTCAGGACACCTGCCAGGCACCAATTGCCGTCTACAGCCAAGGGGTAGCCTCTGCGCTCAGTGCGCCACACCGTGAGGTCAGCGTCGTAGTCCGCACCAACCTGGAAAGGTCCCCAGGAGCGTTATGGGCCTAGGTGCGCCTCCCAGGCGCGCAATCCTCAGTGGGCAAGCTGTGGTATCAGCAGGAGGGGGACGAGGTAGACCCAAGGACGGCAGCAACAGATAGTGGCGAGAATGCAGCGAGCACGCTTAGCGAGCACTGCTCCGTCCTGCACGCTCTTCCATTCAAGCCCCCAGGTCGGCAGCGCTCTCCACGTGGATCTGGGTGGTCATCAACAGGAGTCCACCCCCCGTGGGGGCCGCCGGCCGCTACAATCCGCTCACCGTGATCGGCCCGTCCGCCTGATGCGTGGGCGGCGCCCGGGCTCCAGCCAGCACAGCCACAGATCCGCTTCAGGGCGTCCGCCTCCCCGAAAGTTCACACCGCTGCCCTGGGGGGGGGGCACAGTCCGCCACCAGCCGCCGAATGGGAGGTCCAGTCCGCCGCGGAGAGCCGCTCCTGATCGCCCCCCCACCGCCACCGCTGGTGTACTCAGGCCGCTCTCTCCAGGAAGAAGCCCCAGGCGCCTCCCGAGCGCCGCTCCCGGCCGTCGGCTGCAAACACACTTGAGGCCAGGGATGAGCGGCCCGATGCAGGCCCGATCAAGATGGCCGGGGTCCCCTGGGAGGCTTTTGCTCTTGGCCCCTCCGATGTCCGTCACAACCCTCCACCGGCTCCAGGTATGCACTCGGGCAGTTCACCGCTGCATGGAGCACACACGGGGCCACGAGCACCACCGGGAGAGTTTCTCAGGCAGGATAAATGGCGAGATCGGACCGGAGATCACAGCTCAGGCGTCCATTCTCGTCGGCGGTCAAGCCACGCCCACTAGACATTAATAATCTATGCTCTCTATCTAAAAATTCCTTTTCCTCCTGAACTTCTTTATCCTTCAATTCCTTCTACTTTTGATACTCTCTCTTCCTTTCCTGTTTCCTTTGTACCTTCTCCGCCTTGAGCTGTCGCTCCTTCACTTCTTTCCTCAACATACGCAAACTGTCAAAAAAAGACGGCCTAACTTTCTTTAGAAACAATCGTTTCTCTAGATACTCGAGTTTGTCAGGGTCCATTGTCCCCTCTAATGGCCATTGCAACTGGGGATCCCCTTTTGTATATTTGTTTCACAATGCATTATACATGATGGGACAAATACCATATTAGATGAACATCTCAAAATTCGGCGTACCTTCTGGTGGTGCCGGCTGACTTGCTTCTAAAATGCTCTGCTTATCGCAGCAGCAGCAACAAAACTTCTATAGCGTACTAAATACAGGCATGTTATATACGATATACAAAACTTATAAACAGAGAGAAGTAAAAAATATTCTCACATTACCTGTAAGGAAAAATGTTAGTCAAAACAAATAGCAAGTTTCAAAACAGATTCAAAATTCCAAAACAAATTCCAAGCAGATTCCAAACCGATACCAAAAAAATGGCAAGCAAATTCCAAATAAATTCCAAGCAAATACCAAACAAATTCGAACCAACTGAACCGGTTCAATATAGATTTACCTTATGTGTAGTCTTCAGCTCCCACCTGTCGATCCTCCCTGATCCAAAAGAATGACCATCCGAGGGCCCCAGTCAAGGCCAGCAGCCGCCGGGAAGATCAGAATCAGAGAGCTGAAAAATCACCTAGGACCACGAGAAACACTAGTCTCTACAGGTGCTGCGCTCCTCAGCGAAGTTAGTCTTACTGACACGATCTCCTCCCCCCATCCGACTGCAAGCCTTTGATGGGGTCCCACATTGGGCGCCAATTTGTGGAAGTGGTTTATTAATAACCCACTGGTGCAGGGTCACCCTTTAGTCCACAGGTTCTCAACAAGTAAGGAGGTATCAAGACTGGAGCGAAGTACAGAACATAGGTCATTTAATTAGCATTCATGAATGGGGCTCCGTCCGACTAGCACCATAGAGATACTCAAGGAGAGAGCACCCCGAACGATGGTTACATGGGTTTTTATAGAAAAGATCACAGAGGTAAATAGAGCTTTGGGAAGAACACACAAATAAAACAATCGGTAAGAATCAACAGCCGTGGTGCCTTGTGTAACTGTCGCGTCCTGAAGCTGCACAACAAGATATGCTATCTGAGCAAACTTTTCTTGAGGCTTTACCACTGTCTGAGAAAAAACCTCTGCAGCCGCCAGCTGTTCTTTTGCTCTGACTCTGCATGTATACACAGCCTACAATGCCCCAATGTAGATTCTTTACTCATGTTTATACAGATGCTGTGTCAAGGATAGAGCCAGGCTGAAAGCAGGACAGGGGTGAGAAATGGATGAGGCATAACCTAATCAAAAAACAAGAGAATCAGATTTTACATTTTAAACAAGGCATCTTGGCTGTACTTCGATACCTACTCGGAAGAAGCAATACACAAACTGCTCTGCACCTTGAAGCCCTCGAATCACCTCACAGACCCTCTACCTGCTAATGCAGTAAAAGACTTCATCCCCTTGCTTCTCCCTCTCTGGACCAAAATCGTTAACAGCTCCCTACAACAAGGCCTCATTCCAGACTCCCTCAAGGTCGGGCAAGTCACGCCTATACTCAAGAAACCTACAGCTGATCCGTCTGACCTAAACAATTACCGGCCCATCACCAATATCCCCACCCTGGCCAAACTGCTGGAGAAATGTGTCCAACTCCAACTAACAAAACACATTGATCAATTTGACCTCCTCAACCCTCATCAATCAGGCTTCCGAGCGAAACATAGCACGGAAACAGCTATGACACACATAATTGATGACGCCCTCCAAATTCTTGATCGCAATGATTCCTGCCTCCTCATCCTTCTTGACCTCTCTTCAGCATTTGACACGGTCAAACATGAGAACTTGCTGGAGCTGCTAAGCACTAGAATGGGTCTATCGGGAACTGTTCTCAAATGGTTTTCGTCCTTCCTTCACAACCGGTCTCAGAAGTTCAAGATCGACAATGTGCTATCTACACCTGTGCCTGCAGATCTAGGTGTTCCACAAGGATCCTCCCTCTCCCCCACACTGTTCAACCTCGTCATGGAACCGCTCGCCACCTTTCTCCAAGCTTCCAATGTCCAATTCCATATGTACGCCGACGACACACAACTTTACCTAAAGCTACAATCCCCGGAAGATATCAAACATCTGAATTCCACGCTTATTAACACTCAATCTTGGCTGGCCGATAATCACCTCAAACTAAATGCTCTGAAAACTGAGTTCCTACTCATCTCACCCCCGGCGAAAATTTCCACCACCCAAACCTGGCTCAATAACCTTACAGCTCTCAATGTCCAACCTACCATCGTGGATTCGGCGAAATCCCTAGGCATCACACTCGACGCCAAGCTCAACATGCAGCAGCACGTTAGCAAAGCCGCAAAAGCAGCTAATTTCCAAATCAACACACTGAGGAAAATTAAACCCTTCCTCCCTGCCGAAGACTTCCAAACTGCTGTACAAGCTTTAGTCATCCCTCGAATAGACTACGGAATTGTGGCCCTCAGCGGACTCCCGCTATCCACAACAGCACCCTTAAGAGCCTCCCTGAACGCTGCCGCGAGACTCATTACTGGCTCAAGAAAACATTCTCACATATCCCCAGACTTAAAGTCTCTAAAATGGCTGCCTTTTGAAGCCAGAATACAGCTAAAAATTGCAGTTATGACACACTCGGCTGTGCACCACAATGCACCCAACTACCTCGCTCAAAAGTTGTCTATATCAGGAGGTTCGAGATCCAATAGAAGTAAAAAAAATCTACTCCTGAAACCTCGTAGATTCCGGAAAGAGAAAACATACAAGCGCTCCTTCTCAGGAATGGCACCCAGGATCTGGAATGCGCTCCCTCCTGAAATCAGGCTTATCTCCTCCACTGCACTCTTCAAGAAAGAGGTGAAAACCATCCTTCTGGCCAAGATCTCCTGAACCTTATAGGTGCTGGATCACAGACTTTGCATTGCTTTGTATCACTCTTCACCTTGTCCTTTGGCACTATACTTATACTTGATGGGGACACTATTACGCTACTCTCTTACTACCGACCAATATATGATACACTTTGGTTTACTGATTCACTCCCCTGATGCCCCCACTCAATGTTCTCTCTATACTAAGACATTGGTATAAGCCATCCACACACCCAGGGTGTACCTGAACTCCTCTGTAGTGGGATCAATGACTTGTGCCGTCTTATATTACTTGTTTACCTGATTGTATATTGATATGTTTTATGTATGTTATTATTATTCTACCATGTTAAGTGACTATTATACTGCTCCCATTATCTCTGTTCATTCGCACTGCCCCTACCCTGTCTTTGTGAAGCGCTCTGATATCTGTAAGGATCTTGTTCGCGCCATATAAAACTTTGAATAAATAAATAAATAAAATAAATAAACATAGGGTCCGAGGTGTCCATCCTGCGTCAGGACCTCATAAAGGCCTGGGACCGCATTACAGAGGCGGAGACCAGGGTTTTCACTCTGGAGGATACAGTGACTTCCCTACACAAGAAGGTAAACAAGCTCTTGGTGGTGGCACAAGAACTGGCGTCTTGCGTCGAGGATGCTGAGGGCAGATCCTGGCGCAATAACCTACACTTTGTGGGTTTTCCAGAGGGGTGTGAAGGCCCCTCAATGGATTGTTTCTTGACGAGTTGGCTTAAGGCCCTGCTGCCGACAGATTCCATGTCATCTTGCTTTGTAGTGGAAAGGGCACATAGGGCCCTGACTGAGAAGCCCCCACCAGGTGAGGACCAGAGGCCAGTAATCGCAAAGCTACGCAACTACGCAGACCGGGACACCATCCTATAATATGCATGAAACCACAAAAACAAGCTAATTATCAATTCCAGGCCCATTGTTATTTTGCCGGATTACACCACGCTAGTGCAGCAGCAACGCCAATCATTCACAGCGGCAAAGCGCAGACTCAGGGAACTGAATGTGAAATACATGTTTTTATATCCCGCTCGATTGAGGGTTACCTATAATGCCACATCATACTTCTTCGATATCCCGGAGGCCGTCTTTGCTTGGGCTGACGAAACCACTCATTTAAACCCACATACTCCACCTACACTGGAATCCAACTTCTCACAGGGGTCACAGCAAAATGGGCAGCAGAGAGGCAACTACAAGAGGAGACATAGATCTAGATCCAAATGGCGCTATCAGGCGCAAGATGACGAGCAATAAATCTGAAGATCCGTCTCAGTCTCTCTGGCCTGGGATCCCACCTGATACCCGATTTATCCATTTGTTTTTTTGTTTGCTGTATTGCTTGGAGAATATTCACAGCTTGGGGGCTTTCCCCAAAGACAACTACGCCCTTGAACATTCATGTTATTGTTGGATGGGAAGTTTGGGTATGATTGGCAGTGCTTTCCAGGAACCCTCCGGTTGGGAATCCAGGTCTTCCACCTCCGCAACAGATACTCCTTGTTTCTGGAAGTATTGGGATGGGGTGAGGTTAGGGAAAGTTACAACCTGCGAAGTTCATATTATAGAAGTTTCTTTTCACACACAGGAGCATCATCACACCTTATGAGCGCGTCCGAGGCAGAAAACATCATCGTTGTTAGACAACACCACACATGCACTACCATCAGTTTGGTGACTTAACTATAGTGTCCTGGAATGTCAGAGGACTCTTAAATAAGATCAAGAGGAGTGCAGTACTCCGGCAGGCCAAACGATGTGAGGCTGACATCCCACTTCTACAAGAGACTCATCTCCTGGGTAATAAAACCCTGTGCCTTACACAATTTGGGTATGCCACTGCATTTCACTCTGGGGTTTCATGAGGCTCCCGTGGCATAGCTATCCAGGTCCACTTCTGGGTCCCTTTAATTCTATCGGACAAGAGGTTAGACCCAGGGGCTGCTAAACTATTATCTCTGGTACATTACTCAGGGAATGCTTAACTTTGGAGAGCATTTACACCCCCCCTTCTGGGACACACCTTCACAGATCGGATCACGCAGCTATGTTGGGAACTTCCAGAGGGTCTGGTGTTGTTGGGGGGCAATTTGGACGATGTAATGTCCCCTTTGGACCGCCGACAGGAGTCTGCGACAGGGACCCTGACAGGTCCATCCAAATTGCACCACCTGACAATGGCTTTGGGGTGGGTCGACATCTGGCTGGCCCTTCACCCTAGTGAGCCGGGTTTCACATTCCTATCAGCCGTGCATGGGACTCTTACGTATTTGTGCCACGGAACTACATACACAGGGATTCCCAGTTCTCAATTTAGCCTAGGGGGCGCTCAATCATTCCCTGGTCCTACTTAAGCTATGTACTAGGTCATCGAGGATCCCTCGTCGTATCACCCTATCTCTCTCCTTAAGTTTGAATCTAAACTATAGGGCAAAGTTCTCGCCGACCACCTTCGCACGTGTGTTCTCGACCTGGTCTACCCTGACCAGTCCAAATTTATGCCACATCGGTCCACCAGACATAATATCCGGCGCATCCAAAACGCTATCACGAAGGCTCCGGAGTTGGGACGCCCGGCCACCGTCCTCCTGGCAGATAAAGACAAAGCGTTCGGCTCTCTGAGTTGGACGTATCTATTCCAACTTCTTAAGTCCTTAAATCTTGCCCCACACATCTTAGCGTACATTCAGCTACTATACACAGATTTATCGGCCTCGGTTCGGGTAGCAGGGTATAGGTCGACTCTGTTTCCTATTCGCCGTGGCACCCAACAGGGCTGCCCCCTGTCCCCTCTGTTATTCGCCCTGGCCATCGAGCTATTGGCCTCCTGGGTGCAATGGGACCCATTGATTCAGGGATTTGAGCGGCCATGGACAAGCCCGGACAGAATTGCGTTATACGCAGATGACGTGTTTTTCTTCATGATGATCTCTGTTACTATATGGGCTATAATATACTAGACAGGGAAACTAGATGGTTTCCCTGTCTAGTATATTGTATCGGCTGCAGAATTTCCTGTATAATGTCCCTCTCTCCTGGTTTGCCCAAATCAATGCCATCCTCAATAAGTTCTTGTGGGGTGGAGGGGTGCCATTTGGATAGCATTACATGCATGCACTCAATCGATGTATTGTGGGGGATTGAGGCAGCCGATATTTACGCATATTATGCTGCCTCCCACCATTTGGTCATCAACGAGTGGTGGTACAATTCGCGTGCAGATCCGGCCTATGCATTAGAACATGCGGTCATGGAGGATACTCCCCATTTGAGACTTCTATATAGCCAGTCAAGACTGGACTGTATGCCTTCCGGTGGTAGAATTGTGGTCTGGCTGTGGCATTGCACAGTTAGAAGTATGGGCTGGGGAGGGCGTCTGACACAGACGACGCCGTTATGGCATGGCCCTTATCTTTGCCCAATGGCTGCTCTCCCTGGACTTCATAAATGGGACCTCCTGGGAATCTCTACCCTAGGGGATGTTATGCAAGGTACGATTCTCAAATCGTTCCAGCAATTACAAAATGAATTCCAGCTGCACAGGTCACAGTTTTACAAGTACCTCCAGCTGACACATGCCTTGAGCTCCTTGATACGGTCATTGGACAGTCTTTCAGAATTCCACCCTCTGGAGGGCCACCTACTAATGGGAGATCTCTGGTTCTCATGCCAGAACCACACTGCTAACACCTAGGGGGGCATAGGCGATAGACCTGCCAAACTTGACAGACGATAATTCGGTGGAGGCTCTGGCTAGCCTCTGTGGCACCCCTGCCTCAGCACGTTATCGTCTCATCCAATTTAATAATTTCTCCACCAAGTGTATTTTACCCTGTTCCGCCTCTGGAGAATGGGGGTCATTCAGTCCTCTACCTGTTTCAGATGGGGTGAGACAGAGGGAACGTTCTTCCATACGGTTTGGAGCTGTGGAGCGCTGCAATCATACTGGAGCGGGATTTCATCGGACCTGGGGTGGATTTTGTCCTGGGATCTGCCTTGAATCCAAAGTTGTTCTTGCTCTACAGCACAGAGGGGATCGGGGGGGGACCACTATAAGCAACATCAATTATTCCTGGGCCTCACACTCGCTAAACCTGACATAGCCCGGGATTGGAAGGCGTCCTCCTCGCCATCATTGGGGGGGTGGAAAAAGACTTTGGACTGGTGCATGGGGGCAGAGATCGTGGTCTTACAGACCCGGGGTTGCCAGCATAAACACAGAAATTTGTGGTCCAGATGGGCAATACACCGGGGCATAGACTTGCTCCCCCTGCCATGTCCCGACCCTGCATGTCTCTGACCTGTACAGACTTCTAACCAGTGGGTCGCCTTGGACGATGCACTCTGTCATGTAGTTGTTTACAGCTAATCATGTGTAGTTTGGGGAACAGTGTGGTCACCTCTGTCAAACTTTCTGTTATTGCGTCTGGTGTTCCACAGGCCAGTTTGATTTGTGTATATAATCAGATGGTTGTATGAGATGTGTATCAAAATGTATGCTTCGGCCACTGCCCGTCCTGTTCCATCGAAAATGAATAAAATGTGTTGTTAAAAAAAAAAAAGATGCATAGGTAATTCCATTCTCTTATTACTCACCGCCTCCTTGTAGATTCATGTAGACTATGTAACCCTTCTAGTAGAAAATATTATTTTTTTCTCTCCACCTCACGGTTCCCTTTCTAGACTTGATCATAATTTTGTTTCTAACCTGCTCTCTCAAAACCTCATCAGTTCCACTATTGAACCAATAGTGATTTCTGATCATACATCAATTATTACAGATTTAGACTTGGTCGGGGTACATTCCAAATCTAACAGTTGGAGGTTTAATAACTTACTTTTACTTGATCCCGATTTTTTCTTCTACTTTCATTAATTTTATTGAAGAATTTTTTTAACATTCATGCAGCCTCTGATATCTCCTTCAACTACTATCGGATACCTTTAAAGCTGCTGCTCGCAAACACATTATTGATTTTATTTTCCAAGATTACAAAATCACTTCTTAAATAGCACCAATACCTGTAGTCAAATATTAAACATTCTATAACATCAAACTACTCCTCTTCTGCTCCTCATCAAGAAAAACGTATTCTTGAAAAATTGCAATTAAATCAAATATCTACGGATAAAGCCTCTTCTGTTTTACCTTGCCGTAGTGCCCGCTACTATGTTGGTCGCAATAAAATGGGGAAACTTTTAGCCAATTATTTAAAAATATGGAAGCAATGCCTCACACTCGATTCCATAACAACTGATCAGGCACTACTTTTTTCAAAGATAATATTTTAGCTGAGTTTGTAAAGTACTATAAATCTTTATACTCTCCGCCCCATTCATCTCAGATTGATGCTTATCTCCAAGAAGTTAAAAGTCCTAATAGTATTTTTGTTGATTCTTCTCCCCTAGAATGTAATATATCTCTTTCAGGTTCTCCAATCTTTTAAAAAAAGGTAAAAATCCAGGGCTGGATGGTTTCACGGTTGATTTTTTCTACATTTTTCTAACATTTTGCTTCCCAGATTGGTACATCTATTTTTATTTTTATTTACCTTTGTTTCCACCAGTGGTACCTTTCAGGAAGCTACTATATGTCCCATTCATTAGGATTTTGTGAAACTACGGAGTTAGGTCCTTGTGGGGCATGGGGTAGGCTGGACCTTAATATATCAATACAACAACGGAAATTGCCTCCACAACACTCATTTGTAAAGAAAACTTAATACAAGGAGCAAACTCAAACTACTTCAGTTTAACCCGGTATTTTATTTGTACCCATTTACTTTTAGATTCTTTTAAGTCTATGTTTTCATATTTCAAGCAAAGAAAAAAACTGTACATTCGAATAATTACATCAATATACAATGCTATTTACATACATATATTATATTCCCAAAAAATCAGGTTTCCCAGAACCCCTGTCCTTTATCTTTTACCAAATATTCATAAAAATTTGAGTGAACCCCCGGGACGGCCCATTGTCTCGGGGTGTGACTCTTGCCTTGAGCCTATCTCAAAATATGTAGATTTCTTTTTAAAACCGTTCCTGAAAGAAGTTAAATCATTCTTAAGGGACACTACACATTTTTTGACAAAAGTAGAAGGTACCTCCTTTGACCAAAAAACACAAATTATGGTGACGATGGACGTGACATCCCTCTACACGCAGAACCCACAGGACGAGGCACTAGAGGTGATGGAACTGTATCTAGAACATAGAGAGAGACCCCATAGAGTGCCGACGACATTCATCTTAAAATTGGCCGATATTGCTCTAAAAAAGAATTATTTCACCTACAATGAGCAATTTTACATGCAAGTGAAGGGTACCGCCATGAGGTGTCCTTATGCCCCAGAAATGGCGGTTCTCTTCATGGCACAATATGAAGAGAACCTTGTGGAGAATAACAATCCATTTGAGGACCACATTAAGCAGTGGTCACGCTATATAGATGATATCTGGCTCCTGTGGCAGGGGAGCCAGTGTCAGCTATTGGCGTTCCATGAATGGCTCAATGCCAAACATGAAGATATAAAATTTTCCCTTGAATACAGTAAATCCAAAATGGCATTTTTGGATGTCGAACTTACATGTCTTGATGGACAGTTAAAACATCTCTGTACAAGAAGGCTACTGATAAAAACACCATCCTACATCATAGAAGTGCCCACCCTAGAAGCCTGAAAGCAAATCTGCCTTATGGGCAGCTTCTACGAATAGGTAGAAACTGCACAGAGTTGAGCGATTATGATGATTATGCCCAAACCTTCTGTGGCGAAATGATACAGAGGGGTTATCCTAAGAAACTTCTAAAACATTCATTCAAAGGGCACGATTTACACCTCGAGAATGTCTCCTCCAGACCAAAAAGAAACAAGAGCTAGACAGATTAGTGTGCGTGACAACTTATGGCCCAGACACACACAAAATCAGATAGGCGGTACTGAAAAATTGGCACCTTCTTGAAGGGTTGGAATGTCCTTTTCCGCAACCCATTTTTGCTTATAAAAAAAACCAAAGCATAGGACAGCAAATTGTAAGGGCTGATGTGGCAATACCGAAGGCTAAAAGTGACTTATTGTCCCTTTGGAATATGAAACCATTGGAAGGCCACCACAAGTTCGGGAACTGTGTAGCATGTCCCAATACAATTGAAGGGAAGGAATTCCACCACGCGGGTGTGAATTGGAAACATCAAGGCTTTTCTAACTGCAGGACAAAAAATGTTGTCTATGTGATAATATGTCCATGCAAAAAGATCTATATCGGAAAAACAAATCAGCAAGTCAATCTTAGAATGAGCCAGCACAGGTCACGCATCAAAAAAAAGGTCATGACAGCCCCTGTAGTTGAACACTTTGTAGAAAAAGCTCATGGGGAAAACCACTTGAAATGGTCAATTCTATTTACTGTTAACCAAACAAAATGCTCTGCTGATGTGGACAAAGTGTTACTACAAAAGGAAGTGTATTTAATCCTCAAATTTAATAGTACAGTGACAGGACTTAATAGCCTGTCCGAATTATCGAGAGTTTAAAATACAGTGCCGTAACAGGGCTTGCTCAAATGTGTATGAATATCATCTCACACAACAAGCAATATAAACTATACACTTACTGGAAATTCCTATTAATACGCCCCGAAACTACGTGTCCCATAATGCCCTGCTTCAGTAAGAGGAGATATAAGGCGCGGTGTTCTAAGATGGCGCCGCTTTAGTTGATGGTGATTTGGTCTACGTGGGAGGTCGAGTAAGAGGTATTTTGCCGCTTTGACCCCGCGTAAACAGACGCGTTTGTAATTCAAATCCTTTAGATTTTTTCGCTGTAGCTAAGACCGCTGCGTTTCTGTTGGCAGGTAGCGTTGGGGAGTAAAGGTCGAGCAAACACACGTGCAGAGAGCTGGTATAATCCACGAACAGGTATGCCTTAGATTTAAGCTATGGGATAGTATGAGGAGAAACCATCAGGCGCGCACACACAAAATGCCTACAATTGTATCATCTTTGTTCCCTCGTTAGCATATCGCGGGATCCTGTGGGGACCATAAAGCGACTCTCGGAGCGACGATAGCGCTCAGTCTCAGCCAAGTACAACTTCGCTGAGGTATGTGCCCCACACAACTTTTTAAATGTGCACGTGCAACTTAGTTTTCAGTTTACACTTTGCGTGTTGACTGACAGCCTGACCCAAACCGGTATACTATTGCTTTTTTGACAGAATCCTCCATCAATTACCGAGTGGCATGATATAAATCGCCCCCATGACAGACCTCGGACAGGGATAGAGAGGTATGAGCGTACTATTTTTGAGAATGGTTCCCAGTATGTTGTATGCCCTAGACATATTAGAGTGGCTTCATGTACACCATATTCTTCCTTCGTAGGGAATTATAAACCCTGCTGAACCTACACAGTCACGACCTTCACAATAAGGAGACAGACAGAAAGGTCGTTTTTGATCCTTCTTTTGAAATGTGGAAGGCTCATGGAACAGCTCGTTACATTGCAATTTGAGATAGGTGAAAGGTTTGAAGGTTGTAAATAAAACGTTATCGTTTTTTGCATCTTACACAGAAAAGTGACAAAGCCCTGATGAGAGTCCGGGAACTTGTTCCCCCGGATTTGAAATGCGTCGGCACACCTACGGGAGCAAAATAATAACATTCATAGTGTAAACTAGCATTCGCTAGTGTAAGAAGTAATCGTTTCTTGACAATTGTGTTCCCTTTTTTGACTTTGTCCTTTCCTTTTTGGATATAGATTCATTTAATATAGAGATAAAAACAAAAATGTATGATGTTTTGTTTGTATGATGTATTCACTTTTTGAGATGTATGATGTTTATTTAATTTGATTTTTTTGGAATATAATATATGTATGTAAATAGCATTGTATATAAAAGAATCTAAAAGTAGATGGGTACAAATAAAATACCGGGTCAAACTGAAGTAGTTTGAGTTTGCTCCTTGTATTAAGTTTTCATTACAAATGAGTGTGGTGGAGGCCATTCATATGGATGGCATAGACCCAGCTCTCTGTAAAAACTACAGATCGATTTCCCTAGTTAACGTGGTTTATAACATTTTCACCAAATTGTTAGCTTCATGTCTTGACCCTTTTCTGCCTTTGAAAATTGGTAAGGAGCAGGCTGGATTTGTTAAAAGCAGACTTGCATCTGATTTATATTTTATTTTTGACATTTATAGAGCGCGCTGTTACCCATGGGTGTCCTGGCGCTATGTGAAATCTCTCCAGAGGGACCGAGCCAAGCAAGATACTTAATTTACTATTCTGAACACAACCAGGTTTTTAAGTTCTTTCGAAAGATGAAAAGTTTTGAAATAGCTCTGAGCCGAAGGGGAAGCTTGTTCCATGCTTTGGCTGCATTTGCCACAAAGCTTTTACCACCCCAGGTGGCCTTTCTGACAAATGGGACACAAACCAATTTGGCATCTGATGAGCGTAATAATCTGCTTGGCGTATACAAATAAAGGCGTTCTTTTAGAAAAGCCGACCCTGCTCCGTAAAGGGCTTTGTGTTCTAAACACATCGCCTTGAACATGGTACGCTTCCTGAGTAGCAGCCAGTGTAATTTTCGAATCTCATCCACTATTGGAGCATATTTAGGAATGCCCAACAGCAGTCTGGCAGCTGCATTCTGTAAGAGTTGTAACTTCTGCATTGAACCTTCCTGAATGGTAAAGTACAGACTGTTACAGTAATCCAGCCTCGAAATGGTGAGAGCTGTGATCACTGTTTTACGACATTCGGACGGGAGCAGAGGCAGAATTTTCCTACAGGACCTCAGGGCATAGGACGTGGTAGAGGCCACAGAATTAACCTGGTCTTTAAAATTGAGCTTGTGATCTATCCAAACCCCAAGATTTTTTACCTTCTTGATAGGTACGGGAAGAGGACCCAGAGTATCAGGTCACCAGTCTGGCGTCCAGAAGTAGGCATCATTCCCAAAATATACCACCTCCGTCTTGTTAGAATTTAACTTGAGGCAGTTCTGAGGCAGTTCTGGGCCATCCAAGTCCCCACTGCATTCATGCAATCGTTAAAGTGGATTGCTGTGCTTTTAGACTCCGTAGGAAGGAGAGACACCACTATTTGGGTATCGTCAGCATAGCTAGTAAGGCTGAACCCAAAGGACTGAATTAGGGGTGCGAGGGAGGACACATAAATAGTGAAAAGTGTCGGACTCAGTGAGGACCCTTGAGGTACCCCACATGGTAATGAGAAAGGTTTAGATACAAATTCTCCCATCGCCACCTGCTGGGTCCGGTTGGACAGAAATGATTTTAAAAGTCTCCAGGCCGCGCCCTGAACCCCGATCTCATGCAGCCGATCCATCAACAATACGTGATGGACCGTGTCGAATGCTGCAGAAAGATCTAGCAGGATCAGGGCCGCTTTCCCGCCTAGATCCAGAATAGTCCTTATTTCTTCTGTTGATTTCAAGAGCGCAACTTCCGTACTATGGCCCCCTCGAAAGCTGTATTGTGTGTGGTCGAATGCTTGAGAGGACTCGAGAAATTGGCTCAACTGCGTGCTTAAATTTTTTTCAATGATTTTAGCTGGAACCGAGAGTCTAGATATAGGTCTGTAATTGTTTGGGGTTTAGAGTCCAGATTTGGTTTCTTCAGGAGGGGCAGAATAGAAGCTTTTTTCCAATCTAACGGGAAATGTCCCTCTGAATACATTAAATTGAAAATAGGTGTGAGAAATTGAGCTACTGGCTCAGCCGCTAACTTTAATAAAGCAATCGGGCAAGGATCCGAGGGGGAACCGGATTTCACCAGACTAAGAAGGCTGCGAGTTTCTATGGCCGTTGAAGGAGCAAACTTGTCCAATATCGCCTTCAACTATGTTTGTCGATCAACCGTTTGATTTGCAATGTTCTTGACCATAGCGTTAGAAAATTTGGAAAAAATAGCATCCACTTGATCAAAAAAGAAAGTGGCCAGTTTATCACAAAACTCCTGACTAGGCATAGCTGTGATCGTCACTGGATTAGCCAGGCTGGTAACAGTGTTAAACAGTTCCCTCGCTGATCTACTCTTTAATGTACTAAATAAAGCTCCCTCTTTATTGTATTTCTTGGTGGCCATCTCTATAGATCCAGAGAAAGCATTTGACCTTATAGATTGTTTTTTTTTTTACTTAAATCTTTATCTTGGCGTGAACTAGGTCTCCATTTAATCTCTCTTGTTTCTCTACTCTATCACTCCCCCATGGCATCTGTTTTTGTTAATAGAAAGATTTCTAGCTACTTTCCCCTGAAAAGGGGGGTTTGCCATGGTTGTCCATTATCTCCCCTTTTATTTATATTAGCTCTGGAACCCTTTCTGTCTGGCATTTGAAGTAACACAACAATTGATGGTTTCTATAATGGAGATATGCACCAGAAACTCTCTGCATATGAGGATAATATACTTCATTTCTTTCTAACCCATATTCTTCAGGGCCTGCCTTACTTCACAAAATAGCTACATTTTCTTTGGTCTCTGGTTACAAGATAAATTTGGATATAACTGAATTCCTTCCACTTACAATATTTTGTTTAAAACAGCTGTTGTTAGCTGTGGGTTTTCACTGGAATACAACAAAATTTAATTATGTATGTATTTAGTTTAATTCTTCCGTCAAGGAGTCTATCAATATGAATACAAAGGAATGTCTCGATAAGGCTGTGAAACCCCTTTCATTATGGAATCCTCTATTTCTTTCCTTGTAGGGTCATTTGAACGCTATTAAAATGATGATATCGCTTATTATTTTATAGAATGTATCCATGACTCCTGTGCATTCCCCGGTTTCCTTTTTTAAACAATTGGGCTCAAAATGATTTACATTTCTTTGGAGCAATAGGCAGTCTAGAATTACTTTCACTCACTTCGGAAACCTAAGCAATAAGGTGGGGTTACTTTTCCAAATCTCCACTCATACCACAAAGCTTTCTGCTTAAAACAATCATCTAGATGGATTTCTTCATTGCGTTCCAAATTTTCTCCCTTGTGGCAAGACACCGAGTGCCACTTCCTTACCCCTTTTTCTCCCATAAAAGTCTTATCCTTCTCCTCTAATACTTCTATCACAGCTTCTCCATTTTTTAAACATACTTGTAACTTACTCAACGCGTATTATCCATCTAGAACTGTGACTCGTAACTCTTTCCTACAATCCTCTCTTTGGCATAAAGATTTTATTACTATTAATAATAAATCGTTATAATGGAAATTCTTGCAACAGAAGGGCATAACATGGGTCAAGGATTTATTTACTGAAGATGCTCCTCTTTCCTTTTCTTAATTACAACAAAAGTTTAGTTGTCCTTGTTCCTTTTTGCCTAAGTACATTCTCCTCATCAATATACCTTTGGATGCTCTAAATTCGTTACCAACTTCTTTGTTATCTTCATCTTCGCAACCCTCCCTTTGCTGTATTCTTACGCCTATTCCTAAGGGTCACTTATTTACAAGCTTTTGTATTCTTCTACACCTTCTAGACCTTTAACAAAAGTAGAAATTCAATGTGAAGTTGATTTGGGATGAACCTGGATTATCCCTTTCTGCAACAAGATATGGGATGGAATACACACCAGAACAGCTTCTACTTCATAATCCTTGTTCTCTTTGTATCACAGACTGTACCTTATCCCCCCATCATAGCTAATTATTTTGTAAATGCATCTTCCACATGTTGGTCATGTGACCATCCAAATAGAGATCTCGCACATCTCTTGTTTCATTGTTCACCTACTGCTTTTTTCTGGGAAAATGTTTGGTTTCAACTCTTTAATCTTTCATTTCAAGTCTCCCTAACACTTTTTGGGTTGTTTTTCTGAGGACGTCTCCTCAGATCTTGAAAATTCGAAGCTATTAGATCTCATGTTGGCTTTAGCATTTCAAACAATTACACTCAGTTAGAAATGTTCATCAAAGATTTCTTATAATGTTTAGTGGTATAATGTTTTTCATTATCATAAATAAGAATACTGCATTTGTTCCATAGTTTTGTCCCTCTGTTAACAGTGAATTATTTGGTTACCTTTTAACTTCATTTTTAGATATTGCTGCTCATAATTATACTAATTGTATCTTGTCGTAAAACTTTAAACCGTCATGAGATGTTTATATCTCTGCAATAGTTTATAAATATTATTGTTCGTCATTTAAAAAAAAATGTATTGTTCTTTTTATATTACATAATGTTTTTACACATAGGTCTTCTCCTAAAAGTCCCTCCCTTTGTCTTCCCATCCTCCCCCTTTTTCCTCAAATTCCTCAGAAAATGTTAAACAGCTTCTCTTAGACAAAATGTTTGTATACCTAAAACTTATGTATGAATTGTTTTTTAATGGTTGTTAGTGTACTATTTTTATTTCTCAATAAACCTGCTTTACCTTAAAAAAAAGACTGAATGCAAGTAAGTAAATAAGAATTAGTGTAAAAGGGTGTAAGAAAATATTAGCGAGAATGAATTAGTGAGTGATAGATAGATCGTTTTATTGCACCATTAAGTATAATCATTGCAATCACATTGAGTTAAAAACAAGTATACAGTGCATCATTTTCAATATTATAAAAAGATATGTGACAATTTGTCATTCTATTTTTATAAAGATTACAAATTTGGACACCGTTTTATAAATTTTGAAGACATAAAGATTAAAACGATTGACATGGCAAAGTGCGTTATAGTTCTGTATGGTTGTCAAACTCCAGCATGGCTTTTAAAGCTGTCAAGAATTCCATGAAGCGCACTGCCAGTTGCACTGAGTCGCTTTTCATGCACTCTACCAGAGCTTCTTGGCATGTCTGCGCATTTAAGATACGCCAGATATGGCGAAGGCCAGTAAATTCTCAAGGTGTGCAGTTTATCTCAGATGCACAATATGTGAATGAATGTTTCCTCATCTCCCCCACATACTCGGCACTGTGTGGCTACGATTTCTTTATATGCTTGGCCATACTTGTATGCCTATAGTGGAATCAAGCCAAACCATAGTCTCATTAGTTGACCCTTCATTACTGGTTTTAAAGGAGAAGACAGGTAGTGTGACAGGCCCCCGCTATTATGAAGTTTTGACGCACAACTTCCATGACATAGATTTTTCAAGGTTACTGCGAGACTGTTAGACGACATTATCTTTGCTTGTTTGGTTAGTAATTTTTATGCTGTAATTATGGGTATAGGAGCTAACCATATTTCGCGAGCTTCAAGTACTTTCATGTAGTGTGTTAAAACTTCATGCCAGTTTCTGGGATTAACCACCTTCCCCTCCCCCAACACACCCCTAGCGCGTAACCAGGAGTTTCCACCGTTCCTATCTCCTGCCCCTTTCCCCCCTGGGCTGCTAGTGAATGCAGAGTCACACAGCAACTTTTCGAAGCAGGACGATCCAAATCCTTTGAGCAATGTAGGACGGACCTAGAACAACACACCTAACATATTTTCAAATTCGTCACTGGCTTCACACCCCTGCTTACACGGAAGGCGCAACACGGCAACTTACCGTTTGAAACTTTAGCCCGATCGTTTGATGGCTCCGGAGGGCTGATTTCAAGACCTATAAAGTTCTCCAACACGCACATATAGGGCCTCCCCATACTTACCAATGCAGTTTGGCAGACAGACCTCGAGGAAGAGATTCCCCCTGACCAATGGGAACAGCTATTGCGAGATATTCCACAAATTTTTACGAGCATTATGCAGCAGGAATGGGCATACAAAATTATGACCCGCTTGTATTATACCCCCTATGACTCCAAAAGATGTTCCCGGGTTTCGCTCCTCTATGCTGGCGCTGTCAGGCCTCCCAGGGCTCCTTTTTGCATATATGGGGGTTTTACCCATCTTATCACCATCTTCTGGAAAGAGATCCTGAGCCACATTAAGGAGGGGTCGGGCTTCCCTCTGCCGAATGACCCGGGGATAACGATCCTAGGGCTCCGCCCGAGGGACCTTAAAGCTATGACACATCAGGACTGGCGCCTGATCTTCCACATGCTCATGGCAGCGAAACAAGTTATTGCGCTCCATTGGAAGAAGACCTACACCCCGCCCTCCACGGTAGGGCTTACTCGTCTGTGGCATGTCATGGCGATAGAGCTTCTTTCCCACAAACTAGCCCACACTGATGCTAAATTTGAGCGTACATGGCAGCCCTTGGTCTCATACCTCTCTAAACTGGTGCAGGCCCGATCAGTTCCACCCCACTTGAGGGCCCTCCAACTATTTGCCGACCCCATACTTCCAAGGGGAGCTCACACTCCCCCCTGCAGAATCGGAATATGGTCCCACGCCAGGGGAATTTAATTAGTCTCACTTAGGGCACCCCTACACCACTGAGCCACGGAATAACCCTCCCTTCCCTTCTTTTCTTTCCTCTTCTGTTCTTTTCTCATTCCTATCTCTTTAAGTCTTTGGGTGTTAGGACTTCATCCATCCCTATTGTTATTTCTCTACAGGCCAACAGACTAGAGGGGACACACCCCTGACCTTTATGTGCTGGTAGTACTTGGCACTCCTACGAGCAGTAGGCCCCCGGTAACCTGCTCATGGCAGCGAGGGGGCTAATTTGAACAGAACCTAATGAGGCGCTATGTTTCACTCACCTGATGTTATCCGTTGCAACGCAAGGCTTTGATATATGCACCAGTCCTTAAAGCCTCAATACTGTGGACTAATAATCTATACTCTGTATCTTGCTTGCTAAGCTCTGCGTTTACTACTCATGGCCTGGTGTTTGCGAATGGTATTTTGTTTGTTGGTGCATAAACTCAATAAAGGAGATTTAAACAAAAATTTATGCCAGGTTGAGGCAGGGTTGCTTATCATTAACCAGCTGAACTTCTTTAGCGTGTGGTCCCGTGATTGTTTGGCTTTCAGGCAATAGGCTATGAACCTGGCTTTTAATATCCACTTTTGAGATGTCAAGTTGAATTCCGTATGGATTTGCGCATGGGAGGTAGAAGTTGGAAGAAAAAATACTCTACGGAAGCAAGAGGACTGAGCTCTGTCCAATCATGGGGACATTTTGGGCCTTATTTATGAAGGACTTGCGCCGCCGGTGCGTCATTTTTTCCCATGTTAAAAGTGACGCACCGGCGGCGCAAGGCATTCATAAATAAGGCCCTTTGTCTTTAAATGCTATTGCGCCAATTGCGTCTCAATAAAGCTGCTTTACCTTAACAAAAGAGAGAGAATGCAAGTAAGTGAATAAGAATGAATAATAATGAGTTTAAGGGGGTGTAAGAAAGTATTAGGGAGAATGAAGGAGTGAGTGAGAGAATGAGCGTGAGTGTGATTGAGAATGTGATATAATTCGTGCAATCTTTTGATTGGCCCTGGCATACTGAAGGTAATTATTGTCTTATAGACACTCCCAGGGCGAAATATTAGTACTGGCATACGAGCAGCATTTCGTAGCATGACAAACAGGAAACATCCTTCACAACGCGGGCATTGCGTCGCAATGTCTTTACATCGGGGGAATTACAATGCAAGTCGTTACAACGACTTGCACTGGATGGCGCTCTAACCTAACGAATAGTATGATTTACTATTCCAACACCTTCCCTACTGTATGTAGACTGGAGGTGGAATAGTAAATCATACTATTCCTAAATCCGGCGCCCTCCAGCACAAGTCGTTGTAACAACTTGTGTTGTAACAAACCCAATGTAAAGTACCACGTTGTAAATGTATGCGTAGTAACGTCATACATTCATGGCAAACAGCTGTGACAAAATACTGGCACACTGGAGGTAATTCATGGCATAAAGGGCTCCAATGGTAATATACTGGTAATGGCATATGAGAGGTAATTCGTGGCATGCAGGGTACCCTTAAAAAAGAAACAACACACTTGATGAAATTCGTGGCTTTTTGGCACTTGTGGCAAAATCTTGGTGTTAGCACAATAGAATTTGGGAGGGTGGCAACCATGAAAAAATGCTGCCCCTGACATGCTGAGGTAACTTCTTTACATAAGGTTCACCTATGCTTTAAGGAGAGTATTAATCACAAAATTTTGAAACAAATGGGGTAAAAAATGTCAGGTTCCATTGGCTTTTTATTTTACTATGCAGATTTATATAGCGCAAACTCGACCCATAGGCATTGGAGTGATTTAACTGAGCACCAGTTACATTAAACTAGGTCACATTCATATTTATGTTTTAGGCACAAACAGATTAAATAATTTGCTCAGAATCACAGGGTGTTGAGCAGGTGCTGAGTCTCGAACCTGGTTCCCCAGTTCCAAAGTCAGCAGCTCTCGCTGTAACACCACATCCTCTCCTCGTGGATTAGCACACCATAAAAGGATTTGAATATTTTATGAGTGGCATTTCAGCGTCTATATCATTTTAGCAAATGTATGGGAAAATTGTGCACTATTCCACCCCATTCTTTTCAACTTTTTCTCAGGGGAAGAAACCTTCTAGAAAAGGTCTGGCTTACTTGTCCAAGGTGAAGTGTCATATGATGTCACTTCCTGTGGGTCTGTTTAAGGTCAAACGCACTGTGATATCAATCCCGCTACTCCTAGGTGTTTGGTAAATTGACACACATGCTTTTCTTGCTGCATAATTTAGTCAATCCTGCGACATAATTTGAACCCTCCCTATAACCCATATTTACAGTGGTCATGATCATGTGTCATACATCTCACTTGTCAGACTTGTGAAATGCAAAACATAATTTAACTTCTGACTTTCTGTTTTTCTTGTAGTTAATCATGGATCATACAGTCCATTCGATGAGAGGGCAGATGTAGCCTTTCAAATACAAATACAAACATATTGCTGCTATTGAGCTTACATGAACTCCTTGTGAAACCGGAATGTTACAAAAAAATGTGATTTGCCAGAACAATGTGAGCAGCAGCTGGTAGTGGCCTCAGGGAGGATGGTGCGATTTAGTTAGAACTTCTGCCTCACCACTACGAAGCATCGTGCCTTGACCAGCACTGGTTGCCCACCCCTGCCAGGTGCCACGCATCTCGAGTCAGAATAATACATTTGTTCTTTTTTGTCACATCACCGCAAGGCCTCGAGATTGTAAGGCAAACAGGATTTATTGTAGGCTGAATACCGACAGTCTCCCAGAGCCTTGCAGTGATATTCGACTGGCTCCTTTAGTCAGTGCTTAATTTGAGCTGGTCGTTTCCGGTTTTCAGCACTAACACTTAATTTTCAACAGCGGCATTAAGTTAGTTTGTCACATGGTGATGCTGTTTGTCTAATTTAGAAATGAGCCCAACAACAGTTATTTACTAATTTAATATAGATTAAAAATGACTAATAACTACAGCACAGTTCACTCTCATAGCTGTGGGAGCCTGCAAAAACATGATTTGTCACATTTGTAGGAGTGCAATGGTTAGTAGTTGTGTTAATGCTGTCATTGGCTGCGCTGGCAGCAGCAATAGGTGGTTCAAGTTGCAGTGGCCTCCTGACGAGGGCCCTTGAACTTATGTTTTTACAAATTAAGCACTGCTTTCAGTGTTATTTGGCAGCTCATTGTTGCAGCGGTTAATATAGTTGCTGTGGACACCATGATAGAAAGAGGTGTCATACCGTCCCAGGAGCTCCTCACTGCACTGCAGTAGCAGCGTCTCAATGTTGCCCTCCCTGGACAACTAAGCTGACTATCTCTGAGTCTCTACCTGTCATTGATCAAATGACTGGCTTTTTAACATTACCTAGGCTCACTGCACAGTAGCAGAACTCTCCCATTGGCACGACACCTGTCCTAGATTCCTCGGATTGGAGAAGTGTTGACTGGCTCTGGGACAGTCAAAGTGTGGGGACACCTGGAATCAGACCAGGCCAAGCGAATGAGATGCTGACAACTATGCAGACAAAAATGCTTTTCCAGTCTTCTCGTCAGTGGCTGAAGTACAGAGTCCACTCTCACCTTTATTGATAGTCAGATGTGGGCAGCTCAGTACTGCCGAGTTATGCTTCCCTTGCAGAATTCTTCTCAAAGGTACATTTTGTTACCATAAATTACACTTGTGTACATGCATATTTTAGTGCATTTACCAGTACGGCATTCATTTTTCAGTTCACTGCCTTGCTGCTAGACACCCCTGCACCATTGGGAACAAGCTTGTTCATGAGGGATTGAGCTGTCAACTATTAGAATGAAGTGAAAAAGAAAACTACATTGAACCATATTCAGATTGTGTCCACCCCTTGTTTGGTGGACCTTTTGTACATGGTAACTCGCCCACCTTTCTCGCAGGTCACCCTCTTTTTACCTATATTTATTTGCCTATCTGACAAACAAAATACCTCCTTGGACTTTAATGGGGTGTTTGTCCTGGCCCTTTCTACAGGATTATCCCCAAACATTTTGACTTCTGCCTATTTTTCTGAACCTCCTTTGTTGATTTTAGGACTCTGGGCACTTTATCACTGCTAACCATTGCTAAAGTGCATGTGTTCTCCCCCTAGACATGGTATGCTTGGATTACACCTGTTTGGCATACTTGATGTACTTATAAGTCCCTTGTAAAGTGGTATACCACATACACAGGGCCTGTAAATTTAATGCTGCTAGTGGGCCTGCTACAAAACAAATGGCCAGGTGGACTATTTAAATACCTTACTTGAGCGCCACTTACCCAAAAGATCTAAGCGGACACACTTTTCATTGAGTATTTTTACTTGCTTAGTTTTGCATTTTTAGAAAAACAGTCATATATGTCTGAAATTGGACACCATCTCAATAGCAAAATTCACATATACTGCAATATTCACAACACAAATATTACAAACACTTTGAATAAGTGGAGAAGTGTGGCTCAATGGTTAGAGCGGCAGACCCTGATGCAGAGGTCTAGCCCGGGACCAGGGTTCAATTCCCCGCCTCGGCGGGTCTTGGGCTCAAAAATTCCACGGACCTGATAATTCTCGCCTCGGTGCCTATTCCAATCATGGAGTACCACTCTGCAACTCTGGGCAATAGCTTGCTTAATCTCTACAACGGCCCCCTCAACGCTAAGGATGCCTGGCCTCCACCTTGGGGGTGCCCAGGAGTGGACGCCTCACAGGGAAAGCCAGGATGGGTTTCACAGCGGTATTCGTACAAGCGCCTTGAGACCATTGCGGGTGAGTAGTGCGCTATACAAGTATCAATTTACATTTACAATTTACAATAAGACATATTTACAATTACACCATATATACAAATCCACAGACAGAAGATGCCTATCTTCACACAATGTTTGAGGCACCAGTCCTGATAACAAAAAAGCTAGCAAGGGGCCGTTTGACTCATTAGCTGGCCTGCTTGCTTGCATGTGTTGGAACCTATTATAAAGGGATCACAATCTCGAGTAGACTTTATCCAAAGTTATAGTCCTGATGTGCCCTTCCTAAACGCAGTCAACGCGTTTCAAACCCGTGTATATGTTATGGGGTTCTCCTCAGGACCTGGACTGGAAACTGTCCTGTACTGGGGATACAAAAATAATACAAATCGGTGTGAAAAACTACTGGTCCTTCTAATTTGTACACTGACTCGACACCTACACCTTTGCTCAAAGTACCTTAATTTTGAAGCCTCGGCGGAGCAGCTATCTGATTTCTTTCGGGGGCCGTGTGGTTCTGTGTTACTGTGAATACACGAAAGTTGTGTAAAACAATCAAAGTATGTCTCATGAGGAGCTCGGTCAACAACAAAAAATGCTATTTATAGCTTAGCGTCCTACCTTTCGGTGGCAATATACTCAGTTGATCGTGAGGTCGTAATAGTGTTCGTGCCCGGTGCTGTGGATTACAAATGGGCAACACTCTGTGAGTAAAATGTCCTGAGCACAGTGGATAACTAGTTCGCAACTGTGCTGTAACATGACATGGTCATACCTTCAAGGCGGGGCTGGCGGGGTGAAGTCAAAGTTTACCGGTTTCCATGATGAATCGAAAATCAGCCTGTCGGGTCTGTGAACATGAAAGGACACAGGCGGTGAGGCATTTCTTCCACTAACTTTGTCAGTTCATGCACTCTGTTGGATAAATTACCGGCTTGTCACTTACATCCGATCCGGACTCGCTGTAGCTCTCCTCACTCGGCTTCCACGTCTGACGCCAGCGCTTGGGGCGGGGCGTGCTCGGTTCATAAAGGGTCCGATCGGGTGGCAATATTTTCCAAGGGCGCTTGGTATTTGTAGTGCCGATATTCGGTTCACCTCTTTTTTGTGTTGAAAACAGCCCAGACAGATGATGGAAAGTCTGAAAATACGATTCCGTGAGAGCCTCTATCTTAGGTTACTCAGTTCAGACAAGTCATTTAGACCCTTGTTGGTTGTATTAAACTTAAGAATCAGGTAGGCTTCCCTCCGTGATAGTTGCAAGTCGGGATCTCCTCCCGATCCCGGAGCAATTCTGATTGCTGATAGAATAGTCCATTTAAATTCATTCGGGCCGTGGTTCTTTTCTAAGAAATGAGTCACGAGGGGAGCTGACATCACCTTATTTTTTAGCCTGGACCGATGCTGGATGATCCTTTGTCGCACTTCCTGTGTGGTTTTTCCAATATAGATCAATTGGCACGAGCATATAATGGCGTAAATCACATATTTAGATCTACAATTTGTGAACACATTGTGTTTCCATTATGTTTTGCCATCACTAAATAGTGTACCTTCTTCAGTGGTATCACATGCCGAACAGGACCCGCACTTGTGATGTCCTTTGACTGGGCCCGACGCGAAGATTGTACTCTGGGTAATTTTCTTGATTACAGGACGTGTTGTCATAATTTGTTGCCCAATGCTGCGGTTCTTCTTTAGCGCAAACAGGGGTTTGCCCACCATGGGGATGGCGTTCTCAACCAAGTGGGAGTGGTTGCGGATAATTTTCTGGACCGATTGCGTGTAAGGTCCAAACGTGGAGACACACACCATCCGTTCTGTGGGTGGTTTGTACTTCTTTTGTAGCAGATGTTCCCTCGGTGTCCAACGGGCCCTCTTCATTGAGTGTTTAACCAACTTCCGCGAGTACCCTCTTTCTTGTAACTTTTGGCACAGTGCTTCTCCATGTGTCTCAAAGTCTTCAACCCTGGAACAATTTCGTCTCACCCTAAGGAATTGTCCATAGGGGAGGTTGTTTTTCAAATTTCTTGGATGGTAACTACGAAAGTGTAGAGCATTGTTTTTATCCGTTTTCTTCAGATATAGAGTGGACATCAGTCCGTCAGGGGTGTATTTGACTTCGACGTCCAAGAAAGGGAGAGATTGACAATCATACGTTAAGCTGAATTTAATATCGGGACTCCGATCGTTCAGCCACCGGTGGAACTCCTCCACAGACGTGGGTGAACCTTCCCAGATGCACCACACGTCATCTATATATCTTAGCCACTGTTTTATATGCTGGTTGTATGGATTGTCATTATAAACATACTTGTCTTCATATTGCGCCATGTATAGTATCGCCATTTCTGGCGCAAGAGGGCACCCCATTGCGGTCCCTTTGATCTGAAGGAACAGTTCATCCTCGAATTGAAAAAAGTTTCTTCTTAGTGCCAATGCAGCCATACGTACAATCAACTCCGTGGGCACTCGATGTGGACGAGGTCTTCTTTCAAGGAAAATCTCCATTGCATCCAAGCCGTCCTGTTGAGGAATCTGGGTGTATAGGGACATAACGTCCATGGTTACCAAAAGCTGAGTTGTAGGGTCAAATTGGAAACCCTCGACCTTGTTTATGAATTCCATTGTATCCCGTAGATGTGACGGAACCTCCAACACACACGGTTTCAAAAACACGTCCACAAATTTGGACACTGGTTCCAAAATTGAGTCACACCCGAATACGATCGGTTGACCGGGTGGGGTTGTGGCATCCTTATGGACCTTTGGCAAGAAATATAGATGCGGGGTCCAGGGGTGTTTTTTTATTAGATATTCTGCTTCCTTTTTTCCAAGTATGCCTCTCTCCTTCGCATCATCAACAATGGATGTCATTTCTTGTAGTATCTGCATTGTGGGATCAGAGGAAATGGGTCGATACAATTCCAAGTTTCGTACATGTTTAGATCCCTCAGATTTATACAGATCTTTGGACCACAGAACCACCGCTCCACCTTTGTCTGCAGGTCGAATGACCACTTCACACTGGTTCCTCAGATTGTCAATGGCCTCCTTGTGTTTACTGGTAATATTTGCTGGAACAAAGGTACGTTTTTTCTCCGTTGCGTTAAGTGCAGATAATACCGTATTTTCAAAGGTGATTATGTCTTTCGACATGTTGAATTTGGAAGGACAGAACACAGACTTATTTCTCAGCCCTGATGCTTCAGTCGTGTTGGAACAAGATTTAGGAAGGGCACATCAGGACTATAACTTTGGATAACGTCTACTTGAGATTGTGACCCCTGTATATAATAGGTTCCAACACATGCAAGGAAGCAGGCCAGCTAATGAGTCAAACGGCCCCTTGCTAGCTTTTTTGTTATCAGGACTGGTGCCTCAAACATTGTGTGAAGATAGGCATCTTCTGTCTGTGGATTTGTATATATGGTGTAATTGTAAATATGTATTATTCAAAGTGTTTGTAATATTTGTGTTGTGAATATTGCAGTTTATGTGAATTTTGCTATTGAGATGGTGTCCAATTTCAGACAGATATGACTGTTTTTCTAAAAATGCAAAACTAAGCAAGTAAAAATACTCAATGAAAAGTGTGTCCGCTTAGATCTTTTGGGTAAGTGGCGCTCAAGTAAGGTTATTTAAATAGTCCACCTGGCCATTTGTTTTGTTGTTGTAATTGATAGTGGTCTAGGCCAGGTAGTATATAGACCCAAGCCTCTTTTGGTTTTCGTGCTAGTGGGCCTGCAGCACTGATCGTGTCACCCACAGAAGTAGCCTTTCAAATCTGGCGTGCCACTCCAGAGATGTGCAGTTTACTGCCACTTTGACTTGACATTTAAAACTCCTACCCAAGCCTTGAACTCCCCTTGTATTACACATAGGTCACCTCTGAGGTAGGCCCTAGGTAGCCCAAATTGTAGGGTGCTGTGCAAGTAAAAGGTAGGATGTGTACAGTATGGCATGTACCTTTATGTTTGGCATGTCCTGGTAGTGGCAAACAGCCTATTTTGTTTTTCACTGCTGTGAGGCCTACTCCTCTCATAGGTTAGCATTGGGAATTATATTATTTTAAGTGGTAATGCTTGATCAGAAAGGACTGGTGTTGACACGTTTGGTATGTTTAGAATGGCACTGATAAATCCTACTTAATGGTGTAGTTGGATTTTACATTACTATTTTAGAAATGACACTTTTAGAAGTGGACATTTCACTGTGCTTATAACTCTTTGTGCTTTGCAGCCAGTCTCCAATACACGTCTGGGCTGGGTGACAACTAACCTTTGTGCATACTCTGTAGACAGCCACAACACAGGAAGGGCTGGGTGTTACAGGGGATACATCTGCATTCATCTGCATACTGATAATCTTCCTGGGCTGGAATCCCTCCAGTATGCCTCCCCCCCATCAAGGAGGACCACAAAGTCCACATCCTTGGGGAGAGGTGCAGTCCCCAGGCACCATCTAGCTGCCTGCAGATATTGCTTCTGGCCGGTTGGGAACCCCCTGTGAGGCCCCTCCTGTGGGGAAGCCACGGTGCCGCAGAGAGGACATGCCCCAATGACTAGGACAGCCAGCCTCTCACTCATTTCAGCGCCGCCTGACTAGGAAAAGATACAGGCTGTTTCCGCTGCACCGCCCACTTGCGGGCAGCCGATCTCTGCAGGAGTGCGGCGGGGGACTGAGGGAGGTCTCTCCCCTGCACTGCATCCCGGGGTCTCCCTCTGCTTTGGGCTGACTGGTAGTGAGGAGAAAATGTGCCTTTTAATGAGCACACCGGTGCAGGGTCACCCTTATCTTGTCCACGGGTCCATAGACCAATAAAATAGAGATTGGCACTGAAGCTGGAATTCAAATAACAAGTTTATTAATCACTCATGAGTGGGACCACGTCCACACAGCACTCTCAAGTGCTTCCTGAGGTAGTACATTGAAGTCACAGAACACAGGCCTTATATACAGCTTTTTCTTCACTGGTAAGCATGTGGCTACAAATAGAAGGTACAGGCCTACACAGGAATAGTTACCAACAAACATGGGCCGATAGGAGATCACTTAGAGCCACGTGTAGGAAGAGAAATTGCAATCGCAAACGCTGAAATTCAATGTTTGTAATCGCAAAAGACCTATGTGAAATGTAGAGAGGGAAAAAGGCAAGCGCATAATAAGGAATCGCTAAAAAAAGCTAAACTAATTAGAGATTCCTTATTTTGCGAATTTGAGCCATCAACTCAAAATTAGCGCCTCGCAAACTACGAAATCGCAAAAAAATCACAGACCTGTGTAAGAAGAATCGCAAATAGCGATTTACCGTAAAATTGCTATTTGTGAATCGCAAATTACCACCAACTCAAAGCAGGTGGTAACCAGATACACTGCATATAAACAGCCCCAGGATGCATCAGTCTCAATTCAATGGCGGCACTCTATGTCATTGCAAGGCGGAGGAGGATACAAGCTGCAGCACATAGGATGATGAGGCGACAGGAACGCATATACAGAGTGCGCATCACCCTTTTTCAACTCACAGAAGAAATACATGAGAGGTACAGGCTTCAACCCACTACCATCTTAGACCTCATACATGACCTGCACCCCTTCCTGGAGCAGCAGACACGCAGGGCGCACACAATTCCACCGCATGTGCAGGTCCTCTGTTCCCTGCACCTACTTGCATCAGGTAGTTATCAGGGAGTGATAGCTGTGGTTGGAGGTGTCTCACAAAGTTGCCTGTCACACTTCTTCAACAACTTCCTGGATGCCATGCATCAAAGAATGCATCATTACATCCGGTTTCCCACAACACAAATGGAACTGCATAAGACCAAGATGGATTTTTATCAGATGGCCCACTTCCCACATGTCATAGGGTGCATTGATGGGACACATATCGCAATCTGCCCCCCTCTGCTACTGAGTACATATATCGGAACAGGAAATCATATCATTTGATCAACTTTCAGGTGATTTGTGATGTGTCTCACATCATAACTGATATAGTGGCAAAATTCCCAGGGAGCACGCATGACTCCTAGATCTTCAGTCACAGTGGAATCTATACATGTCTGGCTGGGGGTAAATTGGGAGAAGGATACCTGCTAGGTAAATGCATGTGACACACCCTGATGTATACCTTGGTTGGATGTGTTGTTGCCTGTGATTGATGTTCTATCCTTTTCCACTTCGGTGACAGTGCCTTTGCGGTGCGTGCATTGATACTCACCCCATTCCTCAACGCATCAACCCCAAGTGAGTGGAGATACAATGCTGCCCATAAGTCCATGCTGAATGTGGTGGAGCGGACTTTTGGAGTACTGAAGAGCAGGTTCCGCTGCCTCCACAAGAGTGGAGATGCAAGGCAGTACCGCCCCGAGATATGCTGCAAAACCATTGCGACCTGTGCCATGCTACACAACCTGGCCACAAAGAAGGGAACCCCAGTTGAAATCACTGATTCTGACTCAGAGGATATGGAATGTCCACGGCCACTGCACCACGCAGCAGGTGTTGGAGGAGCGGCAGATGGGAAACAAAGATTTGCTGAGTTCACACACAACTATTTCTGAGTAAGTAATGAGACAAAGCGATTAATTACAATTGTGTAATAGGAATGCACACAACCTCACCATATTGGCCTCTGAGTGTCTTCAGTAGCCCAGCATGGCATTAATACACTGCATACTCATTGTCATCCCCTATCGGTGGGTTACATGGGTTCCCTCACCCATCTGCGAATGTCAGCAGCATGTACTCATTTCCTGTGGCCAAGCACTGCAGTGCCCCGTTCAAGTTTGCACACTGCCCTCCCTAGAGGACTGTCCTGCTGCTGGCCCTTGCCTTGCACTACGCCTCCTGGGCTCAACAACGGGTGGTGTAATGCTGCTGCGGCTGGTGACCTCCTCACTGTCAACACCATCCGCAGACCCTGTGGCAGCGATGGTGGCTGTCTGGAGCAGTTCTACCACAGTGGTGACATACACCAACCCCCTAGTGACAGCCTGGCTGCAGTGGGCCATTTCCAACTGTATGGCCACTGTGCGTCTGCTGAGGACAGAGGTGGCATTGCATAGGCAGTTCACCGCCTTTGTGTACCCCTCCATGCGCTGTTTTTCCCTGTGCCTTGCCCCACGTTCAATCAATCAATCAATCATAGCATTTGTAAAGTGCGCTACTCACCTGTGAGGGTCTCAAGGCGCTGGGGGGGAGGGAGGTGCTGCTACTGCTCGAAAAGCCAGGTCTTGAGGTGTCTCCTGAAGGTGATGTGGTCCTGGGTCAGTCGAAGTTGGATGGGGAGGGAGTTCCAGGACTTGGCGGCCAGGTAGGAGAACTATCTTCCTCCGGTGGTGGTTCCGCGAATCCGTGGGATGGTGGCGAGGGCGAGGCTGGAGGTCAAGGAGAATGAGGGCGGCTGTTTCCCCGTTGTCAAGCAGGGTCCTGATGTCGTCGGTGGCTGCGATGAGGGCGGTCTAGGTGCTGTGGTTGGCGCGGAATCCGGACTGGGATGGGTCGAGGGAGCCATTTGCCTCGAGGAAGGCGGTCAGCTATTTGTTGACGGTCTTCTCGATGACTTTCGCCTGGAAGGGAAGAAGGGAGATGGGCCAGAAGTTCTTGAGGTCCTTAGGGTCCACAGTGGGTTTCTTCCATAGAGCGTTGATCTCTGCGTGTTTCCAGCTCTCTGGGAAGGTGGCGGTTGAGAAGGAGTTGTTGATGATGTTCCAGAGGTGGGGTGCGATGACGGCGCCTACTTTGTTGAAGATGTGGTGGGGGCATGGATCGGACGGTGAGCCGGAGTGGATGGTGTTCATGATGTGGATGGTGTCCTCAATGCTTATGGGGTTCCAGGTGTTGAGGGTGGCGGTGGGGGGTGATGGTTCTGTGGCTGATGGCAGAGTCTGGGCGCCGAAGCTGTCGTGTATGTCGGCGATCTTGCGGTGAAAGAAGGTGGCGTGGGCGTTGCAGTGGTCTTGCGATGGTGGGATGTCATTGGAGTTGGCACTGGGGTTGGAGAGTTCTTTCATGATGCTGAAGAGCTCCTTGCTGTTGTGTACGTTGTTGTCTAGGCACCCCTTGAAAGAAGTCCTCTTGGTGGTGCGGATCAGTTGGTGGTGTATGCGGGTGACGTTTGAGAGCTGCATGGTTTTCTGTCGTCTGTTCGCGGCGCCAGGTCTTCTCGAGGGTTCGGCAGGATTTCTTAGAGTCCTTGAGTTCGTCGGTGAACCAGGTGGCTATTCTGTTGCCGGGCTTGCCAGGAGGGTTCTTCAGTGGTGTGAGGGTGTTGGCGCAGTTGCTGATCCACTGTGCGAGGTTGCGTGCGGCGGCGTTGGGGTCAGTGGTGGCGGATGGCGGGGGACTGGCTTAGTGACGTGAGCTGGTCAGTGGTGATTTTTCTCCAACTTCTGTGGGGGATCTACTGCGGGTGGTGGTGGGATGTAGTCTTCTTGAAGGTGCAGTGGATGCAGCTGTGGTCAGTCCAGTGGAGGCCGGTGGTGTGGCTGTAGGTGACGTGGTTGCTGGCAGAGAAGATGGGGTCGAGCGTGTGTCCGGCGTAGTGGGTGCGGGTGGTCACCAGTTGTTTGAGTCCGAGGTTGGCTAGGTTGTCGAGCAGGGTGGTGTTGTTTCGTTGAAGTTCTCCAGGTGGAAGTTCAGGTCCCCTAGGAGGATGTAGTCTGCGGAGGCGAGGGCGTGCGGGCTGATGAAGTCGGTGATGGCTTCGCTGAATTGTGTGCGTGGTCCCGGGGGTCTGTAGATGAGGGTTCCTCTGAGGGTGGTCTTTGGGTCGGTGTGGATCTGGAAGAATAGGTGTTCGGCGGTGGTGAGGGGTTCCTCGGTGTTGGTTGAGATGCAGATGGTGTTCCTGTGGACGATGGCGATTCCTCCTCCGGTTTTGTTGGTGCAGTCTTTCCGGGTGATCTTGTAGCCGTCCGGGATGGCTATGGCGATGTCGGGGGCTGAGGAGGCGTTCATCCAGGTCTCCGTGAGGAAGGGGATGTACGGAGCTGTAGTGTCGAGGAGGTCTCAGAGTTTGACGGCGTGCTTGTGGACGGAGCGGGCGTTGAGCAGGATGCACTTGAGGTGCTTGTTGTTGCCTGGTGCAAAGGGTGGGGTTAAGGTCCGGAGGCAGGTGAAGTTGCATTCTAGACAGGAGAATGGTCCGTGGGTGCGCTTCGGGGTAGCTTGGTAGCAGGTGGATGATCGGCCGGTGTTGAGGGCATGGAGGGTGGCGGTGTCGTATCTCAGTCGGGTTTCTTGGCTCCGGCAGGGGCCATGGGTTCTGGCGCTGGGCGCGGTCCAGTCGCGGACGGGCACAGACGGGCTTGCCTTATGAGGGGACGAGGGAGGGAGGAGCAGCTGGGAGGGGGGGAGCGGGGACGAATCGGGTAACGGGGTTGGCGGGGCCATAGGGGACGCAGCGGTGGGAAACACGGGGCGGCGGAAGGGGGTGGGAGCGGTACAGAACCGCGGTGGCGAAAAACAAGAAATGGGCACAGAAGGCAAACAAAAACACAGTGCAACTACGGAGGGGCACAGAAGGCAGACAAAAACAGTGTCAAACACAGGCAGCAGATAACGGAGACAGGAGTAAAACAGAGGGCACAGTCTACGAAGAAGGACTAGTACAGACAGTAACAGTAACAGATAAAAACGAACAAAAAAGACAAACGACAGTGAAGACACACGAAATACTCACAGGCCCACCACTGGGCCACCAGGGATGAGGCACAGGCAGGAGCCTGCGGGTGGAGGAGGGCCTCGAACTTGCAGCAGCAGTGAGGCTCGGGGACACAGCGCCAGCAGGTGTGCTAACGCGGTGGGGGAGCGGCCCGGCCTGAACCAGGGACTTGGGTCGTTCACTGTCCATTTTGCTGCACAACAGCCTTACTGCCTCAGCCATGTCCCGCATGCCCTCTGCAACAGTGTTGTTTAGACCATTGATGCTCTCCATAATGTCCCTAAGGTTCTTGTTCATGGACACCATCAGACGTTGTATTGATCGCATTGTCTTCCCTTGCAGCCACTGCACCTTCACCATGGTGCCCTCAAGACCTGCGAAGACACTGGATCCATCACCCTGTGCACCTGAACTGTGTGCCCTTGGTCTGCGTCGGGAACCACTGGTGTGGCTACGCTGCATGGGTGACTGTGTCTCAGGAGACTGTGCTGCCTCTTACTGCATGGTCTGTGGGGCTCCCGTGCTTTCCTCCTCTGACACCTCCATCTCCTGCAGGCTACCCACTGTGTACCTTCTGGGTCTGGGTGGTGGTGGTGGTGGTGGTGGTGTGACATCTGCAGGTGACAGGTTCTCTTCCCCTGAATATGGTGTTGCCTAGGTGCCTCTTTTGTCGCCCTCTCAGCATTCTGGGGTGCAGGTTCGCCTGTGGATACAGAATGTCCATTTACTGACTTGCCTTGCAGCATTTGTGTTACATTAAATTACATGAGTTGCTATTCACACTAACAGTCCCCTGCTTGCTTATTGACTGATGTGGGGCCCCTGCACTTGTGTTCAGTTCACTCACTGGTATGCTGTATGGGTACTACATCTACCATGATTCATTGCTGGTTGATTGCAAAATGTGGACTGGAGTGGAATTGTTACTTGCTCCTGGGGGTTTGGGGGGGTCACACTATGCTGTGCATGCATCTTACCTTGTCTGGCTGAGCTGTCCATGTCTCCTATGCCACTGATGGTCTCAGGCTGGAGGGTGGACTCCACCAATTCATCCAGGGGTGTGGTTGCAGGCACAGTGGATGGTCCGCCACCTGTCTTCTTTGCCTGTTTTAGCCTGTCAGCCACCCTCTCCTTCGCTTGGGAGCAGAGGTCATACCAGCGCTTCGTCAACTTGTCAGTAGAGTGCTGGGTGACACCAATGGCATTAATGTTGCCTTGTATTTCTAGCCAGATCTTTCTTTTCTGGGATTCTGGAACATGCAGAGATTTCTTCCCAAACTACTGGTCGTGAGTCTTTACCACCTCTTCAATTGAAACCTCCAACTCCTTCCCGCTAAATGTATGCTTCCTCTTCCTCTCTGCAGGCTCCTTTCCCTTCTCCTGTGTGTCCATCCTGGGGTTTGGTGTCTGCCTGCCAACTCTTGTGCAGCTCCTGGGTGTGCGCTCCTGCTCTCTGCCTCTCCCACAGCCTCAGGCACAGTGAAACAGCATGGGTGTGGTCACTTCCTGTGTGTGATGTCATCAGGGTGCACCTGAATGGCAGATTCGCTAATTTCCGAATTTTTAAAATTGCGATTTAGCAAATTCTGATTCGGTAATACCGATTTGGAATGGAGTGTGCGATTATTACCGAATCGCAAACTATTTGCGATGTTTTATCTACATATCGGTTTGTCAGTTTTTAATAGCAATTCGGTAAAAATTGCTATTAAGAACTTGTAAATATCTTTTTACCTACATCTGCCCCTTAGTCAGCAAAGTGGGAGGGGGAACAGAACTGTTTATAACAGCACAAAATGATTGGAAGTTGAGTCTGAGACCAGGTGTTCTGGCAGCTACAAACTCTTAGCATACAAGAACTTGTAAATATCGTTGTACCTACATCTGCCCCTTAGTCAGCAAAGTGGGAGGGGGAACAGAACTGTTTATAACAGCACAATTGATTGACAGTTGAGTCTGAGACCAGGTGTTCTGGCAGCTATAAACTCTTAGCATGCACATTGCTTTTAGCTGAGTCAGGAAGTCGACTAAAATAGACAGCACAGGCAGGGTAAAAGATGAGCAGCAGAGGATGGGAGAATTACTAAGCCAACAAAATGGATGCCACAACCAAGAAGGCTTCAGCTAATGCTTTTTAAAAAAATATATTTTTATTAAGCAACACTTAGTAACTGTACACAAGAAAAAGTGTGTCATATACAAGATTTTAACAGTACTAAATAATTACAGGAAAATTATAAAATACAAAGGATTCTAAACTAACATAGAAATGTTATTTCATTATACACACCTAATACCATTATTCCAAGCCTCTATTGGCGCCCATAGGTTTTGCCCTCGCAATATGGCCTTTTACCCTCTGCTTGCATATATAGCCTTTTCTTGGTTGTAAATCCCTAAGTAGCGTGTCAACCATATTTGGAAGTTAAGGGATTCTCCTCCTTCCACCGAGCTGCTAAGATAATTCTGTACACTGCAGTACCAACAAAGAGGCATGTTTGCTCACTCTTACTGTGCTTAAGTGTACAATCATATCTTAATAGATATAGAGTAGGCGATTCAGCTACTGTATGCCCAAAAGCTTCTTGCCAGAATTTAGTTAGCATTTGCCTGAGGGGTGTTAATTTGTCACATTCATAGAACATATGAATCAGATGCGCTGGACTAGCTCCACATCTAGGGCATTCGCTCTTTTCCCCCAGGTATACAGTTTGGCAGGTGTATAGTATAAATTATATATTGTTTTATACAACTGAGCCTTTAAGTTAGAGGAAACAAATAATTTAGATGAAAGCTGTAGTGACATATCTATATCGACATTAGAGTTATTGAGTTTAGTTGCCCGTGTGGATTCAATATGCTCTAGGTCATCCTTCTGGCTTTCTAATAATATATCATATAATGTACCAATCCTGGTTGATGATTTTCCTATACAATCCAGTAATGGGATGTTTAACACTGAGATATTCGGGATTTTTAACCTGAGGATTGTATTGACTTGAATAAGCTTAAATATATCTGTGTTCTGGATTGAGAATTTGTTTTGAAGGTACAAAAACCTAGCATCTGAGTCGCCATGAAGGAAGTCCCCTAGAGTTAAAACCCCAAAGTTTTCCTATCTCCTGGAGATCTCATCATTGGCTTGTATCGGCAACAGGGAAGAATGCCATAGTGGTGTATATTTGTTAAATTTTGGAATATCGAGTTGTCTCGAGGCTTTCTTCCAGATTCTCCAAGCACTATTTATAATCTTGAACTTAACTTTTTTATAGTATGATGGTTTAACTTGTTTTAGCAATAGGCCTTTTGCCTTCCTTATTACCTAGGGTTAGTTTGTAAATTGATAGTATACTACTTTCTTCTATGGTTGGACCTATCATAGTTATATTAAGCAGAGGTGACATTTGCTGAAGCAGAGCCGCCCATAGATAAAACATTATACTGGTGATTGCTAGACCGCCTCTGTGTGGAGGAAGGGATAAGTACTTCAAAGACCTCCTGACTTTCCCATAATTCCAAATAAACTTACTCATTTGGGATTCTATTATTTTAATAACTTTATCTTCCACTAGTAAGGGTATGGCGCGAAACAAATACAACAGCCTAGGTAAGATATTCATTTTCAGAGAGTTCCCTCTCCCAATAATTGAAAGGTGGAGACTATCAACCTTCTTTACGTCTTTTTTTAAGGTTTTAAGTAGGGGTTTATAGTTTAATTCATTGATGGTCTCTACATTGGGGGATATAGTTATTCCTAGATAGGCAGCATGGTCCACCTTCTTAGGGTCATCGAACCGAATATTGTCAGTGCAAATGACCATTGTTTTGTCTCGATTGAGGGAGTATCCTGAGATCTGACCGAAGGCTTGAATAATCAATTCTATTTCGGCTATTGCCTCTGAGGGGTTAGGTGTTATTACTGCCACGTCATCGGCATAGGCAAGTATCTTGGTATCATAAAGGCCAACCGTGACACGTTTGATTACCTTACTAGCTATTAATTTAAGGATCAGGGGGTTTATGTAAATGGCGAACAATATCGGGGAGCAAGGACACCCCTGCCTTGTTCCTCTTAATATATCAATTAGCCTTGATTCTTGGCCCATTACTAGTGCCCAGACCTTTGGATTGTGGTACATTGCCCTGATTGATTAAGTGAGGCAGGGCCCAAAGTTGATTAATCAAGGGCTGCCCATAAGAATTCCAAAGAGACTCGATCAAAAGCCTTCTCGGCATCCAGGAGGATCATCGACATTTGGCCCCCGTCGCGTTCATGATATCAAATAGCGATATAGCCCTACGAGTGTGGTCCGTGGTGGACTTGCCCGGAATAAAACCGTGCTACCATGGGGAGGCCAGATGTTCGATTACCCCCCTGAGCCGATTAGCCAAGATCTTTGAATATAGCTTTGAGTCCGAGTTTATTAAGGAAATTGGACGGTATGATGAAGGCAACCTGGAGGGCTTCCCTTTCTTGGGGAAAATAAATATATTTGTTTCCTTCCATGAGTCAGGAGGGATGCCACTTACTTGAACCCCTATAAAGAGATCCAACAGATACGGTGTTACACGTTCTCCAAGAATTTTGTACAGTTCGAGTGGGAGTTTATCAGGGCCCGTAGCTTTACCCGAGGCGAGTTCTGACAGGGCCAGTTGTACTTCCGTGTGTGTGATAATTTTTTCTAGATCTTCCCTTGTAATGTCATCAATGATTTTATTTGAGCCAGTCTTGGTTAACCATAAACTAAGGGCATCTCTAATTGCTTCTTGATCGACCATATCCTCATTCTGGTAAAGTTTTTCATAATACTGTCTGAAAACCTCCAATATATCTTCTGGTGTTGTATACTCCTGCCCATCTACTTCGATATGAGTAATTGTATTAAGAGATTGCCTCTGACGAGTGCTTAGAGCGAGCTGTTTCCCAACTCTCTCCCCATCTTCGTAGATTTTATTACGAATTGATTGGTAGGTCTCAGCAGCCTTCTGAGTAAATCTACTATTTAGCGCTGTTTTAAGAATCAGCATTTTCCTTAGAGTAGATCCCCCATCCTCACCTCGCATTATCTGGGAGATATGCTCTTCCTCCATATTAGCTAGCTCTTGCATCTGTAGCTTATTAACATTATTTGCGTCTTTCTTACGCTTAGCTACAAAGCGGATTGTCTCCCCCCTGAGTTCAGCCTTAAAACAATCCCAGACTATGCCCCTGGACGCACTATATTGATTACAGTCAAAAAACCTTGAGTCCATGTCTTAATATATGTAATATATTCTTGGTTCACCAATAATTTTCTATCGAAAGTCCAATTTGCGCGTGGCCTTTTCAGATTAGTTATATCAGGAATAAGAGTCATACGATTGTGATCCGAAATTGTTCCGGAAAGAGTGCTGCTACGCTCTTTCCGCCCATTCTGCGAGCTTGTACCTGTAACCTGTGCTGTTGTAACTCTTTCGTTTTTTTCCTTTTTGCCTTTTGTAACTTGTGCTTGTTATTTCGTCGTTTTACCCCTCGTTCCCCTTTTGCCTTTTGTAACTTGTGCTTGTTTTATTATTCGTTTTACCCCTCGTTCCCCCTTTGCCTTCTGTGCCCTCCCGATTCCCGCCTCGCCCTCTGCTTCCCGCCGCTGCTCCCTGCGGCCCCGCCCCCCGCCGTTCCCATTCGCCACCCCGCTCCCGCCTCCCAGCTGCTCCTCCCTCCCTCAGCCCCTCATATGGAGGCCGCACGGCGGACGCGCGCAGTGGGCGCGCCAAAGGCAAGCCCGTCTACGCCGTCCGCACCTGGACCGCGCCCAGCGCCAGAACCCCTGGTCCTCGACGATGCCAGCCCACCCGACGGACAACGCCGCCACCCTCCACGCACTCAACGCCGGCCGGAACCCCGCCTTCTACCAAGCCACCTCGAAACGCACCCAAGGACCCTTCACCTGCCAAGCCTGCAAATTCACCTGCCTCCGAACCTACACCGCTCCCACCAAGCCGACCAACAGCAACAACCACCTCAAGTGCATCCTGCTCAACACCCGCTCCATCCACAGGCACGCCGTCGAACTCTGGAACCTCCTCGACACAACAGCACCGGACGTCGCCTTCCTCACGGAGACCTGGATGAACGCCTCCTCAGCCCCGACATCGCCATAGCCATCCCAGATGGCTACAAGATCACCCGAAAGGACCGCGTCAACCAAACCAGAGGAGGCATCGCCATCATCCACAGAAACACCCTCCGCATCACGACCAACTCCGACGACACCCTCACCGCTGCCGAGCACCTTCACTTCCAAATACACACCTTTACAGAATCCCTCCTGAGGCGAAAAGCCGGGAGCCACGATAGCGAAAATTTTAATAATTGTATTGTGATATAACTGTGTTTTTAGACTCACCGATCCCCTGGGCACCCAACGCTGCAGCCACAGACACTCCCGCACAGCCGAATGATCGCTGCTGCGGGTGAGTGTTTGGTTTCTTGCCGCCATTCCTGGCCCCATCGGACACGCCCACTCATGCTGGCCACGCCCCCTTCCCAGGACATTTAAATGCGCGCTGAGTTAGAGCGCTGCATTTACAGAATCCCTCCTGAGGCGAAAAGCCGGGAGCAGTGATAGCGAAAATTTTAATAATTGTATTGTGATATAACTGTGTTTTTTGACTCACCGATCCCCTGGGCACCCAAGGCTGCAGCCACAGACACTCCCGCACAGCCGAATAATCGCTGCCGCGGGTGAGTGCTTGGTTTCTTGCCGCCATTCCTGGCCCCATCGGACACGCCCACTCGTGCTGGCAACGCCCCCTTCCCAGGACATTTAAACGCGCGCTGAGTTAGAGCGCTGCATTTACAGAATCCCTCCTTAGGCGAAAAGCCGGGAGCCACGATAGCGAAAATTTTAATAATTGTATTGTGATATAACTGTGTTTTTAGACTCACCGAGCCCCTGGGCACCCAACGCTGCAGCCACAGACACTCCCGCACAGCCGAATAATCGCTGCCGCGGGTGAGTGTTTGGTTTCTTGCCGCCATTCCTGGCCCCATCGGACACGCCCACTCATGCTGGCCAGGCACCCTTCCCAGGACATTTAAACGCGCGCTGAGTTAGAGCGCTGCATTTACAGAATCCCTCCTGAGGCGAAAAGCCGGGAGCCACGATAGCGAAAATTTTAATAATTGTATTGTGATATAACTGTGTTTTTAGACTCACCGATCCCCTGGGCACCCAACGCTGCAGCCACAGACACTCCCGCACAGCCGAATAATCGCTGCCGCGGGTGAGTGTTTGGTTTCTTGCCGCCATTCCTGGCCCCATCGGACATGCCCACTCGTGCTGGCCACGCCCCCTTCCCAGGACATTTAAACGCGCGCTGAGTTAGAGCGCTGCATTTACAGAATCCCTCCCGAGGCGAAAAGCCGGGAGCCACGATAGCGAAAATTTTAATAATTGTATTGTGATATAACTGTGTCTTTAGACTCACCGATCCCCTGGGCACCCAACGCTGCAGCCACAGACACTCCCGCACAGCCGAATAATCGCTGCCGCGGGTGAGTGTTTGGTTTCTCGCCGCCATTCCTGGCCCCATCGGGCACGCCCACTTGTGCTGGCCACGCCCCCTTCTAACACTCTCTTCACCTCTATAAAACATGTTTACCCACCGGAAGCGCAGCGGGCGCGACGATTGCGCGCCGAAGGCGCGCTTAAGGCAAGCTCGTCTGCGCTCATCCGCGCCGAGGCCGGGCCCAGGGCCACCCCCCCTGACTCTGCTGCGCCTTGCACCGCTCAAACTCCGACTGTACTTAAATACACTTCCGATCAACTCCGAAATCTTAAGACCTCGGCAGACCTGTCACATTCTCTATCACATCTTCTATATACAAACCCTATCACAGGTCCTTATAAATGTCCAACTTGCATTACTCCTACCCTTTCGACCAACTCCCCCTCCCAGGTCTTAGCAGCACTTATTAATGTACGCTCTGTCCCTAAACACAAAACCGAAATCTCAGAATTCATTGAGTCACATAACCTAGATCTCTTATTCATTACCGAGACTTGGGGTGATGACTCCTCCGGCCCGGATTTTAAAGCAGCTACCCCCGAAAATTACTGCGTATGTAGACTAGACAGAACTAAAAGAAAGGGTGGAGGGATAGCCATCATGTATAAGAACCACCTCAAAGTTAAAATCACTGATCCTAAATACATTGATTGCGAGGCCTTCTCTTTTTCCATCAGCCTCTCCGGCAACCAATCATTTGTAGGCATGTTACTCTACCGCCCGCCCGGGTCTAGATCTAAATTCCTCAACAATCTTAATAACTTAATTAAGGTCACAGCGGGAGCTCCACATTTCACCATACTGGGAGACTTCAATTTCCATCTTGAATCCATTTGTGACCCTGATACCATGGCGCTAACTAACGATCTATCAGCAGCCGGTTTCCAGCAAATTGTCAATCAGCCTACACATAAAGCTGGACATACCCTAGATGGGTTATTCACCAGTAATCCATACATTTTGGTTTCAGAGGTGATCCCTCTTATCTGGACGGATCACTCAGCAGTCTGCTTTTCCATAAAACTTAAATCCCTTCCATCCTCCACCGTATCATCTTCTCCTATCTCCTCCAGAGACTGGAAAAACATCAATACTTCTCATCTTGCTTCTATGCTGTCCGACAGCATCATCACTACTTAACCGGATCCCTCACTAGCCTCCATTAACTATCTCAACAGCCTAAACATGGCTTGTCACAAACTAGCACCTCTAAAAACCTCCCATCGCAGTAGAAAGCTCCCCTCGGCCCCTTGGTTTACGGAATCCTACGTGTGCAGAGACAACACTGCAGAAATTTGGAAAGATACTGGCGCCGCTACTACAATCCCACGGATAAAATCTAATACAAAAGCGCCCTCTCCAAATATAAAGATCTCATTACCTCTGAAAAGACCATTTATTACACCTCCCAAATCCATCAGGCAAAAAACTCTGCAAGAGAACTGTTTCAGGTGGTTACTCAACTTTCTAACCCCCCCGCCCCTCGCCCTGACGTATCACAAGCCCTTTGTAACTCCCTTGCTAATTTCTTCGAAGACAAAGTCACGTCTATTTTTTCAGCCTTCACCCGTTCTCCCCCCACTACCACTACTAATCTACCGCCACCCACTAATGTGTATTTTCTCGGTCTTCGAAGCAGCCACGGAGGAACAAGTCCGACGCCTAATTTCTGGCACAAAATCAGGATCACCCTTAGATCCTTGTCCTCCTGCCATTCTCAATCTCATCCCAGAAGCTATTTCCCCCGCTCTGACGACTATCTGCAATGCTATGTTTACCACCGGCCTATATCCCTCAGTTTGGAAAGAGGCTATCATTAAGCCACTTCTGAAAAAACCTACTCTAGATCCCCTCCTCCCTGCCAGCTAACGACCCATTGCATGTCTAACTTTCCCAGCAAAAATATTCAAGAAAACTATGAATATACAACTTTCCAAATTCATAGACAAAAACAACCTACTGGATGAAACCCAACTTGGGTTTAGACAGGGTCATGGAACCGAAACCGCTTTAATAAAAGTGGCAGACAAAATAAGGATGACATTAGACAAAGGAGGAGCGGCAGTATTAATACTGCTAGATCTCTGCGCAGCCTTCGACACGGTCGATCATGCCACCCTGATCGACCGTGTCTAAGCAATAGGAATTCAGAACAAGGCCAAAGAACTCCTCGCCTCCTTCTTAGTTGACCGCTCACAGACAGTAAAAATGGGCCATTTCACCTCCCATACCTTCACCCTTCCCTGCGGAGTACCACAGGGCTCCTCGCTAAGTCCGACACTGTTTAACATTTATGTTTTGGACTTAGCGAGGGTGATAAAGTCCTATGGAATTGCCCTCACAACTTACGCCGACGACACACAACTGGTGCTATCTGTACACAACGATGGTGCATCAGTTGCTGTAAACTTCCAAGAAGGAATGCGGGCAATCAGTTCCTGGATGTCATCAAACTGTCTCAAATTAAAATCTGACAAAACAGAGGTGATGACATTCGGGAAACTGGAACCTATTTGGTCCCCTCAATGGTGGCCAACTGAGATGGGAGTTCCACCAGAACCTGTCACTAAGGTTCGTAACCTTGCAGCTAGTCCAGAATGCCTCAGCCAGAATCTTACTAGGCATTCCGAAGTTCACTTCCATCTCCCCGTATATTCAACAACTGCACTGGCTCCCAGTCAGGAGCCGTATAAAATTTAAAGCACTGTGCATTGCCTATAAAGCCATCAACAACTTAGGCCCCCAGTTTCTTAAAAACGCCCTCTGCCCGCTTGAAAATTCAAGAACGCTTCGCTCCTCCTCAGCTCATCTGCTCAAAGTTCCACGAACAAAAAGGGACAACTGGGGTGACAGATGCTTCACGATTTCCACAGCCAAACTTTGGAACGCACTACCCCTTTACATCAAAACGGCCCCTACGCTCATCAGCTTTAGAAAGAAATTAAAAACCTGTTTTTTTTCACACTAATTTCTTCCATAGCTATCGTTCTGTATACTGAGCGCCGAGACACCCCCGGGTAGTTGTGCGCTATAAAAATCGCAAAAAACATAAACATAAACATAAACACCGACCCCAAGACCACCCTCAGAGGCACTCTCATCTACAGACCCCCGGGACCACGCGCCCAATGCAGCGAAGCCATCGCAGACTTCATCAGTCCACAAGCCCTCTCCTCCTCAGACTACATCCTCCTAGGGGACCTCAACTTCCAACTGGAGAACAACAAGGACTGCAACACCGCCGCCCTGCTGGACAACCTCCACAACCTCGGACTCAATCAACTGGTGAACACCCCCACCCACTACGCCGGCCACACGCTTGACCCTATCTTCTCCTCCAGCAAGCACATCTCCATCAGCCAATCCACCGGACTACACTGGACAGATCATAGCTGCATCCACTTCAGCTTCAGGAGAACCACGACCCACCACCACCCGCAACAGGTTCCCCGCAGAAGATGGAGCAAGATCACCACCGACCAGCTCACCGCCGCCTTCAGCCAGAACCCACCCGCCAACACGACCGATCCCAACGAAGCAGCCCGCAACCTCACACAGTGGCTCACCAACTGCGCCGACGACCTCGCACCACTGAAAAACCCTCCCAGCAGATCCGACTGCAGGAAAGCCCCGTGGTTCAGCAACGACCTCAAAAACTCCAAGAAAACCTGCCGCCCCCTCGAGAAAGCCTGGCGCCACGACCAGACAATAGAAAACATGACAGCCCTCAAGAACGCCACCCGCAAACACCACCAGCTGATCCGCACCACCAAAAGGACAACATTCAAAGAAAGACTGGACAACACCACCCACAACAGCCAGGAACTCTTCAGCATCATGAAAGAGCTCTCCAACCCCAGCGCCTGCAACAACGAGATCACACCCTCGCAAGACCTCTGCGACTCACTCGCCTCGTTCTTCCACCGCAAGATCGCAGACATACACAACAGCTTCGGAGCACAGACCACGCACCCAACCACCGAACCAACGCCCCCCCCACCACCCTCTGCACCTGGACCCCGGTCAGCACCGAAGACACCACCCACCTGATGAACACCATCCACTCCGGCTCCCCAACCGACCCCTGCCCACACCACATCTTCAACAAAGCCGACTCCATCATCGCACCCAAACTCTGGAACATCATCAACAGCTCCTTCGCATCCGCCACCTTGCCGGAGAGTTGGAAACATGCCGAGCTGAGCACCCTCCTGAAGAAACCCACAGCGGACCCCACGGACCTCAAGAACTTCCGCCCCATCTCACTCCTCCCCTTCCCGGCCAAAGTCATTGAGAACACCGTCAACAGACAACTCTCCTCCTTCCTCGAGTCCAGCGGATCCCTCGACCCCTCGCAGTCCGGCTTCCGAGCAAACCACAGCACCGAGACCGCCCTCATCGCAGCTACTGACGACATCAGGTCCCTGCTCGACAACAGGGAAACTGCCGCCCTCATCCTCCTAGACCTCTCAGCAGCCTTCGACACCGTATGCCACCGCACCCTGATACAGCGCCTCAGCAACACCGGAATCCGAGGAGCGGCCCTGGAGTGGATCATCTCGTTCCTCGCCGGAAGAACCCAGAGAGTCCGCCTCCCCCCGTTCTGATCCGTGGCCACCGAAATCATCTGCGGCGTTCCGCAGGGATCCTCACTCAGCCCCACCCTCTTCAACATCTACATGAGCCCTCTCGCAGCCATCGCATGCCAACACAACTTAAACATCATCTCCTACGCCGACGACACCCAGCTGATCCTCTCCCTCACCAACGACCCCGCCACCGCCAGCCTCCAGGAAGGAATGAAAGACGTCGCGGAATGGATGAAGCTCAGCCGTCTGAAACTGAACTCAGACAAGACGGAAGTCCTCATCCTGGGACCATCCCCTTCTGCCTGGGACGACTCCTGGAGGCCCCCCGCCCTGGGCACCGCACCCAAGCCACCGGACCATGCACACAACCTGGGCTTCATCCTGGACTCCTCCCTCACGATGACCAAGCAAGTCAACGCCGTCTCGTCTTCCTGCTTCAACACTCTGCGCATGCTCCGAAAGATCTTCCCGTGGATCCCCACAGAAACCAGGAAGATGGTCACCCAGGCCCTCGTCACCAGCCGGCTGGACTACAGGAACACCCTCTACGCTGGAACTACAGCCAAACTCCAGAAAAGACTCCAGCGCATTCAGAAAGCTTCTGCACGACTCATCCTGGACATCCCTCGCCACAGCCACATCTCTGCCTAACTGAAAGACCTGCACTGGCTCCCTGTCAGCAAGAGGATCACGTTCAGACTCCTCACCCACGCACACAAGGATCTCCACGACATGGCCCCGAAATACCTCAACAGCCGCCTCACATTCTACACACCCACCCGCCAGCTCTGATCCGCCAGCCTCGCCCTCGCCTCCATCCCACGAATTCGCAAATCCACTGCCGGAGGAAGATCCTTCTCCTACCTGGCGGCCAAGACATGGGACTCCCTCCTCACACACCTACGGCTGACCCTGGACCATCTCTCCTTCAGGAAACAACTCAAGACCTGGCTGTTCGAGCAGTAGCGACCCCCCCCCCCCCCCCCAGCGCCTTGAGACCCTAGCGGGTGAGTAGCGTGCTTTACAAATTTGACTGATTGATTGATTGATTGATGTTTTTGGGGATTTACTGATTTGTGCTCCGCCAGAGCACTCCCTAGTAGTCCAAATGTAATCGATACGAACATACTGATTATGAGGATATGAGAAGTAGGTGTAGCCGGGGTCAGATTGGTGTTTTAAGTCCCAGATATCGATTAGATCTAAACTCTCTTTGAGTTGGGAGATGGCTCTGAACACTTTTGGTTTACGTCCGGCATATGTGTGAGTACCCCTAATTTGCCTTGACATATTACCCCCCAGAGAAATATTAAAGTCCCCACAGAATATTACTGTTCTGGGCCAAGAAGCTCATTCTAACTCCAGTTCTTCAAATATGAAGGGGTTATCCTGATTAGACGCATATACTGTACATATTGTTCTACCGATTTTAAGCTCTATAATAGCCCACCTTCCTAGGGAGTCCACTAATTTGCATACTGCTTTCCCCAAAAACGGCGACACCCTGTATTCTGGATGTCTGTGTTGTGGCTGCCAACAAATTGTACCCAGAGATCTTTAATAAGTCTCGATCGTTCCATGTAATGTGAGTCTCCTGAAGACAAAGTACATCAAATGAGTTTTGACTAATTATCCCTGACAACCGGGCCCTTTTATCCTATCGTTAAGTCCCGCCACATTCCAGGAGCATATTTTTAATTTACCCATGGTATTTTTTGTTTTGATTTTAACAAGGAAAACCTAGTATGTATTCTTTTGGATTTTTCCTGTGTGAAATTCCTGCCTAAATTCCACCTCACATCTGATAGTTCGGCCTCATGTGCGTCAACCTGTTCATGATTTGCAGCAATCTTAGACTCGTTTGATACAATTCGAGACTCTAAGTCTGCCATTCGATCGCTAAACGCACCGACTGTTCTAGTCAACTTGCGCACCACCCCTTGCACTTTACGCAGGGTCGCTTGGGCCTTATGCCCATCTTGCGATGTCTCCTCTCTGTGCACAGCTATGGCTTGTAGAACGGTGTCAAGTGTAGGTGTAGTTGGATTCAGGTTTGTTGGAGAGCCTGACAGTTGTAATGTATTTATTAGACCTGAAGGTACTGCCGGTGCTGTTAGCTGATTTGTGAGCTGATTTGTAGGAGTATAGTCCCATGCTAGCTCGGCTGCGCCGTGATGGCTCTTTCTGCGTTTTAGGACGTTTTTTTTACCTGTCTTGGAATCTTTCATATTCATTTCATCCTCACTTGCATCACTTAGAGGAGAGCCCGTGCCATCATCGGACCACTCAAGTTCATCCGAGAATGAAAAAAAGTAACTCAGATCTTTTTCCTTATCCAGGTTCGCCTCAGTACTGTTCCCAATAGCCTCTGCTGTCACCGACCCCTCAGGCCCTGACTCAGTCTGAGGTGCATCTTTTTGACATAGCACAATATTGGCCCCTGGCTGGCTCAGATTGCTACTGCTACTGCCTGGAGCTGCCATCTCCGTTTGATCAGGCATTCTCTGATTGCCCATGTACACCGGGGGAGCGGAGGGTATAGTTTCATCAATGGCTGGGGGGGCGGTTAGGCCAGTGTCAATGGTAGCCTTTTCATTTTGAGCCATTTTGCCCCCTGTTCTATCTGAGGGGCATCACCCCCGGATTCTATAATGTTGCGTTGAGAGCTTACCGGGCTTGCTCCATTAACGCGGTCACAAGCTGGACCAGGCATGTCCGTGTTACAGTCAGTAACGCTGCTCCTCCCCACTGCCGGAGTCTGCTGAACGCCTCGCTGTCCCTTCCCGACTTGACACAGAAGGAGCTTCGCCGGCGTCTTCCGAAGTAGATCCGCAACTGACGGGCCGGTCAAACTGCCTTTCCCGGCAGTCGCAGTTCCCTGCTTCGGTGTCTTTGTTGCGGTGGCAGCTTCCGAGGTGCCACTGGCTTGTCTGCCCGGGTCCACTCCGTCTCGCTGGGCTATTCTTGCAGCCCTTGCTTTAGCGGCTGCTGCCACTGCTGCCGCATTCTTTGTTGCCATGTTGCTGCCTCTGAAGTCCGTGGCGTTACCTCCGTCGGCCTCCCGCTCCAGATCTCCAGCGAAGTACGTTTGCTTGGCGGCACTGCGAGTCTTGTGGTGAGTTTTGTTGCCATCCTTACACAAGTGGCGGATCACTATAAGGCCGATCAAGGATCCCAGTGTCAAGATCCGGTTCCTGACAGACGCCCTTGCATAGTGATCAGCCGTTTTCTCTTGTGCCTCTGTCTTTCCGTTTAAGTTCTTTCGATATTGCCACATTGTTCTATCCGGCAATTTGTAGCATCGGTAGTATCAGTGGCCGCGGAGTTCAGGATTCACCCCCCTTGTTTATCCGATCCACTTTGCACACGCACACTGCATGTCCCGCATTTCTTTAGACCTCAAGCACTTGTCAGAGCGCACCGCGATCTCACACGATCGCCATCTTGCCTCCTATAGAATGGCTTCAGCTAATGCTAACGGAAATTATTTCAGATTTCCACAGTCGGTGCTGTAATTTGGCAGCTGCGCCGCATGCTTGCAGCAGCTGCACCGCAATGCTCGCAGCAGCTGCATTTGGTCCACTGGATGCGAGGAGGAACTAACAAGGTTTCCTGCATGATTGCGCAAGTGTGTGCCTTTCCCCCCAACTCCCCCACCATGGAACCTAGGGGGCACTTGGTCTTTTGTTTGCATTACTGGGTGCAACCTCGATGGAGGCCCCAGAGCGTGGTGTGTAACCGCCACCAGGAACTTGCCTGGATCACCAATTTAAAGGTAGTGGGAGCACAGGTACTCCTGTGCCCTACATTTGGTGCATGATTACCACATAATGTTTAAGTTTAAGAGCGTGGGTGCACTGTGCCCAATGTTCTTATGGCTATATATGGTGATGTATGTGCTTTTTCTGATCTATATTGCACTACATGCACTAATGTTATGATGTATGTCATTTTTAGTCTTGCCTAGTTCAGGATAGCGAGTACTATCTGAGTAATTGCAAAGTGTGCAAAGTATTTATGATTCATATAATCTTGCTCTGGTTTTATGTATAATATAATTTATTTTTATGTAATCCCATGTGGTGTGGAGTCTCTTTTGTGGTGTATTCATTGTGTTCCTGTGTGAGTGTGTTGCAGAAATGTTTTACACATTGCCTCGGATGATAAACTTGCTTTATCTGCGCCAAGCTACCCGAGGGTGAGCACAGGTTATCTTTATTTTGTAACTGACTTGCCCCGATTAGAGTGAGGGGTTCTCCCTGACTTAGGTGCATACCCCAGCCAAAAAGAAACCCCATTTTTTTATTTTTTTATTTCGGCATTGATTTTCAAATAACAACAAAACAAATCAATAGTAATACACTGCTTGAAAGCACATCTCCAAGATGATAACAATCATGCTAAAAGCACAGAAACTTAGTCAAAAGAAATATAAAAAAATATGAGTGGAAAGGAACGTGGGTCAGCCATGCCAAGAAGTCAGAAACCCCATTTCTAGGATGGGGTCAAATGCTTTTAAAGCATATATCGCTCTCTAAAACTTTCATTCTCTACCTTAATGGAGCAACCTCTTAAATGACTAATTGCATCTACATTTTTAAGTTAAAGAGATGGTAGTAGGGGCATAATGAGCCCATCACTTTGACAGCTACAGCAGGGGTGGGTCCCTTTATGGGCCACTTCTGTTTGCAACTCGGCAGACAAAATCATAATTGACACTATGAAAGAATAAAGCGTCAATAGAAGAGAAAGCGGGAGCAAGGAAATACAAAAAAACGGGTAAACTAAGAAGGGACATATGGAATATTGAATAGAAGGAAGTGTGAAGGATGGAGGTATGAGTGGATGGATGAATGAGTGGGTGGATGAATGTCTTAGTAGACTGAGGAATGAGTGAATGGATAGGTGGATAGACAGATAAAAGGATGGGCCGATGGATTGATGGTAACGTGATGGATGGATGGATGAGTGAGAGAAAGGATGAGCAAATGGATGGCAGAGTGGATGGGCGAGTGAATGGATGGTCCAGTGGATGGATGAAGGGATGGATGAATGGCAGAGTCAATAGATGGAAAGATGGCAGAGTGGATGGATGGATCCCAGGCCCAGCTCTCTCATGCTGCTGCATCGCTCTGCTTCCTCCCCATTTTCTGAGTCTTTTCTCCTGCCTTTGTCTCATTTTTCACAGCTTTCTCCACGTCCATTTTTATGCATGCTTTCTCCTGATTTTGCCTTGTTTTTGACTGCTTTCTCCTTCCTCTCCCCATTTGTTTGCATGCTTTCTCCTGCTTTTGCTCCATTTATCACTGCTTTCCCCTTCCTTTCCACTATTTTTCTGTTTTCCCTCATTATTTACTGCTTCTCCTTCTTTTATTTCCTCATTTGCCACCCATTTTCCCGCCTCCTGACTTGCCCTGCTCATCGCCTCCAAGCGCTTTCTCCTTCCTCTCCCACGTTTTTCTGAGTGCTTTCTCCTGATTTTCCCTTGTTTTTTACTGCTTTCTCCTTCCTCTTTTCCGTTTTTCGGAGTGCTTTCTCCTGCTTTTGCCACATTTATCACTGATTTCCCCTAACTTTCCCCCCTTATTTTTTTTGTGAGTGCTTTCGTTTGCTATACCCTCATTTTTCACTGCTTGTTCTTGTTTTTTTTCTCATTTGCCGCTCCTGCCTACCACTTGTTTTACTGCTCCTTACCTAGCCCTGCCCACCGCATCCCATGGCTTTCTCCTTCCTCTCCCCCGTTTTTCTGAGTGCTTTCTACTTCTTTTCCCTCATTTTTCACTGCTTCTCCTTGTTTTTTTCCTCAACTGCCTCTACTGCCTATTTTTCCGTCTTCTGCCTAGCTCTGCCCACTGCCTCCCAGCACCCCTTACTCCTCCCAAGACCTACTTAATGGAGGCCGCAGCGCAACCCCATTGAGCAGGTCCTAGGTCCAGATCTCCCGTGCTGCTGCACCACTTTGCTTCCTCACAGTTTGCTGAGTGCTTTCTCGACGCTTTTGCCTCATTTTTACTGCTTTCTCCTTCATTTCCCCGTTTTCCTGAGAGCTTTCTCCCGCTTTTGCCTCATTTTTTACTGTTCTCTCCTTTTCTCCCCATTTTCCTGAGGGCTTTTGTCTGCTTCTGAGTGATTACTCCTGCTTTTGCCCCATTTGTCAATGCTTTCCCTTTCCTTTCCCCTTTTGTCTATGTGATTTCTCCTCATTTTTCACTGCTTCTCCTTTTTTTTTTTATCTTGCCGCTCCTGCATGCTGCCCGTTTTCCTGCCTCCTGCCTACCCCCGCCCCGCCCAGTGCTTTCTCCTTCCTCTTCCCTGCTTTACCATTCATTTTTTTTACAGCTTTGTCTGTCCTTTCCCCCATGTTTCTGGGAGTTTTCTCTTGCTTTTTCCTTGTTTTTGCTGCTTTCTCCTCCATGCTCTGTTTAGCTGAGTGCTTTCTCCTTCTTTTCCCTCATATTTTACTGCTACTCCTTGTTTTTTTCTTCACTTCCAGTTCCTGCCTGTTTCTCCGACTCCCGTCTGGGCCCGCCCACTTCCTCCCAGTGCCCCTCCCTTCTCCCAAGACCTACTTAATGGAGGCCGCAGTGCGACCCTCTTGTGCAGGCCCCGGACCCAGCTCTCCCGTACTGCTCCACCGCTCTGCTTACTCCACGTTTTTCTGAGTGCTTTCTCCTGCTTTTGCCTAGTTTTTTTTATTGCTCCCTCATTTTCCCCCGTTTTTCTGAGTGCTTTCTCCTGTTTATGTCTCATCTTTTACTGCTTTCTCCTTTCTCTCCCCCATTTTTCTGAGTGATTTCTCCTGCTTTTGCCTCTTTTTTCATGAATTTCTCAGTGAAGCGGCTAGCAACTCCAGCGCCTTGAGACCCTCACAGGTGATTTGCCACGCTTTATTAATCTAATGGATGGGTGAATGGCAGAGTAGATGGGTTGATGAAAAGGGGAAAAATTGAATGATGCATGAAAAAAAATGGATGTAAGAATGTAAAAGTGAAATAATGGATATAAGCTGGTGTATTGATCATATCTCAAATAACGTGTGTAAGGCTCAGTCCCAGGCTAAGGGACAGGGAGCATTTTATAATGTTCAGTTAGAAGATATTTGTCTCATCTTCTATCTGTTTATCAGGTCAAAATTCCTGCTAATCTACTGTATGCAGAAAGCTCATAGATATATCAAGATGGTGCTTTTTAATAAAGTCAAGGGGTAGATTTTGAGAAGATTAATATCCTGTAACACCTTAGCATCAGTGGCAGCCCTAAGGCTAGAATTCGGGATTAAAAGCACCTATGGACAAGGTCTGGCGGGTATTGTTTGGTGGGCTTCCTGCCACAAGAAAAGTGAAGGGATACTCTAAGGTATTATATGAGAAAGGAAATTATTGTGGAGAAAAAGAAAAAACTCTATTCTACAGGAATTTCACATTTCCCTTCTAGTAGTTTTGGCATGACCAAAGTCAATTGCTTTCACTTTCCACCTCCCAATTAAAGGCCCGTTTAAAACAGGCTTTGTTGGTTCTTAGCTTTTGCTTGGACGACGAAGCTTGTGGTAAGAAAAGGGGCTACTAAAAGTTAAAGGATACTATTGCTATGAAAAAAGTCCAACTGTATGTGAAATGGAATGTGCCTCATGGGTTAGATGTTTCCTACGATTGGATATTTTGCCTCTAAATTGTTTAACATCTAAATGGTATGGAACTTCTGAAATCTGTAGCCTTTGTCAGAAAGGTTTTCAATGTCTGGAGCACTTTTTATTTGTTTGCCTGGCTTTATTACTGTACTGCCGTACATTCTTGAGGCCTATATTTCTGAAATTGTCGGTACGATCTTCCTCCGAAGCCTTACAACTACTGTTTAATCCCCCTAATCAAATGTTCTGTTGTTGAATTTTTAAATTTTTGAAATGCTTTTTAAAATGTATATTGATACTAGTATGAATACTGGATTAGTGATGTTTATGTTTCTATGACTTGATGAATTCTATGGATTCTTTTTAATGGCATTGGGGAATTATGTTCTATGTTCTAAATTGAATTAAATTGTTTTGTGTATTCTCTTTTGTGGATGTCTTAGGAGTTCCAAATCATGATAATAAACTTTATTTGGTGTATGAAAGGGTGAAAGGATGAATGGATAGAAGCCTGGATGGAAGAGAAGTTCGAGCTCCTCTAGGGAGGTGTCGGCTTACTTGCTTTGTGCCATCAAAGCTTTATATCAATGCTGGGGGTAATTTTCTGGCTACCCCCTTAGGCAGACAGACAGGGTCGGACTGGGACAATAAATAGGCCAGGACAGCAAAGAAAATGTATCTTCTGTAAGTAAATTCGTTTTATTAAAATTAATTTTAATTAATTATAAATTGGCCAGCATTTGCAAATCGGGCTGTTTTGAATACAGAATTAGTGTTTTACAGCATACGAGCGACAGCATGCGTTTGTGCTTGCTGCAGGCAAAGTTGGAGGCAATATCATGGGAGTCAACAATAAAACACAAAAACCAAGATTATAAAACAGGCCCACAAATAGCCAAAAACTGTCCCATAAACGGATCTGTCAGTCCAGACTTAAACCACTGTCAGATTGCCCTATAGTCCAGTACCCCGACCCTGTTGACAGGTGTGCTATTGGGCCATCTACACTTGATAACAGTAGCGTCTGGTTTATGGGCAAAGTGGGGAGTGGAGGGACGAACGAACCTGGACGAACAACAAAAATAATAATAATAAAATAACTTACCTGTTCAACGTTACTGCTTTGTATTGTGCACAATGATTGCCTTTATTTCTTCATCATAGCGAAAGTTACGCTCTACTTTGTAACTGTTCCAAGTAAAACCACTTTTCGAAATGGGTTTCTGACATGGGGTTAGCACTTCAGAAATACTGTTGCTATTTTGAGACAATTTCTTCATCGGGGTAAAAAGCAGTGATTTCTGAAACGTGTCTCATTGTATACACTTAATCACACAACTTTATTAGATCTTTTTAAAACAGATCACAAAAGTACAAATTCATCCTAAATGTTACAAGACAGGTTATATAACCATATATACAAAGTTTAAAAGACCATTATATCAAGTTAGGCATGTGCATAGTAAAACAATTCTCATGAAAACCATTAAAATCAATTAAAATCCTAAAAATTTCTTACTAACAATTAAGCCCATATTGCTTAGATGAGTCCAGTTCTATCTTAGTTTCTACAAATTAAGGCAACGTCCCCCGCATTTTCCTCTTTCTAATACAAGTTCACAAAAATGAAGCTAGGGAAAAGCACACAAACGGATCCGGGAGAGCCTTTAACCCCTTCGCTGCGGGGGTAAGTCCCCCACGGCGTGGGGGGGGGGGGCCACGGCGCCGCGGTGCTCGTGACGAGCCCAGCAAGAAGGACAAGCCCCCGAAGGACCCGCTGCTGAAGTTAGGGAGCCGGGCTGCCTCGCAACCGGATACCCAGTCCACGCAACTGGAGGACGTGGAGGCGCCGGCTACCAAGGCCTTCATGCTGGAGCTTTTTGCCGCCATTAAGGAAGACATCCTGGAAATCTGTTCCCAACTTTCCTCTGATCTCCGTGAAATGCGGCGGGATGTCGAGGCCATTGGTGAGAGGGTGGCGAACCTAGAGGACCATGATTTGGGCACTGCCGAAGAGCTCCATCAGCTCCAGCAAGATGTTATTCGGCTAACGGAACAGAACCTTCGACCTACAGGCGCATACCAAAGATCTGGAAAATCGCTCGCGGAGGAATAACATCAGGATCCGAGCGGTCCCCTGGAAGGGAGAGGGGGATAGCTTGCGGGAGTATGTGACGGCGTTGTTCTGACAGATCCTAGATGAGGGGGACGACCTCGACCTTCAGCTGAACAGGGTACATCGAGTTGGCTTCCCGAGGAGCGCTAAGGCCCCCCCATCGGACATCTTAGTCTGTGTCTACGACTTCCAGATCAAGGAGCAGATTCTACGCAAAGCTCGAACCCTCCCCTCGTTACAGTTTCGCGGGCATCAACCTGCCCTTTTTCAGGATCTAGCGGCCTCTACCCTCATCAAGCGTTGCAGTTTCAGACCAATCACCACGTACTTGCGGGAGCAAGGCATTCCCTACTCATGGGGGCACCCGTTCCGCATAATTTTTAAGTTTAAGGAAAAACTCTTGCAGCTTCGCTCCCTGGATGCAGCATTTGAGGCGCTGGGCTTGGAGAGGTCGGACACTCCCACTAGTCCGGCCAGGTCTCCCGCTCAGCGAGGCAGGCGCTCCACTGAATGGCAGACCGTGGGGAGATCGCACCCGCTGGGGAAACCAGACCCTTCTGCCAGTCTCATGGAAAGAGAGGCGGCCGTCTCCTTGGTGGCACTGGTGACTGACAGCGAGGGTGCTTCTTGAATGCTGTTTGTTTGGCCCGGGATGAGTTGAATGGCGGCGTCGGGAGGGGGCCCTGGGAGTTAAGACTGTGATATCCACTCCTCTTTTGTCCCTAGTGAAAAGTGGTGCCCTGTATTAGGGTTGGGTACGGTTCTGAATGGCGCCACGTGTCCTTTCTAGAATGATCCCTTTGACGAATATTGGTCATTTCCCAGCTTGCTTTACACTCTTTTTAAGGTTTTGTTATGTTGTAGGGTGCTTGGGGAGGGGTTTTGGGGAAGGGGTTGTTTTTGGGGCTCCGCATCAGTTCTCTGGGTGGGTTAGTGTCGGTTGGGGTGGCTGGGTGCCTCCGATATGTCCTCATGTGGCCCTGTCTCAGATGTTCCGGCTAGTGCCTTCGTCCATCTCCGGCGAATATTAGTAGGGATCTGAACATTGTTAGCTTGAATGTTCGGGGCCTCAATAACCCTGTTAAGTGTGCAGCCATACTATCGCTATTAGAGAATGCGGACGGGGATGTGTGTCTGTTGCAGGAGACCCATCTCCTCTCCAAAGATACTAAGAGGATGAAGGACAGGTGCTTCCCTGTGCAGTTGTGGTCCTCAGGTCCGGAAAAGAAACATGGGGTGGCTATCCTGTTTAGCGCTAGGGCCCACCGCAAGATCCTATCCCAAGTGGTTGATATTAGGGGGCGCTTCCTGGCGGTCCGGGTTCACTGGGGGGACACACACTTCACAGTGGGCTCACTGTATGCACCAAACGAACGCCAAGAGCCCTTTTTGAAGGCGGCTCTCGCCGAGTTGCTAGCCTCCCCAGATGTCTATGTGCTGGTAGGAGGGGACCTGAATGTAGTGATGGATTCAAAGCTGGATAGATCTGCTGCGCGCTCACACCAATCGGGAGCCCTCTCGCAGGGAGGGAAGCAGTGGTTGCAAGACGGAGGGCTGCATGACATTTGGCGCACTCAGCATCCTCTAGAGCGCGATTTCACTTATTATTCCTCAGCTCACAAAACGTATGCGTGCTTAGATCACTTCCTGGCTAGGACTTCCCTCATGCCCCATTTGTCTGAAGCAGCTATTTCCCCGCACTCTTTGTTTAATTCCTTCCTGGAGTCTTGGGAGGTGACTCCCTCCATGTCGGAGGCCGCTATCACGGTCATCCCGAAGCCTGGGAAGGACCCCATGGAATGTGGATCGTACCGCCCAATCTCACTCCTCAACATTGACGCCAAGCTTTTCGCCAGCGTTCTAGCCGCATGCCTTAGCCCGTTAATGGACGGCATCATAGATCCGGACCAGGCGGGTTTCATTCCGACGCGGCAAGGGGGGGACAACACTAAGGGCCAGATGTAGGTAAATCTATTTTACCGACTCATAAATACCGAATTTTACCGATTCGGTATTTATGAATCGGTAAAATAGAAGTACTGAGATGTAGGTAAATCCAGATGTGCATTTACCGAATCGGCTTTGAAGCCCATAGGAATGAATGGGCATTACCGATTCGGTATTTACCGAATCGGTAAATACCGAATTTCACAAGGGTGCAGGGGGTGTCACTTTGACACCCTCTAGCACCCCCAAAACAGGTTCGGGTGCCATGTGGCAGGCATACATGCCCTAAGGGCAGGTCTGCCTGTCATATGGCACAGGTGTGCATGCACACATGTGCATGCACACCGGAATCGGTATTTTACCATCAAATTGAATTTGATGGTAAAATACCGATTCGGTAAGGCTTCTGGGACTCAGAAGAGTCCCACCTACCGATTCGGTATTTTACAGAATCGGTAAATTTACCGATCGGTAAATTTACCGATTCTGTAAAAATATGCCCCCTACATCTCAAATTCCATTTACCGGTCGGTAACGGCCGAATTCGGCCGTTACCGACCGGTAAAAGCCTACCTACATCTGGCCCTAAGAGACTTCTGCACCTCATGGACTTAGTTCACCGCTCTCGTACACAGGCCCTCTTCTTATCCATAGACGCGGAGAAGGCCTTCGACCGTGTAGATTGGATGTATATGTTTGTTGTTTTGAAAGCTTTCGGTCTGGGGGCTAACTTCCTGCGATGGGTTCGCTGCCTGTATGCGTAGGTCTACTCTTTTTCCCATCACTCTTGGGATGAGACAGGGGTGCCCCCTGTCCCCGTTGCTCTTTGCGCACTATAAGGAGCCCTTTGCTCAGCGGCTGCGGTCCAATGGGGGCATTGCGGGGATTCAATTTGGAGCAGACATGCACAAAATCAGCCTGTATGCGGACGACGTGATTCTTTCGCTCACACACCCTCACACCTCCTTGCGGCACCTATCGACAGAGCTACACGAATTTAGTGGAGTTGCGGGATTTAAAGTCAACTTTTCCTACAACAGGATTTTGCCTTCCAGTGGGTTCACTCCGACATTCCATACCTGGGAATTCGCTTTGCACCCTCTATAGCGCAGACAGTTTCCATTAACTACAAGCTCTTAGTGGATCAAACGGCCAAATCGCTGTCCGACTGGTCCCGTCTCCAGCTGGCCTGGTTCGGTAGACTGGCAGCAGTCAAAATGACGGTACTCCCACGCATCTTGTACCTTTTTTTAGCTGCTCCCACTGAGCCCTCCGCTGGGTACCTTACAGAAGCTGCAGGGGCTGATTACTAAGTTCTTATGGAACCATAAACGACCACGGCTTGCCTTCTCGGTGCCTACAGCCCCTAAGGCCAGCGGTGGGATGGGCTTTCCCTCACTGAAAGCATACTACCAAGCGGCCTGTCTGCGATTCATCCTCGAATGGAACAGGCCATATTCCAGTAAGCACTGGAATTTTATGGACCAGACGGTGGCGGGCCGCACTATTTGCCGTGAGTTATGGCTCCCTCGAAAACACAGAACTTGGGGTCTTTATTCTTCACAGCGTAAAGGTTGGACTATTTTCCCATCGCCTATGACGCCTATTGTAGACAACCCAGACTTCCCGCCTGGCTGCTCGTCCCTGATCTTTCAGCGCTGGAGGGAGGAAGGTTGAAAGAGAGTGGGCTGCCTCTTTGATCTTGATGGCCTAATCTCGTTCCCCTCGCTCCGCCGGGACCACTTCTCTCTCTTAGAATCTGATGCATTTCCTTATTCACACGTGGCGCATTGGGTCACTCGGCCCCCTAACATTGCTGCTATGTCCTGCCCGCTGACAGCCCTTGAACGTTGGGTGGTCTGCAAGAAAGATGATCGCAAACTTATATCTGACTTGTACGCCATGATCATGGCGTGCCCTAAAGCTTTGCGTACTAAAGCGCAGGTTTGCTGGGAGACGGAGTTGGGACGCCCGCTGTCACATAAGGAGTGGGAAAGAGTGTTCTACCGCGCGCACCGCACCGCTGCCAATGTTGCAGGTGCAGAGTCAGCCTATAAGGTGGTTACATATTGGTACTATACCCCAGCTCGTATTAAGTCCTGGGTCCCGAACCATTCAGGCCTGTGTTGGAGGGGATGTGGTGCCCCGGGCACCTTGACGCACCTACTATGGCATTGCCCAAAGCTAGAGCGATACTGGAAGGCGGTCCTTGACGATCTAGACGATGCGTTTCACATCATGTTCCCTCGGGCCCCTGAACATGTGCTGCTAGGGTTTCCACATGCAAAAGTGTTTCCCTTGCGCTCACTGAGGGGTAAGAAGATTGCTTTGGCCTTGTTAGTGGCGCACTTAGTCATCCTAGTGCAATGGAGGTCCACTGACTCTCCCGACCCGAGGGACTGGATCCGACGGCTGTGGCACCTATTGGCTATAGAGCGACTCTCGCTCTGCATGGATGGCAAGGGGGCGGATTATGCGGAGTTGTGGGAACCATTCATTCGTCTTCTATCCCGAGATCTGCGTGAGGTAACGTGTCTACAATATATTTCCAGATCCTGCAACTTATCCGATTGGAGCCTGGGGGTCCCGCCCAAAAGATTTGAATGGCCTGGGAGGTGCTGGGGGGAGGGTGCGGCTTAGAGTGTAAAGGGGGAAGATGAGGCTGATGCGGAGGAGGGTGGTGAGAGGGGGGGGCGGGGTGTGGGGGGGGCTCCTTTTCGTTTGTTGTTCCTGGTTCTATTATTAATTGAAGTAGATTGATGACTGTACTGACTGCTCCTCATGGCATTGCATTCGCCTTCGCGGGGTTGCCCTCTGGGGTGTAGACCCAAATGCTGTGTTTAATACTAATGGATCTTGCTCTGCCGGCCAGTGGATGTAGGCAGCTGAGCTGTGTTATGATATGTTATGCTGCTCAATAAAAATTATTGATTCTAAAAAAAAAATCTATGCTGTGCGTTAGTAATACGAGAGAGGTAATAAAAACCTTCCCCTCTTCTTGGTGGAACGAGATCATATGCAAGGGAAGATTTTTTATTTTTTATTTTTTAAATCAAAAACTTTTATTGCATTAGTCAGTTACACTGCGGAATGCCTACAACCCGATGGGCTGGCCGCTACAACATGGTCATAATCTCGATGCAACATCACAGAAAGTGCGAAGGAATATTAAACAATATATAGAGCATTACAGTTGTTGCAAGAACAGGTTGCGGCACTTACTGCAGTTTTCCAGAAAATAATGGGTGTTGATTTCCATTTTTACAACCAAAACAAAAAACAAACAAATTAACTGAGTACGAACAAGAATGTGGTCATTTATAGTATATTACTGATCATCTGTAAGTATCTTTCCTAGGTGTCCCATGACAGATCCTTCCTTAGTTTCGCCACACCTCATAAGGGTCAAAGCTGTATCTAAGCATGCAGGCCTCTAACGCGGAGCTCCATGTACTTCCGGCCCTGTAATCTTGCGAGGCAATGTATAAAGGGTCCCCTCTCCTAAACCCCGGCCCCACCGCACTCACAGAACGCCTAGCCCACTATTCCTCCACCCCTTCTTCATCCGACTCATCCAGTTCATCCTCCGGCAAGGGGTCACAAATCTCGCCTCTGTATATATTCCATTTTGACCAGATTTTATTCCATTTCCCCGGGCAGGCACGGTTAGAGTACACCGCCCTTTCCGTCACCATTACCTTATCCATATTTAAACACCATTGCGACTTGGTCGGTACTTCCGGCACCCCCCAGCGCTGTGCGACATCTCTCTTCGCTACCATCAATCCTACCGTGACCCAAATTCGTCCATGTCTGGAGAGATCTGTAGGTACCCATACATTCAGAAGGCATCTCTTCGGGTAAGGTAATAGTGTTACTTCTAGTGTTTGTGAGATTGTTCGCAGTATCTGTTTCCAATATTCCTGAATTCGGGGGCAATCCCATATGGTGTGAAAGAATGTACCCTCCTCCCCGCATCCACGAAGGCAGTAAGGGTGTCCTATCCTGTGAATACGGTGTAACAGTGTTCTAGTATAATATACCCTGTGTAGTATTTTCAATTGCACTAGTCATAGTCTTGCAGAGATGCCGACCTCCCTAGGTGACGCCAGTGCCTCATTCCACTCGTGTTCATCCATCTCACTAGTGTCCCCCTCCCACTTCGTTTTTAATATCAGTGTTGGGTCTAGTAAATTGTTGAGCAATTTGCGATAGGTAAGGGATGTTGCGCGTTCAACCATGAATTCAGTAAGAAGGCGATCCTCCAGTGGGGAAGACTCAGGCAAGTCTGTGTCTACGGGCAGAACCGCTAGCAAAGCATGTCGTATCTGGATGTATCTGTAAAGTTCCCTCTCACTGAGGTCATACAGTTCCTTCAGTCTACTGAAGGGTATCACCCCTCCCTTCTCCCAAAGATCTCCCACCGTGGAGATCCCTATAGTGTCCCAGTGTGAAAAGCATTTGCTGTTCCTCATGTGGCCGAGGACTCGAGAGTCCCACAGTGGAATCAGCTTAGTGATTTTCCCTTTCCATCCCAGAGCAGCTGTAGCCGCGTGCCAGATCGTGACCGTTAATTTGGTGGGTCCCACTAAAGCGCGAATTTTACGGTGGTCGTACAGCGGAGCCAGCAAGCTGTCAGTGCCCAGTTGTCCCCTGTCGGTCTGGAAAGCTGGCTCGGCCTGTGAAGCGTGGAGCCAGTGGTTGATGGGTTTAAGGTGCGCCGCACAGTAGTATAATTTCAAGTTGGGCAGGGCTATGCCACCATCAAACCAACCTCTATGTAGTTTTGATTGGGCGATGCGAGCAGGGTGGGTCCCCCACAGGAGGTTAGAGACCAATGCAGCGACCGTCTGAAAGAATTTAGGGGCAACCGGGTAAGGCGTGTTCTCAAGGACATATAGAAATCTGGGCAGGGCCATCATTTTGTAAAGTGCAGCTCGTCCCAAGAGCGTTAACGGAAGTTCGGACCAGAATTTGACGTCCTGCCTGAGCCTATCTAAGTGGGGCTTCAGATTTTTGTCAATGAACTCTGCAGGGTCTCTAGTAATATGAATGCCTAAATACTTAAACGATGAGCCCGCTATCTGTAGAGGGCTGCCCCTTCAGAACATATAATTCCGATTTAGTCCAATTAAGGGTATATCCGGAGATCTTGCCGTGGGCGTCACAAAGCTGTAGTAGGGCCGGCACTCCATCGTCAGGATTAGATAAGTATATCAGCATGTCGTCCGCGTATAGAGACAGCCGGTCCTCCCAGCCCTCCCTCCAGCAGATGCCCTTAAGCAGGGGCGAGGTTCTAATAAGCGTGGCGAGGGGCTCCAGCGAGATCGCGAACAGCAAGGGTGAGAGGGGACAGCCTTGTCTCGTACCCCTCCCCAACGGGAACATCCGCGAGATATGGCCATTGGCCACCACTCTGGCCACCGGGTCAGTATATAGCAGCCTGACCCATGCAATGAAGCGGGGTCCAAATCCCAGGTGCGACAGCGCCTCAAACAAATATGTCCATTCCACCAGGTCAAAAGCCATTTTGGCATCGAGGGCTAATATCACCGCCTGGGACGTTACCGAATCCGCCCTGGCCAGTACCCCGTGTAGGCGGCGCAGATTCAACGCTGTATTTCTGTGTGGCATAAACCCGGATTGATCCGGGTGTATCAGAGATGATAAATGGGGCAAGATTCTCATCGCCAGAAGTTTAGCGAGTATTTTAGCTTCTGCGTTAAGCAGCGAGATGGGGCGGTAAGAGGAACAGTCTTCAGGCGGTTTGCCCGGTTTGGAGATGGCCACTATAGTCGCTGCTCTTTGGTCTGGCGGGAGTGTACCTTTCTCCAGACAGTCTTTAAACATTTCCAGCAGATGTAGACTGAGGGTCTCAGGCATTGCTTGATACCACTCTACTGGTATCCCGTTAGGCCCCATAGCCTTACCCGGGTTCAGGGCACGAATAGCCAGTTGTATTTCCTCAGCGGTGATATCTGCCTCTAACTCACAGGACACCTCCGAGGACAGCGTCTGTACCTCGATCGGTGCTAGTACGTCTCTGGCCATTTCAGAGGTGATTACATGGTCCGGGGTGTATACCCGTTCAAAGTGGGCCGCAAGCAGATCCACAATCTGCTCCGGGTTAGTATGTATCGTTCCATATTTGTCCCTCAGATGTTGGATTCCCCTAGATCTCCCTTCCCGCTTGTCAAGCCATGCCAGTAGTTTCCCCGCCTTATCCCCCACCTCGTAAACCCTATTCTGGGTGTCCGTCAGATGCCCTTTTACGTGGAGACGTAGGTGGTCGTTATAAAGCTGCTGTTGCAGTGTCAGTGCGTGCAGGGCGGAAGGAGTGGGGCATCGTTCGTGTGCCTTTGTTAATTCCTGCAAAGTCAAGTCCAGACCATCCAGTTCCCGAGAACGTTCGCGTTTATAACCCGTGATGGTGTTTATGGCTTGTCTCCTTAGTACCGTTTTATATGCCTCCCATAATACCCCAGAGGAGCGTACTGAGTGTAGATTTTCAGTAAAATACTGTGTCGTCGCCTGTTTCAGAGCTTTACGGACCTGGGGAACCTTGAGATAAGCAGCCTGTATGGGATACATGCGCCTGTGCGTTCGTGTCTGAGAAGAGAGTGTGAGCGTAAGTGGAGAGTGATCTGAGATTCCTCGAGGGTGAATTGTCATTGTATCTACATGTTGGAGGCCGTCTCCCAGGGTCAGAAAGTGGTCTATTCTCTACAAACTCCCATGGACTGTGGAGTGGAAGGTGTATTGTTTTGTGGTGGGGTGGAGGTGTCTCCAGATATCAGTCAGGCCCATGGCTGTTAAGAATCGTTGGAGGCGGGGGGTCCCTCCCGTGGGGGCCGGTATGGGGAACCTGTCGAGTTGTGTATCTAGAATTGCGTTAAAGTCCCCTCCAAGGATAACCTCCCCCTCAGGAAGAGTCAGAATAAAATCACCCAGTTTAGGGAGGTGTATCGAGTGCAATGCCGGCGGAATGTATACTGAAACTAGGTTGAGAAGCTTCCCCTCCCACTGCCCCTGCAGGGCTGCGAAACAGCCTTGGTCATCAGTTTTAGTAATTAAGGTGATAAACCGTGTGTTTTTCTGAATCAGGATACCGGTCCCTCTGGAGCCGGACGTGAAATCCGAGTGGACCACCATCTTGTAGCCTCGTCTATCCAAGGCTTTAACCGCTCCCCCAGTTAAATGCGTTTCCTGCAGTAGTGCTATGGTGGGTTTCTGTCTCCTAAGCGCGGTAAGGACTAACCCCCGTTTAACCTTGTCCCCCAGCCCTCTCACATTCCAGGTCATGATGCGCAAGGCAGGGCATTGTGTCTCAACATCTACAGCACTGCTATCAGGAATTGAAACGCCTGCCATTGGATACTCTGGAATTAATGGTGTAACGATGGGAAAGTGCGGCCTGGGTGCCGGGTGTACAGTTGCCTACGAAGGATCCAGAGGACCTCACGGGGGCTCTACATTCCCGCCCTCTCCTCCCGCCTAGAGTTGACTCATGTGGAAGCCTAGGCTTTGTCTGTGACCGTACAAGTGTGTTCCTAACTCTAAAAAAACAATCCCTTCCCCAACCCCCCCGCCCTGCATCCCTGCCTAACGGACTTCCAACTGCCCGCCCCCCCAACTGAGCAGAGTGCTTAACCCATCCCACAACCAAAGTACTTGCGTGTAAGGGGGAGAGTGTCTCTCCGAGCAGGCGGCATCCCTGCGTGCTTCCGGGGTAGTCTCGCCAGAGTCCACTTACAGCCCCGAGACAGCATGCCTGCCGTCAGCAACCGCCACCAAAGTCATTCATAGTGTAGGGATCATGCTTCTTCGCCGGTTATTGTAAAGCCATGCGTGGGTGATCCCTCCGCTCCACCTCGACCGGATGCCTGTGAGCCTGTCCCGCTGGTTCCTCCACGGTCGAGGGTCTGTCTGTGCGTTTTCCGCTGCCGGTCTACGGCGCGCCATCCCTCAAGCCAGTCCCGGGCAGCGTCCGGGGTATCAAAGAACCACACCTTCCTGTCCGCTACTACCCTCAGCCGGGCCGGAAATATCATCGAGTATGGCAGTTCTTTCTCCCTTAACGTCTTTTTGACCTCCAGAAACGTCCTCCTCTTCCTAGCCACCTCCGCCGTGTAGTCCGGGAAAAACGCTATTTTCGAGTTTTGGATCTGGATGACTGGCGCCACTCTTGCGGCCTGTAGGATGGCGTCACAGTCCCTAAAATTGAATAGCCTCGCTAGTATTGGTCAAGGCGGGGCTCCTGTTTTGGGCTTTCCCCCCGGCACCCTGTGGGCTCGTTCCACCGAAAAGAAATTCGACAGTCCCTTAGGCTGGAGCCTGGTTTTAATTATGTCTTCCACATAGAGGTCCATCGCTCCCGTATCTTCCGATTCCGGTACACCTATAATTCGGACGTTGTTGCGCCGGGAGCGGCCTTCCTGGTCGTCCAGTTTATCTCGGAGCAGTTTGTTGTCCGCTTGTAGTCGTTCCATCGCCGTTTGTAGTTCAGACACATCCTTGACCAATGATTTGGTGACCACTTCTACCTGTTTGACCCGTTCCGACATTTTTTGGAGGTCCGCCCGTATCAAGGTGACCTCGGTGGCCGTAGCTCCCACTGTCGCTTGTACCTGGGCCAATGCCGCCAGGACGTCCTCAATTGTGGCCTTCTTCGTCCCTTCAGTTTCCGTCGTTTTCCCGGCCGTCTTGCGTTGTTCTTGTGGAGGGGACTGCCGTTCATAGGCGAATTTGTCCAGCTTGGCCTGGGTAGCACTTTGTCTGGGGCCCCTGTGCGTCATGATGCTGTGTGTACCGGCGCCGCAGCCCGCCCTTGATGAACGGTGTTCGGGTCAAGGAGGGCCGGCCCCTTGCCGTTCCGCAATGGAGTTCTCAGGGAGGGGGAGCGATAACCTTCCGTGTGCTCTTGATTACTGGGTTTGTCCACGCGGGGCCAGGCAGGGAGTCATGCACACGTGTATGAGTGGATAAGGGCGCTCTCCTGCCCGCCGCTTCTACACCAGGCGGGGCGCAGCGGGCCCAGTCAAGGTCCTGATCGTGCCCCTTTGTCCGCTGAGATATTGTGTCCCCTCGGCGCGTGCGCTGCCAGCTTCTCCCCAGCCCTCCAGCTAGTCTTGTCAGGAGGGGGGGGGGGGGAGGGTGCCCGCCTTACCGCCTCTGCCGTTCGCGGCGTCTTTCTGCCCAACCGCCACCGTAGGAAAGAGTGCCAAGGCCGCGGACCTTCGTGTGCGGTCCCAGGAGCCCAGTCTGACCTCCGCACAACCAGGGCTGCCTCTGCAGGGACGTGATGCTCCCAGCGCGCAAAATGGCGGCTCTGCGTCTCGGATCCACGGCGTTTCCTGCCCCTCCGGTCCCGCTCCCACGGTCGCGTCGGTCACTTCTGGGTGTCGCGGTGTTCCGCCTCTGCCACCGGGCTTCTGGGGGGTATTTGACGGATGGTCGGGCAGCGAGCCCGCCGGGCCGGTACTTCCGGCCGATCACAGCCGCCACGGACCAACTTCCAGTCGGCTTCAGGCCGTCTGCCACTCTGCTGCTTTCAGGCTGACGCTGGGCCCCACCTCTCTCAGGCTCCGTCAGGCGCTCCGGGTCTGTAGTCTGGCAGTCACCGAGCCCAAATCACGGCGCCGGGTGCCGCAGGGACCCCGGGTCCGATCCACCCCTTCTGGCACCTTCAAGGACAGGATAAGTAAGTCGGATAATAGTGGGAAACCGCTTTTGCTCGGGAGCCTCTCTAAGCTGCGGCCGCCATCATAGGCTGCTAGCCACGCCCCCCGGGAAGATTTTTTAAGGTGATTTTTTTTCCCTTCGGGCGTAGTTTGCTCTCTGCATAAATAGTTCTGTTATCTTTTTCTTCTAAACCCTCCTACAGGATTTAGGGTCCTGAAATAATTCACCCAGCCTATTGCAAACAATTCAGCCTCTACATAATAAGCCAACCAATCCTCTTATAGTGATTCAGTTTACAGCAATCCTTGATGATACATTGCGTTAAATCTACAGTCGACCTCCGCCAAATTGAGAGCCACAATAGAATTGGTGCCAATCATATAAAGTCACTCAGATAGGGTAGCCCCAATTCTAGATGTAAAATATACTTTTAAACTGAGTGTGGTAGTGATACTCGATTTTTGAAAAAGCTATCTTCCAGTTGCTGAAGTTAGTAAACATTTGCCATCCCCCAGACTCCTGCCCCGTATGTTGTTGCATCCTTGGTTTTTGTGCAGTAGATGTGTTTAATCGTGTCCAGGGGACTAGCACCTAACTCCTTTGCAAAACTCTTGATAGATTGAAGGCTCCTTTCCATACCTTGTGCTTTTGCTGCCACCAAGTTAGACCAGGAGTGATTTTTATCGAAGAGGACTCCTAAGTATGAAAAACAGTCTACCACCTCGATTTTCTTTGCTGCCAAATGGAAATAGGATTGATTCTCTCCTCTAGCTGTTCCCGCTACGATTATGAAGGATTTGGATGTGTTTACTTTTAGATCTAGGGAGGCCATGGATGTGGTGTATAATGTTATTAGGGATTGTGAGTGTTAGACCTGCCACCTTGGCGTGGGTCTCCCTTCCATTTTATTGCTGTTGCCTCTTGTGTTTTTGCTTGTTATAGATGCTTTGCGCACTGTGCCACTGCTTATCTAGTGGATCAGTGCAAGTGCTCCCTATGGTAAATTGATGTAAGGATTAGTGAGTCCATGATTGGCTGCTTTGGTTTACTTGTCAGACCCTAGTATGGTGCACTGAGTGTGCCCAGGGATTGTAAATCAAATGCTGCTTGTTGGCTTGCAGCACTGGTTGTGCCACCCAATGGAGCAGCACATAAAGTGTGTCTCAGGTCTGCCATCGCAGAGCCTGTGTGCAGTCTGGTACTGCCATGCTGACTGGGCAAGTGCACCCACTTGCCAGTCCCTAAACCTTCCCTTTTCTGCATATTAGTCACCCCCATGGTAGGCCCAAGGGCAGGGTGCATTCTAGGTAAAAGGTAGGAGATGCCCTGATGTGTGTGGCATGTCCTAATAGTGAACTACAGCCATTTTCCTTTTTCACTATTACAAGGCTGCCTGTTCCCCAAAGGCCAGAATGGGAAGTTTGATTATTACATCTAACTGACTCAGAAAACTAGGTAGAAATTAAAGTTTAGTATGCCTGAACTCAGGATGTTAAAATACATCTTTTAGTGAAGTTGGTTTTAACATTCTGTGTTTGAAAATACCACTTTTAGGAAGTAGGTATTTTTTTGTCTAACCATCCAAGCCTGCTTCTGCTAGGTTGTGTATTCGTTGTCTGGAGTTTGAGTGACCGGGGCTGGGGGATTCCAGGAGACAGGGTGAGTCACACAGGGCTGAATAGAGAGATCTACATATCGATGGGTGAGAGGGGTTGCACCTGGGACCTGAATAGGGCAGTGCCTTCCCTCCACATTGCTGGCTCCACCTCATGTGGTGTGCATGATGTCTCTGCCCTGCACTGTGAAAGGAAAGAAGGAGACAACTAAACAAAGTGCTCCAGGACTAACCAGAACTGGTTTGGACTAGGCAATGGCCTCGCTGCCTTCAGAGAACAAAGATAAACTGTGTATGAAAAAGGGGACCCAGACCCCAGAGAATTAGATAACTTTTGGGAAACAAGAAGAAACCTTTACTGAGGAGAGGAACCAGAGAGACTGAGGAGAGACTATTCCTAAGCTGAAGTGCTGCTTGGGGGATTGGCCTGCAGTGGTTGCCTAACTGCCAAAGAAAGGAGAGAGGAACTTTGTGTGTACTTTCATCAACTTGTATAGGATCTCCAAGGGCTTGAGAAAGAGCTTGCCTCCTGCTGAAGTCTCAGGGACAACAGACTTCACCCACCAGCTCCCCAAGAGTTCATTGGAAGTGCCAGCAGTTGTGTCGGACTTTCTGAGGAACTGCGCGTCGCAAGCAGCTGGAAGCGCGACTCACGAAGAAGCTTGTTGCCGCCGCAGCCGCTGTTGTCGCATTGCCAGAGAAGAGGATCGACGTCGCATCAGATGCCGCCGCATCAACGGAGAAGCATGCCGCCGCAGCTGCAGCTGTCGCATCATCGACAAAGCACCTCGCATCGCCGGAGAAGAGGATCAACGTCGCATCGGACGCCGCCGTATCACTGGGAAGCGTGTCGCAGGGCCTGTTGAGGCTCAGAAGAATTGTTGAGTCGCCGGACGGCCGCCGGGCGTGCACGCATCATGTCGCATCAAGAAGAAGACGCCATCTTTGTTTCTTTGCACCGGATCTTCATTGCATCACGGCGCTGCTGGTTGCATCGCCACGGAAGCGCAGTAAGAAACAGACGCATCACCTCCCCTCGCAGAGAAGAACCAACGCATCCCCTACGCATCAGTAGGGACCCGACACATCACCATTCTTGCTTGTAAGGAACCGATGCATCACCTTCCCTGCAACACTTTCGTTGTATAGCGTTACGCATCCAAAGGTACATTGAACTCAAAGGGTCGCATTTTACATCCTAAGAGAACTAAGCTAATTCTACCATTTTTAAAGTACAGTATTGTGGATTTTTGTCGCCTTGTGTTAAGTCTATATAAAAATATTGATTTTAATACTACAACTTGTGTGGTGTCCATCTGTAGTGTTGTCACTGGGTTACTGTATGTGTTCAAAAATGCTCTACATACTGCCTCTGAGATAAGCCTGCGTGCTTGTGCCAAGCTACCAAGGTGGTGAGCAGGGTTTATTTTAGGAGTGTACCCCCTTACCCTGACTAGACGCAAGGGTCCCTACTTGGTCAAAGGTACCTATCTCTACCAACCAGAGACCCCCAAATCTAACAGTAAGGCTAGCACAGTTCTAGCCATTAATACTGCGTCATCAGCGAACGCCAATATCGGAAGAGGAGTATGATCAAATATAGGCACATCCAAAGGTAAGGAAGACAGGGCGGCCTCCACCCCGTTTGTGTAGATGGAAAAAAGAAACTGGGCGAGGACACAACCCTGCCTTACCCCCTTCTCGATCTTAAAGAAACGTGAGCACTCTCCATTCCTGCCATAACGGACACAGGCAGTGGCATTGTTGTACAGCTGACGAATAAAATGAATTATCGGCAGATCAATGCCCATGCCTTCCATCATAGACCACAGTTTCTGATTAGAAACACATTCAAAGGCTGCGGTCAAATCCATAAAGGCTATGTAGATCGTCCCATCTTTTGCCTTGGTGTATTTATCTATGGATAACGAGAGGTTTAGGCATTGATACAGCGTCTACTAAACACAAGGAAGGTCCTAGGGGTAAGTTTATCGACCTCAACTGTTAAATCCCCTACATAGAATTGACACCAACCAAAATTAACAGTGAGTCCAAGACCAGACAATGTACCCAAAATATAGCAACACCAGGGAGTAGTTTAATTATAAACAAGTTCCCATCAGTCCACCATCGAGACCGCCCTTCATCATCTGGGATCTTTTATGTTTATAAATAACACAAAGAGGGTAAAAAAACCTGGGCTGGCAGATAGCTAAGCCATGCACAGGAAAAACCGTAGTGTTATTATAGATGTGCGAAGAAGGCGTGTATACTCGGGGAACTGAAAAGCAGTGCAAAGAAAAAGTGTATGTGAAAGAGAGAAAGGCTCTAAAATTAGGTCGTGATCGGGAAAACAAGTTTAATAAACACCCTCACACTCCTAAATCAATAAAAACAGTGCAAAATTAGTGGTGTAACAAATGACCACTAAAAAAGGTGTAAGGTCGACATGTTTCTGCAGACAGTTGGAGTCTAGTGATCTCCTGCTGCTTCTTCAGGACCATTATTGCTACTGCTGAATTAAAATAACAAAAACCATATCACCTGATGGTGTATGTGTGTTCATCTTCTCATCCCACGTGATGGGAAGGAACTGCCCCACCTCACCTGGCACGAGCTCAGGTAGTGGATGCACCGCACTATCCGTCGGTGCACCGGTCGTCCCTCTAAGCTCTCTCGTAGGGAAACCATATTGTACCTGCATAAAAATGCTATGGTCTTCGGCCCAGGCCTCCAGTCTGGCTAATAAAAGCTGTCCCATAAGCTTGGCAGTGGTGTCGAGAAGGGAAATTGAGCGGTAGCTCTTTGGAGACCCTCATCACCTTTTTTGTATATAGGCACTATTACACTTTGATTCCAGGATGGTGCGGGACCCTCTATCAGAATGGTGTTAAAAACATTTGTTAGTAGGGGGACCCACATGTTGTAATTCTCCTGGAAGAGATCAATTGGGACTCCATCAGGCCCCCGGAAGCACAAGCCTCCAGCCCCTTTCAAGCCTCCGATAATGAGAAGGTTTGCCTGCCTTGGGATGCGGGATCTGAGTCGGGGGTGGGAATGTTAAAGGGGTGGTAGAGTCAAAAATAATTTCAAAATGTCCCACCCGTGCTTCCTTTTCTACATTTGTATTTAAGGAGGGATATTTGGAATCTTTAAAATAGGGGGCATTTACAATTTTCCAGAAATCCCTACTACTACCAGAAATAGCGGCTTGTTCAAGATCTTCCCAGGCCTGCTACCTAAGATCCCTCTCTCTTCTTCTTCTCGCTAATTTGTAATCATTGCGTAGTGCTCGTATCTTAATGGGATCTCTAGGGTAAATTTTTAGGGCATTTATTTATTTATTTTATTGCATTTGTTACGCGCAACAGCTACCCACAAAGGGTTTCCCGGCGCGGAGATTTGTACAGGTTAGCAACACTACGAAGTATGGAATTTAGATGTTAAATAGCCAAGTTTTTAGGCTTTTGCGAAATCTGCCGTAATTATCTTCCATCCGAACTGCAAGAGGCATGGAATTCCACAGCATTGGGCCTTGATAGCAAAACGACCTGCCTCCTACGCGGGAAAGCTTAAATCTGGGAATGGTGAATTTCTTTTGGGTAGAGGAGCGCAATGATCACGACGGAAGGTACGGACGGACTAGTGTCATCAGGTATTTCGGGGCCCTGGCCATGTTTATTTTGTGCATAATGCAGAGTGCCTTAAATCTGATCCGCTTTTCCACCTTCAACCAGTGCAAATCTCGCAGATATTTTGTGGTTGAGGTGTGTCTGGGAATTCTGCATATTAACCTAGCTGCAGAATTTTGGACCACCTGTAGTTTACGAATTAATGCTTTATTTGCGCCCAAGTACAGGACATTTCCGTAATCAATACGGAGGTAATCAAAGCATTCACCACCGTCTTCTTGGTTGGCTCAGGTAGCATCCAACAAATTTTCTTCAGCCATTTGAAGATAGCAAAGCATGTTCCTGCAGTTTTTTCCACCTGCTTATGCCATGCTTAGGCATTAACAAGGGCTTTTTTGGCAGTGGAGGTGAATCAAACCAACAGGTGGTAGATATAGTATTTGTTGCCTTTGAACGAGTAAGTGCTTCTTTTAATTTCATCAAAAGGGCTCTAAACTGGGTGACCAAGAGTGAAGGGGAAGTACTATCCTCCGAGCAATATATGATTTCTTTCTTGGCTTGAGCTAATATTTCAGGGACCAAATTTACCTTATGAGCCTGTGACCACTTCAGTTGATAGTCATTTTTCCTAGTTAAAGTCACACCATCCATTACCTGTTGATGGTCTTTTGCCTTGAGCAGGATGCTTAGATGGATAAATAAGATGGCATGCTCACTATAAGAGGAAAATAGAGTGCCCGTATGGACCAATTTCCCATCTAGTGTGCTAAAATAAAGTCGATCGTGGACTCTTGGTTTCCCCTTCTAAATGTTCTCCTTATCTCACCCGCTTTACATTGTTTATTATTCCCAGATTCCACTTATGTAGTAATCTATTTAAAGCTTCACCATACTCATTATGCATGAAATGTTGAAAAGGATTACCATGGGGGTCTTCTAATCCACACACCATAGTCCCATTAAATTTGCAAAGGCGGGTATTAGAATCCCCCAACCATATGAGATTTACACGGCCCCTGTTTATGACTGCAATGAATTTCTCTATCTCATTTTCTAGAGCGTCTGCCACTTTCTTCACATTTCTCCCAAATTGGTTATTAGGATAGTTGATAATTAACCAGGTTTCTTCTTTCCCATAATCAAGTTGAAGGAGCTGGACATGGCTATTTGAAGAGCCAACCTGCCTGACTTTGAAAGGGTATGGTGTTAGAAATTAAGGTTATTAGTCCCCCCTTCGCCCTACCAGACGGTGATGGAATTGTAGGGGTGTGAAAGGTATGAAACCCAGGAAAAATGACTGGATCTTTAGCCCACGTCTCCTGGAAGAATATAATCTCCAGTGATTGCCAAAAATTTTGCCAATGGGGGTTTCCTATCTTGGAGGCTATTTCTGCCACATTCCAGAATGCTAGAGTGGTCATAATTTCCTCTGTGACAGTCAGAGGAGGTATAATACTCAGGGCAGTGTCCTGGCTACTGGGAACAGGGGTTACAGCTATGGAAGCCCTCTCTAGAGACAGTGGGGGTAATGATATCACCTGTGAACTGAGCACTGGAGGAACCGGTGTAATTACCCTGTAGTCAGTCACAGGATTCCAGATCCGAAATAGCTGTGAATCTGTTTTGCAACCTTATCCCAGAACTAGTGTTGGAATCCTCATTACATCTCAAGAAAGGGTGTTCCAGCATTCTTCTGACCCTATGATCCCTGCGTGACATTATACCCTGCTTATAGAAATGCTCCAATGGTAAAGGGATAATCTGCGAGTTCCTAGGAGAAAATCTATAAAGATTATCTAAGAGAAAATGCCCCGTAGAGGCATTATTAAAGTTAATCACCACGCAATCACCATTTATGGATTTACTTGTACTGACCACCCCCCCCCCACTCTCCTGGCCAATGATAATTTTATTAGCCAATTGGTGACTCCCCATTCCTGAGGGCTTAAGATTGTAAGTTAGCCAATAAAGACATGTGTCCATTAACTGTGTGGGCGTGGTTTCGGCGCCGACCGGGATGGCTGCGTGAGCGAGTTGCTCCGCGCCGAGTCCCGTCTTTCCTCCTGCAAAACTTCGCCCCGTACCGCCTGGCGGCTGAAATCGTGGTCCGGAGGTGTCGCTGACCTAGTGGGGAGCATCTGACCCCAGTCAGAACCCTGGGCGACGCGTGAGGAAGGACCTGGCGACCTGATCGGCCTGGCAGGACAACAAAGGCAAGATGGCGAGCCGACAGTGTGAGAGCTCCGGGGGCTGAGCGGAGAGGGGTGCTGGCCCTGCTGCAGGCACCCGGAGGGCCCTCGCGAGGCCGAGGAGTGGACCGTGGGAGCAGGTCCTGAGCAGCGGAGGAGGTCGGCGGGGGAGTACTGGTGAGAGCGGCGCCCCTCCCCCACCTGATCCCTCGGACGGCTGGAGAGCTGGGCCTGGGCTCGCGCTGCACCGGTGGAGGCGCTGCTGGAGTGTGGGGCCGCCCAGCCACTGAGTGTATCGCAGCAGGGGCCGGTACGACACGGAGGAGTGCAGCGAGTTGGCGAGGCACTGGGGGGGCGGCCGCCCACGGCGCTTGAGCACCCCGAGAAACGGGCGGACAGGGCGGCGGCCGACGGATCGGTCTCTGGAGGTGGGCCCACCCGGTGGAAGGCTGGGGTGCGCCGGGCTGGCAACACGGTGCTTGAACCCCAACGTGCGCTGCGATCCACGAGGGCCAGTGTTGCCGGGGGCAACGGGCTCAGTTTGCCCAGGGTCACAAACTCATAACTGACCGCCTTTTCGGTTGGGCTTGCTCCCCCTGGACCTGGTAGACTTTGCAGGCGCACTGAGAGTGACAGTGGGGCAGCACGGAGTGCACTTCTGGACTGGAGGCTGACGGCTGAACGTGGAGGGAGGACGGCTGGCACCGCGTGCTCCCGCTTGACCTGGGGATTGGAGAGCCGCGCTCTTTGAGATATTCCGGTGGGCGATTCCGGGTGGGCCTGGCCGTCGTCAGAGGGGGCTGCTCGAGTGGCTGATTTCCCACGTTCAAGATGGCCGCGCAGGGAACTGGCGACACCGCGCCGCCAGAGCGGGGGGACAGGAAGCCAGAGGACACGGATGGCGGTTTCCCAACGGGGCCCTCACCACAAGAACAGAGACTGAACCTCCGCCTTGATGCAATCTTGGCCGCGATCACTGCTACGAAGGATGAGCTGCACCAGGACATTGCGCAGGTGGCGACGGGGCTTGGCCTGCTGAGAGCAGACCACGCCAAGCTCTCTGACAGAGTGAAATCCAACGAACAACTGCTCCAGGAGCTGAAACCGGCAGTGGTCACTGCGGAACATAAGCTTGAAGACGTTATTCACCGACTGGCGATACTGGAGCGGCGGGCAGAGGACGCGGAAGGCCGCAACCGGCGGAATAACGTGCGGGTGGTGGGGCTTCCGGAGAAGATCGAGAAGGGTGACGCGGTGGCCTACATGGAGGACTGGTTCAGGACGGTGGTGGCGCCGGAGGGCCTGTCCCCCTTCTTCTCTCTGGAAAGAGCACACAGGGTGCCCGCCAGGCCGCCCCTGGAGGGCCGACCGCCCCGACCGATGGTGGTCAAACTGCTGCACTATAAGGATCGGGACCTGCTGATCCAAAGGGCGAGATCCGAAGGGCCCTTCCAGGTGGATAACAGCAAGGTGACAATTTTTCCGGACTACACGCAGGAGGTGCAGCGGAGTAGAGCTTCTTTTCTGTCGGTGAAGAAAGAGCTGAGAGAGGAAGGGATCCAATACTCCTTGCTTTTTCCGGCCAAGCTGCGGGTCATCGTTGATGACAGGACTCACTTCTTCCAAACGCCCGATGAAGCTTGGTCCTGGCTGGAACTGTACCGTGCGGGGACGGATCGTGCACACAGGCCCACCAGGGATCGGCAACAACCGGTCAAGGTCAGGAAATCACAGCGCATCCGCTCCCGGAATAGGCGCCAACGGGCCGAACGAGAGGCACAAATGCTGGCCGACAGACAGAGCGCATTGGAGGCCACGGCGAGCATCACAGGATCGCAGAGTGAGGACGCTTCCAGAGGCTCGGCTTCGGACGCGGAAGGGGAGAAGACCGGTGATGATGACTCGGAGGTGGGAGAAGCGCAGGGGCCAGAGGTCACCCCACAGACATCCGATGGTATATTTAATGGATGAGGCCAATGGCAACTGAACATTTTTGGGAGACCTGGAGGTGCGGACACTACTAATTTCTATTGGACTGCCAGGTATGGGGCTGCATTACCAGTGTGGGGCTACGGGCGCGGGGTGGTAGCTCTGTCGTCCTGGTCTGGGGCTCCATAGCCTTCTTCAGACCCTTAAGGTCTTCTGTGGTGACGACCACAGGTTAGCGTGATGTGTTGGGTGTTTAAGGTTTGGAACGGGGCTGAAGCTGGGTTATTAGGCCCTGTCCTGGGGAGGGGGTTGGTGGGAGTTCAGGGGGATGTTTTGAGGGGGCTACACAATTGCTGCAATGCGGGTCACATTTATTGGCGTGCGCCAATGTTGGGATTGATGCTTTATGGGGACGTTACCTAACCTGAAATGTGTCACATGGAATGTCCGAGGTATTCGAACTATGGTGAAGTGCCACAAGGTACATGCCTACTTAGTGAGGCGGGGCATTCAGATAGCGATGCTTCAGGAAACTCACCTGACGCAGCAGGAGTGCGGGGCATTGCAGAAGAGGTGGCGGGGTCAGGTGTTTGGTACGACATACTCGGCATTCGCCAGAGGGGTGTTGATATGGATTAGGGCGGGCACGCCATTCCAAGTCACGAGTCAGAGAATCGATCCGGAGGGTCGATATGTAGTAGTGGAGGGACGGCTATATGGTAGGGAGGTGGTGCTGTGTAACATCTATGCCCCCAACGCTGATCAAGCACATTTCTTCGAGGGTTTATCGCGCTCACTGGCGTATTATTTGGCGGGCCCTGTATTGCTGGCGGGGGATTTTAACTCCATTACTGATGTGTTGTTAGACAGGTCGCACCCGCCCCTAGTGGACTCCCCGGTGCGCCGACTTGCGACCCATAGGCGGGATTGGCAGGAAAAGTGGGGCCTGGTGGATGTGTGGAGGGCACAACACCCCGAAACTAGAGATTACTCCTACTTCTCCGCGCTGCACGATCTGCATGTTAGACTGGATTCAGTGCTGTGCAGCGCCTCACTGGCGAATGTGGTAACTCACTCTGAGTATTTGTCCAGGACCATCTCGGACCATAATCCCCTGTTGCTCTCTATGCAGTGGCAGCTGGCGAGATCTGCGGTCCCAACGTGGCGACTTCGTCCGGAGACGCTGGAAGATCCGGTGTTCTGCGACGCGGTCCGCCAGGGCATAGACAGCTATTTTACGGACAATGCTGGGTCGACGGCGTCTAGAGCGATTGAATGGGATGCAATGAAGGTGGTGGTGAGAGGGGTGTGTATGGGGCGGTTTCTGACCGTGAGAGGAACAGTGCTGAATGATCTTGCGAAGGCGGAGGAAGTGCTGAGAGGGGTGGAACAACAGAGACCTGAGAGGCCGGAGTTGCAGGAATGATTGTTGCAAGCTAAGGAGGGAGTGGCGACTGAGACGGAGAGATTGAGGTGTTTTGATTATAAATTGTATGCTGTCAGAGTGCATGAGGAGCGGGATAAAGTGGGTACGCTCCTTGCAAAGCTGGCTGATCCGAACCCTAGAGGGTGCCCGATCATGAGTGTGCGACAGGAGGACGGGGAAGTGGTCTACTCGCAGTCAGCGGTCCTGGGGCGCTTTCAGTCCTACTATACGAGACTGTATGCTAGCCACCTCGAAGCAGCTGCTACGGAGATAGATGATTACTTGGATCAGATCCCTTTGCCGTTACTGGATGTGGAGGACGCCCGGGACCTGGGAGGCCCCATCACCCTAGCAAAAATAAAAGGGGCAATTAGTCATATGGCACGGAATAAGACCCCGGGGGTAGATGGACTACCGATAGAGTTCTACGCTAAATTTATGGAAGAGTTAGCACCCAGGCTGCAGATTGTGTACGCGGAAGCGAGCCGAGTGGGGCGGTTGCCTGACTCTATGAGGGAGGCGCTGGTAGTGCCGCTGCTGAAGCCGAGCAGGGATGTGTTGGATGTCTCTTCTTACCGTCCATTGTCTATGCTAACTGTAGACTACAAGATCTTGAGTCGTATCCTAGCTACCAGGCTCCTACCACTGATGACCTCCTTGGTGCATAGGGATCAAGCGGGATTCATCCCCTCTAGGAGCACATCGATGAATATCCGTCGGTTGATCGGGGTCATTGATGATGCTGCTACGGCGGAACAGGGTCCGGTAGTGTTGACGGTCGATATCGAAAAGGCGTTTGACAGTTTAGAGTGGGGTTATCTGGATGGCGTGCTGCAGAAGTTCGGAGTTGGGGAAGAGTTCCGGGGTTGGACGAGAGTGCTTTATTCCTCGGCAACGGCGCGGGTGCGGCTGGGGACCATGGTCTCTCCGGCTTATCCGGTTTATAGGGGCATGAGGCAGGGCTGTTCACTGTCCCCTCTGCTCTTTGCCTTAGCAATGGAGCCGCTAGCGGCGCAGGCAAGGTCGGGCATTGTCTATGACGGGATTGCACAGGGACCTGAATCGCACTATATATCGTTGTATGCCGACGACCTGTTATTGTACCTGGCGGATTCTGGGAGGGCATTAGAAGGCGCGGTGGACATGTTGGGCAGGTTCGGTAGGCTATCAGGCCTCAGGGTGAACTGGTCTAAGACATGTGTGTTTCCGTTGCGAAAGTCCACGCTCTGCCCACAACTCACAAGACCGGTAGTGTGGGAACCCTCTTGTTTTGTTTACCTAGGTGTGCGCATCTACCACGACGCAGCGGACCTCCTTGAGGGGAATGTGGGGCGCTGCATCCGAGCGCTGAGGGGCAGTACGGACTTCTGGGCCTCTCTCCCACTGTCCGTGCTAGGTTGAGTAGCACTGTTGAAAATGGTGGCACTCCCGCGGCTACTTTATTATTTTAGAACGTTGCCGGTATGGATCCCGCAGGGAATCTTTAGGGAGCTGAGGACATTGGTGACTGGCTTTCTCTGGGGCCAGGGTCGCCGAAGGGTGGCTTTGGCCACCTTGACGAGACCCAAGTGTGAGGGGGGGATGGCAGTCCCCGACTTTGAATTATATTATCTGGCGGCGCAGCTCCAGGTCCTGACACAGAACGTGGCCAGAGAATTTAGGGGGCCTGATAACGCCCGAGGGGTCGGCGTTCGGAGACATGTCCTGTCCTCTATCGTGCTGCAACAGAGACTGGCGGGAAGGGATCTCACGATGGAGGAACGGACACTGAGATTGTGTTGGAATAGGAACCTGAAGAGGGCTGGGAAGCGCCGGCCGTATGCGCCGGAGATTCCGCTGGGAATGCTGACCGCCTTGCCGCACGGGGGGGATTGGTCCCCAATATTAACGTGGGAAGACCTGGGCTTGCAGATGGTGGGAGACCTCTATGTGGACGGGACGCTGGCCCCATACCAGACCTTACAGGAACAATTCGGCCTGCCGGGTGGCACCTTCCTGTTGCATGCGGCGGTCGTAACGGCGATGCAGCGGCATTGGGGGGGTGGACTAGTGGAACCGGAGGTGACGACGGTGTGCCAATATGTGGTGATGGCCGCGGGCACCGTCAAGGCGGTGACGTGCCTCCACAGCAGAATGTTACATGAAGGACTGGTGCCTTTGGTTGAGTTGAAATCGCGATGGGAGGCCAGTATAGGCAAGCAAATCCCGGACACCGTGTGGGGTCAGGTGTTACACAGGACCTGGAAAGGGACGAGGAATGCAAGGTTTCAGCAGGTGCATTTTTTCGTTCTCCATCGGGCGTATCTGACCCCGGAGAGATTACGTCGACACTTCCAGGTGCTTGATGCCATGTGCCCGAGATGTCTAGAGCCTGAGATAGATCTAGACCACATGCTGTGGGGGTGCCCGAAGTTAGGGGACTACTGGCCGGAGGTGGGGGAACTCCTGAACGCTGTCACGGATAGGGAGGTGGACTTTGACATGGCTGCATGTCTGCTTCTTTGGTTCCCGCACACTAAGAAGACCAAGGTGACGAGCAAATTCATTGGGATGGGCTTAATACTGGCAGAGCGCGAAATCACTTGGCATTGGAAATCTAAAGAGGGGCCGTCTGTGCGGAGAAGGAGGAATGAATTGTTGAAGTGGTCGGGCTGTGAGAGTGTGCTTAGGATGCGTCAAGCGACCAGAACTGGCAACAAGAAAAGTTTAGAACTGGCGCGGTCCTGGGAGCTGGTAGTGCAGGCGTTAAGGGACTACATAACTGAAGGCGAGGAGCTCGATCAGGTATAGGAAGGGATTCCATGGCGACTACTTGTTTGTCTGAATCTCCTGGTAGATGTCCATCCTTAGAGCAGGAAGGGAATATTGGAACCCGCATTAGCAGCAGTTGGTGGGGGGGGGGGGGTTATGGGAAGAAACCGAAGGAGGGGGTGGTTGCCGCCAGGCGGCAGCCTCCCGGAACCGGGTGGCCCTGGGAGGTTGTCATAGCGATTGGTGAGAAGTGACAGTGGAGTGGCCTGGGACTAGATGGAGAGGGATGGGTTGGTTGTTATGGGGTAAAAGCAGATATGATGTGTTATAACTGACCTATGGCCCGGACAGGGCAGGCACTGAGGTACCTACAGCGAATTGGTCAATTGAAGCGCCGCCCAGCCTCCGGGATGTGGGCTAATCGGCTGTGTATTGGTTTGCTGTTATACTGCGTGTTGGGGGCCGTCAGTGTATAGGTTGGCCTATTGAACAGGTTTATTTCTGTTTCTGCAATAAAAATATATTTTAAAAAAAAATAAAAATGTGTCCATTAACTGTCTCATAGATTCACTCTGGTTTTCCTGGAGGGCAGGAACATTTGCCAGGACCAGTCCCAGGGGCGAGGCTGCTGGTGGAAGGCGAACAGCTTGTTGCGGGTGATCATCTACCGCTCCGGAATAATTCTCTTGTGTTCCTGCTGACTGAATGGACCCTCTTGTTTCCTCCTTGACTGTTGGTACCTGCTGGAATACCTCCCTTGTACTCCTCTCTTGGGGGTTCCGAGCCTCCCTTGGGGTGTTAGGGTTAGAAGTACTAATTAAAGGCTGAGCTAAGTAAGACCCTGGTGGTGACGACCGGTGTAATTGACATTGTTGGTAAAATGGATGGCCCCTGGGCCTCATTTAGTTGAACTGGGTTTCTGTTTGTGGATACTTTTGGAAAGGGGTCTCTTGGGGGCTGTGCTCGGGTAAGTAGTAGGTGGTTCTATGTCTCTAAATCAGCCAATCTCTGTTCGATTTGAGTCAGTTTGATTAAAAAAGGGTCCTTTATAATGGCTAAACTTTTGCTCACTTCTGTCCATACTACATGATCTGGAACTGATTGTAAAGATAAAATATTAGCAGATACTTGGGAATCTGGTGATATAAGATTTGCTGTGGTCGCCATGGTTTTTGGACCTTTAAATTTGGGGCCGCAGGTTATTTTAGATTGTTTTGTCTTCAGAGCTCCCCCCTCTCTGCGACGCTTGCCAGGCGGATTATGCATGGAATCTTTTGGAGAGATATTAGGGGGGGTGATATCCAGCCCGCTCCTTGCTGTAGCTAGAGGAGTTAAATTGGGAGGGGGAAGCCCACATTGACTTGGCGGAAGATCCGATGATGTAATCAGTAATGATGGCTGAGTGACAGGTGAGGACTCGTTTGGACTACCTGTAGGCGACCCCGGAGGAAAAAGGAGCAGCTCCATGGATAAGCGCCTTTCGGTTAGCTCTATTTCATGAGAAAGGACACTTGCCGCTCTAATCAAAAACGAGTCCAAGGGCCCTCCCACCCCTCCTCCTTTGTTTTCCACCAATCCCTTTCTTTTCATCATAATTACAACTGAGTATAACAGTACCTTATTTCAGAAGCGGATGTTGGAGGGGGGCCCAGCCTAGCCTCTTCCAGGCTACGACGGGCGTGGACAGGCCCGCCCTTCCCTGGGCGCGACCCCCCACACGTTCCACACCGCAGGTGCTCACTGTGCTTTTACAGCGCTTGAAGGCAGAAGAAGCAGGAATCCGGGAGCTGGCAAATGTAGTCCAGCCAACACCGCAGGGATAATGTATGGTGTAGCAGTCTAGTGTTTCTGCCCTCAGGCAGAAACAGAAAGCACCCCCAAACAGTGTATCACTCTCTGGCCAGGCGTGGCCAGAGAGCTTAAATAAACGGGCCGGGGTCGCTCTGGACTTCCGGCCCATACCAGCCTAGCACTGTGTGGTTGTCCGTCATTTGTCTGTGCCCCCAACACTGGCGACGAAGGTGGGATACAACAACCCATGCCACCCGCAGCTGCCCCGTTGGTAAAGAGCGCCGAGTGCAAGCGCCGCAGAAGAGTGGGACGTGCCCGACTTGATTGGCGGCCACGAGGAGTGAGAGCCGCAGCCCCGCGTCAGCCGCCGCAGACCGGTAAGCGGGGAGATCATAAGGCCGCAAGAACTCACCGGGACAGCGTGTGAAGCCCGTGTGCATCGCGTGGAAAGGCAGTGATCCAGCCCAGACGCTCCGCGGCCCTGCTGAGGTGTGCGCACATGCGCATTGCAGAGCCAGAATCAGCGCAATACCAGCAACGCGCTGGCAGACTGAAGGAGACCGAACACTCGAGCCGCCCACCGCCACGTGGGTATAGAGCAGGCCTAGGCGGGAGGAGAGCTGCCCCAGACGCTGGCCAGGCTGAACTATCACCCGCCAGCGGAGACACTCAGCCAAAGCAACAAGCAGTGGCAAATGCAAGAGACAGCACAGGGAGCCCACAACGAGAAGCCAACAAGCAGTGGCAAAAGTAAGGCAAAAGGCGAAGCAGCCAACAACCCGGCATAACAAGCATTGGCACAGGCCATAATAGCGGACCACTCAAGTAAGCGCTGACTGCACAAGGTCACACCATGTCAATCCAGCCAAACCCAAACGCCGCGCAGCAGAAGGTTGCAGCACCTGCACAACCACCACCTCCACCAGCACAATCGCAGATTCAAGCGCTACCACCCTTCAGTGAACTCATTGACCCGTCAACAGCAGCCCCAAGGTGGGCAGTTTGGATTGGGCGCCTCAATAATGACTTCATTGCGACCAGAGAAACAGACGGGGCAGTGAAAAGGTCGCTGCTCCTACATTTTGGAGGAGACGAAATCTACAAGCTATTCTCTCACCTCCCAAACACGGCGCACCAAATGACTACGACGCGGCAGTCAGGGCACTGAATGCTCACTTTTATCCGCAACTCAACCCTCACTACGAATGGTTCGAATTCCGTCAGTCCAGACAAAGAGAGGGAGAGACCATGGACGCTTTCCATGCAAGACTCAGGGAACTGGTGAGCACGTGCACCGAAGACGATCAGACGAAGGAAGTCACGACACACCTCATCCAAGGCTGTCGAAACAAGCTGTTGAGGACGCTCATACTCCGGCAACCACGCATCACCTTGGAAGAGATCCGGATACTCGCACACTCACGTGAGTTGTACGATGTGAGATCGACGGCGATGGAGGCCGCACTCAACCCGCAAGCAGAAGCGCAGACGCATGTAAAGACTGAGCGGGTAGACGCTGTCCGCACACCATCTCGAAGCGGACGAGGTGGTCTGCCAAAACAGAACGACGTGCATCGTGTGGTTACTGTGGGAGAGAGGAACACAACCAGGATGGGTGCCCGGCGAGGGGCAAGACGTGATCCAAGTGTGGAATTCCAAACCACTTCGCAAGCGTATGCCGGGGAGGATTTCGAGGCAAAAGCACGACCGGAAAGAGGTCAGTGACCAGCGCAGTAAGGCATCTATCATTGGAAGAACCAACAACTTCTCGTCCAGGCAAGACACCATCTCGCAGCCAGCACTGGTTGGATGACTCCTCGATGGACGAAGACGAGGAATGCTATTTTGTGTCCTACGCAAGTGACCTTAAGCGAAGACGGAGGCCGCAACCCAAATGCAACATTGAAATAGATGGATCGTCAGTGACTGGGGTGATTGACACCGGAGCAACAATCAACGTGATGGGCATCCAGCATTACAAAAGTCTGAACCCGAGGCCGCAACTCACCCCGTCCAGGGTTCGAATTCTCACTTATGGAAGCCAGAAGCCCCATCCTCTCCGAGGAAAGATGGTCGTCCAAGTCAAAGCAGAAGACAAGGAGGTGACAACAACGTTTCATGTCGTCGATAAAGAGGCAGACTTGCTAGTTGGGAGTCACACCGCTGAGGACCTTCAACTGATAGCGTTTGCAAACGCAGTGAAAACACTCAAGACGGAAAACATCTTAGAACTGTTTCCGCAATTGTTCAAGGGGCTAGGAACCATCAAGAAAGAACCGATAAGACTCCACATTGACAAAGCCGTGCAGTCTGTAGCACTGCGACACCGGCGAATCCCGTTTCATCTGAGGCCACTAGTGGAACAGAAACTATTGAAATTGGAACAACAAGGCGTCATCGAAAAGGTGTCAGGCCCCATGGTTATAGCTGAGAAGCCAAAGCAACCCGGCCAAATCAGGATCTGCATAGATATAAGGATGCCCAATCAAGCCATCAAACGGGAAAGACATCTCACGCCTACGGTGGATGACATCCTGGCCGACCTGAATGGGTCTCAATGGTTTTCCAAACTTGACCTCAATGCCGGGTACCACCAGTTACGGCTAGCGGAGGAAAGCAGATACATAACAACATTCTCGACTCATCTAGGACTCCGCCGATACAAGCGGCTCAATTTTGGCATATCATCTGCGGCCGAAATCTTCCAGGATGCAGTGAAGGAAATCCTGTCAGGACTCCAAGGGGTCCTTAATGTCAGCAATGACATTCTGATTCATTCCCGGACAGTCGAAGAGCACCACCGGCGACTTAGGGCCATGCTACAACGGCTGGCTGAACACGGCGTAACTCTCCACAAAGAGAAATGCCAATTCTTCCAGAAGACGATTGGTTTCTTTGGGTACGTATTCAGCTCCGAAGGAGTCAAGGTGGACCCTCGAAAGTCACAAGCCAGTCAGGGCTCCTACCCCGACAAATGCATCTGAAGTCAGGAGTTTCTTGGGGATGGCGACGTACTGTGCGAGATTCATTCCGAATTTGGCAACCATCGCCGAACCCCTACGGAATCTCACAAAAAAAGAAACCCCCTGGAGGTGGACAGCCGCCGAAGACCAAGCTTTCACCCAAGTAAAAACAGCACTGCTAGACAGCACCACAATGGCCTACTTTGACACTGCCAAATCTACCGAGATACTAGTAGACGCCAGCCCCGTTGGGCTAGGGGCACTACTCACTCAGGAAACACAGCCAGGCATATGGGCCCCTCTTGCGTTTGCAAGCAAAGCTCTAACCGCCGTAGAATCACGATACTCACAGATCGAGAGAGAGGCGCTAGCAGTGAAATGGGCCTGCAACCATTTCCACCTATATGTGAGTGGACACCACTTCCGGGTGGTGAGCGACCACCAACCGCTCCTCCCTCTATTCAAAGGAACTGCCCCACATCGCCCCCGCGGATAGAGTGGTGGGCTATACAGAGTCAACAGTATCAGATGGACCTAGTGTACCGTCCCGGAGCCAAGAACCCAGCAGACTTCTTATCCCATCATTCTGCACCTGCCAGTGAGCCCAATGTGACACAAGTTGTGAAAACTGAATGTCACTCGACGAGATCAAAGCACATGTCGACACCGATCCAGTGCTCTGCCGAGTCGTTCAAGCTCTGACAAGTGGATCGTGGGGAGGATTCCTCAAAAGCGTTGAAGGCTGGAGCGAGGATGAAAGAGCCCGGCTAGGGCAAGTCTGGAGAGTTCACGGAGAACTGAGCATTGCTGACAGCGGGGTCATCCTGAGAGGGTCACGTATCGTAATCCCGAAAGATCTTCAGGAACAGGCGGCCATCCTCGCTCATGAAGGACACCAAGGTACGAAAAGGATGAAGTCCAGAATGAGGGCGACGGTATGGTTCCCAAATCTCGAGGAAAGTGTAGACACCCTGGTTCGCAACTGCAGATCCTGCCAGCTCACCAGCAGTTCAGAAGCCCTGGCTCCAGTCATCACTGAAGACCCAGCACCATCACCCTGGTCGTGGCTCAACCTTGATTTTGGAAGTTTTCCTCATGGTAGGATCACGGTGGTTTTGGTTGACTGCTACACTAAGTACCCCATAGTGGAGGTGGCCCCATCGACAAGTTTTGTCAACGTGCAGCCAATTCTGACCAAAGCATTTGCATTGTTTGGTTTGCCCCACATCATCAAAACGGACAACGGTCCGCCCTTCCAGGGTAGCGAGTCCAAGGACTTTCTGAAAGAAGTCGGGATCCAGCATCACCGGATCACACCACAATGGCCGCAGGCCAATGGAGAAGTCGAGCCCTTTATGCGAACCATCAACAAAGTGCTACGCATTGCCACCGCGGAAGGAAAAGATCCAGAAGCAGCCCTCCAGCACTTTCTGCACAAATACAGGAGCACCCCGCACAGCACCACACAACGGTCACCGTGGTCACTCATGCTGACTGGCCCACGGCGGGACATGTTACCCATGACCGACACCTGGGCTCCTGAGCCGTATGACCCACAAGCAACAAAAGAACGGAGGCGCATCAACAACGACTGAGCCAGCCGGAGACAGAGGGCTCACTCCCGGCTACTAGTCCGGCTGTGACCTGACCTGACCTGGTGAGAGCCGGTCGCTCCACCCGCCGCGTGGCCCATCCTTAGTGTGCCCGGTCTCGTTTGCTGCCGCCGCTGCCCGTTCGTATCTGCCTCACTGTTGTGCCCCTGATCTCGTTGTGCCAGTAATTGTATTTTTCCAGTAATTGTATTGTGCCAGTAATTGTACTTTTCCAGTAATTGTATTGTGCCAGTAATTGTATTTCTCTCATCCTCTGTTGTGCCCCTGATTGCTTTTGTGTGCCTCCACCGCCGTTTCTCTCCCGCTGCTCCACCCCGCTCCCTGCCGCTGCTCCCCCGCGGCCCCACCCCCGTTCCCTCCAGCATCACTGCACCGCTCCCCTCCCCACTCGCCACCCCGCTCCCGCCTCCCAGCTGCTCCTCCCTCCCACTGGATACATAAGGTGGTGTCCGCGAGGCGGGGGGCTGTGACCTGACCTGACCTGGTCAGAGCCGGTCGCTCCACCCGCCGCGTTGCCCATCCTTAGTGTGCCCGGTCTCCGTTTGCTGCCGCCGCTGCCCGTTCGTATCTGCCTCACTGTTGTGCCCCTGATCTCGTTGTGCCAGTAATTGTATTTTTCCAGTAATTGTATTGTGCCAGTAATTGTACTTTTCCAGTAATTGTATTGTGCCAGTAATTGTATTTCTCGCGTCCTCTGTTGTGCCCCTGATTGCTTTTGTGTGCCTCTACCGCCGTTTCTCTCCCGCTGCTCCACCCCGCTCCCCGCTCCCTGCCGCTGCTCCCCCGCGGCCCCACCCCCGTTCCCTCCAGCATCACCGCACCGCTCCCCTCCCCACTCGCCACCCCGCTCCTGCCTCCCAGCTGCTCCTCCCTCGCTCCGCCCCCCCACTCTCCATTTATGGCAGAGTCCGTTCGTACGCGCAGCGTTCACGTACAGCGGGCGCGCCGATTGTGCGCCGAAGGCAAGCCTGTCTGCGCCCGTCCGCGCCTGGACCGTGCCCAGCGGCAGACCCCCTGGCCCCCGCAGATGCCATCCTACCCGCCGGACGTACGATGCCGCCACCCTCAACGCACTTAACACCGGCCGGATCCCCGGCTGCCACCGAGCCACCCCAGGACGCACCCACGGACCCTTCACCTGCCAATCCTGCAAGTTCTCCTGCATCCGGACCTGCACCGCACCCGCCAAGCCGAGCACCAGCAGCAACCACCTGAAGTGCATCCTGCTCAACACCCGCTCCGTCCACAGACACGCCGAGGAACTATGGAACCTGCTCGACACCACATCTCCAGACGTCGCCTTCCTCGCGGAAACTTGGATGAACGCCTCCTCAGCGCCCGACATCGCCATCGCCATCCCGGACGGATACAAGATCACCCGGAGGGACCACGTCAACCAGACAGGAGGAGGCATCGCCATCGTCCACAAGAACACCATCCGCATCACGACCAACTCCGACGACACCCTCACAGCCGCCGAACATCTTCACTTCCAGATACACACCGACCCCAAGACCACACTCAGAGGCACCTACAGACCCCCAGGACCCCGCACACAATTCAGCGAAGACATCGCAGACTTCATCAGCCCACACGCCCTCCCCTCCGCTGACTACATCCTCCTAGGGGACCTCAACTTAGACCTGGAGAACAACAACGATAACAACACCACCACCCTGCTAGACAACCTCGCCAACCTCTGACTCAAGCAACTGGTGACCACCCCCACCTACTACTCCGGACACACGCTTGACCCAGTCTTCTCCTCCAGCAAGTACATCTCCTTCAGCCACTCCACCGGACTCCACTGGACAGACCACAGCTGCGTCCACTTCAGCTTCAGAAGGACCACGACTCACCACCACCCGCAACAGGTTCCCCGCAGGAGCTGGAACAAGATCACCACCGACCAGCTCACCACATCACTGAACCAGAACCCTCCCGCCAGATCAACGGACCCCAACCAAGCAGCCAACAACCTCACACAGTGGATCACCAACTGCGCTGACGACCTCGCACCCCTGAAAAACCACCCCAGCAGGCCCGGCAGCAAGAAAACCTCCTGGTTCAACGACGACCTCAAGAACTCCAAGAAGAACTGCCGTACCCTCGAGAAAGCCTGGCGAAAAAACCCGACTACAGACAACATGACCGCCCTCAAGCACGCCACCCGCAAACACCACCAGCTGATCCACACCACCAAGAAGACAGCATTCAAGGATCGACTAGACAACAACGCACACAACAGCAAGGAACTCTTCAGCATCGTCAAAGAGCTCTCCAACCCCAGCGCCGGAAACAACGACATCACTCCCTCACAAGACCTCTGCAACTCACTCGCCTCGTTCTTCCACAGCAAGCTCGCAGACATACACAACAGCTTCGGCGCACAGACCACACACCCAACCACAGAACCAACGCCCCCCACCACCACCCTCCGCGCCTGGACCCCAGTCAGCACCGAAGACACCATCCACACGATGAACACCATCCACTCCGGATCGCCAACCAACCCATGCCCCCACCACGTCTTCAACAAGGCCGACTCCGTCATCGCACCCCAACTCTGGGACATCATCAACTGCTCCTTCAACACCGCCACCTTCCCGGAGAGCTGGAAGCATGCCGAACTCAGCGCCCTCCTGAAGAAACCATCAGCAGACCCCACCGACCTCAAGAACTACCGCCCCATCTCGCTCCTCCCGTTTCCTGCCAAAGTCATCGAGAAGACCGTCAACAGACAGCTTGCCGCCTTCCTCGAGACGAACGGATCCCTCGACCACTCGCAGTCCGGCTTCCGAGCCAACCATAGCACCGAGACCGCCCTCATCGCAGCCACTGACGACATCCGAGCCCTGCTCGACAACGGGGAAACAGCAGCCCTCATCCTCCTGGACCTCTCCGCAGCATTCGATACTGTCTGCCACCGCACCCTAGTACAACGCCTCAACAGCATCGGAATCCAAGGGAAGGCACTGGAGTGGATCATCTCGTTCCTCGCCGGAAGAACCCAGAGAGTCCGCCTCCCCCCGTTCCGATCCGAGGCCACCGAAGTCATTTGCGGCGTACCACAAGGATCTTCACTCAGCCCCACCCTCTTCAACGTCTACATGAGCCCCCTCGCAGCCATTGCACGCCAACACAACCTCAACATCATCTCCTACGCCAACGACACCCAGCTGATCCTCTCCCTCACCAACGACCCAGCCACCGCCAGAACCAACCTACACGAAGGGATGAAAAACTTAGCCGAGTGGATGATGAACAGCCGCCTGAAACTGAACTCAGACAAGACGGAAGTCCTCATCCTTGGATCATCACCCTCTGCCTGGGACGACTCCTGGTGGCCCCCTGCCCTGGGCAGCGTACCCAAACCAACGGACCACGCACGCAACCTGGGCTTCATCCTGGACTCCACCCTCTCGATGACCAGACAAGTCAACGCCGTCTCTTCATCGTGTTTCAACATCTTACGCATGCTCCGAAAGATCTTCTGATGGATCCCCACCGAAACCAGGAAGACGGTCACCCAGGCACTCGTCACCAGCCGACTGGACTACGGAAACACCCTCTACACCGGAACCACAGCCAAACTGCAGAAAAGACTCCAACGCATCCAGAACGCCTCCGCACGATTCATCCTTGACATCCCCCGACACAGCCACATCTCCGGACACCTGAGAGACCTGCACTGGCTCCCCGTCAGCAAGAGAATCACGTTCCGACTCCTCACCCACGCACACAAGGCCCTCCACGACCTGGGCCCCAGGTACCTCAACAACCGCCTGACCTTCTACACTCCCACCCGCCAGCTACGATCGACCAGCCACGCCCTCACCGCCGTTCCACACATTCGAAGAGCCACCATGGGAGGAAGATCCTTCTCCTACCTGGCAGCCAAGACTTGGAACTCCCTCCCCATCCACCTCCGTCTTACCCAAGACCACCTCTCCTTCAGGAAGCAACTCAAGACCTGGCTGTTCGAGCAGTAGCGGACCCCTCTCCCCCAAGCGCCTTGAGACCCTCCGGGTGAGTAGCGCGCTATACAAATTTCTTGATTGATTGATTGAGTCCCAGGGGACTCCGTACTGATACAAACCAGGCGACCCGGAGGAAAGTTCCGCACCCCCTATGAGGCCGAACCATGGGTAGTGAAGTCTACAAAGGGCACCGCTGTCACAGAGGAGAAAAGTGGAGAAGTAATTACACGCAATGTGTCCTGGTTCAAACAAATACCGCCGACAACTGGCGCAGATCCACAACCAGAATGTCCAATGCTCATGGAAACGGAGTCAACCGTGATAACAGCTGACCCGAGTGGATCACCGGCCACCAGCCCTGTGCCGCTATCAACATCAGGCAGGGCAGGAGGTTCTACACCCGATTACGGAAGCCGTCGGCGACCATACAACCTGAGGCCAAACCCTCGGCCCAGCCAGAGACTTGCTGACTTTGTATGTTAGAGACATTAATCATTTGTTTTGCAAAAGAACTGATTTGGAATGGGATGTAGCAGTCTAGGAAGCACCCCTAAACAGTGTATCACTCTCTGGCCAGGCGTGGCCAGAGAGCTTAAATAAATGGGCCGGGGCCGCTCGGGACTTCCGGCCCATACCAGCCTAGCACTGTGTAGTTGTCCGTCATTTGTCTGTGCCCCCAACATACAGCACCCTAGCTCCCAGTTTAGGTGCCAACAAACTGGGAGTTCAACTGGGCTCCTGATGAATTGTATACTACACTTGATTGCTGGGGTTTACCGGTGATAAAGTGTCACTCAAAGAGTCACACATAAATCACCAAAACGTCACACCTATACACTGTAAACATGGAAGTGTCACACATAAGCAAAGTGAAAACTTGCCAACCATGACTGGGCGCCAAAGCTGGTGATAGTTCTCGACGTTCTGACGTACACCAGAATAAATGCATTAATTTTATCAAAATGGGATTTCATTGATTCCCTCCTGTCAGTGGCGCAGTGCACTTCATTCCGCACGACTGTATTGCTATTTTACATCATATTTACGTTTATCAGAACATTTGGATTATCTTTCCAACCCACTATTACAATATAGTTTGTCTTGTTGTAGTTATAGCAAGAAACAAGGAAGAACTGTTGTAGGGGAACTTGCTGGAAGGGAGCACTATGGAAACTTTAATAGTAGGGCAGCTACGACTTTCATGGAGATGTGCGGCTCGGTGATGTGGTCGAGTGCTACCTCTCCCAGCTACCTCTACCGCGAGAAGCGGTTGTGGTGACACAGTGGGAGCAAAACGCTCGGGGAAATCCCAGTTCACTACTAATCAACTGGTTTATATTCGTTCCCGAAGCCTGCTACGGCGTCCGTGGGTGTTTTGAGACCTCCGAGCCCCGAAGGAGCTTTCTGCCGGAGCGCAGAGTCTAAGCGCCCGGTGTCTGCTACCCTTACCCTGCGGGAGCTCAGGGATAGCGCCGGGAACCAGAGGAACAGGAGAGACCGCTGCCAATGAGGAGACCATCACGGCGACCTCCGGTGCCGAAGGAAGGACAGAAATCAAACCTACGTCTTGGGACTGAGAGCGAGACTCGGAGGAAAATGGCAACGACCCGGAGCCTCGCAAACTGAAACCAAAGGAAAATGTTGCCGAAAGCGCACCACAGCACCAGAGAAAAGCCCCCGCCAGTATCTACTGAAGTGAGTAGAGGTATGCTAGAACTATTAGCTCATTACGGTGGGGGGCTCAAAGGCTAGCGTGCTCGAGCGCTCGTGGGACTGAGGCGAGAAAAAGTTTGGTTTCGGCTACTGCACCCAAGAGACGCTGCAGCGCCCGCTCTTTCACCGAAACAGCACAGTGCTCATGTACGAGTTTGCCTGTGTAGCATAGCGTTTTGCCGCAGCTAGAGCTGATGTGCGACCAAGGAAGTACTTACAATGAATACAAATTTAACCGGGACAGCACTTGGATGAAAAGCAGATGTAAGCAGGGAATCACTAGGTGCATAGAGATCACTGAATGTTTGTGGATCGATCTTCAGGCAGGACCAGATACCGGCGTGGAATCAAAATCGGAACTGAAAGCTGCACAGCTGCTCGCTGTCGTGCAGCGGAGGAGAGCGCGTTGTACTACCTAAAACTTGAAGGTACTGACTGTCAATACATCCCCCGGGCACTGACTGCAGGGGCTACATCACCCCGGGTGGCTGGAGGTGAGCAGAGCCCGGGCACTGCAGGAACACATCCCCCGGGCGGCTGGAGGTGCCGCCGGCGCTGACCCAGGGCGCTCTCCATGTCTTACATGTCTGCTCGCGGCGGTCTCCCTTACATGTGTGGCACCGCTTCGCAGGGCAGCAATAGAAGATTCAGGCGTCGGAACCATCTGGCCCAGAGATGCTGTCTTCTCAGAGGTCCTAGATGCCCTCAGACGGTGAAATAAGCTAATTTTAAGGGTGAGGAGAGGACTAGGGAAGGAAGATGACGACAGCGAAACCGAAACTCTGTGACCACCGGCAGGCGGCCATCTTACCACTACAGAGAGGTAACAGAGAACAGAGGGAGCAGCCGACACTGAAGAGGGACTAATCTGCGAGCACCGTCAGGTGGCCATCTCACCACTACAGAGGCGAGGGAGCACCCGACAGGAATGAGGGTCAAATAACATTTATCCTCGGGAAGAAATTACATTGACAATGAGAAATTTACTAGTTAGCACGAAGGAAAGTTTCAATTCTGTTAAGGACGCAGAGGCGAGGATTTTGCATATCCTTTCTTTAGTTATTAATTAGCATGCCCAGAACCCGGATGCCTGACCCTAAGATGGCGGCCTTTGCCACCAGGCAGTGCATAGAACAGAAAGAGGAATGCTTCTTCAAATCTTTGATGGCCATCTTGGATTGGTGCTTCCTCTTCCTCTTTTAGAAACTGAAGAGGTATACACTTATGATTCAATGCTGCTTCTCCCCTGTACCTTTCTACCTGTTTCTAGCCTTGTCGGGTATCTACCTTTGGTCCTGTTTTGACCTCACTCCTTTTGATTTTATTCTCTCTGACTCCCGGAATTTGGGCACCCCCTCTTATTCTATCACTTTGCACCTTCACTACCCTAGTGGCCCCCCTTTTTCTGTCCACCACACCACGTCTTCACCCCATCTCCTTATCATGGCTTCCAGTCGAATGAAGTCTGGAATCAACTGCTTCAAAGTAATCTATCCCCCTCATATGTCCAAAGCAGTAGCTAAACGGTTCAAACATAACATCATTGAACAATTTCCAGATTCCCTATTTGTTGACCAATTCCATAATGGGCGCCTAGGGAAGATTAAAAATTACTTCCTTTTCTTCACTAATGACATCCCTTCCTGGTCCTCCAGCTTTTCCAATTCCCTCAACGTATCCTCCTCCTCTTTTTTCCCGCATGGGAAGCGGTTAAAAATGTCTCCCTCCGCCCGCTTTAAGGGCTTTCTCACCATTACACTTTATAACAATGGCACCGTCATGATCCAAGCTTCTGACTCCTGTCTCTCTCTCTTTGACCACATCTTCCACTACCTTCGTCCCACCCCTGCGATTACTATCTCTCCAGATTCTTCCTCTTCTTCTTCCTCTAACTTGTCTTCTTTCTCCCTTTCTCCCCCCTTGACTCCCACACATTCCTTCAGACCGCTCTCCCGAGAGTCACAGGTCGACCCTTTCCCCCCCCCCTTGTCTCGTTTCCTCCCCTCCCATTCTGCCAACTTCCCAACTGGACCTCCCCCTTACCTCCTCTGCTTTACACCCCACTTCACCCCTACATCCTGCATCTCCCCACTATTCCACTGCCTTCTCTCACCCCCTAACTCCCCTATTCCTTCCCATCTCCCCCCTTTTTAATCCACCTCTCTTACAATCTGAACTACCGATCATTTCGCCTTACCCTCCCCCCTCCCTCCCCTCTGCTCCTCACCCCTCTCCTCTCCTCCCCTTTCCTCGTACCCTCAATTCTGCTCTCACATCCCCCATCTTTCTACAACCGTCTCTCCCCCCTCCCATGCCTCACATCCCTGCCTCCCCTATTGGTAATCCCATCATCTTCCCTCCCACTGATCTCACCCCCCCTTCTCTCCTCATCTTACATTCTCCTCTCACCGCACCGTATCCATGGCCTTCCTATTACCCCACTCCCTCCCCCCTCCTCCTCCAGCCATCCATTTCTACTCCTCAACTTTCTCCTCCCAGGTATGATCTCTATTCTTCACCTCTGCTCAACACCAGTAAAAATATCTCAGTAACTCCATTCACTCCTTTCTACCACCTTCTTTCCCCCCTCAGACCCTTACATCACATATCTCCCCCAGCCCCCCACAGCCCACTGCCCTTCTTTGCATACTTCACTTCCTCCCCCACCTTCGACCCCTGCACCCCAACACTCTCCTCGATCCCCCACTTCCTCCTGTCTTCCTTCGCCTAGTCCACTCTCTCCCTTAACCATTGAGCCACCCTTCACTCCGTGCTTGGCACACCTCTCTCTGGAAACTAAACTTGATTCCCTCATCTCGTCCATTTCCCTGCTTGAAGCGTCCATTTCACTCCTATGTGCTAAGATATCCCCTCCCCGAACAACCTCCCGAGGAGTTCCTTGCTCCCGCGCCCCAATAGAGCCAACCACAATCTATCCTCCACAGACATTACCAACCTATTGGCTACCTACAAGACCATCAATGTCATTTCCCCTACACTCGCCTCTCCTAACAACTCTACTCAATTTGCCATACAGACCATCTCTTCCGTCAGAACTTACCAGCCTCCCCCTCAAGGGGCACTCTCATTCAAGAATCTAATCCATATCCCCCTCATCAGTCCAGACACTCACATCACCAAAACAGTTGCGTCAGAGCTACACTTTATGCTCCATAACTGCAGATCTGCAACCAAACACAAACTGGAAATCTCCGACACTATCACTCACCACAATCTCGACATGCTCTTTCTCACTGAGACCTGGTTTAATGACTCCTCTCACACTTCATTTGATCTTTTGTTACCTACTGACTACTCTATTCTCAGAAACGACAGACCAGGCAAGATCGGGGGAGGTGTTGCGATTATCTTCAGAAACACCCTCCAAATCAAAGCCTCTCCCACTACCCTCTTTCGCACCTTTGAATGCCTCTCCCTAGAATTCCAAGTCCATCATGGCACATCCTTCAGGTTCCATACCATCTACCACCCGCCTGGAAACTGCTCTCCCTTCATGGAGGAATTCATTGACTTCATTAGTGACCAATATTCACAGAGCGACAAGCAGATCTTCCTAGGTGATTTCAATCTCCACTGGGGCTCTTTGGAAGACTCGGCTGCCAACAAGCTTGCAATCTTTCTTTCCGCTAATGATCTTGCACAACACTGCTCGGAAATTACACATGACAAGGGCTCAATTCTGGACCTTGTGATTTCCAAATCAGACCAGATTACCACTGCTCACCCATCCATGTGGACTGGTCTGACCATTTCCTCATTCCCTTCTGTTTTCACCTTTCTCACATTTTAACTCTCGGCCAACCCAAAAGAGCCTCTACGTGGTTCCGCAACACAAAAATTATTGATCTTGAGACTCTATGTGACTCTGCTATGCGTTCTCTTCCTAGTCTAGACCCCAATACGGATGTCAACGATCTCACTCCCCTTTGCCTCTCAATACTCGCAGTCGAAATCGACAAGGTTGCTCCACTCCAAAGCAAAAGGAAAAGACCCACCCCATCAGCTCCTTGGTTCAACAAAGCTCTCTATGACGAAAGGAAAAACCTTAGAATCTTAGAGAAGCACTGGAGACAATCTCCATCCACCCCAACCTCTCTCTTTTACGTTCAGCAAGATCCATATACCACAAACACATCTTCCAGGAAAAAACATCACACTTCAGATCCCTCCTCGATTCAGCTAAAAACAGACACAAAAAACTTTTCATCAAAAACCCAAATTGTTCTCCCCAAACCATCAAACCTGAGGATGCATCAAAGAAAGCAACTGAGTTCGCTATATTCTTCGATCAAAAGGTAAAATCTCTGGTGGAACAGGTCACCCACCCCACCCCCATCGAGGAGCGAAAATCCTTAGTCACTTGGCAGAACTTTGCCGCCATCTCAGAGGTTGATCTCCTCAAATGCATCCGCGAAACCAAACCTTCCAACCATTCCTCTGACCCCATTCCCATTGGCATCGCCATTGATTTCTATACTAACACTCTCTCCTACTGGACCAAGCTAGTCAATCTCTTCCTCTGTCAAGGATCCCTCCCAAGTGTCCTCAAAACAGGACAGGTTACCCCCTTCTAAAAAAAACCCTCTGCAGATGCAAATGACCTCAATAACTTCCGCCCCATCACCAATCTCCCTTTTCTTTCAAAGATCACAGAAAAATGTGTTGCAAAACAACTGTCCCAACATATTATGGACAATAATCTCCTCTACATGTTCCAGTCGGGCTTTATTCAAAACTGCAGCACTGAAACAACCCTGCTGCAAGTGATCGATGATGCGCTGCATATTCTAGATTCAGGGGACTCGTGCCTTCTGATTCTTCTTGACCTCTCTGCAGCTTTTGACACTGTTAATCACAACACCCTCCTTAACATTCTTCAACAGAGAATGGGCGTGGAAGGCACTGTACTCAAAGTTTCAAAGTTTCAAAAATACTTTATTCGGTTAAAAAGACAAAAATAACCATAAAAGTAGCATATAGAAAATACAGTTTACACGGGAGTCATGTATTCGTTTTTAAAATACCTATGTACAATAAGGAGGTTAGTTCATTAAGATCGATTTACGACATTTAAAAATAGATTTAAAAAATTCACCCATTGAGGCTACCATAAAAACAGTTTCCAGTTTCTGGCACTCTAAAAACGCTAAGCGACATCTTCGTATATTTAAGTCTTTGAGAATCGGGATGATACATTTCTTTCGCGCAAAGGTATAAAATTTACAAAAAAATAAAATATGAATATCAGACTGTGGGGAGACATCATCACATGGGCAAAAGGGTAATTCTTTCAACCAACAATTCATCACGGGAAAAGACAAGACTCTGAAAACAATATTGAGTCTAAACCGGGTTAAAAGGAAACGTTCATGATTAGACATATATAGGGACAAGTATGGCTGTAATTTATCTCCGCATAAAATATCCTGATGGGCAGAGACAGTCTTTTTCCTTGCCTCCTCTAAATGTCTTTTGTCCCTGAGATGGGCAATACACAAATTTTTCAAGTCTCTTCTCGATATGTATGCCATAGTTGGTGGGTCCTCAAAATATTGAACACAATTCATTTCACTGAGAAAGTTCTTGACATAACATATCCATTTAGAATCATTAATATTGTCCAATACTAAAACGTCCTTTAAAATAGCCCGATTAACCAAACATTCATCATTTGTCCACACCCTATGCCAGAGGAGGATTGGTTGAATCTTAATAGTATCAGTAACATAAATTACTCCCAATTCAACATGGCATATCATAGTTGCAGTACTTTCAGGTACGGACAGGATGTGGCGTAAAAATTTATTTTCCATGGTTTGAATTGTGCTAATGTTAGAGTAACCCCACAGCCCTGATCCATAGGTAGCAACTGCTAAGCAGGTTGCCCTATAAATAGTTAAAATCTCTTTTATGGGTTTTTTCCCTAATTTTCTCATAAAACATTTTAAGGCCATAATAGTTTTGGAGAACAACAAAGATCTGGCCTGGATTGCACTAGTCCATGAACCACTTTCGTGGAACAGAATTCCCAAATAGGGAAAAGTGGAGGTTTTTTCCAGGGGATTGGAATTTATAAAAATAGGTTTCAAAAGCTTGTTTGATCTAGGCCCACAAAACATGGACAGTGTTTTTGAACAATTGATCTTTAAATCTAAACCAAGCATGAAACTGTTAAAAGAGGAAACCAAAGTTTGTAACGCCATTGGGGTTCGTGCCATCAAAACGGCATCGTCCGCGTACATCAAGGCTGGGACAGGCCTTCCACCCACCATAGGCATGTCCCTACCCTCCTGCACGAGTCGTTTCTCAAAGCCATTTATGTATAGCAAAAATAAAAATGGGGCTAAAACACACCCTTGGCGTACACCCCGACCAATCCCAAACTGTCTTGTGCATTCACCATCTTTCCCAAAACGGACACTTGCATTGGCCCCGGAATATAGATCTCGCAAGAAGCAGATAATGGCATTGTCTACCCCCAACTCAGTCATAATTGACCACAATTTACTGTGTGAAACACAGTCAAATGCTGACGATAAGTCAACAAATGTGAGGTATAGACGTTGTTTTTTAACTGTTACATACTTCTGCTGCAGGATTAGCAGATTCAATCCCTGCTCTATAGTTCCTAAGCCTCTTTGAAACCCAAATTGGAAATCACATAACACCCCATTCTCTTCTGACCAGATTCGCAGTTTATCTAAAACAACTCTCCCTAAAATTTTGATTGAGGAGTCCAATAAAGAAATTGGCCTATAACACATGCAATTCTGCCTGTCCCCTTTCTTGAATATCGGGACTATAATTGATGTAAGCCAGGTAGGAACTAAGCCCTTAGCCAGAGCAACATTAAAAAGCTGGACAAGCAAAGGCCCCCATAGTTCAGTATTGGCCTTGTAGAGGTCTGCTGGTATGCCATCTGGTCCAGCCGCCTTACCCCCTTTGGTTGCCTTCAAGCTCGCCAGAACTTCGCGCAGGGTTACGACCAGGACTTTGGTTGAATCTATGTTTGGGCACATAAAGTCCTGACTTATGTCACGGACTGGTTCCACAGCCTTATAGAGCGAAGAAAAGTGCGCCACCCACTCATCTTCAGGGATGGCGATTTCCATCCGTGCCTTTTTTTCATACAGTAGCGGGGTATTAATTACCCTCCAAAAAGCTGCCGGATCTTTTGATTGTGACGCCTCGCATAGATCGTCCCAGGCCTCTTTCCTTATTGCCACCTTCCTATCCTTCAATGCTGTGTTATAGTCCCTCCTCAAGATTCTAATTTGAATTACATCCCGTGGTCTTTTATGGATCGCTTGTCTAAGCTTTGATAGGGCACTGGTACATTTATTATCGAACCATTTTCTATTGTGCTTTAGGGAGTTTTTCTTTGCAACCCACAGCGCCTCCTTGATTGCAATAGAAATAGTATAAAAATTATTTAAAATTTCATTACTGTCAGCATGCTCGTTCAGACAGGTCAAAAAATTACTCCTGCACTTATTCACTAATTTAGATAGAAAATCTGCCGGGACCACTCTACTCCATTTAAGACTATATCCATTTTGGGTACCTAAATTCACGTCCGGCGCCTTAATATTGGGACCTGCAACATGATCCACCAGAGAAAATAGATTCTCCATTTTTAGTACCTGTGGGTAGTGGTCACTTAGTGGTAAGTGCATGATACTAGAACTAATCAGTCTGCCCGCCGAGCTAGTTGTACAGAGGCTAAAATCAATGATAGTCGAAGCCCCCCGCCCCACAAAAGTTGGAACAAATGGCATTGTGTGGTGGGCTAACTCATTCGTAAAACCAAAATCAAAATTAAAAATCATCTCGTTTAATGAATCACCTAGAAGGGTATGTTCAAAATGCGTCAAGCTAATGTCCTGCTCCAACATCAGACCGCAAATACCCTTCTGACCCTTTTTGCACAAAGAGCAATTAAAATCACCCCCCCATAATACCATGACTTCACCCTTTTTTTCCTCAAGAATATTCTGTATATCTGCACTTATATTAGCAAAAACATCCTTAATTACGCTACTTGGACAGTTATTGTAAAAATTAAAAAGAACAATCGTTGGACCCTTCCTTGTATCAATGACAATTTTCTGGTAATAACTGGAACCAGGAAGAAAAGTAATTTTATCGGTAACTAGGAGGTTCGATATATACACGGACAGTCCCCCCTTTGGTCTTCCGTGTACTCCCCCCACTGCAGGTGTAAAATAAGTTCTGTAACCATTTAGGTGTATTGCTGCGGTGGTCCAGGTTTCTTGTAAGGCTAATATACCCACTTCAGCAATAACATTACACCAGGACGGATTTGAAATTTTCTGCTTTAATCCTGCCACATTCCAAAAAACAACCTTACAATGATCTTCTGTAAGTGGCTCTTCGACAGTAACTCCAGTGACACTACTGAGGCTCCCTAATATAGACGCATCCTCCCCATGGGTTTCTAGTGGCTCAACATATGAATCCTGAGTCTCGACACGCCCCAGAGGTTTTATAGGCCCCAGATCTACAGATTTAGAAGGCCTTAAGCCCTCATTTTTTATCGTTGGGAGTCAATCCACCGCTTCCAAGCAGTCAAACCGATTAAAACACGGGAAGATCGGAGGGAATTGTGGATTGCCTAACCAACCTTGGTCAAAACTCTGTGGTCGATAGTGAGGGGACCTCGATCTATATTTCACTACATTCCAACCATCCTCACCTCTCCCTCCACCTCGCATGTTATAGTGATTACTATCGGGAGCCCAACCCATGTTACCTCCTTGATGTCTATTGTCCCTAGTCCAACTCCACCTATTATCAGGGTATTCGCCCTCAGGATAAAAATAAGATAGTCCCCTAGCCGTAACAGAGAGACCATGATTTCTAGGGGGTCTTGTAGTAATGTATTTAGCAGTCAATGGATTCTCAAATGTTATTACCACACAGTCGCCGTGTGCCCTTTTTTTATTATAACCAATCCATGGGGCCCTTTCAACCATCAAAATATTACTTTTAACTGCTGGCGGGAGAGGGTAATTATCATTCAACCAATGGATGGTTTTATTTACAAGTCCACCATTATTTTCATTAGAATTATCATTTAATTGGGGGACTCCTGTAAGGACCACAACGTATGGTGCGGCTTTTGGGGGTAAATGTATATTTCTACGCACATCCCGTTTTTTAGACTTATCTTTATCCTTATCATGTGGTGGTTTAGGAGTTTCTTGGACTGGGACTACTATATCAATCGGGGCAGGAGTTTTAGGGGTTGGTATAGTTTTTGGCAGTGATTTGGTAGTAGCTACATTTTTGGCAGCTGGTGGCGGCCTAGTCATTTGATTTTTCCCAGATGGAATTTTATTATCCAGATTGAAGCTAGGGGCACTTATATCTTTATGGATGTTTTTTAATATAGTTTCCAAGCACCGTAGCCTAACCTCGATTGGTTCGAGGAGGGTCTTCAACATGACCAGGATGTTATTATTAGCCATATTTAGGCTACAGTTGCCCTCACTACCTTCATCTAGATTCGTAACAGCGCCGCTTAAATCCAAGATATCCTCCAGGCTGCTATCTAAGGCGGTATCATCCGGGAGACTCAGTGGTAAGCCAGCATTGGCGTGAAGAGTTGCCCCATTATCACTAGTGTGAAGAACTCGATTAGTATTCACATTCAGAGGCAGAGCTTCTAATTTGGCCGGATCTGTATTCTTACTAATATCTACCTTTCTCCCTTGGCTCATGTTAGATTTAACAGTTTTTTGAGTATTAATCTTTTGTTTAGGGATCGCCCCCTCCTTCAAACCCCTTTGTGTTAAATCACTAGCTATAGTTAAAATATCAGTCTCCTTTTCAACTGAAGTGCTAGTCACAAGCAGAGAAAGATTAGGTGTAGCCTCCAGGTCCTCCTGTGAGCCTGGGGCGACATGACCCCTATCGTTCTGTACATTTCTAGGATTTCCCAGAGCAGAAACATTGTTCGGAGTACGAGCTTTAGCGATAAGACCTAGGGAGGATCGTCTCGCTGCATCTAGGTCCTGGGACACCCTCCTATCCATAATTACTATCCCTTCATCGATTAAAGCATTAGTCCGAACAATGAAATCATCCAAAGTACCAGTCAGTTTCTTTACTGCAGCAGCCCTGCTTCTAGTTTCCGGGCAACTCATATCAAAAACCCCACGGGTACCTGGAAGTAAGGCAGGGGATATAAATAACAAAAAGAACAGTTGGTCCCAGAAAGTCAAACTCCTGAAGGATACGATTGCGAAAAACTACAGGTGAGTAACCTACTTACAGTTCAATTGTGACCATATCCATGGACGAAAGGCAATGAGGCAGAGTTTCTGGCCCAGGCCCGGCTCCTCTGGCCTCTGAGGGCCACAGAGGGCCCGCCCTTTGCCCGGGCTTAGCCCCGGGCGTCCCGCTCGCGTCCCGCGACGCGGGGGTTGCTCCGCTTTATGGTCCCCGTTGGCGCTCTCTGTGCGCAAGCCGCGTCGCTCAGACGCGCCGCCGCGAGGCCTGCCGGGATTTGTGGTCTCCCGGAGCGGCGGCGCGGAGTCCGGTACCTCTGGACTCTTGGCGGTGGCGGCGGTGTCTCCTGCGACTCTCTGTCAGCCCCAATGTGACTCTCGGCGGTGGCGGCAAGGGTGAGTAGGTTTCCCCCGCTCTGCCGGGGTTGCTCCGCTTTATGGTCCCCGTTGGCGCTCTCTGTGCGCAAGCCGCGTCGCTCAGACGCGCCGCCGCGAGGCCTGCCGGGATTTGTGGTCTCCCGGAGCGGCGGCGCGGAGTCCGGTACCTCTGGACTCTTGGCGGTGGCGGCGGTGTCTCCTGCGACTCTCTGTCAGCCCCAATGTGACTCTCGGCGGTGGCGGCAAGGGTGAGTAGGTTTCCCCCGCTCTGCCGGGGTTGCTCCGCTTTATGGTCCCCGTTGGCGCTCTCTGTGCGCAAGCCGCGTCGCTCAGACGCGCCGCCGCGAGGCCTGCCGGGATTTGTGGTCTCCCGGAGCAGCGGCGCGGAGTCCGGTACCTCTGGACTCTTGGCGGTGGCGGCGGTGTCTCCTGCGACTCTCTGTCAGCCCCAATGTGACTCTCGGCGGTGGCGGCAAGGGTGAGTAGGTTTCCCCCGCTCTGCCGGGGTTGCTCCGCTTTATGGTCCCCGTTGGCGCTCTCTGTGCGCAAGCCGCGTCGCTCAGACGCGCCGCCGCGAGGCCTGCCGGGATTTGTGGTCTCCCGGAGCGGCGGCGCGGAGTCCGGTACCTCTGGACTCTTGGCGGTGGCGGCGGTGTCTCCTGCGACTCTCTGTCAGCCCCAATGTGACTCTCGGCGGTGGCGGCAAGGGTGAGTAGGTTTCCCCCGCTCTGCCGGGGTTGCTCCGCTTTATGGTCCCCGTTGGCGCTCTCTGTGCGCAAGCCGCGTCGCTCAGACGCGCCGCCGCGAGGCCTGCCGGGATTTGTGGTCTCCCGGAGCGGCGGCGCGGAGTCCGGTACCTCTGGACTCTTGGCGGTGGCGGCGGTGTCTCCTGCGACTCTCTGTCAGCCCCAATGTGACTCTCGGCGGTGGCGGCAAGGGTGAGTAGGTACTCAAATGGTTTGCCTCTTTCCTCACAGACAGATCCCAAATGATCAAGATTGCAAATAGTCACTCGTCTCCACTGGTGGTTGGTCAAGGCGTCCCTCAAGGTTCTATCCTTGCTCCCACTCTGTTCAATCTCTATCTGGAACCATTAGGGAACCTTCTAAGCAAATCTGGAATCCTCTACCATCTCTATGCGGATGACACCCAAATCTACCTCAAGGTGTCTTCCCCTCATGATCTCTCACTACTCAGCTCTACTCTCAACACTATTCGCAACTGGATGCTAGTTCACCAACTCATTCTCAATCCCTCCAAAACGGAATTCCTCCTCATATCTAGCTCTCTCTCTCCACCTCCTGTTCAAGCCTGGATGGATCAATCAAATCTACTCAACAGTAAACCCATCATTGTGGATTGCGCTAAATCCTTAGGTGTCATACTTGACAAAAGACTCAACCTCATCTTACACATCAACTCCATGGCCAAGAGCGCACGTTATCAACTGCGACTTTTATGGGGGATTCGTCGGTTCTTCCCAGAGAATGACCTAAAAACCTTGGTCCAATCGATAGTTCTCTCTAGACTGGACTATTGTAATTCTCTTCTGACTGGCCTTCCCAAATCTCACCTTTCCCCCCTCAAATCCGTACTCCATTTAGCAGCTCGCTTCATTTCAGGGTCCAAACGAAGTGACCACATCACTCCTATCCTGTCTTCTCTCCGATGGCTTCCCATTGAGGCTAGAGCTATCTACAAAACAGCGTGCATCACCCACAAAGCTTTGCACTCTTCCTCCCCTCGCTATCTGGCGAATAAACTCAAACTGTCTGGAGGCTCAAGACCCTCTCGGAATGCGGAAAAGTTCCTTCTTGAACCCCCCTCCTTCAAAAGAGAAAAACTGTTGGCACAATCGTTCTCAGGTAATGCGGTGAGACCCTGGAACTCGCTTCCTCCTTCGCTCCGTGCCATCACCTCCATCCAGATCTTCAAAGCGGACCTCAAATCTCTTTTATTCCAAAGACACTTTCAGAACTAATTCCCTCCTTCTCAGACCCTGCCAGGAAGTTCTTTAGTCATTGTAAATTTGTCACATGTTTATATTTTTGCTTGTACATCCTGTGCTTGCTGTGTTTGAAATTGTGTTCCTTTTGCCTGCGTTGTTTTTATTCTATGGCCTGCTATTGTTCGCCAGGAAGTTCTTTAGTAATTGTAATGTCATATTTATTCTTACTTTTGCTTATACAGTCTGTTCATGCTATTTTTGTTTGCTCTATTCCCGCAACAGTTCTCTCATGTAACGTAACGGGTTCTATTGTACAGTGCTCAGACACCTTCGGGTAAAGTCCGCGCTTTATAAAAATGCATCAAATAAATAAATAAATAAAAACTATTGTCATTACATTTGTCTGCTGCGCGCCTTTCCCAGAACATCAGAAACGAAACAGAAACTGTACACCAGTATCCCCACCCACCTTCTAAGTCACGCTCCTACAAAAGGGTGCGGCGGCTCTTCATATTTTCGCCCTAGTTGCTTGAATACCAGTTGAAACAGGAAGAAACGTGATCGTCCCCCGAGTGCGTCAGTCTGTCTCTGTGATAGGAAACAATGGGCACGGAGCGCCATCCCTCCTCTCGCCCGGTTCACGGTGTCGCGTCCTCTCTCTGCTGCTAAATCTCTTCCACGCATTGCACACTTGGAGTCGGCCCTCTGCAGGACAGTGGACGAAAAGTCTGCAGCCCGAGGGATCGCTTCATTCGGAAGAGGAGCCCCTGCAGGCTGCCTTAGAAGGGGCAGACCCCGTTCACACATTCGCATGTAAGTATTCAGGGAGGTGTCAGATAATTTTAGAGGGGGTGGGGGGGGAGCTAGCGCGTTTGTCGTTCCCTGGGTTTGCCGTTTACTACTTTTGACGACACTTCTGTTTTTTTCCACTGGCAATGCACGTTATAGCTGATAATCGTTTGTTTTCTTTAAGGGAACATAGGCGTATATAGATGAACAACAGAACGGACCACACAGCTTGAGGATAGATAGGGTGTGAAAGGAGTCTCGGTGAAGTGGAATGTAAATTGTTTCAGAGAGAAAGAATTCGCTTGGCACTTTGACACGAAATAGAAGCTCTGAAGATTCCTTTCTAATGTTGCTACTTTTGAGTTAAAAACCTCCAGGAAGTTATTGTTAACCGTATAATATCGGGAGTGTTATTGAGTCAAACGTTGTTCCACTCATCCCCAGATTTTCCTAAACTATCTTTAAATCGGGGGCGCAACGCCTATTAGACTCAAAGGGCTTCAGCTACCCACCCCCCCCCCCCCCCCTTCCCGTCGTGTGTGTCCCGGGCACTTAGCAGGTCTTTAAAAGACCTTTTAACGACTTGGTAATGAGGCTTTGTTCTTCTTTCATCCCTTCTTAGAGCCCCTCCATCTTCACTCTGCCAATTGCTGGAAGTATTAGCCTCTCCCGAAATTTCACTCTAGTTGCGCCTTAGTTTTAAATATATAGAAGGTGATTGATGTGCACGATCGATATAATTTAAGTGATTTGTTTACACCTTGGTTGATTGGCCAAATGTGAAGCACCGCAACACCCAGACCACAGAGGCAGCTGTAAACAATAAACAATACATAACCATATCACATAGCCAGGACACTAAGAGTCGCAATTCTTTGCAATAACATCGTGGATCCAGACCAAACCTTGTAAAGCGACCAAATAGGGTGAAAGTATCACCAGCAATACATTTTAAGTGTGTTATATTATATATCACTACGGCGTTCTGTGTCTATATAAAGCACAAAGTGCAAGGTGATTGGCAATATCCTTTAAATATATTCTTTGCAATACTTTATTTACTATTGCGTTTTGTCACTTCAGGCCAGGGGGAGATTTGTAAACAAATGTAGGTGGAGCAGATTAATATTTATTCTAGGATTATATTCTTTTACGTTCATTATCGAACTAGCCATCACTCGCTCTGGATCCTTGAAGTAAAGCTGTAGATCACAGCTTCTTAACTTATCAGTGTTTTCTAGACTCGTCCAAATCACTAATAGAACAAGCCTTACTCTAGTATGTTCCTGTCTTCACTGACCTCATACAGAAAAAAACGCCGTCAGTCCCACAGGCTGTACAGAGCCACCACTCAGAGTCATCTCCCGGTGGTCTACACAAAGTGTCTCCTCTTTAGGGGCGGCTCCTCTGTATTGGTGGAGGAGCGTCGCCCCACTGGCTCAGAGCCAGCAAATGAAAAATAAAATGTTATACCATAATTGTTTAAATTTTCATTTGCTGGCTCTGAGCCAACTTGTGCAGGGAGGGGCGGGTCCGGGCATAGGAGGGCGGAGGAGGAGTGCTATGTGCACTTTGTTTGGCCGACCAGCTCAGTCCAACCAAGCACACATGCGCACTTAGGTTTCTCCAACAGGGTGTATTTAACAGCCGGGCTGGAGAAACAGCACAGACTCCCTGCCCTGAGCAGAGCGTCTTTTCAGACCACTCAGGTCAATCCCTGTGCTGCTCTCTTGGGATCAGAGCAGTGCAGGGATTGCACAGGGAGTCTGATGCTGCCCCAGTGCTTGCTGGGACCAGGAAGCAGCACAGTAGAACATCGAGGCGCGAGGAGCGATGCGCCGGCAGCTTCGGGTAAGTGTTCTTTTTCAAAATTAATTATTCCCACCCGCATCCTCCCCTCCTGGGCTCCCCCTGCCCTATCACCTCTTCATTGTGTTGGGCGCCACTGTCTTTTGTATTGGAATACACTGCTGAGTAGAGAGGTACACAGCTCTCCCACACAGAGATAATGCTACAGGCACTTCTTGTCTGATGCACATTGCCTTCTCACAAGAACCTTGCTAGTGTGGCATGTATCAGGTAACCCAAGAGTGGTGTCTTCCATTTGACTTCAGCCACTTCTGCTGTCAACATGCCAATATTAATCTTGTAAATGGTGCTTTCATTTAGAAACACACTAGTCATAGGAGCTGCTGCAGGCAGCTTGTTTGAGAACAGATTTTAGAAAAGTCAAGTCAGCTTATAGCAAGCATCTTAAGGACATAATAGGCGCGTATACGGCACATATGACAGGTGCGCTGATTACGTGTATTCACATTATAAATGTGGACATTGTAGGGGGCAAGGCAAGCAAAAAGTGTTGACCAAAAACAAACTCATACATTTGAAGGTATTCACAAACACTTGGACAAATAAATTGTTCCAAGTGGACAAAAAAAATGAATTAAAAAAGTGGCTTTTTACACGTGCTTCAGTGGAGTATATACTATGTGGTCAGTCGAATGAAGTATACACAGTGAATACACAAAATACCTGAAAATCTATGATGTACGTAGACTTCCATGAGTATTTCTGTTCCATTTTATGCATTCGAAAAATGCGGAGAATCTAGGCAAATGGTAAAGTTAAGTCAGGAGTTCAACAGTTTTGCATGGTTTTCTTAGCCAGGCCCTTAATCTCCCTGTCAATGTCAAAGTTCGTCAAAACTGAGGAGCATTTACAGTCATGCTTAGCACCAGTATAAAGAACTACATTAAGAAAAATTTACAGGTGAAGAAAGGATAGACTACTTACACTGAACTTACCATTCTGTAATGCATTTATAAACGAATTTTAAGCATAGCACTCAACTCTTCAATTCTTTCAATAAATAGGTAAATCAAATTGATATTTTCATAGTCCTTTGTATTTTTAGGGTCAAGCCTGCGAGAGACTGTTGTATACATATAAAGTCTTGGAACCTACCCGTTGCTTACCATTTGTTGGCTAGCTTGGCACTCTTCTTTACAGCCTTGTAATCATCAATAACAAACAATGGTTCTGTCGGGTGTAGCTATTTCTTTGTAAACAAAAACAATCATGTAAATAATATATCAACTGATGGCGCAGAATTAAAGGCGTAATTAACCATTTAATTAAAGTAAAACAAAGAGAGAATGATTTATTTAGATTTAGAAATGTTCAAATAGAAATTTTAATTTACTGCAATAATTGCCATAGGAACAGGCTTTCTAATAACACAATCAATGAAAACGGCGCAAATTACCTATATTTACAGTGATGAGGTAAATAAGGTGCAGATGTGACATTATCAGTGTATTTCACAGGTAAGTGACAAAGTAGACGAATGGAGAAATATTTACAAGTTGCGAAAACAAAGCAGTGTCCAATTACACAATATAAAGCAAGTGTCTCAACCTCAGGAGTGTATCTATAGTCGTTTTGAAAGCAAAGAGACCCAATAAGGATTGGACTATGAACAACCGTTGACATTTCAACCCTATTAGAAGCACTAATAAGAAAGAGTCAGTGTGGGTCTTCTTCAGGATGTGGCATATTTATTTATTTATTTGAGACAGCCTTGAAAAAATGGCAAAACAGTCTCTGCTCCAATCCGTCCCACTCCAATCCAGAACAATCTGACCCACTCCAATCTTCCGCACTCAGGTTTGCCCAATTCAAATCTAAAACAATCTGCCCCACTCAAATCCAAAACAATCTACCCCACTCCAGTCCAAAACAATCTGCCCCACTCCAGTCCAACACATTCTGCCCCATTTCAATCCAAAACAATCTGCCCCACTTCAATCTGCTCCATCGCAGTCTGCCCCACTACAATCCTTAACAGTCTCCCCCGCCCCAGTCTGCCCTTGTCCAAACCAAAACAACCTGCCCCCACTCCAGTTTGCCCAACTTCGAAAACAATTTGCCCCATGTCAATCTTAAACAATTTGCCGCACTCCAATCCAAAACAAATTGTCCCACTCAATCTAAAACAGTCTGCCCCATTTGAGTCTGCCCCACTCAACCTCCAATCCACCTCACCTCAACCCACCCACTCCATCCCAATTCACCCCACTACAATCCAACACAAACCTCCCCACTCCAATCCAGTTCGCCCCACACCAATCTAATTCACCCCATACAGCCCAGTCCAATCTACCTCACCCCAATCCACCCCACTCCTTCCCCCAATCCACCCACCCCACTTCAATCAAATCCACTCGCACACAAAACAATATGCCCGCTCCAATCCCAAACAATTTGCCCCTCTCCAATCCCAAACAATCTGCCCCTCTCCAATCCCAAACAATCTTCCCCACTCCAATGCAAAATAATCTGCCCCACTCCAATACAATCTGCCACACTTCAATGCAAATCAATCTGTCTCACTCCAATCCAAACCAACCTGCCCAACTCCAATCTGCCCCACTCCAATCCAAAACAATCTGCCCCACTTCAACTCAATCTGTCTCACTGCAATCCAAAGCAATCTGCCCCACTCCAAAATGCGCACCACTCCATTCTAAAACAACTTGCCCCACGCCAATCTTCAAAACAATAATATTCCTCTCTCCAATCCAAAATAACCTGCCCCACTCGGATCCAAAACAATCTGCACCAGGCATAATGCTGTCCCTGTTTTGTCTATTTTTTTTTTTAATTAAGTCAGATTGATAAGTTGATATTGCCTAGTCATATCCCATTTATATGGGATCATATTATCAACAAATTAAGCAGGGTTAGCAGTTCAAAGTCAAAGTAACTTTTATTTCGGTTAAAAAGCATATACACAATTTATTCAACATACAGTGCGTTGTCATTAAAGTGCATTCATAAGATAATCCATCGCTTCAGGTAAACACAATCAAATAAAACTAAAACCACTGTTAAAAATAACCACAATTAGTTAAAATTTGAAGCCCCTCTTTTTCCGTACTAGTCCTACTGCTAATAAATATCTAAACTAAAGACTATGGGCCTGATTCACAAAGATAAACTTAGACCAAAGTCTAGGTTTATGACTTTCAGACTTCACAAAGGTAAGTTACGGGTAGTATCTTTACGTCCGCACTCGGGCGGAATCTAGTGAAGAGATTCCGCCCGAGTGCATACATAAAGGTACTACTATTAACTTACCTTGGTGAATACCAAAAGTCGTAAACAGACTTTTGGTCTAAGTTTACATTCATGAATCGGGGCTATGTGTGGGGTGGTGCCATGTTTTACAATTCTCAGTGCCTCTAGATGTTTCCTAAAACCCATATTGCAGCAAATCGGGAGAACCCATTAGCTTCTGAACTTGGCAAGACAATTTCTTTTTTTTATATATGTGCAAGATTTTCTGTAGCCGCCACATTACATAAAGTGCAAATAGATTCTTTGTAGGCATTGTGGGTTGGTTTCCACCTTGCTGTGAACGCTTTGATTTAAAGATTTGGCAAATTAGTGTCGTTTTTGTTTTCTTTAATAAGTTTTGTAATTTTTTAAATACATTTTTTATTTGGATTTGAAGGGTTTTTAAGCGAAATTTCATATAGAAAATTTTTGCCAAGTGGGGTTGAACAACATCTTGATACTTTTCAAACCTTGGGTATGGTTTGGCAGCAAGAAATTGAGTGGTCAACCTACCCGTTCTGGGATTCTGATGAGGAATGGTCTGTTAATGTTTGGGGAACACTCTAGAAGGAGACTTGGCCAAGCTTGCCGAACCAAATCTGTACATGACGGAACCAGGGGAAAGTAATGAAACTGTCAAGTTCCAGTAATTCCCTATCTATAAAGTGCCAGTTCCTCTGTGAGCCATAATCGTATCCACTAAAGCATCAGTCTCAGGACAGCTATGTGATCTATTCTTGTTATGTCCAAATAGATAGGTATCAGTGGTGTATACATAGGGAACCCTAATAGCCTCCTTACAAACTTGCTCTCACTTAGCGTAAACTGACTAAGATTAACGACACCCCACAACTCCACCCCATTTAAAGCTGCCCCATGGGCCTTTTGCTTGTAGACTTCAAGGGCTGAAGAAATCGCTTTAGATATAGTGACTTGGTGTTTTTAGGTCGCCTGAGCCAGCGTGCATGCGCTGTTCTGCGAGGCTTCTAGTGAGGACTTTAAACTCGAACCACACGCTCGTGCGTGTGGTCCGAGTTTAAAGTCACACACTATTGACCTTTGCGTGCGTCTTTCTAAGAAAAACAGCAGGCAATTGGCCAAAGGCGGGTGCATGTCCTGCCTTCTCTCTCCCCTGGCCTAGGGAACCCGGGAGCGAGCAGCAGCGCAGCCGGGTGCCAGCTGCATACCTCACATTCCTTTCGCGGCCGCGCTTGTTTTTTTATGCCTCCCATTTCCTGCTGGAGCCACAATCGCGAGGCACAGGATTGTGGGCTGATGGAAAAAAAATCGTCTCTGGAAGAAGTGAAGTGCTGAAGTCATGCTCCGGTTTCAGAAATTCCGATGAAGCATGAGTAAAACAATTTTTTTTAAAACACGGAATAGCGCAGTGGCAACAGCTCCGCGACATTAACCAGTTTCATTTTATTCGCCGTTTAGAGGCATTTATCTGCATAATATTTCTACTGTTGGAGTGTAATTTTCCTCAAAGTTTACTCTGAGAATGAATAGGTTGTTGCACAGCAATTCTGGCCAGCTGAGTGCGAGCAAGGCACATTATAAATAGAGATCCCAGCCCGAAAGAGTGTTTATCTAGAAGGATGGGTCTGCACAAGCAACGGGCCTGTGATTCAATACAAAGCTATGCAGCACAGCATTGCAAATGACTGTAATTGGAGATCGTAAAGCCTTTTGTATGGATTTTTTTAAGCAACCACCTTCTTTACTCATAAGATCTCTGTGTAGCTTGTCAGAAATAATAATATAGGACGAATCATATTTACCACAGAAAACTTTGGCATACTGGGTGCAGAGAATGTACTGTATATATGTCCCTCATAGCTGGTAACTTAAGGCAGCAAATGTTTCTCTCCCTACTCCAGCAGGAGGACAAATATGGGGTAGAGATGACTTCCTCTTCACTGCCCCTTGGGCTCTTTGTGGTTTAGCGGCGAGAGAACAAAGACGGAACAGCAATAGCGCAATCTGGCGGCCAATATGAACTCAGACGCGAATGCACAAGCACCGTAGTCCCACAATTTGTAAAAAGCCAAATTTACAGGCATCGACAAGCACCGCATTTGAGAATTTGGATTTCAAAATGGTTATAGGCCTCGTTATGGTGTAACTGACTAGTCTCGGTTTACTCCACTACTGTGCAGGGATTAGATTTATCAACATCAACCGGGATAGTGTAACGGCCTGTGCACGGGCCCCATCTTGGTCTTCAGTCAATATAACATTTAGTGACAGCCGGGCGTTGCCTCCTACTAAAATAAGAACCCTTGGTAGCATCATTCGTAATACTGGGGGCTGAGAGGGGGTGACTCCCTGTGACTGGCAATACCACCAATTCTGGGGGGGGGAGGGAGAGGGGTGACTCCCTGTGACTGGCAAGACCACCGTATTCTTTCAAAGGGGCGTGGCATATGTAATTAGGTCGCTTAAAATGGAAAGGTTAAAATCTGTGTTCATTAGAGTGGCCGCATACACTCCGTCTTTCTGTTATTGCATCCTGATTTATTGCACAACCACTGGCATTACAACTAAAGAAAGCTGTGACTAGTGGCATTGTAAATGGTTGATAGTTGAATAAGATAAGTGTAGGAGAGTAGGATCTGCTTATTAAAATGTTCTAATGGTGGGGATTCCCAATCTTCTAAAAAGAAAGGCCAAAAGAAACCATGATGTAAAGTCTGTAAGCAGAACAGCCATTGGACTAGTGGTTGCAATAAGAAAGTTGCAACTCCAACCACCATTGCCCCTAAGGCAACTGTTCCCCCTAGTTCAGCTCCAAGTGGTGGTACTCAGCAGTAGGGTGTAGTAGGGTTAACCCTGGGTACTGAGATGGGCTCTGGCCCAACTCAGGCCGTTTTAATCTGTGATGGAGGCATGGATATGTCCTCCTGTGTGAGTCCCAGTAACTTGGGCAAATACAGACAACAACATTTGATTAATGGAACAGAGGCTATGGCCTACAGGGACACAGGAGCAAGTGTCACAATGGTGACACAAGACCTTGTGGACCCTGGACAGATCATACTTGGTGAACTTTACCAAGTGACCAATGCTAGCAATGTCAGGACTAACCATGCCGTGGCAGTTGTTAATTTCTCCTGGGGAGGGGTAAACTGGCCTCAAAAAGTTGTGGCAAGTGTGGACCTCTCTGTAGAATGCTTGCTTGGAAATGATTTAGAGACTTCAGCCTGGTCTGAAGTGGAGTTGAGGACCCATGCAGAAATGTTAGGGATCTCTGCACATGTGTTTGCTGTGACTAGGTCACATGCCAAAAGGTCTAACACTGAACAGGCCCTGGATTCTGGAATAATAGACCAGGTGCCTTCCAAGAAAAGGAGCAGTAGGGTTAAGGCAGTGCCTTCCCCCCTGACTCAGAGTGATGATCAGTCTCTTGAGGGAGATGATTGTGCTCCTGGGCAGATATGAGTCAGGAGAAGCTGAGCTGCCCTTCTCTTGAACCACTCAGACAGCAAGCTACTGCTGAGGCTGCTGGGAATGCTAGTGGCACCCATAAGATTTATTGGGATGATGGACTCCTGTACTCAGAGAGTAGAGACCCCAAGCCAGGTGCAGCCAGGAGGTTGGTTATACCTTTGAAATTCAGGGGCTTCCTATTGACACTAGCCCATGATATTCCCGTAGCAGGACACCTCGGCCAAAACAAGACTTAGGACAGAATTGTCCCTCACTTTTATTGGCCCCAAATGTCTGAAGACACAAAGGAGTTTTGTCGCTCCTGTGCCACCTGTCAAGCCAGTGGAAAAGCAGGTGGTGCAACAAAGGCCCCCCCCTGATACCACTACCTGTGGTGGAGGTTCCCTTCGAGAGAGTGGAGATTGACATTGTTGGACCAATGGATCCTCAGACAGCATCTGGGCACAGGTTTATCCTAGAGGTAGTGGACCATGCCACTAGGTACCCAGAGGCTATACCCCTTAGGACCACTACAGCACCTGTTGTGGCAAGAGCCATCTTGGGAGTGTTCTCAAGAGTGGGTTTCCCTAAGGAGGTAGTTTCTGACAGAGGTGAAAACTTTATGTCTAGCTACTTGACTGCAATGTGGAAGCAGTGTGGAGTGAATTACAAATTCACCACACCCTATCACCTACAATGCAATGGTTTAGTTGAAAGATTCAACAAAACCGTAAAGGGTATGATCAAGGGTCTCCCAGAAAAGCTTAGGCGGAGATGGGACATACTAGTACCCTGTCTTTTATTTGCATAGAGGGAGTTTCCTCAGAAGGGGGTTGGCTACAGCCCTTTTGAACTTCTGTTTGGGCATCCTGTAAGAGGCCCATTGTGTCTGGTGAAGATGATGGGAGTTACCTCTCAAACCCCCTAAACAGGACATAGTGAATGAAATAAAATGAATGAAATAAAATTTATAATGCGCAACTAAAACCCGAAGGCATCAAGGCGCCTAACAAAAACAGATCAAAGCAAAAAGGCAGAACACAAGTACAAATATGACTTCGCGAAAAGCCGGGTTTTCAGAGCCTTTCTAAATGACTGCATGGTGGGAAGGGACTTAAGTTCCACCGGAAGAATATTCCACCACTTAGGTGCCAGAGTGGAGAAGGCTTTACCACCCCATTTGGCTCTACGGGTGCGGGGGACTGATAACAGAAATTTGTTGGCAGAGCGCAAGTTCCTAGAGGGGCTATAGGGAGACAAGATGGATCCGATCCCAGTAGAACTGCCTCTGGCCAGGGCCCCGTAGGTCATGCACAAAGTTTTAAAGAGGATCCGATCTTCAATGGGGAGCCAGTGTAGCGATTTTCTGGCGGAGGTGGCCGAGGCACGTCTGGGCAGATCTAATACAAATTTGGCCGCCGCGTTCTGGACCATTTGCAAGCACTGCAGCAGACCCTTGTTTAGTCCCGCATACAGCGCATTGCAATAGTCCAGACGGGAGCCAATGAGAGCGACCACAACTTGTTTTCTCGCCTGCTGAGAGAGATAGTGTCTAATCTTCCTCAGTACATAAATTATGCCCCAGCAGGTTGAAACTGTTCTATTGACCTGTTGGCGCATGCTAAGGGTAGGATCGATCAGGACTCCAAGGTTTTTAGCTAATGTAGCAGGGACAGGACAAGCTCCCAGTGAATCCGGCCACCAGTTCGCCGACCATATCTCTTCCTTTCCTCCGAACACCATGACCTCCGTCTTCTCCCCATTTAATTTCAATGAATTGTGGATCATCCATTGAGCGACTGCCTCCATGCAAGATCTAAAATTGGAGGCATCCAAGCTGGCCGGCTGGGAGAGACAGACAAGGATCTGGGTGTCGTCGGCGTAGGAGACTACCTCCATCCCGAAAGATCTAATCAGTCTGGCAAGTGGGGTCACATAGATGTTAAAAAGGGTCGGACTTAATGCCGACCCCTGAGGGACCCCACAGTGCACAGACAGGGATGGAGATAGAAAATCCCCCAGCTTCACCCTCTGCTCTCTCTGGTCGTGGAAAGAGGTCAGCAGACACAGGGCAGACCCCTCAACCCCAATCTCCCTCAGGCGTGATGTTAAGACCGAGGGAGAGAGGGTGTCGAAGGCAGCCGTAAGGTCTAGCAGGATCAGGAGGGTGGTTTGGCCCCCATCAGCTCGTGTGCGGATATTATCCAGCACTATGGTGAGGGCCGACTCGGTGCTATGTTCCCTCCTGAAACCATGCTGCGAGTAATCCAGCTGACCAAAACTTTCCACGAAGCCCGCAAGATGCTTATTCAGATGGATTTCCAGCATCTTCGCAGGAGCAGGGAGCAGTGAAATAGGGCGAAAGTTCTTTAATACCCCAGGGTCGAGAGATGGTTTCTTGAGCAAGGGCTTTACCACTGCCCTCTTCCATTGCTGAGGAAAGATGCCGTCCCTCATAGCCCTGTTCATGATCTCAACAAGAGGGGGCAGGAGAGATTCCCTGCACTGCTTGAGGATCTTAAACGGACAGGCATCTAAAGGGGAGCCAGACCTAATTTTATTCAGGAGGTTCTCTAATTCCTGAAAGGAGAGAGGAGGGAAGGAGGCAAGGCGCCTCAAAGAGGAGTTCTCAGCAGGAGCTGGTGCGGAAACAGAGGGGACAGAGGGCTCAGTAGTTAGAGTCCTCTGCAGCTCTAAAGCTGAATAAATATCAGCGATCTTAGTCTGAAAGAAAAGAGCTATGTTGTTACAAAGTTGCTGAGAGGTGGTAACAGGGTCCGGGATCTGCAGGGATGTCAGAGAGTCAACAATCTTGAAGAGCTCTTTTGGGGAGGAAAGTGAAACAGTGAGAGGACTGTGTGCTTGGTCTCCGCTCCAGGATGGCTGAGTATATGAAAAAGGCAACTAAAAACCTTGAGGCTAGCCAGGAATTACAGAAAGCCTGGCATGACCAAAAGGCTATACTGACTATTTACCAGCCAGGACAGAAAGTGTGGGTTTGGAACCTGTGGCCCCAGCAGCTCTCCAAGACAAGTGGATGGACCCCACACTAATGGTGAACAGAAGGGAGAGGTTACCTATTTGGTAGATCTTGGAACTCCCAGGAGCCCTCATAGAGTGCTTCATGTCAACAGACTGAAACCATATGTTGACAGGGCAGACATGGGCTTGAATATGGCTACTGATGAGGGACAGGAAGAAGAGAGTGATCCAATCCCTAACCTGCTCTCACGGAACCCTGATGATTGATGGATCAGTAGATGGTGTAGCCTTGACAGGCAGCCTCACAGATCAGCAGCAAACTGATTGCAGACAGGTACTCAATCAGTTCAGACATGTTTTCTCTGACTCCAAGTCAGACTACCTGGTGCACTCAGGAAGTGGACACTGGGGACAGTCTGCCTGTTAAAAATAAGATTTACAGGCAACCTGATCATGTCAGGGACTGTATCAGGACTGAAGTCCAGAAAATATTGGATTTGGGAGTTATTGAACCCTCAGATAGCCCTTGGGCTAGTCCAGTGGTCTTGGTATCTAAACCTCACACCCATGGTGGTAAGAGAGAGATGAGGGGTTGTGTTGACTACAGGGGTCTCAATGCAGTCACTAGGACTGGTGCCCATCCAATCCCAAGACCAGATGAGGTTATAGATATGTTGGCCTCAGCCAAATTTCTGAGCACATTTGATCTTACAACTGGCTACTGACAGATAGATTAGCTGATGATGCAAAGCCAAAGACAGCATTTTCAACCCCTCGTGGGCACTATCAATTTGTGGTAATGCCCTTTGGTCTGAAGAATGCACCTGCCACTTTTCAAAGGTTGGTGAACAACGTCCTAACAGGCCTGGAAGACTATAATGCTGCATATCTAGATGATATTGCTGTCTTTAGCTCCACCTGGGAGAATCACCTGGTCCACCTGAGAAATGTTTTGGAGGCCCTGCAGAAGGCAGGCCTAACTATCAAGGCTACTAAGTGCCAGATAGGGCAGAGTCAGGTTGTGTACCTGGGCCACCTTGTAGGTGGAGGCCGGGCTCACCTGTTACAGAGCAAAATCCAGACCACCATGGAATGGGTTGCTGCAACTACCAAGACTCAGGTCAGAGTTTTCTTGGGCCTGACTGGGTACTACAGGAGATTTGTCAAGGAGTATGGTTCCATTGTGACACCCCTGAATTACTTAACTTTTAAGAGAAGGCCTAAGAAAGTTCAGCGGACAGTAAGCTGTCGAAAGGCATTTGGGGCCAGATGTAGGTGACTAAATACCTGTCGGTAACGCCAAAATTCTGTAAATTTCAGCATCACCGACCGGTATTTAGCCATTCCTAATGTAGGTAAGGAATAAGTAAATGAGGATTTGGTAAATACCGATTCCTTAATACCGATACCTTATTGCTCTTGCATTTAAGGAATCGGTATTACCGATGCAATGTAGGAAGCACATTAAAGAGTGCTTTTGAGCCTTAAGAAATCGGTAATTACCATCAACTTTGGTGGTAATTACCGATTTCCCTTAAAAAAGCACTTTTTTGCTTTTTTTAAAGTGCCATGTGGCACACATCCATGCCCTTAGTGCATGCATGTGCGCCACATGTGCACACATGCACATTTCAGGGGTGCAACAGGGTGTCCTTTGGACACCCTGGCATCCTTGAAATACCTCCCGGTATTACTGATTCGGTAATACCGAATCGCTAATACTGAATGTCTTCACAATCATTCCTATGGGCCTCCAAGCCAATAGAAATGAATGGGTAGGTATTCCTTATTACCGAATCTCAATTACCGATTCGGTAATAAGGAATAGTAAGGATTCCGTATTTTTTACTGAATCTTTACCTACATAGGAAATACAGATTTCTTAATAACGAATCGGTAAAATTCGCTATTAAGAAATCAGTATTTCTGATTTACCTACATCTGGCCCTTGATGACCTGAAGCAGCAATTCTGCAAAGTCCTAACTACTCCAAAGAATTCATTGTCCAAACAGATGCATCTGAGTTGGGGGTAGAGGCTGTGCTGTCACAATTGAATGATGAAGGTCAGGACCAGACAGTAGCTTTTATTAGCAGAAGACTGACCCCTAAAGAGAAACGCTGGTCAGCTATTGAGAGGGAGGTTTGGGCTCTGAAGAAGCTGAGGCCATACTTGTTTGGCACTCACTTCACTGTTCAGACTGACCATACGCCCCTCTTATGGCTAAAACAGATTGAGGGTGAAAACCCCAAACTTTTGAGGTGGTCCAATTCTCGACAGGGGATGGACTGTACAGTGGAACATAGACCTGGAGTAACCATGCCAATGCAGATGGACTCTCCAGATATTGCCGCTCAGAACATGAATACTCAACTGGTCAAAGTTAGTTTAATGTCCCTGCGTTGGGGGGGGGGAGGGTTGTGTAGGAGAGTAGGATCTGCTTACTATGGTCACCCCCACTTTTTGCTGGCGTTTCACTGTTTTTCGACTTTAGTGTGGCTGGGGCCCTGCTATCCAGTACCCCCACCTAGCTGCTTCCTCTCTAAATTGATTGCATGTACTTTAGGTACACTCCAGGTTGGTTACTGGGTTATGCTTGTGAGTCCCTAGTACATGGTAACTCAGGTACAAAGGGCATAGGTACCCCAGAAACCTACCAGGGGCTGAAGCACCCCAGGGAAGCCTTTCAAAATGGCACCGCAGGTCTGCTACTTCAGCCTGGGTAAGGTGGTATGCACCCCTTACTAAGATATAGGTTACCTATTTCTACCTTTATTCACTGACATATATAAACCTATAAGTCACTCCTATGGCAGGCCTTATCAATCCTGAAGGCAGAGTGCTTGGTTTTGTGTGAGAGGGTGCACATGAATGAGTAGGACCCCTCTACAGCTTTTGAAATCTATTCTCTGATGCTGTTCTGTGATGCAGCCAGACCATATACTCTTAAGTGCATTATAACCTCGCGGTAAATGCTAACTTTGGAATGGCTGCATGGGAACATGTCGTGTTTAGTGTCAAACACTTTGGAATCCTACCACCCCTCCGCCAGTCCAGGCGGCGGGGGTAGAATCCCACCCTTCTAGAGGGAGAAGACATGTACACACTAACCTAACCAGTAATAGTTTAAAAGAGCCCCAGCATAAAAAATGGATGCTACAGCCACAGACACGAGTCTGACCTTCTGCTGCTGGATGAAACTCCGGCAGGGGAGGCCTGGACAATAGGCTTCCTTTCAGAGGGAGGTGTAACCACCTCTCAGACAGGCTTTAGTGTATTGGGACTGGGTGGGTGCATTCATAGAATGCTTTTCAGACAGTGCTGGGGCAGGGGTGGGGAATTCATATCGCCCGACGCCCTGGACATGAGGATTCTTGTTTCGGACAAGGAGTTTTATTGTCTACTTAGTCCTCCGGACAAGTAGGCATTCTGTGTAACCCTTGTGCGTCTAATATAATTACACACTAGTTATTTCTAATTGGAATCTGAAATCTTAGTAAATGCGCCTTTTTGTAGGTAATTACGGTAACCAAGCTAATCCTTGCTGCAGCTGTGAGCAAATTGGTGTTCACCGTCAATCCGAGAGGCGGAGACCTCACACTGCCAGGATGCCAGTGAGCTATGCCATATTAGTCATGCTTCCAGGAGCTCTAAGTTGCTGCACGTGTGCTCTTGATGAAACAATAGAAAACATCCGTGCGGATGCTACTGCAGTGTTAAAGACCTGTGTTTGCGGGGTCAGAGAAGTTGCATGTCCCGCGTTATGAGTCCTTAAGAGTGGACAGGCATGCTGCGTACGCAAATTCTCGGAAAAAGTAGTCAGAGGAGTGCTGCAAGCTCAAGTTGAGGGAAGCAGAACAAGGAGGATGTGGTGACCCTGGATGCCATCAATTACGTAAAAGGTTGAGGATATAAGATGTACTTGTTTGAAAAAACACACACAGATGCCTCACTACTTAAAAGCCCCTGAAGTCCGCTCCGCAAGAAATAACACTTGAGAGCCTATAAACCAGTAATATACAGCGTTCTAAAGTTCCTGATTCAAGGACCCGCTGCAACATTCATCTATTTACTGTGCAGAAAGATGGCATGCTGTCATTTGTGACGCCATTTTTCACAGGAAAGCCCTTTCTGTCCAGAGGAATAGATTTGTTCATTCTGTAGTAGAAAACTGAAAATAACGGGCTTGTAGAAACATTTATGGCCGCGATAAGAGATACGGTGCACCTGTCAGGTCACAGCCCTGCAGGTAAGAATTACATTTATTTACGTTGGATAGTTGGAGTACTATAGGAGAACTCCTGGTGCACGCAGTCTAGGTAAAAAAAAACAGGAGATTAGAATAAGGAGCACAAGGGGCCCCTCATCACTTCACCTGCCCTGCTGGCACACTGATGAGCCGACCGATAGTAAGCAATGCACAAGTAACTGTTATTTTGTGAATTCATCATCGTGGCTCCGACAATACATGCTAACATTCGGAAATTATAAAGAGGGTGATTTAAAATAAATAAAAAAAAGATCTGAGACTATATTTTGTCCCTAGACCTTCATTGAAGCAGAGGCATTTTCAGGCAGCACACTGCTAAAATAAAACTGTCTCCTGTCTGAATTGGGTCTGTTGACATTTATGGCTCCAGCAGTTTTCAGGGGCATCCAGATTGGCTCATTCGGAGCAGCAGAAACAACGTGATGTTTGAAAGGATAGGGGCCTCCACCTCAGGCAGCTAGAGATTACCAGTGTCAAGGTTGATAACAAATTACATGCCCAGTGCACGGCAGGAGATCCCAGGAGGCACTTCCTGAAAGCGTAAAAAACTCAACTAGGGGAACCAAGTCCCAACCAAGAGGCAGGCAGCAATGCTCAAGGCTTCTTTTACCACCTCGTCTCAAAGGCATTTGTTTCCAAGTGGAGGTGGTACTGAAAGAGTACCATTCCTTCCTTTCTTCACCGGGAGCTCGATGGTGGTGGTAAGTGCACTCACTGTGCCCAACAAGCTGCCCATTCCTCCTTCTCCCTGTCTTACCCAGCTTCCTAACTTCACTGTATTCTGTTCCCATTCAAGTAACCTAACTGATCAGCTGCTACAATTTGTGTTTCACCAAGCGTGGCTCGCTTATCCTGAGTCGGAGCCCACACACTCATGGGGATTATCAGGCTCCCCCGGCCAAACGCTAGTAGTCTGACCTGCGCTCTCTCTCCCTCCACTTTGCTCAGGTATTTGGATCCTTTTCTCTAAATACTTCCTCTACTTAATGCTACACCTTAATCATAAATTCTCACCTCAGGCTGTTCTCTAATTTAATTTAATTTAATTTAATTGTGGGTTTATATAGCGCTAGGAATCGACTCCCGGAGGAGTATCTCCACGCTTCGACCGCTGGGGAACCCGTCCTGGCTCACCCTGAGAGATGGTCCCAGATGGGTATCTCTAAGGTGCGACCAAGCATCCCCGGCGATCTGGGGGGGCCGTTGTGAAGATGAGGCAAGCTGATGCCCAGAGTTGCCGCGTGTGGTCTCTGACTAGAGTAGGCACCGAGGCGAGAATTATCGAGTCCGCTGACCCTGGTCCACGACCCTGCCGCGTCGGGAATCGAACCCTGGTCCCGGGCCGTTCTCTGCTTACGGGTCTGCCGCCTCTAACCAGTGAGCCACACTTCTCCACTTCTCTAATGCCCCCATATCTGCTTTGAATCCTTCAGTTGCTTGTGCCCAGACTGTCTCTTCATCCCACCACTCACTGAACTTTTAGCACCACATTCTATAGTGCTGTATTCCATCCGTTCACTAGTTCTTTCCTATTAGCCAGTACTTGTTGATATTATAGTGCTTCACATTTAACTTGTGCTCTTTTCAAGCTTATTAAAAGAGACTTTACCACTACTTAATAGGATGCTATTCAGCGACCTTAGAAGGATGTATGGCGGAGGCTGCCCTGCCAGGATTTCTACTATTCTCATCCTTCTTGAGCCCAAAACTGAGAGAACGTTTAAAGTGCCATCCGCCCTCTTTCTGTTAGGGTATAATCCTGGCTGGATGCCAACTTGATCTTACTTAAATGCCAAAGTAACGGGGGCACAAAGGCACACAGCTGGTTATTACTTATTTGAAAGACTACACAATTTGGGGGCTAGTTTTTTATTTTTGGCAACTCCTATATGTAACATATGCATGCACTGTAAAAATGTCAGATGTATAAGTATGTATAAGTATTTACATGAATAACAATTTAGATAGCAATTCCTTGTTTTTTTAATGTAATACATTCATAGCGCTACTCAGCTCACTGTAGGGTGTCAGAGCGCTTAACATCACACGCACATTATACACTGACTATTAGTCATACACGTGTGTAGTGTAAATCAGTGTACATGATGAGGCATAAAACAAAGAAGGTTCCAAGGTGTAGGAGTCACAATAGTCTTTACTGGTAGGGATTATATGCCAAGATTGTATAGCTGGTAGAAATACAAAGTTGGGGTTTAAAATATTACAGTGACTGAGATGGTCCATTATTAATGCTTAAAAAAACTTTTTAGCAGCCTTATAATAACGGGGTTAGAACCATGTTTGTTCTCAATCTATATCTTGCAGTTTACATGCAGGGGTTTGATGCCGGTTCATAGCTCACTGTGCTATATTAGAAAGAATGCAAATTATGAACTGCAAGTAATAAAACAGTGGCCCCTTTCCCTGTCTATACAACATAATAATTTGTCATCTGCATGTGACATGATGTGCTTTGCAGGAGACACATTACTCCTCTGTACAACTTTGTGCGTCAAAACTGTGACTAAACAAAACACAGATCTCTCCAGAAGTTGTTTTAACCACCAGAGTTTCCTTACCGTTATTATTATTATTCCTTGAGATTTACCAGGCACACAGAGATCGCCGCAGCACGTGCTTTGACCCCATACAATATTTAAAATAGAGACTTTGAAACCAATTAAGCCAAAACAGATTTTCTGTCATGTTTCCCCTTAGTGGCATTTTTTTTGTGACAGTTTAAAAAAAATGTACAAGATGACCGTTTTTCAGGGCTCAGCCGCGTGTGATTTCATCCTCTTTTTGTTGCCCACTTTGATCCCGTAATTTAAGGGTTCCCAAGTAAAGTTTTTCCAATTTCAGAACTGCTCATGACCATACAAGTTAAGAGCAGGGAGTTTTGGCTCACAAAGACATTTGATTTTCTGACTTTGCCTCTTCTATAGACTACCTTTTCTCACTGGATCACAAGCAAAACCTCTCATCGCCCCCATGTCCTCCAGGCTAATTATCTGCTCTTCATCTGGCTAACATTATTTTATTTAGGGTTTGTTTGTACAGCGCTGCTAATCACCGGAGGTGATTTCCCAGTGCTTATCTGACCTATGTCCTTTATTACTTCTCCCTCTGATCTGGACACAGCTTTTCCTCTTTCACCAACGTTTCCACTTTATTTTGTATCACTGTTGACTTTTTCCTATACCTATTCCTCTGTTTCTGCAGTCCACCCATCCCTATAATTTGTTTTATTGATAGTGCTTAATAATCTTCTGTTTTTAGCACTATAAATTATAGAGATTATTGTTTACGTAATAGTACTCAATTTGATATCCTTAAAATTGAGGGAAGTGTATTGCCAGAATCTGAACTAGTAGTGAGCAGACCACAGCAGTTGTCTGGAGTAAATCTTAACCCACTAAGCCATATGGCCAATTTGCTGATTCTGCCTAAACAACTCTGGTTGCTTTCTTTGTGCTGTCATCTAGTCACCTGCTCTCCCTCTGTCCTAAGATTATCTGACCTTCTATTTACTAGACACCATGGTTTGGCTGCCTTTATATTTCTCTTGCCAGCCTCGTTTCCCTATAACATCCTCTGTTGTTTTTGCCCTTGAATCCACCACGGTTTCCTCCAGAACCTGTGTGCCTTTTCCTAGCACTAGAACCCTTCTGTCTCAATTCTTCCTCAATGTAGTCCTTGGATCTTGCTGCAGGCCTCTCCAGGTATCCTAATACCTGGCCAGCCCCCCTCTCTTGAATATTGCCTGGTAATTCTTTCAATAATTCCCAGCTCAGGCGTCTGTTCTCTCCACCTCAATCCAGCCTCGCCCCTGGAGGTCTGCCTCAGTGGCTTCTGTAAGTCTCATGACATTCCCTTCGTTGATTTGGGTATAATGCTATTGAAATATCCACTCTCAGAGCTGAACTGTCCAGGCTTCTCAATTTTTACTCCTTCCTCCAGGGCCAGTCATTGTGCTCCTCGCCACTCCCCTCTATTGCCCTTCTGAAACAGACCCATTTGCTTTGCCATTACTGTGTTGCCATCAATCCAATGGGCACAAAAAGTGTCTACTTGTAAATTCCTCGACCTGTGCTGCTCTCTACAGGTCTTTACTACTAGTGTTACTATGGGGGCAGTTGGCATGGTGGCTGGAAGGCAGGAAGCAAAATGGGCTGCTTAAGGTAAATGGGTTGCTCAGAGCCCTTAGATGAGTACACCCCCCATTGGGTGGCAGCATGTGATGAGCAGAGGCAAGGTAGAAGCAGTAGAAGAGAGAGGGGGTTGGAAGGGATGAAGCCTATGGTGAAACTGGAGGGGGAATAACGCCTCTTCTGAGAGTGTAGGAGAACCTGCAGTAAAATATACAAGGGACACACAGCCTGGGATGAGGGAGTGGAGAGGTGGTCATTGGATGGGTTGTGGGAGGAATATTCATTCCAATGAATTTAGTGTGAAGGTATATGTGTAGTAAGGGAGTGGTGTACTTTAACAGTAAGTGTGTGATTGCCTTGTGAGCAAAGAGAACAGATGGGTGATGAACCCTATGATGAAGATGTGGAATTGGTATGGGCCGTATGGCAAGTTAGTGGAAAGGCAAATGTTTTACTGCTGATATCAAGAAAACAGTGTGGAAGATAATGCTTTATAATAGGAGAGTTTGCAAGGGCAAAGAGGCAGAGGTGATCACGTTTACTTTGGCTTTTATAGTGGATTAGTAATCAGTTCTTGCTAGTCCTTATAGCTTTTAGTTTTATAGAGTATGTGGGACAAGTGGATTTCTTTACAGGGCTAGAAGATTATTGTACCCCTTTGTCCCTTGGACAAGTACAGTTTTACAAAAATTCCACACCTCTGTGGGGGCACACTTGGTGTCCCTGTGCATACCCCAGTTCAAACCGCTGCAGGGGCACTTAGTCCCTGCTCTGCCGCAAAACTGGACAAAGCAAATGGGTGTAACCACCCCTCTTACCAGACCCTCCCATAGGTGGGTCCCCAGAGTATGTCCAACCCCCTAACTTAGTATAAGTATGGGACCTCAGTCCTTAGGACTTCAGATTACACCTGGACGAAACTCTGCAACATATATCCTGGAACTTCCACATTCTACATGACTATAAGACGGAAGAATCTCCCTTTGGGTCAAGGAATGACTCCCCTGTTCAAACAGGCACTAAAGTAGCATCTTGCTGATCTGCATTTCCAAGGCTCCAGACGGATTTGTGCCTCAGGGCACGGACTTCCAGACGTCTCAGAGACCGACACGAGATCCCGGCAAAGATGAGACCCGCAGCCCTCACGAGTGATGTGGAACCGGAACTCCTGGATACCGTGCACATTTGCAAGTGCATCAACTTCCCGAGCTTTCCCGAAGTTGTGCATTGGGCTACTTGTAGTCTAAGCCCGAGCATCATTTGCACTGAAGATTGTGGGCCTACACTCCACGAGTGTTCCGTGGGCCCGCTTCTAGTATTTCCGCTCGAGGTTCCTTCACGATCCCTGGTCTGTTGACTTGTGGGTCCCCACGAAGGTAATTCTTCTGTTTCTTTCCTGGTTGTTCCAGATGTGCCCCGACTCCCCACCGAGTGGTGAGTCCCTCAGACCTTGCTGGTCTGCACTGAAGCGAATCTTTGCTTTCTGCGTGGGTTGCTGTTGCCAAGGCTTGTTGGGTCCAATCCGGATACCGACACCGCAACACTCGACATCCTTCGTGGGACAGCACAAATCCAGCTCCTGGTCATCGTCGATGCCTCCTGTTCCTCGTGGCTGAAGAGTCAAGCTTCAGCTTTTTCACCTGCAATCACCCGACATCGGTGGGCATCTGCTCATCACCTTCCTGGTCACTGGCTAGTGACCCAGACTCTGTCCCCTCTGCTGTCAGGAACCTCACATCTCCGATCCTCCCTTGGATCCACCTGGACACTTTCGACTTGGTCGCCAGCAGCACTTTGCAGCAGATCGCCATTGAAAACGACGACGAAACCCAACATCAAAAGACACCTATGCATCTGCCTTCCCTGGGTGAGGTAACTAGAGTACTCCGGTGCTTCCGTGGGTATTGACTCTAGAAGTACCTAGTTCTAAAGGGCTTTGCTCCAAGTCCATCTTTAAAATTCCAACCGCAACTTTCCCCACAGAAGTTAATGGTGATTCGCGGCTGTGTTTAGACACTGCACACCTCCCCATGGGTCCCCTTCTCACTACCTTGGGTGGTTCCTGGTGCCCCCAGCGGTTCTAAAGGCACTAGGCCTTGTATCTATGTCAGTGGGGGTTCTTATACCACTTTCTTAATATATGGTTTGGTACGCCCCTAGGGCTCAACGTATATTGTGCTTATTTACTGTGTGCTAAATAAATTTACTGAATGTACTTTTGCCTCTAGCCTCACAAAGAGACTAGAGGGATGTGTTTATAATAAATACATATATTCTATATATAATCCTGGTGTGGTTCTCCATTCATTTGGTCATTTATGAGATTATAGACTGGTAAAACAAGCTGATTTACATTCCTTCAAGACTTAATCTGAAGGCTGCTCTCCACAGCTACCACTAGGATAGCATTATATATAGGTTGTCTTTAAACCTATCATCAATAAGGGTCGTTTGGACTGATGCAAGGTGCCCAATAGAATAGTGGACAGCATATGCCTGGCCAACTTCTCACAATAAGCAAGCAACATCAATGAATAGGTTTATATAATATTGACAATCCTTCAATTCTGAAATGATGAAACAGTGAAATAACTAGAATGAGCATCTTTGAAGTTACATCAAAGACAAGTCAGTAAAGGGCGGTACTGCTCCAGAGTTAATATATTGTTTTCACTTAGAATGTGAGGGCACAAATGGAGAGCATAGGGACTTTTCTCAGTCCTGGGTTTTTAGAACTGCTGGTGCTGCGACAGCACCAGGCCCACTTCAGGCTCTATATACCTCACGGATATTAATTGGCCTTGGATTGAGTCGCAGCACCTTGAATGGGGAGGAGGGCTACACTACAAGGGACTGCGTTATATCCCAGCCTAATACCTAAAGCAAACTGACGCGCTTCCCTTGTTAGACCAAGTAGAGAGTCATTTTTTGTGCCAGGTGAGGGTTTCATCGAGTGCCTAAGTGACCAAGGTGTGGCCCACAGGCACTAATGCGGCCAATAGCATGCATGACTAGAAACCTGTCAACCCTTTTACTTCACTTTAAGCATTGGAGGTCGCGAGGACAAAGATGAAATCAAGAAAAAAGCATTGGCTAAAAGCCAGAGCTGACTGAACGTGTCACAGGGTGCAGGGGGTGAGTCAAGTGATGCTTATCCACGCAGGACCCCCCCAATTACAGTATTCGATTATTCCGAATTGGTTAGTAGTGAGTTGGTGAGGAGGACGGGAAACTCACAACATACATATTTACCTTACAAAAGACTGTTTTGAAGCAGCAGCTCCTAGTTTTAGAGTTCACTCAGAAGACTGGTATAAGGATGGGAGACCACATTCCTTCCCTTTCTTACGTCCAACCTGAAGTCCTTTATGGATCTCTCAAAGGATCTCACGTCATGTGTGATGAGTTATTTGTATTGTGGTACTTGTAGTCCTACGATTGTAAAGGTCAAATGCGCTGGACGTAATTAGATTTGAAGGGAAAATGACAGGGATAGGGGGGGCTTGCATCCAGCACGAGACAACCTATGATCTGTGTTTGTGAGCTCCGTTTCCTGCACAGTGTTTCCATTGGACATTTCCCTACTTAAACTTTAACAAAATAGTCTAAAATCCATCACCGTTCTTTAGCCCATTCTGCCACCCCAGTTCAGATATGGCCATATGCAAATCAGTCTGACCCTGTGCCTCATGGGAAAAGTCCAGCCCGAACTGCCAAGCCATGCCTTCCCTGGACCGGAAACAAGTTTCCGAGGACCGGTTTCTGGCATTTCAGCCGTCTTCAGCCCGGCATGCTTGAATCCAGTGGCAAAGTGAGAAAGGGTCTCACGTCTGAGCATTTTTGATTTGGCATTCTTACAGTTCATGGCTTCTCATCAAGATGGCAGATTTCTGTACATCAGAGCAGTGCTTACATGATTTGCAATACTGTGGTTTAAATAGTGGCTCACCTAATGTGTTTTTTGCACAGCCTACACATCTGAGAAGGTGGTGGATTCCGGTTAGCAAGATGTTAGGAGTAAGCAATTATTTGTGGCTCCAAGGCTTCTGAGATCAGGCATGTGGGAATTCACTGTTTGTACTGTGGCAACGTATTCATAGCATGCATGGTGCATTAGGAAAATGTATGTTAAGTAGTAGACAGCACTGAAGTAGGTATACTGTGAGCATTCACAGGTTTGAAAATAAAGTGGAGGTGCAAATTACTTAATTTTAAGTGATTTCGGTTAGTGTCTGCGTTGAATAAGAGGTTTAACACAGACACTGACCGAAAGTTTCGGTCCACTCCTCTGCCGGAGTACTCCATGGGGCTAATTTGGCAACACGTCAACTAATGCTCTAAGAGGGAATCCCCCTCACACATGTAAAGCACCTTAGCGAGTGCTACACATTTACAAAATTACGCAATCACTTAAAATTAAGTAATTTGCACCTACACACTTTGGTCCTGAGGAAAGCCAGTTTTAATCATAAAGGCCTGGCTGAAACATGTAGACCACACCTGGATGTAGGAGACCCTAATTAACACTCCTATAACATCCAACAGCCTTTTTTTAATGCTAACAGTGACCCAGTTATTAAAATATAATTTACCCTCGGGTACTGGGATCCCTGTATAGCTTTTAAACTTTTACCTTAACGTCACTACACTGCACACTCAGAAACATACCTGCTCCGCTGTATTCAGGCGTCGAAGCACACCCGGGACACACTCGATGTCACTGGGTAGGCCTGATGATGAAGCATGCCACCAACCAGGTTGGTGGGTGAGGGCTTCATGAACAAACAAAAGGGTTTGTACCCTGTCTTACAGTCTTGAGTCAATGTAAATTCACAAATAGGCTAGTCCTTATTGATTTCATATATAAAACCCATGGGATACGGACTAGCTACCTAGTCCTCTCTCTCTCTCTCTTTTGATAGTGATATACATCTTATTAAACCCTGCATTCCATGAGTTATGAATTCTAGTGTGTGTAGGTGTGTGTGTATGTGTGTATATATATTTAACTATATTTCACAATAGAGCGGTGCAGGTGGAAGTGAGAGAATGTGTGATAAGTCCAATACGACTTATCTACGACGGAGACAACCAACACACTGAGTCCCCACCTACCACCCATGACACCCTGAAGCCAGCAAATGACAACTGGATAGCCCTCTCCACCGAATTCACACTGAAGACGATGAAGTCTATCCACTCCGGGGCGCCCACAGACCCCTGCCGCACCACATCTTCAACAGAGCCGCTGACATTATCGCTCCCATGCTCCGCCACATCATCAACCGCTCCCTGGCGACCGCCTCTTTCCCCGACAACTGGAAACACGCAGAGGTGAACCTCCCGCTGAAGAAACCCTCGGCTGACCCCACCGACCTCAAAAACTACAGACCCATCTCCCTGCTCCCGTTCCCTGCGAAAGTCATTGAGAAAGCCGTCAACAGCCAACTCACCGCATTCATGGAAGAGCATAACATCCTTGACTCCTCCCAATCCGGCTTCAGAAAAACCACAGTATGGAAACCGCTCTCCTTGCTGCAACATCTGCACCCTACTGGACAAAGGACAAACAGTAGTTCTCATTCTCCTCGACCTCTCTGCAGTGTTTGACACAGTCTCCCACCGCACCCTAATACGCAGACTCCACTATGCAGGGATCCGGGACAAGGCCCTCGACTGGATCCACTCCTTCCTCTCCGGCAGAAAGCAGCGGGTCAGACTCTCCCCTTTCCTCTCGGACCCTACACCGACCACCTGCGCAGTCCCTCCCTAAGCCCTACGCTCTTCAACATCTACATGGCTCCGCTCGCCCTATCGTCTGAGCCTATGGACTCAACATTGTGTCATATGCGGAAGACACCCAACTCCTCCTCATCCCTATCCAACGAACCCTACACCGCCAGACACAACTAAACACCAATAAGGCGAGCGCACGTGTTTTGGCGAAATGTGGCAACTGATTGCAATACCCGAACATAATATACTCTGAGGGGTGGGATATCATCTGTGCGGGTCCTACGCAATAAGCCGAATGTGAGATGTGAACTGTACTTATATATCATTATCGTATAACATGTTGTGGTTGTAACTGATGCTTGGTGAACAAAAATAAAATACTAAAAAAAAAAAAAAAAAAAAAAAAAAAAAACTAAACACCAATAAGACAAAAGTACTCCTCATGGGCCCAAACCCCGATGCATGGAAAGACACCTGGTGACCCCTCGCCCTCGGAGACCGGCCAACCCCCACGGACAACACACGCAACCTGGGAATCATCCTGGACTCCGAGCTCAAAATGGACCGCCAGATCAACTCTGCCTCGTCCTCCTGCTTCCGCACCCTCCACCTACTATGTAAGACCTTCAAATGGATCCCCCTCGAACACAGAAAGACTGTCACTCACGCCATGGTCACCAGCAGACTCTACTACGGCAACGCGCTCTACGCTGGAATAAACAAAAACCTCACCCGCAAGCTACAGAACGCCACCACAAGACTGGTCCTCAACCTACCAAGACACTGCCATATCTCCCAGCACCTGCGCATACTCCACTGGCTCCCCATTGAGGCAAGAAGCTCACCCACGCACACAAGGCCCTCCATGACACCGGACCAGCATACCTGAAGAGGGACTCAGATTCCAAGCACCCCAAAGGACCCTACGCTCAGCCCAGCTCTCCTATGTCGTGGTCCCACGCACCTGAAAAACCAGATCGGGAGGCTGCTCCTTCTCCTTCCTCACGGCCAAAGCCTGGAACGCCCTTCCGCTCCACCTAGACAGACAACATCACTTCCCAACTTCGCAAGACACCTCAAAACCTGGCTCTTCAACTGACCCCCCTCCCTGATAGACCGGACCTTCTTCCACAGTGCCTTGAGACACCTACGGGTGAGTAGCGTGCTTAACAAACGCCTAATCGATTGATTTATTGATTGAATACTCATTTCACTTTCGTATAAAAACCAGGACATATTTAAAATTGCTAAAAGTGTCAGACACTGGGACAGAACTCTGAAAAACTGAACTTTCCAGGGAAATGCCAGAACCCCACTGCAATTCGAGCCCAGAGCGACAGAACCACAGGACGCAGACAAGACCGCAGTAAGAGAGCGACCTATAGAAGGATAATCACTCCCAGATGAGGGAAGCAATTCTCCCTAGAGGACAGCAGGCCAGTGCTTGAAGTGTCTTTTTCTTCTATCGTGAAACTCACTAGAAAGCACATCCTCACCTTCAGTCACTTTATTCTGTTTATAAACGCCAAGCTCTATGTATATACTTCTTAGGTTTGCCATTCCTAGCACTGTATAACAAGCATTGGCATAGCCAATAGGTCTCGTCTTTGAGACCTTATAAGTGTTTAGTTATCCAGCACAATATCCTTGGTGCGACAACATCAACTGTTGCATGGCTGAACACTTATAAGGTCCCAAAAGCGAGACCTATTGGCTATGCCAATGCTTGTTTAATGATAGCCCTTGAGCTGTGAGCTAGAACGGTTTTAGCTTTATTGACATGCAGGAGCCCTAGAGTCCAGCATTATACCCAGACAGCTGACAGCATACTCTAGTTTTTGCTGCTGAACTGTGATGTTTTTCCTGAAGGTTTTGTGTGGTCTAATGGCCATATATTTTGTTTTACTAGGGTTGATTTCTAAGCCCTTAGCTATACAATGCTCGCTAAAGCTACCAAGTAAGTTTTGTAAGCCCTTAGATGTCTGTGACACCAAGATGGTATCTTCAAAAAGTAGTGCAGCTACTATAGCCCCGCACAACTTTGAAGAATCATGATTGCACTCCTGGAAATGCTTTACAATTTGATTGACGCAGAGTGAGAATAGGGTGGGTGCTAGCGCGCACCCTTGTCTCACTGCTCTTTTTATTGGGATTTGTTCTGTATTTATATTTCACAAAACGATTACTGAAAGCTCCTAACATGTCAAAATAATTCCTTAATTCCTTAAAACTGTCAGTTACAAGAACTTTACGGCATCCAAATTGAAAATCTTCTATGTGAAAGTCTTGCAAGATTTTTCTTTGAGAAAATATGTAGAATCTGAGTCTCTTTTCCCTCAGATAAAATAAGTCGCAGCCGACCCACCGCATCACCCAAGAATATTTGTCCGGCAAAACACATAAAACAAGCATTTACAATGCAACGGTCTCGCCTTTGGCAAAAGTTAGATCTATTGGCATTGTAAATGACAAAGTTTTTATTTGTGTTGGTTTTGAAAACAGATAAATAAATGGCATTGTCATTTACAATGCCAATAGCGTAATCTCTCGCAAATGCGAGACCTATTAAATTTGCAATGCAATAGGTTGCGTATTTACGCAAGTTTGAGCTATTGACATTGCAAATAACGATGCGTTTTATTTATGTTTCAAAAACCAAAACATAAATAAAAGGTCTCTCACACTGCTGTCTCTGTCACACTGCTGTCTCTGGCACACTGCTGTCTCTCTCACACTGCTGTCTCTCTCACACTGCTGTCTCTTCCTAGAACACACACACTGCTGTCTCTCTCACACACACTGCTGTTTCTCACTCACACACACTGCTGTCTTTCTTACACACAATGCTGTCTCTCACACTCCAGGCACAGCAAGCCACATCCAGACACACCGAGCTACGAGAGACTTGCACCGGCAAGCCACAGACTCACCCACCTATCACACACCTCTCTAGACACACCGACCTACCACAGACCCCTCCAGACACACCGACCTACCACAGACCCATATACACACACTGCTGTGCCACAGACTCACCGACCTACCACAGACTCACCCGGACACACCGACCCACAGACCCTTATAGATGTCACCCCAACAATCACTACATGCAGTCAGTCACCCAGGCACGCCGTAGCCGAATCCACTCGCATAGTTCACAAACCTGCACCAACAATAACACAAATACACACACCTCTTCTGAGTGCACTGCTCCATGGATGGCCAGACCCGCGTGTGTGACCCTAGCTTGAGCTCACCAGCGTGCACACCCACTGACTGCCCTCATGCACACACTAACGGGAGTGTCCTCACTGCACAGTCGCAAACACCAACGGGAGCACACTGTCCTCGTACACAGGTGCACACACTATTGTCATGTTTGTGTGCTTGTCAGTCGTGCACTGGTCCTTACCAGTCAAAATTGTTCATATAAACTAAAAATATGTGACCTACTGGCCAATATTTCAAATGAAATCACAAACGTAAATAAAATGTTCACATTAAGAACATAAAGAGCGCACAGTCCAGGCCAGCATCGATCGTAGTAACGCAAAGAATTAAATGCACTGTACCGTATGGGGGAGGCTGTGTGATGTTGTGGGGCGGGCTGGGGATGGGCCAGGGGAGGGCCGCTGTCCCTGGAGAGGGAGAGGCTGCAGGAGGGGGGAGTGGGAGGGAGTGATGGAAGAGGCTGGCTGAGGATATGGAAGGAGAGCGCATTCCTCGCCTGGACTGGGGAACAGCCGGGGTCTGCTGAGGCCCAGAGACACACAGCGCAGCAGGCTGGCACACACACACCACACCTTGCACACATGCTGACTCGTGCTTACACACACACTGACACTCACACACAATGTGACACTCTCCCACACACAACATGCTGACATACTCACACCATAACTTGCACACACGCTGACACACACACACACACACCATAACTTTTGCACACACTGACTCGTGCTTACACACACCCGACACACACAACCTACGGACACACTCACAACCTTCCAAATTGTAAAGAAACTCCTAAAAACCCCGGAGCCCCCTCACCTGATGGACCCTTCGGACAACCGATGTAATGAATTAGCCAAATTCTTTGAGCAAAAGATCCAAAATATTTTGAAACAACTCCCTCCCCACAATCCTGCCAACCCACTGGATCCGCCCTTGACACCATTACAGGATCCTAAGACGGGACTGGATGCGTTCACTCCGATTACTGAGGACACTCTCTCGCCTATTTTTCAGTCAATCAAGAGTGGTTCGCCGTTAGATCCAGCCCCAGTGAAGGCCTTGAAACTTGTTGCATCTACCATTCTTGCCCCAATGGTGAACGTGATAAACTCCTCCCTCTCGCAGGGCACTGTGCCCCCGAGCTGGAAGAAGGCTGTGGTTAAGGCCTTATTAAAAAAGCCGAATCTAGACCCGCTGGATCTGAACAACTTTAGGCCAATCTCCCTTCTGCCAAGTACCAGCAAGGTGGCTGAAAAATTCATTAACGGCCAGCTGTCTAACTATCTGGAATCAAGCAAATTACTCATGCCCTCACAGACGGGTTTTCGCCCGGGTCAGGGCACGGAGACGGCGATGGTTGCGGTAGTCGAGGAGGCCTGGAAGATCATTGACGATGGAGGATCAGTGGCAGTGATCCTCCTTGATCTGAGTGCTGCCTTCGATACCGTCAACCACCATACGCTGGTCCAACGGATCAGGGAACTGGGCATCTCCGGACTTGCACTGTCCTGGCTGAGATCTTTTTTACACACCCGCTCCTTCCAGGTGGCGGAGGGCAACTACATCTCCAAAGTGACCCCAATACACTGCGGAGTCCCGCAGGGCTCTTCATTGAGCCCTACAATCTTCAACGTATATATGTCTCCCCTGGAAAAAATTGTCGCTTCCTATGGAATTAAACTGTTGACCTATGCTGACGACACTCAGCTCGTCGTATCCCTTAACCAAAAGAACAACACTGCCACCGACTTGTATTCCTGCCTTGAGGATATAACTGGCTGGATGGACAAGTCCCTGCTAAAATTGAATAGCGACAAAACAGAGATCCTGGTCATGGGCAAGCAGTCCCATTATTGTCCAGAGACTCTCCGGCCCCCCTGTATGGTTACACCTCCCATCCCAAAATCTGACATCAAAAGCCTTGGGATCTGGCTGGATCAAGATCTTACACTTAGTACTCTAGCAAGGAAAACGATCGGAGCCTGCTATGGTCTCCTCCGTACTGCCCATAAAATCCTACCCCTGCTCCCCTTTCAGTCCAGGAAACTCCTGGTTCAGGGACTGATATTGTCCAGATTGGATTATGGAAATGCCCTTTACCTTGGGGTACCAAAGAAAGTGACAGCTAAACTGCAGGTCGTGCAAAACACTGCGGCCCGGATCCTCACAGGCACCAACAATCGTTGTTCGGCCTAACCGGCCCTTAGAGCACTTCACTGGCTGCCAATACAAGAGAGAGTATACTTCAAGGCCCTTTGTATAACTCACAAAATCTTACATGGCAAGGCCCCACCCATTCTCAAAGATCTTATTGCTCCTTACACAACAAACAGAACCCTTAGGTCTATGAACCTCCACCTGGCCCTGACACCTAAGATTAAGAGAGCTCGAGCTGGAGGCCGCCTTTTTTCTTATAATGCCTCCAAACTGTGGAATTCACTCCCTTTGGAAATTCGTGCTCAACCCAATCTAGCCTCCTTCCGTAAACTCCTAAAAACCTGGCTGTTCCCTTAATTCTCTTCATGTGTCCATGCCTGTTCTCATCATCAGCGCTGGGATGCTCACGGGCAGCCATGCGCTCTAGAAATCCTTAAACATAAACATAAACTTGCACACAGGCAGCACACACCCACCACTTAATCACACGCTGACACTGGTGCACACACCCATACTTGCACACCGGCACGCTCATGCAAGCACCCACAACTTCACACACACTGACACACCTACATTTTGCACACACTCACAATCATGGTTGTATACACACACACAGACACACCTACAGCTTGGCACAGCCAGGGCTCTCACATGCTGCTCAGAAAGATGGAAAAAACGAGAAAACGAGAAAACGAATGAAAAAAAAAAAAGAACATGCTGGAGAGAGATAGAGACATGAAGAGGAATTCGGTGAAAGAAAAGGGCCCGAGTAGGAATCACTACAACCGCAGAAAACTTTACAAATTAAGAGCGTTCCCGCCGAGCCCCGACTTACCTCACACTCTCTGGACACCCTTCCCGATTCTCCTCACAAATCCAACGGTTCTTCTGACATCCGCAGTAGACAGCACCATTAGGAGAGGGCAGAAGGTGAAGGACCTTGATGATGGCCATCCCAACCACACCTACCTAACTCTGCGCATGCATACATAATAACTGGTGGGGTCATCTCACTCACTAGTGCACACTGTAGAAAGGATGATAAGCTGAGTTGGTCACCGCACTTATGAGGCATGACACGGACGTGCATGTTACAAACTCGCCCATCTCTGCAGCAGCGCTCAGTTCCCCTGTCTGTAGGAGCGGGACCTGTGTCTCTGCTCGCCCCAGCCCTTCTAGTCTCTGTAGGGAACTCTGCGCTGCTTCACAGGATAGTGCAGGTGAGAACCTGGAGACCACCGGAGCCAAGAAACCGCTAACGGCTTCCTTAACTGCACTCATAATACCCCTGAGGCAAAGTCCACAACGCATAAGAGAGCGGGCAGCAGCCCCTCTAGGGGCCAGGCCCCAACCGCACCCTCTCAGCCAACTCCCCACGAACTGGGCTCCCCGCATAGGTACCGGAGCCAAGACCAAAGGGGGAAGGAGTGATGTGGGGGGAGAGAACCTGCCTCTGCCTAACACAGCATCGCCAGACCAGGGAGCACAGCGACGTGCCGGACAGTAATGGACCGGCGGCAGCGGGATCCCACGCCTCCGGAGAGACTAATCCAGTACCTAGGACCCGCTCGGCCTCCCAGCAGCATGCCCGCTCGGTCCGCGGTCCTGGCGCCCCCTCCAGCCTCAAAAGTGCTTCAGCCGAGGGGGAGGGGGGGCACCTCTAATGCGTGGCATGGACGTAACTACTATGAGGCAAGCGCCGGAGGCTAGCCCCCCACCTCCCCCCCCACACAGGAGAGCCTCTAACTTTATTACCCGCGATGCTGAGAGCTGCGTAACCCCCCCCCCCCCGTAGCCGGGCTGACAACCCTTTTATTTATTTATTTTATTTATGCGTTTTTATATAGCGCAGACTTTACCCGAAGGCATCAGAGCGCTTCACAATAGGAACAGAAAATTACAAATGAACAAAAATTACAAAAGCAGACGATAAGTTACATGAGGTAAAAGTGACAATTGTGAGCAAACAAAATACATGAGGTAGCAAACAGTGCAATGCAGGAGGAGAGAGTGACAAGTGTGCAGGTTACAAGAGAAAACAAAGGACAATTAGAGGTATACTACTGCAATATATGCTAGACACAGACGGGTTGGGAGGGGAGGGTGGGTTGGAAGAGAGGGGGCTGGTAGACGGATGGGAGATCCGAGTCCCAATATAACCCTGTGCCCTCACATGCAGCACCAGGGCTCGACCTATCACCTCACAGCTGCACCGGTGAACCCTAATATACCCCGTGCCCTCACATGCAGCCCACCGCCACGTAAGTGTCCAAAGTGGGAACAGGATAGCCGGACTGAAGTCATATTAGACTGTCGAGGCGTGTCCAATGTGGGGCCAGGATAGCCGGACTGATATCATAAGAGACTGTCAAGGCGTGTCCAATGGACCAGGACAGCCGGACTCATGTCATATTAGGCTGTCATACCTATTGTTACAATTCTTAAGTTTAAAATCCTATCTATCTATCTATCTCTCTATCTATCTCTCTCCCGCCTGGCACGTGCGTTGTTGGCCATCAGTGCTTGACTGATTGAAATTGTGAAGGTTTGACCTTCAGGGTCAGACTTAACACAATCCTAGCCCTTCACTCAATTTTCATGTGTGCCATGAAGAGTGACAGAATAAAGCCCTGCTTTTGACATGGACGAGCTTTCAGATTCATTGTTCTGATCGGGGGAGCTTCGCGCCTCGAGGTTCAAGACTTCCATCTCGCAGCATTCGAATGTTTGCACCCAGACTGAAATAAAATCCTGACAATAGAAAGTGCTACGCGGTAGAAGTTAGGATAAGGTGAGTCTTCTAAGGCTGCTGTCCAGATGTGGCAGGGTCCCTTGCACGGGTCGCATGACCCTGCGTGTCACTCCCTGCACGCTCGTGCTGTCCGTATCACACATGTAAAGCCCACGCACACACACACAACTTTAAACCTGGTCACACTTGGGGTTTCACGCTTCCTTCATGTACCTCCGAGATTCTCAACAGATATTTTGTTTCACCTCGTTCAGCTTCCAGGATACACTAATTTACTCTTTGGAAAATCCCTTTCTGGGCTGATTTCATGCCTGTCATTAACTAGCAGCAGTACTGTCTTTTTTTTTTATTTTTTATTTTTTTTATTAAAGAAAAAGAAATTATACACAAGGCAATAAAATTGTACAGTTGGACATGTGCTACAAAGGGGGGGAAAACCGCCGTACAATATAACACAGAAATCATTGATGCAAAGGGGGGGGGGGAGCAGTGAGGAAACAAGAGCAGTGGTCACATAAGTTACACAAGACATGGAATGTCGGGTCAGGGGGACAGGGGAACCTCTGGAGTCTCAACGAATGGAGGCGTACATATGTTACCACGGTAAGAGTTCCACTGTCTCCAAATTTTATTCCACTTCCTAGGTCTGCCCCTAGCCACATACACCGTCTTCTCTCTAAACATGCACCAGTCCATGTTCTCCTTCCATACCGATACCGTGGGCGGCCGCTGGGAACCCCACAACTGTGCGATGTCCATCTTAGCAATCATATTCCCAAGGGTCGCCCACTGCTTCTGTGCCACACCGTAATCATTCGGCTCCCAGACATTCAACAGGCAGCGCCTGGCCTCGGGCAGTAATGCCACTCCCGTGACCCTTTCCAATACACCACTGCCTCCGGACACTCCCAAATTATATGGAGGAAGGTTCCGATCAGTCTACATCCACGCTTACATAACCCATCCAAGGAATAACCCATACGAATCAAGCGCGGGCCAGTGACATATACACGATGTAGGATTTTGAGCTGCACGAGTCGGAGACGGGCCGGGATCGCGACCTCCTTAGGCGAGGATAGCGCAGATTGCCAGTCCTCGTCGTCCAACTCTAAGCCGTCACTGGTCCAAACCTCCCTGATACGCACCAACAAATCCGACCGATCATTAATCAATTTCTTGTATATCAAAGAAATAGTGCTGTCGGGCACGTAGCCGTCAAGCACCCGATCTTCGAGTGGGGAAGATTCGGGGATGTTAGTGCCCCCAGGAAAAACCGAAGTCAATTCGTGGTGAATCTGTGCATAACGAAAGAATTCCCTGTCACTCAATTCATACTCTGTCTTCAATGCCCCAAAGGTCTTGATTTTACCCTTGACCCAAAGATCACTCACCCTACTGATACCAATCTTATCCCATTTTTCAAATCCTTTCGTCTTCCAAAGGCATCCCAGTCTTTCAGATGCATACAAAGGAGTCGCTCGAGTCAGTCGATCCCTCCATCCCATTGCCGCATTCGCGTCGTGCCACACTCGTACCGCAATCTTGGTGGGTCCCAACAGTTCCCTTCCCGCTGCTTTGGAATAAAGCGCCCTATTGTAGTTCCCTCCCGGTAACAAATATTTATCCATCTCAAATGCAGGGTTAGAGGCCGGCGCGTACGTTCCATGATTAATCGCTCCCAGCTGAGAGGCCCAGTAATATCGCCTGATATCCGGAAGTGCTATACCCCCGTCATACCAGGGGAGTGTAAGCTTAGGAAGGGCAATACGCAGGCGTCCATCCCAGATCAATTGCCTCTGAAGACTCTCCACCTCTCAAAAGTAACTCGCTGGAATAATATCAAATGTATTCTGGAGAGCGTATAAAAATCGCGGTAGGGACATCATCTTAAAAAGAGCTGCGCGCCCGAGTGGCGAAAGCGGTAGCTTGCGCCAACCCACAACGTCAAGTTGTAACCTCTAAAGAGGAGGGAGCAGATTACGTTCATAGCGAGCCACTGGATCCAAAGATATAAAAATCCCCAAATACTTAAATCCGGTGTGCGAGACCTGGACGGGGCACCCGCGCGGCAGGGAGGGGGCACCACCCGAAAGCACATATACACATGACTTGGCCCAATTGATCACTAGGCCAGAATTTCTACCAAACGAGGTGAGCACATCAATCAAAACATTCACCGATTTTCGAGGGGACGTAAGGTACAACAGAATGACGTCTGCGTAGAGCGATATGCGATCTTCGAATTCCGGGGTCCATTGAATACCCTTCATCGAAGGCTCCCATCGCAACAAGGCGGCCAGAGGTTCCAGGGCCAGGGCGAAAAGAAGTGGGGACAACGGACAGCCCTGCCGCGTGCCCCTCCCGAGGACAAAGGGTCTAGACACTCGACCATTCACTAACACCTGCGCCAATGGCTCCTCATACAAAAGTTTCACCCAGCCAATGAACCCGGGACCAAAGCAGAATTTCGTAAGAGCGGCCCAGAGATATGGCCATTCCAGTGTATCGAAGGCCATCGTAGCGTCCAAGGAAGCCAAAATCTCCGGCTCGCGCAGAAACGCAGCCCTCGCGAGAACACCGTGCAGACGCCTCAGGTTGAGTGCAGTATTGCGGGGTGGGATAAAACAGGACTGATCCGGGTGAATCAAGTCACTGATTACTTTTATCAAGCGGTTTGCCAACAACTTGGCAAGAATCTTTGGTTCGGTGTTTAAAAGCGATCCCTCGGTTTCCCCTCCTTGTGGATCACCACGATGGTAGCAAGACGCTGATCACGAGGGAAGGAGCCGATGTCCCGCGACTCTAAGATCATGTCGCGGAGGTACGGCGCCATTTTATCAGGACGCAACTTGTATAGCTCGATGGGCAGACCGTTAGGACCCATGGCTTTGCCCGAACGCACGGATCGAATAGCAATGGCCACCTCTTCCGCTGAGCGTGCTGTGTCCATTAGGTCCCTGTCCGCTTCAGACAGGCAAGGCAATGCAATGTCACGCAGCAACAGATGAGAGTCTTCTTCAGGTCTATCAGAAACTGGGGAGTATACAGTTTGGAAATGGTCCGCGAAACACTCGACGATCTCAGTCGGATCAGTCACACACACTCCATCAGCTGTCTCAATCACGGGAATCACACGACTCGCTCTCTCTTTTTTATCTAGCCAGGCAATCAATTTCCCTGCCTTATCTCCCACATCATACAGTCTGCCCTGTTGCTCTCTACTCATGACTTTCGCAGCATCCGTAACCAGGGCTTTGTAATCTAGTTGTTTGAGGTTGAGGGTATGAAGCTTATCACAAGTCACTTCCAGTTCCAATTCCCTTTCAAGCTCGGCTATTTCAGTCTCTAAACGGACCACCTCCTCATTTTTACTTTTCTTGGCACCAGCGATTAACGATAGTGCCTGTCCACGGATGCCCGTCTTAAATGCCTCCCACAGTGATACAGAAGAGGACACGGACCCCTCATTCTCGGCAAAATACTGATCCAGGGACTTGATCAACTCTGCACGGGTTTTGGGATTGCGAAGATACCAGGGATTGATCGGAGCAACCCGACCCTCATTACCCATACTAGTTCACTTGGAGCCACAGTGGGGAGTGATCTGATATGCCCCGGGCCAGGTGTCTAATCTCCCTGATAGAGGAGGCCTGTGCCGACGGCATCAAAACATAGTCGAGTCTAGAAGGACTGCCGTGGGCCCCAGAGTAGAAAGTGTATTGTATCTGGTCCGGGTGCATCAGCCGCCAGCAACCTACCAGCCCCAGTGTATCCAAAAACCCACTCAACCAGGACTGCGACCTAGTGAGAACTCTATGGGGGTAGCGATCTAGGGTACCGGAGACAACCGAGTTGAAATCTCTGCCTATTATCAGGATGCCCTCCGGAAGCCTCAACACCACACGCCCAAGATCTGCAAAGGTCGAGGTCTGTAGACCGGGCGGGACATATACAGAGATCAGCGAAACTGTCCTCCCCTCCCATCTCCCGTTGAGAGCGGCATAGCGCCCCCTATCATCAAGAATCACCTCGTCTATTTCAAGGGGGAGAGAGGTCTTGACTAGGATGCCCACGCCCCTAGAGCCAGAGGTGAACCCATAGTGTACAGCGAGACGATATCCTCGCCGATTCATGGCGTGACAAGTATTTCCAATCAAGTGCGTCTCCTGCAACAACACAACATCAGGGGAGAGGCGTCGCAACAACTGTAGCACCACTCCCCGCTTTATCCTATCCCCCAACCCATTGACATTCCAACACAATAGTTTCAACCCACTACCCCCCATCCCGGAAATGAATGCAGAATCCACCCCATCGCGAACACAGTGACCAAATCCAATAAGTAAACAATGCGTTGCCTTGAGAAAAGATAAAACACACCCAAACACTCCCCTCCACCCCCAACTTGAACTCGTTACAATACCCCCCACCCTGCACCCCTGCGTTAGACTCAAAAGCCACCCCAACTTGCAGTGTGCCTGTCGCCCTGACATTAAACTAGTCTACAAAAAGAAACCCAGAGGAGGAAAGAGTCCCACGCCCCACGCCACCCACGGGTATGCAACAATAAATCATATTAGTACAAAAGTCATCGAACCCAGCTTTACGGATTTTTAATTGTTCGGAAGTCGGGAACCATATTGTCATTCTTGTTCTGACACGCCACCCTCAGCTCCACCCAAGTGCTCCGTTCGGTTGCTCCGCTTTGGTAATGTATCTAGCCAGTCACTCACTTTCTCGGGACGATCAAAGAAAAACGCCCGGTCCTCATATTCGACACGAAGCCTAGTTGGAAATAGCAGCGCATATTTTAAATCCATGTCTCCCAACCTTCGCTTCACCCCCTGGAACCCCATCCTTTGTCTCTGAACGAACTGGGTGAAGTCTGGGTAAAAGCTCACCGTTGTGTTTTCGAACTTCACGGGGCCGCCCACTCTCGAAGCCTGCAGGATAGCGTCTCTGTCTCGGAAGTTAAAAATGTTGGCGATGATCGGCCTCGGAGGGGCACCCGGCTTCGGTTTCCCACCCGGCACTAGGTGTGCACGCTCCACAGCAAAGAATTTACTCAGTCCCGTGGGGGCAAGATGATTTAGGATGAGGTCCTCTACAAGTAGATCTGCAGTAGGATTTTCCGAGTTTTCAGGGACCCCGATAATACGTACGTTATTGCGTCGGGCCCTATTTTCAAACTCCTCCAGTCGACGAGCCATGAGATCATTGGAGGATCGCAGGTTGCCGACCTCCGTCTGCAAGTCGGACACATCGGCCGTGAGGCTGGAGGTCTTCAGATCTAACGATTTGACCTTCTCATTAGTCTTCGATAAGTCCGCTCTAATCAAAGTGACAACAATGGCTACAATGTCGAGTTTTAGGGCGAGAGCCTCATATTGCTGGCCAATGGAGGTCTTCATATTGGCAATGGCGCCCATGACGTCTTGTAGAGTCAAGTCGATCGGCGCGGCTGGGTCTTCCTTAGCCTCTTCCAGGGCCCTACTCGTACCTCCGGGGGACCCCTTGGGATGGGTATATCGATCCATGACATTCGTTTGGACAGTCCCCACCGAAGAGGCATCTTGGTTTTTCGCTTCTCGTCGTCGGGCCTGCCCGCCATATTGGGCAGTGTGCCCCCGAGGGCCCCGTGAGACCTGGTGAAAATGGCCGTTCGCGGTGAACCCGCCAGAGTCTTCAAAAACGGTTGCCAGTGGCAGTAGCGGCAGCGTAGCTCAGCACACAGACACTCGCGATCAGTGGCACGCGATGGACCTGCTGAGTTCGGCTGGACCTCGGGCAATCGAATCAGTCTGGCGATCAAACGAGGCCAAAGACACACAAAACGAAACCGAAAGTTAACTCGGAGGCAATGAGCAGAACCCCTTGGGCCGTTGTTGTTCAACTACTTCCCGGGCGTCTCAGTGACTCGAGCCCCAGGTGTCGCCGTAGGGTGGGCCTCAAAAGTTCAAATCGTCGTTGTGATGGTTCCCGAAGTCCAAATCGATTTTTGAAAGCAACTAAGATATCAGCTGAGTTTCATCTCCAATAACTCGTCTTCATAATCAGGATATCTTACAGGATATATGCGGAGGGCGGCGAGGGTCCCGGGAGCCCTGTGCTCACGCGGCCATCTCGGATGCGCACAAAGCTCCTTCCCAGCAGTACTGTCTTGAATGCTCCTGGGGTCATGTGCTATCTCTTTGTTGCCATACAATGAATGGGCTTTAGTTGCTGACTTGCGGGGGTGAGGGCACAGCGCCTCTGGCATTAATGACTAACTGTTGGGAAGAGCGATGCTCATTAGCTTAATTGTTTCAAATTCAAATTTTCCAAATCGGCAGTGCTGCCCTCCAAGGCACGCAGGGGGTCTTCCGTGCTCTTCTGTGACACCGCGGCTCTTGCTTCCAAACCTTCCCTTTACTTCTAGGGCCCAGAAATCTTCTGGTGACAGAGCCCTTCCACAAATCGAAGTCATGTTTATACAAGATCTTATGCTCGCACCAATTCTTGCATGTTTAAGGACGAGATACACATTTCTCTTTTAGCCCCGTCCTTTTCAGTCTGGGCTCCCGGACTTCCTGCTGACTTAAAATGTTTCTTATCTTCTTTATGGGGCCATCTGGACCCATACATTAGATAAGAAAGCTTCTCCCACAAACGTAAGGCAAGGAACCCAGTCTGAAAAGGATGGGGCTTAAAGAGAAAGAAATACTCATGGCGACCTCTATTCCAATGGCTTGCCACCGTTTAGGAGGCCAGCCAATGGAGAAGAGGAGCGGGGCTTAACCCTCGCTAGAGAAACTGACACCAAGACATAAAATCTCGCGAGCTCAACTGCCCATGTGCGCAGTACGGCACGTGAGACCTAAAAATTAGCTTCAGTCATATTTACAGAAATTCTGTAAAAATGTTTAATTGTCCACTCGTGAGGGGACTGGTTCCCATATTCTGGAGAGCAGTAGTAGTCCCGCCTCTTTTTAAAAAACAACAAAAAAACTCACTTAGACTGTACAGATCCTAGCAATTTTCACTGAATATCCATCCTACCATACTAAGGAGCTCATTACAATGGTGGGCGGACGTCATCGTTGCGTTGTTGGGACTGCCCACCGGTAAGGCGGCAGTCCCACTGACTTAATTAGGATATGCCCGCCACTGTGGCAGGAGCATCCAGGGCCCTGATCATTGCCGATGGTGCTGCTGGCTGCAGCACATTTCACAATGACAAAATGCCAAGTAGTGCATTTCCATGCACAACATGGCGGGCACCACAGGGTGCCTGCCACCTTGTGCATGGAAATGTAGGGGGGTACCATGGGCACTCCCAGTGCACATACACCCCCTGGGCTAAGTTCACGCTCTACAAAACTTATATTTATTCATTCATTCCCCCCACACAGAGGGGGGCAGCATTGTGCCCCCGAACCCTGCCTCAGCCAGCCTTTCCATGGCTGGCTAACGCCAGCATTGTAATCTGGTGGGCGGTGCTACTAGGTACCACCGCCATTTTACCCATGCTGACCGATCCGCCTTGCAATCGTGACGATTGCCTGTGGCGGAAGCGTGGAGGGCGATCCTAAAGCGATTCCCCCCTCCATCCTATTGTGGCTGGGGGAAATGGGAGTCAGATGGCGGAGGGACGGCGGTGGCGGTCCTTCCGCCATCATAATGACCCCCTAAGTTACTAGAATTTTTTTTTTTGCAATTACAAAAATATGTAAAGTCTAACTCTGTATTAGGCTCACAAAAGGCTGGATTTTGTCCTGACAAACGCACCAAACTTGTAGTGGTCCACCTGTGTAGATAGGTGGACCCTAGAGGCTAAGGCTACGGCATCGTCATACTTTTGACCCTCTCGGCTGCCATTAACCACAGTATCCTTACCACCAGGCTTTCAGAATTTGGACTCAAAGAAGTAGCCTTAAGTTGGCCCAAAAATATCTTCCTCGATCGTCTCTTTTCTCTTTATTGTTCCTAGCAAAGAAAAACACAATTTGGAGTTCCCAAGGAGCCATCTAAGTCCCCGTACATTTTAATTTTAATATGTTCCCACTTGATTACCTTTTAAATTTAAATGGGCACAATTGTTTGATTAAACTATAATTACTATGTATAATATTCTTATAGGAGTTTTTTTGTTTGCCCTCTTCATCCATTGGTGTGTTATTGTGGCATTCATGTTTTTCATCCACCCACTCCAGCATACAGCATAAGCAGTAGAACAGCCCTCTTCAGCCACGTTCACACAAAAATTATTTTCCTTCAGTTCTAGAGAATACTATGGTAACATGCTTTTAGAGAGCAAATACAATCTTTCCTTTTAGTCAGTATTTTACTTTTAGATTGATGAGGGCTGTGCAATTTCCCTAACGATAAAGTTTTGCAAAAACCATAACAAAAGAAAACATGCATTGACAAAATCCAAAGGCCTGTGCCATCCCTTTTGGCTTTGCCAATGATTGTGTAAGAATGCTGATGATGCTCCACTAATCTTTGGCTCGTCCCCCCTTTGCAGCTCTAACAATAACTCCAATTCCAATAAATCAATTCCATCTTATTGGATAGTTTGTCAGCAACAGGTTACCTAAAATTTAATCTGAGTAAAGCAGAATTGCTCCTGACGTCCCCTAATACCGAGATTAGTTACCAGTTATGGCTCTTTCCACCCCCCTCGACCATTGACTGCAAATTAGGCATTCACACGGATTCCAACATAGAGCTGGCGAATTATGTCACTGGTGTTACCAGACTTCGCTGCTTCCATTTGAAGATTCTTTGTATAATTCTCACTTATCTTGAGAAGTACCTGAAGATAGTTGTTAAGGGTCTTAGTCAGCCCAGAATCGATTACAGGAATGCCATCTTTCTAGTTGCTCCTAAATATCTCACAATCACAGTTAATAGAAAATGCAGCTTCATATCTTCTTAGTGGTCTTAAAGATTTTTGAATCTATTACACCAATACTTAAAGTTTCGCTGGTTGCTTATTCATAGAAGAATGACTTTTAAAGCACTTCCAATAGTTCATAAGGCAATGTATACACACATACCTGGTTAATAAAATTATGTGGGCCAAGCCCATTAGACAGCTAGGGTCAAAACCAAAATGCTTGTTACAAATTCCTAGACCCAATACTCTGAATTTCGGGGGTAGAACTTTTTATATTGAAGTTGTCAAATCTTGGAACACTTTTCCTATTGCTCTTTGGTCAGTCTTTGTTATACCTTTTTTGAAAGAGGGGAAATTTGAAAATTGGGGAGAGGAGTTGGCCTAACGGCTAGGGCGCTCGACCTCGGACCTGGGGATCTGGGTTCGAGTCTCGGTAACAACGCCAAAAACCTCCTGTGATTCTGGGCAAATCACTTAATCTCCCCGTGCCTAAAATGAAAGTAACTGGAAAACCTAAAATGTAACGTAACTGGAAAAATATGTAAAGCGCTCTGATACCTGATTCGGTTTGGGTCTAGTTCGCGCTATATAAAACTCTGCAAAAAAAGAAAGGTTTAAAAGCATTGCCATTTAATCAGTATTAGACTAGCACCCTTTCTTCCATGCTAATTTCATATTTATAGCACGAAGAAACCTTTTTTATGAATGCTGAACTCTACATGTATGCTGAATGTAAACATTTAGACTGGCCACAAGAATTCTGATGAAAATGTTAACGTAGAGATTTAACAGGGCTATTGGTCGATAGAAACTAGACATCGGGTCCATATGTAGCTTGAGTAGAATGTGGACCCATTAGGTACTTTTAAAAGACCCCTCACACACCAACCTGGTTGGTGTCATGCTTCATCATAGGGGGTCACAACCAGGCGGCCGAATGCCACCCGGTTGTGCTACGACGCCTGGTTACAGCGGAGCTGGTGTGGGTGCAGAAATGTGATGTGATGTGATGTGGAGAAGCGTGGCTCAGTGGTTAGAGGCGGCAGACCCGGAAGCTGAGATCGGCCGTGGACCAGAGTTCGATTCCCCGCCTCGGCGGGTCTTGGGCTCAAAAATTCCACAGACTCGATAATTCTCGTTCCGGTGCCTACTCGACTCATGAGGTCACACTCTGCAACTCTGGGCAATAGCTTGCTTAATCTCCACTACGGCCCCTCGCGGCGGGATACCTGGCTTTCACCTTGTGGACACCCTGCCGGGGTATCTCACAGGGGAATACCAGGATGGGTTCCCTAACCAAGCGCTTAGATACCGTGTTGGTGATTTGCGCTATATAAATACATTTACATTTACATATATTACAGTTAAAAAAAACCTCTGGGAATCCTTACCTATTTATTTAATGTTGGCGGCCCAGGGCATAGTTAAAAATATGTGTGGTGCAACTACTAAAGGAGTAATTTATCTAAGAGTTGACTTATGTGTGGCGGTCTACATGTTTCAGCCCCCGCAGTGTGATTAACAGGGCTTTCTTCAGGACCAAAACTGTGCAAAAGTGAGTGGCGAAAGGTGAGTGAAGCCATGTGAAAAAACAGTGTAATACCTACACACTCGCTAAGGTGTGTGGTTATGAAAAAAAGTCAGCGTACTCACAGGCATATGGAATCAGCAAAAAATCCTGTTAGGGGAAAGAAGGAGACAAGACACAACATGTAGGTTTTTAGCAACATAAAATGCAATCTTAATGCATGCGTCCTGATGGAAAAGGCCACTGCGGTGACTACTGTCTAGTTCATTTGTTGTGGCATGCATAGCTACTGTGGTGCATGCCCTGTTCAAACTCCTACAAATGGAGAGTGTCAAAGATGCGCCACTTCTGTTTAGACGAGGCGGCGCATAGCGAGCGAATATGTACAATTATATACACATATATACAGAGGAGCATATATACAATTTATAAATCATATCAAAATAACTCTTTTGATATGATTTATAAATTGTATATTTTGATATTTGTTGATCTATGAGTTGTTGTGTTGATTGTGCTTTTGTCTAAAAGTCTGGGTATGTTATGGTTGGTATGTATGTGATTTGTGGTGTCTCATCGTCACTTTGTGTATGTTAAGTTTCAGTGGGGCGGTTATATTTGATGGATGTTTTATAAAGAAGGTTTAATATGATGAATTGATATGTGTAACTATTTATTGATATACATATATACAAAAATATAGAAAAAGACTCTTTGAATAATAAAACATAAAAAGAAATTAAAGAAATTCTAAGTGAGAGACAATGATGTTATGTTTTATCTAGGATGTATCTCCATTAGTTAATTAACTTATGGGGAGAGGCTTAATGTTATTGTTTCTAATTTCCATTTGGCACCTGGCAGTCTTAATTTAAATATACCCGGAAGCTGCTTGCTACATAACATATAACTCAAGACATATCAAGGTATTGTGTTTAAAACACAGAGAATGAGGTATATGAAGTAAGTATTTAGGACAATAGAGGCAACCTCTATACATTTTTAGGATTTATACTGTCAATCTTTCTCATATCTCCTCTTCGATCTTCAAGCCTCTTAAGAGTCTCTGATGGTCCCTGCTTCTTCCATGCCGGTTGAAGGGAGTTAGATTGCACTGTGGATATTTATCCTAGTTGTTCCTAGTTGTTGCTGAGGTTAAGTATGTACTTCACTTCTTCAACTGTCTTAACCACGCAAGCTTAGAACATATGTCGAAATGGAAATCCCCGCCTTCATTGTTTGTTTTCTTGCCGCAGGTAGGAAGATCTTCATGTCCCTGCATTTGTTGAGTGTTGTTGACTATACATCTTTAACCGATTATTTATCACTTTTAAAATGGATGGCTTGAATTTCTTGTTTAATTTGAAAGAAATTAATTTTTGTTAACGTAACCTCGAGTCAGATATTTTTTCATGAGTAAGTCAGGAAAAAACACATTGTTTTTAATCTAATATTAAGTTACAATTTTCAGCATCATATAAAATGTGGCGAAACAGTTGTTGGACATGTACTTCAAGATCTGCATTTGTTATATTTTTGTGAATTTCACAAATGTGGATATAGTTGCTTTTATATCTATTTTGCCCATCTTCTGTTTAATCAAAAATAGATTCATTTTATTGCACCAGTTCAAAGCTCGTAGATAGTTCATCACTAGTTGAGGAGGGTGAAATCCTACTTAAGCAGCAACCACAATTTTTGTCAGGGTGAAACACAAGCAAACACCAAATTAACCTGTGTTTAACCCACTGGTAGCTTGGCACAAAGCAGTCAGGCTTAACTTATAAGCAATATAAAATATTTATGCAGCACTTCGAACAGTATTCAATTGAAAACACAAGAAAAATCCCACGCTGATTTAGAAAAATAGAAAAAGAATTTGAGACAATAACGACAAAAATCCAAGCAATAGTATCGGAGATATGCAATTTTAAATGTTTCAGTAAAAATAGTGGCTAAAAGCACAAAGCGGCAACTGTGGTTAACTGGTTGCGTCGGACTGGGACACAGTCACAAGTTCAGGCTGATTGTGATGGAGAATGGGCCAGATACGGGTACATGGACTAAGTGTGGCCCACTGAACAAAGTACCTTAAATCTGGGTTGCAGAGGTCTGCAAGATCCTGCGTTGAGGATGCGTCGTGCAGTGACGGTTCGGATAGACTGCAGGTTGCAATGTGAGATCCTGCGTTCGAGATGCATCTCGGATCTCTGAGGATGCTGTCGTCATCAAGGATGCCTTTGATGAAGGGTTGTGATGCGAAGTCCTGCATCCGGGATGCGTAGCGCATTGGTTGTTCCAGGAAACTGTGTGTTGCAAAGCGAGGTCCTGCATCGGGGATGCATCACACAGTGGCAGTTCCGATCCTGAGCTGCAAAGCACTGTGCTGCATCGGTTCTGCTTGGTTCACATATGGGCTGGCAGAGCACCTTCAGGCCCACTTCCAGGGGCTAGGACTGGGATGACACCACTTGGGTGGCAAGACTCACAACAGGCAGAGTCCATGTGCTGGGTTCAAGATGGTTATAGTCTTTCTGTTCTGGAGACTTTGATCACAAGGCCATCCAACTTGCCCTTGGAGTCACTCTGGTGGACCTGGGTTCAAGGTGCAGGTTCAGTCCTTCTCACTCAGGCAGCAGAGTAGCAGCCCTTCTTTCAGAATGGCACAGCATTCCTTCTGAGTCTTCCACAAGTCCAGACGTGTACTCAGGAGTTGGGTCTGAGAGTCCAGTATTTGTACTTGGAGCCACTTTTGAAGTAGGAGAAGGTTCTGAAGGTTACCACCTCTGGGGCTGTTTGGAATATTCTGCCACCCTGCCGTGGCCCCTGGTTGTCTGAGGCTACAAAAGACTAGTGTCAAACACTTTTTGAGTGTGCTCAGGCAGAGTCTTTGCGATGTGCAAGTGTGTTACGTGACAGCTCTTCCCCTCAGCAAGTCAGAGATAGCCCATCCTGCCAACACCTATTCCCCATTTGTCTCACTGTCTGGGAGCAATACACAAAGATCAACTGCCAGCTATGCCCAGTCATGTGACCTAGGGCACAGGTTTCAGGCATCAAATGGCTGGGAAAAGATACAGCCAACTTCCTGAATGTTTTTCTATTGGAGAGGTAGGCCTTGAAAGTAGTGAAAAACGTACTTGAGGTTTTTTCACTACCAGCACATGTGAAACTTGAAGTGCATGTCCAACTTTTTAAATACATTGCACCCTGCCCTCTGGGCTATGTAGGGCCTACCCTGGGGGCGACTTACATGTATTATAAAGGAATGTTTAGACCCAGCAAGAGGGTTATCTTGCCAGGTTGAAATGGCAATTTCAAACTGCACTCCGAGGCTGTAATGACAGACTTGAGACATGTTTGACATGTGACATAAGTGGTTAGCACAATTTGTGCTGCAGGCCTTCTAGTAGTATTTAGTTTATATGCCCATGGTACATGTAATACCACTTTAGTAGGGACCGATAAGTAAATTAAGAGTGCCATTTGGGTGTAAGACAAAGGTTCCGTGTTTTAGGGAGTGAGCACACATACTTTAGCACTGTTTCTAAGGAGTCCTAAGGGCAAAGAAATGAGATTAGCAAAAATAAAATGGAGAAGTAAGGCAAAATGCTTGAGGGTAGACCACTCTAAGGCAGATAGGGTTAATATTGGCTAAATTGTTCTTAACATGGTCTAATCTGGATTCAGCCATCTGAAGTAAATGATCTATATATTCCAAGGATTTTATAAAGTTTCATTGTAATTGCTTGAGTAAATGGATGTTACCTATCATTGAAACTGCTAGTAATTCTGTCATTGATAGCTGATATTCTGTCTGGATGGCGAGCTGTTTGGGTATATCTTTTTTTATCTGATTTTGAAAAACACATAGATTGAATATTCTGACATTTTGGTTTTTTAGTTGACATGATCTCACATTGTTTTTGCACAAATTCCAGAATTTGTTAGTTACCTAAAACACACAAAAGTGTGCAACTAGTTTAACTTCTGGCAATCACCTGGGGTAGCATTACAACCTATCAATATTCGCCCATGGTGCCAATCTTGACAGAGGTCCACCTTATGCAAATTAGTACTGATTCTGTTCCTCATAGTAATAGTACACCCTGAAGTGCAAGATGAGGCCCGGTGCAGAAGGGCACTCATAAACAACCCTCAACCAGTTTCTCTTTCAGTCGTATTAGTCCTGATCAATGAGATATACAATGTATAACTGTCATATATTAAGATGTACCATCTTTCTGTGGAAATGTCAAAAGATCACAGTTGCTATTTTCCTTACGCCCCTGTTTGATCCACACAATCCCAATTCTGCAGTGGGAGTCAGTGAATCCACAAAAGGGAAGTAGGAATGGAACAAGAGAATGAAAAGAAACACTGGTAGGAGCCACCTCATTCTGGTCTCCCATAAAGATGGCCATCAATCTTATGAAGAGGAGATATGTTTCAGTGTTTTGAATACGTTCTTTTAGACTAAAAAATAACAAATCAATTGTAGGAGAAAACCCTAACTTTAATACTTTGGACTCTGAGATTTCGCTCATAGCATTTCTCTCTTGTTCAGTCTCTTGGATCTTTGCATTATTCTCTGCATTCTAATGTGGAAAGTTAGCCATGGCGTTGGTATTGTATTACAGTAGGTTACAAAGAACATTATGCATGCAATAATGTAAGACATTTTGTACCCATAAAATAATGTAGACGATTTTTTGATTAAATTCACATCATGATAACTTGTAGCAAAAGTCTCTCAAATCATTTGTAAATAAGACATAGGCACTTAAGGGGGAGGTTCATTCATCTTGATAATGCCTCTATGTCCAATTATAAACTTAATTGCTCTGATTTTCTTAGCAAAATGTTAACTCATATATGCCAACTCAATACCATGATATTTGAAGTCTCTCGGAGTGTTCAATCACACTCGACAGTTCAGTTTAGTTGCTGCTCCAACAGTTTATTGCCATTGGTACTGCTCAACTGCAAAAATACATGAAACGTAAGCAGCCAAATACTTAACTTAAACAGGAATGTGGAAATGCTAAAATTGGAAAAACAATGCTCATTCATCCACATCAGAAGTAGTTCGTAAAGAATTTCACAACCGTATTCCCCAAACAAACAGGAAGTCTAAATATGACTGAACAGGAGTGGGAAATGCGATAGCTAGACCTTCTCCCAAATACATACCCAACAAGCATTTACAATGCAATGGTTTTGCCTTTGTTAAAGTTAGAGCTATTGGCATTGCTCTTGACATTATTTTTATTTATGTTTTTTTAACATAAATAAATGGCATTGTCATTTACAATGCCACTAGCTTTATCTCTCGCAAATGACACACACAAACACCCACATCAGAATTTGCAAGCAAGTAAAAAACCATGCACCCGTAAATAGCAGAGGGAAGAGTCTTCTACTGGGACACCCAAAGATCAAAGACACGGAAGCGGGAGGGGGGGGGGGCGGGAAAGACACGAAAGCGGGAAGGGGGGGGGCGGAAAAGACACGAAAGCGGGGGGGGGGGGGGCGGGAAAAACACGGAAGCGGGATTGGGGCAAGTTTTACAGAACTTTGCCAGCAATAACAATAGCAACTATTATTAACACTGACAAACTGGGCATACAGATATCAGTTTTACAGACATCAGGATGTTTGATACCAGGAAATCTGAGGTGTCGGAAAGCTCTCCAACGTACCCCCTTTTTAGACTCGTGGAAAACTCTTAAAACTGACGATTGCTGCCCGGAGCCAAGGAAGATACCTACCTAACAGACCAACACGCGACGCAGATAATAGCAAGGCTGAACCAGTCTCACACCCTTTAAAACAAAGACCTCCAATTATTACACCACTGGAGCTCGCGAAAATGCAGGGCCCATTACATCACATCAGAATTTGCAAGCAAGTAAAAAACCATGCACCCGTAAATAGCAGAGGGAAGAGTCTTCTACTGGGACACCCAAAGATCAAAGACACGGAAGCGGGAGGGGGGTGTGGGGGGCGGGAAAGACACGAAAGCGGGAGGGGGGCGGGAAAGGAACGGAAGCGGGAGGGGGGGCGGGAAAGGAACGGAAGCGGGAGGGGGGGCGGGAAAGGAACGGGAGGCGGGAACGGAAGCGGGAGGGGGGGGCGGGAAAGGAACGGAAGCGGGAGGGGGGGCGGGAAAGGAACGGCCAGCGGGGGGGTGAGGGGGGGAGGGAGTTTAAAAGTCTTGGTTTACTTACGAATGTTTCCTCTGTTATATTTGGCGGCTCTGAAACACAGAAGTAAAAAAAAAAGTTTCAGCACTCACTGGTAAGAGAGACAGCTTGTGGAAAGAGTTCTGTGAGCCAAAGCAATATATCATTAATGTCCACCAGGGCACACGTGTGGCATGATAGATACTCTGAGCGTCAGAAAAGTAGACTCATTTTTTTCTTTTTTAAAAAGTGTTGAGCATGTTTCCATATAAGAGGGCATGCTTCTTACCGGTGGTCAGCCTTTTCCCCCTCATTGTCAGGTGGTAGCGGGGGCGGTGTTGTGCGCCCCTTCCTAATGTTCCGAGTGCCTGGAGGAGCTGTTCAGATTCCATTTCTTGGCACTACGCCACTTCGCACATCATGTAGGAAGCCCCCTGCGACAGCCCGTCCGAGGTGGTCTCCCAGCCGTCTCATTTACGCGGAAGCGTGGACTCGCGGTCGTGGGGCGCTGGGGGCGCTCAGCAGCACACCCTTCATTTGTGCAAGAGCGGGGAGTTAGACTGCCGTAACTTGCAGTCTGAGCGCGTCCTGCCTGCTGCCCCTGCCTTCCTGCCTGCGTGCTGCGCTACCAGGCAGGCCACCGGGTTGCTATGGTGCTGCATACAATGCCATGAGAGAGCAGGGTTTCCCTCTCCCTGCACTAAGCAAACACGGCTACTCCTCCGGCCTGCCCGCGGCCCGCTCGTGTGAAAGCAGAGCCTCCTCGCGGTAACTGCGCATTCATTGTGAATCATGTTCAGCCGCCAGGGTTGTGTGGTGATGCGTGAAGGAACGGAAGCGGGAGGGGGGGCGGGAAAGACACGGACGGCGGGGGGGCGTATAGCGGCTTCTTAATCCTGCTCAGAAAGAATGGAGCTATAGGAGAGCTGCCAATTTAGCACTTATTAGGTCCCCAATCTTATTATCAACGGTGAGATGGCTAGTGGAAAGAAAGATGCAGACAGATTCATGCACGCTAAAACATTGTAGTACTTCATAACACTACAAAAATAAAATCAGAAAAGGACTGACCTCGGCAATTATTCCCCCAACTTTAAGACAAAAACATGGCAAATTAGACAGAAACACTGTCATATTCTAGACCACAGAAAAAGGTGGTATTAAACCAGACGCCTGTGAATGTGTCGAACTGCGCACCCCTTACTCAGTGACCACGCGCATTCTTGTCATGACAATTACTTAGACTGTCCCTTGTCTGGAGGCAGTAACTCTACTAACTCTAGTAGAGCACCAGCAAGCGCCCCTACAATGGGGATTCATCTTAAATGGTTTCAGCCAGGGGTTCGCAACACTCGCTGATAATTGGTTTTGGAATGTCGCACAAGATCACACGGGGGAAGCCACACATAGGTACTGGCTGATGACAAAATGGCAGTCCTACATATCTCAACAAGAAGGAGTCCCTGTACTTCTGACTACGTTTTGGGCACACCCATTGTAGAGGGGGAGTCAGTCTCTTTAACTGCACCCATGCTGGATGGGCGCTGCACGGGCACAAATGCCTGCCGATGTTGAAGCCACGCCCTTAGTGAGTGATGAGGAAGAAAGACACGCAGGAAGTTTGGTCAATTATGCATACTATAGACCATTTGTTTTAGAATTCATCCCAGTTTTATCTATAACTTGATTTAATGCTTTTCATGCTATCGCCCCTGGCAGGTGGAAGGCTAAGTCAGCCCCGCCGTGGTGGGCACCTAGCACCTGGGTTCACACTGATTTTTGCAGTGGATCCTCGACCACTGACCTCTCATAGTGTTTGCGAATAATCCAATTAGTGTTTCTAATAAAACACCCCTAATAAAGCTGAGCCAGCTTGTAAAAAGTAACTGTGATTAGTTGCACCTGTCCACGAGGGATTCCATTCAGCTTAAAGCGGTTCTTGGCAAAGGGGCCCACATCTTGCGTGCAGCGCCCGCTCACATCGTAAAAGGCGTCAGATTCGTGGGTCAAAAGCTTAATGTCCGTGCTAGATAAACGATCACGGCTATTATTCCTTTACCTTTATGACCCCCGGGTCTGCGCTGGGCCCGGATAGGTCGAGTCATACAGATGGTCCCCGTATGTGAGGCCTCGCCCCCTTCAGGTATGGTCACATTCTCTGTGCCCCGATTGGTGGCCTCGGTGGGCGTCTGTCCCACAGTGGTGCTCTGGGGTGCAGGGGCTGCCTCCTCTTGATGGCGCTGTCTGCCCAGGATGGAGGGGGCGCATCAGTATGGCGGACCTTGTTTGTCCCTGAAGGCAGTTTTTAAATGAATGACGGAAAGGGTGCCGTCATTCTTCTGCAGCCATTGAATGCCGGAGGGGGGGGGGGGGGGGGGGGGCGGGAAAGGAACGGAAGCGGGAGGGGGGGGGCGGGAACGGAAGCGGGAGGGGGGGCGGGAAAGGAACGGGAGGCGGGAAAGGAACGGAAGCGGGAGGGGGGGGCGGGAAAGGAACGGAAGCGGGAGGGGGGGTTGGGAAAGGAACGGCCAGCGGGGGGGTGAGGGGGGGAGGGAGTTTAAAAGTCTTGGTTTACTTACGAATGTTTCCTCTGTTATATTTGGCGGCTCTGAAACACAGAAGTAAAAAAAAAAGTTTCAGCACTCACTGGTAAGAGAGACAGCTTGTGGAAAGAGTTCTGTGAGCCAAAGCAATATATCATTAATGTCCACCAGGGCACACGTGTGGCATGATAGATACTCTGAGCGTCAGAAAAGTAGACTCATTTTTTTCTTTTTTAAAAAGTGTTGAGCATGTTTCCATATAAGAGGGCATGCTTCTTACCGGTGGTCAGCCTTTTCCCCCTCATTGTCAGGTGGTAGCGGGGGCGGTGTTGTGCGCCCCTTCCTAATGTTCCGAGTGCCTGGAGGAGCTGTTCAGATTCCATTTCTTGGCACTACGCCACTTCGCACATCATGTAGGAAGCCCCCTGCGACAGCCCGTCCGAGGTGGTCTCCCAGCCGTCTCATTTACGCGGAAGCGTGGACTCGCGGTCGTGGGGCGCTGGGGGCGCTCAGCAGCACACCCTTCATTTGTGCAAGAGCGGGGAGTTAGACTGCCGTAACTTGCAGTCTGAGCGCGTCCTGCCTGCTGCCCCTGCCTTCCTGCCTGCGTGCTGCGCTACCAGGCAGGCCACCGGGTTGCTATGGTGCTGCATACAATGCCATGAGAGAGCAGGGTTTCCCTCTCCCTGCACTAAGCAAACACGGCTACTCCTCCGGCCTGCCCGCGGCCCGCTCGTGTGAAAGCAGAGCCTCCTCGCGGTAACTGCGCATTCATTGTGAATCATGTTCAGCCGCCAGGGTTGTGTGGTGATGCGTGAAGGAACGGAAGCGGGAGGGGGGGCGGGAAAGACACGGACGGCGGGGGGGCGTATAGCGGCTTCTTAATCCTGCTCAGAAAGAATGGAGCTATAGGAGAGCTGCCAATTTAGCACTTATTAGGTCCCCAATCTTATTATCAACGGTGAGATGGCTAGTGGAAAGAAAGATGCAGACAGATTCATGCACGCTAAAACATTGTAGTACTTCATAACACTACAAAAATAAAATCAGAAAAGGACTGACCTCGGCAATTATTCCCCCAACTTTAAGACAAAAACATGGCAAATTAGACAGAAACACTGTCATATTCTAGACCACAGAAAAAGGTGGTATTAAACCAGACGCCTGTGAATGTGTCGAACTGCGCACCCCTTACTCAGTGACCACGCGCATTCTTGTCATGACAATTACTTAGACTGTCCCTTGTCTGGAGGCAGTAACTCTACTAACTCTAGTAGAGCACCAGCAAGCGCCCCTACAATGGGGATTCATCTTAAATGGTTTCAGCCAGGGGTTCGCAACACTCGCTGATAATTGGTTTTGGAATGTCGCACAAGATCACACGGGGGAAGCCACACATAGGTACTGGCTGATGACAAAATGGCAGTCCTACATATCTCAACAAGAAGGAGTCCCTGTACTTCTGACTACGTTTTGGGCACACCCATTGTAGAGGGGGAGTCAGTCTCTTTAACTGCACCCATGCTGGATGGGCGCTGCACGGGCACAAATGCCTGCCGATGTTGAAGCCACGCCCTTAGTGAGTGATGAGGAAGAAAGACACGCAGGAAGTTTGGTCAATTATGCATACTATAGACCATTTGTTTTAGAATTCATCCCAGTTTTATCTATAACTTGATTTAATGCTTTTCATGCTATCGCCCCTGGCAGGTGGAAGGCTAAGTCAGCCCCGCCGTGGTGGGCACCTAGCACCTGGGTTCACACTGATTTTTGCAGTGGATCCTCGACCACTGACCTCTCATAGTGTTTGCGAATAATCCAATTAGTGTTTCTAATAAAACACCCCTAATAAAGCTGAGCCAGCTTGTAAAAAGTAACTGTGATTAGTTGCACCTGTCCACGAGGGATTCCATTCAGCTTAAAGCGGTTCTTGGCAAAGGGGCCCACATCTTGCGTGCAGCGCCCGCTCACATCGTAAAAGGCGTCAGATTCGTGGGTCAAAAGCTTAATGTCCGTGCTAGATAAACGATCACGGCTATTATTGCTTTACCTTTATGACCCCCGGGTCTGCGCTGGGCCCGGATAGGTCGAGTCATACAGATGGTCCCCGTATGTGAGGCCTCGCCCCCTTCAGGTATGGTCACATTCTCTGTGCCCCGATTGGTGGCCTCGGTGGGCGTCTGTCCCACAGTGGTGCTCTGGGGTGCAGGGGCTGCCTCCTCTTGATGGCGCTGTCTGCCCAGGATGGAGGGGGCGCATCAGTATGGCGGACCTTGTTTGTCCCTGAAGGCAGTTTTTAAATGAATGACGGAAAGGGTGCCGTCATTCTTCTGCAGCCATTGAATGCCGGAGGGGGGGGGGGGGGGGGGGCGGGAAAGGAACGGAAGCGGGAGGGGGGGGCGGGAACGGAAGCGGGAGGGGGGGCGGGAAAGGAACGGGAGGCGGGAAAGGAACGGAAGCGGGAGGGGGGGGCGGGAAAGGAACGGAAGCGGGAGGGGGGGTTGGGAAAGGAACGGCCAGCGGGGGGGTGAGGGGGGGAGGGAGTTTAAAAGTCTTGGTTTACTTACGAATGTTTCCTCTGTTATATTTGGTGGCTCTGAAACACAGAAGTAAAAAAAAAAGTTTCAGCACTCACTGGTAAGAGAGACAGCTTGTGGAAAGAGTTCTGTGAGCCAAAGCAATATATCATTAATGTCCACCAGGGCACATGTGTGGCATGATAGATACCCTGAGCGTCAGAAAAGTGGACTCATTTTTTTCTTTTTTAAAAAGTGTTGAGCATGTTTCCATATAAGAGGGCATGCTTCTTACCGGTGGTCAGCCTTTTCCCCCTCATTGTCAGGTGGTAGCGGGGGCGGTGTTGTGCGCCCCTTCCTAATGTTCAGAGTGCCTGGAGGAGCTGTTCAGATTCCATTTCTTGGCACTACGCCACTTCGCACATCATGTAGGAAGCCCCCTGCGACAGCCCGTCCGAGCTGGTCTCCCAGCCGTCTCATTTACGCGGAAGCGTGGACTCGCGGTCGTGGGGCGCTGGGGGCGCTCAGCAGCACACCCTTCATTTGTGCAAGAGCGGGGAGTTAGACTGCCGTAACTTTCAGTCTGAGCGCGTCCTGCCTGCTGCCCCTGCCTTCCTGCCTGCGTGCTGCGCTACCAGGCAGGCCTCCGGGTTGCTATGGTGCTGCATACAATGCCATGAGAGAGCAGGGTTTCCCTCTCCCTGCACTAAGCAAACACGGCTACTCCTCCGGCCTGCCCGCGGCCCGCTCGTGTGAAAGCAGAGCCTCCTCGCGGTAACTGCGCATTCATTGTGAATCATGTTCAGCCGCCAGGGTTGTGTGGTGATGCGTGAAGGAACGGAAGCGGGAGGGGGGGGCGGGAAAGGAACGGCCAGCGGGAGGGGGGGTTGGGAAAGGAACGGCCAGCGGGAGGAGCTGGAAAGGAACGGCCAGCGGGAGGGGGGGGGCGGGGAAGGAACCGACAGCGGGAGGGGGGACAGGAAAGGAACAACTCACCTGGACTTCCTCGGCCGGCGGTCGGCCGCCAAATAGACCAAGCAAACCTCGACGAGCCCAAAAAAAAGCCCCGCCCACCGCTGCATGACGTGGCCAAAAGGGAAAAATTGTCGGGAACGCCCCCGAATCTGGTCCGGCCTTGACGGACAGATCCGGCTCCCAATGGCTAGCCTCCATTTATGGAACTAGCCAATAGGAGGAGGGCGCGAGGAGGGGGCGGATACCCGACTCCACAGAGGAAAACATTAGATTTTGCTGGCGCATGCGTACTTCGTACGCATGCCGAGGCAAAACCTAAAAATGGCACCCTCCATTAGTCATTTAGGGAGAACACACGCTCCGTTTTCCTTGCGTCTTTCATCACTTTGAGTTGTTGCCTGTTAGCAAATTCTTGTTAGGAAAATCATGTCCTGTAGCTTCAAGTTAAGGTAAGTCCTGAGAATCTTATAACAACTAAAGTAGACAACTTTTTAAATGTATCCTTACAAATCTATTTCTGTCTTTTATTTCCTGTGACATTGCTATTACTAACAGGATTTATGCCTGCAGTAATCATGACAATAATTCAGGCGATGCCTGATGTCGCTAGTCTAGTGTTTGACTTCGTGTTTGCGAGATCATTTGCAATCCCTCCTGTCGATGGAATGGGTCTCTCTCCAGTTAAGCAAAGGGAAATTAGTTCTGAACGTTCACTTGACAATCGTACTGAATCAATCATTTAGTGTTGAAGTAAATATCGTTATCTGGCTTCATAAATTTAGCACAGTAACGTGCTTAGAATATATCACTGATTTAGTAAGTTATTTTTGGCTTGTGTTACTGCAAAATTTAGGCTCAACTCAATTGTAGGGCAGAGTTCAATTAAAACAAGCATTTGGAATGCAATAGGTTTTGCCTTTAGGACCTTGTACGTTGTTAGCTATGAAGCACACTATATTGGGTAAAGTGAATCTGGTATTTTACTGACCTCTTCTATTCGACCTAAATAGGTTTTCTACATGTGACCGTTTGCATCAACAGTCGTTCGAGTCTATGCCTTATTCTTTTTATTTTATAGTTTTCAATACTCATATTTTGTGCAGAGACTCTGGTACCTCCTTCTCTGCGCTATATTTCTCACCTCTTCTCTGCAGGCTTTGACTTGAGGCCTCTGCCTTCATCCATCGTTGTACTGCACTGTCCGGTGCTCTCTGGTGTTTTTGCTTCTCAAGTCTGCACACTCCTCCTCTTCTGGTGCGCGTAGAATGCTGCTGTTACCGAGCCGAGGCCTCCAACTGCGTCAGTCATCACACCTAACTACCCACAGCCACTGTGTGCCATGCTTCCCAAATCTGCTCTCCATTTTCCTTCCAGGGGCCGCAGAGAGCACTGCCCCGGTCACAGATTCTAACAGTATGTAGCCGGCCAGTGCTCAGTGATATGGCCAGGGACTGCCGGAACCCCCCCCCCCTTCTTTAATCAAACATTATTAATATGACATGAGAGGGATTTCTTTAGAGGCGGGGGTCGTACAACCCCCGGCCGTATTTACTAAACACACAAATCAAACAAAATTGAAATAAACAATATTTACACGATTACGCAGAAAACGTTCCATGACATTGATTACAATTGATATATACAGATATCAGATGGCTAACCTTAACATAATTCTATTACAAGGCATTTCCTATCCGAATCTAACATATGAACCATAATCATACAGTAATTACTTTTCTGCGTATCCTATTTGGGCCTACGGCAAGGTCACTAACTGGTGTCAGATCCTTATCACTTAACCACGCCCTCCAGTCGGAGTGCTCATGTGCAGAGGGCCCATTTACCGTGAGGGTACTCCCCTCCCCCCCCGGTTCCCCCGTACGCTCTATTAACCACGCCCTCCTGGCAGAGTGCTCGTGCCCAGGGGGCCCGTTTACCGTGAGGGTACTTCCCTCCCCCTCCCCCCCGTTACCCCATACGCTCTATTAACTCCATTAAAGGGGGCTCATGCATCTCTGCGCTGTTTACTGGCGTCATTGTGCACATGCGGGGTGGCCAACCAGCCTAGAGAAAGCGTGACTTCCCCCCCTTCCCCGCACCCATCTAGCCAACAGGCTGTAACTGCCCCTGGAGTTCTAGACGAGACCACTTGTCCCTCCCCTTGGGCGACCCCATTCAAGAATGGCGCCGCCCTCTAAGGACCTTAAATTTACTGCTCACCAATCATGACCTTACCGCCACAGGCCAGCGTAGTTGACCGACTATCTGGCCCCCCTCCTACACTGAAAGGTCATTTCCTGTCCTTAAAAATTCACAAGCCAAGCCATTATATTTTGTACTCCGACTATCAGGCCCCCCCTTAAAACTCACTGAAAGGTCATGCCCTGTCACTATTTACCACTAACTAGGCAAGAAGATTCTCTGCGATGATTTCTTCCCCTGATGTGGACAAATGGGCACCGTCTTTTAAGAAGCACGACTCCCCCCCAGATGCACCCCTGGGCTATAGTCTGTAAGTTTCAAGACCTAGCTAGCCTCACCAGTTAGTTACTAGTTATTTTTCCCAGTGGCTCAATGCCCTCACAGACTTGCTTGCCCCCCCCATTGGAATCTCTGGAGTCTCTGCGCCAGAGTGTACCCTACGCACAGACATGTCGACCCACCCTTCTACCCAGGCGTACCCAGTCCTTCCCCACCCCCCTCCCGAGTGCAGGATAGAGATGCTAGGGCTGTCTGACTCAGGGAAAGTGGACATACCACAATGGGGCCACGAAATGGGCTCAGTTGATGGCATCACGCTGTGCCCGATAAGTCACGTCACCCCAGACACTGACACTCATTGTTGGTGCAATTGGATAGCTACTCAGGTAGCCACAGGCCCCAAGATCTCCTATAAGCATATCATGAAGTCCGTGAACCACCTACACCTGACCACTATGCTCTGGTTAATGCTCTGTGTATGCCTACCTCCCTACTACGGAATATCCCAAACACCCAGTGTCCACTACGATGGCATCTGCGAGCACAGGCGCCGTAAAGGCAAAATACTGTTTCCCGACAAGGGGTGTTGAGGTGTTGCATACGCCCGTTACCACTGGGTTTGGTCAAGCTGGCACGGCATACACCTGTGAAGCAGCGAACTGCTACATTACTGCGGCTGGCACAAATAATTGGTAACACACCTATACACAACCAATATAGTGCTGGCACCTCTTGAGCTCTCCCATAAGCATATCATGTAAACCGTGAACTATCTACCCCTGACCACTATGCTCCTGGGATAAGCTCTGCGCAAGCCTATCCTCCTACTATGGAGCATCTCAACACTGTAGTGTCCGCTACGAAGGCGCCCACGAGCACATGCGCTGTAATGGCAGATAACTGTTCCACAACAAGGGTGTTGATGTGTCGCATACGCCCGTAATACCTGTGTTCTGGTCAAGCTAGCAAGGTATACACCTGTAAGGCAGCGTACTGCTAACTTACCACAAATGGCAACCCCCAATGGTTGACACACTTATACACTTCAACTATAGTGCATGGGTCGCACCATCTCCTGCTAGCACCGACTGAGCCCTTGAATTGATCGCCCATCACATGTGATGCTGTAGCTTGCCACTCACGTTTCGGATCTACTGGTCCCCTTGGTTGTCCACATCTTGCAGTTCTAGCGGTGAGGAGCACTTGTCAGGCGTGGATCCAGTCATACATAAATGAAAATCAAACCTCAATGATTAGTGCCTTTTGCATTTAGATGACCAAACACAATTCGCAAGTCAGCGCTACTACGTGAGACTGTACACACCCCCTTTTCACAGCCACCCCCAGCTTAGGGTGCTTAGATACTGTCCGCACCCAATGGTTCACAGGTACTGTCTGACGTAGGCATCCAAAACGCCCCAAATCCAGCCCCAGGGGGAGTTGGCCCCGTGCGACAACACAGAAATAGCTGACAGGCACAAGGGTGCAGAGATACCGCATGACAAACCCTAGGCATATAATGCCACCTTGTACACGCACAGGGGTGCGCCGGTACTGTGTGACGCCACACGGATACATCAACACTGCATGATACTACCCCTGGATCCAGTCTACAGGGCGTTCTCACTGTATAGGTGCACAGGCACAAGGGTGCGGAGATACAGCGTGACAAACCTTAGGCATATAATGCCTTGTTGTACATGCACAGGGGTGCTACAGTAACGTGTGACGCCAGACGAACATCAAAGGCACAAGTGCACAGGGACATAAGTGCAGAGGTACTATGTGATACAATACATTATTGTGCATACCTGTATGAGCAGGAGAGTGTATAGATACTGTGCGGCCTGGTGCAGAGGCACCGCATGACCTCACGAACTCCTAAAGCTTACGTGTACCTGCAATGGGTGCCTAGGGTTTTTTGACCCAGACCCCTAATTCTTATGTAACGCTGCACACGCGCGCTGGGATACCCTTGAAGGTGTGACAACCCCTGCCTGGGATGTACTGTTTTGACGTCTTAGGTATTGATAGTGTACTTGAGTGACCCTCACCGAGGCCAGTGCCAAGTAGGCCTGACCTCAAAACCATGTAAATAACTTGCTGTAACATGCTAAGCATAAATCCCTCAGTGAGTAATGTCACCAAAAGTGGAATCCTAGAGCCTATCTAGAGGTAGCTTATATGTAAAGAAAAGAAGGTTTTGAGCCAACATGGCAATTTAGCAACTGCATGCGCAGACCCTACAGACCCTACAATGATAGGTCTGACATACGTTCACAGGGCTACCCATGTGGGAGGCACAACCGGTGCTGCAAGCCCACTAGTAGCATTTGGCTTACCGGCCCTTGGCACACACACATGTATTTCCAAGAGATTTAGCATTAAATCAAATACGACAACCATAGAAAACTTGGGGCCCGATGTAGGTAGGAATCATTTACCCATTTTTAATTACCGAATTTTACCGATTCTGTAATTAAGAATCGGTAAATATGAAGGGTGGACATGTATGTTTTTTTTACCGAATCGGTAAAATTCTGTATTTACCGATTCGGTAAATACCGACCGGTAATGCTCCATTCATTCCTATGGGCTTTGAAGCCCATAGGAATGAATGGGGCATTACCGGTCGGTATTTACCGAATCGGTAAATACCGATTTTGACAAGGGTGCAGGGGGTGTCACTTTGAGTGACACCCTCTAGCACCCCCAAAAAAGGTTCGGGGGCCATGTGGCAGGCATACCTGCCCTAAGGGCAGGTCTGCCTGTCATATGGCACAGGTGTGCATGCACACATGTGCATGCACACCTGAATCGGTATTTTAACATCAAATTGAATTTGATGCTAAAATACCGAATCGGTAAGGCTTGTGGGACTCAGAAGAGTCCCACCTACATACCAAATTTACCTAATCGGTAGAAATACCGATTCGGTATTTTACAGATGCGGTAAATTTACCGATCGGTAAATTTACCGATTCTGTAAAATATGTGTCCCTACATACCAAAGCTCAAATACCGGTCGGTAACGGCCGAAAATACCGATTTTCGGCCGTTACCGACCGACCTACATCGGGCCCCTGGTCACTATCAGAATTCCACAGAGGGCATATGCATTACTAGCACTGATTAATAGCGGCAAAGTGCACAACATTATAACCCACAGAAACAAGGTCAGCAAATTATGAGTAAAAAGGCAAACACTTCCAAAACACCCTCACCCAGGTTCTGTTTTTGGGTAGTCAGTATCCCTTTAAACACTTGCCACTCTCAAACGCGGGCATGCCACTATCTGAACACACCCTCAACCTCAAACTACCCATAAGAGCAGCGCACCAGTTGTACTGCATAGGTACAAGGAGCTGACTGCAATATTTATGTGGCAGTGAGCCTCATTTAATAACCCTCAAATGGTATTTTTCTTCTGGCTGGCTTGTTTCATTGTACATATATCAGCTACTCTCCGGGTTATAATGAGTCCGTGTGCAGACTCCTGCTATAGTACTACTGCGCGTGGGTCGAGGTCGAGGTCAGAAATGCTCCTATGCAAATACAATGCAAGTTTCCTGCTATTAAATGCCTAATCGCACAGCAAACGTGAACCAACACCCTGTTTATTTACAACTATAATGTGCACAACGTCATTACCCCCAGCTAAAAAATGTGATGATTAGACCATGTTTGCAGCTCACAACTGTTATTGTTAATTCTAGCTGTCACCCCACATTATGAGATAACCAGAAAAAAGAGATTTATTAAGCAGTACTAAGAGAGGAATGTAGGATCCGCCCACATTTTGTTCTTCCACGCTACAAGTTTTTGATCGAGCAAAGTGCATGTGTTTCCATTAAAAAAATGGTGCTTGTATTGTCTGTGTTGGTTGGGGTGACCAGGCAGTGATTATGGATTTTCTGTTAATTATGAAATGTTATGACAAAATTAGTAGCCCTGATTTTGTCTAAAAAGTATTTTTTAAAGGTAGTAGGCTTGTAACAGTGGATTGTTATTACACTGTACTAAGTAAGGTTTGAGGACCAGTATTTCACTCCATAGAATCTTACAGATTAACAGTAAAGTTTGATATGGTTCCCCCTTTCAAAAAAACCATGAGGATATGAGATTTGCAGTGTGATTACCATTATTACTGCCGTATTGTTTTGCCAACTCTTCAATTTGGTATGATTTTTTTATTTTATGACTGTGTCCCTGATGATTCCCATGTTGGAAAGCTCATGCTTAGTATAGTTGGCCTGAGTTGGGTATGGTATCAAGCCAACTATAGTGGCTAGAGGCCTGATTTGCTCACTGGCAGTATTTGGCAGATGCCATTGTACGGAGATGTTGATCGATAAAGAGCTATTTAAAAGGCAGTAGGCCTTACTTATTTGTAGTGAAAATCCACGCAAATGCCCCTAAATTGAGTATTTAGGTGGCACCCTGAACCCCTGAACTCAGATTCGATGGATCAGTCGAAGAAGGATGAAGAAGAGTCACCGCCTGCGGAGTACTGCAGCAGTGCTTTGGACTTCGGCACAAATCCCTGCCGTCCTCAGCCCTCTCTCGACAATCACAACAGATTGACTTGTCCTTCGAGCTCGAGAAATACCAAAGCCTTTGGTAGCCTGCCGTAACTTTTAAAACCATAGCCAGTCTTCCTGTTGTGTAGAAGAACTACTCCCCTGCAGTTCGCAAGCACAGACAAGCAGTGTTCAGTCCACCGCCTTGCAGCTCCCTGGCCCGACCGATGCCGCAGACAAACAGGAGAAGGTTCTCGTGCTCTGGATGGTCAGATTTGCCTTTCTACCCAGTGTGAAAACACCAGAGGCAACCGGAGCTGTGCAGCACCAACCCCTGGGGTACAGGACGCTCTGTACCAAACACCAACAGTGAGAGTCTAGTCCGGATTCTCACTGCACCAGGACCAAGCAGCCTATGAGGGACCCCAGCATCACTGAGAAGACCCACTTCGAGAATAGCCCAGCTGTTTTGATTTTGCCCCTGCCAGCTGTTTGGCCCTGACCGCGTGGTTAATCTTTGCGTGCCCAGTCGACCTAAAAACTTTGCACCCAAGCTGTCCAGGCTGGGTCCCAATGAACCGCTGCTCCCTTGCACTAAGACCTTTTGCGACCTATGCCCCCGTTTAGGAGCCCTCAGACTTGTCCAAGTCCCACTGTGCAGCCTGTTTTTGGATGGCCCCCCTTCACCGTAGCGCACCAGGTATCAGGCTCTTTAGCACCCTGCTCCCGGTAGAATCCAGGCGGTTCCCAAAAAACTGCTGTTAGTACTTTAGACCTTGGCCCACTACAGCTCAGAACCCTGCAGGTGAACCCCTGAAACCAACTGTACCTACCTTTATGCATCTTTGACTTTTCCTCCCATAGGTTGTCTTGTCTGTAAAAGTGCAAAGGTTTGAAAGTTTTACTTACCTGTGAATATTGATATTGAAAACAGTACCTACCTTTGAACAAAGTTCTTGGTTTTAAAACATATATAAAAAGACTTGTTATTTTTCGAAATTGGTCTCGGAACTATTCTTTGAGAGTGTGTCTCATTTATTGCCTCTGTGAGTACAACAAATGCTTAGCACTACCCTCTGCTCACGCACACTACCACCAAAGAGAGCGTTAGAATTATCTACTTTTGCCTCTGTATACCCGTTGCAGTCCCACTAAACTCTCTGCACATTGTACTTCGTTTTAGTACACTGTATAGAGCCATCTTCCTACAGTGGATTACTATTACAATGTATTAAAGTCTGTACACAGATATTTTTGTTACATGGGATCTCACAGATTACCTTAATAGTCAAAGGTTTTGGTGTTGGTTACCACTCTGACAGATGCTTGCGGTAAAAGATTTTCACTATGATAATTCTTGTTTGGCCCTCTTAGAAAGGGTTGTATATTGTTTTGCCAAATGTAATTTTGTACATATTTATAATTTTATGACTGTATGCATGCCCAGTGGCTGCCTTGTGGGAAACATTATGCTCTATGCAGTAAACTCAGTTGGTTATAATGACAAACCAATAAAGGCTTTAGGCCTGATTGGTTGACTGGGAAAAGTTAGGACAGATTCAAACGGTATAATCTGTTCGTAAGTTACGATAAAGGCAGTAAGGCTGACATTTATTGTGGAAGCATATCTTTACGCTAATGAGCCTTTGCAAGTGAATACAATACCATTTAAGGAAAGCACAAGAACCAATGGCGGACTCCAAGTGCCGCACAAGCCTCAATTATTTAACCAAATATGTAGTCAAAGCAATTGAATGAATGGTGTGCACAAGCTACTCCTGCATCTGCCGTTGATGGATGCAATCCGCCTGCTCGGGAAACAAAACCGGAAAAGCAATGGAGCGGTGCACTACCAGAGTATAATCACGTTCAATGATGAAGCAAAATCAGGTTCTTCGTTAGTTTCATCCTTTATTTAATTGTATCCAAATTTACAAACACAGAGCAATAGCCAACGCGTTTCATTCAGGAAGTGAACTTCGTCAGGGCAAAAGTATATAGTGAAAGATGTAACATTCCTAATGGTAATAAGGTCCAAGGTCCTTCCTGGTCGTGAAGGATCACAGAGATGCGGCGTAGGCCTCCATAATAAGGGCCAATGCGAAAGAGCCTGGAGTGATAGTGCAAGCGTCACGGCTCTTCTGGGAGTTTCCAAACGCGTTGGCTGTTGCTCTGTGTTTGCACATTTGGATAAAATTAAATAAAAAATGAAACTAACGAAGGAACTGATTTTGCTTCATCATTGAACGTGATTATACTCTAGTAGTGCACCGCTCCATTGCTTTTACAATACCATTTAAGATCACTGCCTGATGATATAATATTTTTTTTACTTTATGTATTGCAAGTTTTTGCTGTACATGTTTAGTTTGTCACATTAATCATTTTTTGCATATACTTGTTGAGTTTGTGTGTGTGTTTTATTGTGGGTGAATGAGTAAGTAAATGCAACAAGGAGTTAGTAGATTTAGTGAATGAGTTGGTGGGTGAAAGAATGCATGAGTGTCGAAGCACCTGTTTGATGGGTTATAGAATCAATGCAGTAAACCTGCCTAACAACACTGGCTGTTGGCAAATAATTCAAGCAACCAACATTTTATCAGGTGGATGTAAAAGGTTTTTCTGTGTGATACTGTTACAAGTCTTATTTTTGATTTCCCAAACAAAGAATGAATGTCAAACTAAAAAACTATACCAAAACCTTATAGGAATCTATCCACTGTAGACTATTGAGCTACAAGAAGACAATGTTTTATACAAAATAAAGGGAATATTGATAGAAATGTTTTGAGAAGTGCTGGCTAACCTTAGAAAAGAGAATTGTACATTTATTCTATTTATTTTGCGTGGTGTCAAAGCTACAGCCTTTGAAAGCAGAGGAGTGTGAGGTTTACTTATAAATGTCACTGTGACGCTTTGTTATGTAATCATTTACACATGCGTTGCTTTTTAGGTCTCGCTGGTAAACTGCATCCGAAGGATGCGTGTCCAGCTGGAGACGTATAGTTGCCTGTCTCGGGGGAAGGACGGACAAGAGGGTGTTACGAGCGTTTCTACCAGATTTGGGTGCGCGAACGCGCACGTCGGCTCCGTCCACGCGTGCGCACACATCCAGCCACCACACAGACTGAAACACACGCGCGCTGGTTACTTTCACTTTCCATCGCCCCCACCAGTCATCTGCTCTTTTTACACACGCACGCACGCATGCATGCATGCATACATACACACACACAGACACACGCGCACACACAGGCACACACGCGCACAAACAGACGCACTCGCACAAACACACGCGCGCGCGCGCACACATCCCCCCCCTCACACCCCACTCACCGAGTTCTTTTCGTGTGTCCCTCTCTCCCTCGGCAGGCAGCGGGTCATCCTCAGCGGCAGGCAGCGGGTCATCCTCAGCAGCAGGCGGGGCTCTCCACGAGCACGGGAGCCCCGCTAGCCGACACGCAAATCTTCCGGCTGACGGGCACAGGAGCGCTTCAGCACAGGAGCGCGGGGTAGGCTCCCGTCTGCTTCCTGTCCTTTTGTGGCCCCGCCCCCGTCCCAACACAGGTTGCCTGGCTTCCTGTTCAAGCCGGGCTGCGGCGGTGAGTTTTGGGTTTTCCAGCTGTCTTCCTCGAGCATTTCTCTCCCTGTGCACTCCGTATTGTTCTCAGTTGCCCATGTACTTCTCCCTCCATATTACTCTCGCTATCGTGTACTCCTCCGTTGCTTTCTCACCAATGTGCTTTTCCCACGCATGTTCAACGTTGCTCTTGAGCCCATTGCTTGTCGTCTCCTCCCCACCCGCCATGTTGCTTCAGTTCCCCCGCTATTTGTGTTATTTGCGCCGAGCCGTGCTCTCTTCTGTCACACTTTGCTTCTCCCTATTCCTTGCCCTTCCGAGCCCCGCCACCGTTGTGCATCTCCCCACCTGTGCCGTCCTTCTGTCGTCAGTTTCTTCTCCCCCCCCCTGCACTGCTTCCCCTGCCCACGGCCTCTGTGTTGCCCCGCCAAGCCTTCTGTGTTCCCCCCTCCCCTCGAAGGCCCTCCTAGTTGGACTCTCCAAACGTGCTTCAAAATACTGATTTCACATATTTTTTTCTTTTTATTTGTTGACCCAATATGGATCAGCAAATAAAAAGAAAAAAGAGTGTCCTCATCATTTTGTAGGCATGCAAGTGTGGTTCATGTGCTTACAACATGGTATGGCAGGCCATGTTAAAGTTTTTTTTTCTTCATTTGGCCGTGTTGCAATACATCAAGATTGCTGTAATGCATATCTAAAAATCATTCACAAAGCCAACAGGTCTCAAAAGGCACGACCCATTAGCTTTTACTATGCTTGTTATTATTTTCTTTGCTTACCTCCAGAGTTACTTTGGTGCCAATAACCTCAGGTGATCAACTGGGAAATTATGCATTTGTAGGAGCCAACAAGTGAGGGGAACTGGAAAAGATTGTGTTCCTTTCAAAAGAAACAGATTGCGGATTGGCACGGCCACGCTAGGCACCGCCTTTTTTCTATGGTTCCGGCCGGCTATGCGATTCTGCACAATGGCGTGGGGCTCGTGGATAGCCTGCCCGAGTCCTGCGGAGTCATACTTGCCGGTGCCAGCGCCTCTGTAAGTACCGATGCAGCACCTTTCAAGTATCCGAGCACGGGAACTTCCCGTCGTGCGTTTATTTTGCTGTGTGTTTTTTTTTATTTCTGCCGTCCCCATAGGACTGCATCGCAGTTAGGGGCATAGAGAGCTCAGGTTTTTACGATTTAGTTAGTAAAATTAGCATCTTTAAAACTTCTAACATTATCACGCTAACTACACTACTTAGAAATAACAATAGTGCGATATGAAGCGCTATTTGAAAACATATTGATGCTTTCAGCAGAACACTGTGGCAGTGTTGCTAAGTAAGGCCTTGTTTCCCTCCAGGCTGGCCTTAATCTCCCGCAGCAGTGCACACCCCCTTCCCTCCCCCATGTTTGAGCTGTAGCTGATGCTCACGGTCCCCCCTACTATCCCCGGATCGTTAATTAAGGCATCAAAGATAGAAAATAGCTCATTATATGCAGGACGGCGCCCCTCGCTTTCCGTGCTGCACAGGTTGCAGTGCCATGGCCATATTGAACATTCAGCTGGGTCTCGGTTATGGAAAGCATGGGAGCGCTGTCATGAGCATGGGAGCGCTGTGCGCGCCCCCCTCTCCCCCAGCACAGCGGGGGAATTACCCCCGCAGCGAAGGGGCTAAGCTATTAGCATTGTAAATGTTTAAAAACATAAATACAAGGCATTGCCATTTACAATGCCAATAGCTCTAACTTTAATAATGCAAGACCTATTGCATTGCAAATGCTTGTTCTAGTGAGAACGCTGGTCGGGTTGATAAACAGACATTAATATAGTGTTGCTTCCCTCCAGAATCAAACCAGATTGCAAGCCTGTCACTATTAAGGGATACAGACCATGGAATTGCAAAGTGAACTTTGAAAGTATCTATTATTGAGCAAAGAATAACAAGGCTCTGCACTGAATTCTATTTATGCCTCCATGTGATCCTTGCAGAGACCAATGAGCGAATGGGCATAAGACTGAAAATTAGAGGTTAATTTACTGATGTTTTTCATGGGCACTTGCAAAGTGACGGAAGGTATTCTGTAAATTTACATACAATGGAAATGCAGTAGGTTCAGGGCAAAGTTGGGCATCATTATGCAAGCAACTGTACAATCCTTGGTAAATCTTAGTAAATCTAGGCTTTAGCGTCAATTATCCTGCGTTACAGCTAGGGGGTTGACTCTGCAATTCATTACAGTTAAAACTAATTTGTATCTGAAGGTAAACTAAATTGTCTAACCTGCGGGACACTAGTTTCTTCGGCGGTCTGCCTTACAGCAAGCGCCACCGGAAGAAACTAGTGCCCCGCAGGTTAGAATAGGAGGTGGGATACTTTCTTGTTTATGTACAGTAATTTGGAAGGATGTATCCCTCCTATATCCCTCCTATAAAGTGGAAGAACCTCTCTACCCTCCTCATTTGTCCCTTTCCCAGTCACTTGTCCCTTTCCCAGGTCCTATACATATCGGTAAATTAAAATGGCCACACTATTTTGGCAAATCTTTTTGGTGAAAGCACTATGTTTAAAAAAAAAGAACAAAATAAACGAACGGCACTTCATAGAACCAGAACTTCCCCACTGTACCTTTTGGACGCAAGTGCAGCATTTGTTATTTATAGTATATTCAGATGAAACAGCTAGGTTGTACATAATGGCACTACATACATTTGATGGATTGCATGGAAAACCGTGAATGTTCCAACATGTATTTACCTCTGAAAAAGCTGATAAGACTGTGGAGCAAATCACACATGCTGTCTAGCATGTGCCTCAGAGGGGTCCAGCCCTGCCTAGAGCATCTAATTAAGGAGCCTACAAACATAGCAAGTCATACACTGGACCTTATCTTAGCAAGCCAAATCCTTTGACAGTCATGGTAAAACCTGGTCTGAAACTTATTTGGTCTGACCATGTTCTGGTCCCTTTTAATGTATGCTCCTCAGTTCCTTGCGGTACGCAAGGACGGACCAAGACATTGTCGAGACCTTGGCATAAAATCTCAGACTCCCAACTTGCAGAGTCGCTTCCATCTATTCCCTGTCATGGGAACTTAGAGCAGGACGCATTGTGTGTTAATAACTGGCTGACTGATGCTATTGATACCATAGCTCCTCTAAAATCCCACTCCTCTAAGAGGCTAACACTTTCTGCGACTTGTTTTTTTGATGCCCTTAAGTCAGAGAAATCAGTATGCAAAAGGCTAGAAAGGCATTGGAGATCCAAGTAGGGTAAGGGCACAAAAGCAGTTTACCAGGTTGCTCTGAAAAAATACCATGTGGCTATTCGGATGGTCGAAATACCTTTTTTGCCTCCTCCATCTCTGAGGCAACAAAGGAACCCAGAGAGTTGCTTAACATTTTCAACTCTTTACTCTCTCCCAGTGCAACAAGAAACACCCTCTCTCCTATCAAGTTATGTGTGGGCCTCTCTGACTTCTTTTTCTAAATCCAGGGGGGCGAGGCCAAGATGACGACCAAGTAGGACATGCCTACACGTCGCTCCGTCTTGCTGACCGGCCCTGTGGACACAACTTTGAGCAGAGGGGCCGCAGGCTCTTTAAACAGCCCTCAAGCGGTGGCCTGGACCTGAGGCTACCCTGCAAGGTGCCGGAAAAGGAGGAAGTGCTTGGCGTCCGCCGGAGAAGACCGGGAGAGGCGCGACGCGCTGGGGCCAGCCCGCGGAGCTCCAGTGAGGGATTGGAGCGAAGCCTCCCCCCTCTCTCCCCCTGCGAGAAGTTTCGCTAATTGCCGAGGGGAGAGCGCTTTCAGCGACCTCTGACTTTGACGGTAGCAGCAACGAGGGAGCCCGATTCCCTCCGAAAATAAGACACAAAGACACCGGTGAAGGTGCCTGGCGCCAAGCCTGAGTGGGCCTGGGCGGCGGTACGACGTAGCGAGGTGGGCCTAACGTGATGCCAACGCAGAAAGGAGAGCCTTTCTGCTCGGGGCCAGAGAAAAACTCTGGCCCCGAGTGAGCCAGCGCCTGCCCACGGGAGGCCTGGGAGCTGACTGAGGCAGCTACACAGATATCGGGAGGGGCAGCTTGCAGCCTGGATCTGCTGCACTGAGGTACTGCCAAGAACTGTGGCCTACGGACTCCCCGCAACCTAAGCCTAATGAATGGTGAGCTCTGACCCTTTTAAGAGAGAGCCTGCTTTGGAGGGACACAGTTGGTTGGGCAATCAGAGGCAAAAAAGTGGACAGCAGTCACCCTGATGTGGGGCTGACCCACAGGCGGCCCCCGGGTGGCCCGGCTGGATTTCCTGACTCCCTGCGGACTCCCCCCCCCCACCACCACCCTGTCGACCGGGGAGAGGGAGGGCAGGCTGGCCCTTTGCATTGAGCAGTGCCCTGTGGGTGACCAAATAGAAGAGGGGGAGATTCAGCATGTTGAACTGGACATATTGAGCAGGGACTGGCCCCCCTTGAAGTCAAGAGCCTTGGAAAAGGCTTGAGCACATACTTAGCTGCTTGTGAATTTCAGCGCACAGAGGCCCGATACCTCTTGGATTGTCCTATGGGCGGTTTGGCTTGAATTGGGGGGAGAGCGTGCTTGAGCCCTGCGGGAGAACCCTGACAAATTGTCAAAGCCGGTGGACATGTGCGTCGTTAGCAGCGAGAGAGCCACCTATTATGGTGGGTTTGAGGGGCTCCAGCAAGCAGTGCGCCCTCCAGCATGCCTGCGCTGAAGGGGAAATAGGATCGATGAGTTAAGGACCTATTGCTCAAATTGACCAATGTAGGACCACCAGAGGCGCAAAACATGGCGGAACAGGGAGACACGGAGGCTCATCTCACATTCCTTTATCGAAACCCTGTTCGCCACGCCCCAAGAAGATTTCAAATCAAGGAAAGCAGAAATAACCCAGGAGCTCGGTGAGGTGAGAAAAGATGTTGACACACTAGGAGACCGAGTTGACACGCTCGAGTTGCAAGGCGCTAACAGGGACGAGGAGCTCGAGGTGCTTCACTAGGAGGTCATTTGCCTCCGAACCATAATCTTGACCTTCAAGCACATGCTGAGGACCTTAAGAACCGCTCCTGGCACAACAACATCTGCATCCGGGAGCCACGCATGGAGCGGAAGGGCAGACATCGTCCTCTACATCGAGGGTCACTTTAGATCAATACTGGAAGGGCCTGATGATCAGGTTGGACAGAGTACATACAGTGGGCCCAAAGAGACTTGCGCTGGCCCCTCTGGCGGATATCCTAGCTTGCGTCCATGGTTTCCAACTAAAGGAGCGCATACTGCAAACGGCCACAGACTCCCTACCCATTTTGTTATCAAGGCCTACAGCTCTCTCTCTACCAGGACCTGGCGGCTTCCACGTTGCAAAAACAGAGATCCTTCAGACCGGTCACATCACATCTACAAACCAACAAGATCCCCCAACATCCTGGGATATACTTTTTGACTCACCTTTTGCCATGAAAGGAAAGTCCAGCATATCCGTTCACTTAGAGACGCATGCCAGCTACTGGAAATCGACGAGGATACTGCCGTAAGCCCTACACGTCCTGAAAGAGCTCCTGAGGGCTGCAACAGGAACAGATGGAGGATGGCCGGCTCTGATCGTGGTGCCCACCGACCGGACCCAGAAACTATGGCAAAAGAAAGACAGGCGGTTCTAGCCACCCTGGGAGAAGATTCGGCTGGCCCGGTTTGAACATTACCTTCCCCCATTTGTAGGCTATCCCTTGAGCCAATATGGTCACTGCGACCCGAGGCAGACGTCGCGTGGTGTCTGCGGACTTGGGAGAGGCTGGGTGGCTGTACGTACCGAGCCGTTTCCACCCTCTTCCCATGGGCCTGACAACTCAGGACATTACGACTGTATTATTATGTTGTTTGTTTGTTGGTTAAACTTTGTTTTCTGGGGTGTTTCTCTCTCCTGCCCTCCCCGAACAAACGCGTTAGTTTTGCTCCCCTGCAGCCCACGTGACCCTCATAGAAATGCGCCCCACTCTGCAGTCACAATTCCTCTATCATTCTCTCTACAAGGCATTTTCATAGCAGCACACCACACGGGTTCTAATGCCTCAGACACTAAAGATAGTCACCCTGAACATTAAAGGGCTTAATAATCCAGTGCAACGCCGAGCCATACTCTCCTACCTAGAGAATACAGGCGCGCATTGCTGCCTCCTCCAGGAGACCCACCTCCTCCCGGGTGACACACACCGGCTTTACTCCAAAGCATTTCCTCAGCAACTATTCTCCTCTCTTTCTAATAAATCTGTGAGAGTAGCTATACTGCTATCAGCCTCATTTCCGGGGAAATTGGGCCCTAAACAAGCTGAACTTAAAGGGAGATTATCAGTGCCCTATTTCCAGGTGGGCTCGCACTCTCACTATTGGAACTATCTACGTCCCAAATGATAATCAAGAGAAATTCATTCAATCAGCAGTAGCAGAGGTCAGCCTCTCCCCCGACAGGTTTTTAGTGATAGGAGGAGAACTGAACCTGACATTTGACAACACCCTAGACAGCTCGGCCCTACGACATGGACAGATAGGTGCGCTATCTGAGGGGGGGCGGACAGACTCTGCAGAGCGCGGTACTAATGGACATCTGGAGAAATGTGAAACCCACTGACAGGGAATACGCATTCTACTCTCACTCTCATAAAACTTATGCCAGAATAGATTACCTCCTAGGCAATTGTAAATTGCCCGCTGCAAACACCCGACCCGCACTTGGCGCCTGTAAAACATACTGCTGTAGCACCTCGAGGTGGTGGAAAGAATCACTAAAACGATAAAGGACTACCTGCAGATAAATGATACCCCTGAGACTTCAACTGCAACCCTATGGGACACCTTGAAGGCGGTAGTAAGGGGAGAATTCATAGCTGTCGCTTCCGATAATAAACTGCGTAAGGAGAAAAGGCACCTTCTTACAGCTCAAGTACAAGAACTAGAGCATATGCATCAGAGAAACGGAGCCTCGAGGGTCTGGAGTAAACTAGAGGCGGCACGCATTCAGTTGGCTGCGCTAGATATAGATAGGGCAGAATATGCAGCGCTTAGGCAAAGACACACCTTTTATGCGGGAGGTGACAGAAGTGGAAGATTAATGGCTAATAGAATGAGATTGTAGGGACATGCAGGCGGTATTGCTTCGGTCTATGCATCCAATGGGGAGCTATGCGAGACCGACCAGATCAGACGCCTTTCACCAATACTACGCAGAGCTATACGAGGAACAGAATCTACCGGAGGAGGAACCCTCCTGGTACTTGCAGGGGGTGGCTACTGCCAAACTGACGCCTGCCCAGGCTGATGCACTAGAATCTCCAATTCGACCACGGATATTGCTAGGCAGAAGCGAATAAGATCTCTTGGACCGGATGGGTTCACAGCCCTTTTTAGGTCTTGCGTGGGCATGGCAGCGAAGCTGCTCCGCTTCTGCGAGAGATATTGTTAGAAAAAAATCTCTAAAGGGGACTCTAAGCCCTGCCCCTCCTTTCCATTGGGTAGCGTCAGCGTTTATGGTAAACACTGGCTTCCCAATAGAAAGGAGTGTTTTTGGGTGCTACCCTGTTGGTTTGCCGGACAGCCCCTCTGGACACCATGGCCTGGTTTGTGGTTTGCTGTGAAGACTTTTCTTATCTGCTTGTTTATTTAACAAGCAGATAAGAAAATTCTTCACCACAGCTGTGAAGCAGGCACGAAGAGCGGAGGCGCAGGGGGTCACTGGGGGTGCAGCTCACCCCCCCCACCCACCCCGGCCGGGCTCTCCCTCCCAGCGTCTGCCAGCAGCCACTGTAACCATCCACCCTCATCTTCTTACTGCAGCACCCAGGACGTACAGGCCAGGCTGCAGCACGGAGGGTTAACCCCTTAGGCAGAATTACTTTTTAGGCGCACAATAAAGCTGTGCATTTAAGCTTGTGCTGGGTACACAGAGAACAAACTTTTTTAAATTATTTTTTTATTTTGCTTGTTTCACTGCGTAGTGTTTTTTTTTAACGTTTTAGCCAGGACTCAACATGCAAGCCGGACATATTTCCTCAAGCTGGATACGCCGTTTACATTGTGTATGCTGAACGAGTGTGGGGTCTGCTGTTAGTAGCGTAGCCCTAGTTCAAGTATCGGAGTGAGCCCACAGAAATGATCAGGGCTCAGTGTACCCCTGAGGCCTCTTGGCACCACTGCACCTGCGCACTATGAAAGCCACTTCCCTGCCTTCTGTAGGGGTTCTCGGGCCTCCTTCGCAGTGTGTACCTTGCACAGAAGGTGCCCTAGATGTCCACTTGTATACGGCTTCAGAGCAACCAACCCTCAAATGCTCCTAATCTGTGGGATACGACGAACCGGTCCACTTTAAAAACAAATTAATCTCAATGTGAAACAAAATCACTAGCAAGCAGACAAGACATGTGGAATCTGCTTGGTTAGCAGCTTTATACAATGTTCAATGGTTGGAGCAAAACCATGCTAGATGTTTCACAAAATGTTCTTGCCTTTGTGCGAGACACAGGGCACGAACAGATCTCATGGCACGCTGGCTTTCTGTACACTTCAATGGAACAAGAACAGAGCCCGAACTGTGTCTCGTGAGCAGTGGTTGCTTACCGGGGAGTAGAGCGCACCGAAGCTACTTGAGAGGGGGCCACGTGGGTTAGAAGTCAAAGAAAATATAACCAGTGAATTCTGAACTTCATATAACCAGATGTTTAAACATGCATGCTTCGAATGCAAATAACCAGCCATCGAAATCCCAGTCCTGAGGAATAGTAACTTGTTACTACAGGCAACAGCTTCCATTACCGAGCACCCAGTCACGCTCTGCAGTGGAAAGTCGTTTGTGTAGAATACAGTAAAGACAGACAGGCACAGATGGATTAGAGTCATAACGTCTTACTGCTCTGCTTTTTGTTGTTTAATGTGCATTATTTTAACCACTTTAAATGCGCTTAACTGTATTTCTACAATATTTAGGTGACTTCCAGAGCCACACCTATGCATCCAATGAATCAAAGGGGTGCTGTTTGCTCTAAGCACACGTGATTCCCCGTACTCATGTGACAGTCAAACGTTGGAATGTGCCACACGCACTGCACATACCAGACACCCCCTTAATGGCTATCTTCTGTTAACCGAGGTTTTTAATATCATATTTTAAATGGCTGTTGCTTTTTGCTATTATAACATATGAAAAAGAACTACAAAAGAAAATAACTTGTATCTGAGTACAATTTTGATTGCAACAATCTTTTGCACCCATGAGAAGACACCTGAAGAGTTTGATGGCAAGGTCACTCCCTCAGATGCATTCGTTGGTCTTTAGAGTTCGGGAAGTAGAAAAGAGGGTCAATCAAGGAGAAAGGAAAGAAAAAAATAACAATTCAAGCTCATAACAACTCAGAATAGAGCATTTGCTTAAAAAGCAGGCCACCCTCTGCCTATTGGAAAGTTTGACCTGGTCAAATGGCAGAACGTGCTCATGCCTTCCACTTATATATAGTAAAATACATTTGTTATGGGGTTTTTCATTTCTCTCCAATTGTGGAAAAATGGATTACAGAATAGTAGGGCTTATGGGGCAAGGCAAAAAATGTTGCCTACCGGTTGAGTCATACCTCGCGATGTCAAGCCATGTTGTCTAATCATTGACCAACTCTGCGAAACCTTTCTGTCATTCTCAGAATGCACAATAACAAGCATTCAGTCACTACAAATGACCTGGTAGAATCTTCATGACCATTCAATGGTATCCTTCTTTTCCTCCTGCAAACCCTTACAGAATGGGCGGGTAAGTAGCAAACCGGCTAAATGAAAACTTCACACCTCCTCATACGTTAAGGACTTCTCCCATACACTTCCCCCAACACCCACAGCCAAGTGGATGATGTCAGAATGTCTGACGCAGGCTGTAGTCATCTCTCTTCTGAAGCAGCAAAAGAAGATGGAAACAGCTGGCAATGTCTGGTATTTGTGTGCCACGATTCCTCAGGAGTTGTCATGCAAAAACTAAATATTTGTCATTGTTACAGCATAAATATGAAACGGGAGCAATACGATGCTTTATAAGGCTTTTCTATATGTATTTTATTTGCTTGAATTTTCATCAGGTTTCCATATTATTGCTCGCTGGTTCTGAGATACCTTTCCTACTCCTTTGATGTATATGTGGATTTGCCATTTTGATGAACTGTACCAATTCATTTGTAATTTACCACCACTACAAGGCCATGTGAAATCTCTGAAAGTTGAAGATCTTGGAATTATATCAGATGGGATGTGCTTTGTTCGTGATCAAGAATTTACTGTAACAATTTAGCGTTACTCATTTCAGCCTCTCTTGTTGTGCATATGCACACTATGTTAAAAAAACAAAAGTCTCTAAGCGGAATGAGGTCCAGAGTTGTTAAAATGTTTATTTAATCCATTATGGTGTCCGTGCTGTCCTTTGCTCCCCTACCAGTTGTTATTGTTATGACTGCCCTCTCTCCCTCTCCTCCCCTCTCTAACCCGTTGCCCTGCCCTGGTCAGTGCCCCCCTCCTTCTTGCCCCGGGGCCCCTTCCGCCTGTCCCAAGCGGATCCTCCCTCCCCACAGTCCTGGCCTCAGATACCTCTCTCCCTCTCAGCCCCGTATCTCTGCCACGTTCAGCTTCTCTGCCCCAGGGTCCCCCCCTTCACTCTTTCCGGAGCAGCTGCTCCCTCCCCAGTCCTGCCCTCAGACGGCCCTTTCTCCCCCAACAGCCGGCGGCTTTCCCCCTTGTCGTGTTACTCGGAACCCCTCCTTCCAGACCCTCATCCCCTCCCGCCTTCAACTGACCTCTCACCTGTGCCTCACTCTGTGACGCCCTCTTTTGTTTTCTGCCCATCTCTTTTTTGACCACTCTCCCCATCTGTTTTTAACCCTACGCCCAATCTTCTTTGACATCTCTCTTCACTCTCCTGTTTCCTTCTTTCCCATTCTCACACCATTCTCTTTCTCTCCCTATTAAAGTTTAACTAGCCTCCACTCTCCTTCCTTCCCCGCCTCCCCCTCCCCTCTTCTCTTCCCATCCCATCTACTTCCTGCCCAATCCCCTCTTGTCCTGTCTTCTCCATCCCTCCCCCACTCTCCTCCAACCTCTCCTCTCTAATTCTATTTCATTGAAAATGCAACAGGTCTCGCCTTTGCTTAACTCAAAGCCATTTGCTTTGCTATACAATACCATTAGCAAAGCAAATGGCGTTAACTTATTCAAAGGCGAGACCGATTGCATTTTCAATGCTTGTTTACAGAACGATCTGTCAGGTCCCGACGCCAGTTATTACTAGAGTGTTTGACGCTAATGGGACATCCTCGCAGATACCCCCAATCCATGTCAAAGGCCTCCGTAGTGGAGATCCCCAAGCCTGGAAAGGACAAGAGACTCTGCTCCTCTTGTAGACCGATCTCTTTACTCAACACAGATTTAAAATTATTCACTGGAATATTGGCAAGCCGTCTATCCCCTCGCCTTCCAGGTCTGATTGCTCCAGATCAGGCAGGAATTATCGCGGGCCGTCAGTGCGCTACTATACAAAAAGACTGCTGCACATAATAGATAAGCGGGGAGGTTCGATACCGTGCGCATGCTGCTTTCTGTAGACGCTGAGAAAGTTTTTGACAGAGTTCACTGGCCCTATTTAAAAGATACCCTAGTCAACTTTGGGTTCCCCGATAGATATATAAACTGGGTGTTCAGTGGTTATACTAAGCTGACTGCTTCTGTCAGAGTGAATGGCTACACTTCCGCTCCTTTTCCGATCCATAGAGGGGCCAAATAGGGGTGCCCCCTTTCCCTTCTATTGTTCGCCCTCTATATGGAGCCTATGGCTCAGAGAGTGAGAGATGACCCACAAATCACAGAAGTGGCCTTAGGAGGGGATAGGCATACCCTACGTCTGTACGCTGATGACGTGTTCGCCTCGCTGGCGGTCCCCCAGGTCTCCCTCCCATTGTTTTGGGACGAGCTAGAGTGATTCTCCCAAGCTGCAGGCTTCAAAATAAACATTCAGAAATCACAGGCCTTTCGCTTAACCCCTTGTGTGCTCAGGACGGCCCCAGCGTGACGTAGGACGGCCATGGGCTGTCCTGTGCACGCAAGGGGTTACGCCCCCTAATTAAATCCCCGCATTGCGACAGAATTCGCACATCTTGAGCACGCAAGGGGTTACGCCCTTTAAATAAATCCCCGCATTGCGGCAGAATTCGCGCCGCAGGGAAGGGGTTAAAGCAGTGGTTCCCAAACTTTTTTGACCCCCAGCTCCCTTGACCTATTGACCGTTGGCCCCGGCTCCCCTTCATGTTACTTTTTTTGGGCGGGTGGGGAGGATGTAAGCCCAGCCTCGGGAGTATCTTTATTTTTCTCCCTGTCCAGTGCAGTGCGTTACTCACTTTACCAAGATGCTGCCAGGACATATTCTCTGTAGTTTTCTTTGTTATCTGGGTCAGGTACTCACTGCCCTGTGGTGTTACTACAAGAGGATTGGTAGGACCTATACAGGGGCACTGTCGCCCCTACAGCAGAGAGATGCAAAAGCTGTGACCCAGAGACACACAGAAAGTGATCCCCTGCAGAAACTGCTCAGGTGATAACGCAAAGCTCTAAGTAGGTTAAGCACAGTACTGGCACAAGTTTGGACCACAAATGAATGAGCATGTAATTACCAAATATAACAGCAAGCAGTTCTGTTTTTAAACTATAAGATTTTAAACATATTCGTTTTAAAGGGAAAACTCTTGTTTAAAGTGCTCTTTTTGTTAAATAGTGGGCATTTGCAGGATCTATATACAACTGCTGCAACTCAATTTGCAAAAAGAACAAATGTGGTAGTAAATATGTTCTTGCATGTTTAAATGTTGCAAATGTGCTGCAATTTAAAATAACGTGAGTTTAAGGTGCCTGCAACCAACATCTTTGTTTACCCAACAAGTTCTGTGGAGGGGGAGGGGGCGTGCCTGTCTGTCCTCTTCGAATCTGTGCACATGAAGTACTTTAGTCGGTGTGTTAATCCAGTTTTTATTTAATCGTGAAGATTCATAGGATTCTTACTTCACAAAAACCCAGGTCAATAGTAAGCAGCTGTACACTGAAGGCTGCTTTAAAGGCAGGGTTTATTCCTCAAACACACTATCCAGTCTCCAGCTCTACCAAAGCTGCCATCACAGTGTTCAGAACATGTAATAACACTTCAGTAAAGGCTTCCACTGGTGACTTCTGCGCCTCCTCTCTGCTCCCCTTGTAAAGCCTCTGCTGTCAGCCGCTCTCTCCACCCAGGCTTCTTTCTCCATCAACTCAGCCTGCTCTTTTAAACCCAGCTTGCAAGGTTCAGCCCAGGTCTCCCCGCAGCAGCTGCCACCGAAGATTTATATTCAAACACTAGGAGTGACTCTGGCCCAACCCGGCGGCCCCTCAGCAGTATTTCCCTGTTTGTGTACAGGCGTGCAATGCTACTGTGGATCACGGACTTTCTCAACAAGTACAATTGATAGGACGGGATTAACAAATGAATTTGGTTCCCTAACTGTGCGTTTGGTGTGCGGCGCCCCTGGGTAGTTTTTATTGCGCACTGAGGTACCGCGGCGCACAGACTGGGAACCACTAGGTTAAAGCCTCTACGTTGGAGAACCTTCGTGAGGCATTTCCCATCTAATGGGCGCTGGCCGAAATTCCATATCTGGGAATTAGGCTCGCTGCATCTCCACAACACACTATCACTGAATTACACCGCATTGCTGCAACAGATACAGGCACACCTTAGTTGCAGGAAATCATACAAGCTTCCCTGGCTGGGCCACATTGCGACAATAAAAATGACAATACTACCCAAAATTGTATTTCTTTTCCAGACAGTGTCGCTAGAGTCCCCACCAGGTATCATCCTCTCTCTTCAACAAGATATAGTGCAGTTTATCTGGGCCGATAAGACACCGCGGATGCACCGGGAACTAAGTTATAGACCCCCAGGAGAGGGGGGACTGGGGATTCCAAACCTGCAGAACAATTTTTATGCAGCACAGATACGATCTTTTGTAGAATGGTCCCGTTCCAAATCAGAGAAGCACTGGCTATTTATGGATAGGGCAATAGCAGGGGTACCCCTATGGAGAATTCCCTTTGTTTCTAGACGAGCCCATCCTCCAAACCTTTATCTATCATTGGTTATACGAACTCCCTTATCGGTGTGGGACAAGGTAGCTGGGGAAAAAGGCCTTCACAATGTTGCCATCTTCTCTGACACCCATAGTAGCTAATCCAGATTTCTCACCCCAGATGGACATAAAAATCTTCCATGAGTGGACCAGAGTGGGCAGTAGGTCCATTGGACATTTCTTTCGATTAACACAGTCCCCTCATCTTTTGAGGACATTCGCCAACAACAGGGGCTCCCCGAGACGGCACGATTTAGATACCAGAAAATTAGGCATTGGGTGATGCAACCAAATATTCGCCCACAAGCACAGCGCCACCTGACAGCCTGTGAGAAATGGCTGCTAGCCAAATCATCTGATACCCGACTAATTACGGAACTTTATAGTTTGCTGAAGCTTCCTCCAGCAAATGTTAAATCCTCCAGTCAGTGACAATGGGAACACGAGTTGGGCCGGTAACTGACAATGCGAGAGTGGGAAGATATCTATTGTAGAGCTAGACACACAGCTAGAAATGTAGTCGGTGTGGAGACAGCCACCAAAATTGCCACCTATTGGTATCTCACGCCCGTTAGGCTCCACAAGGGGAACCCAGCTAAAGACCCCCTATGCTGGCGGGGATGCGAGGTGCAAGGAACATTGACGCATATCCTATGGGACTGTCCAAACTTATCAGGATACTGGGATCAGGTTATCAGTGAGATAGATGCTTGCTTTGATATACAACTTCCTCGCTTTCCGGCCTACACTCCTGGGACTACCTAACGCCCTTATGTTCCCCCTTTAATCTCGTAGAGGCCAACAGATAGACCTGGCTCTTGGGGAAGCCGTGCAACATATACTAGCGTTCTGGGGCACGACTCGCCTTCCCACACATACTGGATGGCTACATCGCATATGGCATATCTTAGGCATGGAGCGCATCTCTCTATTCCTTGCTAATCAGGGAGCTTCATGCCCAGATCTATGGAAACCATACATAAGGATGCTCTCTGCAGAGTTTAACAAACTCACATGCCTACGAATTTTAAGGCTCACGAATCAGCTACAGACTGAATCTCAAGGGGTTGCATAGATGTACACTGATGGGAGGGGTGGGCATGACCGGATGGGCGGGTAAGGGAGGCAAGGCAGAGGGGTTTAGTTGGCGGTTTGGGGGATGTTATGTGGGTTTTGTTTACGCTTAAACAAGCATTTGTCTTGATGTGCATCAGTAGATCCAAGATGTTCGGTTTATGCTGCATAAATGTGTTTAAAATTCAATAAAGAGATTATAAACCTAAAACAAAATCAAAACCCATCTATTGTCAATTTCTAGTACAGAGTCCCATTATTACTTCCAACTCCTATTCCGGTCTGTCACTTTCTAAATTTGTCCCCATAACCTTAGAGGAGTGAGCAGCTGAACTTGCAAGTTGCATGTCTGGCTCCCCCCTGGACTCCTCCCCTCAGCCATCTTACAACTTGCTGCCCCTGTGGTTAATCCTATTTTGAAACAGCTGCTAGAAGACTCCCTGGGTTTAATCCATCGTTATTTTGCTCACCAAGCCACCCCAGTTCAGACATGGCCATATGCAAATCAGTCTTGACCCTGTGCCTCATGGGAACAGTCCAGCCCGAACTGCCAAGCCATGTCTTCCCTGGACCGGAATCAAGCATCCTAGGACCGGTTTCTGGCTATCAGCCATCTTCAGCCAGGATAGCTTGACTCCGGTGGCTTAGTGAGCATGGGACCCACGTCTGGGCATACCCATCCCACATAGGGTGAACAGCAAAATACACAAGATGATGGACGGAATGTTGCACAATGGCAAAACATTCACCCCCAGTCACAGATATGGGTTTAATCCATCGTTATTTTGCTCACCAAGCCATCCCAGTTCAGACATGGCCATATGCAAATCAGTCTTGACCCTGTGCCTCATGGGAACAGTCCAGCCCGAACTGCCAAGCCATGTCTTCCCTGGACCGGAATCAAGCATCCTTGGACCAGTTTCTGGCTATCAGCCGTCTTCAGCCAAGATAGCTTGACTCCACTGGCTTAGTGAGCACGGGACCCACGTCTGGGCATACCCTTCCCACATAGGGTGAACAGCAAAACACACAAGATGATTGACGGAATGTTGCACAATGGCAAAACATTCACCCCCAGTCACAATTCTGGGTTTCATCCATTGTTATTTTGCTCACCAAGCCACCCCAGTTCAGACATGGCCATATGCAAATCAGTCTTGACCCTGTGCCTCATGGGAACAGTCCAGCCCGAACTGCCAAGCCATTTCTTCCCTGGACCGGAATCAAGCATCCTTGGACCAGTTTCTGGCTATCAGCCGTCTTCAGCCAAGATAGCTTGACTCCAGTGGCTTAGTGAGCACGGGACCCACGTCTGGGCATACCCTTCCCACATAGGGTGAACAGCAAAACACACAAGATGATGGACGGAATGTTGCACGGATCTGGGTTTAATCCATCGTTATTTTGGCAGTTCGGGCTGGACTGTTCCCATGAGGCATAGGGTCAAGACTGATTTGCATATGGCCATGTCTGAACTGGGTGGTGTGGTGAGCAAAATAACGATGGATTAAACCCAGATCTGGGACTGGAGGTGAACGTTTTGCCATTGTGCAACATTCCGTCCATCAATAGTTGTTTTTGCATTTGTCACCCCGCGTGGGGCGGGTATGCTCAGACGTGAGTCCCGTGCTCTCCATGCCACTGGAATCAAGCTATCCTGGCTGATGACGGCTGATAGCCCGAAACCGGTCCTAGGATGCTTGATTCCGGTCAAGGAAAGACATGGCTTGGCAGTTCGGGCTGGACTGTTCCCATGAGGCACAGGGTCAAGACTGATTTGCATATGGCAATGTCTGAACTGCGGTGGCTTGGTGAGCAAAATAACGATGGATTAAACCCAGATCTGTGACTGGGGGTGAACGGTTTGCCATTGTGCAACATTCCGTCCATCAATTGTTGTTTTTGTTCTAGCTGTTAGGCCACAGCCACATTGATCTCTCTTGCTACTTCTATGGGATGGAAGGAGTAAAGAGCCGTGAGAGTCAGATTTTTTCATCCTACTCTCCATAGACCTAGTTCAGCTTTCTAGCCCTCACTAGAAGCAACTACATGTGCTGTAACATATTGGAATCTTGAGTTTTGTGATAATGATCGGATGTGAAGAAATGTACCTGCTCGAAAGTATGTCCATTGTTTATCCACTTATCGCCCATGCTTCTTATGAAGAACAGGTCTTTGTAGAATAAATGATACAGTGAATAAGTGCAGGCCCCATATATTTCTCAGGAGGCCACTCAGCTTTCACCACCCATTGTGCCTGTCAAATACCAATGCTATCTACTTACCATCACACTCCTCCAGATGTAGCACTATGGGACTATTCTTGGCCATCTGCAGCTACTAGAATACCTGGAAGTGCTGGTATTGTTTTTCTTATGTATTTTGCAATGTTCAATTGTCTGCAGGTGTTTACAAATAGACAGCGCCACTCTGCGGAGGACTGTCATAAATTTGTGTCTGTGTCAAGAAACAAGTGCAGGTGCTTAACACCGGCACAAATTTGAGCACTGGAATGAAGCATGGCTCCCAGAAGTGTACAGTTACCTGGTATTCTTTAGAGATTACTGGAACAAGAATGCATCCAGTTTTGTTTGGACTGAATGCTTGAGGAACGGGTAGCTGTAGCAGCAGTATAGGACCGCACAGTGCAAATGAATTAGGGAAGGTACCGCAACCTCAGGTGACAAGCCACCTATACAACTGAATGACTTAAGCTACTGGAAGAGAACGGCACCGAGTAAAGAGGTTTAGTGAAAAAGTCAGCAGTGAACTTTCACTAGCATTTTCACTGGCTCAGAGGCCGAAGGTGTACCACCTTGAATGAAGAGCACAAACCGAATGTTAGAAGGAATTGCTTATAAGTGAAACCAGACAATAAACCTCTTAAACTACATATGTTTAGTCTTATTTCTGTTACAGATGTATAAACGTACAAGAGCTATATGCAAGATCAGCCAGTAGGAATAGATGGACCAGGACATTAGTGGATGTGGCCCTGGGGGCAACACCAACCAGCCATGTTGAGTATTTGGGTACTTGGCGGAGGGATATTCAATGAGAGGAAAAGAGAGGACCTTAGCCCCCCACCTGCAGGCGTGAGATAGGAAGCAGACCTCTCGGATAGAAAGGGGTGCACTATTAAACCACTTGTCACCATCCATGGTCGTCTGTTCCAGTGAAGATGCCCACCAGCCTCCTAGCCAAATCAGAACAAGCATTTGCAATGCAATAGGTCTCGCAGTTACACAAGTTTAAGTTATTGGCATTGTAAATGACAATGCCTTTTATTCATGTTTTTAAAAAGAAAACAAACATAAAAGGCATTGTTATTTGCAATGTCAATAGCTCAAACTCGCATCAATGCGAGACCTATTGCATTGCAAATGCTTGTTCTGATGCAGCATCTTCAAAACATTCAGAACGCTGCTGCTTGGCTTATTCTCAAGATGTCCCCCTGGGCAGCAGTGTCAGGAGATTTACGTCATCTACACAAGCTTCCAGTGAATAAAAGGATCCACTTTAAGGCACTCATCTTCACCATAAGGGCTTAATCCTACAAAGGCCCTTTCTATCTCAGGCACCGTTTTACGCCTTATGTCGAGTAGAGATTGTTGAGATCCCACAAACTTAAACTCTTCCAACTCCCCCGCATTCACAAGGTCAGAAGAGTAGGTAGATCATTTGTTTACCTTGCCTCGTAGTTGTGGAATGCTCTTCCTATTGAGAAATGGCCCGTCTGAAGCTGTCTCCAGAACGAGCTTAAAAACCTTACTCTTTGACTCCTGCCTAGACATCTTTTAGAATTTTTTCTGCCGTCTAACTTTTAGCCATGGCCGATGGACTCTGCACAAAATCTTGGAGTTCAATTTGACGATAATCTCTCAATGGAGACTCATCTCAATAAAATAGTAGCGGTATGCCATGGACTCCTAAGAAACTTGAAGAAAATTGTTCCCATGCTTCCACAGCCTTTTAGGAGACCTGTGGTACAGGCCACTATATTGAGCAGACTGGATTACTGTCATTCCTGGTGATGGCTGCCAAGCTAGCGCTGAACAAAGGGAGAAGGGATTCTGCAAACTAAACACTGCAGGAACTACACGGGCTTCTGGTAAAGGAACGGTGCTCTTTCAAGGCACTCTGCACACTTCACAAGGCATAAAATGGCATGGGACCCAAGTCTCTACAACAAAAGGTTGAACACTACAGGCCCGGATGAAGGCAAAGATCATCCTATGCCTGCCTGGTGTCTGTACCTTCGTTTAAAAAGAAACGACTGGGAGGCAAAGCTTTCTAGGTTAGAGCTGCTCAACTATGGAACGATCTTCCACTCTCTCTAAGAACCGGTACAAACCTGTTAAGTTTTAGGAAAAACTTAAAGACACAGCTCTTCCCCTGGCAAAGGACGGCTGTAACTAAGTAGCCCCAGTTGTAACCTTTTAATAGAAGTTCTTTATACTGATACAAGTTATCAGTGCCAAGATGTCCGCTGGGTGATAGTTGCTCTCAACAAATAATTAATAAAAATGAGCTTCTTTTAGGTGATCTTTCTTCTAGAGCCACTTCGCCTCTTCAGAGGTAGCTGCATGCTTATCAAAAGCAATGTATTGTATTATATTGCCAGCTTTTCCAAGTGGTCCGAGTTAGTCTCTGTCTTTTGAGTTTGCATTCGCTGGTGAATGCAGCTCTGCTTAAGGGCATTGCTTCCCTTGTTATGCTGCTGCATCGTGGTCCCTTCTGGCTTTCTTTTCACAAAACTCTGGCATGATAGCTTCCTTGGCCACTTTCCTTTTAGTTTAATCTCTTGTGGGGGTAGAATTTGTTTCAAAGACTTCTCTTTTGATGGCCTGCTCTTCTTAACGGTCTTCTGATTCATCCTGCCCTTTGGACTTCAATGCTTTGACGCCTGAGTTGGCCTTCTGGGTGTGGTTAGTTTTCCTTGTGGATAGGCTGTGCCTTTTCTGGTTAGATGATTTGGTGGATGATTGTTCTCGGTCGGATCTGTTTTGCTTTATTCTCATGACTGGGATGAGAAAATGAGGGGGGTAGGGCTTTCATACTGGTAATCTCATTACACAATTTGTCGTTATCATCCCATTTCTTATGACCCTCCCACATGTCCAACTTCGATTTAAGTCACTTCGCTTGCTGTAGCAGTCGATTCAGTATGAGTCTGTCAGTGTGCTTAGTAAGCAGGAAGATGCTTACCATCAGGGTTTAAAGACTAGGAGAAGGATACTAACCAGGAGATGATAGGGGCTAACGAGAATCTTCCCACACTAGGCACCACATAAACGAGTCACATCTCCCCTTTCCTCTTTGATAATTGTCCATGACTAGGAGTATTTCAATTCCTGCACAATGAGCAGCACTGCAGCAAGGCTTGCACTTCATAAACCTCAACACATCCTATCTGTGGATTGGTGTATATGTTTGATGTCCATTGGTGACTGTGGGTCTGTGGTACTTGAGTGCATAGGTACCTGTTCCCCTGTGGTCTTTGTGTGTATTAGCTGCCCTCTCTATTTTGTATGTCTGCACACGCCTGTAGTCATGTGGTTCACAGAGATTCCTGTCAGTGATAGTCTCAGTGTGCAGAGTGATAAAGTCTGTTTGTTTGCCTTTGCATCCATTTCTGGTGGTGTGTTTGCGTGTGGCTGTATAAAGTGTGTCTGCGTGCAGGATTATTTCTATTCATAAGCTAAATTAGGCCAGGTTATAACCTATACATTTTTTTGCTAGTGAACAACCTCTAACTTTATGGCATGACAGTTCAGAAAGTTAGTTTTGGTCAGTGGGTCAATGAAGAATCGTGTAACTGAAGACTTTCCCCTCATTTAGAAACGGTTGGTTACATCTGCCAAGTGGGCCTTCGATTTCCTGACAGCTCCTGCAATTTCCCACTTTGTACCTATTTTGATGGGTTAATATTAGGTATCCATAGTAACAATGTACAAGATTTACCTAAAAAAAGCATAACTATTTAAATCTATTAACTTAGGCTTAAATGATAGATGCTATTTCAATGTGGAGGATGTCTGAATTTGCTGTCTAGAGAATGTTTCATTTATTTCTGCACATATGCTTAACAATATGCATCTTTTGCTAAATGAGAATATAATATCAAAAACAACAGATTGCCATACTGAGTAAACAAAATATGTTTGTCTGCACTTACTGACAGCTACATTTGAACGTGCGCTGAATACTCTATAACCTAACTTGATGCTAAAGACTAATAAAATGCCCACAAGTTCTTATAGAATGCTCTTTCTTTTTTAGCAGTGTTTTTGGCAGTGTCCGAAAATATGTTCATTTGAAAATGGGTATGTATTGGTTTGTTTTAGAATCATATTTACATGAGTATTTTTATTTTAAACATGTTCTGATTATACATTTGTGTGATTTCCAGAAGATAAACTGACCTTGGAGGAATGGGATGAAAGCCATGTGAGCTCTTGGCTGAAGAGCATACACATTAAAAATGAGTACATACAAAGGTTGTTTAATGAGGAAGTAACTGGACCAGCCCTAAAAGAAATAAATGAAGAGTTTCTGAAAAAAATTGGCATGAAAGAAGGACAAATACAACTTCTTATAAAAAAAAGAAATGAACTTGTTTTACAATGTACATACAAAAATACTGGGGTGGGATCGGAAAGTATTGTACAGCTTGTTTCTAAAGTACCCCATGATTCCGAGTCTCATAACCGATCTGCTGTTGGCAAAGATGCTGCTTCGTCTGTTCTTAATTATGCTACTGCTATGGACAAGAGTCATAACAACACAACTGACAATCAAAGCACAACTCAAAAGAGTGTATCTGACTCCGAATCTGACATCCAGGAGTACCAAAAAGTGAGCATGAAAAAAGAAAAACTACAATCAACTAAAGAGGGTATAAGCAATGTAGAAGAAAATTTAGGTGCATTTCACCCTTTTAAGAGGGAAGTCCTTCATTTTACATATGTTAAAAATAGAATCTTACCACCAGAAACAGGCATAATAGATTTAATAACTCCATGTCACGAATACAAATCCTTTGCCACTGCTTCGGGATTAGATCGAACAAGAATACAAGCAAAGTTTGCATATGAGGTCCTTCGATTTGGCTCTGCCTGTATGAATGTTCGAACAAACGGCACAATACACTTTGGTGTAATGGACAGTGTGGAGAACAAAGGCTGGAAGCATGGACAAATAGTAGGTATTCCTGTATATGAAAAAGATATTTATGTGGATGCATTAGATTATATTGAAAAATGTTTTAAATCATCATCTGATCAAAATGCTGCAAGGCTCTGCATTCATCCCCCCAAATTTATACAAGTTATTAACAAAGAATCTCAAGAACAATCATTTGTTATTGAAGTTGACATCGAACCACTTTTTGACATAGTGAAACGAAAGGTTTTTCAAGTTTGCTTACCAAAATTTAATGAAAATTCAAACAAGGTAAGTCATGAGAAGAGAACTATCTATCAGAGAATCGGGACAAAATCAGAGCCAGTGAAAGAAGAAGAAAATGTTGCTTTCATTCAGGAATTGCAGGAGAAAGATGCCAGAAGAAAGCAGGCAGAGTCTAAAAGTACATGTATTGTTGAAGCACAGGAAGACTTGGGAAGGAAATTATCAGTTCTGTTAACTAATGGCAAGAAATATATGGATGATACTTTATGGTACATACTTGTCACAAATAAATGTGAAAAGAAGGACTTGCAGAATATAACCTTTTTGATGTGTATGAAAAAAATATTTTGTGTTTTTGATTTTGATGCAGATTCTGAATTATCAGGGCTATGCCTCAAGTACAAAGACCACCATGCAACAATTCTGCATTCACCGAAAAGCTATACTAATGAAAGTGGAATGAGCACAAGTGAATTAAAGAAACATTTGAACCTATTTGCTCAAACCAGTTGGATATTTTGTAACGGGCGTAGTAATTACCCTGGAGATGACGAGTATTGTGATGAAAATACATGGGTTAAAAACAAAAAGAAACATTTGAAGAAAGCGGTTTCTTTCATATGTAATGAAATTCTTCCCAAAGGGTCTTTTATTGTTCTTTTCTTGTTGCTTTCTCCAGTGGAAAAACCAATTGTAGATACCTTTCATGAATTCTATGCAGAAATGAGTGGAATGGATGATATAATTTGTATTTCAGAGTCTAAAGAAAATTATGCAAAGTGGGCAAGCCTGGCCCAGGCATCATGCAGCCTGGAGACTATTGATCATAGAAGTATTGTTGGTATGAAACTGAGTCATATTGATGCCACAGTTCAGAATATGCTGCCTTTTATTACTGCCCCTTCCAGACGTTTGCCAGTTTCTACAAAAGGCGTGTGCGTCTTAGCAACACCGGAAGAAGAGAGAATGTTTTCACTTGAAATACTATGCATTGATGAATGTGATTCTACAAAGCTAGACCTTTTGAGCGATGAAAAAATACTGGAAATAGAAAGTACTTTTTATCGTGGGGGAAAGGTAAGTTGGAAGAATTTTTGGCTTGCGGATAAAAAGAAATGTGGAGAAGTTATAGAGCGGGAGGCTTGTTCAGAAGTTGACAAGATACTGCATGGAATTTTGCATGAAAACACTGTCAAGCTTCCTGTAGCTCGAATAAAAATAGCACACCAGCCAGGAAGTGGGGGAAGTACTGTTGCACGGCAGGTTCTTTGGAAAAAGAGAAAAGACTTACGATGCGCAGTGCTGAAAACATCATGTCCCGTTACAACTGTCTGTCAGCATGCAGTTAAGTTAAGAGAATATGAGGAAAAAGATATCCATCAGTGCCTCCCAGTGCTCCTCCTTGTAGAAGACTGTGATGAAGAATATATCGATGATTTAAAATATGAACTAGCAGATGCCATGGTTTGTAAAAAGATTAATCATTCAAAGCCTTGTTTCATCCTCATGAGCTGTAAGCGAGCAAATGACCCTGAAAAACTGTGCAAAGCATCTCCACTAGAAACTGTTGCAGTTACTCACAAACTGAAAGGAGATGAAAAAAGACTTTTTGCAAATAAAGCAGTAATACTCTGTCGCCAATTTGAACCTGAGTTTATAATAACATTTGTTTTAATGAGTGAAGAATTTAATGAACAGTATGTTAGAAACTTTGTAGTAAATGTGCTGGAAGGGATTGACCACTCATCACCTGTCACTCGACTGATGAGGTATGTTGCTTTATTAAATTTCTATGTACAAAATTCGTACATCTCTTTATCACACTGTGAAGCATTCTTGGGACTAGGGGCACACACAGATGATTACCAAAACTGCTTAAGGCAGTATAATTTTAAAGCTTGTTTAAGTGACCAGGCAAAACTTATCTTTATTGAGATAACAGAGCCTACCACTTGGATTTCATCTATTCATATAATACACCCCCTTGTTGCAAAGGAAATTTTACAACAACTCTCTGGAAGTCGCCCTCAAAGTCAAATTGCAGCTGATCTTCTGGAGGAAAGAGTTCTTCTTGAGCACAGGTTTGGAAAAGATGACTTTCTGAAGTTTATTAGAGATCTTTTCTTAAGGCGCTATAAGAAAAGTAGAGGAGACAGTGTTGACAGCTTTTTTTCTCCACTTATTGAACATATATGTGATACTGAAAAAAACTGTGATAAAGCAATTGATCTTTTGAAAGCTGCCTATGAACGATTTGGGAAAGATCCATTTTTTGCACAACAACTTGCCCGATTGAATTATTCTCATGAAAAATTTGATGATGCAAAGAAATGGGCAGAACAGGCAAAGTTACACTCACCAGATGATTTATATATTTTGCATACTGAAGGTCTGGTGTACAGTAAATGGTTCAATGTTTTAATAGACAAAAAGAAAGGTGAGCATAAATCAGAAGAGGTGTTTAAATTAATTCAACTTGCCCTAAAAGCCATGGAATGCTTCAGGGCATCTGAAAACGCAGCAAAATCAGACTTAGATTCTATAAACACCTCCGCATATTTTTCAGAGGTTGATGTTGGATGCCGGTTATTGAAGTTGCTTTCTTCACTGGAAGTGTTTCAATCCAACAAGGAAAGTGAAAATGTGAAACTTATGCGTTACCTTCTTACAGATTATGTCCCTGAAGAAATTTTTAAACCCTGGACCAAGTTTCATAGCCATCTGAAAGGCTTGTATGATAATATTTATCGCGCACTAGAATACATTTCAGAAGATCTAAGCTATTTTCAGATTGATAAGAATGAAGATGATCAACCACACAAGAAAAGTGAAGAGCAGATTTACAGCCCTAGAAAATGGTTAGCAAGAAAAACAGAAGCGTTTGCCAAGTTTTTTTGTTCCAAACACCTCTTGAATGATGATAGTGTAGAATTAAAAAATCCAGCTTTAGTATCTCAATTAGTGAGACACATGAATATTTATAGGCATGGTGGGGGGAGCGTCACCACAATACTGTCTTTACTGTCAGATTTCAAAGATGAAAGATCTGCAGTGAAGTTAGAAGAAATAATAAGCCTCTATCCTAAAGATGTACAGAAAGAAAGCCTTGAAGACTTTGAGCTGGTAAACTACATTCTGTGCCATATTGCATTATGTTGTGTATCCCCTAATTCACATAAAATGTTATCTTTTCAAAAACTTAGGCACCTTAGCAGTAGATGGTTTAGACATAGGAGAACCTATCCACCAAGCGCCTATTTACTGCTTTCTTTGCTTTACTGGCCAGATGATTTGGAAGATCTAGAGCCCAGTCAAGAAAAAGATGACATTTTGACATTAGCACTTCAAACTATGAGGCGCTTGCATGAAATAAAAATAAAAAATATCCCTGTCAGAAAGAAAAGAACAAATGTTCTATTTTTCTTGAGTAAGGGGAGTGGGATTCACAAGATTGTACACAGAAGCAAGATTGAAAAATTAATTGAAGGTCCACTAAATGAGCGGCAAATGAAATGGCAAAACGAAGAATTGTTGAAAATGCACAAGGTGCATAAAGTGCTAAAACCAGTTCTTGGTTGGACAGAGGATGGGAAAGTGTTTGCATGTGGCCACTGTGAAAAGACTAAGATCAGAATTCTCCCTTTAAACATTTCTTCAGTACCTCAAGGTAATGAGAAAGTGACATTTTACTTAGGTTTTTCATTCAATGGTCTGGTGGCTTACAATATTCAAGTCGCAAAATTAGAACGCACTTTGAAACATTTATGATGTTTTAACCATGAAAGAAAATTTACAGATTTCCATCAAAATTGAAGCGGGAAAGTAAACTGTTTTAGAAATTGGATATCTCATCTGCATATATGAAATGCATATTTTTGTTCCAGTGGTTATGAAAAAACATAATTGGTTCCATTCATATATACTGGTAGTTTTGTGCTGTACCAAATTGGTCTCTGGGGCCTACCTGTAAATAGGTTTGATCATCTGTAGCCAAGGTTACATTTTAATCAAATTGAGTGGGAAAGTAAAGGACAACACACTACTTTTAGTTATACAAAAAGAGCATGTTTATTTTATATTTATTCTCCCTAGTTAACCTATTAGGTGCCCTGGCATGTCCATTAGACAACATGCCAACACTTCATAAAAACATTGATAAATCAATTAATTTTCATCCTGATTCATGTTTGAAATAATGTTCTAAAAGCCATCAGGAATGAGACTATATTTCAGTTTAAATGAATACTTTGAACTTCTGTTGTTCAGTGATGTGTATCTGACGTTGCCCTCTTCAATTAAATATTTACAGTATCTAACCATAAATAAAATGAAAAACAGTACCAGTGACCTTTATATCCCTTTTGTTCAGCAATATTTCATTATGGCTATCTTTCATTTTACATTAAAATGTTGCATATGTATTCAAACGAATGGCTTTCTTTTATTCTCAACAAAACTGCAAGGTGAGAGTAAGACCTGAGAATTCCACATTTGTGCTAATGAAGCATTGGGCCTTGCATGCCGCGTTCAAAACACGTGTATGTGCATTTGTATCGAAAATATATCAATTTATGCTGATGGTGTATGATCATTTTAACTTCTTTCTGTGTTTATGGCTTTCATGTTTATCATTTTCTTTTACTTGAGTGAAAGTTTGGAGATTGCATGATGAGATAGTCATTAAGGGGCCAGGTTAACAGTGCAGAAAACGCCATTGGTGCTGCTCTTGTGGCAAAATTAAAGTAAATATTGCCCTACGTACTTTGTTATGTTATGTTAAATTTTATTTCTATAGCGCACGGCTACTCGATAGGACTGTCCCGGCGCTTTACTTAGGCAGCTCAGTGTAAAAAAACATAACACCATAAAACCAGAAACAAACAGGGGAAAGAGAAAACCTACTAAAGGTTAAAAAGCCAGGTCTTAAGGCTCTTCCTGAACAGGAGCAGATTAGGTGTGCGCCGCAAGGCCAAAGGCAAGGTGTTCCACAACTGAGGGGCCCTCAAACTAAAGGAGCGACCCCCGGTACGGGCCTTCCTCACTCGAGGGACCACGGCCAAAAACTGAGATTCCGACCGCAGTGATCGAGTCGGGCAGTAAAAGACGAGCCTGCGCTGTAAATACCTTGCACCAGAGCCAAAAAGCGCTTTGTGAGCCAGGGTCAACGCTTTAAACATAATCCGCTTCCGGATGGGCAGCCAATGAAGCGACTGTACCAACCCGGTTGCTCTCGCTCGCCTATGAAGGCCGAAGATGGCGCGGGCCGCGGAATTCTGCACAACCTGCAGCCGCTGAACAAGATAGTCCGGAAGACCTAAATAGAGGACGTTCGCATAGTCCAATCTGGAGCCAATTAAGGCTTGCACAGTGATCTTTCTATGCTCTTCTGTGAGCAAAGGTAGGAACTTCTGGAGCATCTTGAGAATGCCAAAGCAGGTACCCGTCAAGCCAAGAATATGTGATCTCGGTCAGATTATTATCAATTTTAACTCCCAGGTTTTTTACCACCTGGGATGCCTGAGCAGGGGGACACATATCCATTGGCCACCAGGCCAGCCAATCAGGGTCCAAGGAACAACCAAAGAACAGTACCTCTGATTTGTTGGAATTGGCCTTGAGGCTGTTCTGCTGAAACCAGCTGAAGACCATCCCCTAACAGCCCCGAATGCTCTCTCCATCAAAAGCCTGATCTTTCCTACACGTGAAGAGCAGCTGAGTGTCATCAGCGTAGGACACGATCTGGGCCCCAAAGGACTCCACCAGTAATCACTCTGCATTGGTTGTTGGAGGTAAGACAACAACATTGGAAAATGACATACCTCTACTTCAGCATCTGTTGAACTAAGAAGATTTGAATCATCTAGGCAGGTCTCTTACCTTTGTTAATGGTGAACAGTTAGCTGTTTTATTCTTGCAGAACCAAGAGGAGAGTGTCTGTTGAGCTTTATTGAAGTTTCCCTCTGGACTTTGTATGGAAGCAAAATAGTTACAATATATTCATCATGGTGTATGGTTTAATTTGACTTTTTTTTCTTTTTTCCATTTATTAAGGAGTACAGTAGAGACATGAAAATAGTACGTGAAGTATAATGTGTCGCCCTTATGAAAGATCACATCTTAGAGAGAGGCCGAGATAAAAATATAAAACCACTTTCCAGGAAATAGTACAAAGCTGATAAAGACATGAAAAAAGAAATAACACCAATACTTCCATAATCTGTAGACAATGAAGACAAAATCCAACTGGTCCGCACATTCAAAAGCAGAGGGATGACCGGTCCAAACACGTGCCATAGCAAGATCCCATCCTATCTGAGAGGGTTAATAGAAAGCGGGGTGACTTAATCTTTGATAACAGCTAGCGAGATTCAGTAATAGAATACAAATGTCTGACAGTACAGAATATATTAAACAAACATATGTGTGGAGGGTCAAGGGAAATATTTTAAGACCTGACTGCTCGCTCTCCATATGCAGTTTAATGTGGAGGGACTTTGGAATGCACGTCCCATTATACATAAGAATGTAGAGAACAGTTAGGATTAACTTCCCTCTACACCCATTATGGGCGCTCCCACGATGAGAATGATCATTAGATATTTTTCTTACACTTCATGTAAATGTTGCTATAAACCATTAATTTCATGGTATACTGTTGGTTCAACAATCGGGAGATGCACGCTTTGTATATCTTTGAACACGGAGCCTTTCACGAATTGTCTAGCCTGGTTTTAGTATTGTTTGTCATGCGCATGCCAAAGGAACAGTGTTCCCCGTTTGGTCATGCGTGCGAATCTATGAAGGAGACTAGATTCGATATGCGCGTTCCACTATTGAGTTGGACTTCCATAGTAGTCAGCTTTGTTTGCACCCGTCTCAGCGACCTAGTATGGCAGCTTTTTGATACCTTCTTTCTTCTTTACAAAACGGCGAGTTGTGCTCAAATAATAATCCGCTACTTCGCGGTTCCTGGCTCCTACGCATGCGCGAAGGAGCAGCGGCTTTCCCCGCGCTTGCATTCGCATTCTTGTTTAACTTATACGCCCCGTATGGCTCATTATCCAATCACCGGCCGATATTAAAGGGTGAAGGGCGGCAGTACAAACACCTCCACTTCCGCTCGGTTGAAACTCGGAGGCACCGACGGACAGGTGAGTCGTCTGGTGGCCTTTCTGCTCTCATTTAGTACTTACTTAAGGGATATGATTATAAGGAGCCTGGCGGGCCCTCCAATCCCACAAACTCTATTTTCCAGTAGGGACTCTGTCGAGTTATGTTCTTTGGCACTCAATAAGGTTTCCGCTCTGGGTGGTTTGGGTAGCCATCTAGTGGTAATGGCAGTACCTTTCATAAATTCCATTTTACTGGGGTCTAAAGTTAGTTTTCCGGCTATACCCATTGTTTATATTCTAATGAGGAGTCTTTGTAAGCTTTATATAGGCGCACATAGGTGTCTATACTGTGTCCTGTGACATGAGGAATATCACAATATGTGCGGTTTTTTAAGTTTTCTAAGTGTCTTAGGGGAGCCCTATTTGTGGGTTAGTTCTTGGTCTGGCAGATGGGTTCTTATCACACGTCTGTTGGGTTAATTGTGTAGAGCAATTTGTTTGGGCACAGTAAAGTTGTGTGCTAACTGTGTCCTTTTTCTACACTGTAGAGCGGGGCCTCATACTCCCGAGCGGTTGCCGGGTGAGGTGAGGTCTTCACCCACACAAAGCTGGGGTGAGTATCACTGTGAGGAAATGCCTCTGAGTGATAAAACTACTATGTTTCTTTAATAATGCAGAATGTAAATTATTCATGCATGGGGTGTTTTCCTATGCAGTCTCTGTGTACTCATGCGGTTGTCTGTGTGTAATTCAGTATTGTTGCATAAAATCTTTTGTTTTTTGATAGGAAGAAGATTCTCTTCTCTCCCTCCAGTGGACATTTAAGCGTTAAAGTTCCTGGTAGATATGTAACTTTTTCTCAGTACATTTTTTTGTTATCCCTCACCCAACACATTACTTGTAGTTGCAGTAGCTATTCTATGTCTATGGTCCTGAAGAAAGCCGGGGTGATTCCCAAAGAAGCTGAAACATGTCGACCGACCTGCAACAGCGCCATAGGGTAGCTTATCTACTTGGCGTGTTTTTAATTCTTGACACATAGACTTCTTTCTGAACGTTTTTTAGAGTCTGAGTAGTCAATTTTACATCACTATCACTCAAGCACTGCACTTTCTCAATACCACTCTATGATGAACATTATGGCTAGAGTACTGACATCCTTTCCCGCACCGGCACTATATGGTCGGACGCGGTATGGAATGATCAGCAACTCCCACATGACGTGAACTCCACCATAAGGGTGGGATGATGGGATTTGTTCTAGCTCTTGATGTCTTGATAACATTCGTTCACGCATGCATCCAACTGTTTAACAGTCACTAGCATAGTTACACACCCTACTCAGACCTGTTCTGCTCTGTTGTGTGTTTTGCAGTACAGAATATATCCCATAGAGAGGAGTCTGGCCATCCAAGTTTGAACAGGTAGGATAAAGTGAAGTACGGGGGTATGAAGGTGCAGGGAACAGGGATCTGGTGTGTGCAAAACTGAAATGGAAAGGGTGGCTCATAAGGGGTAGGCAGGAGAGCTAGGAGAGGGTAAAGTATCCTGTGATAGAAAAGAGGAACTGAGATTAGGTAGAAAGACATTGTCCAAATCAGAAAATTGATATGGAAGCAACAGCTCTGAATCAGTATGGCCGGTAAGGCGAAAAGTAGAACGAGGGAAAAAGCAGAGCATTGAGTGCTTGTAAAACGCCCAGATCAAAGTAGCATTGTAACATTCTGAAATCTAAGAACATGCAGGCTTCCAGGTATTCAAAAGCATGCTAGTGACTCATCATAATTGTAATGTAGAGGAAAGGACCCCATACCTTTTTGAAGACCAGAACTTGATCGTTCAGTTTGTAAATATGGGCCTTTTACGTTTAACAATACACATCATTACATTACATTAAAATGCTCTATTTCGCCATTGCTAACAAAAGTAGAAAATGACCTTCTATAGTGTTGCAGGGTTTCTGTACTCACACAGAACTGTGCACAGAGGAGTGGAACCTCGGCAAATTAGGGTGTCCCAAAACTTACCTTAGCAACCAACTCACCCCTTACCGAGCTAGCTACAGTGTCTCATTGGACATATCAAACTTCCAATGTTTAGACAAACCAGAACATGAACTTACAGTACCTCAGGGTACGTGGGACACATGAACACTCTTTCGTTATATTATCATTACAAACCAGAACATGGAGTAAAGAAGACACATGTGCATTTGAAATGTTTATTTACTAATGCCGTCTTCTCAGGCGCAGTATCTTAGATAATACAAGTATACTTATTATCATTAGCAAAATTATCAGCATAGTTACTAAGACATAAAAAGCGAATGGTGACAGCATGTTAACATGCTGTAATGAATAAGAGTTAACAACACTTATATCTCACCCTCCCTAACACATATATTATATTATTAGCTAAGAAGGTCTCTTTGGGTTGTTTTAGGGCGGGCCCATACCTTAGTGTCCTAGCATGAAGGAATCACATCAGCATACACCAGCTCTCTCTGCATGTGCCCCGCATCAAGTGTGTTAACTATTCTCGTGCAAAGCAATATCAATCCCGCCTCAAGCCCAAGTTGGCAAAGGCTGCACTTGTGTTATGACTATGAAGGCGTGGAGATCAGACCTCATAACAATTCCATATCGTGTTGCTCCTGAAACTTCAGCACTCTCCGTGCAGACATGGTTTATTAAACAAAACTGATATCAGAGCAATAACATATTATTCTCACATACACCACGGCAAACCACTAGGTTGAAAGCTAAGTCAACAATTAAGGGTCGTGTGCAGAAGTTGCAAGCAAGGAAAAATGGCGTTTAAATCTCAAATGTACCTATGCTAACTTAACACGATATAAGGATATATAGGAGCTATACAACACCCCCCCATGATCCGAGAACGGACTAAATAAGATAACAGAAGTGCCATCACATGAGAGCAGAATCCAACAAGAAACGAGCATGAATAAAAATTCAATTATAAAAACTAATGCTAAAAAATAGCCCACAAGTATAATGTGGCTCAAGCCAATAGGCAAGCAAAAATAAAATGTCATGACCAAAAGTCAATAAAATCAAGGAAATGCTATCAATCAGCATGTCAATTTGAGGCAGTGTCTATGATAAGACTGTATATGAAAAGTAAGCTGCAACAGCCTCCAGGAGGAAGTCACTGTCCTCATCCGAAAACAGTTCAGCCATCCAATTTAAAAGATGAAAGGAACATACGTGATCTTCCAGCACCGGATCCTCTATAACCATCAGAGGACAGCTCGGTGGGTTTTCAAGAAAACTTCGTTCCAAGAAATTTCGCGCTGCCGACAACACATCCCAGGGACCCATTAGTCCATGTGCCACCGCCAAGGCCATAATCCTTTCGTCAGAACAAACCAACTCGTGAGCAATGATAGGACTCATCAGTTGATCAAAATCGACGTCAGAAGATATTGGTCCGCAGAGACACAAATCAATGGCCCAAAGGAAATCACAGGTCAGGCAGCGAAATACAGGCTGGACACATGTGAAATAGGAGAACCGAAAAGATAATCCAAACGCCGTGCTTAGAGTCGCCAACGGCAGTGTGCCATAATAATCAAGCATGCGGTTGCGAAACCGCGTCAGTAGCAGTTGAGCGGGGTCTTGCACAGGAAGGGCATCCATATTTAAAAAGGCAGAAAACCACCAATGCGCCAGCCGCTAATGCAAGTAAAAACGGGAACCCTCCAAATAAGGATGAAAAAATAGAATGGAAGAAGGCAGGGATGACTCCAAAAATCTTCTCAAAGGAAGTCACGAGACCACCGCTAACAACTTTAAAAAAATGTGCTAGGCCCGTTGTGGAGGATGCGTTAAAGATAGAACGAACCATGGCTCCGAAATGCAAAGGCAAATCAGTATTTAAAAGAGCCTGAACTTCCGAACGGGTGTTAGCAATGTGAAGCACGAAAGTTTCACGGGCCGAGCTCAAGGCCACCTCTTTCTGGGACAAAAGAGCTCTTATTCTAGCCATGCCGCTGAATTCTGCTCCCAAGGTCGGTATCTGTGGCCAAATGGAAGACTCCCTATGTTCACGTGTGGGAGGATAAAGAACATTTCTGCAGCAAATAACTCGCTCACTTACTGTTACTATGAAAGCTATACCTTTAATTAACCCACAACAGTTTTCATTATTGAGCATTAAATAACTACCATTCTCTAACAATTTAAACGTAGGGATGATAGCAGGAACAGGCGTGCCCTGTAAAACGCAAGCCATATTCGGTCGGTCCTTGTTACATGAACCGTGTAACTGTATGTGTCTGCACATTAAAGAATGATCTGGCGTCTCAGTACACTCATCCCCTGTTAGATAAACCTCCTGTTCATCCTTGAAACATCTGTATGTGTATGGGAGTGACCAGACCTCATAAAGAAAACCGCTACCTAAGGGTTCAAAACGACCTATTGGCACATATTTCATACAATTTGAAAACTTATATAAAGCAAAAGGCAGTGTTATTAAACCGTGGATAAGCCACGTAGCAGCAGTGGCTTCTGCCACAGAAAAAGGTAAAGATTCCAACCTTTCAATATGTAGCATAGAAAAGGAAGCATCACGCATTGAAAGCAAGCGTTGTTTGTCTGTCAAATTAAACGGTGCAAATAAAGAGGAAACGTTCATGTATCCCAAGGGAACTTTACCCATTTTCAGAGTCTGAAGTGTCCATGCAAACTGCATGATTGACCGTAATTGATTTTGACCATGGTATAATACAGACACTTCATCATGCACAATATCAACAACAGACGACACAATATTATCTAATGTGTAAATTCTAGAGGAAAGCACGTTAATGCTATTGTCAACAACTGCAAGCACTTTCTCAAGATTCGCCTGATCAATAGCCCTAAGGCGTGAAGCAGCCTCAATCTGTGACAGTTTCCAAATTTCATTGTAAACCCCATATAACCACCTTTTCGACCTGCCACTAGCTGGGCCTTTAATGAAATCATTCAAATCCACGTCTGCATTCAGTTTGGAAAGGTGATACTTAACCGCAGGTAAAGTTGAATGTTTCAGCCAAGCTTGACACAACTTGCCCACAGAGTAAGAGGTGACAGTATGACTCAAATCAAACCGGGGATCAGATCTAACAGTCTTAAAACCGTCAGTTATATTTAAAAATCTTTTTTGGCAAGAATCAGCACTACGGTGCCAAAGCAGCCAACCCTTAGGATTTATACTGGAAATGTTAAAGGAGGAATTAAGAAGCAGAGCCTGTATATCTTTAATGGACAATTGAGTAAAATTACTCCAATCCTCATATTCCTCCAACTCCGGGAAAGACGGGGTGTTTAACCTTTTAGATGTAGCCAATCCAAAGCATGTGGTCTGGGAAATGGTTTCATTTAAAAACAACATATGATTCGGGATGAGACATGCACGGTGCAAAGCCTCAGTGCCTCGTACCTGCCAGGCCCTTGAACCCCAAACCGATTTAAGGTCTATTGTTTCCTTCCATAACTCATAGCCCCCAGTAACTAATTGATCTAGGAAGGCCTTCGAATACAACAATTTGGTATCTGTGAGTCTAACCTTGGACAGTGGCTGTGTTTGAAATTTAAAATGAAAGGACTCGGGATTGGACTGATTAAAGTCAGTGAAATAAGTATACTTTTTAAGAAACGTTTCTGAACTCCCTTGTTTAGGTGCCGGGCAATGTTCCCACTGAGTAAAATTAACAGCATCCCTTCGGGAAGATGTTTTGTGTAAGAAGTGATTGCCATAATGTTGGTAACAGAACAATTCACCATAATTAGCAGATTCTAAATATAAATCCTCAGCATCAAAAGCAGCATAGTATTTCAAATCAGAAAACAAACTTTCCACAGCATTAACATCCCAATCATCAGAACGAATGTTTTGTTTCACCACATCCCCCATATTCACTCTAAGTACATTAGGAACATTAACGACTTCCGTTGGGCCATGAATTTGAAACCGAACTGCATCCCACGCGATTCCATCCAGAACAGGCCATGCTGTGATGTTAACCAAAGTCAAGTCTCTTTTTAATCTGTGTGTAGAATGTGAAGAGGAAAGTGGGGCCAAAGTTCCATTTAAATGAGTAATGCAAGTTCTCTCCTCGACATAGTGTCCATTCATAATTCGAAAAAAATAAAACACAAAACCAATTGACATAAAAAGGTAAACCGAAAAAAGGACCAGCCAAATGTATATCCAAGGAGGTATCAAAAAATGTTTTTTAAACAGGCTAGCATATACTGCAATTTGAGAGGGTTTTTTCGAGGCAAGGGAAGCAGAGTCAAATGAAAATCTGGATTCCGTGGCTAAACGAGCTTGCAGGTCAGGCATGGACAAATCAGTGGGGTATGTATAGTCCAATTCATCAACGTTAGTTCCGGGTAAATCATTTAATAATGGACAGGAAACAGCAGGTAATTCGATGGCCACTTCAGGTTCAATATTAGAAGCAGTGGGCATAATTGAATTTCTCACAATGGAAGGACAGGAAACAGCTGGTGTCATGCTAAGAAGAATCGGCCACTCTGTGTATCTTGACATTGTCAATAGAAATAAACCTGTTTTCCTTACGACCTGGAAGTGGTGGTAAAATGACTGTTCTTGTGCCCTTCACTCCAAGCACTGGGACTGGAGCTCGATAGGAGGGACCAAACTCTTTCTTGTTGTCGATCTTCTCTCGAACCAGTTCTCCAACTTGGGGTAGCCAGCCAACTACCGGGATCTGCAACGCATCATCCGCTGTGGAGGGCAAATGTTCCTTTGCAAGACTGTCTCTGGTCTTTTGTAGATTCTGTAAAACATTGCAATGTTCATCTGCGTCAAAGGAAGTGGCGCGAACCACAGAGTCTAGACCGTCAAGGTCAGGGACGTACATCTTGATGCCAAAGAGCATTTCGTATGGGGTCCGCCCACCCAGAGACCTTCTAGGGAGATTATTAAGAGCACGCTGCACGCCATAGAGGTGAGCCAGCCAGTTTCTGCCAGTGCCTATAACTCGGGCTGTCAAAGATTGCTTTAAATCACGGTTCATTCGTTCAACTACACTATTACCCTCAGGTCTGTAGGGTGACGAAAACTTGACTTGGACCCCCATCGAAGTCATGGCATCCTTATACGCCTTAGAGGCGAAAGCCGGACCCTGATCCGAATGGAAGGTACCACAGGCAAAAATCCCTATAAAGATACGCAAATCTCTAATGACAGTCCGTGAATCAGCGCTGCGATGTGGCCATACCCACACAAAGCGTCTGCATGAGTCAACTGCTACTAAGATGTACTTATATGCAGTATCGGATGAAAATGGACCGCAGTGATCTAAATAAACACAGCCTAGCGGTTTATTAGAAATGTACAACTGAGTCTGTGGCGGACGCGTAGCAGTTGAAGGTTTAATCTGCTGGCATATGTCACAAAGAAGGACATAATCACGCGTCTGTTTGTACAGTCCCCGCCACCAGAAACGTAGTTGTAATTGAGTTACAGTGGCCGAGACGCCCGCATGCGCAGACGCCACACCTTCATGAGCCGCTGTAATCAAGTCTGCTCTGCGATCCGAGTTGGGAATCAGCCGTTCCCCAACATCAGGAATTGTCACAAAAGGAACCTTTTCGGGACTTAAGTGGTATTTATACTTCGAAGGGAATCCCGCAGGATGTTTACTTCCCTTCTCAGAGGCAGCAATCGCTGCCAAGATGTCGCTATCAATCTTGGTTTTAGACCTAGTAACTGCTGCAACTAAGTATGTAGATACTGCTGATTTCGCTGCTTCATCAGCAAGCGAGTTGCCAACAGCGTGAACTCCTACGCGCTGATGACCGAGAGTATGAATCACATAAACGAGTGGCAACATAGCCTTAAGCTCCGCCACTCGAACCCAGATCATTTTATGTTTTATTGTGCTACCCTTGGAATCATGAAAATCATTTTGAATCCAAAAGAACAAGTTTTCATTGTAAGACTGGACACAGTAGTAAGAATCACTTACAATTAGAGTAGTAACACTTGGATCTGCGTACTCCAAAGCTAGTAAGAGAGCACGAAGCTCCGCCAATTGTGCGGTGCAATCGCCCAGGGGCAACGTGTGCACTTCCCTGGAAATGAACTCATCATTCAACATAGCACCGACCACAATTGCGCATGCGGATACGTAGGCATGTTTAGAGCCATGCGCAACCTGCGCCGACCCATCAGTGTAAATGATGCAATGGAAGTCCTCCAAAGGTCGCATAGCCAGAGGAGCAGGGTGAACGAATTCATACTGCAAGTACTCTTGCGACCGTAAGGAGGCGTCAAAAATAAACATGACATCCGTGGATGACAATGACGCAGCCCACTGAATCCACCGAGGGTGCAAAGCTTTTGAATTCGGTACACTGGCTTTCGTGACTGCCTCTAAGTGAGGACAGGGTGTTACCACTAGCATGCGTTTCCCCTGAGACAGTGCTCGTTCCTTTAGAATTGCCATCTGTACAGCAGTTAAAACCTTTTCCACTGTGGGAAACCGCATCTCAGCCGAAGTGTACAAGTGTGACTTGTAAGCAATAGGTACTGTGTCACCTTCATTAAAAGTGAGGTATGTGAAACCCACCGTCCCGGGAATTATTCTTATTACCAGGTTGGTGTGGTTATCACGAGTCAGTAAATATTTAGAAGCGAGCAGATCAGCCTGCAAGGATTGCAAAATGGCTGAATGCTCAGGCAGCCAGCATGATTTTGAGAAAGTTGGTTGTATCAAAGCATACAAAGGCTTGATACGCTGGGCATATTCCGGAATGTAAGTTCTGCCGAAATTCAAAAAGCCCAGTAAAGATTGTAATTTTTTCAGTGTTGTAGGAGCGCGCAATTGTGCGCACTTCTCTAAGAAGTGAGGAGCCAAACCTCTACCTTCATTGTTGATCTCATAGCCCAAAAACAACACTGTGTGTTCAGCAATGTGCGATTTTGCAAAGTTAAATTTGTAACCCATGTCAGCGAAGTTGCAAACAACAGAATTTACACGACACAGATGCTCCCAAATATCGTCGTCTGTGAGATATATGTCATCCACATACAAAAAAGCATCAGGGTCGAGTGCCTCCAGAATAGAGACAATGCGAGCGGTAAAAATACCAGGACTATTCTTATAGCCCATTGGAAGACGCCGGAATTGCTTTTGGACTCCAGCGCTCGTAAAACTGGTCCATTGGGAGCTAAAGCTGTCCAATCTGTGGGCATAAAAACCATTGGATATGTCAAGCGTTGTCTTGAAACGCTTACGCACGAGACTATCCACCAGGGCAGAGCCGTGGGTATTCTGTACAGCACAGTTGCGGCAATGCGAGTTTAAATGCCGGTAATCCAAAACCAAACGATATGATCCGTCAGGTTTGTTCACAGTAAAAAGGGGATTATTCATCGGTGACACACACGTTTCAATAACTCCCTGATATTCCAATTGTTCAAGGATTTCCGCGACGGAAGATTTAGCTTCACGCCGAATGGGATATTGAGGTTGAGGCTGCGGCTGAGACCGCAACGGAATTTCGTGGCAAGGCGACAATTTATCCCAACCACATTGGTTACGGTACAGAGCCGGCGCGAGAGCCCGAGCCCACTCTTCTGCAAAATGCTGCGCATGCTCTTTCGAGACAGTGTTCGCGAAACTGGGTAGGATCACCTCCTCCCCTTGCGGCGCCGCGAGCACAAAAGGTGGGGGCCAGTCAGCCTCCGAAAGTAAAATATCATATGTAGAAGACAGATTCTCCCAAAATACACCTTTAACGGTACGCTGTATGTCACCTTCAATTAACAGGACAATTTCATATAGTCTTTCAGGGGGAGCAAGTCTCGTATCCGCCGTTTCTATCACAACGTAGACATCAGTCGCTGTCACCCTCAGTAGTGGACGCAGCGCCTCTCTGACTATGGTTATCTCCGCCGCGCTGTCCAGCAAGGTCAGAGCCCACGTCAGATTCCGAAGCCGCGTTCTCACTATCTGTGGCATATTGATGCGCTGTTAAGGCTGCGACTTTCTTTTTCGCAAACTGCGGACGACTAGCCGTAGAATCCTCCTGCTTCACCGCGCCGTCTGTCTGGCGGGACTGACCACGTCCTTGTTGGCCACCACGTCCACGTCCACCCCCTCCTCCTCCACCGGTCTTCGGGGCCGATGTTTCCTGAAAGGAACGAGGAGAGCGTTGATCAGAACCCTGAAATCGATCAGGTGATTTAATCATCGCGCGATCGCGCAAATCATAAACTTTTTCAGTCGGCGCAGGTGCTTGTACTGCAGGAAAAGAATCCTGAGTCTGTGTATTCTTCCTCCCCTGTGTCTGTTTCTTAGGCCAATTTTGTTTTTTGGACTTGGGCTGGACATCTGTCACCGCAGATTGTCCTTGAGGTTGTTTTTTCTCCTTTACTGGAAAATATTTCAGACCTCTACTTGTGCGGCCAATTGTCTTATAAGCGGCCACCACAATCTTTGCTAACTGGCGGGGTTTGTCGGCATCGGGCAGAGCAGCCAAAGCATTCGACACCTGAAAGTTAACTGCATCTCCTTTAACATTGGAGAGAATGAGATCACTTACAATCTCAAAAGAACCACACAGGCGCATACCCAATTCAACCGCTGCCTCTGGACCGTGATCATTCTGAACACGTCTAATGATTTCAGGCAGGGCAGTCATAGACGGGGTGCCGAAGCACCTTGTATAAACTGCCGCAAATGTTTTTCCCCAGCTTTCACAGTCAACAAGTTCAGGAGTTATATCCTTCGGTAGAGTAATCGTTAACATCCTATGTTTATCAGCAGGAGTAGAATTCGGAAAAACCGCCTCCAGTTGATCAAACTTCTCTGCTAGCCAGAATGGGAAGTCATCGTTGTCAACTGGACGCGCACCAAAAACCGAATTAACCATCACTGGATTGAGACGCATTCCGCCTCGTTCCATGGGAGCGGCCGCACCCCCCTGGGGACCACCAGGAAGATGTCGACCGATGTATTGCACTAAAGCACGAATCACGGAAATGGAAACAACATGTAGCCTGCGTATTTCTGCTAGAGTACAAGCCCCGTGATTCGGGTGCGGGGTAAAGCCACCCAACGCAGGCCAATTTGTACCTGGAATTGAGAGTGGACCTAACCTCGCAGCGGACAAAGAGTGGGGGAGGGCGCCATCAAACCAAACTCGATGCTGCCAATGATCAATAGGTATTTCCAATGCCCTGTACGGCGTATATACAGCCGGGACATCCGAGGCGGTGTAGGAGTGGAACAAACCAGAATTAGCGTCCACAGCCGGAAACGTAACCCAAGAGTAAAACAACTCGTAAGGAAACGCCGGATCTGCACATACCACGAAAATCACAGCCATCCCATCTACTGGGACCTGGTACGTCTGAAGATGGTTGCGTACCGCTACGCGACTATGCTGCGCAATAGCCACCGCCGCCATGACAACACTGGAAACAAGAACACACAAAGAATACTTTGTAGCACAACTGGGTAGTAATTCAAAGAAACCGTTTAAGAAAGAATCAAGCTTGAAAAAAGACCTATTTAAAAAAATAGGTAGGTTTCACCGACACCCCGTTCTCCGGAAACGAATGTGAAGGGGTTAAGGCATGAACGATAAACTACTCGAGTGTCATGAAATAAGACCACCGAAACCGTTGGGCGCCATGTTGCAGGGTTTCTGTACTCACACAGAACTGTGCACAGAGGAGTGGAACCTCGGCAAATTAGGGTGTCCCAAAACTTACCTTAGCAACCAACTCACCCCTTACCGAGCTAGCTACAGTGTCTCATTGGACATATCAAACTTCCAATGTTTAGACAAACCAGAACATGAACTTACAGTACCTCAGGGTACGTGGGACACATGAACACTCTTTCGTTATATTATCATTACAAACCAGAACATGGAGTAAAGAAGACACATGTGCATTTGAAATGTTTATTTACTAATGCCGTCTTCTCAGGCGCAGTATCTTAGATAATACAAGTATACTTATTATCATTAGCAAAATTATCAGCATAGTTACTAAGACATAAAAAGCGAATGGTGACAGCATGTTAACATGCTGTAATGAATAAGAGTTAACAACACTTATATCTCACCCTCCCTAACACATATATTATATTATTAGCTAAGAAGGTCTCTTTGGGTTGTTTTAGGGCGGGCCCATACCTTAGTGTCCTAGCATGAAGGAATCACATCAGCATACACCAGCTCTCTCTGCATGTGCCCCGCATCAAGTGTGTTAACTATTCTCGTGCAAAGCAATATCAATCCCGCCTCAAGCCCAAGTTGGCAAAGGCTGCACTTGTGTTATGACTATGAAGGCGTGGAGATCAGACCTCATAACAATTCCATATCGTGTTGCTCCTGAAACTTCAGCACTCTCCGTGCAGACATGGTTTATTAAACAAAACTGATATCAGAGCAATAACATATTATTCTCACATACACCACGGCAAACCACTAGGTTGAAAGCTAAGTCAACAATTAAGGGTCGTGTGCAGAAATTGCAAGCAAGGAAAAATGGCGTTTAAATCTCAAATGTACCTATGCTAACTTAACACGATATAAGGATATATAGGAGCTATACAACAATAGTGGTTCGTAAGTGTGAATTTGCTAAAAAAATCTACTTGTCCTACTGGCAAAATGTCAGAGAAAGCTACTTTCCCTGTAAATATATCCACTTGTCCCACCTACTCCCTGAATGAACTAGACGGGCGGCCAGCACAGAGTCTTGCAGTTTGATCACTGCACCACACTTAACATGGAAGAACAAATGCGTCTGCCTGTGTGGCACGCGGGGCGACAATTTGGGTAGGGAGCAGTTTAGTGCAGTAGTGCCTCTGCCAGGCTATATAACCTTACATCCACTTTTTTTTTTTTTTGAAGACCTTTATTGTTGTTACAGAGGTAAACCACAGCTTTGTGCCTACAACCCAATGTGTCAGGCCGGCAGCGATAGTACATAGATCGAGCATATTCCCCGACCTTGGGCACAGTGCCAATTACGTACACAGCATGTCGCCTACAACCCATTTGGGCCGGCCGCGATAACTGTTATATAAAGCTGTAGAATGAAGCGTATTACCGCAAGCAGACTATCCGTTAATAGCAGTTCGTACTTTCTTGAGGTCTAATTTTTACTGTTTGTCGCACTCTAAACATTAACAACAACTCGTAACAGAACCAAGGAGGTCAGTCCAATTCCCATGTGAATTCCCCGGTGGGGGTGAGTGGTAGTCAGGGTCTCCGGATTCCAAGTCCGGCATGGTGTGACTCTGGGCAGTAGATTGAGTGTGTGTGTGGTTGCATACCTAGGTGTACGGTCGGGCATGCGCTTCCCACTGGGGGAGGGGGGGGGGCTTTGTGTATAGTCTATGCCTGTCTCCTGGTATGGGGCCGGCGTTCCCCTCTGAAATGCCAAGACATGTGCAATGCGCAAGGGAGGGTAGGAGGGGGGGGGAAGGGAGGGGGGGAAGAGGAAGGAGGGGGGGGGAGGAGATCAGCTGGGCCAAACAACGCCGTTAGTGGGTCATAGCTCCGTCTCTCGTGCGCACCAGGAATGATCTGAGGGCTACCCCATTCTCCCCCCACGGTGGCTCTAGGACTCGCGCGTTAAGGAGCATTGCAGGCAATAAATCCCAGCTAGGTGCCCTCCAGCGGGCGGGTGGCAGGCGTGCCGTGTCTCGTCCTCACGACTGAGAGGAGGTGCCGTGCAGTCCACAGGGTTGCTCAACCTGCCCCTCTTCCTCCTGGTCTACAGTACCAGCTTCAGCAGTAGATTGGGCGCGGAGCAGATAGGCGGAGAGCGGGCCCCATAGGTCCTTGGGTCGCGATTTATGTGGCAGCAAGTCGGCATAATTGTGTAGCTGGTCTTGCCAGGTTGACATTGTTGCCAGCCATAATTTGAATTTGGGGGCACGGCCCCGGCCCCATCTGCACGCCACATGGCGTTTTGCAAGTAGGAAGCCCATTGCGGTGATCTTCCGGAATCTGTTATTTGCTGCAGTGGGGAGCCCCAATAATGCAACCTTGGGACAGGCTTCTAATTCTATCCCTATCATTGTGGACATGGCCTCCGTCACCTGCGTCCAGTACAATGCGACTGCTGGGCATGACCACGCTAAGTGCATAAAGTCAGCTCCTGCGCGTCTGCATCTGGCGCAACGATCATCCTCTCGAAGACCAAAGCGGCATAGCTTGGCAGGAGTGTAATAGAGGCGGTGTAGGAATTTATAGTGGATCAGTCTAAGGCGAGCATTTCCCGTCACCGATACTGTATGGGAGCAGCTGTCCTCCCATTGTTCGTCTGAAAGGGGAGGATCCAGGTCCGCGGCCCAGTCACTTCTGGCACGCAGTTCTGGGGGAGCGGAGGACGCATACGTGTGGTTGTAGAGCATGGAAACAACGTGTTTCGGGGTGTCCTGTTGAAGCAGTGCATGCAGGGGCGCAAAGGTCTCCGGCTCGTCCGGGAACTCCAGTGTTACAGATTTGATATTCTGTCGGAGCCGCGTGTATAGGAATGTGTCCATAATAGAAGGCGTTTGTTCCCCGAAAAATTGAGCCTTTGTACGAAACTGGCCATTCACGTATAAATCTCCCCATTTGTAAAGGGCCAGTTTGGAGAGCAGTTTACGGCCTATTTCCTCTCGGGCAATACTCACTCTAGGGTCATTTGCCAGAATCATTCTTGGGGAATACATAAGGGTCACCCCCATACGTTCCGCAATTCTACGCCAGGCTCGTACTGTACAATCTACCGTGGATGGGTCCCGATCCGTTACACTAACCTCCTTGTAAAGGTACCCCGACGGTTTTTCTGGTCTCATATATCCGTCTTCCACAGCAAGGTGCGCCATGAAGGGCGGGGGGTGAAGCCAGTAGGAAGCAAAGTGGCCCTGTGCGCAGTCATAGTACAATCGGAAGTTCGGCACATCAAACCCGCCTTGATGGTAAGGTAACATGAGCGTCGCCAGTTTTAGCCGAGCCTGTTTCCCCCCCCATATAAGTCGGGAGAGCTGGGACTCCAGCGCCTTAAAGAAATGTGGGCCTGGACTATAGGGAATATTGGTGAAAAGGTACAGCAGCTTAGGGAGAATGACCATTTTGATCATGGATACGCGCCCCGCCATGGACAACGGAAGATGAATCCATTTCGTTATGCTGTCCGTTAATTTGTCCAGGACCGTACCGTAGTTTGCCCTGATCAGAGCTTCACGGTTCCTGGTCACGATGACTCCCAAGTACTTTATCTCGTCTTGTGTCCATACTAGCGGGTAGTCAAGAGGGAACTGGGGAGTGTTGTCAGTGAGGGGGAACAAGGCTGATTTGGACCAGTTGATTTGTACCCCAGCTATCGCTCCAAATTTGGTAACCTCGCGCAGTAGAGGATTGAGATTATCTCGCGGTTTATGGACGTATAAAGTCATATCATCCGCGTATAAGGAGATGAGCAGCTGACGTTCCGGGTAAATCAGGGACCTATGGTTATGATGTTGGCGGAGTTTGGCTGCCAGGGGCTCGATTGCTATCGCAAATAAGACTGGAGATAATGGGCAACCCTGTCGGGTTCCTCTATGAATCTCGAAGGGTGCGGAGCGGGACCCGTTTAGGAGTACCGAAGCCCGTGGTTTGGTGTACAAAAGTTTGATCCAATCCAAAAAGCTGTATGGAGTACCCATCCGTTCCAGTAACTCCAAGAGGTAGTCCCATTCCAGGGAATCGAATGCTTTGGTAGCATCTAAAAATATTGCAGCTGCTTCACAGTTGGGATCTATATCTTGCATGACCGCCTGCAGGGTACGAAGATTGTGCGAAGTCGCACGATTCGGGACAAACCCCGCCTGATCCGGGAGGACCAGCCTCTCCATAAGAAGATTCAGGCGCGTCGCGAGGACTTTAACTAGGATTTTAACGTCAGTATTTAAAAGTGACAGGGGTCGGTAGGAGTCACAGAGCTCCGGAGGTTTACCCGGCTTAAGCAGTGACGCTATCAGTGCCTCTCTCATGCTGTCGGGCAGTGTTCCTTCCTCGAGAGCTGAGTAATACACCTGCTTCAGGATGGGGTCAAGCAGGTGGATGTAGGTTTTATAGAAATCTATCGGCAACCCATCCGATCCTGGAGATTTGCCAGATTTCATGGACATAATGGCGTCCTTTATTTCATCTAGCTCAAGCTCGAGGTGTAAGAATTTCTGTTGCGTCGGGCCCAACCATGCAATAGCCGTGTCATCAAGGTATGTATGAAGCTCCAGTGGCATTCGCCTTTGTGAGGAGTACAGCGCCTTGTAGTGGTTCGTGAGTACACGGAGCTGTCCCGGTAGGTCCCTATGAGGCACCTGCTGGTCATCGCATAGAGAGGTTATGTAATTGCAATGTCTAGGGGGTTTGACAGCCGTGGCCAGGGCCCTTCCCGGTCTGTCTCCTTCGCCATATATGCGCGCCATGTAGGGTTTACCTCGGAATTGACTTTCTTTATCCGCCGCTTCCGAATACTCATTGATCTTCTCCCTGAGCTGAGCACGTTTCTCATATTCCATCGTGCCGTGAGCGACATCCCTCTCAAGTGTGCGTATCTCGGACTCTAACTTGCGTAGCTCTCCCCGCAGGGATTTGAGTACTCCTCCTCCCTTGGAAATACACCAGCCCCTAACGGTGACTTTGAAAGCCTCCCAAACAGTAGTAAGGCTGCCAACAGAGTTAATATTACGGTCAAAGAAGTCTTGTATGTCCAGCTCCAGTTCCGACTTAAAGGCTGAATCTGCAAGATGCGCAGGGTTGAGGCGCCAGCCTAAATAAGGGGAGACTTCATGGGGGACGCGCAGAGTAAGGAGGACAGGTGAGTGGTCCGAAAAAGTACGAGCCAGGTGCATGGTGTTAACTACCCAGGGTGTGAGGCCTGCCGTAAGGAAGATGTAGTCTATGCGAGCCCAGGTAGAGTGAACTGCTGAATAGTGAGTACCTTGGCGCATGGTAGGGTGCGAATGTCTCCAGGCGTCAACTAAATGGTGATCTTCCAGAATGCCCAGTAGGGAGCGTTGGGTGTTTGTGTAATGTGTCGTTTGCGGGTGCGATCTGTCAAGAACAGGCTGTACGGCTGTATTGAAGTCCCCCCCAAGTATTACATGAGCTATGCCCAGAGTTTGAATTTTGCCCCACAACGTGAGCAGTGCAGACGGGTCATCCGTGTTCGGGCCATAGTAGCATGCAATAAGCACTGTGTGAGAGTACAATTTCCCCCAGACCATGCAGTATCTCCCCTCACTGTCCATGTCCGTGCCCGCTGGGGTAAAACCCACCCCTCTACGCACGAGGATCGTGACCCCTCTAGCATAACTGGAGTAAGACGAAAAGACCCTGCACGAGGCCCATTTGGATGCGAAAGGAGGGGACCCATTTGGCAGTAGATGAGTCTCCTGCAGAAGAGCTATAGCCACTCCATGTCTGTCCAGGTACCCCAAAATCTGTCTTTTTTTTCTAGGGTTATTAAGCCCTCGCACATTCAATGACAACACCTGGAGCTGGAGCCCAGGTGGCGAATCAGTTACGTCTCCCATCCCCGCAATGACAAATAAACTGAACAAGTAGGTGTAGCAACAAGCATCAAACAAGTATCAGCAGAATGACAAATTAGGACATTACCCAGCCCACCACCCTGGGGCCTCCCTCCCCGGGACACAACTCCAATAGACCAAAAACAGTGTAAGGAACTAGACGACCTCCCGCTCCCGTCCTCCCTCCGGCAACCCCAACTGACCGGATCAACATCCACCCCGCAACACTGAAATGTCCGCCTCCTACTAGAGTATTAAGTGTACTGATAATCGTTGAGGCAGTGCATGCGTTCCGCCCTCCCACTCCGGCTTCCCCAAATTGCCGGGCATTCAGAACTCACCCTCCCTCCCACATCCCAAAAAGAACCAAAATCAATATCAGAACTACAGTAACCCTGACCCCAGAAGGGGGAAAGGTGTCATGGGGATCGCCCATTGGAGGCGTAGTCTAAGGGGCGCCAGACCTGCCCTCCACCTCCTTACTTGCACCCACTGGCATCCGGGACAAGGCCCAGACTTCGGCCGTGGGACGGAGGTGGGTGAGCCGGCACTTGTCAATGTTGTTGATCGGTGAGAGATAAAATCCGAAGTGTTACCTCACCAGAAAGTGTTGCATCTAGTCCAGAGGAGGGCTGTTACCGGCAGTGGTATCACGATGAATACAGGACTGTCTCGATTAGTCTTGTTGGGATAACGGAGATTGTGACCTGGACCGTCGCTCCTCCCTCTCCTCCCGGAGTCTCTCCTTCCTTTGCTGCTTTAGAAAATCTTCCACCTGTTGTGGGTTGGTAAAGAAGTGGTGAGTGCCACGGTGCGTGATCTTTAACTTTGCAGGATAAAGCATGGCATATGGGATTTCGTGGGTTTGTAGTTTCTTTTTCACGGCGGCGAATTTGCGTCTTGCTTCTTGTACTGAGGGGGTGAAATCAGGAAAGAAGGACAGCGTTGCGTTGCCATAGGTGACTGTGCCCAGCTCTCTTGCGCGACGAAGAACTGCATCTCTGTCCCTGTAGTTCAGGAAGCGGGCGATGATAGGGCGCGGGGGCAGCCCAAGAGGAGGAGGCGCAGCCAGTGATCTGTGTGCCCGTTCCACTATTAGATGTGGGGAGAAGGAATCTTTCCCGAACAGTTCCACCACCAGCTTTTCCATGAAGATTTCCAGTTTTCCAGTGTTTGTTGTTTCCGCAAGGCCAAGGACGCGGATGTTATTGCGCCTGGACCTCGCTTCTAAATCCTCATTCTTATCCGCAATTACCTTGAGCAGTTTATCCATTTGCGAGACTTGCTTGGTGGTCGTCGTCGCCCCGTCTTCCAGCGCAGAGATCCTGTCTTCGGTTTCTTTGATGCGGGTGTCATGCTGTTCCAGTCTCGTCACAACACTATCCATACGGGTGTTAATGGTGTCAATCTTGGCATCAATGGTCGATAGGCTCTGCTTCATGCCAAGCAGGAGCGTCTTCCAATCGTCGTCCTGGGGGGTCTGCGCGGCTGGGCTCCCCTCCGCATCCGGCGTCCCTTTGGCAGGTTTTTTAGACTCAAACAGTATCTTGGATTGCCTGGCATCATTGCGTCCCATGTCGCGTCTCGGAGTCCGGGCCGCCGCCAGTGAGGAGGTCGCCAGTATCCCGGTTAGAGGAGATGGGTATATGGTAGGTGCAAGCAGACACCCCGCGTTAGCAACAGTCCGCCTGGTATAGGGGTGACAAGCGCGCTGTGAAGCCCCTCCTCCTTCTATTTTCGCCTTCCAGTGGAAATCACCTAGCTCAGGGTCAGAAGGCGCTTCTGTTTCCACCTCCACGCGAGGATTGTGCGGTCAGTGGTCACTGGACCTCCTGAGAGAGGGGGCCCGTCGCTCCCCAGGCAAGGAACCAGTTCAGCGTAGTATAATGGCCTCTGTCACCTCAGGGGCTCAAGGCCTGCACCCAGCTGGCGGCGTCACGGTGGCCTGCTGTGGCTCCGGCTAGGCCAGGAATTTTTGCGCCTCCGCGGCCCCGCAGAGTGGCACCAGGCCTGGGGCTTGCCGGCCGCAGGCGCAAGGCCTCACACTGTCCAATCGTCGGAGCGTGTGTATGGGGGACGCGGGGCTCAGTGTGGTGGGCGAGTCTTCTCTACAGTGCCGGCCAAGCCGGTGCAGGCTCCGCAGCCTCGATAGGGGTGACGCGACGTTCCAGCAGGGCGCAGATACGGAACTCCCAAGGCCGGTCCGCCCACCGGGAGTAAATGCAGCACAGAGTGTGTCCGCTCTCACCCCCTCACCGACCATACGCTCCGCTGCACCGCAACACTCCCCTCAGGTCCGGTATTCCCTCCGTGAAGAAAGCAGCCCGCAGCGCGGCCGCTCACACCTCCTCACCTTCTTAATGCTCCGCAGCTCCGCAGCACTCCTCCCAGGCGCCAGTAATGGACAGCGCCGCCTCCGGCCGAAAGGAAAGCCGTTGGTCGTGCACTCCGCCAATGTCTCTCACCGGGATCACCGCCGCAGTGTTTCTCTAGGTCGGTCACCGGGGGGAAGTAGAGGGGGGACCAGGGCCCAGCCCTCGGGCCAATGTTCACCGGCGCTGTCAGAGAGGCCGCAGATCCCCGGTCTGTCCCAGTCTGCAGGTCCGGCTGGCAGCTTCCGTCGCCTCGTCACCTCCTCCCGCTCTCGAATCGACGGCGTCTCCCAAGGGAGGCTGCTGCGCAAATCGAGCGAGTTTTACACCGTTGTGTGCAGGACACCACAACGGAGCCAGTGGGGAGGGTATCGGTTCAGTATTACCGATCAGGATGATGTAGGATATTGATTAGTGCCAGGTCTGGCGGGAGCCTCACTCCGGTGCGGCCATCTTGGTTTGGCGCCACCTAGCGCCCTCAACCTTACATCCACTTTACCCTTACCATTGGATGGTCTGGGCTGCTGGGGTAAGCGGTTACAATGGGAGAGGAAGGCCAAAACCCCTTCAGTTAGGTCACTTCCAGGGTGGAGGCTGTTTATATGCAGCCCAGCTCCACCTGTCATCATTCGGTTATCTCTGAAACCCATCACTGGGTGTACCGCACAGATTGCACCACTGGAGCCAAGGGCAGAGGAAGAGCGGTGATTGTCAGCAAAAAAGTGAAGCACCACAAAAATTGCACTACCATCAGCGGGGAGTATTGAAGCAACTGGTATACAGATCCAGACATCAGCAGGCCCCCTAAGGATGATTGACGCCTACTCACCCCCAGACCAGCTAAACCCTAAGGACCTGGATGCCTTACTGGACCCCAACATTCCAACATTAATTGGAGGCGACCTTAATGCCAAGCACCAGTGCTGGAACTCTCGCACTGCAAACAGGAACGGACACGCTCTACTTGCCCACTCAAGGAAGAAGGACTTTGTAGTGGCTGGCCCAACACACTACCCAGGTGCTGCACGGTATAATCCCGATGTTCTGGACATAGTGGTCATGAAGAATGTATCCCAACCTATGGAGTGGGAGACCTTGACAACACTGACGTCCGATCGCAACCCAGTATTGATCACAGTTGGAGATGTATTTGAAAACTAACAACAGGGCACCAGGATCAATTTCAAGAAGGCAGACTGGAGCCTATACAAGAGAAGCCTGGAGGAGACACTGGTCCCTTATGCTGCATTGAAGACATTGACCAGGCGGTTCACCACTTCACATCTGCAGTCCACACTGCTATTGAACGCAGCGTCCCTCAGCAGAAACCAACGCTGCTCCATCTACGACGCCCCAAATGGCATCAAGAAGTCTGTAGCTGACAAGAACAGAGATTGGAGACAGTGGCAAAGGTATCTTATCCCTGACCCTCTGAAGAAGTACAACGAGCTGACAAGACAGCTGAAGATGCAAATAAGTCAGCACAGAGGTGAAAAATGGGAAGCACCTACAGCTAACTTGAAGGACTCTGACAACTCTCTCTGGAGAATGGCCCGACGCTTGACTGGGAAGAAGGAACCAAACCCACCGATACAAGGAAAGACACACCTGGCATGCAGCAACAGGGACAAGGCTGAGGTATTCGCTGACATGCTGCAGGCATCCTTCAGGCCTAACCAGGCAAGCAAACTGGAAGCAGAAGTCAAGCAAGAGGTCGCTAAGCACCACCTGGAGCACACGTCAGAAACAAAAGCTACAACAATTGAGGAATGCTCAACTGATGAAGTACTGGCCCTGGTAAAGAAACTGAAAAATTGTAAGGCTCCAGTAAAGGACAGAATAACCAACCAAGCCATCAAGAAGCTCCCAGATGCTGCAGTGGATCGATTTGCAAAGATATTTAATGCATGTATGCAGCACCAATACTTTCCCAACGTTTGGAAAGTAGCAAGAGTAGTTGTTTACCTTAAGGCTGGAAAACCACTACGAGATCCTGCAAACTACCGCCTCATAAGTCTGCTATCTGGCCTATCGAAGCTCTTCAATCAATCAATCAATCAAGAAATTTATAGAGCGCGCTACTCACCTGTGGGGGTCTCAAGGCGCTGGGGGGATGGGGGACGATGCTGCTACTGCTCGAACAGCCAGGTCTTGAGGTGTCTCCTGAAGGTGATGTGGTCCTGGGTCACACGTAAGTGGGCGGGGAGGGAGTTCCATGTCTTGGCGGCCAGGTAGGAGAACGATCTTCCTCCGGTGGTAGTTCTGTGGATCCGTGGGATGGCGGTGAAGGCGAAGGTGGCAGAGCGGAGCTGGCAGGTTGGAGTGTAGAACGTGAGGCGTCTGTTGAGGTATTCGGGTCCGGTGTTGTGGAGTGCTTTGTGTGCGTGGGTGAGGAGCCTGAACGTGATTCTTTTGTTGACGGGGAGCCAGTGCAGGTCTCTCAGGTGGGCGGTTACGTGGCTGTCTCAGGGGATGTCCAGGATGAGGTGTGCGGATGCGTTCTGTATGCGCTGGAGTCTGTTCTGAAGTTTTGCTGTGGTTCCTGCATATAGGGCCTTTCCGTAGTCCAACCGGCTGCTGACGAGGGCCTGGGTGACCGTCTCTCTCGTTTCAGTGGGGATCTACCTGAAGATCTTTCGAAGCATGCGCAAGGTGTGGAAGGATGAGGACGAGATGGCGTTGACTTGTTTGGACATGGTGAGAGAGGAGTCCAAGATGAATCCTAGGTTGCGAGCGTGGTCCGTGGGTGTCGGTGGGGAGCCCAGCGTGGTGGGCCACCAGGAGTCGTTCCAGGCAGATTGTGATGTTCCCAGGATGAGGGCCTCCGTTTTGTCTGAGTTTAGCTTTAGGCGGCTGTATTTCATCCATTCTGCAACGTCTTTCATTCCTTCCTGGAGGTTGATTCTGGCGGTGGCTGGGTCTTTGGTGAGGGAGAGGATCAGCTGGGTGTCGTCGGCGTAGGTGATGATGTTGAGGGCTTGTTTGGGTACGATGGCGGCGAGGGGGCTCATGTAGACATTGAAGAAGGTCGGGCTGAGTGAAGAGCCTTGTGGTACGCCGCAGGTGATTTTGGTTGCCGCGGACCGGAAGGGAGGGAGGCGGACTCTGGGTTCTGTCTGAGAGAAATGAGGTTATCCATTCAAGGGCCTTTCCTTGGATCCCTGCGTTGTGGAGGCGGGATCTTAGAGTTCGGTGGCAGACTGTATAGAAGGTGGCAGAGAAAAAGTTATTCTCGCTCGTCTCATCGACTTTGCATTAAGTGAAAACCTCCTCTCCAATGAAGTTTGGGTTTCAGAAAGACATCTCAACAAATCACCAACTTCTCAGAATTGTGGACATTATTAGTCATAGATTCAACATCCATAAGTCTACTGGAGTAGTCTTTCTGGATGTAGTCAAAGCATCCGACTGGGTATGGCACAAGGGACTGCTTTACAAGCTTATCCAGCTCAAGTTTCCAAGTTACCTGGTTAAGCTGCTGTCTAGCTACTTGTTAGAACGGACCTTTCACATGGCAGTACGGGAAGAACGCTCAACATCACACACTATTCTTACTGGAGTGCCTCAGGGACCAATTCTTGGACCATTCCTCTTTAATTTGTTTACGAACGATATCCCCACAAACTTAAAGAAGACCGATCTTGCTCTTTACACCGATGATGTTGCAGTCATCTCCCAATCCTTCAGCGAAAAAGAAGTGGCTAAAAACCTTGACACATCGCTCAGCAGACTCTCCAAATGGTACAGCGACTGGCAGGTAACCCTGAACACAGGTAAAACCACAGCAACATTATTCACCAGAAAGCTGAACAGGAAGCATCCACACATCCTCCTCAATGGAGAGGAGATCAAATGGGAAAACAGTAGCTCCTACCTGGGGGTGACTCTTGACTCCAAACTCCGCTGGAGAAACCACATACAGAAGACTTGCCAGAAAGCAACAACCAAACTGGCTGCTTTGTCCCCACTCCTGAAGACCAACACATTCTACAAAGGATTGAATCAAAAAGAAGACCCGCTGATCAGGAAACTTGCTGAATTTCTGCAAAGCCATTTAACCGATACCCGCGGCCCACCACAGTGCTGACCTTGTGAACTAACTCCAACTGTGACAAAGTGTCACACATCAATAAGAAAACCGAAACAGCGCCTTAAAAAACTCAAAATGAGCCCCCTCGGTATGCAAAAACTCATCACTGTCAGAATGCATCTGACAGACGAATGCATCTGACAGACGAAGAGAAGACTCTCGGGTCGTCATTGATCCTCTTTTGACAACTCAGTACAGCGAGTAGCAGAGGCCGTTTTGGATAATTTGCTTCGGTGCGAGGTGAGCACAGGCCAATGTAATGAAAAAAAAAATATATATATATATTTTTTTTTAACCTGCATCTTGCTAGCCCGGCATTGAAATATGAGGGGCTGACAAACATCCCTTGAATGCAATGTCTTTATTCCTACTGAGATTCCCCATACTTCAGGTAAACTTGACAGCCTGCTGGACATTTATTCCAGCCAAGCCACGACTTTGCCCCTCCGTGATAGTGGTGTGGCATTTTAAATCGGGTGCACTGGATAGCTTGGCACAATACAACTTGTCGGCTTATTATGTGGCAACTTCTTCCACAGTCAACTTCCACATCAATGCACGTACTGTGCTCTGTCCGAACACACTAATTTGAGAGCTCCAGGGCGGGGCCAGCTCTAAGCTGTTGCGACCTGTGCGGCTGCTTGAGGCGCTAACCTGGAGGAAGGGGGGGGACACCCTGTGTTTAGCAATAACCTACAGTTTAAAAGCACCTGCTGCAGAGTTCCTTGTTCATCCAGCTTTCAGGCAGTTATAAAAATATAAAGATAACTCTCGTGATTAATGGTCCTGCTAGAGAGAGCACTTTTGACTCTCCATAAAGTAGCGCTGCCAGTCATGCCTCCTGCAAAGAAGAGATCTGTATTTTATGTGGATAGTTTAGTGGATTAGTAAAACCAGCCTTTACCACTGTAAATGAAAAGACTCTCTTGGTGCATTGCTTTCAGAATAAAAAAAGAAGGACTCCACTCTTCAGAACGTCTAATGAGCAGGCACACTGAAAAAGCACTGGGTTGATCCTTTCAGTACCTCTGCTCACTGTAATACATGAGCTTTCTTCTCCACTACTCTTGGCCTTCACGTGGTCTACACTGCCACTACACCACAGCTGACAGCACTCACATTTGCAACAACTCCTTTTGTATCTGTTAACTCTCAGCAGGTTGATTTATGCATTTAAATTCAGGGTTCCTTTGCTAATATGGAGACAAATAACCTAAGCTGTAGAAGCAGTTTGATGACACTGATGGGCCACAATGCGTTCAAAATGATATCCCCCCAATCTAAGAAAGCTGCCAAGAGTTTCAAACATAGGATTCTCAAACGGAACACTGAAACACTCATTTCTTACTCCTAATATTGTGCTAAGAATGGACCGGTATTTACTGATCTAATCTTCACCAACAGAAGAGCACAATGGAAAACAGTAATAGCCGTAATGCTTCAGATAAGCACAACAAGAAAAACACTGCATGGACTGTGAATCACCATAACACCCTCTGTGGCTTTCAAGGCCAAAGCAACCATCTCCATCTACAACAGCGGGAACGTTCTCATCCAATCTTCTGACTGCAATGTTCCTGAATATCAAAAACACGGTGATGTCGAACAATGTTCCCATCTGCTCTCAAAGTCAACATCTACCAACCCAATCCACGATCGATCGAAATGCTGGCATCACCCCAACCCACCTCCTTTATCACCCCCTGCCACTGCAACACTGGAACCGCCGCTGACAGCCCTAGATCACACTCTCAAATTGATGAGTCTTGCCCTCATTACCCACGTAACTGATTTACACATGCCCTCAGCTCATAGAAGCCTGGGAAATGGTATTCACAAGCTGAGATTTGTCCACTTAGAGACAATTGGGGTCACTAATCGGCCTCCTGCAAGCAAGGTCACCCCTTCACCTTCTACATCGGCCTCACAGTCTGCGACAATATCGATCATCCCAAACTCCAACCTGCTCGAAAGGACCTGCCAAGAGCACAGGCTGACCCTCGCTGATGCATCTAGCAGACCTCCTCCTATCCCCCTTCCTATCATCCCATCTAGCAGTCCCTCTCCAAGCCCCATTTCACCAGAGTGTTCCACAATTACCTCCCACACCAACTCTGATCCATTAGAGCAGCGGAATACCCCGCACACCCTGAAGAGCTCACACACATCTTCTGTCCCCATGCCACACTACTCTCCCATCCGTAATGACGACCCTCTTCTGAATCCACAAAATGTAACATGCCCTCGGACATAATTGGAATACACTTTGAACTACCCAGCTAAGCAAGCGGGACACAAAATTGATAACATCATCTTGGGATTAAAGGGAGCAATTGCGAACACCAGAGAAACTACACTAGAGATTGTCATACAAACAAAACGTGTTAAAGGTTAACAACCACCATGATTCAATCACAAGATAAGCCATCCACCCATGACCATCTACTCTGCGACCCAAGCGAGCGCATGACCATCTATCAAGTCAGACATCAAAGTTTTGCTGCTATACTACAGGTATTCTGCAAAGAAGCCCCACTGCTGATCTACCACATACAGACCATCGACAGCAATACAAGATGATGGCCATAGGATAAGAGACAGCATACAAACCATGGAAACCTCATCGAGGTCCTGCTAACATCAAATCTTAACTTTGCGTGCCTCTTAAAGCCGACCCTAAAATACATGTTTCTCTATGCAGATCAGCAATCAATGGCACCACAGACATCAAAGAAATTATCCTCCATCACAAATTGGACATGCTATTCCTGACAGATAAATAGCTGAATCAGTGGTCCTCATCCATGCTTGACATCATTGTGCCTCCAGATTACACCATTTAACACCTTGATCGACAGCAGCGACAGGGAGGCCTAAGTACACCTAATGTAACGCACTCCAGGAGATACCAACTATTCATTGAGCATATAATGGAAACAATCATTATAAAATCCATACTACACCCCAGTGCCATTTTTCTCAGAGACTTCAACCTTCACTGGAACAACGAGAACGATATGCAGGTATCCACTCTTAAACAATTCCTCTCTGATGAAAACCTGATCCAATCATGCACAAGCCCAACTCATATCAAATGATCAATGCTCGACCTAATCATATCCAGAGAAGGAGCGTTGACAATTGACTCGATCACACCCAATGACTGGACTGATCACTCAATCATTTTCTACCTAAATACACATACACAGACACATAAAAGGGCAAGAAACTAAACAGAAATGCTGGATTAGAGACACCAAAAACATTAACAGAGCCAAACTAACCCCACTTTGCAAGAAAATCCTCACTCCCTCAACAGAAACTCAAAATGTTCTTGAATTAACCTAGCACTACAACCAAACACTATCAAACATGGTGGAGTCAGTAGCACCACTGATCCTCAAATTACCAAAAAACAAACCCCCCCACCCTTGCTACAATCAAAGTCTGAACGAGGAAAGGAGGAGTCTTAGCTCCGAACAATGAAGGTGGAAACAGGAAGCCTCAACATTGCTCCTAGTGAAACTATGAGAACGATGGAACAGATATAAAAATACACATCTGGGAAAGAAAAGTATCATAATTATGATTCCAACTCGATGACTCAAGGAATCACCCAAGACGATTATTTGAAATTGTCAACTAACAAACCAGGGCATACGTTGTAACCAAGATCGCCAATAACTCAGTGGAAAACTGTGAAGCTTTTTCTTCTTATTTCAATGGAAAAATCTCAGAAATCAAAAAATAAATTGTATCTGATATAAACAGGCTAAGAGCAAATATAGAAAAGGAACACAATTCCGACGTTGCATCGCCACACCCAGTGGAGGAACAGATGAAGACTCCCCCATCCAAAACTAAAAATGAAGCTGTCTAGAATGACTTCAAATCACTTACTGGGGAAGAGGTCCACAAGACCTTAATATCCATTTAAACAACTTCACATTTCAACAACCCTATCCCTTCACATTGCAAGGAACTCAATCACCTCCTCTCTCTTTCATACTGATGAAGATTGTTACTTCACCGCTAAAACAAGTCATTATTCTGGACTGCATGAAGACTGGGCAAGTGACACCCTACCTGAAAAATGTTGGAGAAGACCCTACAATCCTGAGCAACTTTCGCTCAATATCGAAGATTGCTGGAAAAATGTGTACACAACCAATTGAGTCAGCACATTGATCCATTCAACATACTCGACACATTCAAATCAGAATTTGGACCAGGGCACAGTACAGAATATCAGCCATTGTTCACATAATGGATGACACCCTGAAGATGCTAGACATTAACAACTCCTGCCTACTCATCCAACTGGACCTCTCATCAGTGTTTCACAACAACCTGTTAAAACTGCTAGAAAACAGACTTGGGCTGTTCAGTAAAGTGCTTTTATAGTTTGCATCCTTCCTGCAGAACCAACGAATCAAACTAGGATGCTCATTCTCAGGTACCACAAAAGTGAAATGAAGAGTCCCACATGTGAGGTACTGGGTTTTTAAGAACCGGCACAGAACCGGTAACCCAGCGGTGTCAGGGTACACCCAGAGACCTCGGGTTCTTCCTGATCCAGACCACAGAAACTCAGAGTCTTCTAGGGGAAGTCAAAGATCGATTTATTGGCTGCAACCAAGGTAACAAGTGTCCTAGAAGTACAACACACGGGGAAGTATATTCTCAGGAGACTGCTCGAATTTAGAAAGTCAGGCTTCTCTCTTTATACAGAATATTCAGCTTCAGGCAAACATTCTTCGAATTTGCAATATATCATTTACAGGTTTTGGTTACAAAGGAAAAGCAGAGTCATGATGACATGTACATATTTCACGTCGTGCTGCCCATAACAAATCACCTGGCAAGGCCCAACATTTCATCAGATATTGATGGACCCCCAATAAAACAGGCACCTCCCCACCATAAAGTAAGTGAAGCAAAAGAGTAGAGACAGATGGGAGCAAGATACGGCAGGTGTGCGCGCTGAAATGGTTTTATGGCTTGTTGAGCCTTGATGCTATCTTGTTCGGCCACTGGGAGGGGAACTGACCTAACGAGTTCGGCCTGGGGCAATGGTTCCATCTTGCATAGGTCATAGAAAAGTCGATTAAGGAGTATGTGTCCTTGTGGAATTAAATTCAGCTGGATTAAGGCCTATGTAAAGGGCAACACATAAATGGAGGCCAAGGGTTCAGAACGCAAATGACGATTTCGAGGTGAAATCGTCACTCGAATATGCTGAAAATATATGTACATGGTGTGCTTGTCATTCTCGGTCTTTTGATACCAAATTCGTCATGTTTCGACGAGGTTTAATTCTCGAGTCCAGAATAATTACACGAGTCCAGAAGTTTCAGAACCACAGAGTCCAGAATAATTACACGAGTCCAGAAGTTTCAGAACCACAAACCCTCCTTTTGCCCTTACATAGGCAATTAATCTATCCTCATGTTAATCTGAGTCCAGATCTATATTCGTAAAGTCATTGAGATGTTGCTGTAACATCATTCTAGTACTTAGTTCATCTCTTGACACAGGCTTCCTTACACATGATGTAACACAAAGGCCACATATTGCAGGAGCACACTGTATGCACAGACAGAACAGGAAAAGAATGGCTAAGACCATCCCAATGACCATTAGAATTTTCCATCCCCAGGCAGATATCAGTTCCCAGAACCATCCCATAAGCGACCAATCTCCTTTATCCACATGAATAGATTCGGAAATCTTATGTAGTTTGGAGATGGCCTGGTACACTGTTGGAGCGTTATCAGGGATGAAGATACAGCAACTAGATTGGATCAATCTGCATACCCCACCTCGGTCTGCAAGTATGACATCTAAAGCGACCCTGTTCTGAAGGGTCATAAGTCGATCCGACTGGAGCTCAGCAGTCAAGTTACTAGGGGCACCAGTAGTTTCTATCACGGTGGACTCAACTACCCTTGTCAATTGCCTTATGTTCCTGCTGTTAGCCATGGATCCCCAGAACGGCAGAAAACCCTTTGCAAAGTCTCCAAATTCTTGACCTGCAGTGTCTTCTTCACTCAAAACACCTCTAACTATCCTTGTCCTGTGGTAGTCTGCCGCTGCTGTGTAGGTGGGAGGCAACAGAAATGAAACAAAATATGAGCCCGAAAAGTCAGGGGGCAACCATGTATAGGCTCTATCGTGGCAGATGAAATAGGTACCCTTAGCTGCTAAAAACGCAGGGGAAGTCTGAGATCCAAAAACATACGTTTCAGTACAGACACTCTTCCCTAACTGAGCCCTGGGATTCATACCATTACCTTGCAGACACTGATGACCCTGATGGGGTACAATCCAAATCGGGGACGATCTCTTAGCTTGCTGTTTCTCACTCAGAGTAGCTCCATATCCAGTCATGTTCCATCCTATGTATAATAGTGTCTCATCTCTGGGGATAGTCTCATAAGAAATACCTTCCTTAATCATGTCTACTATACCCTTGACTAGAGCGCTCTTTCTAGGATTGTCTGTTACAGAACGTAGGGGGTAGATTTCGTGTGCATATATGAACATTGTCCTATATGCCCATACAGAACCATTGTGACTAAATGGCAGGACCAAATAATGGATACCTTTATCCGTTGTGTGAGGCATAAGGCCGCACACCCAACAGTTAGTTGTGTTCATTACAAGTTGGTGTTGATGCAAGAGCTGAACAAAGGAGTTATTAATGAACTCCAATCTCCTATTTGATTCGTGGTCAGGCAGAGGGTGGAAAGAATGAGAGGAAACAGTGGGAGGAGGTATGGGTGATGCAGTGGGTGCAAATGTTACACGAAAAGAAAGTAAAACATAGCTGATCAAAAATATCATTACACTGAATAGCATAAGAATACACAATATTATAAAACTTTTCCTTGTCATCACGTTGCACAACTTGTGCTTAAAATTCATCCGTTTGGCAGGTCTCTCCACATCGGGAAACTCCATCCTCTCTAAAGTGCTGCCCGCGGTGGGAGGTTGCCTCTGCTAAGGGATGCTTCTGTCAGTCTAGGGCAACTCCCTTGGACCAACCAGAACTACCGACCTAACGTCGTCAGCTGCACCCCAAAGACTTTAATCAACCGCGGCCCTAGCAGCGGAACCCGGATGGCGGTTCGAAAAACAAAAATAAGCAAGTTTCCTAGATGGGAGAGCTGCACTTTCAAAAATAGTACTTGGGGGGAAAAGGGTATATCTGTTTTATTAGTCCATGGATCTTAGTCTCAAATTGTAAAGGAAATTGTTTTATTAGTTCGTTTTTCTCGGTCTCAAATTGTATCGTTGTTTCCCCGGTATTGTCTGATCCTGGAACAAAAGGTCAGGCTCTGTAGTGTTCAATAGCTTGGATGGTGGCACAGCCTTGTGCGAAATGTTCTCATTTTCTTGTTCAGAGTCAGTTCTTTTTACAGGTAAGTCATGAAAAGGGACGGCATGTGACACGGTATCAAGTTCTGGGTCAGCGACACCCTTCTGGACCCACTGGTCATAGGGCAGAGGGAAAGGTATTTTCTTACAATGGATCCCGTGGACCCAGTTGGCCTTCCCCTCCACCCGAACGGCTGACCTTGTAGACAGAAGGACGAGATGAGGCCCGGTCCACCTGGGCTGGTCGTTCTTCGTTCTTTGGAAGTTCCTGACAAGTATCCAGGAACCGGGGTCAATGGCGTGACCCGGAGTCTCAGAGACCGGAGGCAGGGTGTTGTGGACCTGTTGATGCAAAACACGCAATTTAGCCGTCAATTCATACAGATAATTAAGCAAAATAGGGTGTTCAAGCTCGCTGAACTTAGTGGGTCTAGGCACTCCCCATATGTTGGCTGGCCGGCCAAAAACTATTTCATATGGACTAAGTTTCACTCGTGAATGCACAGTCATTCTAGTGGACAGAAGTGCTAAGGGTAGGGCGTCAGGCCATTTAAGACCTGTGCTCGCTTGGATTTTGTCCAGTTTAAGTTTTAAAGTGCCGTTGTAACATTTTACTAATCCAGCTGATTGGGGTGATTTGCAGCGTGGAACTTCTGCCGGATACCTAGCCCTTCGCACACTCTCTTCATCACACGACCCACAAATTCACTTCCATTATCAGACCAGACCATTCTAGGCATTCCGAACCTGGGGAAGTACTCTTTCACAAGGGCTTTTGCTGTGGACAAGGCAGTATTGTCTTTTAGGGGATAGGCTTCTACCCATCTTGAGAAGGCACAAACAACAACGAGTACGTATTTTAAGTTGTTGCACCTCTCCATGTGGATGAAATCTAGCTGCAAAACCTCGAACGGATACGTAGGAGGTGCAAAATGACCAGCTGGAGTTGGGGTTCCCCTACCAGGATTGTGTTTCAGACATACCATGCAATTCTTGACAACATTCTCTGCACATTTGGGAATCCCTGAATTCTTCCATACTGGGGCCAACAACTCGCAAATCCCTTTCACGCTGATATGAGCCATTCCATGAGCCATTGTAACCACTGCAAGCACATATGCATCGGATAACAACCATCTCTGATGCTCTGATAATTCAATCCAGCAACCATTTGCATCCATTCTACCCGTACTTTCTCTCCACGTGCTCAATTCTTTTTCTGTGGCCTCAGCTTGAATGGACTTCACACTCTCTATTGTGTCTTCACACATTCCAACATCACCAGTCCATCTTGCAGGGCCTGCAACATACATTCGGCTCATTACATTCTTTGCAGTTTCTTTCGCGATCTCATCAGCAAATGCATTTCCACGACCTACATCATCAGTCACCTTCTTGTGAGCACTACATTTCACAATCGCCATTTGCAGGGGCAAGGTCAGTGATTCAAGAAGCTCATTCACCAACTGACCATGCTGAATCTTAGCTCCATGCGAAGTCAGGAATCCACGTTCTCTCCACAATCGCCCAAAACTGTGAGCCACTCCAAATGCATACTGACTATCAGTGTAGATAGTCACTTTCATTCCTTTGGACAACACACATGCTCTCGTGAGTGCAATTAATTCTGCTGCTTGAGCTGAATTATGTGGCACCCGTGCAGCTTCAACAACTGTATGCAAAGTCGTGACAGCATATGCTGCAGTCGTGTCACCACTCGGGAGCTTGAAGCATGAACCATCCACCCATAGTGTACCATCACATTCAGCAAGAGGAGTATCGGATAAATTTACTCTCCCTTTCGTCTCTTCCTCTGTTCTGAGAAAACAATCGTGCTGTTCTGAAACATCTGATTCCTCTGCAATTGGCAACAATGTAGCTAAGTTTAAGGTGCTGCACCTTTTGATGTGCACATGACTCGCTAGTAATGTCAATTCGTAACTGGACAGTCGAGCACTAGTTAAGTGCTGTGTCTTGGTTCTATTTAACGTGTCTACTGCATGTGGGACCATCACGACTAGTGTATTATTCATTACTAGACCAGCAGACTGTCCAATAGAAACAGCTGCTGCTGCTGTGGCTCTTAAACAACTTGGCAATGCTTTAGCTACCAGATCCAAAGTCGACGAAAAATAGGCACATAGACGCTGCCTACCTCCAAACAACTGAGTCAACACAGACAATGCACAGCCCTCTTTCTCGTGGACATATAATGTGAAAGGCTTACTGTAGTCGGGGGAACCTAACACAGGAGCCGAACACAATGCTGTGCGCAATTCGAGAAAACCTTTCTGACACTCTTCAGACCATGGAATGGGATTGGGTGTATTTTTGCACGTTAATGCCACCAAAGGTTTGGCCAATAACGAAAAATTTGGAATCCACTGTCTACAGTACGATGTAATACCCAAGAAAGCACGCACTTCTCTCTGTGTTTGTGGCACATTCAATTTCGCTATTGCCTGAATTCTTTCTGGGGTCAGTTTCCTTCCCTCCTTCGATAAGAGGTGACCTAGGTAGGTCACTTCTTGTCGGCAATATTGCAGTTTGGAAAGTGACACATTGTGATGAAGTTCACACAGATGGCGCAATAATGACAGCGTTGCCTTTTTACAAATTTCCTCAGTGTCTGCAGCAATGAACAAATCAACCACATACTGTACAAGAGTAGCACCTTCAGGTAAAACAATCGTATCAAGCTGTGTTTTTAGAGCTTGACTGTATATTGATGGACTTTCACAGTAGCCCTGAGGAGCGCGTTTAAAGCGGAAGCTGCGCCCTCCTAAACTGAAGGAAAAAATATCCCTGCTTTCCTCGGCAATCGGGATGCTGAAGAAAGCATTCTTCAGGTCAATAACCGAAAACCAAGAGGCAGATGCTGGAATCATAGTCAATAATGTGGTAATGTCAGGGACAACTGGGAATTGTGGCACAACTATTTTATTCACCTCTCTCAGATCAATCACGAATATGTACACAGGTGGCTGAGAAGGGTCAGTTCGTTTTAAAACAGACAGAACAGGACTATTGCAAACATTGCCGCGTGTTTCTTCAATCACATCCTTTGCAATCAATTCGTAAACGATCGCTAGCAAAGCTTTTTCACCTTCACTCAAGATTTTGTATTGGGGAATTCGTGGCATTTTAACGTTGGCTTTCAATGTTACAACATATGGTGGCATTTCTAAAAGGCCTACATCATTAGGACCAGCGGCCCAAAGAATATATGGAAGAAACGACAGTTCTGCTGGAAGTTTGTCCCTCGACAAATACATGGGAGAAACCACTTTCTTACCTAAAGTAAGTTGTACTCCTGAAGGAGAACAGTACAAAGTCGCATACAATCTCTTTAACAAATCCAATCCTAGCAAGTTTTCACCACAACCTGTTGTCAGAATGAGGGGTGCTTCAAATTCGCAGGGACCAACAGAAAGAGACAAAGGGTCAGAAATCGGATTTCTAACTGGGGCGCCAGAAAAACCTACAGAAACGTTCATTTCGCCAGACAAAGATGCGCCAGGGAGTTTGGAGTGCATAATAGAACTCTTTGTAGCACCAGTATCCAACAGAAAAGGCTCTGACACACCTGATGTAATCACCTCAACGTAAGGTCCACTCTGATCTACTGGAACTGAAACAACTCCCTCTCTTTGTCTTTGGCTGTCCTAGCAATCATTACCCTCCAAATATTCATTTTCTGTGTAGTAATCATCAACATAGTATTGAGCTGTCCTGTCAGATGCGTTGTTCTGCTGATCGAATCTATTCATAGAATTTTGTGGTGGAAGGGGGCGTGCGTTCTAGGGGGCGTTTCCACGTCCTCTACCTCTAGGCGCTTGCTGAACACCCCGACCTCTTACACCAGAAACACCATTTGCACGTTGTAACAAAATAGGACAACTATACTTGAAATGACCCTCTTCTTTGCAATATGAACACTGGTTGGGGCCTACAGGGACACGGGGTTGAGTATACTCGACTCTTTGCGAGTTCCTCTGATACTGTTGAGTCTGCTGAAAATTATTTTGGTAGTGATTCTGACCATTATTATGTTGGTTACCACCACCACGTGGCGGATAGGCTTGCTGTAGCAAAACCTTCGTTTTCAATTCTTTAGTTTTCTTTTTTACCCTATCTTTCTCGTCCTTGTCTCTATTTTCGTAATATTGTGCAGTAGCCAATATCTGGGCTGAAGATGAGACTGCCCAAGAACTTTCTGAATCCTTTAACTTTTTACACAATTCTGGAAGCAGATTGTGCACAAATTTGTCGACAAACAATCTCTGACCACCTTCTGTGGTCATATCTTGACCACTGTGGTCGACAAATGTTTCCTCAAACCTGGTGAAGAAATCTGAGACAGTTTCTTCTTTCTTTTGCTTGCATGCAGACAACTTATCCCAATTTACACGTATTGCAGGCATTATCGTTTTCATGTAATCAACTATTCTACCAGGGAGTTCTGCTATCAAAGGCTCAGGCTTAACACCACCAACTTGTCGGTCATCTGCAGCAGCAATATTAGCCCATGAGTCACCTAATTCCTGATCATGATCTGTATGACGAATTTTACCCCATAAAGGCTGTGGAACAACATTCCCAAATAACATGTCAATATCGGCTAAATTCATTATACATGACCCAGTAGTCTGTGACAACTCTTTGTAATATCCTGCAGGATTTTTACGCGGATCAGGTAATGTCTGTTTAAGGGCTAAAACTTCAGCTCGCTTCCATGGGACATGTACCCATACTCGCTGAAAGTGTGGCAGAATAGGTGGGTTAACAGTCGTGTCGCCCTCTCTCCATTGTGGGGGGACTTCTCTCATGGGGTATTGTCGTGCCTTTTTCCTACTAGATGCACTAGGCTCAGATTGTGATCCTGAACTACTCCCCTTACTCCGGTATGATAACAATATTTCAACCGCTTGCTCTACATCGGGACCTACAATCATGCCCTCTCCAAACCTGAACCGTATACGACACAATTCCTGCGGGATGCATTCTAAATTATTGTCTTCCAAATCCTCACAGAGGAAAACACACATCTCTTCAAAAACATATCTCTGCGTCGGTGCTTCCCATTGATGGAAGACTTCCATGACAGACTCTACATCATACTTTACGGTGTCCATAACCCATTTTCGTGCTAAACGATTCAGTGAGTCTCTTTCTTGATAGTCAGGCAGTCGACTTCGCAACTGTCTTCGTTCTATTTTAGGGGTCGTAGTAGGCGACCCAAAAAGAGGTGAAAGAAGGTTAGTGACAGTGCTGGCCATTTTCTGCCGAATGGAAGGTGAAACTGAAGGAAGAACGGGGTGAGATAAGGCAGAGGCAGAGATACCAGCAGAGGAGGCATCAGGAGAAATAGAAGGGGCACTAGGCAAAATTGTAGAGGGAGCATTAGGAGAAGTAGAAAGTACACTAGGCAAAATCGTAGAAAGCACAGGTGAAACAGGTGTGATCGGTGGGCCTTGAGGAGGCTGCACCATAGGGAGAGGAGCCAGCTGGAGAACAGCTGGTGAGTGCTGCGGAGGAATAGGAGGCGCAGGTTGCACAACTAAAGTTTGTGGCGGTGCCGTGGCATTTTGCGCATAGGGGGGTGGCGAACTTAATAAATGTGACATTAACGGATCCTTTTCACGCTCTTTTGCTGCCTCTTGCTGAAGAGACGGCAAAACTGGATAACATTTATCTATTGCCATTTTACGTTGCCTGTGCAACTGCTCACTCATCTGCTCTTCCTCATCGTCTTTAAATTGCATAGCGGCTTGCATTACTGAAAGTCCTCCTTCTCTCTTATTTTTCTTAGCTAATTTGATTTCTTTTTGTTTGGCCTCCTTACACCATAGGCGGAAAGAGTCAAACATCGCAGGCCGGGCTTTCTTTTTGAAGAGTTTAACTTCAAGGTTATCTAAGATTTCGGTATCAAAGCTACCATATTGGGGCCATTTTAAAACACCATCTTTCCTGGTGTATTTGATCCACACTTCATTGTATGTGATGGGACCTACTCCGTGTTTGACATATAACTCGTAAGTTGGAGTTCCAACCGGAGGAACCGGACATGAGTACTCCAATCGGCAGTCCCTATTATTACAACCAAGACAAAACAAATTTCCAAGTCTAAGACTAGGCATCTTCGCTCTCTAGTCTAGTCCCAAACTTCAAAGGATTATCGATTACGATTCTTCTCGTGAAAACACGAGTCCTTCGGTTTTGGTGCTTGCAAGTACCAATAATTATCCCAAAGGATACCCAAGACTAAGACCAACTAAGGACTGGGAGACGCTCCACTTATACTTAACTGAGATATCGATGACGTCACCAGAAGACTCGTCTTAGTGTTTCGCTCTACCAATCTTCAAGGGTCCAAATCAGGGCGATAGCCAGGGCAGCAGTCCTTGTAGCCGTCGGGAAGCGGGGAACCTCGCAGCAAAGACCTTCGGACCACGTCGACATGCAGGGGTCGATGAGGTGGTTGGCCGTCCTCCGGAATTTTCACACGAAGCTCCTCACGAACCTCCGGCTGACTGGTACCACTGGAATCGCCCCAAACGTTGGGCGCCAGCTGAGGTACTGGGTTTTTAAGAACCGGCACAGAACCGGTAACCCAGCGGTGTCAGGGTACACCCAGAGACCTCGGGTTCTTCCTGATCCAGACCACAGAAACTCAGAGTCTTCTAGGTGAAGTCAAAGATCGATTTATTGGCTGCAACCAAGGTAACAAGTGTCCTAGAAGTACAACACACAGGGAAGTATATTCTCAGGAGACTGCTCGAATTTACAAAGTCAGGCTTCTCTCTTTATACAGAATATTCAGCTTCAGGCAAACATTCTTCGAATTTGCAATATATCATTTACAGGTTTTGGTTACAAAGGAAAAGCAGAGTCATGATGACATGTACATATTTCACGTCGTGCTGCCCATAACAAATCACCTGGCAAGGCCCAACATTTCATCAGATATCGATGGACCCCCAATAAAACAGGCACCTCCCCACCATAAAGTAAGTGAAGCAAAAGAGTAGAGACAGATGGGAGCAAGATACGGCAGGTGTGCGCGCTGAAATGGTTTTATGGCTTGTTGAGCCTTGATGCTATCTTGTTCGGCCACTGGGAGGGGAACTGACCTAACGAGTTCGGCCTGGGGCAATGGTTCCAACTTGCACAGGTCATAGAAAAGTCGATTAAGGAGTATGTGTCCTTGTGGAATTGAATTCAGCTGGATTAAGGCCTATGTAAAGGGCAACACATAAATGGAGGCCAAGGGTTCAGAACGCAAATGACGATTTCGAGGTGAAATCGTCACTCGAATATGCTGAAAATATATGTACATGGTGTGCTCGTCATTCTCGGTCTTTTGATACCAAATTCGTCATGTTTCGACGAGGTTTAATTCTCGAGTCCAGAATAATTACACGAGTCCAGAAGTTTCAGAACCACAGAGTCCAGAATAATTACACGAGTCCAGAAGTTTCAGAACCACACATGGATCGACCGTTTCCCCCACACTCTTTAACCTATACATGGAGCAACTAACGGAAATCTTCAAACAATCAAATGTTGCATAGCACATGTACGTGAACCACACACAAATATACTTAAATATATCCTCCTTGGAGGACTATCAGAATTCCTACTTTTCTCCCCTCAGAACAGCTCCACACACATTCAAGACTGGTTCATTCACCTCAAAGCCCTGAACTGCAAGCCTGCAATTATTGATTCCACTTAATACCTCGGAATAACACTAGACAAGAATCTGAACATGAGATAACATATCAGTGCAACCATGCGCAGTGCATCATTCCAACACAGACTACTAAAGAAAGTGAAACCATTCCTGCCACCTCCAGACTTCCAACAAGCAGTAGGTGTGATTAGTGGTGTCAAGACTAGGATATGGTTCTGCAACCCTTTCATGTCTTCCCAAATCAAGAACGGCCCCACTCCAAGCAAGCCTCTACGCAGCAGCTAGACTGGTAACCAGCACTAGATTCTTTGACCACATTACCCCTTCACTCAGGTCTCTCAGCTGGCTCCCTCTCGAGGGCCGAACTCACCTGAAAAATTGCTTGCCTCTCACACATAAAGCCTTACATCATTACGAACCAAGGTGCTCGGCAGAAAAGATTTGAACCTCAAGAGGCAACCGCTCACTCAGAAGGACAAACTCTTTCATGCTAGAACCCCTAAGATATGGGAAACAACCTACACATGGTCATTTTCCAGATTGGGTCCAAGAATTTGGAATTCCCTACCACCCAAGGTTCCGTCTAACCCATCAATTCATGTATTCAAAAAAAAGAGGTGAAAAGATTCCTCTCTTAAAAGTCACGATGAGCCCTTCCCCTGGGCTCATGGGCCACTACAATGAATGAATACCAGTACAGGGCTGAAGCACATCAATTCCCAGTGGAACCCGCACAAAGATTATCCACATGGTTCCTGAAACGGAACCAAAGCAAAGCAGATTCGTGAAATTCTAGGAAGAGAACTTAGTCCAATGGCCCATAAGGAATGGAGATCGTATTAATACGTTTGTTATTTGTTATTACATACCACATCTTTATGAAGATCTTAAAAGGTGATATGTGTTTTTATTCGATGTTCTTTTTCAAAATCAGATCTTCAGGTTTTTTTTTAAACATAATTTTATTGATTTTGCGATAGAGGACAACGCACAGAAGGTAATTATCATTGTCAATAGTAACTGTGCATTACATATGGCAGCAGTAAACAACAAAACATCCTATACATACAAATACAAAATATATCTGTACGGTTTCACAGGAATTAGAAAGAAGCAGTAAACCGGTCAGTACAGAACATAAGCAATGTAGGATAAGCACAGAGTACATAATAATAGCATATGATGAAGGTAACAATCGTGGCAAAAGCAAGGGTAAACTGTACATTGTCACAGCAAATCTAGTCCATATTTAATAAGAAATATTAAGATAAACCAACTCCCCCCCCCCCGTTCTCTGGTTCGATAATACTGAATGATATCACAGACTCCTATGGGACTATCCCTTGTGCACATAAAGAGTATGATACATAGTAATGCATAAGGACGTTGAATAACAACCTTGGCGGATACAAGAAGAACTGTTGTGCACTTGACACTACAATTAGAAAGCTGACAGTGGTCAAAAAGGTGCACGCAAGTCATTCAAAGAAATGGGGTGAGTCACAGCTATTGGTGACTCCGGGGGTGTAAAAGAATCTATAGCTTTGAAGACTTCCAACATTTGATTCCCTTCCAACGAGATAGGAGTCTTACGCAAGCCCTAGAATTCTTCCTGTCGGATTATAGTACTTTCAGCCATTCCCCATCGTTTCAATTCCATGTGCCAGTGCAGTGGCGTGGGAGGAGAGGCAGATTTCCACCTCATTGTAATCACTCGCTTCGCAATAAGTAGTGCCAAGTCGGCAAACTTGAATTGTACCTTCTGTCTCTTATGGCGTTCGTGGAGGCCCAAAAGACAGACTTCTGGTAATAGCCAGTCACGGGTGTTAGTAACTTGTCGAATGGTATGAGTGACGGCATGCCAAGTAACTTGTCGAATGGTATGAGTGACGGCATGCCAAAAGAAACGAAGTCTAGGACAGGCCCAGAGCATATGAATGAGGTTTGCATCTGCCTCCTGGCATCTAGGACAGGCGAGTTGGGCGTCTGGGTATTTATTATTAAGTCGGTGTGGTGTAAAGTATGCTCTATGTAAGATCATCAATTGGATATATTTAAAACTAGCATTACGGGAAACTTTCTTAGGGAATTCCAATAACGAGGCACATTTTTTGTGAATTCCCTGTTGAGATCCAATGACCACCGGGTGCGAAGTAAGAGTAAGGTTGTACTGGAATGAGTCCTGATACCCCTGTACAGCCAACAGATAAGATGTTGGCCTTCTCTCATTTGGTGTATCGCATGGACCAAAGCATGTGTGGGAGGCTCGAACCCATCAGGGGCCCAGTGCTGTTTAACATAACAAACAAGTGCTATGTGTAAGAGGAATAGAGTTGAGGGAACTACTTGAGCACGTTGAAAATTGTCATGATCAGTCAGGGTACCCTCGGTAAATAACGCTTCCACCGTCGAGACCCCCTCGTTCGTCCATAAGGATAACCTTTTAGTAGTGACTATTTCAGTAGCAGTGGGGATTCCCATTAATGGTATATTGTCAGAGTATGGAATGGCTTTCTTGGTGTATTTGAGAGTTTGCTTCTAATAGAGGAGAGCCATGCTGAGCAAAGAAGGAAGCGTATGTGGAATCCTACCAATGGGTAAGAGCATGTTGTGCAGAGTGCCCTGGTGCAAGAGTCGAGGAGTATATTCAATTTCATGCATTTGACGACCCGCCAACCAGTATGAGAGCCATTGTAGTTGGCTAGCTAGTCAATATGCCTTAAAATCAGGTGCTCCTAGACCGCCCGGTCTCAGTTGTAATGTTGCCAATGCAATCGTTCTACGCCGTTACCCCAAATCAGTTCAATCAATAATGTATTCAGAGTTTTAAAAATAGAGGATAGAATCACAACAGGTAAGTTAGCAAAAAAATATAATAGACAAGGAAGCCTCACCATTTTGGAAAGTGCAATTCTTCCCATCACGGACAGTGGTAAGGAAACCCAAAAGCAGACCTGCTTTCGGAGGGAAGCGATCGCTTTCAGTATGTTACCGTTGATCAGGTCTTGTGAGGTTCTATAGATTTGAATACCTAAGTATTTGAACGTGTCAGGCACTGTCTGTAGAGTTAGTTCCCCAAATAAAACAGGATCTGGATTTTCCCGGTAGCGCATAAAAAAGGCGTAAGACTTGGTAGCATTAATTTCCGAGCCGGAAACTAGCTCAAAGTGTTTAAAAATGGATGGGATCCAAATTAAGGTTAAGGATTTTGAGAAAGAGGATCAGGTCGTCGGCATTGGCAGAGATCACGTGTGATGTGTTGTATAGTAGAATCCCGAGATCTACAGCCTCTCTCTGAAGTTTGAGAAGGAGAGGTTCCAATGCAATACAAATAAGAGGCGACAGGGGGCAACCCTGTCGGGTGCCTCTTGTTATGGAATAGGTTGCGGAAATATGTGCGCCAGTAGGGGCATGCGCTGTTGGGGCGCTGTATAGGAGCTGCACCCATTGCAGGTAAGCTTTGGGGATATCATACCGTTCCAGGGCGGCCCACATGTACTGCAAAGAAAGGGTATCAAAGGATTGTTGCATATCCAGGGAAACACATCCCGTTGTGGGTGATGAAAGAGCAGCTGCTTCCATAATATAGTGGAGCCGCCGTATATTGAGTGAGGTGCTGCGGCCCGGAACGAAGCTGCATTGGTCTACATGAACTAGTTTAGAGAGATAGGTCAATAATCGGTTGGCCAATAATTTACTAAGGATTTTATATTCAGTGGTCAGTATAATAACATAACATAACATGTGTATTTGTAAAGCACACATATAACCCAAGGGTCTCAAGGCGCTGAATAATAGATGTATATTGTTACCCAACTCAATGGTACTCATTTTATTGACCTTGAATGGATGAAAGGCTGAGTGGACCCGCCGGGATTAGAACCTGTGGCTATGAGGCCGAACACAGACCCCTACAGTGGATGTATTAGTCCAATGCGCCACCAGACCCGGCTGTAATGAGAGTGGGCGGTAGCCAGAAACATTACGGGGGTCTCTGTTAGGCTTAGGAAGAGAAGTCACCAATGCTTGCATGGTATTTAGGGGCAAGGCAGATTCTTCCAAGGCTGTGTTGTTAAGGGTTTCAAGGTGGGGGACCAGTTTTCGACATACAGTGCATAAAATTCCACTGGCAGGCCATCTAGGCCTGGGATCTTCTTTCTGGGCAACGCCTTAATGGCCTCCTAAATTTCAGCTGAATTATAGGACCTTCCAATTCCCCGACAACTGGGGAAAGGGAAGATCATGGAGAAAGGTCTTGATATCATTAGAAGAAGTAGTAGTAGGGGCAGTGTACAAGCTTCGGTAATATGTAAAGAATGCTAAATTGATGGTCACTTGGGTAGATGCGATCGTTCTGTCAGGTAGATAAACTTCAGTAATGGGCACTGGGGGAGGAGAACTCTAATCATGCATGCAAGAAGATTCCCTGATTTGTCAGCGTCCTAGTGTATTGTGTATAAGATGTATGATCTATTAGCCGGAGTTGCTCCAACAGTTCAGCAGACTTGATCCTGGCCTCCTGAAGGGGCGGGATCTGTGATGGGTCCGAAAGGGCTGCAGTTTCAAGCCTATTGAGGGATGCATCCACTTTGGTAAGATTGTTATTAGCTCCCACCTAAGTAAGATTGTTATTAGCTCCCACCACAGTCCCAATAGTTGTACCCCGGATGACAGTTTTGAAGCCATCCCACTCCACCAGGAAAGAAGAGGCCGGACCAGTATTTTCGGTGAAGTAATTGGTGATAGTGGGGCTCAGAATAGCATGAAAAACTGTATCCTCTAACATTTGTGGCCAGAGTCGCCAAGTGGGGCCCGGGGTGAGAATCTTACCCCATGCCAGTGACACCTTCATAGGGTTATGGTCGGACAATGTTTTCCCCAGATAGGTGGATTCAGCCATTTGGGTTATCAACTGTGTAGTACATAATATGTGGTCAATTCTAGTGTGCATTTGGTGTGGAGGGGAGTAAAATGAATATTCTCTGCTACCAGGGTAGTGAGCACGCCATATATCTTGTAAAGACCAACCTGTAGCCCAGGCCTGTAAAAACTGCATGGTTAGTGGGTACAGCACCTCGGAGTGGGGGATGTGAACGATCTAAATGAATATCTAGGACCGATTTAAAATAGCCCCCAATAACCCAATGGATATGTGCACAGTCTGATAAGACAGTGTTAAGCTTAGAAAGGTCATTGTTCTGATCAGAATTTGGGGCGTATACTTCTCAAAGAATCACCGGGAAACCATCCAATTTCTCATACAGCAATACATAACGCCCTTCAGGATCTATCCGCTGTTCTATTAAGGTAAAAGGCACTCCACTTCGAATCCAAATTAAGGACCCCCTAGCAAAAGCAGAATAAGAGGTATTAAAAAACTGCCCTTTCCATGTTCTACGCATTTTGGAGATTTCCGAATTAGGTGGGTTTCTTGAATGAAAGTGATATGAACCTTGCGTCTATTCAGTTGAGCATAAATACGATGTCTTTTATGTACAGACCCCATTCCCCGAACATTCCTTGTTAACAATTTATATTTACCCAAAGCAGCCTTAGTGCAGGAGGATATCGTAACAGTGCACCCTGCAAAAAGCTGTGGAGCATGATAGTAGAGACAATGTGACCCGAACCAGGGACAAACATCCCATTATGAAACAAAACCCTGGAATACTAGGGCCAACTATCAAACTAGGTTGGTCCAAACTAACACTGCAACACATTACATTCACGCTGCTATATAATGCAGAAGTTGCAGGGAGGGTGGGCGCAAAAGCGAGCACGGTCAAACCTGCGGTGCTGAAGCTGCACCCTGGGCCGGGCCCTGTAAAAAGAAAATTAAAGGCTGAACCTGGTGGAGAGAGAACATGTTAAATTCACTTTTGAAAAGTGTACTTGCTATGTACTTGCTATACTATAAAATGTGCTTTTTTAGGCTAGCGCACAGTTGTGAATCATCAGATTATTGAGTTTATCTTCAGACCAGCTGCAGTGCCTGCCTGCCCTCTTTAAGTGAGAACGGCAGTCATGGTTAGTGCCCTTCCATCATGGTCTTGGACTGCCGGCCACCTCCCCCCTTAACACACTGACTGAATTACCCAATTCAACCAGTCAACACATGGGGGTCTTTGGAAGTCAGGGGGTACAGGGCCCCCCCCTGGCCGTATTTATTAAAATATAAAAACAAATCAAAAATTTTAATAAAATAAACATTTCTGACAATTATTAAAATGCACATTTCAGAACATTAGATTGACATCCGTTTCGACATGGTATGCTGGGCTAACCTTAACAAATATCTAGTACAGCGTGTTTCCTAGCCGAATCTAAACATCCTGAAAATTAAACTGCATTCTAATAATAAAGTTGTACGGCAAGGTCGCCAACCGGTGTCAGATCCTTTTACAGCTGCGCTCTCACGTTCGAAATGCGCATGCGCAACCCAGGGCCCGTTACACCCACGTGCGCTCCCTGAACTCCATTTAACCATAACAGTAGGGCCCAGACACTCGCGCACCTTAGTGACGTCATAGTGTTGTGAGGGGTGGCTACCAGCCTGAGGAAAGCGTAGACTCCCTCCCCCGCACCCTTTAAAAACGGGATATCATATCCTGCCCCTGAAGTTCTGAGAGAGACCAATGGCCCCTCCCGCGGGCGGCCCCTTTCGTGAATGGGTCCCCCCCCTGTAAGGACCTTAAAATGCTGCTCACCGATTAATGACCTTACCGCCAGACACACATAATAAATACGTCATTGCTATTCTAAAAGGGAAAAAAGGCCTAAGGAGAAAATTGTTAATACACAGCAAAGCACAAACATATACGTATACAGATACTCCTGTAAGCGGGAAAAAAGGCCTAAGGAGAGAATTAGTTAAAATATCACAGCACTGCACAAAATATTTACATCTGTTCTACCTTCCAGTAAACGGAAAATACAAGGCCTACTGGATCAAGCATACTATTCCTATACTCCGGCACATTGTAAAACTTTATACCTACCATTGGCCGGCCCCAAGGTCTGCTAAAAGGGGATGGAGGGCGGGGAAAATTACACAGCCCCACGGTGGGGCGAGGAGCGAGTCTGGGAGCGCGGGCACAAAGAGGCCGCTTCCCGCGCTCCCCAGGCTTTTTAACCCTTTCGCCGCCGCGGCCCCGCCCCCTCACCCCGGAAGCGCACAACTACTTCCGGGGTGAGGGCGCGGGGCAAGCGGCCCCGAAAGGGACGGGGTGTGGGAGGGGCCGGGCCCCGCCATGCTTGCGTGGGGGCCGATTGGCCCCCCCTTCTCTCATGGTCTTGGACTGCCGGCCACCTCCCCCCTTAACACACTGACTGAATTACCCAATTCAACCAGTCAACACATGGGGGTCTTTGGAAGTCAGGGGGTACAGGCCCCCCCCCCGGCCGTATTTATTAAAATATAAAAACAAATCAAAAATTTTAATAAAATAAACATTTCTGACAATTATTAAAATGCACATTTCAGAACATTAGATTGACATCCGTTTCGACATGGTATGCTGGGCTAACCTTAACAAATATCTAGTACAGCGTGTTTCCTAGCCGAATCTAAACATCCTGAAAATTAAACTGCATTCTAATAATAAAGTCGTACGGCAAGGTCGCCAACCGGTGTCAGATCCTTTTACAGCTGCGCTCTCACGTTCGAAATGCGCATGCGCAACCCAGGGCCCGTTACACCCACGTGCGCTCCCTGAACTCCATTTAACCATAACAGGAGGGCCCAGACACTCGCGCACCTTAGTGACGTCATAGTGTTGTGAGGGGTGGCTACCAGCCTGAGGAAAGCGTAGACTCCCTCCCCCGCACCCTTTAAAAACGGGATATCATATCCTGCCCCTGAAGTTCTGAGAGAGACCAATGGCCCCTCCCGCGGGCGGCCCCTTTCGTGAATGGGTCCGCCCCCCCGTAAGGACCTTAAAATGCTGCTCACCGATTAATGACCTTACCGCCACAGGCCAGGTAGTTGACCGACTATCTGGCCCCCCCCTGCCAAAACACCCCTAGTAGAAAGGTCATCCTCTCCCTGCAAAAACCTCCACCCATGCCAGGATATTTCTTATAAAAAGGGCATTCCCCTCATCGGTTAAGTGTACCCCGTCCCGCCGGTAGAAGTGCTCCCCCCAGATGCAACCATGAGGAATGGTCTGTAAGACCGGAGTTCTAAATAACTTATCCAGCTTGTTGTTGACCCTCTTTAACGAGTTATTCAACGCGCTGACTGAAACCCCCCCTCTCCAGCACATTCTTGGTATCAGATGTGACCAAACTACCACAGTACCTGGTAACCGCTTCGCTAGCCACCCTGCTGTTGATATAATCTCTTCCAGGAGGACCCTCCTACCCAAACCTGCCAGATCATTCCCCCCTAGATGAAGGATCACCGCCGAGGGAGGTGTAGCATGTCGTGCTAATAAGCCCAACATGTAGTCCCTGAACTGATTGAGGCGTAGCCCCCCCCTGCCATGGAAGGAGACCGTGCACCCCCTGTTCTCCACCCTCTGTTTACCTGATCCTGCAAGAAAAATAGGATTAGCACGTTTAACATACGAATGCCCCACTACCCAAACTACCACTTTCTTCTGCCTGTCTTCCTGGTTCCTCCGTGATGTAGACAAGTTGCCTTGATGATCCATGGGTAGTTTCCGTCCTGCGTCACAGGCCCGAGAAACTGTAAATAACCAGAAAAACAGCAGGTGTTAGAAATACTCCACATGGCGAAAGCTCTCACAACATGTGCAACCGCACGTACCGTTTATAGGCACTTGAGGACCATCTCCCAATCCTTTTCACACTAGTTGTGGTCAAACCCCTGGCCGTTGCTTCTGTGGCTGCCCCTATCCGGAAGGAGTGGGTCCCAAACTCTTTGTGGTTAGGACCAGCCCTTTCCATACTCATGGCCAGTACTCTTTGAAACTGAAATCTGGTCAAAGGGGTCCCATCCCCATGCATTAGTAGTGATCCCCCACACTCCTGCGCCCGCTGTCTTATCAGTACCTCCACATGTGTCACCGGGCAGCAGGGATTGTTCCTTGCACGATGTAACGCCAGGCTTTGACCCCTAGCTTCCTGATCTGTTTTAGATTTCCTGATTATGATCCACATAGTGTCGCCCTTTATGCTGACATCCCGCAGCTGAAGGCCGCCTACCTTATCACCTTTATTGGCCGCCACCAGTTCACCCACCTGAAATGCCCCATAAAAGGCTAACGAGAATGCGGCTTTAAAGAGGCCCACCTCGGACGTAGAGCTACATGTGTCCGGTAGGGCTAGGAGAACTGCCGATAAGCGTTCAAAACCTATTGGTTTCTTAGAATCTGTGGAAGGTGGCTGCATGCGCCGCCACCCCTTCAACGCCTTCTGAGCCAGGAAGCTGTTAGTAGGATCCCTCGCCCCTTTTGCACGTGCGAAAAAGGAGATAGCCGCCTTGTGCCTGTTGGCTGTCGCCGCCGTGCGCCCTTCTCTGTGTAAGGTTCCAACCGTCATCCCGGGGACATCAAGCATACCAACATCCTATGGAAGCACAGCCCCAGCATTACCTGGAAACTCGCAGCAGGCAGTACCAGAGACAATGGATGTGATACCGATTTTTAATCTCTCAAAACATAACCTAGAAGCCTCAGATATATCCTTACTATCAAAGGGCTTAACATTTGTCCCCCATGCCAATGTGAACCTTTTTGAACTCTACCAAGATATATATTCCTTTTTCAGGAAAATAAGACTAAAAAAATTCTTTATGGATAAAATTGAATTGGAAAATGAGAATTCCTCAAACAATATTGTAGCATTGCCCTCCACTTTTACACCATCACTGGACCAACTTGGTCCTGAAATGGCGATGTTTGAAAAAGTTGTTCTGACTAGGTTGGATCAGGCCTTGAAATATGTTCCGAAATCAAAATACAACATCTCCAAAAAGGAACATGACTCCCTACTTAACCTTAAGAACAATAAATCGCTAATAATAAAAAGCAGCGATAAGGGAGGTGGCATTGTTCTGATTGACTCCGACACATATGAAGAAAATATGTTAAAAATGCTGAACGACCAGTTGTTTTATAAAGAAGTTAGGAATAACCCAACAAACAAGTTAGTCAAAAAGATTCAGCAGGTAACAAAGAGAGCACTGGATGAGGAAACAATAAATAAAAAGGAGTACGAATTTCTGAATAAATCACAAGGTAAATTGGCATGCATTTATGGCCTTCCCAAAATGCATAAAGACCAACAAAACCCACCATATCGACCCATAGTATCAACTATTGGTACCCCAACTGAGGCTCTCTCCAAGTATATTGATAATATACTGAGGCCTTATATACCATTTTCTCCTTCGTATATTAAAGATACTGGAGAAATGATTGCAAAGGTGGAAAATCTCCAATTTAATAGCAACAGGGATCTCCTAGTTACGCTTGACGTTGAAGCGTTATATAGTAACATCCCACAAAAAGGAGCCCTGGATGCCACCATGTGGTTTATAGACTTACATCAGATACCCTGCAATAAGCAGTTTATCTATGAGTGCCTGTCTATAGTACTACAGGAAAATGTGTTTGAGTTTGGAGACCGCATGTACCAGCAAACAAAGGGCGTAAGCATGGGGGCAGCCATGGCTCCTTCAATAGCTAATATATATATGGCTCTCTTCGAGGCACATAATATACAAAATGAGATGGCCCCTTTCTACGAGTCTGTTTCCCACTGGTATAGGTACATTGATGATATTTTCTTCATCTGGACCAGTGGGGAACAGACTCTGGGAGAATTCCTGGAATGGATTAATCTTGCAGACGAGAATCTTCGTTTTACTGCCCATGTCAACACCTCTGAAGTTGAATTTTTAGATATATATATCCGGAATAATAACAACAAGTTGGAAGTAGATCTATACTCGAAACCTACAGCAAGAAATACCTTGCTTCACTTTTCGAGTTATCACCCTAGGAGCCAGAAGGATGGCATTCCCTTCTCCCAGTTCCTTAGGGTGAGACGTAACTGCACCAACATCAAGGACTATGACAGCCAGTCTGTGAAAATGAAACAAAAATTCCTCGACAGAGGATATCCTCATCGTCTGGTACGTGAGGCCTATAAGAGGGCCCGATACTATGACCGTGATGCCCTTTTGAGATCAAGAAAAGAAGTGCAGGAACCAAAATTAGTATGTGTCACACGACACTCAACACTAAATGCAACGATCAGGCAGATAGTGAATGCCAACTGGCATCTGTTGAACTTAGAACCATCTGCCCAAAAACTCCAAAAACCGATGTATGCACACCGAAGGAATAAGAACCTTAAAGATCATGTAGTGAGATCAAGATATACTGGTACCTCTGAAAAAGTCCCTTTTGTACAGAAATCTATACAGGGAACAAACCCAGTAGAAGGTACTTCGAGATGCGGTTCGTGCCAGTCCTGTGATGGCATTATAACAGGTCAAAACTTCATAATGAATGGATATAATATAGCAGCAAATGATTTATGGACATGCAACACCAGTAATGTTGTTTACTTGCTCATGTGTCCTTGTAATTTAGGATATGTGGGCGAAACTGCAAGAACGATCAAAGTTAGGCTAACTGAACATAGGTCAGCGATCAAGACTAAGAAAGTAGCTGCCCCGCTCACTGCGCATTATTCAGACTTCAATCATGCCTCATCAGAGATACGGTGGCGCATATTGGAAAAAATATATACACCGAATACCAAAGGAGGAGATAAAATAAGAAAAAAACGAGAAGTCTTCTGGATCTTCTCTCTTAAAACCTTTAGTCATGGCCTTAATAGTGATTTGCCTTGGCAGAATGCAATTCTTTGATAATGGTGACAAATGATGACGCAACCAGAACCTCTTTTTTCGTGGAAAAACACTCCTTAGAGATAGTGCCTTCCCCTTTAAGAACCTAGGATTTATGCTGGCCAATTACATTTGTCCTTATAAAAGAACTCCCGAATTTTGAATCGTGGCTGTTCTCTCTGAATAATCTGACCCATCGGCAGCAGATCTTGACTCATCGGTGCCCCCGTGTGAACGTCAGGTAGGAAGCGGGGTCTGCCGTGTTTGTTAAACGGATGTAAATCTAGCCGCTTGTAACATTTGTGGCAAATTAGAACTTTGCGTTTTTGTTTGACAGGAGTGACGTGTGATGGTAATTTTAAAAGAAGACGGATTTTTGACGTCTCCGCCGTAGACTCCAGGTAGGAACCGCGCCCCCCCTTTGTTTGTAACCAGTAACCGACCCCATTTAAGCCTCTTATAGCAATTGGGTTAAATGTAAACTATTTTACCCTCTGATTAGGAGCCACGGGATTTGAATACTGAAAAAGATTTAATATCACGACATCACCGACACGCACTCAGAACTGAATCACGTGGGGAAAACCGTTTTATGCAAAATTAGGTAAGCGGTAGAATTAGAATGCAAGTTGGCCCCTTCTTTGTCGGTGCTAGCTACAAATATTCAAAGTAGTTGCGAGGTTTTATGCTGATAATTTAGATGCCCGCTACCTCTTAGGTGAAACAGCAAAACGGAGTGCTCAAGTGAATAAAATAACAAACCGCTCGCCTTTTCTTTAATTAGGAACTGGATAAATATAAAAGAACGTAGGAGTTCGGTGCTTTTCAAAAGTGTTAGCTCTACGTACGTGAACGAAGCGGTACCACTCAATAATATCACTTCAAGATTTTAGGTAAGTGGTAATTGCACATTGTCCGGTTTAAGCTTTATAAGAATTAAAAATGGCTACATAGAACATCGGCTTACATTGCTGCTAATTGATTCTGTCAGGACGTTATTCCGCACACGGGTGGCCTAGATGTGGTACTCAGCCGTTTTCATTGACCCCAGATGACGAACGGAGCATAATCCCCTGAGGGTAAGAGAGCAAGGAATACTGTTTGATTTGAAACAAAGACAATAGTAATGTGGTAACAGACTAAAATGCGTGCTTCTTCTAACTCATAGGATAGTGTCATCGGTTCTTATTGTAACCCAAAAACACCCAAGACAACGAAAGTTCCTATGATACTTTAATGAAAAACACAAGGTGAGCATTTATGTATAACCCTGCTAATGGAACAACTCTCTCAACAAGGGAATTAGAATCTTTAACTCATGGTTTACCCGTATGTTATTCTGGTCCCTTTTAGAAAACTACAAATAAATCTTCAAATTTTGAAACCGATGAGAGAGCATCTATACAGCCGTGTTGCAGGTCAAAATAAATGGTGAACAGTATTGTTCGTGTACATTTACATAAATTTAGGTAAGAAATTGAAGTGTATAAATAGTTGTCCTTATAAAATCATAGCAAATGAGTACTCAAAATTAATACACTAACTCCTCAGAATAGGGATAAATCTGATTTAGGGCGACATACATGGAACTCTTCTGTCTTTCCCCTCCATAATTATTTCTGTCCTATGACTCTTTGTATTGTTTAAATAATTAGGGCTTATGTTTGAGTAGAAGCCCCAAGCAAATGCTAATCACTTGAAATGCTTAGAATGTACTAGGCCAATGGATGAAATAAATCACCTGTACCACTGAATCAAATTACTTGATATAATTATTTGATAAAGGAATGGTATACAAGAATGTTCTTGTTCAAATGTGCCAAATCTCTGTGTTGCGCTAAACAATTGAAAACTGAATACTCCATATCTGTGATTGCTTATAATTTTCAAAATATATGCTTGGGTGGGAAAATCTATATATGCATAAGTGTAAAAGATCTGTATATAAGGCGGTACATCATTAATGCGAAGAGAATGTCTAGACCAATAGAATGTTTAGAACAATTTAAAACTAGTCCAGTTATATCATTCCATGACAGAGGATATAATGAGTAAATTATTGTTATAATCTTTTTTACAGAAATTGGATGGTTTAAGTCCCGATGAAGGCATATTTTATGTCGAAACGCGTCGACCGGATGCCACCTGACCTCCTTTTTAATTAAATTGTTTTGTGAATATATATGTATTATTATACAATCTTTTATCATTTCTGATCAATGCACTGTTTTTTATTAAATCCTTTTTAATCAAATTAAAAATGTATATTTCCTATAAACTGCACTAGTTTGTTTTGTTTAATCTATTGGTCGTTGTTTTGATATATGCCTGGGATTGTTACTCCACATATATTGTTTACCCTGTCCCAGGATAATTATCCGTATCAGGGGGTCCTTGTTGCTAACACAATTTTACCCACGGTTATCCGTGTGGGACTGATTTATAAACTTATATGTTTTTTTACCGCCTCCATACACCTATGCACTCTTAACTGTGTTTTTCGCGCATTGCATTTGTCTCTGTCTGTATCTTTCTTTTCTCTTTCACTATCTACTTCCCTCCAAGATTCCAAATGGCTCATATGGAAACATTTGGTTTCACGGATGAGGACTTTGCCTTTTTGGTCGGTAATACTGCACCAACCGGCTCTACCCTTAATTGTATGTCAAAACCCCAAAGTAATAGCGATCTATTGAAATTGTCAAATCTGAAAAAGAAATTAATAAGGATTGAAGCTCATGGAGACTTCATGCTGAACTATTTAAAAGCTGCTATTATCCCATTAGGACTACGGGTTAGGAATATCCCGGGACTATTTGTAGATGTAAAATCTTTCCTACACAAATGGAGCATGATAGCAAGTAGGTGCTCTAGGGACCTAATGATTTTGATAATTTCCACGGCAAAAGAGATAGCCTCAGATATAAAAAAAGAAATCGAAGAACTAGAGAATAAAATTAAAACTTCCACAGTAATAACAGATGCTGAAAAACAACTTGAATCCCTAAATAAAGATATTTTATCCTTTGCTGAATATCTTACTAAACGGAAAGAAGAAAAGTTCACAAAGGATAAAAGATTCTATACTATAGAAAGAGCTTATCCCTATCTAGGAGATAATTTCTATAAGTCAGATAATCAACAGGGAGAAGGAGGTTATAACCAACAAAGAATAAACAACTTCTCTGACTCTTCTGACCCTGAATCTGAGAATGAACAAAACTATCATGAGGATGGTCATTACAATCCTCAAAATGGCCGTAGAAACCTACGCCAACCTTTTTTAGGTTACCGAGGGGGGAAACGGGGACGGCAGAGGGTACGCTTCCAACCGTCATCCCGGGGACATCAAGCATACCAACATCCTATGGAAGCACAGCCCCAGCATTACCTGGAAACTCGCAGCAGGCAGTACCAGAGACAATGGATGTGATACCGATTTTTAATCTCTCAAAACATAACCTAGAAGCCTCAGATATATCCTTACTATCAAAGGGCTTAACATTTGTCCCCCATGCCAATGTGAACCTTTTTGAACTCTACCAAGATATATATTCCTTTTTCAGGAAAATAAGACTAAAAAAATTCTTTATGGATAAAATTGAATTGGAAAATGAGAATTCCTCAAACAATATTGTAGCATTGCCCTCCACTTTTACACCATCACTGGACCAACTTGGTCCTGAAATGGCGATGTTTGAAAAAGTTGTTCTGACTAGGTTGGATCAGGCCTTGAAATATGTTCCGAAATCAAAATACAACATCTCCAAAAAGGAACATGACTCCCTACTTAACCTTAAGAACAATAAATCGCTAATAATAAAAAGCAGCGATAAGGGAGGTGGCATCGTTCTGATTGACTCCGACACATATGAAGAAAATATGTTAAAAATGCTGAACGACCAGTTGTTTTATAAAGAAGTTAGGAATAACCCAACAAACAAGTTAGTCAAAAAGATTCAGCAGGTAACAAAGAGAGCACTGGATGAGGAAACAATAAATAAAAAGGAGTACGAATTTCTGAATAAATCACAAGGTAAATTGGCATGCATTTATGGCCTTCCCAAAATGCATAAAGACCAACAAAACCCACCATATCGACCCATAGTATCAACTATTGGTACCCCAACTGAGGCTCTCTCCAAGTATATTGATAATATACTGAGGCCTTATATACCATTTTCTCCTTCGTATATTAAAGATACTGGAGAAATGATTGCAAAGGTGGAAAATCTCCAATTTAATAGCAACAGGGATCTCCTAGTTACGCTTGACGTTGAAGCGTTATATAGTAACATCCCACAAAAAGGAGCCCTGGATGCCACCATGTGGTTTATAGACTTACATCAGATACCCTGCAATAAGCAGTTTATCTATGAGTGCCTGTCTATAGTACTACAGGAAAATGTGTTTGAGTTTGGAGACCGCATGTACCAGCAAACAAAGGGCGTAAGCATGGGGGCAGCCATGGCTCCTTCAATAGCTAATATATATATGGCTCTCTTCGAGGCACATAATATACAAAATGAGATGGCCCCTTTCTACGAGTCTGTTTCCCACTGGTATAGGTACATTGATGATATTTTCTTCATCTGGACCAGTGGGGAACAGACTCTGGGAGAATTCCTGGAATGGATTAATCTTGCAGACGAGAATCTTCGTTTTACTGCCCATGTCAACACCTCTGAAGTTGAATTTTTAGATATATATATCCGGAATAATAACAACAAGTTGGAAGTAGATCTATACTCGAAACCTACAGCAAGAAATACCTTGCTTCACTTTTCGAGTTATCACCCTAGGAGCCAGAAGGATGGCATTCCCTTCTCCCAGTTCCTTAGGGTGAGACGTAACTGCACCAACATCAAGGACTATGACAGCCAGTCTGTGAAAATGAAACAAAAATTCCTCGACAGAGGATATCCTCATCGTCTGGTACGTGAGGCCTATAAGAGGGCCCGATACTATGACCGTGATGCCCTTTTGAGATCAAGAAAAGAAGTGCAGGAACCAAAATTAGTATGTGTCACACGACACTCAACACTAAATGCAACGATCAGGCAGATAGTGAATGCCAACTGGCATCTGTTGAACTTAGAACCATCTGCCCAAAAACTCCAAAAACCGATGTATGCACACCGAAGGAATAAGAACCTTAAAGATCATGTAGTGAGATCAAGATATACTGGTACCTCTGAAAAAGTCCCTTTTGTACAGAAATCTATACAGGGAACAAACCCAGTAAAAGGTACTTCGAGATGCGGTTCGTGCCAGTCCTGTGATGGCATTATAACAGGTCAAAACTTCATAATGAATGGATATAATATAGCAGCAAATGATTTATGGACATGCAACACCAGTAATGTTGTTTACTTGCTCATGTGTCCTTGTAATTTAGGATATGTGGGCGAAACTGCAAGAACGATCAAAGTTAGGCTAACTGAACATAGGTCAGCGATCAAGACTAAGAAAGTAGCTGCCCCGCTCACTGCGCATTATTCAGACTTCAATCATGCCTCATCAGAGATACGGTGGCGCATATTGGAAAAAATATATACACCGAATACCAAAGGAGGAGATAAAATAAGAAAAAAACGAGAAGTCTTCTGGATCTTCTCTCTTAAAACCTTTAGTCATGGCCTTAATAGTGATTTGCCTTGGCAGAATGCAATTCTTTGATAATGGTGACAAATGATGACGCAACCAGAACCTCTTTTTTCGTGGAAAAACACTCCTTAGAGATAGTGCCTTCCCCTTTAAGAACCTAGGATTTATGCTGGCCAATTACATTTGTCCTTATAAAAGAACTCCCGAATTTTGAATCGTGGCTGTTCTCTCTGAATAATCTGACCCATCGGCAGCAGATCTTGACTCATCGGTGCCCCCGTGTGAACGTCAGGTAGGAAGCGGGGTCTGCCGTGTTTGTTAAACGGATGTAAATCTAGCCGCTTGTAACATTTGTGGCAAATTAGAACTTTGCGTTTTTGTTTGACAGGAGTGACGTGTGATGGTAATTTTAAAAGAAGACGGATTTTTGACGTCTCCGCCGTAGACTCCAGGTAGGAACCGCGCCCCCCCTTTGTTTGTAACCAGTAACCGACCCCATTTAAGCCTCTTATAGCAATTGGGTTAAATGTAAACTATTTTACCCTCTGATTAGGAGCCACGGGATTTGAATACTGAAAAAGATTTAATATCACGACATCACCGACACGCACTCAGAACTGAATCACGTGGGGAAAACCGTTTTATGCAAAATTAGGTAAGCGGTAGAATTAGAATGCAAGTTGGCCCCTTCTTTGTCGGTGCTAGCTACAAATATTCAAAGTAGTTGCGAGGTTTTATGCTGATAATTTAGATGCCCGCTACCTCTTAGGTGAAACAGCAAAACGGAGTGCTCAAGTGAATAAAATAACAAACCGCTCGCCTTTTCTTTAATTAGGAACTGGATAAATATAAAAGAACGTAGGAGTTCGGTGCTTTTCAAAAGTGTTAGCTCTACGTACGTGAACGAAGCGGTACCACTCAATAATATCACTTCAAGATTTTAGGTAAGTGGTAATTGCACATTGTCCGGTTTAAGCTTTATAAGAATTAAAAATGGCTACATAGAACATCGGCTTACATTGCTGCTAATTGATTCTGTCAGGACGTTATTCCGCACACGGGTGGCCTAGATGTGGTACTCAGCCGTTTTCATTGACCCCAGATGACGAACGGAGCATAATCCCCTGAGGGTAAGAGAGCAAGGAATACTGTTTGATTTGAAACAAAGACAATAGTAATGTGGTAACAGACTAAAATGCGTGCTTCTTCTAACTCATAGGATAGTGTCATCGGTTCTTATTGTAACCCAAAAACACCCAAGACAACGAAAGTTCCTATGATACTTTAATGAAAAACACAAGGTGAGCATTTATGTATAACCCTGCTAATGGAACAACTCTCTCAACAAGGGAATTAGAATCTTTAACTCATGGTTTACCCGTATGTTATTCTGGTCCCTTTTAGAAAACTACAAATAAATCTTCAAATTTTGAAACCGATGAGAGAGCATCTATACAGCCGTGTTGCAGGTCAAAATAAATGGTGAACAGTATTGTTCGTGTACATTTACATAAATTTAGGTAAGAAATTGAAGTGTATAAATAGTTGTCCTTATAAAATCATAGCAAATGAGTACTCAAAATTAATACACTAACTCCTCAGAATAGGGATAAATCTGATTTAGGGCGACATACATGGAACTCTTCTGTCTTTCCCCTCCATAATTATTTCTGTCCTATGACTCTTTGTATTGTTTAAATAATTAGGGCTTATGTTTGAGTAGAAGCCCCAAGCAAATGCTAATCACTTGAAATGCTTAGAATGTACTAGGCCAATGGATGAAATAAATCACCTGTACCACTGAATCAAATTACTTGATATAATTATTTGATAAAGGAATGGTATACAAGAATGTTCTTGTTCAAATGTGCCAAATCTCTGTGTTGCGCTAAACAATTGAAAACTGAATACTCCATATCTGTGATTGCTTATAATTTTCAAAATATATGCTTGGGTGGGAAAATCTATATATGCATAAGTGTAAAAGATCTGTATATAAGGCGGTACATCATTAATGCGAAGAGAATGTCTAGACCAATAGAATGTTTAGAACAATTTAAAACTAGTCCAGTTATATCATTCCATGACAGAGGATATAATGAGTAAATTATTGTTATAATCTTTTTTACAGAAATTGGATGGTTTAAGTCCCGATGAAGGCATATTTTATGTCGAAACGCGTCGACCGGATGCCACCTGACCTCCTTTTTAATTAAATTGTTTTGTGAATATATATGTATTATTATACAATCTTTTATCATTTCTGATCAATGCACTGTTTTTTATTAAATCCTTTTTAATCAAATTAAAAATGTATATTTCCTATAAACTGCACTAGTTTGTTTTGTTTAATCTATTGGTCGTTGTTTTGATATATGCCTGGGATTGTTACTCCACATATATTGTTTACCCTGTCCCAGGATAATTATCCGTATCAGGGGGTCCTTGTTGCTAACACAATAAGGTGCCTATGTACCCATTGAAGCTAGCTTCCAGAGTCCACCTACTCTCCCAGCCCTGGCCCAGAAAGTGGCAGTAAGACCTGAACGCCCCTTCGTATGCCGTCCTTGTCTTGGGTGCTAGGCTGGCTGCCACGAGGTCATGTAGTTGGGGGCACCAATTTGCCAGAGAGTCGACGGGAAGTGGGCCGGGGTTATCTCTGCCTCCGGCAAGTGATCCCTGAAAACCTGCATCTTAAAGCGAGAAAGGGCATCAGCTGCATTGTTTAACACCCCCGGGACATGTTTTGCCCTGAAAAGTACATTCAATGTCATGCAACACAGCACAATCTCCTTGATCAAGCGTAAAATGAGTGGGCACCTTGCAGCTTGCTGGTTGATGCATTCAACCACTGTCATATTGTCTGACCAGAAGATTACCGATCGGTTGGCCAAATCCTCGGGCCACACTTTCAGCGCCACCCAGATTGGGAAGAGCTCGAGGAAACCAATGTTCACCGTCAGCCCGCTCTCCTCCCACCAGGCGGGCCACTTCTGTGCTACCCACTTCTTGCCGAGGATTGCACCAAACCCTACACTGCCTGCCGCATCTGTCCATAAACCAAGGTCCTCAGAGGACAGCGTCGGTGCACCCCACAGCACTCTGCCATTGAAGTCCTCCAGGAATGCAATCCATATCCGCATGTCCTGGCGAACCTCAGCAGATAGCCGTGTCCGGTGATGTTTTTCCCGAAGACCCCTCATGGCTTGTGCAATTGAGCGAGAAAAGGGGCGTGCCATGGGAATTACTCTCAATGCAAAATTTAACTGCCCCACTGTCTGCTGCAACAGTCCTAGATTCACTTTCTTCGCTTGTAGGCACAGTCCTAGTGTATTCTTGAATCTTTGAATCTTTTCCTTTGGTAGTCTAAAACAGCCCTCTACTGAATCCAGCTCAATGCCTAAAAATTCGAGGCATGTTACTGGCCCAACTGTCTTCCCCTGCGCCAACGGGACCCCGAAAGAGCGCATGAGCATGCAAAATTCCTGCAATGCTGACGCACACTCCCGTGAACCCGCCGGACCCAGAAAAAGAAAATCATCCAGGTAGTGCATGACCCACTGGTGACCCGTACGTTGTCTTAAGGCCCATTCCAGAAAAGAGCTGAACTGTTCAAAATATGCACATGAAATTGAACAACCCATGGGCATACACTTATCCATGTAGTACTTCCCTTTGAAAGAGAAACCTAGAAGGTGCTGATCCTCTGGGTGGACAGGGAGCAGTCTAAAGGCTGACTCGATGTCTGATTTAGCCATCAGTGTTCCCGCGCCCAAACCCCTCAGCATGTCCGCTGCCTGATCGAAGGACGCATACTTCACACTGCAAACTGAATCATCGATAGCATCATTCAAGGATATACCCCTAGGTGCAGACAAATTGTGGATGAGCCTAAATTCCCCTTTCTCCTTCTTTGGAACCACTCCCAAAGGGGAGCACACAAAATTCTGCGTGGGAATGACATGAAAAGGTCCCGCTACCCTACCTAAACGCACCTCTTTACCTATTTTTGTCGCCACCAGTGTGGGATTGGAAAGAACTGATAGCTGATTTCTGCACTGTGGTGTCCCGACATACCCCCCAGCAGGAATGCGGAAACCATGAGTGAAACCTTCTTGCAACAGCCTAGCAGAAGTGTGGTTAGGGTACCTGTTCAGCCAGGGGATCATAGCTGACAACTGAATGGGCGAATGTGCTATAATGGGATGTATCTTGCTATTCAGGTTTCTTCCTACCCCTGTTTCCTGAGCCACTGTTTTTATTTCGGCATGTTGTTTCTGGGTGGGAAGGGTGCCCACATAGGTTGCACGCGTGCCTGAACTTACAGGTGCCCGGTGCCCTGTGGCATGTCCGCCTGTTGAAGTCCCAACATACCCCTTTCGCACTTCCATTGCCTCTCTGTTTTTGGCCTGTCTCCCCTCCCTGTGCTGATCGAAAGGGCTGCTGGAATGGCTGTTGTGGCCTGGGGGAATAACCTTTGTTACCGGTGGTGCTAGTGCTTGCGCCCTGACCCTTCTCAAATTGCGAATGCCACGAAATAGAATCCACCTTGTCCCATGTCAAAGACTTATCGAATTCCTTAGACTTTCTGAACGCTATATCATATTCTTTCCAGACATCCCCCACATGATTCTCATGGTACATTGTGATTCTACTCTGATAACAATTCATAGCTGGTTGCATTCCCGGAAATCGTTCGCCAATTACTGCACCGTACACCGCAAAAGCCCTCAACCAGTTGATGATGTTTTCTTCCACCCTAAATTTGTACAATTTTGCTCTCCATTCGCTAGGCAACAACATATCCTTCTGTGATTTAACATACTCCCATTCTCTGTTATCTATCAGTAGTGAAAAAATATTAACATATTTGTCTGCCCATATCATTTCTTTTACACTTTGTGACACATGTTGCGCTAAGCACTCCCCCCTGGAAGGCATTGTGCCCTCTCCCAGCAGTGGCAGGGCACTCTCCTTACCATTGTCGCTGGGTCGCGTCGCTTCGCCGATCTTGGCAGTCCCACCATCGTCCGTTGTACCTGTTTGGGGAGAAACTGTTGCAGGCGGGGTGCCGCCCCGACCACTAGCCAACAATATCTGAGTAACCAATGTCTGCTGTTCTGCTGTGAGGGCCGTATTGGCCGGCAGCGCCCCCCCACCCAACCACGGGAGGACAGCCGCTACCTGGGCTGCCAGGTCTGTTGGCATTGGGCCCGACGCGGGGATAGGATTAGGGACCGCACTCAAGGGTACCGGTGCGAGCGGTGGCGCCACGGGCGGCACCGGCGCCGCAGCTGGAATGACCGGCACGACTGGCACTGCCACTGGCAGCTGGGGCACCGGTGCCGGGACGGCCAACGGGACCAGAGGTGGCGGGATAGGTGCAGCAGGAGGTACAATGGGAGTAGGACTCTGTGGCCGACCCCCCACCCTTTTACCTCTTGCCCGCCTGGGTGGCGTCACAAATACGCCCCTTGGCTTGGGCGGTACTATTGTCCGCTTAGGTCTTCCTGATGGCCCAGCCTGAGCATCTACCTTAGCCCCTAATTCCGCTACCGTCCTGTCTAGTTTATCAAATTTCCCCAGTCGCTTATCCATTGCAGACATTCTGCGCATCATTTTTTGGAACATTAAGCCCACATTCGCATTCCCATGCCCCCTTCTTATAGACATATTTATGAGCCCACCGTGCTCCGTACCTGACCCAGTTGAAGGTGCACGAGCTGGAATACGCGGACCAAGACCCTAGTCTTGTTTACCTGACCCAATTGAAGGCGCCTGTGCTGGGGTATGAAGACCAAAACCTAGTCTTGCAGTCCTGAAATAGAAAGTACGTTAAACTTCCAATTGTGCGAGGAGCGAGTCTGGGAGCGCGGGCACAAAGAGGCCGCTTCCCGCGCTCCCCAGGCTTTTTAACCCTTTCGCCGCCGCGGCCCCGCCCCCTCACCCCGGAAGCGCACAACTACTTCCGGGGTGAGGGCGCGGGGCAAGCGGCCCTGAAAGGGACGGGGTGTGGGAGAGGCCGGGCCCCGCCATGCTTGCGTGGGGGCCGATTGGCCCCCCCTTCTCTTTCTTGTGTTTTTCAGTGGTTTTAAGATCTTAGAGTTTTTTTGTTGCTGAAATAGGTTCAATATCTGCTATTTATATGTTACCTTTGTCTTCATTGCTTGATATTGCTCGCGAGAAAGTGTCACTCATAGTCGTTGAAATGTCACTCATATTTACACTGAAATTATGAAAATGTCACACATAGCAATTTGGAACCTTGGCAGCTATGCCGTCCCAGACCATACCAGAGGGTCTCCAGGATCGGAAATGCAAGCGTGCATTTACTAGGGGTCTCAGCGAGCAGAGTCACTTTACCTCCGGCCGGCCAGGGACGCAAGGTTGATGATGCAAGACCCGCCCACACCCGATCTCGGGCGCCAGTCCACCACAACGTCACGGTCCTGTGCCCCCAGGGCCGGACATGATTTTCATTCTTAATTGAGAACCGATCTCCTTCCCGCCACTCCGAAGGCCACAGTTAGGGGGCAGACACGGGCCCACTCAGGCCTCCAGGCAGCTCGCACATAAAGCACCATCCCTCCGGTGGAAACAGCACGCAGCGGACGGCGCAGCTGGGCATCAGGGCAGACGGAAGCACTGGCAGGGATCAGGCGTCAGGGATAGTGGGAAGTTCTGCAGCACCGGTGTTCTATCCATCTGTGAACTTCCGTCGATCTGTGTACCCCCCTACGTCACGGGGGAGCAGATATAGACAGGTTCTGTCTGTCTGCTGCTGCTCCCCTATCTGTCTGTGTTTCCCTTACACCAGGGGCGGCTGGTGACATTTGAAAGTGGAGGGGCGTAAACTAATTTGCATATTGCACCGCAGCGATCGAGCGCAGCGAGCGAGCCCGAACCACCTTGCATCCATCCATACATCATTCATGCATCCACCCATCTATCCACCCACCCTCCCTGCATCCATACATCATTCATTCATGCATCCACCCATCCATCCATCATGCATCCACTCATCATGCATGCATGCATGCATCCATACATCATTCATACATCCACCCATACATCCACCCACCCATCCTGCATCCATACATCATTCATTCATGCATCCACCCATCCATCCATCATGCATCCACCCATCATGCATGCATCCATCCATACATCATTAATGCATCCACCCATCCATCCACCCAACCATCCTGCATCCATACATCATTCATTCATGCACCCACCCATCCATCCATCCACCCATCCATCCATCATGCATCCACCCATCATGCATGCATCCATCCATCCATACATCATTCATGCATCCATCCATCCACCCATCCATCCATCATGCATCCACCCATCATGCATGCATCCATGCATCCATCCATGCATCCATCCATACATCCATACATCATTCATGCATCCACCCATCCATCCATCCACCCACCCTGCATCCATACATCATTCATGCATCCATCCATCCATCCACCCATCCATCATGCATCCACCCATCATGCATGCATCCATGCATCCATCCATGCATCCATCCATACATCCATACATCATTCATGCATCCACCCATCCATCCACCCACCCACCCTGCATCCATACATCATTCATTCATGCATCCACCCACCCATCCATCATGCATCCACCCATCATGCATGCATGCATCCATCCATACATCATTCATGCATCCACCCATCCATCCACCCAACCATCCTGCATCCATACATCATTCATTCATGCACCCACCCATCCATCCATCCACCCATCCATCCATCATGCATGCATCCATCCATACATCATTCATGCATCCACCCATCCATCCACCCAACCATCCTGCATCCATACATCATTCATTCATGCACCCACCCATCCATCCACCCATCCATCCATCATGCATCCACCCATCATGCATGCATCCATCCATACATCATTCATGCATCCATCCATCCATCCATCATGCATCCACCCATCATGCATGCATCCATGCATCCATCGATGCATCCATCCATACATCATTCATGCATCCACCCATCCATCATTCATGCATCCACCCATCCATCCACCCACCCTGCATCCATACATCATTCATTCATGCATCCACCCATCCATCCATCATGCATCCACCCATCATGCATGCATGCACCCATACATCATTCATACATCCACCCACCCTGCATCCATACATCATTCATTCATGCACCCACCCATCCACCCATCATGCATCCACCCATCATGCATCCACCCATCATGCATGTATCCATCAATACATCATTCATGCATCCACCCATCCATCCACCCACCCACCCTGCATCCATACATCATTCATTCATGCATCCACCGATCCATCCATCATGCATCCACCCATCATGCATGCATGCATCCATCCATACATCATTCATGCATCCACCCATACATCATTCATGTATCCACCCATCCATCCACCCACCCATCCTGCATCCATACATCATTAACACACTGAACTATCTCAAGTCATTTGTGCAAGCTAGTTTACTGGAACACCGAAAAACACACACTCTTACCTTGCTGCCGGTCCTGCACACGTCACAGGCTCACAGCGCCCCTGGCCAATCCTGGCGCCAGGGGCACAGGTACCCTCTCGCCCGCAGCACGCCCATTAGGGCTCCTGATGGGCATGCGCAAAGCCGCCAAAACACAAGTGCGCATGCGTGGGCATGGGTAAAAATTCACCCTCCGTCCCCACGCATGCGTACTTGTGTTGCCGTCCGTACAATCATGTCAATGAATCAACATGACGCCCGCCCGGCGGTCTGACGTCATGTTGATTCATTGACATGATTGTCATGAGGGAGCTGCGGGCGACGTCGGGCAGGGAGGGCTATGCCCCCACGCCCAAATGGACGAACCGCGCCTGCCTTACACGCGTCAGCGCTGTCTCACTGCACCTCAAAGCGAAATGATGTGGCATGCGTGAAGAGTCACAAATAGTATATCAAGCAATTATTTAAAGAAATGCAAGGACTAATGAATCCAGAAGTGTTGTGAAAGAACTTGAGACAACAGTGTATTGCTCAACATGTATAACAAGCAATTATTTTCAATAAATTGAATTAATTTTGGTAACATGGCATATGCATGTTTGAAAGGAAATTATTTGTATTTATTTTTTTCACATATTTACATAATCCTTGTGTTTTAAGTATCTAAATGTTGTCAAAACAAGTTTGATTTGTTTTTAATTTATAATATATATATGTTTTTATAAACATACCCACATATATGTGTTAATAAATAGATCTATATGCATATATATATATATATATATATCATATGATATAAAATGATATTACAATACAGGTGTTCTAGCTTTTTCCAGTCCCGTGTTGGTCTGTGTACCCATTTAGTCAGAGAGGTCAAGTCAAGAAATACTTTATTCGGTTCAATATTCAAAAACCATAAAAGTACAAGACATACATAGAAAAATGGTCCAAAGATCACAATACAGCATTAAAAAGAATATCATTCTACAGTTAAAAAGAAAATGTGCAACGGTTAAGATTTTACAGAATAAAAAACTTGATTCAAGTTACGGTAGGCATAGTTATGGTGGGTATTCTATGTCCAGTTAATCTTTTTCCCCAATCTCACTGCAATGGTTAAAAATGTGGCCACATTATAGATTTCCCAAATGTTTGTTAACAGTTGGAGATACAATAAAGCTGGTTTTACCTGCCTGAAACCTTTCCCCTTTAATAGGGGTATAATGAATTTTTTCCTGATATCATTAAAGTGGGCACAGAAAAATAAGTAGTGGGCAGTGTCCATGATTGAGTGACCATCACAGTTACATAAGTTCAGATCCAAATCCCTGGTCCAGCCAGAACGGCCAGAGATTAACAAATGGACTTTGTTCAATCGGAACTTGGTGAGAAGATACCTGTGGTTTGAGTTATTAACAACCTTCAGATAAAGTTCCGGTTCGCGGTCTGAAGAGACAATCAATTGGTGGGACCGAACAGAGGGCTTTATCAGCTCCCTGCTTTCTCTGTCCATCCCACTATACTGCAAGAAACTGCTCTTTGCCCACTTCAGATCAGCTTTCACAAGGGTGGATGGATTATGAAACATATCAGGCCGTCCCAACTTTACACATGTCTGTTCAACATATTTCAACCAGGGGATCTTGTTCCAATGATCTAGTTTTAAGCAGTCCTTCAGGATTTCATGATTAACTTCCAGCTCTAAGTTAAGCCACACCGATATCCATTTTAGAAGGGGGGCCATAGAGACTCGATCCTCCAAGAAATCCACCCCGCATTCCTGATGGACAATGAAGCTGGCAGTGGATCTTGGCAAGGAGAGTATTGATTTTAAGAAGTTGTCTTCAATCACTTGAAGGAATTTAATAGGCCTAAAGCCCCACAAATCTGCACCATACATGGCGATAGCAATGCATTTGGCAGCATACACTTTTAAAACTGCCTCTATGGGCTTCACCCCAAGTTTACGAGAGAAACCCAGTACCGCCGATATGGATCGTGCCAAAACCTTTTTTTTTTCCAGCATTTGGGGGTGCCATGTAGAACGGTCATCAAACACGACCCCCAAGTAAGGGAATCTTGAAACTCTTGATAGCTTGTAGCCGTTACAGTGCAGTGTCATGACATTCTTTTTGGCCTTTGCATTGTGGCCTACCACCATAACATGAGATTTGCCGAAATTGATACTTAAATCCAGTTTTATCATAAAAGTATAAAAAGAGTTCAACAGACTTTGTAAACCCACTGTGGTTCTAGCTATGAGAGCAGCATCGTCCGCATACAATAATGCTGGCAGTAGGTATTTCCCTGCCCTGGGTATATCCTTACAAGCTGTACTCAATATTCCACCCAAATCATTGATATATAGTGTAAAAAGCAGGGGAGCAAGAATGCAACCCTGCCTTACACCATTGGTGATACTGATTTTCCCTGTGCAATTCCCTTTTCTGTCATAGCGGACCGTAGCAGTAAGTTCCCTATGAAGGTCAGCTAGAAAATACACAACATTTGGGTCAATTCCAATACTAAGGAGCTGTCCCCACAACTTGGATCTGTTAACTCGGTCGAATGCCGAGGACAGATCCATAAATGCAATATACAGGGATCCCTGCTTTGCTTGTGTATATTTCCCTATTAGCAATTGTAAGTTTAGACTTTGGTCAATGGTGCTGCGCCCCTTTCTAAAACCATACTGAAGGGGGGAGAGGGTGTTAGTCTCCTCTAACCATTCAGTCAGTTTGCTAAGGACCACTCTCCCTAGGACCTTAACCGCTGAATCTATCAGGGATATAGGGCGATAGTTTCCAGGGTCCCCCCTGTCCCCTTTTTTGTATATAGGGACAATCACTGATTGGGTCCATGATTCTGGGATTCCTACTTTAAAAATTCTGTTGAAAACTCTAGCTAAGATTTTGGACCAGAATAAAATATCAACTTTAAAAAGATCAGCGGGAACCCCATCCGGCCCAGGAGCTTTATTGCTGGTCATTTTCACAATGGCCACGGCCACCTCTTCCTCATCTACCGTTAAGCTATAAGGGAGTTGAGAGAAACTGGTCGTATCTTCAACTCCAGAGGTTTCCTGTTCATAAACAGATTTAAAGTGCAAGTGCCATTTTTCTTCTTGGATACCACAATCCAGATCGTTGTTGCTTGAATCCGAGAAAAAAGGTTGGTTGACCAAGGCCCAAAATTTGGCGCTGCTAAGTTGTGAATGAATGTGGATGCCTGTGTATAAACATGTACTCTGTGCGCCAATTAAGCATGCTTTCAAAACCCTTCTAGGCACAAACATGTGAGCCTGTGATACCTACCAAGCATGTTTTTAATATTTCTAGGCATAATCACGTTTGCCTGGGAAGACTGCACGTGCCAATAAGGAGCAAATCACTCATAAGGAGCACAGCAACATTGGATATAATTACGGAACCCCACTCAATAGTGACGGGGACTGTGTCTTTTAACGCTTTTCTTTCACTTTTTCCTTTTCAGACATACAACGTGACATAGGGAACGTATGTATTAACAACGCATGCTTTATTAGTAGCAGCGTTCACTTGATTATTATTATTTTTCTTCACTTCACAATTGTCTTATTTCCTATTTAGGTACATTAAGAGTGGCAAACACAGGGCTGGTCCCTGTGTGGTCCTGAAGAAGAGCTAGGGGTAGCTCGAAACATGTTGATCTCACACTGTGGTCCTACTCATTATAGTTAGGTTCTCCAGTACAACCCCCTTTTTAGACATACCAACCTAGGATCGAGAATACAATTTGTTAGAGCCCACTAGCAAGGTATTTTTAATCACTTTCCACCCACTCCACCAAAATATTGCACTACACATAGTCTAACTACAAGTACTCCTACGTAGCTCCGCAAGTCGCAGCACGCCCCAGTTCGTAGAGGACTGGGATGGCCCCAATGATGAAGCATGTCACCGTTGGGAAACCCTGGTGAGTGAGGGGACTCCAGAAAGAAAAACTTCTTTCTTTCTACAAGGCTCTCTCTGACCACATGAGTCATTAGCCATTGGTTGTGGACTAGGGGCCTCATTTATGAGGCTGTGCGTCACTTTTACGCCGCCGGTGCGTCACTTTTTGTGACGCACCAGTGGTAAAAAATGCGCCTTGTTGCACCATATTTACAAAGTGACGCATCTAGGTAGATGTGTCACTTTGTAAACCCCTGCGCCACATTATACCTGCGCCAGGTATAATGTATGCAAGGGGGGCATATTGTCTCAAGAAAGGGTCATGGATGTGACGCAGTGAAATCTATGAGATTTCACTGCGCCAATTCTAGGACTCTGTCAGAAATACTGACGTATCTGTAACTCCTTGCGACATGATGCGTCATACTGTAAATATGACGCATCATTGGTGTCGCAAGAAGGGCGCAATGAAAAGTGACGCATAGCTGTTTTCATGCAGCGATGCGTCACTTTTCATAAATAAGGCCCGAGGTCTCTAAACCTTATACTCTGGGTTTTCTTTTTGAATCTGTATACCAGGAGGATGACCTAGTCTTTACTCCTCTGCCTCCCCCTACCTTTTGTCCTCCTCCAGTGTATTCTCCTCATAGTCCAACCCCATACAATCAATCAATTCATCTGCCCTTGCCCTCTTGGTGCGTGATGGTACCGTCATCAGATATTGCACATTATACACCACCTTGGGCGTACCTGCCATCAAAACGCTTTCACTGGCCTTTGTACATGCACACTTTGGACCACCCTTGTCATCCATTCTTGCATTGTCAGATGTAACCTCCTACCTCTGTTCTTCACCTCCTACTTTCTCCTCTCAAATCCTCTTGGTAAGACCTTACCAACACTTCAAGATAAAAAGTAAGAAGGCTGGGAAGCCACTTTATATGTGAGCTCTGTATGCCATCCTAATACCCAATCATCAAAGTACATGCTTGCTACGGTTCTGTAATGCGCTTCAGTTCCACTGTCCATTCTTGTCTGGCTGTGTATGTCATGACCATTAAAGGACCCTCTTCCTGCATATTCTTAATAAAGCACTTGACATAATGCATAGTGACACCATATTTATTTATTTATTGTAATTATTTATTGAATGTTTTCAAAACAATTTCCACTCAAGTACGAACTTTGTTCCTTCATTTAAAAAATAAATATTAAATACATTTTATATTAAGCACCACAAATGCCGATATTACAGTAAAGAAGTTGTAAAAATATTTTCAATGTATCTTAATTTTTTTTGTGAGCACCTCAAACACTGATATTACAGTAAAGAAGTTTTTTAAATAGTTTCAATGTATCACAAAATATTTTATGTGAGCACCACAAATGTCGGTATTACAGTAAAGAAGTTATAAAAATAGTTTCAGTGTAGCTCAAAATATTAAACGTGAGCACGACAAACACTGATAGAACAGTAAACAAGATGTGAAAATAGTTTCAATGTATCAGAATAACTCATTTCACTTCACTGAGAACATGTTTCTTTACTACTGACAGATCTTACATCTTACAGATGGAAAATGTCAATTACACAGTAAGCATTTCTTCTTGTCATATAGTGCTGTAGATTCACATGGTTTCCTTAGTCTCGCCATCTTGTGTTGTGTTGGGATGTTTGCAAGTTGTTTTTCTTTGAAGAAGTCTATCTAGTCACGTGGTAAGACTGTCTCCTCCTCTTGATGATATTGTGATATTGTGCATGGGAATTGACGCAATTGTTAGTATAATTGGAGGCAGATGGTGAGAATGGAGTTATTAAGAGCATAAAATACTTGTACCTATGTGTTTATATATATGTTTTTTTAAAAAAAACTTTATTTGTCATTTTCCAAATAATAAGACAATGATGCATCTTAAGTTACATATTATAGCATATAAACAATGTCGGAGGAGGATGTAGTAATCAAAAATCCACTTCTCAGGGGTTCCACTGATACTTAGTCCATTTAAACCAACAAAGAAGAAATTGGCACAGAAGCTGAAATATAAAAGAGCATCTTTAATAAACTCAAATGAGTTGAGACTACGTCACACAGAAGCCTTAGCAACTGCATGAGGCAGTCTGAGGAGTACATAAAACAGAGGCTTTTATATGCTAAGGGTTACATACTCAGCATAAGACTAAGGGGCAGTCCTGGCTCATGTAAGCATGTAAAATGACTAAGTTGGGCATACAAGATCTACTTGCTCAACAAAGTGGGAGGAGAGTTACTTCTCCATACAGCAGCAAAAAGCCTGACAGTTATAGTAGAGAAGCAGGTGCATTCTACTAGCTAGGCCCTTCTGGGCATGTGCGAAGTGGAGGATGCTGAATATAGTTTGTCTCTAGGCAGATTACAAGAGCAGTTAACAGAAAGGCAGGACAGAGCACATGGCAGACAAAATGGCTGCCAGAAATACAAAATGGCTTTCCGCTCATGCTAACAAATCTGTCCAATATTTAACAAGGAGAGGAGCCTCACATATCACACAATATTAGACATTGTAAATGGGAATACCTAACGCTGGCCAATTGTGAAGCCGGTCTTTTCAAACTTGCTCTCTCACCACAAACCACTTTCACTGGAATTTTGATATATCGCCCCCCTGGGGCCGCCGGAGAATGGGTGGCAGCTTTCCCTGAATACATCGCCCCTTTGCTATTAGAAGCATCCATCTTCACGATTTTAGGAGATTTTAATCTGCACTTCGAGGGCCGTACATGCCCCATGGTTCTTAACCTCCTAGCTGACCTAGAAGCCCTCAACGTACATCTATGTAATGCAGGCCCCACTCATACAGCAGGCCATCAATTAGACCCGATCTTTGCCAATTTTGATGGCCTTACATGTGAACCTGCATTACCTATACCATGGTCTGACCATCATTTGATCAGATTTAAGATCAGGCTACCAGATAATAAAGCTGTGAATAGGCCCGAGAACTCTTGCTTCAGAAACCAGAAAAAACTGAATATAGAGGACTTGAATTCCCAGCTAACAAATTCCAGGCCAAATTTAAACCTAGATGACCTTAAAGTAAGGGATCAGGATAAAATTACACACTGGTTAGCCAAAGCTGTAGAGACAGTTATTCCACTTACAAGGAATAAACGGAAATCCGGTACACCCCCAGTCCCGTGGTTCTCCGAAAGGCTAAAAACAGAAAAAAGCAAATGTAAAAAGGTGGAGAGACAATAGAGGAAAGACTATGATGTGGCCAGCAAGGAAACCTATAAACAAGCTTTGAAGGCCTACCATCTGTTATGCAAAATAACAAAAGGAGATTTTACCAAAAGTACCATCTTAGAGGCACAAAACAACTCCGGAACCTTATTTAAGGTTCTAAAGGACTTAGCGGGTGCTGTGCATCAACCAGAACCCCCAACGCTGTCCACATCGCAATGTAATGGCCTCGCTAAATATTTTAATGATAAAATAGCCAACATTTACTCAACCCTCAGTGGAGATGAGGTTCCTAACCCTACCCCAACTGTAACCCCAAGATCTAGTGGATCTAGTGAGCTGGTAGACATTTCTGGGAATCTACTGACAGTCTGGCAACCCTTAGACCAGCACACATTTGTAGAAACTCTTAATAGCATTAAGTCAGGCTCCCCTAACGACCCCATACCAGCAGGCATTCTTAAACAACTAGATCCCGACATATTAAATGTCATTAGATTACTGCTAAATGCTTCATTAGGAGAAGCGGTAATGCCAGCCGAATGAAAGCACGCGATGGTAGTACCGCTACTGAAAAAAGCAAACAGCGACCCAAAGATCTTCTCTAATTTTTTTTTTTTTTAAATTTTTTTTTTTAAACCTTTATTGTATAGAAGGCGCTCACAGATACGGGCCTACAACCCACCGGGCCGGCCACCACAGTAAAGAGACATACGAGGCAATACAGGAGTGACAACAGGATTTCTAAATAGCGCATATGAAGGCAAAGGCAACAAGTCTTCGAGCCGCCATCACGGACAGGATAAGAGTAGGGTAATTTTATAATGGAAAAAAGGGTTTCACAGGATAACGACAATCTGTAAAGTCCAGAGGGCCGCGGTGGGCCGTGAGCAAGCCGAAGTTTCGAATACAGGAAAAAAACAAAAGAACCGTCACATTTTGGCAAAGGCAGAACGTGAGTCCCACATCAATAACAATCACATTCGCTGCTCAACGCCCTCCCACCACTACCATGGCACATAATAGTAAAACAGCGAAAAGTACGCTTACAAAACTAAAAGCCCTCCGTTACAACAACCCGGGAGAAAAAAGGAAAAATGGGGGGGGAAAGGGAAAATAAGGGAAAAAAAAGGACAAAGGAAAAAAGGGAGGAGAAAGTGAGGGCGCAGCGTCAGTGTACGCCCCCCACGGCTAACAAAGCACATAATACTAATTCGGCACAAGGAACTAGTGGCAACAGGAGAAATGAATGCGTAGTAAACCGTGACAGCAGACATACCAAAAGGGCCATGCCAGCACAAACACCCCGGGGGGGACGTGCCGACACCGCGCCACGAAATAAGGGGATACATAAGAGCCATAGAACCAAAAAGGGAACAAGGGAAGATACAATAAAACAGACCCCCCCACCACCCCGCACAGCCCACCCTGCACCCCTGCAGAAGGCTATGGCCTACCCCCCAGCAGCGTGCCTGTCGCCCTAATTAGAACCCGAAATATAGAAGAAATATGGAAGAAAGAATCACTTAGATAAAAAGGGGGGGGAAGGGAAAACAGGGAAAAACAGCGGGAGAGGAGCCACATAATCAAAACCCCTTCAGCTCCCACCCCCCCACCCAAAAACACTCAGAGCCCACGGGAAGATAGTAAACACACGGATAAGCTCCAGGAACGCAAAGAAGTATCAAACAGAATCATACAATTAGAAACGGATCGCCCGACCATACCACAAAATAACAGTCCACAGAGGCAAGATCAGCTCAACCCTGTCCTCGTTTTTCGCAAACTGTAGTAGTCCAACGAACCAGGAACCAGATCAAATGGAGCCGGAGGTGAATAACAGGGAGTCGAATCAAAAATATACTTAAGTCATAGCGATCGCGATCCGGATGATCCAGAAAGAACAATAACCACCTCAGGCAAAGCAGGCACAGTTCCGATGAGAACACGGAGAATGCCGGTCCAGCGGCACAGTCACAGGATCTTCGTTCGGCCATGTGAGGCAAAAGAGGAAAAGGAGACCCATCGAGGTCGGTCCAGACGGGATCCGGCTGGCGAACCTCCGGAGCAGAAGGAGGCACAGGATGAAGAAGGGCAGCGGACTTACGTATATCCACACCAACAGCAGCCTCCAGGTCCACGACCCCAAGGAAAGTTCCAGCAGCACACAACAGAGATGAAGCCGCACAAACCGAGGGAGATCCGGCAGGCCCAGCCAAGGGACCTCTCTCCAGGATAGCGACAGGTGCGGCCATGGGCGCCCCCCAGGAGCGCAGGGCGGCGAGGATGTCGCCAAGTGTAGGTTCACCTTTGCAGTATTCAGAAAACGTGCCGTGCGGCGGACCCGCATCGCCAGTCCCAGCAAGGCCAAGAGTCATGGGGCCGGCCGCCATCTTAGAAGCCTGGCGGGGCCGCTGCGAACACTGACCCCCGCCCAAATACCAGCAGGGCAAAACAGGATACCGGCAGCCACCAGCGGAGATGTCACCAGGGCAGGAAGGGGGGCCACCAGAAGAAGGCGATGCGCCGGCACCCCACACGCCGCCGGCACCGTTCTCCGAGCCCGGGCGGAGGCACTCAAAATGGCCGGGCCGGAGAACAAAGGGGAGACGAGCCAGATGTACGGTGAACCCCGTCCATGGAAGGCAGCGCCCCAACACCAGGCCGCAGGATCGCCGGACCAGGCCGCAATCGGTCTATTAGCACATCGGCCTCTCCGACCGACTCCACACCACCACCAAGGGCCGGCCACCACGCCCCGTCCAGCCCGGGCGCCGCCAAGGAGTGCCAGGCCCAGCCGCTCCGGAGGCCCCGAAGCAGACAGGGGCGTAACTCAGGATTCGTGGCACCCAGGAACCACCGGAGCAGACGGTAAGTGCCTGTGAGGTATCGTCGTTCCACTGCACATCGTAGAATACTACCCGGGGCAGGATAAAGTACAGGATAGTTGTTGTAGACAGGAGAGTGAACGGAGCCGAGCTAAAACGCGGCAATCTCGGACGCGAGTTTGGCTCCTCCCCCTCTTCTCTAATTTTAGACCGGTATCCCTTCTCCCCTTATTCTCGAAAATGTTAGAAAACCATGTAAATAAGCAGTTGGCGGAATACATCACCACCAACAAGCTACTACATCCCTCTCAGTCGGGTTTTAGAGCCGAGCACTCGACTGAATCCACCTTACTAGGAGTTAGGGAAGTCATCCGTCAAAAGCTGAACAATGGTGGCACAGTGGCACTCATTCTTTTAGATTTGAGTGCCGCCTTTGACACCATATCCCATGAAACGTTACTTGAAACCCTAGAGGGAATGGGGGTAAGTGGCGCAGCACTGAAGTGGCTAGAAAACTTTCTATCAGACAGATCCTATCAGGTCTTCTCCAAAAGTAACACCTCTAATATTTTAACTTCCCCATATGGAGTCCCCCAGGGGTCAATCCTGAGCCCGCTGCTATTTAATATTTATATTACCCCCTTAGCGAGCATAGCGGAAAGATTTGGTCTTACAATCTTTTCGTATGCAGACGATACACAACTGGTGTTCTCCTTGTCATCAAAAAATAGCACCTCCTCTCTCCACTCTGGATTACAGAGATGGCAAAGTGGATGCACTCCAAGAAATTAAAATTAAATGGAGATAAAACCGAACTGCTAATATTTGGTGAACAAAAAGATCTGTGGGGACCAGTTCATTGGTCTACTGAAATGGGTCCTCCCCCGACAGCAGTTCCGTCAGCCCGTAATCTTGGAGTAATAATTGATGACAAACTGACAATGCGCGCTCAGGCTGCTAAAACAGCCTCAGTCTGCTTCGCCATTCTAAAATGGCTGACAACATTTTTGTTGCAACTCCCTGAAGGGGCGCAAAAAACGGTAGTTCAGGCCTTGATTGGTTCAAGGCTGGATTATGGTAACATTCTTTTTTTAGGTGCCAACAAAGAAATTACGCGCCGATTACAGGTCGTCCAAAACGCGGCAGCCAAGATACTTCTCCATTTACCTGGGCGGTCACATGTGTCTGAACATTTACGTAAACTGCATTGGCTCAAGATGGGCAACAGAGCTAAATTCAAAGCCTTATGTTATATGTTCAAAATAAATACAGGGGAAGCGCCAGCATACCTTTGTAAATTGGTTCGTAAATACATCCCGGCTCGTAATCTCCGATCAATTTATCAGGAGAGGTTTGAACGAGCACGACTAGGAGGACGCTCCTTCGGATACTTGGCGCCAGTGCTGTGGAACTCAATCCCGCTCCCACTTCGCCTAGAACCCAACTATATAAGATTTAGGAAAGGTATAAAGGCATGGCTTTTCAACCAAGAATAGTAAACTAGAAGTTCATGACCCCCTGGTAATGTACGGATCCAAGGCGCCAGGAAACCCTCAGGGTAGCTGTTGCGCCATACAAATGGAATAAATAAATAAATAAATTGTGGTGTTCAGGCACTGAAAATCGTTTAGCGCTACCAATGACTTTACAATCATAATATATAATACTCCAAGGGGGGATGGGAACAACAAAGGCATTAAAACAAGGGTCTATACAGTCACATTGGCATGACATCCCTCATGTTTTAAACAGACAATTGGTGGGACCCAGGGGACAGCGAAAAGGTCTATCAACAAATAAAATACAAATGCATAATTATAGACATGCACAACACCTCAGCCCACTCCCTCCGGGACTATGTGGCTCTCTAACTGAGACTGCTGATCCGCAGTGATCTTAGCGATGTAGGAGCGGTATGGCCCCCAAATATCAATAGGACGGGACGGTCCGGGGACCTGTGTCGAGTATTCCACGCAGTTAACATTACAAAAAGCCATACTTCTGAGCCAGGACCTCAATTTCGGAGGCCCCCTAGCACACCAGAGTAACGCAACTTCCCTCTTTGCCAGCAGGAATCCTAATGCTGCAGTGCATGGGAAGTTGGAGACGTATCCCAGCAACGCTATTTCCAGGGTAGGGATCAGGTCCAGACCCAACATGTCGCTAAAAGTATGGTGTACCTGAGACCAATAATCATGTAAAAGGGGACAGGTCCAAGAGAGGTGGGCAAAGTCAGCGTGGGGGGCCTTGCATTTGGGAAAGTGGTGAGAATGACTAGAATCTATTTTGTGTGAAAGAGCTGGAGTGAGATAAAACCTACGGAGGAATTCAAAATGGATGAGTTTGTGTCTACTGTTGAGGGACACTTCCTTCGTAGCTCTGCAGCACTGTGCCCATTGATCGTCCGATATGGGTTTTCCCAAATCCACCTCCCACGCAGTACGCACCTTGGTGTCTAGCACTGCACATTCTATATAATTTAGAAACCAGGTGTGTTCCCAGTTGGTGTTGAATGATGAGTGTGAGCGGGGGGGGTAGCCTCGGGAGCGAGTGGAAATGTTGAAAACACAGCCCGCATCATGGATCGTAGTCTAGTCAAAACAAAGGAGTCCATGAATGAGCTGTCAGCAAAACGTTGGTCTTCAGACATAGAAAAAGCATGTCCCTCAGGGAAAAGGTTGCCAATGGTGTGGATGTGGAATGTGTGTTTGACTATTGTATCCCCAGTAATTGGGAGCCAATAAGCTTTGGGCAAAGGAAGGGCAGGAGAATACAATTGGTCCAGGCTAAGTAGCCTGCGCACTCTATCCCAGGCCCAACAGGTTGACGAGACAGTCTGTATATCCTGGGGGTCCCGTGGGATACCCCTAGGGAGAACAGTGGAAAGCAGTCCAGGCAGGACCAAATCTGCTTCAGGTTTCAAATACAGAATACGGGCATCAGGGTGAAACCAAGAATGTGCATATGAGCATTGAGCAACTAAAAAATATAGATAAAAGTCAGGAACACCAAAGCCGCCCCTTTCATATGGGAGGGTTAAACCCCGCCAGGATACACGCAGATTTTTGTCACCCCAAACCAACCGCAGTAACAGGGAGCGCAGTTGGGAGAAGAAAATCTTGGTGAGAGGAATCGGGATGTTATTAAAAAGATATAGAAAGCGAGGAAGTACACCATTTTAATTATGGCAATCCTCACAGCCATAGATAGAGGGAGGCGGATCCACCTTTCAATCTGGTTCTCCAAGAAATCCATCGCACTACCATAATTTAATCTAATGATGGCCACAGTGTCCAGATGAATATGAACCCCAAGATATTTGACTGAATCGTGACTCCATTCAAGAGGGAAAGAGCAATTCCACACTGAGGTGCTCGGGGTGAGCGGAAAGATGACTGACTTGTGTCAATTGATGCGGAGACCAGAAAATTTACCAAAGCGAGTAATTTCCAGAATAAGAGGTTCCAGATTTATGTGAGGCATTCTGACATATAAGATCGTGTCATCCGCATACAAAGATATCAAAAGAGGACCAATACGGAACTGGAGCCCCCGGTGAAGATGTTTTTCTTGAAAGTGACGGACCAAGAGGTCCATCGCCAAGATGAAAAGCAGCGGGGACAGGGGGCATTCCTGACGTGTGCCGCGTGACAGGGAGAACTGTACGGTTATAGTGCCATTGAGGCGCAGTCTGGCCGCAGGCGCAGTGTATAATAATGCAACCGTAGAGACAAAACCGTCCGGCGTCCCCATGCGTCTCATTATGGACAGGAAGAAGGGCCACTCCAAGGAGTCAAACGCCTTCTCAGAGTCAAGAAGGATTGCGGCGGCCGGTGTGGATGGATCTATTCGATGCAAAACAGAAAACAGGGTCCTCAAGTTCAAAGAAGTGGAGCGATGTGGGACAAATCCAGACTGTGCTGGGGATATGATAGACTCCATCAGCAATGAAAGCCGGATGGCGATAACCTTAGCCGAAATTTTGTAGTCGAGGGCCTGGGTGACTGTCTTTCTTGTATCTGTCGGGATCCATCTGTAGGTCTTGCGGTGTTGAAGCAGCAGGAGGAGACGGCGTTGACTTGCTTGGTTATTGAGAGCGTTGAGTCGAGGATTATTCCCAGGTTGCGTGAGTGGTCGGGCTGCACCCAGTGCCGTTGTTGGCCACCAGGAGTCGTCCCAGGCTGACGGGTTGGAGCCGAGGATGAGGACCTCCGTCTTGTCCGAGTTCAGCTTCAGACGGCTGATTATGTTGAGGCGTGCTGTTGGGCGACGTGTGCGAACGGGGCCATGTAAATGCTGTAAGCAACAAAAAGCCTCACCTAGAATACACATAGTCCTGACATAAATGACAAACCCAAGGTTTTCAATTCTCTTCTCAATTCCCTGGAGTGTGATCCATTCAACTACTCTGAAAAAATGTGGTGACACAAAAGATAGTAAGGCAAAATGACCGTGCTTACTATTGTGTATACGTGCCCAGTGAACCCATGTGAGAAAAAATTAACATAATTGTCACAATTAAAAACTGGTAAGGCTTGTTGGCCAACCAACTTTTATTCCAAGGTGCAAGCCCTCCAAATTAAAAAATGGTTCCCATCAAACCATGTTTAATTCCATAATGCCAACATGTTTCGTTGCTACACCCTCTCGAAACTTCATCAGGGCTAATGGGGGTTCACCTTCTCAATCTTTACTTCATATTTGCTTAAAACCTGTGATGGTAGACAACAACACACAACATAGAGCCAGTTATAAAAATCCATATGCCTTCTACAAGGACATGGTGAGTATCGAAATTATGCGCCACACAGTTCATTTGAAACATTGTGATTGTTTGTTACCTGCAGGTTGCGAAATTTCAGCACACCTACAACCCTCCTCACTAGGACCAACGTGTCGATAGATCACGTATCTCCTGGAAGACTGTCCACTGTCTGGCCCTCTGTTGTAATGTACAAACAAAATTTACATAGGACAACGTCAATAATCCATTATTTATATATCTTTTTCTCCAGACCACTCACTCTGATTATGTGCTCATAACACAATTCTCTGGTTCACCATCGCTTATATTAATCTTGAGACAATGCCCATATTCTCTTGTTCCCATGCATCTCATTGGTTTTAGCAATAGAGTAGCAATGCCTGCATGCTACTTGAGCCAGAGCTTCACATGACCATCTGATAGCGCAATCTCCTCGCGCTGTCATTAAAACAACATGCTCGCATTCACTTTATTCCAAGACTCATTCGCAAGACCACCTTACCACCCGTCTCAGTCCATCTTACCCGTGCCGCGTCCCACCGGCGTATTAGGAGCTCTAGCTACGAGCTCAAACCGCCGTTTGTTTTTACAATTGCGGTTGCCCCGCCCTGACCTCACGTCATCTTTCTGGCGTGGCGCGAGCTAGTTACAATTCTGGCGGCCATCTTTTGGAAGGAATTGTGCTGAATAAAGTATATTGCGGTCCACACGACCCATACTCCATACTATAAGTACAGTGAACCTCATTCCTCATAAAACCAGCCTATTTCTCAAAACATTTTATAATGCACAATGTACCGTATTCCCTCTCGTGTCCGTAAAGTGAATCATGTTTAGTTCAACCACAGATTCAGATACTACAATTCAGACCCAAGAGCGCGGCACTGCAATCGCCAGCAATCACTTCTGTTCACTTGTATTAATAAATCGTCTGGGAGAGTTCTCACTTGTACCTTAAGCCCACTCTTCTGAAGCCACCATGGCGGCCATTTTAGATCGGGGTAAAAACTGCATAAAGTTTTGATGTTCAAAAACCATCATGCATACCGGGCTGTCCATCCCCAAATGCAACGATGACAATAAATCTAGCAGTGTATCACAATATATACCGCTGCATTTCGAGACGATGTCCAATTAAATTACAGTACACACCAACCAAACCTCTACTATATGTGTATATGTAAACGGGTCATGCGCTAAAACTGATTAATCACGGCCATTCTGATCACTTTAACATTCGCTATTGAAGGACTCACATATGTGGCCACAATTTTGTCATATCTCCATCAGACATTGCGCTGCCAACACGTTACCTGCGTCACAGATGCCTATGTCTATTGCATCAGGAGGAACAGTATAAACCAGCCAGAATTAATCACGACCTAGTGGTACTCATGTAAACTAAGCCTCCTCTCTAGTGATATGTAGATTTAATATTCTGTCAAGACTGCAGTCCCACATCGGAAGTGTACTTTTCTGTCTAGCAAGGTCAATATTTACTGATCGTATTCCATTCAATGGAATCGTTCAGACCCTCCCGGTCCGCTCGTTCAGCAAAAATCCATCTGGCCTCTTTCCTTGCCAATATGTTCTCGATGCTATATGTTTCTCCCAACACCCTCTCTAAGACAGTCCACCTCAGATCCCTAGGCTCATGTCCTTTCTCAATAAAGTGTTGCACCAAACGTGTAGACAATTTTTTGGCTTTGATTGTGCTAAGATGTTCCTGTATTCACACCTTCACCTTGCGTGATATCAAACCAATATAGTGTAACCAACAGCCACAGGTCAGTCTATAAATCCTGTTAGATGTGTTGCAATTGCTCAATTTGGTAAGGAACCATGTCCTGCCATCATGTCAGGAACGTCTGGAGGTGGTCCCCTGACATCATCAATATAACTCCGCCACAGGGAGATATTCTCCTTAAAAGGATTCCCGGGGTGGTGGACCACATTCTCCTTAAACTGGCCCACATAAATGCATGCCAGACTTGGGGCGAATGTGGCCCCCATTGAAGTCCCGACACCTGTAGATACAACTGGTTTTTGTATTCAAAACATTTTTTAGTCAATGCCAATTCAATGCATTACATTACGAAAGACTGGGGTGTGTCATAAAACCATTCTAATTCCCCCAGTGCCCGCACTGCTGCCACCAGCTTGGCGTCCTGGGGGATGCTGGTGTAAAGTGATTCAATATCAATAGTGACCAGCAATTGGTTTTCAGGGTCAAACTCAACGTCCTTCAAGATGTTCAATATATCAGTTGTATCCTGCACATACGACTCTTGTGTGATGACTGCCTTCCTCAAGAAAAAATCTGCGAATTGAGACAGCGGCTCTAACACAGATTGGATGCCCAAAACAATCGGGCGTCCTGGAGGCGGACGCTGAGGCTTATGGATTTTAGGCAAGATGTAAAATGCCGGAGCATGCATTTTTTTATTGACAATAAAATCTGCCTCCTTAGATGTTATCCACTTTTTTTCAACAGCGTCCGCCACCATGCTCTTAATTATCTCGAGGAGTTCAGGCATGGGGTACCGCACCAGCGAATGGTAATTAGTGCGCACCCCCAATAGTCTCAACACCTCAGCTTCATAGTCACATGTGTTGAGCACAACTACCGCACCCCCTTAGTCAGCCTGCTTTATCATCACCAGTTTGTTATCTTGCAACGATTTCACAGCCGACCAATCGTCCTTACTCATATTACTAGTGTGTTTCTGTTCCTGGGTTCGTTCTAAAACTTCAATATCGTGCAACACTCGCTGTTCAAATACAGCCACCTCAGGACCTAGTGAGGAAGTAGGTGGGCAAAAACTGGAAGGGCGATGTAAATTGGTGGCAAAAACAGATTGAGCTTGGAATAAAAGTTGGTTGGCCAGAAAGCCTTACCAGTTTTTAATGCTGAGAATTATGTTCATTATTTCTCACATGGGTTCACTGGGCACGTATACACAATAGTAAGCACGGTTATTTTGCCTTACTATCACTTGTGTCACCACGTTTTTGTTGTGGTTCTCGAAAAGGAGAACAAACACTGTTTTCTTTTTTCTTTCACGTGCAGAAAGAGAGTTGCCGATGATGAGAAGTGTGTAAACTGCCGAATGTTAGTCAGCAACCCCGTTGGCGGTTCTACCGTGAGGTACTCTCTCTCTTCTCTCACATTTTTCCATTGGTGGAAGGTAGGGAGCCTGGATGGTAGCATTTGTTGTTTTACAGTAAGGATAGTTGGAGATACACTCTGACAAATCAGAGTAGTTGAATGGATCACACTCTAGGGAATTGAGAAGAGAATTGAAAACCCTGGGTTTGTCTTTTATGTCAGGACTAAGTGTATTTTAGGTGAGGCCTTTTGTTGCTTATAATGTTGTGAGTGGGGGGCGGCCTCTCCTTTTTGTTCTTCCCCCTCGGCTCCGAGTAGATTGAGCCATGTAAATGTTGAACAGTGTCGGGCTGAGGGAGGATCCTTGGGGTACGCCGCAGATGATCTCGGAGGCTTCGGAACGCAATGGGGGAGGCGGACGCTCTGGGTTCTGCCGGAGAGGAAGGTGGTGGTCCATTCCAGAGCCTTGTCTCGGATCCCTGCAGCGTGGAGGCATGCGCGTAGTGTGCGGTGGCAGACGGTGTTCTAGGAGGGTGAGTGCTGCAGTCTCCCAGTTGTCTAGCAGGGTTCTGATGTCATCGGTGGTGGAGATGAGGAAGGTCTCGGTTTGCTGTGGTTGCTGCAGAACCCTGACTGGGAAGGATCCAGGATTCTGTTCTCTGTGAGGTATCGGGTTAGTTGTCTGTTAACGATTGTCACGATGACCTTGGCCGGGAAGAGTAGCAGAGAGATGGGTCGGAAGTTCTTGAGGTCTCTTGGGTCTTCCTTGGGTTGTTTGAGTAGGACGTTGATCTCGGCGTGTTTCAAGCTCTCTGGTAAGGTCGCGGTCTCAAGGGAGAGATTGACGATGTTGCGTAGGTGGGTGCGATGGAGCTGTTGCTTTCTTGAAAACGTGGTGCGGGAATTGGTCTGACGGAGAGCCGGAGTGGATTGTGCTCATGGTCATGGTCTTGATGGTGTCATCGACGCTCACACTGGTCCAGGCTAGCAAGGGGATGAGGTCAATGGTGTGCGGAGGGTCTGTTGTGTTGCTGTCTGTTGGGGCTGTCTGGGTGTTGAAGCTGTCGTGGATGTCTGCTATCTTGTGGTGGAAGAAGGTGGCGAGGGAGTCGCACAGGGCTTGCAACGGCGGGATGTCCTTTGTGTTGGAGCTGGGGTTGGAGAGTTCCTTCACGATGTTGAAGAGCTCCTTGCTGTCGTGTGCGTTGTTGTCGAGGCGGTCTTTGAAGGAGGTCTTCTTGCAGCCCTGATGAGGTGGTGGTGGTTGCGGACGGCGTCCTTGTGTGCTGCGTGGCTGTCCGGAGTTTGTTCACTGCCATTTCTTCTCTAGTTTCCGGCAGGCTTGCTTGGAATCTAGGAGTTCTGGGGTGAACCAGCTGGCCCTCTTGCTGGTGTCTCTGTAGGGGGGTTTCTTCAGCGGGGCGAGGGTGTTGGCGCAGTCCTCAATCCAGCATCTGAGGTTGTGGGCAGCGATGTCAGTGTTGGAGGGTGTGGTGGGTGGGCTGAGAGCGAGGTTTGCATGTAGTTGGTCTTCGGTGATTTTGCTCTAGCGGCGGTGGGGGATCTGTTTAGTGCGGTGGTGTGTGGTGGGTTTCTGGAAGGTGAAGTGGATGCAGCGGTGGTCGGTCCAGAGGAGTTAGGTGGTGTGGCTGATGGAGACATGCGGGCTTGAGGACAAGACGGGGTCGAGCGTGTGGCCGGCGGAGTGGGTGGGTGTTGTGACGAGTTGCCTCAGTCCGAGGTTGGCGAGGTTGGCGATCAGGGTGGTGGAGTTGCTGTTGTTGTTGTTCTCAGGGTGAAGATTCAGGTCTCCGAGGAGGATGTAGTCGGTGGAGGTAAGGGCGTGCGTACTGATGAAGTCGGCGATGGAGTCGCTGAACTGGGGGCAGGGTCCAGGGGGTCGGTAGACGAGGGTGCCTCTGAGGGTGGAGTTGGGGTCAGTGTGGATCTGGAAATGCATGTGTTGTGCGGTGCTGAGTGCGACGTCGGTACTAGTCGAGACCCTGATGCTGTTATTGTGGACGATGGCGGTTCCTCCTCCGACTCCGTTGGTGCGGTCTCTGTGGGTGATCTTGTAGCCGCCTGGGATGGCTATGGCGATGTCGGGTGTGGAGGAGTTGTTCAACCAGGTCTTTGTCAGGAAGGCGATGTCTGGGGAGGTTGTGTTGAGCAGGTCCCAGAGCTCGACAGCGTGTTTTCCATGCGGAGCGGGTGTTCAGTAGTATGCATCGAGGTGGTTGAGGTCTTTCTTGGTGGGTGGTTCGTCAGCTCTGTGGCTGGTGAAGCTGCAGTTCCGGCAGGTGAAAGTGTAGTGTAGTTCCTATTATCCCAATAGGCTCTGCGCATTGGAATAATACCTTCAATAGTATAGGCCTAGACCAGACGTTAACTAGGTCTACTACTGTCGATATTAGACTTAAAGTTTTGGGTTTTGCCAGCTAGCTCAGAGTTCACTAGAAACTTTCTCGAATAGGCAAGGAGGAGTTGAACCTCCCTGGATAGACAAGAAGGGATTTAGTTTCTGACAACCATAGAACATGACAACTTTGCTCTCCCCTAATCAAGAGTGTATCTCTAGAGTCGTGTGAAAACAAAAGACGACTTATTTTACTCAGTCAGTACGTGCATTCTTAGTCTCACCAGATTGTAGAGAAAAGGAAGAGACGGGCGTGTTCAATAAAAGATGTTATTTATTGATCAGTCTCTTTTCTCATACAAGAGAAATGGATCGATATTATTGCAATACTTATGGTTAAGTAAAGTGCATACAATAAAAGCAGAAGTATAAAATAATACTGTAAAAACATTGATATGGTTTCTAAGCCATATGAAGGTTTAAAATGAATAAAATGAATACATACACATTTACATTTGACTAATCGTACTCAACTGGTGTTTCTAACTACGCCTACCCCGTGTACCTGACCTAAGCCTAATACGTGGGCGGGAGTAGAAAGTTACAGTTTAAGTTAAGTTTGTTTTGCCAAGTGACTGACTAAAGAATTCTCTGCAAGGCGTTATTCAGTTCTGTACCTGGAATCTAGGATGAATGAGGGATGGTATCTCTCGTCTCTGGTCTCGATATTCCAGGCTGCCTGCGAGGGCTACCCGGAAGCGCCGGAGCTGGATTTCTCGGCAGGAGAAAGCAGCGTCTCGTTCTCAGCGCGTCAGGAAGGCGGGGCTGCGCCAGCGGGGTCTGCTCTGCTCTGGGCTTCGGCAAGTCTGGCTGCTCCGATCTCGTCACCACCGCGTGTGTTTGCATAGGGCAATATCGGTAATATTTATACCTTTAAGGTGCCGAGATTGACGTAAGGATGGACATAGATACGTCAATAAGGATGTCATACGACCTGGTCGTTAGCACATTCTTTTGCTGAAGTTCTCGGTGAAATCAAAACAATGGCCGCAGGGTTTTTCCCAGGTCTGTCATAGGTTTGATTTGTTTTGAGAACTCCGTATGCCTTATCAGGGGCTGGAGGAATATCGCTTGTCTAATTAGATGGCAAGCGTTATGACCTAATCAGATAACACGTTCCTGTGCCGTAGTGTGGCTTTATCAGATAACGGTTCCTGCATCATGGGGGTTTTCTGCCTCATGGGATGGCTGCTAGTTAACTTGTTAACCAGAATAGGGTCAGGAATAGGGGGATCGATACAGAACCTATAGGAATACATCACACCCACTCCACGCTAACTATGGACATATTTACGAATCTATGCATAGTAAAACATACTGTAGAGTATCGTGTATACCTTACCACCCCAAAATACATAAATGCATTTTGAAATTATCAAATATACGGAAAAAACAGTCACATGTAATATATGCACTCAAGCTGTAGAATAACGCTAAAGTAATCACGCATATCTATACATTATCACTAATTTGTATACGAGAATTTACACATGAAATGGCTCTTAATACAGAAAAAAGGTTCGAGACCATTCCATCACAGAATAAAATAATTATGAACATTCCAGCGGGCAGCTAATGTCTACAAAGTATCTAAAAATAGAAAGTTTAGTTCTCTAAGAATAGTTCTTACTTTAAGCAGAAAATAACTGTCCCGAAAAATTCGTAAAAATATTTTGGGGCTGCTGAAAAAAATTGCTGTCCGTGAACTGGAGGGAAAATTGTTCATGGTATTTTGCTATTCTAGTTGAAGGCCAAATTCAGGGAACGCCGTGTGCGAGCTTGCTCAAAAGTCTCTATTTCTGCTCTGGTGAGAACATCATATCATTTAGACTGTCAAAAAAGCTGTCAACAGCTTCCTGGGAGAGTTCCACCAACTCGGAAAAAGATGTAACCATGCATTCGTGCGCATGATTGTTTCCATTGACGTTTTGATTAGTATTGCTGACAGAAGGTCGTACCTGATCAATGCTGCTTTCATCTTGAACTTCACTACCCCTTAATCGTAGTGGTGAAGCTTCCACGAATGCCGTCATCAGGATTGGTAGCCGTTGAGGGCAGCACAAAGCATGAGCCTTTATTGGACTCAACAATGTTTCTGCATCCATTGGCGCATCTGATTGTAGAGTCAGACAGGTGTCTAACACGCATTCTTCTCCGCATAGCAAGCACCTTAATACAGGTAAAACACATCGATGCCACATTGGTCGAAATGAAAGAAACCAAGTCATGTTCAGGTCTCTAAGCCGGGATAGTCCCAGGATTTTTGATATCCGGTCCCGGTATCCAATGGCTAGGATTGTTTCTTCCCTTGTCGCAGGTGTTTTGTCTGTGACATGGTTTGCCATAACGAAATATAAGGACTAGGAATAGGATTCCTGCAATTAGTCCTAAAATGAGGGGAAGTCCGCCAGAAATCGAATGGACGAAATCTGGAAAAATACCCAGTATGGCTTTGAATGGTGTTAATGCCATCGAAAATACTGTCTTAAATACTTTTGAGACTCCACTGGTATCAGAAATATTTAAGATTTCATTCAGGATTTCTGTGAAATGTATGGGGGAATTAGTTGATAATAAGGAGTGAATCTCTGCAGTGGTCCTTGCGACTAGGAGATCATACGTTTCTTTTGATGACGTGAGTCTGGTCGGCGTCTGAAGAAGCACTGTTTTCATTCTGCTTAAAGTATCTATTCGAATAGAAGTAATTTTCAAGTTGGGCCATGCCCTTGCCTCCCTGTCTGGAAGGGAGCTGGGGAACAATAAGCGTCCACAGCACTTGACCTTCGCAGTCGTAGTTACGAGATAAGGAGTCCCGGGCATAAGACTACAGCATCTCCGATCTACAATTAGAATGTAACTCCCATTATAGAGTCTTTGAAAGAATGGTTCTATCTCTGTTGCAGGTGCGCCTAGCTGGTGACATGAAAGGTTATTTGAGTTCCCTTCACAGGCTCCATGCAAACTAATTCCATTACACAGAAGTGTACCGCTCAGTGACATTGCACAATTATTGCCACTAAGAAACACTTTCTGTCCTTTATTACTGACACATGCATGTGAATAGGGCAAGTTCCATGTTGTTTTAATGTACCCCTTTCCCAATTTTTCGTACATGCCAGCCTGTATATATTTTTGGCAGTATTGAAACCTGAAGGTTGATATTGGAATATTAATTATCCCCTGTATTATCCATTCACTGACAGGTCGTTCTGACATTGTCACTGGTAATCTCTCGAGTTTCTCAATGCTCAGAATTGTATAATCAGCACCCTTTTGTGCCATACTGATTTGTTTATCAGTAAGGTTAAAGATATTGAATAGTGACGTTGTGTTGATTAAACGCCAAGGCACATAGCCTGAACGCAGATTTTGTAACGTCCAGCCAAGCTGTACAATAGAACGCAATTGAGACTGACCGTGTTGTAACAACAGCAAGTCTTGCGATATTATGTCGATTGCTGAAGACACAATGCTGTCCAGAGAAAAAATTCTGGAGGACAGAGTCATTAACCCATTGTCCACTACAGAAAGTGATTTTTCCAAATGAATACGGTCAATTTCCCGTATTCTTTCTGCTGTCTCAATTTGAGTCACCTTCCAGGCCTCGTTGTATGCTGCATATACAGAGGCTGCTATGAAACGTTTCTGACGCTGTTTGCGCGGTCCCATAATGAAATCACGCAAGTCAGCACCATCAGTAAGTAAAGTTAGGTGTTGCTTAATTTCTGCCAGTGTGGAAGTCTGTAGCCACTGAAGGCATAATTTTCCCACACTGTAGGTGGTTATTATTCCTGGGTGTTGTCTTTGGGAATATCTAGGGTCTGGCCTGGTCATTTGGAACCCCTGTGTTTTGTTCAGGAATCTGTTTTGACAGTTATTAGTATCTGTGGGCCAGATCAACCACTGTTTCCAATCAGGATGTGTTCTGTTTTGGTTTAATACATAATTTACGTCTGTCTCTTCATCTGTGGAGCTATTGCTGTTCATTGTTGGTTTTGGAATAGACGGTTTATTTAAGTCTTTGATTTTGGCTAAGCCAAGACAGGTAGTTTGTTGAACAGTGTCATTTAAAAATATAATTTGTTCTGGGATCATGCAGGCTCTAAACAAAGATTCTATACCCTGTACTTGCCATTCTTTTGTACCCCAAACACTTTTTACTTCAACATTTTTGTCCCAATAATCAAAACCAAAAGTATTCATTTGTTCAAAGAATGAGTCTGAATATATCAATTTCGTGTTTGTTATCATGGTCTTTGTCCCTGTCTTATTTGACAATTTGAAATAAAATGTTTCGGCATTACTTGTGTTAAAACCTGAAAAGTATGAATATTTGTCATAAACGGTTCTTGAGCTTCCTTTTGGAGGGGTTGCACAATGTTCCCATTGATTATAATTTAAAAAATTTCTAGGTTGTGCAGATCTATGTAGAAAATGGTTACCATAGTGGTTATAACAGTACATACTATCATAATTTGTCGAACCCTGCAAATAATCATGTTTGGTAAATTTAGCAGACATCACTAAGTCAGACATCATATTATTTATACTTTCAAAGTCCCAATCATCAGCAAATGAGCTTGGTTTTACAAAGTCACTCAACGAGATCTTAATTTGGTGTGGATATTTCAGGATTTCAACCGGCCCATAAATTTCGTAGTCAGTTTTGTCCCATGCTACCCCACCCGGTATAGGATTGGCTGTGAAGTTGACTGAAGAAAGTTCTCTTTTCTCGACGTGTGAAGATGTGTGTGGTTTGAGGATCAAGTTGATTTTCTGACTTGCTGTGTCCATTTTAGCAATTTTCCCTCAATGAAGCGTCCCAAAGTTAGTACCATGATGAGCCAAAGTATGAGGACAAATGCACCAAAACCCACCCAAAATTAAATCCATGGAGAAATTAGATATGTTTCTTTCAGTTGTTTCAAAAGTACTTTAACTTTATCTTTAAAGGTTTTTGTTGATGGCTGTGTTTTTGATTCAGTGAAGCCTTCAGAGGAATCATCGAAGTTTATGAAGTAGCCGGATGCAGTTCTGTCAATTGTTCCAATTGCTTCAGGATTACTGTTTCTTGCATAGTCGTTTGTTACTTCATTATAGATTGGTGTGTCTCTGCTAAATGTTTTTATTTGGGTTTTCAGAGGTCTAAGTTCCATTGCATTGTTGCATAGTCCTTGTTGTAGTTCTGTAGGCGTTTTGAATGTGATTAGCCTCTTAGATTGAACCTCTGTGTTAGTAGCAAATCTTGGTGTTCTACTACTTCTCGGGAGTCCACTTGGCCTACTATTTGTTATCGGCCACATGTTGTGGTTTTACCAGGTCGATGGATACAACTCGGTTCTCCTTTTTACCAGCAAGCGGCGGTAGTACAACTGATCTTGTCCCGTTGACAGACAAGACAGGAACTGCTTTTCTGTAAGAAGGCCCAAATTCCTTCTTTACCGCGATCTTTTCTCTGACTAGATCCCCGACTTTTGGAATCCAGACAGGTCTTGCTGGGACAGGTGGTGGTTCTTCAGTGGTTGTTGGCTGCTGTTTCAACTTTATGTTGCTCAGGTCTTTTCTTGTTTCGTTTAAGTCCTGCAAAACAGCCAAACGATCTTTGATATCAAAGCTTTTTTCCTTCACCACTGAAGTCTGACTGTCGAGGTCTAAGACTAACATCCTAGTTCCAAATAATAATTCGTACGGACTGAATCCCTTCAGAGAATTTCTTGGCAAGTTATTTAGACTACGTTGGACACTTATTAGATGTTTGACCCACCCAGCTCCCGAACCTAATATCCTTTCTGTTATAGATAGCTGTATGCCTTGGTTTTTTCTTTACACCATCCCGTATCCCTCAGGAAGGAAGTGAGAAGAGTCCCGCTGTGCTATGCTCACTTGGCCATTTTTCCCCTCAGCATGCTCTTATTGTATATGCCATTTAGACTCGCAAATCTTTGTATAACAGTCCAGACGTCAGCCGAGTGCTGATGATCTACATTATAAGTGGAAACTAGCCTGTATATGTTAATCGGACGCTTTGCTTTTTACTGTTGATCTTTTCTGGAGTGAAACGACACGGTATTACACCGTTTCTCTCACCACTGCGATTTCTGTTACAGTTTGGGCAGTTCTTTACAAAAATGGTATGATGCAGGCTCATGCCTGGCCACCAGTACCTTGATTGTAATTCTTCCAGAGAATCTTTTAGTTTGAGGTGTCTTAGACCCTCGCCCATATGTGCGTCTGCTATTAACAAGTTTCTCCTGTCCATGTTTGGAATCACTCTATCCCCCACTCCAGGGATTCGAGCAAAAGGGACGGAGTTTGCATCGATTATGTATGTATAATTGAGTGGATAGTTGATCGGTAGCGCTGAGCAGTCGCCTTTTGATGACGTTTTCACCGCCAGCACTGTTTCACCGTCAATATACTTCACTGTACGCTTTTTTCGAGCTACGGAAGCCGATTTATTTGCTACCTCTGTGGCTGTCTCAGCCAATGAATTCCCTGCAACGTGAACGCCATCACGCTGATGACTCAGTGAGTGTGTCACGTGAGTCTTTGGTAGTTCTTTTTGTAAAAGAGCTATTTGTTCCCAAAGCAGTTTTTGCTTTATTGTTGCACCTGTGTCATCTTTGTAACCGTTTTGAATCCATGTCTGCAAATCGTTGTTGTATGATTTGACGCAGTAATATGAATCGGACACAATAAGTGTTGGGAATTCGCGATCCGCATTATCTAGCGCCATTTTCAATGCTATTATTTCAGTCTGTTGTTCTGAATTAGTTTCTACTGAGTGTGTTTTTGTTAATAGAGGTCTTAGTTTACCTCCGCGCCACACTTCTTTTGTAATCTCACATGTTGGGTTGTATGCTTGTTCTCCCCAAACGCAGGGTTGAGCATGTCCGTCTGTATAGATTACACAAGCGTATTGTCGTAAGGGCAGAATGTCGATAGGCAGAGGGAATGTTCTTTCATATTCTAGATTTTTCAATTCCTTTAGTTCTGGATCAAAGTAGTAGTATACTTTGTCCGTTGTAATTGAATTCACCCATTGTATCCATTCCGGATTCAATGTTGTTGTTGGTAAATTACAAGGTGTTGTTAATGCCTCAAAGGCTGATTCTGCTGTTCTGACTATGATACGTCTACCGTCCGCTTGATCTTTTTCTCTAGCTATTGCGGTTTGAACTGCATGAACCATGTTTTCTTTAATGCTGAATTTCTTTTCAGCTTCTGTGTACAAGTGTGATTTGAATGCAATTGGTACCTTTTCTCCCTCATTAGAGGTCAGGTATGTGAATCCGCATCTTCCTGGGATGACTCGAATCACAAGATTGCGTGTGTTATCACGTGTTTCTAATTTTGTTTTAATTAACATGTCTGTTTGTAAGGATCTCAAAATTTCTGTGTGTATTTGAGTCCAATTGGTTCTTTTAAAATCTGGTTTTATTAGATCATAAAGGGGTTTGACCCTTTCTGCGTAATTTGCAATGTATGTTCTTCCGAAATTTAGGAAGCCTAGAATTGACTGTAGGTTTTTTAGTGTTCTAGGTGCTTGGAGTACGGCACATTTCTCTAGGAAATTGTCAGCCAGGCTTTTGCCTTCACTTGATAATTCGTATCCTAAGAACAGGACTGTTAGATGGGCAATTCTGGATTTTTTAAAGTTGAATTTGTAACCCTCTGCTGCGAACCCAAGTATTATGGTGTTCACTCTCTTCAAGTGAGTATCCAAGTCATCATCTGTTAAGTATATGTCGTCGACATAAGATAATGCTTCGTCATCATATGTTTGTAGTAATTCTGTTACTCTCGCTGAGAATACCCCTGGGCTATTCTTGTACCCCTGGGCTAACCGACAGAATTGTTTTTGAGTGCCATTTATTGAGAATGCAGACAAATATCTGCTCTCTGGTGCTATGTTTTGACAAAAGAATCCATTAGAGATGTCTAATGTTGTTTTGTATTTTTTGCGCACTATGTTATTCATTAGTGCAGCACTATGCGAGTTTTGCACTGCAAAAGTTTTGCAACATGAGTTAAGGTGTCGGTAATCCAAAACTAGACGATATGAATTGTCTGGTTTGGAGACCGGAAACAAAGGGTTGTTCATTTGTGAGGTGCAAGTTTCAATCACCCCCTGGTATTCTAGTTGATCTAGGATTTCATTTACCTGTTTTTTAGCTTCTTGCTTAATTGGGTACTGTCTTTGTGCAGTAGGTTGTGATTTTAACTGGATTTTGTGAGGAGGAGAGTCCTCATCCCATCCTACATGATTTTTATATAAAGCAGGAGCTTGAGCTACTGCCCACTTTCTGGCAAGTGTGTATTTTTTATGAATTGGGATATGATTTGAGAAGGCAGGCATAATTATTTCTTCGCCATGAGGGCACTCCCTGACAAACTCTGGTGGCCAGTCTTTTTCAGCTAGAAGGATGTCATAGCCCTTGGAGAGATTATCCCAAAATAGTCCCCTTATTTTTCTAGTCTTATCCCCTTCTATACGTAAGGTTATTTCATATATTTTGTGAGGTTTGCTAACTCTGGTGTCTGCAGTTTCCACTTGAAGATATTCATTCGTGTCCACTGTCTCCAGATGATTCATAAGGACTTTGCGAGCTATGCTCACTTCTGCTGCGCTGTCTAGCATTGTCTGAGCCCATTCTCCGTTTTTCAGTTGTGTCCTCAGTATTCTCGGCATTGTTAACTACCTTGATACTGGCTACCTTCTTTTTTGGAAATTGTAATTTCTTTTTTAGATGAGCAGGTTCCTTGTCTTTGGACTTGGCGTGCTCTTCTCTTTGTTCTGATCGTCCTCTTCTTTCCGATTTCTGCGAGGAAGTCTGAAAAGATTGAGAGGGACGTGTATCAATGTCTTGATTTCTATCAGGCTTCTTTATATTATCCCTATTTCTAAGGTTATATCTTTTCCCAGAGGGTTCACTTTGGGGTGACCTGTGTCTTTGGTTTGGAGATTTTTCTCTCCGCCTAGGAGACCTTCCTCTGGACTGGAATTTCTTTTCTTTAGGATTGGATTGTTTGTTTCCATCCCAGCTCTTTTTTTTGTGATGTTGAATTATTATTAAAAAATATTTTTTCGGGACTTTCAATCAGTTGTGGTTTTACTGGTATTCCACCTAAACTATCTCTACCTAGTTCCTCATAGGATTTTTCTATAATTCTGGCAATTTCAGCTGGTTGGTCTGCTATATCTGTCTCCTTTACCCTCTGGCGGATCGCCACATTTGCTGCTTCTCCCTTTATGTTGGCTAATAATATAGCCGAGACCTGCTTGAAGTCTTTTAGTAATTTCATACCAAGAGTTAAAGCGGGTTCTGGACCGTATTCGTCTTGAATTTGTTTTAGCACATCTGGTATTACTGAAATGGATGGAACACCGTGCGTTTTTGTGTAGATGGAAGCAAAGACTGTACCCCAAGTGTCACAGTCCTCCACGTGTGGTGCGATTCCCATTGGAAGACAGATAGTCAGAATCCTGTGTTTTTCTAACGGGGTGGTGTCTGGAAACACCGCCTCTATTTGGGTGATTTTTTGTGCTAACCAGAATGGTATTTGTTCCCGTTTAGCTGGTACCTTACCTAGGCAGGATTGTATGTTCTGTGGTGTAATTTTATTTGTGTTCCCCTGATGAGGGGTCAGCTGTGGAATTTTAATTGCTGGTTGAATTGTTGAAGTCCGCATCACATATTGGACTAATTGTCTATGTAGTTTTATTAATTGTTTTAGCTGTGTTAAAAGGTTTGCTGCAGACATCCCATCGATGTCTGGATGTGGTGTGTATCCGGCTAGAACCGGCCACGTTGCTCCTGGTCTACCTAGTGGACCGAGCCTGGTGATGTGATTATTATGTTTTAGGGCGCCATTAAATAAGAGCAGATGCTCTTGAAATTTAAGTGGTACTTCCACCTCCTCGAAAGGAGTGTACTCATTAGGAGGGTCCTCTGTTTTGTAATAGTGGAAGTACTTTGTTACAGCATTTGCTGCTGGAAAATGTATCCATGAATAATATACCTCTGTCTGCCGATATTCGTGTGCCTCAATCACGAATATGACTGTGCCACCTCTAGGTGTTAGTCCATTTTCTATAAGTTTTAAAGTTATAGATTTCCTTTTGATGACCGGGATTAGTATTATATCCGGGTCTGTGTCTAGCAGTGTATTATCAGCTGCTGCGAGTTCAGTTGCTATCCTAACTGTCTCTCTTTCTTCATCACTGTCTACCATTTTACCGACAGGAAGGTTATTTAGTTTGTTTGCAGATCAGGTTTCTTATGGAAACAAAGATTAGATGCACAATATTTTGGAACAGTGTATCCTTCAACGTTGACTAAACCAAGGACCATACATAGGAGTTTCCTCCTGCGAGGTCTGGCGGATATTACCTTTTACCCACTCCAGACGTCTTTGGAGTATTATGGGAAAAAAGCGGTCTGAGTGAAAAAGCACGACTGAGTTACTCTAAATATCTTACGTTAGTTTTATCGCCCTTCCAAACGCGTTGGGCGCCATGTAGTGTAGTTCCTATTATCCCAATAGGCTCTGCGCATTGGAATAATACCTTCAATAGTATAGGCCTAGACCAGACGTTAACTAGGTCTACTACTGTCGATATTAGACTTAAAGTTTTGGGTTTTGCCAGCTAGCTCAGAGTTCACTAGAAACTTTCTCGAATAGGCAAGGAGGAGTTGAACCTCCCTGGATAGACAAGAAGGGATTTAGTTTCTGACAACCATAGAACATGACAACTTTGCTCTCCCCTAATCAAGAGTGTATCTCTAGAGTCGTGTGAAAACAAAAGACGACTTATTTTACTCAGTCAGTACGTGCATTCTTAGTCTCACCAGATTGTAGAGAAAAGGAAGAGACGGGCGTGTTCAATAAAAGATGTTATTTATTGATCAGTCTCTTTTCTCATACAAGAGAAATGGATCGATATTATTGCAATACTTATGGTTAAGTAAAGTGCATACAATAAAAGCAGAAGTATAAAATAATACTGTAAAAACATTGATATGGTTTCTAAGCCATATGAAGGTTTAAAATGAATAAAATGAATACATACACATTTACATTTGACTAATCGTACTCAACTGGTGTTTCTAACTACGCCTACCCCGTGTACCTGATCTAAGCCTAATACGTGGGCGGGAGTAGAAAGTTACAGTTTAAGTTAAGTTTGTTTTGCCAAGTGACTGACTAAAGAATTCTCTGCAAGGGGTTATTCAGTTCTGTACCTGGAATCTAGGATGAATGAGGGATGGTATCTCTCGTCTCTGGTCTCGATATTCCAGGCTGCCTGCGAGGGCTACCCGGAAGCGCCGGAGCTGGATTTCTCGGCAGGAGAAAGCAGCGTCTCGTTCTCAGCGCGTCAGGAAGGCGGGGCTGCGCCAGCGGGGTCTGCTCTGCTCTGGGCTTCGGCAAGTCTGGCTGCTCCGATCTCGTCACCACCGCGTGTGTTTGCATAGGGCAATATCGGTAATATTTATACCTTTAAGGTGCCGAGATTGACGTAAGGATGGACATAGATACGTCAATAAGGATGTCATACGACCTGGTCGTTAGCACATTCTTTTGCTGAAGTTCTCGGTGAAATCAAAACAATGGCCGCAGGGTTTTTCCCAGGTCTGTCATAGGTTTGATTTGTTTTGAGAACTCCGTATGCCTTATCAGGGGCTGGAGGAATATCGCTTGTCTAATTAGATGGCAAGCGTTATGACCTAATCAGATAACACGTTCCTGTGCCGTAGTGTGGCTTTATCAGATAACGGTTCCTGCATCATGGGGGTTTTCTGCCTCATGGGATGGCTGCTAGTTAACTTGTTAACCAGAATAGGGTCAGGAATAGGGGGATCGATACAGAACCTATAGGAATACATCACAAAAGGACCGTGTGTGCATTTCGGGGCGGCCTTGAAGCGGTTGTGGGTCCGTCCGGAGTTGAGAGCGTGCAGAGTGCTGGCATCATAGTGGCGGCGGTTGTCATGGCGGGTGCGGGGGCCAGGGTTCTGGCGCTGGGCGCGGTCCAGGCACGGTTGGGCGCAGACGGGATTGCCGCAGCATCTATGGGGAGGTGGGAGTGAGGAGCAGCTGGGAGGCGGGAGATGGGAGCAGCGAATGGGCAGTCAGGGGGCGGAGCCGCAGGGGATGCAGCGGCGTGGGCAGTGAGGGGCGACAAAGGAAACAGAAGGCAAAAGGGCACAATAATTGAGGGGGAAACGAGTGTCACAGAGGGCAGAAAGGTCACAAAAGGGCAAAAAGGTCACAAGAATACAGGGGGAAATGAGTGGCACAGAAGGCAAAAAGGACACAAGAAGGGCAAAAAGGTCACAAAAAACAGGGGGAAACAAGTGGTACAGAGGCAGAAAGGTCACAAGAAAGGGCAGAAAGGTCACAGAAATGCTGGGGCAGCTAAGCAACAGAAGGCAAAAACGGGCAGAGAGACACAGGGGCCTTGAGGGGAGCAGAAGGAAAAGCCGGGCAGAGAGACACGGTGGCAGCGAGGGGAGCAGAACGGAAACCAGGCAGAGAGACACGGGGCAGCGAGGGGAACAGAGGGAGAGAACAGGCACAGACCACGTACAGGCAGCGGGGGAGACAGACAACAGCAGTCACACACACAACAATGAAAATGCAGTCACTACAACGGGAGCTATGAAAGAAAATACAGGCAATACAATGGAGGATGAGCAAACCTACGGCCTACCACTGGCCACCTGGGATGAGGCGCAGGTTGTAGCCTGCGGGTGGAGGAGGGCCTCGAACTTCCTCAGCAGCTTCAGCTGGGGCAGGGACACACAGGCGGTGCTGTGCGGAAGGGGAGTGACCTACCTGGAAGGGTCTTCTTTTTGTTCACTCAAAACGCACCAATGGATAGTTGATGATGTTGGTTTCTATAACATCTAAACATGTACATCCAACATGTACATCCTACGCCATTAGACATACTATACTGTGTTTTCATATATTTTTTTTAAAGGTATTCGATGCGTACCTTTCAAAAATATGTATGTGTAGACCAAATGTACGTATATTTTTATCAATAACACATACAGATCTAGCCATAAATAATAATTTGTTATCAATGTGTGTAATGAAATCCTATTACTTTAACCTTAGTGTTTAGAAATTTCTGCAACAGTGTCGTCCTGTATATTCTTGGGCAATTATCGTTCTTCTGCTTTTCGGGTAAATATTCATATCTCTTATGGCACTTTTCTCTGTTACTGGTTTTAAGGAATATTCGAAGTTACTGATTCATTAAATTAACGTCGGAGTGTAAACTGGAGTTAGAGTGACGTTTTGAAGACTATTAAAAATGTAACATGTCTTCAAAGTGAATATTATTGAGTTGGAATTTTGATTGATTTGTCCTGTCTGCAAAGTGTTCTCAGAAAGCACCCACCCAGCCCCAATACACTAAAGCCTGTCTAGGAGGTGGTTACACCTCCCTGTGACAGGAAACCAATTGTCCATGCCTCCCCTGAAAGAGTGCTGTCCAGCAGCAGAAGGTCAGACCCGTATATGTGGCTGCAGCTTCCACTTTTTGATGGTTGGGCTCTTTTAAACTATTACCGGTTAGGTCAGTGTTTACATGTCTTATCACATTAGAAGGGTGGATGGAATTCTACCCCCGATGCCATGACTGACGGGGGGGAGGGGAGTAGCATTCGAAAGTGTTTGACACCAAACATGACCATGTTTCCATGTAGCCATTTCTAAAGTTAGCATAAAGTTTTCCGTAAAAACGTCTGACGTTTTTTGGTTTCAGACACTGCAGAACTCTTCAACAGAATATAAATGTAAAAATGATGTATATTAGCTCATCTCAACTACAATCGTAAAAAGTGACAGCCACACTTTTTTTGCGTTCTCCTTTTTGTTTTGTCAATAGATGGGAGCTTGTTCTGCACTGGTAAAGAAAAGAACACAAGAGGTGTCATTGGTGCTGAAGCTGCCTTGCTGAAGTAGTGGGTGCACCCGTTGGTGTGACCATGTGATAGTGATGCAACTGTATGTATAGATTCAGCTATCTGTGGTCCAATTAGTGCGAGTGGAACTACCTCTTATTCTACCATTGTAGAATGACCTGTGGATGAGCGGTATTGGTTGTTGCCCTTGAAAGTGGAGGAGGAATTCAACCAAGGTTTCAACAGCTTAGCCAAAAAGTTGCTAAATTTCAAAGGGCTTGTTAAGTATGGAGGTTACACGATGTGTGCCCCACCTCCAAATGGCTTGTGCAAGGCCTGACAGCTGAAGGGAGTGTGTCCTACCCTTGTTTCAGTAGCAGTGTTTGTAGAACTCGGTGAATAAAGGGCTGCAATTTTTAATCTAAAATCCTCCAAAAATGTAGAACTTATTAAAATATCTGGTTCTGGATGTTGACTTATGTAAGAATCTGCAAACTGGGGCATTATCAGTGTCAGCATCTATTCTTGGAATTTTGAGCTGTTGTTTCACATGTGCCCTCCTGACTACCCTGCCAACACCTGTGGTTGTTTTATGTTATTATTTATTTTACATACGCATGGACAACACTATAATACACTTATTTACTCCATTCTCAACTTCTTGTGGAAAAACAATATAACAATGGAGTCAAAAGGGAAAGGGGTGTCAACACCCAGAATAGACAGTTGAATGTTGTTTTGTCTGAATGTCACTATTTGGATGTTACATGTACTTGGGGTACATGCTCATTTTAGTCTCCTTAAAAGGCAATGCAATCATAGCCTATCACGTTTCCCCGATCAACAAGCAGGCAGGGTGATAGCATGAGTGGACAGAGCCTGCCACCCACTGAGTGGCTGTTTGATTAGTAGGGTTGATGTTATCTTACCAAAGTTTGTAGAGCGCACATACACCATAATGGTTTCTTGGTGCAAGGGTAACAGAAGTAGTGAGTGATTGGTACTGGCAGTATATTAATTGGACTGCAGAAACAGATGACCGTCAGATTACATCAGACAAGCTGTTAGATGCTATAAGACCGCTATAAGAGCAACCCTTCAAGTACTTACAAACTTAAAAAGAAGAAGAATTAGCATTACCTTTTAATGCTAGCATTAGTAAGCTCATCTAAACCATGTCTGTGGATGATAGGCTGCACTTACAGAACGTTCTATTTCTAAGAGCTTTGAAAACTCTGAATTAACCTAAAAAAATAAAAATAAAAAAATATATATATATATACAAATTTGGCAAGGAAAATAGAAAATATCATCCTTGCATTATCAAAATGTTAGGCTGAGATTGGTCACTGACTTCTTTCACAAACTCCCGGCCTTGATCTGAAAGAACCCTTTTCGGACTTCCATGGTGTAAGAACATTTGCAACAGTCTTGAAGCAACCTCAGCTGGAGTCTTGGATTTTAACCCATTTAGAAAAATAATCTGTTGCAGAGTAGAGCAGGAAATGTGTATTTCGGAACTAGCCCAAGTCAAAAAGCTGGTGGTGACTTGCTTTCTGGCAGGAACATTGCCATTATGAGGTGGACCAAAACCAACAAAAACTTGATAATTTTACTTTTCCTAAAAGGTTTTATTCCTTCTTAGAAGCCCATGTTAAAACAGCTCAACAGCGATTGAAGAACAGAGAACAACTGCACTATTGTGCAAATAGATTTAAAAGTGAAGCCTGTCTAACTTGAGCATGTTGTCTAAGTACGTGAATGAGCATCAGAACGACTGGGATTTATATTGTTCGCTTTACGATCGAAGCCACATGATTGAGTTTTATGTTTCCTTTACAATGGAATCGATGCCCAAGCGGACTAACTACAAAAGGAGAAGTCACCTTACCTCACGACTTTAATAAATGGTAGTCGAAGGGGGTGTCATCACCCAAAATGGACAGTTGAATGTTGTTTTCTGTGAATGTTTCCTTTATTAACTTCAGTTTGTTCTACCAACTGAAAGCGAAGATGCAGGCATTATTGCAGAAAAGAAAATTACAAAAGCTGAGTTGCAGAAGCAGACACAGCTGAGAGCAACCCCTCAAGTACTTACAAACTTAAAATGAAGAATTAGCATTACCTTTTAATGCTAGCATTAGTACGCTCATCTAAACCATGTCTGTGGATGATAGGCTGTGCTTAGAGAACGTTTTATTTCTAAGAGCTTTGATAACTCTGAATTAAACTGAACCCCCCGAACTTTTCTCTACTGATGAGGGATACTATCCCGAAACACGAGCCATGTCTCGTGTCTAGAGATTCTGGAAATATCAAGTACTTACTTGCACCAACTTTGGTGAAACACTCACAAACTTTTTCCCAAACTCTTCAAGTTACACGCACTGCATATACCAGAATGCAGAGGGGCGATCCGGAGGAGAGGCTAGTAGTGTGCTCCCATCGTTGTTTCCTGTTAAAAGGGCTCCCGTGAGCCCCTAAGCTGATGAGCTTTTGGAGATGCACCTGCGCGCCTAAGAGGCAACGAAGCCTGTGACGGTTGTTTGGCGGCCTTCTCAACCACCCCAGAACTTTTCTCTATAGATGAGGGATACTATCCCGAAACACGAGCTGTGTCTCGTGTCTAGAGATTCTGGAAATATCAAGTACTTACTTGCACCAACTTTGGTGAAACACTCACAAACTTTTTCCAAAACTCTTCAAGTTACACGCACTGCATATACCAGAATGCAGAGGGGCGATCCGGAGGAGAGGCTAGCAGTGTGCTACTATCGTTGTTTCCTGACAAAAGGGCTCCCGTGAGCCCCTAAACTGACGAGCTTTTGGAGATGCACCTGCGCACCTAAGAGGCAACGAAGCCTGTGACAGTTGTTTGGCGGCCTTCTCAACCACCCCAGAACTTTTCTCTACTGATGAGGGATACTATCCCGAAACACGAGCCATGTCTCGTGTCTAGAGATTCTGGAAATATCAAGTACTTACTTGCACCAACTTTGGTGAAACACTCACGAACTTTTTCCCAAACTCTTCAAGTTACACGCACTGCATATACCAGAATGCAGAGGGGCGATCCGGAGGAGAGGCTAGCAGTGTGTTCCCATCGTTGTTTCCTGTTAAAAGGGCTCCCGTGAGCCCCTAAGCTGATGAGCTTTTGGAGATGCACCTGCGCGCCTAAGAGGCAGCGAAGCCTGTGACGGTTGTTTGGCGGCCTTCTCAACCACCCCAGAACTTTTCTCTATTGATGAGGGATACTATCCCGAAACACGAGCCGTGTCTCGTGTCTAGAGATTCTGGAAATATCAAGTACTTACTTGCACCAACTTTGGTGAAACACTCACAAACTTTTTCCAAAACTCTTTAAGTTACACGCACTGCATATACCAGAATGCAGAGGGGCGATCCGGAGGAGAGGCTAGCAGTGTGCTCCTATCGTTGTTTCCTGTTAAAAGGGCTCCCGTGAGCCCCTAAACTGACGAGCTTTTGGAGATGCACCTGCGCGCCTAAGAGGCAACGAAGCCTGTGACGGTTGTTTGGCGGCCTTCTCAACCACCCCAGAACTTTTCTCTACTGATGAGGGATACTATCCCGAAACACGAGCCATGTCTCGTGTCTAGAGATTCTGGAAATATCAAGTACTTACTTGCACCAACTTTGGTGAAACACTCACAAACATTTTCCCAAATTCTTCAAGTTACACGCACTGCATATACCAGAATGCAGAGGGGCGATCCGGAGGAGAGGCTAGCCGTGTGCTCCCATCGTTGTTTCCTGTTAAAAGGGCTCCCGTGAGCCCCTAAGCTGACGAGTTTTTGGAGATGCACCTGCGCGCCTAAGAGGCAACGAAGCCTGTGACGGTTGTTTGGCGACCTTCTCAACCACCCCAGAACTTTTCTGCATTGATGAGGGATACTATCCCGAAACACGAGCCATGTCTCGTGTCTAGAGATTCTGCAAATATCAAGTACTTACTCGCACCAACTTTGGTGAAACACTCACAAACTTTTTCCCAAACTCTTCAAGTTACACGCACTGCATATACCAGAATGCAGAGGGGCGATCCGGAAGAGAGGCTAGCAGTGTGCTCCCATCGTTGTTTCCTGCTAAAAGGGCTCCCGTGAGCCCCTAAGCTGACGAGCTTTTGGAGATGCACCTGCGCGCCTAAAAGGCAACGAAGCCTGTGACGGTTGTTTGGCGGCCTTCTCAACCACCCCAGACCTTTTCTCTACTGATGAGGGATACTATCCCGAAACACGAGCCATGTCTCGTGTCTAGAGATTCTGGAAATATCAAGAACTTACTTGCACCAACTTTGGTGAAACAATCACGAACTGTTTCCCAAACTCTTCAAGTTACACGCACTGCATATACCAGAATGCAGAGGGGCCATCCGGAGGAGAGGCTAGCAGTGTGCTCCCATTGTTGTTTCCTGTTAAAAGGGCTCCCGTGAGCCCCTAAGCTGACGAGCTTTTGGAGATGCACCTGCGCGCCTAAGAGGCAACGAAGCCTGTGACGGTTGTTTGGCGGCCTTCTCAACAACCCCAGAACCTTTTTCTACTAATGAGGGATACTATCCCGAAACACGAGCCATGTCTCGTGTCTAGATATTCTGGAAATATCAAGTACTTACTTGCACCAACTTTGGTGAAAGACTCACAAACTTTTTCCCAAACTCTTCAAGTTACACGCACTGCATATACCAGAATGCAGAGGGGCGATCCGGAGGAGAGACTAGCAGTGTGCTCCCATCGTTGTTTCCTGTTAAAAGGTAACCCTGGGCAGGCAACTTCGCTACGCCCACGAAGTGAGCGTAGTCTTGCCTACTTCGCCCTTTCCAAAGTAGGCGAAGCAGGCAACACTACGCCCACTCCTTGGGCGTAGCGAAGTTGCCCGCCACCCACCTCCCTCCCGCCCTCCCGAACATACCTAATTTAATTAAATGGGCACATAAAAATATATAAAATGCACTTATCTTGTCCGCGGCGTCCCGAGGCTCCCTCTGATCGTTCACGACGCCATCCGCTAACCAATGCGCGGGCGGCTGCGCATGTGCATTTCTCGCAAGAAATGCGCATGCACGGCCGCCCGCGCATGCGCATTGGTAAGCAGACGGCGCCGTGAACGAGCAGAGGTAGCCCCAGGACGCCGCGGACAAGGTAAGTGCAATTTATTTATTTTTATGTGCCCATTTAATTAAATTAGGTATGTAGGGGAGGGGGGCATGCGGCGCGTAGTGGGGCTACCCAAAGTGCGCAGGTGGGTGTAGTTTCTCGCCCACTTTGCGTAGCTTCGCGTAGCCCTACTACGCACACTACGCCCAGGGTTATTAAAAGGGCTCCCGTGAGCCCCTAAGCTGACGAGCTTTTGGAGATGCACCTGCGTGCCTAAGAGGCAACGAAGCCTGTGACGGTTGTTTGGCGGTCTTCTCAACCACCCCAGAACTTTTCTCTACTGATGAGGGATACTATCCCGAAACACAAGCCATGTCTTGTGTCTAGAGATTCTGGAAATATCAAGTACTTACTTGCACCAACTTTGGTGAAACACTCACAAACGTTTTCCCAAACTCTTCAAGTTACACGCACTGCATATACCAGAATGCAGAGGGGCAATCCGGAGGAGAGGCTAGCAGTGTGCTCCCATCGTTGTTTCCTGCTAAAAGGGCTCCCATGAGCCCCTAAGCTGACGAGCTTTTGGAGATGCACCTGCGCGCCTAAGAGGCAACGAAGACGGTGACGGTTGTTTGGCAGCCTTCTCAACCACCCCAGAACTTTTCTCTACTGATGAGGGATACTATCCCGAAACACGAGCCATGTCTCGTGTCTAGAGATTCTGGAAATATCATTTACTTACTTGCACCAACTTTGGTGAAACATTCACGATCTTTTTCCCAAACTCTTCAAGTTACATGCACTGCATATACCAGAATGCAGAGGGGCGATCCGGAGGAGAGGCTAGCAGTGTGCTCCTATCGTTGTTTCCTGTTAAAAGGGCTCCCGTGAGCCCCTAAGCTGACGAGCTTTTGGAGATGCACCTGCGCGCCTAAGAGGCAACGAAGCCTGTGACGGTTGTTTGGCAGACTTCTCAACCACCCCAGAACTTTTGTCTTCTGATGAGGGATACTATCCCGAAACACGAGCCATGTCTCGTGTCTAGAGATTCTGGAAATATCAAGTACTTACTTGCACCAACTTTGGTGAAATACTCACAAACTTTTTCCCAAACTCTTCAAGTTACACGCACTGCATATACCAGAATGCATAGGGGCGATCCGGAGGAGAGGCTAGCAGTGTGCTCCCATTGTTGTTTCCTGTTAAAAGGGCTCCCGTGAGCCCCTAAGCTGACAAGCTTTTGGAGATGCACCTGCGCGCCTAAGAGGCAACGAAGCCTGTGACGGTTGTTTGGCGGCCTTCTCAACCACCCCAGAACTTTTATCTACTGATGAGGTATACTATCCCGAAACACGAGCCATGTCTCGTGTCTAGAGATTCTGGAAATATCAAGTACTTACTTGCACCAACTTTGGTGAAACACTCACAAACTTTTTTCCCAAACTCTTCAAATTACACGCACTGCATATACCAGAATTCAGAGGGGCGATCCGGAGGAGAGGCTAGCAGTGTGCTCCCATTGTTGTTTCCTGTTAAAAGGGCTCCCGTGAGCCCCTAAGCTGACGAACTTTTGGAGATGCACCTGCGCGCCTAAGAGGCAACGAAGCCTGTGACGGTTGTTTGGCGGCCTTCTCAACCACCCCAGAACTTTTCTCTACTGATGAGGGATACTATCCCGAAACACGAGCCATGTCTCTTGTCTAGAGATTCTGGAAATTTCAAGTACTTACTTGCACCAACTTTGGTGAAACACTCACAAACTTTTTCCTAAACTCTTCAAGTTACATGCACTGCATATACCAGAATGAAGAGGGGCGATCCGGAGGAGAGGCTAGCAGTGTGCTCCCATCGTTGTTTCCTGTTAAAAGGGCACCTGTGAGCCCCTAAGCTGACGAGCTTTTGGAGATGCACCTGCGTGCCTAAGAGGCAACCGAAGCCTCTGACAGTTGTTTGGCGGCCTTCTCAACCATCCCAGAACTTTTCTCTACTGATGAGGGATACTATCCCGAAACACGAGGCATGTCTCGTGTCTAGAGATTCTGGAAATATCAAGTACTTACTTGCACCAACTTTGGTGAAACACTCACGAACTTTTTCCCAAACTCTTCAAGTTACACGCATTGCATATACCAGAATGCAGAGGGGCGATCCGGAGGAGAGGCTAGCAGTGGGCTCCCACCGTTGTTTCCTGTTAAAAGGGCTCCCGTGAGCCCCAAAGCTGATGAGCTTTTGGAGATGCACCTGCGCGCCTAAGAGGCAACGAAGCCTGTGACGGTTGTTTGACGGCCTACTTAACCACCCCAGAACTTTTCTCTACTGATGAGGGATACTATGCCGAAACACGAGTCATGTCTCGTGTCTAGAGATTCTGGAAATATCAAGTACTTACTTGCACCAACTTTAGTGAAACACTCACAAACTTTTTCCCAAACTCTTCAAGTTACACGCACTGCATATACCAGAATGCAGAGGGGCGATCCGGAGGAGAGGCTAGCAGTGTGCTCCCATCGTTGTTTCCTGTTAAAAGGTCTCCCGTGAGCCCCTAAGCTGACGAGCTTATGGAGATGCACCTGCGCGCCTAAGAGGCAACGAAGCCTGTGACGGTTGTTTGGCGGCCTTCTCAACCACCCCAGAACTTTTCTCTACTGATGAGGAATACTTTACCGAAACACGAGCCATGTCTCGTGTCTAGAGATTCTGGAAATATCAAGTACTTACTTGCACCAACTTTGGTGAAAAACTCACAAACTTTTTCCCAAACTCTTCAAGTTACACGCACTGCATATACCAGAATGCAGAGAGGCGATCCGGAGGAGAGGCTAGCAGTGTGCTCCCATCGTTGTTTCCTGTTAAAAGGGCTCCCGTGAGCCCCTAAGCTGACGAGCTTTTGGAGATGCACCTGCGCGCCTAAGAGGCAACGAAGCCCGTGACGGTTGTTTGCAGGCCTTCTCAACCACCCCAGAACTTTTCTCTACTGATGAGGGATACTATCCCGAAACACGAGCCATGTCTTGTGTTTAGAGATTCTGGAAATATCAAGTACTTACTTGCACCAACTTTGGTGACACACTCACGATCTTTTTCCCAAAGTCTTCAAGTTACACGCACTGCGTATACCAGAATGCAGAGGGGCCATCCGGAGGAGAGGCTAGCAGTGTGCTCCCATCGTTGTTTCCTGTTAAAAGGGCTCCTGTGAGCCCCTAAGCTGACGAGCTTTTGGAGATGCACCTGCGCGCCTAAGAGGCATCGAAGCCTGTGACGATTGTTTGGCGGCCTTCTCAACCACCCCAGAACTTTTCTCTATTGATGAGGGATACTATCCCGAAACACGAGCCATGTCTTGTGTCTAGAGATTCTGGAAATATCAAGTACTTACTTGCACCAACTTTGGTGAAACACTCACAAACTTTTTCCCAAACTCTTCAAGTTACATGCACTGCATATACCAGAATGCAGAGGGGCGATCCGGAGGAGAGGCTAGCAGTGTGCTCCCATTGTTGTTTCCTGTTAAAAGGGCTCCTGTGAGCCCCTAAGCTGACGAACTTTTGGAGATGCACCTGGGCGCCTAAGAGGCAACGAAGCCTGTGACGGTTGTTTGGCGGCCTTCTCAACCACCCCAGAACTTTTCTCTACTGATGAGGGATACTATCCCGAAACACGAGCCATGTCTCGTGTCTAGAGATTCAGGAAATATCAAGTGCTTACATGCACCAACTTTGGTGAAACACTCACAAACTTTTTCCCAAACTCTTCAAGTTACATGCACTGCATATACCAGAATGAAGAGGGGCGATCCGGAGGAGAGGCTAGCAGTGTGCTCCCATCGTTGTTTCCTGTTAAAAGGGCTCCCGTGAGCCCCTAAGCTGACGAGCTTTTGGAGATGCACCTGCGTGCCTAAGAGGCAACGAAGCCTCTGACGGTTGTTTGGCGGTCTTCTCAACCACCCCAGAACTTTTCTCTACTGATGAGGGATACTATACCGAAACACGAGCCATGTCTCGTGTCTAGAGATTCTGGAAATATCAAGTACTTACTTGCACCAACTTTGGTGAAACACTCACAAACTTTTTCCCAAACTCTTCAAGTTACACGCATTGCATATACCAGAATGCAGAGGGGCGATCCGGAGGAGAGGCTAGCAGTGTGCTCCCACCGTTGTTTCCTGTTAAAAGGGCTCCCGTGAGCCCCAAAGCTGACGAGCTTTTGGAGATGCACCTGCGCGCCTAAGAGGCAACAAAGCCTGTGACGGATGTTTGGCAGCCTACTTAACCACCCCAGAACTTTTCTCTACTGATGAGGGATACTATGCCGAAACACGAGTCATGTCTCGTGTCTAGAGATTCTGGAAATATCAAGTACTTACTTGCACCAACTTTGGTGAAACACTCACAAACTTTTTCCCAAACTCTTCAAGTTACACGCACTGCATATACCAGAATGCAGAGGAGCGATACGGAGGAGAGGCTAGCAGTGTGCTCCCATCGTTGTTTCCTGTTAAAAGGGCTCCCGTGAGCCCCTAAGCTGACGAGCTTTTGGAGATGCACCTGCGCGCCTAAGAGGCAACGAAGCCTGTGACGGTTGTTTGGCGGACTTCTCAACCACCCCAGAACTTTTGTCTTCTGATGAGGGATACTATCCCGAAACACGAGCCATGTCTCGTGTCTAGAGATTCTGGAAATATCAAGTACTTACTTGCACCAACTTTGGTGAAACACTCACGAACTTTTTCCCAAACTCTTCAAGTTACACGCACTGCATATACCAGAATGCATAGGGGCGATCCGGAGGAGAGGCTATCAGTGTGCTCCCATTGTTGTTTCCTGTTAAAAGGGCTCCCGTAAGCCCCTAAGCTGACAAGCTTTTGGAGATGCACCTGCGCGCCTAAGAGGCAACGAAGCCTGTGACTGTTGTTTGGCGGCCTTCTCAACCACCCCAGAACTTTTATCTACTGATGAGGTATACTATCCCGAAATACGAGCCATGTCTCGTGTCTAGAGATTCTGGAAATATCAAGTACTTACTTGCACCAACTTTGGTGAAACACTCACAAACTTTTTTCCCAAACTCTTCAAATTACACGCACTGCATATACCAGAATTCAGAGGGTCGATCCGGAGGAGAGGCTAGCAGTGTGCTCCCATTGTTGTTTCCTGTTAAAAGGGCTCCCGTGAGCCCCTAAGCTGACAAACATTTGGAGATGCACCTGCGCGCCTAAGAGGCAACGAAGCCTGTGACGGTTGTTTGGCGGCCTTCTCAACCACCCCAGAACTTTTCTCTACTGATGAGGGATACTATCCCGAAACACGAGCCATGTCTCGTGTCTAGAGATTCTGGAAATTTCAAGTACTTACTTGCACCAACTTTGGTGAAACACTCACAAAATTTTTCCTAAACTCTTCAAGTTACATGCACTGCATATACCAGAATGAAGAGGGGCGATCCGGAGGAGAGACTAGCAGTGTGCTCCCATCGTTGTTTCCTGTTAAAAGGGCTCCCGTGAGCCCCTAAGCTGACGAGCTTTTGGAGATGCACCTGCGTGCCTAAGAGGCAACCGAAGCCTCTAACGGTTGTTTGGCGGCCTTCTCAACCACCCCAGAACTTTTCTCTACTGATGAGGGATACTATCCCGAAACACGAGGCATGTCTCGTGTCTAGAGATTCTGGAAATATCAAGTACTTACTTGCACCAACTTTGGTGAAACACTCACGAACTTTTTCCCAAACTCTTCAAGTTACACGCATTGCATATACCAGAATGCAGAGGGGCGATCCGGAGGAGAGGCTAGCAGTGGGCTCCCACCGTTGTTTCCTGTTAAAAGGGCTCCCGTGAGCCCCAAAGCTGATCAGCTTTTGGAGATGCACCTGCGCGCCTAAGAGGCAACGAAGCCTGTGACGGTTGTTTGACGGCCTACTTAACCACCCCAGAACTTTTCTCTACTGATGAGGGATACTATGCCGAAACACGAGTCATGTCTCGTGTCTAGAGATTCTGGAAATATCAAGTACTTACTTGCACCAACTTTGGTGAAACACTCACAAACTTTTTCCCAAACTCTTCAAGTTACACGCACTGCATATACCAGAATGCAGAGGGGCGATCCGGAGGAGAGGCTAGCAGTGTGCTCCCATCGTTGTTTCCTGTTAAAAGGTCTCCCGTGAGCCCCTAAGCTGACGAGCTTATGGAGATGCACCTGCGCGCCTAAGAGGCAACGAAGCCTGTGACGGTTGTTTGGCGGCCTTCTCAACCACCCCAGAACTTTTCTTTACTGATGAGGAATACTTTCCCGAAACACGAGCCATGTCACGTGTCTAGAGATTCTGGAAATATCAAGTACCTACTTGCACCAACTTTGGTGAAACACTCACAAACTTTTTCCCAAACTCTTCAAGTTACACGCACTGCATATACCAGAACGCAGAGGGGCGATCCGGAGGAGAGGCTAGCAGTGTGCTCCCATCGTTGTTTCCTGTCAAAAGGGCTCCCGTGAGCCCCTAAGCTGGTGAGCTTTTGGAGATGCACCTGCGCGCCTAAGAGGCAACGAAGCCTGTGACGGTTGTTTGGCGGCCTTCTCAACCACCCCAGGACTTTTCTCTACTGATGAGGGATACTATCCCGAAACATGAGCCATGTCTCGTGTCTAGAGATTCTGGAAATATCATTTACTTACTTGCACCAACTTTGGTGAAACATTCACGATCTTTTTCCCAAACTCTTCAAGTTACATGCACTGCATATACCAGAATGCAGAGGGGCGATCCGGAGGAGAGGCTAGCAGTGTGCTCCTATCGTTGTTTCCTGTTAAAAGGGCTCCCGTGAGCCCCTAAGCTGACGAGCTTTTGGAGATGCACCTGCGCGCCTAAGAGGCAACGAAGCCTGTGACGGTTGTTTGGCAGACTTCTCAACCACCCCAGAACTTTTGTCTTCCGATGAGGGATACTATCCCGAAACACGAGCCATGTCTCGTGTCTAGAGATTCTGGAAATATCAAGTACTTACTTGCACCAACTTTGGTGAAATACTCACAAACTTTTTCCCAAACTCTTCAAGTTACACGCACTGCATATACCAGAATGCATAGGGGCGATCCGGAGGAGAGGCTAGCAGTGTGCTCCCATTGTTGTTTCCTGTTAAAAGGGCTCCCGTGAGCCCCTAAGCTGACAAGCTTTTGGAGATGCACCTGCGCGCCTAAGAGGCAACGAAGCCTGTGACGGTTGTTTGGCGGCCTTCTCAACCACCCCAGAACTTTTATCTACTGATGAGGTATACTATCCCGAAACACGAGCCATGTCTCGTGTCTAGAGATTCTGGAAATATCAAGTACTTACTTGCACCAACTTTGGTGAAACACTCACAAACTTTTTTCCCAAACTCTTCAAATTACACGCACTGCATATACCAGAATTCAGAGGGGCGATCCGGAGGAGAGGCTAGCAGTGTGCTCCCATTGTTGTTTCCTGTTAAAAGGGCTCCCGTGAGCCCCTAAGCTGACGAACTTTTGGAGATGCACCTGCGCGCCTAAGAGGCAACGAAGCCTGTGACGGTTGTTTGGCGGCCTTCTCAACCACCCCAGAACTTTTCTCTACTGATGAGGGATACTATCCCGAAACACGAGCCATGTCTCTTGTCTAGAGATTCTGGAAATTTCAAGTACTTACTTGCACCAACTTTGGTGAAACACTCACAAACTTTTTCCTAAACTCTTCAAGTTACATGCACTGCATATACCAGAATGAAGAGGGGCGATCCGAAGGAGAGGCTAGCAGTGTGCTCCCATCGTTGTTTCCTGTTAAAAGGGCACCTGTGAGCCCCTAAGCTGACGAGCTTTTGGAGATGCACCTGCGTGCCTAAGAGGCAACCGAAGCCTCTGACAGTTGTTTGGCGGCCTTCTCAACCATCCCAGAACTTTTCTCTACTGATGAGGGATACTATCCCGAAACACGAGGCATGTCTCGTGTCTAGAGATTCTGGAAATATCAAGTACTTACTTGCACCAACTTTGGTGAAACACTCACGAACTTTTTCCCAAACTCTTCAAGTTACACGCATTGCATATACCAGAATGCAGAGGGGCGATCCGGAGGAGAGGCTAGCAGTGGGCTCCCACCGTTGTTTCGTGTTAAAAGGGCTCCCGTGAGCCCCAAAGCTGATGAGCTTTTGGAGATGCACCTGCGCGCCTAAGAGGCAACGAAGCCTGTGACGGTTGTTTGACGGCCTACTTAACCACCCCAGAACTTTTCTCTACTGATGAGGGATACTATGCCGAAACACGAGTCATGTCTCGTGTCTAGAGATTCTGGAAATATCAAGTACTTACTTGCACCAACTTTAGTGAAACACTCACAAACTTTTTCCCAAACTCTTCAAGTTACACGCACTGCATATACCAGAATGCAGAGGGGCGATCCGGAGGAGAGGCTAGCAGTGTGCTCCCATCGTTGTTTCCTGTTAAAAGGTCTCCCGTGAGCCCCTAAGCTGACGAGCTTATGGAGATGCACCTGCGCGCCTAAGAGGCAACGAAGCCTGTGACGGTTGTTTGGCGGCCTTCTCAACCACCCCAGAACTTTTCTCTACTGATGAGGAATACTTTACCGAAACACGAGCCATGTCTCGTGTCTAGAGATTCTGGAAATATCAAGTACCTACTTGCACCAACTTTGGTGAAACACTCACAAACTTTTTCCCAAACTCTTCAAGTTACACGCACTGCATATACCAGAACGCAGAGGGGCGATCCGGAGGAGAGGCTAGCAGTGTGCTCCCATCGTTGTTTCCTGTCAAAAGGGCTCCCGTGAGCCCCTAAGCTGGTGAGCTTTTGGAGATGCACCTGCGCGCCTAAGAGGCAACGAAGCCTGTGACGGTTGTTTGGCGGCCTTCTCAACCACCCCAGGATTTTTCTCTACTGATGAGGGATACTATCCCGAAACACGAGCCATGTCTCGTGTCTAGAGATTCTGGAAATATCATTTACTTACTTGCACCAACTTTGGTGAAACATTCACGATCTTTTTCCCAAACTCTTCAAGTTACATGCACTGCATATACCAGAATGCAGAGGGGCGATCCGGAGGAGAGGCTAGCAGTGTGCTCCTATCGTTGTTTCCTGTTAAAAGGGCTCCCGTGAGCCCCTAAGCTGACGAGCTTTTGGAGATGCACCTGCGCGCCTAAGAGGCAACGAAGCCTGTGACGGTTGTTTGGCGGCCTTCTCAACCACCCCAGAACTTTTCTCTACTGATGAGGGATACTATCCCGAAACACGAGCCATGTCTCGTGTCTAAAGATTCTGGAAATATCAAGTACTTACTTGCACAAACTTTGATAAAACACTCAAAAACTTTTTCCCAAACTCTTCAAGTTACACGCACTGCATATACCAGAATGCAGAGGGGTGATCCGGAGGAGATTCTAGCAGTGTGCTCCCATCGTTGTTTCCTGTTAAAAGGGCTCCCGTGAGCCCCTAAGCTGACGAGCTTTTGGAGATGCACCTGCGCGCCTAAGAGGCAACGAAGCCTGTGACGGTTGTTTGGAGGCCTTCTCAACCACCCCAGAACTTTTTTCTACTGTTGAGGGATACCATCCCGAAACACGAGCCATGTCTCGTGTCTAGAGATTCTGGAAATATCAAGTACTTACTTGCACCAACTTTGGTGAAACACTCACGAACTTTTTCCCAAACTCTTCAAGTTACACGCATTGCATATACCAGAATGCAGAGGGGCGATCCGGAGGAGAGGCTAGCAGTGGGCTCCCACCTTTGTTTCCTGTTAAAAGGGCTCCAGTGAGCCCCAAAGCTGATGAGCTTTTGGAGATGCTCCTGCGCGCCTAAGAGGCAACGAAGCCTGTGACGGTTGTTTGATGGCCTACTTAACCACCCCAGAACTTTTCTCTACTGATGAGGGATACTATGCCGAAACACGAGTCATGTCTCGTGTCTAGAGATTCTGGAAATATCAAGTACTTACTTGCACCAACTTTGGTGAAACACTCACAAACTTTTTCCCAAACTCTTCAAGTTACACGCACTGCATATACCAGAATGCAGAGGGGCGATCCGGAGGAGAGGCTAGCAGTGTGCTCCCATCGTTGTTTCCTGTTAAAAGGTCTCCCGTGAGCCCCTAAGCTGACGAGCTTATGGAGATGCACCTGCGCGCCTAAGAGGCAACGAAGCCTGTGACGGTTGTTTGGCGGCCTTCTCAACCACCCTAGAACTTTTCTCTACTGATGAGGAATACTTTCCCGAAACACGAGCCATGTCTCGTGTCTAGAGATTCTGGAAATATCAAGAACCTACTTGCACCAACTTTGGTGAAACACTCACAAACTTTTTCCCAAGTCTTCAAGTTACACGCACTGCATATACCAGAACGCAGAGGGGCGATCCGGAGGAGAGGCTAGCAGTGTGCTCCCATCGTTGTTTCCTGTCAAAAGGGCTCCCGTGAGCCCCTAAGCTGGTGAGCTTTTGGAGATGCACCTGCGCGCCTAAGAGGCAACGAAGCCTGTGACGGTTGTTTGGCGGCCTTCTCAACCACCCCAGAACTTTTCTCTACTGATGAGGGATACTATCCCGAAACACGAGCCATGTCTCGTGTCTAAAGATTCTGGAAATATCAAGAACCTACTTGCACCAACTTTGGTGAAACACTCACAAACTTTTTCCCAAACTCTCCAAGTTACACGCACTGCATATACCAGAACGCAGAGGGGCGATCCGGAGGAGAGGCTAGCAGTGTGCTCCTATCGTTGTTTCCTGTTAAAAGGGCTCCCGTGAGCCCCTAAGCTGACGAGCTTTTGGAGATGCACCTGCGCGCCTAAGAGGCAATGAAGCCTGTGACGGTTGTTTGGCGGCCTTCTCAACCACCCCAGAACTTTTCTCTACTGATGATGGATACTATCCCGAAACACGAGCCATGTCTCGTGTCTAGAGATTCTGGAAATATCAATTACTTACTTGCACCAACTTTGGTGAAACATTCACGATCTTTTTCCCAAACTCTTCAAGTTATACGCACTGCATATACCAGAATGCAGAGGGGCGATCCGGAGGAGAGGCTAGCAGTGTGCTCCCATCGTTGTTTCCTGTTAAAAGGGCTCCCGTGAGCCCCTAAGCTGACGAGCTTTTGGAGATGCACCTGCGCGCCTAAGAGGCAACGAAGCCTGTGACGGTTGTTTGGCGGCCTTCTCAACCACCCCAGAACTTTTCTCTACTGATGAGGGATACTATCCCGAAACACGAGCCATGTCTCGTGTCTAGAGATTCTGGAAATATCAAGTACTTACTTGCACCAACTTTGGTGAAACACTCACAAACTTTTTCCCCAACTCTTCAAGTTACACGCACTGCATATACCAGAATGCAGAGGGGCGATCTGGAGGAGAGGCTAGCAGTGTGCTCCCATCGTTGTTTCCTGTTAAAAGGGCTCCCGTGAGCCCCTAAGCTGACGAGCTTATGGAGATGCACCTGCGCGCCTAAGAGGCAATGAAGCCTGTGACGGTTGTTTGGCGGCCTTCTCAACCACCCCAGAACTTTTCTCTACTGATGAGGGATACTATCCCGAAACACGAGCCATGTCTCGTGTCTAAAGATTCTGGAAATATCAAGTACTTACTTGCATAAACTTTGGAAAAAAACTCAAAAACTTTTTCCCAAACTCTTCAAGTTACACGCACTGCATATACCAGAATGCAGAGGGGCGATCCGGAGGAGAGGCTAGCAGTGTGCTCCCATCGTTGTTTCCTGTCAAAAGGGCTCCCGTGAGCCCCTAAGCTGGTGAGGTTTTGGAGATGCACCTGCGCGCCTAAGAGGCAATGAAGCCTGTGACGGTTGTTTGGCGGCCTTCTCAACCACCCCAGGACTTTTCTCTGCTGATGAGGGATACTATCCCGAAACACGAGCCATGTCTCGTGTCTAGAGATTCTGGAAATATCAAGTACTTACTTGCACCAACTTTGGTGAAACACTCACAAACTTTTTCCCAAACTCTTCAAGTTACACGCACTGCATATATCAGAATGCAGAGGGGCGATCCGGAGGAGAGGCTAGCAGTGTGCTCCCATCGTTGTTTCCTGTTAAAAGGTCTCCCATGAGCCCCTAAGCTGACGAGCTTATGGAGATGCACCTGCGCGCCTAAGAGGCAACGAAGCCTGTGACGGTTGTTAGGCGGCCTTCTCAACCACCCCAGAACTTTTCTCTACTGATGAGGAATACTTTCCCGAAACACGAGCCATGTCTCGTGTCTAGAGATTCTGGAAATATCAAGTACCTACTTGCACCAACTTTGGTGAAACACTCACAAACTTTTTCCCAAACTCTTCAAGTTACACGCACTGCATATACCAGAATGCATAGGGGCGATCCGGAGGAGAGGCTAGCAGTGTGCTCCTATCGTTGTTTCCTGTTAAAAGGGCTCCCGTGAGCCCCTAAGCTGACGAGCTTTTGGAGATGCACCTGCGCGCCTAAGAGGCAACGAAGCCTGTGACGGTTGTTTGGAGGCCTTCTCAACCACCCCAGAACTTTTTTCTACTGTTGAGGGATACCATCCCGAAACACGAGCCATGTCTCGTGTCTAGAGATTCTGGAAATATCAAGTACTTACTTGCACCAACTTTGGTGAAACACTCACGAACTTTTTCCCAAACTCTTCAAGTTACACGCATTGCATATACCAGAATGCAGAGGGGCGATCCGGAGGAGAGGCTAGCAGTGGGCTCCCACCTTTGTTTCCTGTTAAAAGGGCTCCAGTGAGCCCCAAAGCTGATGAGCTTTTGGAGATGCTCCTGCGCGCCTAAGAGGCAACGAAGCCTGTGACGGTTGTTTGATGGCCTACTTAACCACCCCAGAACTTTTCTCTACTGATGAGGGATACTATGCCGAAACACGAGTCATGTCTCGTGTCTAGAGATTCTGGAAATATCAAGTACTTACTTGCACCAACTTTGGTGAAACACTCACAAACTTTTTCCCAAACTCTTCAAGTTACACGCACTGCATATACCAGAATGCAGAGGGGCGATCCGGAGGAGAGGCTAGCAGTGTGCTCCCATCGTTGTTTCCTGTTAAAAGGTCTCCCGTGAGCCCCTAAGCTGACGAGCTTATGGAGATGCACCTGCGCGCCTAAGAGGCAACGAAGCCTGTGACGGTTGTTTGGCGGCCTTCTCAACCACCCTAGAACTTTTCTCTACTGATGAGGAATACTTTCCCGAAACACGAGCCATGTCTCGTGTCTAGAGATTCTGGAAATATCAAGAACCTACTTGCACCAACTTTGGTGAAACACTCACAAACTTTTTCCCAAACTCTTCAAGTTACACGCACTGCATATACCAGAACGCAGAGGGGCGATCCGGAGGAGAGGCTAGCAGTGTGCTCCCATCGTTGTTTCCTGTCAAAAGGGCTCCCGTAAGCCCCTAAGCTGGTGAGCTTTTGGAGATGCACCTGCGCGCCTAAGAGGCAACGAAGCCTGTGACGGTTGTTTGGCGGCCTTCTCAACCACCCCAGAACTTTTCTCTACTGATGAGGGATACTATCCCGAAACACGAGCCATGTCTCGTGTCTAAAGATTCTGGAAATATCAAGAACCTACTTGCACCAACTTTGGTGAAACACTCACAAACTTTTTCCCAAACTCTTCAAGTTACACGCACTGCATATACCAGAACGCAGAGGGGCGATCCGGAGGAGAGGCTAGCAGTGTGCTCCTATCGTTGTTTCCTGTTAAAAGGGCTCCCGTGAGCCCCTAAGCTGACGAGCTTTTGGAGATGCACCTGCGCGCCTAAGAGGCAATGAAGCCTGTGACGGTTGTTTGGCGGCCTTCTCAACCACCCCAGAACTTTTCTCTACTGATGAGGGATACTATCCCGAAACACGAGCCATGTCTCGTGTCTAGAGATTCTGGAAATATCAATTACTTACTTGCACCAACTTTGGTGAAACATTCACGATCTTTTTCCCAAACTCTTCAAGTTACACGCACTGCATATACCAGAATGCAGAGGGGCGATCCGGAGGAGAGGCTAGCAGTGTGCTCCCATCGTTGTTTCCTGTTAAAAGGGCTCCCGTGAGCCCCTAAGCTGACGAGCTTTTGGAGATGCACCTGTGCGCCTAAGAGGCAACAAAGCCTGTGACGGTTGTTTGGCGGCCTTCTCAACCACCCCAGAACTTTTCTCTACTGATGAGGGATACTATCCCGAAACACGAGCCATGTCTCGTGTCTAGAGATTCTGGAAATATCAAGTACTTACTTGCACCAACTTTGGTGAAACACTCACAAACTTTTTCCCCAACTCTTCAAGTTACACGCACTGCATATACCAGAATGCAGAGGGGCGATCTGGAGGAGAGGCTAGCAGTGTGCTCCCATCGTTGTTTCCTGTTAAAAGGGCTCCCGTGAGCCCCTAAGCTGACGAGCTTATGGAGATGCACCTGCGCGCCTAAGAGGCAATGAAGCCTGTGACGGTTGTTTGGCGGCCTTCTCAACCACCCCAGAACTTTTCTCTACTGATGAGGGATACTATCCCGAAACACGAGCCATGTCTCGAGTCTAAAGATTCTGGAAATATCAAGTACTTACTTGCATAAACTTTGGAAAAAAACTCAAAAACTTTTTCCCAAACTCTTCAAGTTACACGCACTGCATATACCAGAATGCAGAGGGGCGATCCGGAGGAGAGGCTAGCAGTGTGCTCCCATCGTTGTTTCCTGTCAAAAGGGCTCCCGTGAGCCCCTAAGCTGGTGAGGTTTTGGAGATGCACCTGCGCGCCTAAGAGGCAATGAAGCCTGTGACGGTTGTTTGGCGGCCTTCTCAACCACCCCAGGACTTTTCTCTGCTGATGAGGGATACTATCCCGAAACACGAGCCATGTCTCGTGTCTAGAGATTCTGGAAATATCAAGTACTTACTTGCACCAACTTTGGTGAAACACTCACAAACTTTTTCCCAAACTCTTCAAGTTACACGCACTGCATATACCAGAATGCTGAGGGGCGATCTGGAGGAGAGGCTAGCAGTGTGCTCCCATTGTTGTTTCCTGTTAAAAGGGCTCCCGTGAGCCCCTAAGCTGACAAACATTTGGAGATGCACCTGCGTGCCTAAGAGGCAACGAAGCCTGTGACGGTTGTTTGGCGGCCTTCTCAACCACCCCAGAACTTTTCTCTACTGATGAGGAATACTTTACCGAAACACGAGCCATGTCTCGTGTCTAGAGATTCTGGAAATATCAAGTACTTACTTGCACCAACTTTGGTGAAACACTCACAAACGTTTTTCCCAAACTCTTCAAATTACACGCACTGCATATACCAGAATTCAGAGGGGCGATCCGGAGGAGAGGCTAGCAGTGTGCTCCCATTGTTGTTTCCTGTTAAAAGGGCTCCCGTGAGCCCCTAAGCTGACAAACATTTGGAGATGCACCTGCGTGCCTAAGAGGCAACGAAGCCTGTGACGGTTGTTTGGCGGCCTTCTCAACCACCCCAGAACTTTTCTCTACTGATGAGGGATACTATCCCGAAACACGAGCCATGTCTCGTGTCTAGAGATTCTGGAAATTTCAAGTACTTACTTGCACCAACTTTGGTGAAACACTCACAAAATTGTTCCTAAACTCTTCAAGTTACATGCACTGCATATACCAGAATGAAGAGGGGCGATCCGGAGGAGAGACTAGCAGTGTGCTCCCATCGTTGTTTCCTGTTAAAAGGGCTCCCGTGAGCCCCTAAGCTGACGAGCTTTTGGAGATGCACCTGCGTGCCTAAGAGGCAACCGAAGCCTCTAACGGTTGTTTGGCGGCCTTCTCAACCACCCCAGAACTTTTCTCTACTGATGAGGGATACTATCCCGAAACACGAGGCATGTCTCGTGTCTAGAGATTCTGGAAATATCAAGTACTTACTTGCACCAACTTTGGTGAAACACTCACGAACTTTTTCCTAAACTCTTCAAGTTACACGCATTGCATATACCAGAATGCAGAGGGGCGATCCGGAGGAGAGGCTAGCAGTGGGCTCCCACCGTTGTTTCCTGTTAAAAGGGCTCCCGTGAGCCCCAAAGCTGATCAGCTTTTGGAGATGCACCTGCGCGCCTAAAAGGCAACGAAGCCTGTGACGGTTGTTTGACGGCCTACTTAACCACCCCAGAACTTTTCTCTACTGATGAGGGATACTATGCCGAAACACGAGTCATGTCTCGTGTCTAGAGATTCTGGAAATATCAAGTACTTACTTGCACCAACTTTGGTGAAACACTCACAAACTTTTTCCCAAACTCTTCAAGTTACACGCACTGCATATACCAGAATGCAGAGGGGCGATCCGGAGGAGAGGCTAGCAGTGTGCTCCCATCGTTTTTTCCTGTTAAAAGGTCTCCCGTGAGCCCCTAAGCTGACGAGCTTATGGAGATGCACCTGCGCGCCTAAGAGGCAACGAAGCCTGTGACGGTTGTTTGGCGGCCTTCTCAACCACCCCAGAACTTTTCTCTACTGATGAGGAATACTTTCCCGAAACACGAGCCATGTCACGTGTCTAGAGATTCTGGAAATATCAAGTACCTACTTGCACCAACTTTGGTGAAACACTCACAAACTTTTTCCCAAACTCTTCAAGTTACACGCACTGCATATACCAGAACGCAGAGGGGCGATCCGGAGGAGAGGCTAGCAGTGTGCTCCCATCGTTGTTTCCTGTCAAAAGGGCTCCCGTGAGCCCCTAAGCTGGTGAGCTTTTGGAGATGCACCTGCGCGCCTAAGAGGCAACGAAGCCTGTGACGGTTGTTTGGCGGCCTTCTCAACCACCCCAGGACTTTTCTCTACTGATGAGCGATACTATCCCGAAACACGAGCCATGTCTCGTGTCTAGAGATTCTGGAAATATCATTTACTTACTTGCACCAACTTTGGTGAAACATTCACGATCTTTTTCCCAAACTCTTCAAGTTACATGCACTGCATATACCAGAATGCAGAGGGGCGATCCGGAGGAGAGGCTAGCAGTGTGCTCCTATCGTTGTTTCCTGTTAAAAGGGCTCCCGTGAGCCCCTAAGCTGACGAGCTTTTGGAGATGCACCTGCGCGCCTAAGAGGCAACGAAGCCTGTGACGGTTGTTTGGCGGCCTTCTCAACCACCCCAGAACTTTTCTCTACTGATGAGGGATACTATCCCGAAACACGAGCCATGTCTCGTGTCTAGAGATTCTGGAAATATCAATTACTTACTTGCACCAACTTTGGTGAAACATTCACGATCTTTTTCCCAAACTCTTCAAGTTACACGCACTGCATATACCAGAATGCAGAGGGGCGATCCGGAGGAGAGGCTAGCAGTGTGCTCCCATCGTTGTTTCCTGTTAAAAGGGCTCCCGTGAGCCCCTAAGCTGACGAGCTTTTGGAGATGCACCTGCGCGCCTAAGAGGCAACGAAGCCTGTGACGGTTGTTTGGCGGCCTTCTCAACCACCCCAGAACTTTTCTCTACTGATGAGGGATACTATCCCGAAACACGAGCCATGTCTCGTGTCTAGAGATTCTGGAAATATCAAGTACTTACTTGCACCAACTTTGGTGAAACACTCACAAACTTTTTCCCCAACTCTTCAAGTTACACGCACTGCATATACCAGAATGCAGAGGGGTGATCCGGAGGAGATTCTAGCAGTGTGCTCCCATCGTTGTTTCCTGTTAAAAGGGCTCCCGTGAGCCCCTAAGCTGACGAGCTTTTGGAGATGCACCTGCGCGCCTAAGAGGCAACGAAGCCTGTGACGGTTGTTTGGCAGACTTCTCAACCACCCCAGAACTTTTGTCTTCTGATGAGGGATACTATCCCGAAACACGAGCCATGTCTCGTGTCTAGAGATTCTGGAAATATCAAGTACTTACTTGCACCAACTTTGGTGAAATACTCACAAACTTTTTCCCAAACTCTTCAAGTTACACGCACTGCATATACCAGAATGCATAGGGGCGATCCGGAGGAGAGGCTAGCAGTGTGCTCCCATTGTTGTTTCCTGTTAAAAGGGCTCCCGTGAGCCCCTAAGCTGACAAGCTTTTGGAGATGCACCTGCGCGCCTAAGAGGCAACGAAGCCTGTGACGGTTGTTTGGCGGCCTTCTCAACCACCCCAGAACTTTTATCTACTGATGAGGTATACTATCCCGAAACACGAGCCATGTCTCGTGTCTAGAGATTCTGGAAATATCAAGTACTTACTTGCACCAACTTTGGTGAAACACTCACAAACTTTTTTCCCAAACTCTTCAAATTACACGCACTGCATATACCAGAATTCAGAGGGGCGATCCGGAGGAGAGGCTAGCAGTGTGCTCCCATTGTTGTTTCCTGTTAAAAGGGCTCCCGTGAGCCCCTAAGCTGACGAACTTTTGGAGATGCACCTGCGCGCCTAAGAGGCAACGAAGCCTGTGACGGTTGTTTGGCGGCCTTCTCAACCACCCCAGAACTTTTCTCTACTGATGAGGGATACTATCCCGAAACACGAGCCATGTCTCGTGTCTAGAGATTCTGGAAATTTCAAGTACTTACTTGCACCAAATTTGGTGAAACACTCACAAACTTTTTCCTAAACTCTTCAAGTTACATGCACTGCATATACCAGAATGAAGAGGGGCGATCCGGAGGAGAGGCTAGCAGTGTGCTCCCATCGTTGTTTCCTGTTAAAAGGGCACCCGTGAGCCCCTAAGCTGACGAGCTTTTGGAGATGCACCTGCGTGCCTAAGAGGCAACCGAAGCCTCTGACAGTTGTTTGGCGGCCTTCTCAACCATCCCAGAACTTTTCTCTACTGATGAGGGATACTATCCCGAAACACGAGGCATGTCTCGTGTCTAGAGATTCTGGAAATATCAAGTACTTACTTGCACCAACTTTGGTGAAACACTCACGAACTTTTTCCCAAACTCTTCAAGTTACACGCATTGCATATACCAGAATGCAGAGGGGCGATCCGGAGGAGAGGCTAGCAGTGGGCTCCCACCGTTGTTTCCTGTTAAAAGGGCTCCCGTGAGCCCCAAAGCTGATGAGCTTTTGGAGATGCACCTGCGCGCCTAAGAGGCAACGAAGCCTGTGACGGTTGTTTGACGGCCTACTTAACCACCCCAGAACTTTTCTCTACTGATGAGGGATACTATGCCGAAACACGAGTCATGTCTCGTGTCTAGAGATTCTGGAAATATCAAGTACTTACTTGCACCAACTTTAGTGAAACACTCACAAACTTTTTCCCAAACTCTTCAAGTTACACGCACTGCATATACCAGAATGCAGAGGGGCGATCCGGAGGAGAGGCTAGCAGTGTGCTCCCATCGTTGTTTCCTGTTAAAAGGTCTCCCGTGAGCCCCTAAGCTGACGAGCTTATGGAGATGCACCTGCGCGCCTAAGAGGCAACGAAGCCTGTGACGGTTGTTTGGCGGCCTTCTCAACCACCCCAGAACTTTTCTCTACTGATGAGGAATACTTTACCGAAACACGAGCCATGTCTCGTGTCTAGAGATTCTGGAAATATCAAGTACCTACTTGCACCAACTTTGGTGAAACACTCACAAACTTTTTCCCAAACTCTTCAAGTTACACGCACTGCATATACCAGAACGCAGAGGGGCGATCCGGAGGAGAGGCTAGCAGTGTGCTCCCATCGTTGTTTCCTGTCAAAAGGGCTCCCGTGAGCCCCTAAGCTGGTGAGCTTTTGGAGATGCACCTGCGCGCCTAAGAGGCAACGAAGCCTGTGACGGTTGTTTGGCGGCCTTCTCAACCACCCCAGGATTTTTCTCTACTGATGAGGGATACTATCCCGAAACACGAGCCATGTCTCGTGTCTAGAGATTCTGGAAATATCATTTACTTACTTGCACCAACTTTGGTGAAACATTCACGATCTTTTTCCCAAACTCTTCAAGTTACATGCACTGCATATACCAGAATGCAGAGGGGCGATCCGGAGGAGAGGCTAGCAGTGTGCTCCTATCGTTGTTTCCTGTTAAAAGGGCTCCCGTGAGCCCCTAAGCTGACGAGCTTTTGGAGATGCACCTGCGCGCCTAAGAGGCAACGAAGCCTGTGACGGTTGTTTGGCGGCCTTCTCAACCACCCCAGAACTTTTCTCTACTGATGAGGGATACTATCCCGAAACACGAGCCATGTCTCGTGTCTAAAGATTCTGGAAATATCAAGTACTTACTTGCACAAACTTTGGTAAAACACTCAAAAACTTTTTCCCAAACTCTTCAAGTTACACGCACTGCATATACCAGAATGCAGAGGGGTGATCCGGAGGAGATTCTAGCAGTGTGCTCCCATCGTTGTTTCCTGTTAAAAGGGCTCCCGTGAGCCCCTAAGCTGACGAGCTTTTGGAGATGCACCTGCGCGCCTAAGAGGCAACGAAGCCTGTGACGGTTGTTTGGAGGCCTTCTCAACCACCCCAGAACTTTTTTCTACTGTTGAGGGATACCATCCCGAAACACGAGCCATGTCTCGTGTCTAGAGATTCTGGAAATATCAAGTACTTACTTGCACCAACTTTGGTGAAACACTCACGAACTTTTTCCCAAACTCTTCAAGTTACACGCATTGCATATACCAGAATGCAGAGGGGCGATCCGGAGGAGAGGCTAGCAGTGGGCTCCCACCTTTGTTTCCTGTTAAAAGGGCTCCAGTGAGCCCCAAAGCTGATGAGCTTTTGGAGATGCACCTGCGCGCCTAAGAGGCAACGAAGCCTGTGACGGTTGTTTGATGGCCTACTTAACCACCCCAGAACTTTTCTCCACTGATGAGGGATACTATGCCGAAACACGAGTCATGTCTCGTGTCTAGAGATTCTGGAAATATCAAGTACTTACTTGCACCAACTTTGGTGAAATACTCACAAACTTTTTCCCAAACTCTTCAAGTTACACGCACTGCATATACCAGAATGCATAGGGGCGATCCGGAGGAGAGGCTAGCAGTGTGCTCCCATTGTTGTTTCCTGTTAAAAGGGCTCCCGTGAGCCCCTAAGCTGACAAGCTTTTGGAGATGCACCTGCGCGCCTAAGAGGCAACGAAGCCTGTGACGGTTGTTTGGCGGCCTTCTCAACCACCCCAGAACTTTTATCTACTGATGAGGTATACTATCCCGAAACACGAGCCATGTCTCGTGTCTAGAGATTCTGGAAATATCAAGTACTTACTTGCACCAACTTTGGTGAAACACTCACAAACTTTTTTCCCAAACTCTTCAAATTACACGCACTGCATATACCAGAATTCAGAGGGGCGATCCGGAGGAGAGGCTAGCAGTGTGCTCCCATTGTTGTTTCCTGTTAAAAGGGCTCCCGTGAGCCCCTAAGCTGACGAACTTTTGGAGATGCACCTGCGCGCCTAAGAGGCAACGAAGCCTGTGACGGTTGTTTGGCGGCCTTCTCAACCACCCCAGAACTTTTCTCTACTGATGAGGGATACTATCCCGAAACACGAGCCATGTCTCGTGTCTAGAGATTCTGGAAATTTCAAGTACTTACTTGCACCAAATTTGGTGAAACACTCACAAACTTTTTCCTAAACTCTTCAAGTTACATGCACTGCATATACCAGAATGAAGAGAGGCGATCCGGAGGAGAGGCTAGCAGTGTGCTCCCATCGTTGTTTCCTGTTAAAAGGGCACCCGTGAGCCCCTAAGCTGACGAGCTTTTGGAGATGCACCTGCGTGCCTAAGAGGCAACCGAAGCCTCTGACAGTTGTTTGGCGGCCTTCTCAACCATCCCAGAACTTTTCTCTACTGATGAGGGATACTATCCCGAAACACGAGGCATGTCTCGTGTCTAGAGATTCTGGAAATATCAAGTACTTACTTGCACCAACTTTGGTGAAACACTCACGAACTTTTTCCCAAACTCTTCAAGTTACACGCATTGCATATACCAGAATGCAGAGGGGCGATCCGGAGGAGAGGCTAGCAGTGGGCTCCCACCGTTGTTTCCTGTTAAAAGGGCTCCCGTGAGCCCCAAAGCTGATGAGCTTTTGGAGATGCACCTGCGCGCCTAAGAGGCAACGAAGCCTGTGACGGTTGTTTGACGGCCTACTTAACCACCCCAGAACTTTTCTCTACTGATGAGGGATACTATGCCGAAACACGAGTCATGTCTCGTGTCTAGAGATTCTGGAAATATCAAGTACTTACTTGCACCAACTTTAGTGAAACACTCACAAACTTTTTCCCAAACTCTTCAAGTTACACGCACTGCATATACCAGAATGCAGAGGGGCGATCCGGAGGAGAGGCTAGCAGTGTGCTCCCATCGTTGTTTCCTGTTAAAAGGTCTCCCGTGAGCCCCTAAGCTGACGAGCTTATGGAGATGCACCTGCGCGCCTAAGAGGCAACGAAGCCTGTGACGGTTGTTTGGCGGCCTTCTCAACCACCCCAGAACTTTTCTCTACTGATGAGGAATACTTTACCGAAACACGAGCCATGTCTCGTGTCTAGAGATTCTGGAAATATCAAGTACCTACTTGCACCAACTTTGGTGAAACACTCACAAACTTTTTCCCAAACTCTTCAAGTTACACGCACTGCATATACCAGAACGCAGAGGGGCGATCCGGAGGAGAGGCTAGCAGTGTGCTCCCATCGTTGTTTCCTGTCAAAAGGGCTCCCGTGAGCCCCTAAGCTGGTGAGCTTTTGGAGATGCACCTGCGCGCCTAAGAGGCAACGAAGCCTGTGACGGTTGTTTGGCGGCCTTCTCAACCACCCCAGGATTTTTCTCTACTGATGAGGGATACTATCCCGAAACACGAGCCATGTCTCGTGTCTAGAGATTCTGGAAATATCATTTACTTACTTGCACCAACTTTGGTGAAACATTCACGATCTTTTTCCCAAACTCTTCAAGTTACATGCACTGCATATACCAGAATGCAGAGGGGCGATCCGGAGGAGAGGCTAGCAGTGTGCTCCTATCGTTGTTTCCTGTTAAAAGGGCTCCCGTGAGCCCCTAAGCTGACGAGCTTTTGGAGATGCACCTGCGCGCCTAAGAGGCAACGAAGCCTGTGACGGTTGTTTGGCGGCCTTCTCAACCACCCCAGAACTTTTCTCTACTGATGAGGGATACTATCCCGAAACACGAGCCATGTCTCGTGTCTAAAGATTCTGGAAATATCAAGTACTTACTTGCACAAACTTTGGTAAAACACTCAAAAACTTTTTCCCAAACTCTTCAAGTTACACGCACTGCATATACCAGAATGCAGAGGGGTGATCCGGAGGAGATTCTAGCAGTGTGCTCCCATCGTTGTTTCCTATTAAAAGGGCTCCCGTGAGCCCCTAAGCTGACGAGCTTTTGGAGATGCACCTGCGCGCCTAAGAGGCAACGAAGCCTGTGACGGTTGTTTGGAGGCCTTCTCAACCACCCCAGAACTTTTTTCTACTGTTGAGGGATACCATCCCGAAACACGAGCCATGTCTCGTGTCTAGAGATTCTGGAAATATCAAGTACTTACTTGCACCAACTTTGGTGAAACACTCACGAACTTTTTCCCAAACTCTTCAAGTTACACGCATTGCATATACCAGAATGCAGAGGGGCGATCCGGAGGAGAGGCTAGCAGTGGGCTCCCACCTTTGTTTCCTGTTAAAAGGGCTCCAGTGAGCCCCAAAGCTGATGAGCTTTTGGAGATGCACCTGCGCGCCTAAGAGGCAACGAAGCCTGTGACGGTTGTTTGATGGCCTACTTAACCACCCCAGAACTTTTCTCTACTGATGAGGGATACTATGCCGAAACACGAGTCATGTCTCGTGTCTAGAGATTCTGGAAATATCAAGTACTTACTTGCACCAACTTTGGTGAAACACTCACAAACTTTTTCCCAAACTCTTCAAGTTACACGCACTGCATATACCAGAATGCAGAGGGGCGATCCGGAGGAGAGGCTAGCAGTGTGCTCCCATCGTTGTTTCCTGTTAAAAGGTCTCCCGTGAGCCCCTAAGCTGACGAGCTTATGGAGATGCACCTGCGCGCCTAAGAGGCAACGAAGCCTGTGACGGTTGTTTGGCGGCCTTCTCAACCACCCTAGAACTTTTCTCTACTGATGAGGAATACTTTCCCGAAACACGAGCCATGTCTCGTGTCTAGAGATTCTGGAAATATCAAGAACCTACTTGCACCAACTTTGGTGAAACACTCACAAACTTTTTCCCAAACTCTTCAAGTTACACGCACTGCATATACCAGAACGCAGAGGGGTGATCCGGAGGAGAGTCTAGCAGTGTGCTCCCATCGTTGTTTCCTGTCAAAAGGGCTCCCGTGAGCCCCTAAGCTGGTGAGCTTTTGGAGATGCACCTGCGCGCCTAAGAGGCAACGAAGCCTGTGACGGTTGTTTGGCGGCCTTCTCAACCACCCCAGAACTTTTCTCTACTGATGAGGGATACTATCCCGAAACACGAGCCATGTCTCGTGTCTAAAGATTCTGGAAATATCAAGAACCTACTTGCACCAACTTTGGTGAAACACTCACAAACTTTTTCCCAAACTCTTCAAGTTACACGCACTGCATATACCAGAAAGCAGAGGGGCGATCCGGAGGAGAGGCTAGCAGTGTGCTCCTATCGTTGTTTCCTGTTAAAAGGGCTCCCGTGAGCCCCTAAGCTGACGAGCTTTTGGAGATGCACCTGCGCGCCTAAGAGGCAATGAAGCCTGTGACGGTTGTTTGGCGGCCTTCTCAACCACCCCAGAACTTTTCTCTACTGATGAGGGATACTATCCCGAAACACGAGCCATGTCTCGTGTCTAGAGATTCTGGAAATATCAATTACTTACTTGCACCAACTTTGGTGAAACATTCACGATCTTTTTCCCAAACTCTTCAAGTTACACGCACTGCATATACCAGAATGCAGAGGGGCAATCCGGAGGAGAGGCTAGCAGTGTGCTCCCATCGTTGTTTCCTGTTAAAAGGGCTCCCGTGAGCCCCTAAGCTGACGAGCTTTTGGAGATGCACCTGCGCGCCTAAGAGGCAACGAAGCCTGTGACGGTTGTTTGGCGGCCTTCTCAACCACCCCAGAACTTTTCTCTACTGATGAGGGATACTATCCCGAAACACGAGCCATGTCTCGTGTCTAGAGATTCTGGAAATATCAAGTACTTACTTGCACCAACTTTGGTGAAACACTCACAAACTTTTTCCCCAACTCTTCAAGTTACACGCACTGCATATACCAGAATGCAGAGGGGCGATCTGGAGGAGAGGCTAGCAGTGTGCTCCCATCGTTGTTTCCTGTTAAAAGGGCTCCCGTGAGCCCCTAAGCTGACGAGCTTATGGAGATGCACCTGCGCGCCTAAGAGGCAATGAAGCCTGTGACGGTTGTTTGGCGGCCTTCTCAACCACCCCAGAACTTTTCTCTAATGATGAGGGATACTATCCCGAAACACGAGCCATGTCTCGTGTCTAAAGATTCTGGAAATATCAAGTACTTACTTGCATAAACTTTGGAAAAAAACTCAAAAACTTTTTCCCAAACTCTTCAAGTTACACGCACTGCATATACCAGAATGCAGAGGGGCGATCCGGAGGAGAGGCTAGCAGTGTGCTCCCATCGTTGTTTCCTGTCAAAAGGGCTCCCGTGAGCCCCTAAGCTGGTGAGGTTTTGGAGATGCACCTGCGCGCCTAAGAGGCAATGAAGCCTGTGACGGTTGTTTGGCGGCCTTCTCAACCACCCCAGGACTTTTCTCTGCTGATGAGGGATACTATCCCGAAACACGAGCCATGTCTCGTGTCTAGAGATTCTGGAAATATCAAGTACTTACTTGCACCAACTTTGGTGAAACACTCACAAACTTTTTCCCAAACTCTTCAAGTTACACGCACTGCATATATCAGAATGCAGAGGGGCGATCCGGAGGAGAGGCTAGCAGTGTGCTCCCATCGTTGTTTCCTGTTAAAAGGTCTCCCGTGAGCCCCTAAGCTGACGAGCTTATGGAGATGCACCTGCGCGCCTAAGAGGCAACGAAGCCTGTGACGGTTGTTTGGCGGCCTTCTCAACCACCCCAGAACTTTTCTCTACTGATGAGGAATACTTTCCCGAAACACGAGCCATGTCTCGTGTCTAGAGATTCTGGAAATATCAAGTACCTACTTGCACCAACTTTGGTGAAACACTCACAAACTTTTTCCCAAACTCTTCAAGTTACACGCACTGCATATACCAGAACGCAGAGGGGCGATCCGGAGGAGAGGCTAGCAGTGTGCTCCCATCGTTGTTTCCTGTCAAAAGGGCTCCCGTGAGCCCCTAAGCTGATGAGCTTTTGGCGATGCACCTGCGCGCCTAAGAGGCAACGAAGCCTGTGACGGTTGTTTGGCGGCCTTCTCAACCACGCCAGGACTTTTCTCTACTGATGAGGGATACTATAGCGAAACACGAGCCATGTCTCGTGTCTAGAGATTCTGGAAATATCATTTACTTACTTGCACCAACTTTGGTGAAACATTCACGATCTTTTTCCCAAACTCTTCAAGTTACATGCACTGGAAATAACAGAATGCAGAGGGGCGATCCGGAGGAGAGGCTAGCAGTGTGTTCCCATCGTTGTTTCCTGTTAAAAGGGCTCCCGTGAGCCCCTAAGCTGACGAGCTTTTGGAGATGCACCTGCGCGCCTAAGAGGCAACGAAGCCTGTGACGGTTGTTTGGCGGCCTTCTCAACCACCCCAGAACTTTTCTCTACTGATGAGGGATACTATCCCGAAACACGAGCCATGTCTCGTGTCTAGAGATTCTGGAAATATCAAGTACTTACTTGCACCAACTTTGGTGAAACACTCACAAACTTTTCCCCAACTCTTCAAGTTACACGCACTGCATATACCAGAATGCTGAGGGGCGATCTGGAGGAGAGGCTAGCAGTGTGCTCCCATCGTTGTTTCCTGTTAAAAGGGCTCCCGTGAGCCCCTAAGCTGACGAGCTTATGGAGATGCACCTGCGCGCCTAAGAGGCAATGAAGCCTGTGACGGTTGTTTGGCGGCCTTCTCAACCACCCCAGAACTTTTCTCTACGGATGAGGGATACTATCCCAAAACACGAGCCATGTCTCGTGTCTAAAGATTCTGGAAATATCAAGTACTTACTTGCACAAACTTTGGTAAAACACTCAAAAACTTTTTCCCAAACTCTTCAAGTTACACGCACTGCATATACCAGAATGCAGAGGGGTGATCCGGAGGAGATTCTAGCAGTGTGCTCCCATCGTTGTTTCCTGTTAAAAGGGCTCCCGTGAGCCCCTAAGCTGAGGAGCTTTTGGAGATGCACCTGCGCGCCTAAGAGGCAACGAAGCCTGTGACGGTTGTTTGGAGGCCTTCTCAACCACCCCAGAACTTTTCTCTACTGTTGAGGGATACTATCCCGGAACACGAGCCATGTCTCGTCTCTAGAGATTCTGGAAATATCAAGTACTTACTTGCACCAACCTTTGGTGAAACACTCACAAACTTTTTCCCAAACTCTTCAAGTTACATGCACTGCATATACCAGAATGCAGAGGGGCGATCCGGAGGAGAGGCTAGCAGTGTGCTCACATCATTGTTTCCTGTTAAAAGGGCTCCCGTGAGCCCCTAAGCTGACGAGCTTTTGGAGATGCATCTGCGTGCCTAAGAGGCAACGAAGCCTGTGACGGTTGTTTGGCGGCATTCTCAACCACCCCAGAACTTTTCTCTACTGATGAGGGATAGTATCCCGAAACACGAGCTATGTCTCGCGTCTAGAGATTCTGGAAATATCAAGTACTTATTTGCACCAAATTTGGTGAAACACTCACGAACTTTTCCCAAACTCTTCAAGTTACACGCACTGCATATACCAGAATGCAGAGGGGCTATCCGGAGGAGAGACTAGCAGTGTGCTCCCATCGTTGTTTCCTGTTAAAAGGGCTCCCGTGAGCCCCAAAGCTGATGAGCTTTTGGAGATGCACCTGCGCGCCTAAGAGGCAACGAAGCCTGTGACGGTTGTTTGACGGCCTACTTAACCACCCCAAAACTTTTCTCTACTGATGAGGGATACTATGCCGAAACACGAGTCATGTCTCGTGTCTAGAGATTCTGGAAATATCAAGTATTTACTTGCACCAACTTTGGTGAAACACTCACAAACTTTTTCCCAAACTCTTCAAGTTACACGCACTGCATATACCAGAATGCAGAGGGGTGATCCGGAGGAGAGGCTAGCAGTGTGCTCCCATCGTTGTTTCCTGTTAAAAGGTCTCCCGTGAGCCCCTAAGCTGACGAGCTTATGGAGATGCACCTGCCCGCCTAAGAGGCAACGAAGCCTGTGAGGGTTGTTTGGCGGCCTTCTCAACCACCCCAGAACTTTTCTCTACTGATGAGGAATACTTTCCCGAAACACGAGCCATGTCTCGTGTCTAGAGATTCTGGAAATATCAAGTACCTACTTGCACCAACTTTGGTGAAACACTCACAAACTTTTTCCCAAATTCTTCAAGTTACACGCACTGCATATACCAGAACGCAGAGGGGCGATCCGGAGGAGAGGCTAGCAGTGTGCTCCCATCGTTGTTTCCTGTCAAAAGGGCTCCCGTGAGCCCCTAAGCTGGTGAGCTTTTGGAGATGCACCTGCGCACCTAAGAGGCAACGAAGCCTGTGACGGTTGTTTGGCGGCCTTCTCAACCACGCCAGGACTTTTCTCTACTGATGAGGGATACTATCCCGAAACACGAGCCATGTCTCGTGTCTAGAGATTCTGGAAATATCATTTACTTACTTGCACCAACTTTGGTGAAACATTCACGATCTTTTTCCCAAACTCTTCAAGTTACATGCACTGCATATACCAGAATGCAGAGGGGCGATCCGGAGGAGAGGCTAGCAGTTTGCTCCTATCGTTGTTTCCTGTTAAAAGGGCTCCCGTGAGCCCCTAAGCTGACGAGCTTTTGGAGATGCACCTGCGCGCCTAAGAGGCAACGAAGCCTGTGACGGTTGTTTGGCGGCCTTCTCAACCACCCCAGAACTTTTCTCTACTGATGAGGGATACTATCCTGAAACACGAGCCATGTCTCGTGTCTAGAGATTCTGGAAATATCATTTACTTACTTGCACCAACTTTGGTGAAACATTCACGATCTTTTTCCCAAACTCTTCAAGTTACACGCACTGCATATACCAGAATGCAGAGGGGCGATCCGGAGGAGAGGCTAGCAGTGTGCTCCTATCGTTGTTTCCTGTTAAAAGGGCTCCCGTGAGCCCCTAAGCTGACGAGCTTTTGGAGATGCACCTGCGCGCCTAAGAGGCAACAAAGCCTGTGACGGTTGTTTGGCGGCCTTCTCAACCACCCCAGAACTTTTCTCTACTGATGAGGGATACTATCCCGAAACACGAGCCATGTCTCGTGTCTAGAGATTCTGGAAATATCAAGTACTTACTTGCACCAACTTTGGTGAAACACTCACAAACTTGTTCCCCAACTCTTCAAGTTACACGCACTGCATATACCAGAATGCAGAGGGGCGATCTGGAGGAGAGGCTAGCAGTGTGCTCCCATAGTTGTTTCCTGTTAAAAGGGCTCCCGTGAGCCCCTAAGCTGACGAGCTTATGGAGATGCACCTGCGCGCCTAAGAGGCAATGAAGCCTGTGACGGTTGTTTGGCGGCCTTCTCAACCACCCCAGAACTTTTCTCTACTGATGAGGGATACTATCCCGAAACACGAGCCATGTCTCGTGTCTAAAGATTCTGGAAATATCAAGTACTTACTTGCACAAACTTTGGTAAAACACTCACAAACATTTTCCCAAACTCTTCAAGTTACACGCACTGCATATACCAGAATGCAGAGGGGTGATCCGGAGGAGATTGTAGCAGTGTGCTCCCATCGTTGTTTCCTGTTAAAAGGGCTCCCGTGAGCCCCTAAGCTGACGAGATTTTGGAGATGCACCTGCGCGCCTAAGAGGCAACGAAGCCTGTGACGGTTGTTTGGAGGCCTTCTCAACCACCCCAGAACTTTTCTCTACTGTTGAGGGATACTATCCCGAAACACGAGCCATGTCTCGTCTCTAGAGATTCTGGAAATATCAAGTACTTACTTGCACCAACCTTTGGTGAAACACTCACAAACTTTTTCCCAAACTCTTCAAGTTACATGCACTGCATATACCAGAATGCAGAGGGGCGATCCGGAGGAGAGGCTAGCAGTGTGCTCACATCATTGTTTCCTGTTAAAAGGGCTCCCGTGAGCCCCTAAGCTGACGAGCTTTTGGAGATGCACCTGCGTGCCTAAGAGGCAACGAAGCCTGTGACGGTTGTTTGGCGGCATTCTCAACCACCCCAGAACTTTTCTCTACTGATGAGGGATAGTATCCCGAAACACGAGCCATGTCTCGTGTCTAGAGATTCTGGAAATATCAAGTACTTATTTGCACCAAATTTGGTGAAACACTCACGAACTTTTCCCAAACTCTTCAAGTTACACGCACTGCATATACCAGAATGCAGAGGGGCGATCCGGAGGAGAGACTAGCAGTGTGCTCCCATCGTTGTTTCCTGTTAAAAGGGCTCCCGTGAGCCCCAAAGCTGATGAGCTTTTGGAGATGCACCTGCGCGCCTAAGAGGCAACGAAGCCTGTGACGGTTGTTTGACGGCCTACTTAACCACCCCAAAACTTTTCTGTACTGATGAGGGATACTATGCCGAAACACGAGTCATGTCTTGTGTCTAGAGATTCTGGAAATATCAAGTACTTACTTGCACCAAATTTGGTGAAACACTCACAAACTTTTTCCCAAACTCTTCAAGTTACACGCAGTGCATATACCAGAATGCAGAGGGGCGATCCGGAGGAGAGGCTAGCAGTGTGCTCCTATCGTTGTTTCCTGTTAAAAGGTCTCCCGTGAGCCCCTAAGCTGACGAGCTTATGGAGATGCACCTGCGCGCCTAAGAGGCAACGAAGCCTGTGACGGTTGTTTGGCGGCCTTCTCAACCACCCCAGAACTTTTCTCTACTGATGAGGAATACTTTCCCGAAACACGAGCCATGTCTCGTGTCTAGAGATTCTGGAAATATCAAGTACCTACTTGCACCAACTTTGATGAAACACTCACAAACTTTTTCCCAAATTCTTCAAGTTACACGCACTGCATATACCAGAACGCAGAGGGGCGATCCGGAGGAGAGGCTAGCAGTATGCTCCCATCGTTGTTTCCTGTCAAAAGGGCTCCCGTGAGCCTCTAAGCTGGTGAGCTTTTGGAGATGCACCTGCGCGCCTAAGAGGCAACGAAGCCTGTGACGGTTGTTTGGCGGCCTTCTCAACCACCCTAGAACTTTTCTCTACTGATGAGGGATACTATCCCGAAACACGAGCCATGTCTCGTGTCTAGAGATTCTGGAAATATCATTTACTTACTTGCACCAACTTTGGTGAAAGATTCACGATCTTTTTCCCAAACTCTTCAAGTTACATGCACTGCATATACCAGAATGCAGAGGGGCGATCCGGAGGAGAGGCTAGCAGTGTGCTCCTATCGTTGTTTCCTGTTAAAAGGGCTCCCATGAGCCCCTAAGCTGACGAGCTTTTGGAGATGCACCTGCGCGCCTAAGAGGCAACGAAGCCTGTGACGGTTGTTTGGCGGCCTTCTCAACCACCCCAGAACTTTTCTCTACTGATGAGGGATACTATCCCGAAACACGAGCCATGTCTCGTGTCTAGAGATTCTGGAAATATCAAGTACTTACTTGCACCAACTTTGGTGAAACACTCACAAACTTGTTCCCCAACTCTTCAAGTTACACGCACTGCATATACCAGAATGCAGAGGGGCGATCTGGAGGAGAGGCTAGCAGTGTGCTTCCATCGTTGTTTCCTGTTAAAAGGGCTCCCGTGAGCCCCTAAGCTGACGAGCTTATGGAGATGCACCTGCGCGCCTAAGAGGCAATGAAGCCTGTGACGGTTGTTTGGAGGCCTTCTCAACCACCCCAGAACTTTTCTCTACTGATGAGGGATACTATCCCGAAACACGAGCCATGTCTCGTCTCTAGAGATTCTGGAAATATCAAGTACTTACTTGCACCAACCTTTGGTGAAACACTCACAAACTTTTTCCCAAACTCTTCAAGTTACATGCACTGCATATACCAGAATGCAGAGGGGCGATCCGGAGGAGAGGCTAGCAGTGTGTTCACATCATTGTTTCCTGTTAAAAGGGCTCCCGTGAGCCCCTAAGCTGACGAGCTTTTGGAGATGCACCTGCGTGCCTAAGAGGCAACGAAGCCTGTGACGGTTGTTTGGCGGCATTCTCAACCACCCCAGAACTTTTCTCTACTGATGAGGGATAGTATCCCGAAACACGAGCCATGTCTCGTGTCTAGAGATTCTGGAAAAATCAAGTACTTATTTGCACCAAATTTGGTGAAACACTCACAAACTTTTCCCAAACTCTTCAAGTTACACGCACTGCATATACCAGAATGCAGAGGGGCGATCCGGAGGAGAGACTAGCAGTGTGCTCCCATCGTTGTTTCCTGTTAAAAGGGCTCCCGTGAGCCCCAAAGCTGATGAGCTTTTGGAGATGCACCTGCGCGCCTAAGAGGCAACGAAGCCTGTGACGGTTGTTTGACGGCCTACTTAACCACCCCAAAACTTTTCTCTACTGATGAGGGATACTATGCCGAAACACGAGTCATGTCTCGTGTCTAGAGATTCTGGAAATATCAAGTACTTACTTGCACCAACTTTGGTGAAACACTCACAAACTTTTTCCCAAACTCTTCAAGTTACACGCACTGCATATACCAGAATGCAGAGGGGCGATCCGGAGGAGAGGCTAGCAGTGTGCTCCCATCGTTGTTTCCTGTTAAAAGGTCTCCCGTGAGCCCCTAAGCTGACGAGCTTATGGAGATGCACCTGCGCGCCTACGAGTCAACGAAGCCTGTGACGGTTGTTTGGCGGCCTTCTCAACCACCCCAGAACTTTTCTCTACTGATGAGGAATACTTTCCCGAAACACGAGCCATGTCTCGTGTCTAGAGATTCTGGAAATATCAAGTACCTACTTGCACCAACTTTGGTGAAACACTCACAAACTTTTTCCCAAATTCTTCAAGTTACACGCACTGCATATACCAGAACGCAGAGGGGCGATCCGGAGGAGAGGCTAGCAGTGTGCTCCCATTGTTGTTTCCTGTCAAAAGGGCTCCCGTGAGCCCCTAAGCTGGTGAGCTTTTGGAGATGCACCTGCGCGCCTAAGAGGCAACGAAGCCTGTGACGGTTGTTTGGCGGCCTTCTCAACCACCCTAGAACTTTTCTCTACTGATGAGGGATACTATCCCGAAACACGAGCTATGTCTCGTGTCTAGAGATTCTGGAAATATCATTTACTTACTTGCACCAACTTTGGTGAAACATTCACGATCTTTTTCCCAAACTCTTCAAGTTACATGCACTGCATATACCAGAATGCAGAGGGGCGATCCGGAGGAGAGGCTAGCAGTGTGCTCCTATCGTTGTTTCCTGTTAAAAGGGCTCCCGTGAGCCCCTAAGCTGACGAGCTTTTGGAGATGCACCTGCGCGCCTAAGAGGCAACGAAGCCTGTGACGGTTGTTTGGCGGCCTTCTCAACCAACCCAGAACTTTTATCTACTGATTAGGGATACTATCCCGAAACACGAGCCATGTCTCGTGTCTAGAGATTCTGGAAATATCAAGTACTTACTTGCACAAACTTTGGTGAAACACTCACAAACTTTTTCCCCAACTCTTTAAGTTACACGCACTGCATATACCAGAATTCAGAGGGGCGATCCGGAGGAGAGGCTAGCAGTGTGCTCCCATCGTTGTTTCCTGTTGAAAGGGCTCCCGTGAGCCCCTAAGCTGACGAGCTTATGGAGATGCACCTGCGCGCCTAAGAGGCACCGAAGCCTGTAACCGTTGTTTGGCGGCCTTCTCAACCACCCCAGAACTTTTCTCTACTGATGGGGGATACTATCCCGAAACACGAGCCATGTCTCGTGTCTAGAGATTCTGGAAATATCAAGTACTTACTTGCACAAACTTTGGTAAAACACTCAAAAACATTTTCCCAAACTCTTCAAGTTACACGCACTGCATATACCAGAATGCAGAGCGGCGATCCGGAGGAGAGGCTAGCAGTGGGCTCCCAACGTTGTTTCCTGTTAAAAGGGCTCCCGTGAGCCCCTAAGCTGACGAGCTTTTGGAGATGCACCTGCGCGCCTAAGAGGCAACGAAGCCTGTGACGGTTGTTTGGAGGCCTTCTCAACCACCCCAGAACTTTTCTCTACTGTTGAGGGATACTATCCCGAAACACGAGCCATGTCTCGTCTCTAGAGATTCTGGAAATATCAAGTACTTACTTGCACCAACCTTTGGTGAAACACTCACAAACTTTTTCCCAAACTCTTCAAGTTACATGCACTGCATATACCAGAATGCAGAGGGGCGATCCGGAGGAGAGGCTAGCAGTGTGCTCACATCATTGTTTCCTGTTAAAAGGGCTCCCGTGAGCCCCTAAGCTGACGAGCTTTTGGAGATGCACCTGCGTGCCTAAGAGGCAACGAAGCCTGTGACGGTTGTTTGGCGGCATTCTCAACCACCCCAGAACTTTTCTCTACTGATGAGGGATAGTATCCCGAAACACGAGCCATGTCTCGTGTCTAGAGATTCTGGAAATATCAAGTACTTATTTGCACCAAATTTGGTGAAACACTCACGAACTTTTCCCAAACTCTTCAAGTTACACGCACTGCATATACCAGAATGCAGAGGGGCGATCCGGAGGAGAGACTAGCAGTGTGCTCCCATCGTTGTTTCCTGTTAAAAGGGCTCCCGTGAGCCCCAAAGCTGATGAGCTTTTGGAGATGCACCTGCGCGCCTAAGAGGCAACGAAGCCTGTGACGGTTGTTTGACGGCCTACTTAACCACCCCAAAACTTTTCTGTACTGATGAGGGATACTATGCCGAAACACGAGTCATGTCTTGTGTCTAGAGATTCTGGAAATATCAAGTACTTACTTGCACCAAATTTGGTGAAACACTCACAAACTTTTTCCCAAACTCTTCAAGTTACACGCACTGCATATACCAGAATGCAGAGGGGCGATCCGGAGGAGAGGCTAGCAGTGTGCTCCTATCGTTGTTTCCTGTTAAAAGGTCTCCCGTGAGCCCCTAAGCTGACGAGCTTATGGAGATGCACCTGCGCGCCTAAGAGGCAACGAAGCCTGTGACGGTTGTTTGGCGGCCTTCTCAACCACCCCAGAACTTTTCTCTACTGATGAGGAATACTTTCCCGAAACACGAGCCATGTCTCGTGTCTAGAGATTCTGGAAATATCAAGTACCTACTTGCACCAACTTTGATGAAACACTCACAAACTTTTTCCCAAATTCTTCAAGTTACACGCACTGCATATACCAGAACGCAGAGGGGCGATCCGGAGGAGAGGCTAGCAGTATGCTCCCATCGTTGTTTCCTGTCAAAAGGGCTCCCGTGAGCCTCTAAGCTTGTGAGCTTTTGGAGATGCACCTGCGCGCCTAAGAGGCAACGAAGCCTGTGACGGTTGTTTGGCGGCCTTCTCAACCACCCTAGAACTTTTCTCTACTGATGAGGGATACTATCCCGAAACACGAGCCATGTCTCGTGTCTAGAGATTCTGGAAATATCATTTACTTACTTGCACCAACTTTGGTGAAACATTCACAAACTTGTTCCCAAACTCTTCAAGTTACATGCAGTGCATATACCAGAATGCAGAGGGGCGATCCGGAGGAGAGGCTAGCAGTGTGCTCCTATCGTTGTTTCCTGTTAAAAGGGCTCCCGTGAGCCCCTAAGCTGACGAGCTTTTGGAGATGCACCTGCGCGCCTAAGAGGCAACGAAGCCTGTGACGGTTGTTTGGAGGCCTTCTCAACCACCCCAGAACTTTTCTCTACTGATGAGGGATACTATCCCGAAACACGAGCCATGTCTCGTGTCTAGAGATTCTGGAAATATCAAGTACTTACTTGCACCAACTTTGGTGAAACACTCACAAACTTGTTCCCCAACTCTTCAAGTTACATGCACTGCATATACCAGAATGCAGAGGGGCGATCTGGAGGAGAGGCTAGCAGTGTGCTTCCATCGTTGTTTCCTGTTAAAAGGGCTCCCGTGAGCCCCTAAGCTGACGAGCTTATGGAGATGCACCTGCGCGCCTAAGAGGCAATGAAGCCTGTGACGGTTGTTTGGCGGCCTTCTCAACCACCCCAGAACTTTTCTCTACTGATGAGGGATACTATCCCGAAACACAAGCCATGTCTCGTGTCTAAAGATTCTGGAAATATCAAGTACTTACTTGCACAAACTTTGGTAAAACACTCAAAAACTTTTTCCCAAACTCTTCAAGTTACACGCACTGCATATACCAGAATGCTGAGGGGCGATCTGGAGGAGAGGCTAGCAGTGTGCTCCCATCGTTGTTTCCTGTTAAAAGGGCTCCCGTGAGCCCCTAAGCTGACGAGCTTATGGAGATGCACCTGCGCGCCTAAGAGGCAATGAAGCCTGTGACGGTTGTTTGGCGGCCTTCTCAACCACCCCAGAACTTTTCTCTACGGATGAGGGATACTATCCCAAAACACGAGCCATGTCTCGTGTCTAAAGATTCTGGAAATATCAAGTACTTAATTGCACAAACTTTGGTAAAACACTCAAAAACTTTTTCCCAAACTCTTCAAGTTACACGCACTGCATATACCAGAATGCAGAGGGGTGATCCGGAGGAGATTCTAGCAGTGTGCTCCCATCGTTGTTTCCTGTTAAAAGGGCTCCCGTGAGCCCCTAAGCTGAGGAGCTTTTGGAGATGCACCTGCGCGCCTAAGAGGCAACGAAGCCTGTGACGGTTGTTTGGAGGCCTTCTCAACCACCCCAGAACTTTTCTCTACTGTTGAGGGATACTATCCCGAAACACGAGCCATGTCTCGTCTCTAGAGATTCTGGAAATATCAAGTACTTACTTGCACCAACCTTTGGTGAAACACTCACAAACTTTTTCCCAAACTCTTCAAGTTACATGCACTGCATATACCAGAATGCAGAGGGGCGATCCGGAGGAGAGGCTAGCAGTGTGCTCACATCATTGTTTCCTGTTAAAAGGGCTCCCGTGAGCCCCTAAGCTGACGAGCTTTTGGAGATGCATCTGCGTGCCTAAGAGGCAACGAAGCCTGTGACGGTTGTTTGGCGGCATTCTCAACCACCCCAGAACTTTTCTCTACTGATGAGGGATAGTATCCCGAAACACGAGCTATGTCTCGCGTCTAGATATTCTGGAAATATCAAGTACTTATTTGCACCAAATTTGGTGAAACACTCACGAACTTTTCCCAAACTCTTCAAGTTACACGCACTGCATATACCAGAATGCAGAGGGGCGATCCGGAGGAGAGACTAGCAGTGTGCTCCCATCGTTGTTTCCTGTTAAAAGGGCTCCCGTGAGCCCCAAAGCTGATGAGCTTTTGGAGATGCACCTGCGCGCCTAAGAGGCAACGAAGCCTGTGAGGGTTGTTTGGCGGCCTTCTCAACCACCCCAGAACTTTTCTCTACTGATGAGGAATACTTTCCCGAAACACGAGCCATGTCTCGTGTCTAGAGATTCTGGAAATATCAAGTATTTACTTGCACCAACTTTGGTGAAACACTCACAAACTTTTTCCCAAACTCTTCAAGTTACACGCACTGCATATACCAGAATGCAGAGGGGTGATCCGGAGGAGAGGCTAGCAGTGTGCTCCCATCGTTGTTTCCTGTTAAAAGGTCTCCCGTGAGCCCCTAAGCTGACGAGCTTATGGAGATGCACCTGCCCGCCTAAGAGGCAACGAAGCCTGTGAGGGTTGTTTGGCGGCCTTCTCAACCACCCCAGAACTTTTCTCTACTGATGAGGAATACTTTCCCGAAACACGAGCCATGTCTCGTGTCTAGAGATTCTGGAAATATCAAGTACCTACTTGCACCAACTTTGGTGAAACACTCACAAACTTTTTCCCAAATTCTTCAAGTTACACGCACTGCATATACCAGAACGCAGAGGGGCGATCCGGAGGAGAGGCTAGCAGTGTGCTCCCATCGTTGTTTCCTGTCAAAAGGGCTCCCGTGAGCCCCTAAGCTGGTGAGCTTTTGGAGATGCACCTGCGCACCTAAGAGGCAACGAAGCCTGTGACGGTTGTTTGGCGGCCTTCTCAACCACGCCAGGACTTTTCTCTACTGATGAGGGATACTATCCCGAAACACGAGCCATGTCTCGTGTCTAGAGATTCTGGAAATATCATTTACTTACTTGCACCAACTTTGGTGAAACATTCACGATCTTTTTCCCAAACTCTTCAAGTTACATGCACTGCATATACCAGAATGCAGAGGGGCGATCCGGAGGAGAGGCTAGCAGTTTGCTCCTATCGTTGTTTCCTGTTAAAAGGGCTCCCGTGAGCCCCTAAGCTGACGAGCTTTTGGAGATGCACCTGCGCGCCTAAGAGGCAACGAAGCCTGTGACGGTTGTTTGGCGGCCTTCTCAACCACCCCAGAACTTTTCTCTACTGATGAGGGATACTATCCTGAAACACGAGCCATGTCTCGTGTCTAGAGATTCTGGAAATATCATTTACTTACTTGCACCAACTTTGGTGAAACATTCACGATCTTTTTCCCAAACTCTTCAAGTTACACGCACTGCATATACCAGAATGCAGAGGGGCGATCCGGAGGAGAGGCTAGCAGTGTGCTCCCATCGTTGTTTCCTGTTAAAAGGGCTCCCGTGAGCCCCTAAGCTGACGAGCTTTTGGAGATGCACCTGCGCGCCTAAGAGGCAACAAAGCCTGTGACGGTTGTTTGGCGGCCTTCTCAACCACCCCAGAACTTTTCTCTACTGATGAGGGATACTATCCCGAAACACGAGCCATGTCTCGTGTCTAGAGATTCTGGAAATATCAAGTACTTACTTGCACCAACTTTGGTGAAACACTCACAAACTTGTTCCCCAACTCTTCAAGTTACACGCACTGCATATACCAGAATGCAGAGGGGCGATCTGGAGGAGAGGCTAGCAGTGTGCTCCCATCGTTGTTTCCTGTTAAAAGGGCTCCCGTGAGCCCCTAAGCTGACGAGCTTATGGAGATGCACCTGCGCGCCTAAGAGGCAACGAAGCCTGTGACGGTTGTTTGGAGGCCTTCTCAACCACCCCAGAACTTTTCTCTACTGTTGAGGGATACTATCCTGAAACACGAGCCATGTCTCGTCTCTAGAGATTCTGGAAATATCAAGTACTTACTTGCACCAACCTTTGGTGAAACACTCACAAACTTTTTCCCAAACTCTTCAAGTTACATGCACTGCATATACCAGAATGCAGAGGGGCGATCCGGAGGAGAGGCTAGCAGTGTGCTCACATCATTGTTTCCTGTTAAAAGGGCTCCCGTGAGCCCCTAAGCTGACGAGCTTTTGGAGATGCACCTGCGTGCCTAAGAGGCAACGAAGCCTGTGACGGTTGTTTGGCGGCATTCTCAACCACCCCAGAACTTTTCTCTACTGATGAGGGATAGTATCCCGAAACACGAGCCATGTCTCGTGTCTAGAGATTCTGGAAATATCAAGTACTTATTTGCACCAAATTTGGTGAAACACTCACGAACTTTTCCCAAACTCTTCAAGTTACACGCACTGCATATACCAGAATGCAGAGGGGCGATCCGGAGGAGAGACTAGCAGTGTGCTCCCATCGTTGTTTCCTGTTAAAAGGGCTCCCGTGAGCCCCAAAGCTGATGAGCTTTTGGAGATGCACCTGCGCGCCTAAGAGGCAACGAAGCCTGTGACGGTTGTTTGACGGCCTACTTAACCACCCCAAAACTTTTCTGTACTGATGAGGGATACTATGCCGAAACACGAGTCATGTCTTGTGTCTAGAGATTCTGGAAATATCAAGTACTTACTTGCACCAAATTTGGTGAAACACTCACAAACTTTTTCCCAAACTCTTCAAGTTACACGCACTGCATATACCAGAATGCAGAGGGGCGATCCGGAGGAGAGGCTAGCAGTGTGCTCCTATCGTTGTTTCCTGTTAAAAGGTCTCCCGTGAGCCCCTAAGCTGACGAGCTTATGGAGATGCACCTGCGCGCCTAAGAGGCAACGAAGCCTGTGACGGTTGTTTGGCGGCCTTCTCAACCACCCCAGAACTTTTCTCTACTGATGAGGAATACTTTCCCGAAACACGAGCCATGTCTCGTGTCTAGAGATTCTGGAAATATCAAGTACCTACTTGCACCAACTTTGATGAAACACTCACAAACTTTTTCCCAAATTCTTCAAGTTACACGCACTGCATATACCAGAACGCAGAGGGGCGATCCGGAGGAGAGGCTAGCAGTATGCTCCCATCGTTGTTTCCTGTCAAAAGGGCTCCCGTGAGCCTCTAAGCTGGTGAGCTTTTGGAGATGCACCTGCGCGCCTAAGAGGCAACGAAGCCTGTGACGGTTGTTTGGCGGCCTTCTCAACCACCCTAGAACTTTTCTCTACTGATGAGGGATACTATCCCGAAACACGAGCCATGTCTCGTGTCTAGAGATTCTGGAAATATCATTTACTTACTTGCACCAACTTTGGTGAAACATTCACAATCTTTTTCCCAAACTCTTCAAGTTACATGCACTGCATATACCAGAATGCAGAGGGGCGATCCGGAGGAGAGGCTAGCAGTGTGCTCCTATCGTTGTTTCCTGTTAAAAGGGCTCCCGTGAGCCCCTAAGCTGACGAGCTTTTGGAGATGCACCTGCGCGCCTAAGAGGCAACGAAGCCTGTGACGGTTGTTTGGCGGCCTTCTCAACCACCCCAGAACTTTTCTCTACTGATGAGGGATACTATCCCGAAACACGAGCCATGTCTCGTGTCTAGAGATTCTGGAAATATCAAGTACTTACTTGCACCAACTTTGGTGAAACACTCACAAACTTGTTCCCCAACTCTTCAAGTTACACGCACTGCATATACCAGAATGCAGAGGGGCGATCTGGAGGAGAGGCTAGCAGTGTGCTTCCATCGTTTCCTGTTAAAAGGGCTCCCGTGAGCCCCATAGCTGACGAGCTTATGGAGATGCACCTGCGCGCCTAAGAGGCAATGAAGCCTGTGACGGTTGTTTGGCGGCCTTCTCAACCACCCCAGAACTTTTCTCTACTGATGAGGGATACTATCTCGAAACACAAGCCATGTCTCGTGTCTAAAGATTCTGGAAATATCAAGTACTTACTTGCACAAACTTTGGTAAAACACTCAAAAACTTTTTCCCAAACTCTTCAAGTTACACGCACTGCATATACCAGAATGCAGAGGGGTGATCCGGAGGAGATTCTAGCAGTGTGCTCCCATCGTTGTTTCCTGTTAAAAGGGCTCCCGTGAGCCCCTAAGCTGACGAGCTTTTGGAGATGCACCTGCGCGCCTAAGAGGCAACGAAGCCTGTGACGGTTGTTTGGAGGCCTTCTCAACCACCCCAGAACTTTTCTCTACTGTTGAGGGATACTATCCCGAAACACGAGCCATGTCTCGTCTCTAGAGATTCTGGAAATATCAAGTACTTACTTGCACCAACCTTTGGTGAAACACTCACAAACTTTTTCCCAAACTCTTCAAGTTACATGCACTGTATATACCAGAATGCAGAGGGGCGATCCGGAGGAGAGGCTAGCAGTGTGCTCACATCATTGTTTCCTGTTAAAAGGGCTCCCGTGAGCCCCTAAGCTGACGAGCTTTTGGAGATGCACCTGCGTGCCTAAGAGGCAACGAAGCCTGTGACGGTTGTTTGGCGGCATTCTCAACCACCCCAGAACTTTTCTCTACTGATGAGGGATAGTATCCCGAAACACGAGCCATGTCTCGTGTCTAGAGATTCTGGAAAAATCAAGTACTTATTTGCACCAAATTTGGTGAAACACTCACAAACTTTTCCCAAACTCTTCAAGTTACACGCACTGCATATACCAGAATGCAGAGGGGCGATCCGGAGGAGAGACTAGCAGTGTGCTCCCATCGTTGTTTCCTGTTAAAAGGGCTCCCGTGAGCCCCAAAGCTGATGAGCTTTTGGAGATGCACCTGCGCGCCTAAGAGGCAACGAAGCCTGTGACGGTTGTTTGACGGCCTACTTAACCACCCCAAAACTTTTCTCTACTGATGAGGGATACTATGCCGAAACACGAGTCATGTCTCGTGTCTAGAGATTCTGGAAATATCAAGTACTTACTTGCACCAACTTTGGTGAAACACTCACAAACTTTTTCCCAAACTCTTCAAGTTACACGCACTGCATATACCAGAATGCAGAGGGGCGATCCGGAGGAGAGGCTAGCAGTGTGCTCCCATCGTTGTTTCCTGTTAAAAGGTCTCCCGTGAGCCCCTAAGCTGACGAGCTTATGGAGATGCACCTGCGCGCCTACGAGTCAACGAAGCCTGTGACGGTTGTTTGGCGGCCTTCTCAACCACCCCAGAACTTTTCTCTACTGATGAGGAATACTTTCCCGAAACACGAGCCATGTCTCGTGTCTAGAGATTCTGGAAATATCAAGTACCTACTTGCACCAACTTTGGTGAAACACTCACAGACTTTTTCCCAAATTCTTCAAGTTACACGCACTGCATATACCAGAACGCAGAGGGGCGATCCGGAGGAGAGGCTAGCAGTGTGCTCCCATTGTTGTTTCCTGTCAAAAGGGCTCCCGTGAGCCCCTAAGCTGGTGAGCTTTTGGAGATGCACCTGCGCGCCTAAGAGGCAACGAAGCCTGTGACGGTTGTTTGGCGGCCTTCTCAACCACCCTAGAACTTTTCTCTACTGATGAGGGATACTATCCCGAAACACGAGCTATGTCTCGTGTCTAGAGATTCTGGAAATATCATTTACTTACTTGCACCAACTTTGGTGAAACATTCACGATCTTTTTCCCAAACTCTTCAAGTTACATGCACTGCATATACCAGAATGCAGAGGGGCGATCCGGAGGAGAGGCTAGCAGTGTGCTCCTATCGTTGTTTCCTGTTAAAAGGGCTCCCGTGAGCCCCTAAGCTGACGAGCTTTTGGAGATGCACCTGCGCGCCAAAGAGGCAACGAAGCCTGTGACGGTTGTTTGGCGGCCTTCTCAACCAACCCAGAACTTTTATCTACTGATTAGGGATACTATCCCGAAACACGAGCCATGTCTCGTGTCTAGAGATTCTGGAAATATCAAGTACCTACTTGCACCAACTTTGGTGAAACACTCACACACTTTTTCCCAAATTCTTCAAGTTACACGCACTGCATATACCAGAACGCAGAGGGGCGATCCGGAGGAGAGGCTAGCAGTGTGCTCCCATCGTTGTTTCCTTTTAAAAGGGCTCCCGTGAGCCCCTAAGCTGACGAGCTTTTGGAGATGCACCTGCGCACCTAAGAGGCAACGAAGCTTGTGACGGTTGTTTGGCGGCCTTCTCAACCACCCCAGTACTTTTATCTACTGATTAGGGATACTATCCCGAAACACGAGCCATGTCTCGTGTCTAGAGATTCTGGAAATATCAAGTACTTACTTGCACCAACTTTGGTGAAACACTCACAAACTTTTTACCCAACTCTTTAAGTTACACGCACTGCATATACCAGAATGCAGAGGGGCGATCCGGAGGAGAGGCTAGCAGTGTGCTCCCATCGTTGTTTCCTGTTAAAAGGGCTCCCGTGAGCCCCTAAGCTGACGAGCTTATAGAGATGCACCTGCGCGCCTAAGAGGCAACGAAGCCTGTGACGATTGTTTGGCGGCCTTCTCAACCACCCCAGAACTTTTCTCTACTGATGGGGGATACTATCCCGAAACACGAGCCATGTCTCGTGTCTAGAGATTCTGGAAATATCAAGTACTTACTTGCACCAACTTTGGTGAAACACTCACAAACTTTTTCCCCAACTCTTTAAGTTACACGCACTGCATATACCAGAATGCAGAGGGGCGATCCGGAGGAGAGGCTAGCAGTGTGCTCCCATCGTTGTTTCCTGTTAAAAGGGCTCCCGTGAGCCCCTAAGCTGACGAGCTTATAGAGATGCACCTGCGCGCCTAAGAGGCAACGAAGCCTGTGACGATTGTTTGGCGGCCTTCTCAACCACCCCAGAACTTTTCTCTACTGATGGGGGATACTATCCCGAAACACGAGCCATGTCTCGTGTCTAGAGATTCTGGAAATATCAAGTACTTACTTGCACCAACTTTGGTGAAACACTCACAAACTTTTTCCCAAACTCTTCAAGTTACACGCACTGCATATACCAGAATGCAGAGGGGCGATCCGGAGGAGAGGCTAGCAGTGTGCTCCCAGTGTTGTTTCCTGTTAAAAGGGCTCCCGTGAGCCCCTAAGCTGACGAACTTTTGGAGATGCACCTGGGCGCCTAAGAGGCAACAAAGCCTGTGACGGTTGTTTGGCGGCCTTCTCAACCACCCCAGAACTTTTCTCTACTGATGAGGGATACTATCCCGAAACACGAGCCATGTCTTGTGTCTAGAGATTCAGGAAATATCAAGTGCTTACTTGCACCAACTTTGGTGAAACACTCACAAACTTTTTCCCAAACTCTTCAAGTTACACGCACTGCATATACCAGAACGCAGAGGGGCGATCCGGAGGAGAGGCTAGCAGTGTGCTCCCATCGTTGTTTCCTGTCAAAAGGGCTCCCGTGAGCCCCTAAGCTGGAGAGCTTTTGGAGATGCACCTGCGCGCCTAAGAGGCAACGAAGCCTGTGACGGTTGTTTGGCGGCCTTCTCAACCACCCCAGGACTTTTCTCTACTGATGAGGGATACTATCCCGAAACACGAGCCATGTCTCGTGTCTAGAGATTCTGGAAATATCATTTACTTACTTGCACCAACTTTGGTGAAACATTCACGATATTTTTCCCAAACTCTTCAAGTTACATGCACTGCATATACCAGAATGCAGAGGGGCGATCCGGAGGAGAGGCTAGCAGTGTGCTCCTATCGTTGTTTCCTGTTAAAAGGGCTCCCGTGAGCCCCTAAGCTGACGAGCTTTTGGAGATGCACCTGCGCGCCTAAGAGGCAACGAAGCCTGTGACGGTTGTTTGGCGGCCTTCTCAACCACCCCAGAACGTTTCTCTACTGATGAGGGATACTATCCCGAAACACGAGCCATGTCTCGTGTCTAGAGATTCTGGAAATATCAATTACTTACTTGCACCAACTTTGGTGAAACATTCACGATCTTTTTCCCAAACTCTTCAAGTTACACGCACTGCATATACCAGAATCCAGAGGGGCGATCCGGAGGAGAGGCTAGCAGTGTGCTCCCATCGTTGTTTCCTGTTAAAAGGGCTCCCGTGAGCCCCTAAGCTGACAAGCTTTTGGAGATGCACCTGAGCGCCTAAGAGGCAACGAAGCCTGTGACGGTTGTTTGGCGGCCTTCTCAACCACCCCAGAACTTTTCTCTACTGATGAGGGATACTATCCCGAAACACGAGCCATGTCTCGTGTCTAGAGATTCTGGAAATATCAAGTACTTACTTGCACCAACTTTGGTGAAACACTCACAAACTTTTTCCCCAACTCTTCAAGTTACACGCACTGCATATACCAGAATGCAGAGGGGCGATCTGGAGGAGAGGCTAGCAGTGTGCTCCCATCGTTGTTTCCTGTTAAAAGGGCTCCCGTGAGCCCCTAAGCTGATGAGCTTATGGAGATGCACCTGCGCGCCTAAGAGGCAATGAAGCCTGTGACGGTTGTTTGGCGGCCTTCTCAACCACCCCAGAACTTTTCTCTACTGATGAGGGATACTATCCCGAAACACGAGCCATGTCTCGTGTCTAAAGATTCTGGAAATATCAAGTACTTACTTGCACAAACTTTGGTAAAACACTCAAAAACTTTTTCCCAAACTCTTCAAGTTACATGCACTGCATATACCAGAATGCAGAGGGGCGATCCGGAGGAGAGGCTAGCAGTGTGCTCCCAACATTGTTTCCTGTTAAAAGGGCTCCCGTGAGCCCCTAAGCTGACAAGCTTTTGGAGATGCACCTGCGTGCCTAAGAGGCAACGAAGCCTGTGACGGTTGTTTGGCGGCATTCTCAACCACCCCAGAACTTTTCTCTACTGATGAGGGATAGTATCCCGAAACACGAGCCATGTCTCGTGTCTAGAGATTCTGGAAATATCAAGTACTTATTTGCACCAAATTTGGTGAAACACTCACGAACTTTTCCCAAACTCTTCAAGTTACACGCACTGCATATACCAGAATGCAGAGGGGCGATCCGGAGGAGAGACTAGCAGTGTGCTCCCATCGTTGTTTCCTGTTAAAAGGGCTCCCGTGAGCCCCAAAGCTGATGAGCTTTTGGAGATGCACCTGCGCGCCTAAGAGGCAACGAAGCCTGTGACTGTTGTTTGACGGCCTACTTAACCACCCCAGAACTTTTCTCTACTGATGAGGGATACAATGCCGAAACACGAGTCATGTCTCGTGTCTAGAGATTCTAGAAATATCAAGTACTTACTTGCACCAACTTTGGTGAAACACTCACAAACTTTTTCCCAAACTCTTCAAGTTACACGCACTGCATATACCAGAATGCAGAGGGGCGATCCGGAGGAGAGGCTAGCAGTGTGCTCCCATCGTTGTTTCCTGTTAAAAGGTCTCCCGTGAGCCCCTAAGCTGACGAGCTTATGGAGATGCACCTGCGCGCCTAAGAGGCAACGAAGCCTGTGACGGTTGTTTGGCGGCCTTCTCAACCACCCCAGAACTTTTCTCTACTGATGAGGAATACTTTCCCGAAACACGAGCCATGTCTCGTGTCTAGAGATTCTGTAAATATCAAGTACCTACTTGCACCAACTTTGGTGAAACACTCACAAACTTTTTCCCAAATTCTTCAAGTTACACGCACTGCATATACCAGAACGCGGAGGGGCGATCCGGAGGAGAGGCTAGCAGTGTGCTCCCATCGTTGTTTCCTGTCAAAAGGGCTCCCGTGAGCCCCTAAGCTGGTGAGCTTTTGGAGATGCACCTGCGCGCCTAAGAGGCAACGAAGCCTGTGACGGTTGTTTGGCGGCCTTCTCAACCACCCCAGAACTTTTATCTACTGATTAGGGATACTATCCCGAAACACGAGCCATGTCTCGTGTCTAGAGATTCTGGAAATATCAAGTACTTACTTGCACCAACTTTGGTGAAACACTCACAAACTTTTTCCCCAACTCTTTAAGTTACACGCACTGCATATACCAGAATGCAGAGGGGCGATCCGGAGGAGAGGCTAGCAGTGTGCTCCCATCGTTGTTTCCTGTTAAAAGGGCTCCCGTGAGCCCCTAAGCTGACGAGCTTATGGAGATGCACCTGCGCGCCTAACAGGCAACGAAGCCTGTGACGGTTGTTTGGCGGCCTTCTCAACCACCCCAGGACTTTTCTCTACTGATGAGGGATACTATCCCGAAACACGAGCCATGTCTCGTGTCTAGAGATTCTGGAAATATCATTTACTTACTTGCACCAACTTTGGTGAAACATTCACGATCTTTTTCCCAAACTCTTCAAGTTACATGCACTGCATATACCAGAATGCAGAGGGGCGATCCGGAGGAGAGGCTAGCAGTGTGCTCCTATCGTTGTTTCCTGTTAAAAGGGCTCCCATGAGCCCCTAAGCTGACGAGCTTTTGGAGATGCACCTGCGCGCCTGAGAGGCAACGAAGCCTGTGACGGTTGTTTGGCGGCCTTCTCAACCACCCCAGAACGTTTCTCTACTGATGAGGGATACTATCCCGAAACACGAGCCATGTCTCGTGTCTAGAGATTCTGGAAATATCAATTACTTACTTGCACCAACTTTGGTGAAACATTCACGATCTTTTTCCCAAACTCTTCAAGTTACACGCACTGCATATACCAGAATGCAGAGGGGCGATCCGGAGGAGAGGCTAGCAGTGTGCTCCCATCGTTGTTTCCTGTTAAAAGGGCTCCCGTGAGCCCCTAAGCTGACGAGCTTTTGGAGATGCACCTGCGCGCCTAAGAGGCAACGAAGCCTGTGACGGTTGTTTGGCGGCCTTCTCAACCACCCCAGAACTTTTCTCTACTGATGAGGGATACTATACCGAAACACGAGCCATGTCTCGTGTCTAGAGATTCTGGAAATATCAAGTACTTACTTGCACCAACTTTGGTGAAACACTCACAAACTTTTTCCCCAACTCTTCAAGTTACACGCACTGCATATACCAGAATGCAGAGGGGCGATCCGGAGGAGAGACTAGCAGTGTGCTCCCATCGTTGTTTCCTGTTAAAAGGGCTCCCGTGAGCCCCAAAGCTGATGAGCTTTTGGAGATGCACCTGCGCGCCTAAGAGGCAACGAAGCCTGTGACGGTTGTTTGACGGCCTACTTAACCACCCCAGAACTTTTCTCTACTGATGAGGGATACTATGCCGAAACACTAGTCATGTCTCGTGTCTAGAGATTCTGGAAATATCAAGTACTTAATTGCACCAACTTTGGTGAAACACTCACAAACTTTTTCCCAAACTCTTCAAGTTACACGCACTGCATATACCAGAATGCAGAGGGGCGATCCGGAGGAGAGGCTAGCAGTGTGCTCCCATCGTTGTTTCCTGTTAAAAGGTCTCCCGTGAGCCCCTAAGCTGACGAGCTTATGGAGATGCACCTGCGCGCCTAGGAGGCAACGAAGCCTGTGACGGTTGTTTGGCGGCCTTCTCAACCACCCCAGAACTTTTCTCTACTGATGAGGAATACTTTCCCGAAACACGAGCCATGTCTCGTGTCTAGAGATTCTGGAAATATCAAGTACCTACTTGCACCAACTTTGGTGAAACACTCACACACTTTTTCCCAAATTCTTCAAGTTACACGCACTGCATATACCAGAACGCAGAGGGGCGATCCGGAGGAGAGGCTAGCAGTGTGCTCCCATCGTTGTTTCCTTTTAAAAGGGCTCCCGTGAGCCCCTAAGCTGACGAGCTTTTGGAGATGCACCTGCGCGCCTAAGAGGCAACGAAGCTTGTGACGGTTGTTTGGCGGCCTTCTCAACCACCCCAGTACTTTTATCTACTGATTAGGGATACTATCCCGAAACACGAGCCATGTCTCGTGTCTAGAGATTCTGGAAATATCAAGTACTTACTTGCACCAACTTTGGTGAAACACTCACAAACTTTTTCCCCAACTCTTTAAGTTACACGCACTGCATATACCAGAATGCAGAGGGGCGATCCGGAGGAGAGGCTAGCAGTGTGCTCCCATCGTTGTTTCCTGTTAAAAGGGCTCCCGTGAGCCCCTAAGCTGACGAGCTTATAGAGATGCACCTGCGTGCCTAAGAGGCAACGAAGCCTGTGACGATTGTTTGGCGGCCTTCTCAACCACCCCAGAACTTTTCTCTACTGATGGGGGATACTATCCCGAAACACGAGCCATGTCTCGTGTCTAGAGATTCTGGAAATATCAAGTACTTACTTGCACCAACTTTGGTGAAACACTCACAAACTTTTTCCCAAACTCTTCAAGTTACACGCACTGCATATACCAGAATGCAGAGGGGCGATCCGGAGGAGAGGCTAGCAGTGTGCTCCCAGTGTTGTTTCCTGTTAAAAGGGCTCCCGTGAGCCCCTAAGCTGACGAACTTTTGGAGATGCACCTGGGCGCCTAAGAGGCAACAAAGCCTGTGACGGTTGTTTGGCGGCCTTCTCAACCACCCCAGAACTATACTCTACTGATGAGGGATACTATCCCGAAACACGAGCCATGTCTTGTGTCTAGAGATTCAGGAAATATCAAGTGCTTACTTGCACCAACTTTGGTGAAACACTCACAAACTTTTTCCCAAACTCTTCAAGTTACACGCACTGCATATACCAGAACGCAGAGGGGCGATCCGGAGGAGAGGCTAGCAGTGTGCTCCCATCGTTGTTTCCTGTCAAAAGGGCTCCCGTGAGCCCCTAAGCTGGAGAGCTTTTGGAGATGCACCTGCGCGCCTAAGAGGCAACGAAGCCTGTGACGGTTGTTTGGTGGCCTTCTCAACCACCCCAGGACTTTTCTCTACTGATGAGGGATACTATCCCGAAACACGAGCCATGTCTCGTGTCTAGAGATTCTGGAAATATCATTTACTTACTTGCACCAACTTTGGTGAAACATTCACGATCTTTTTCCCAAACTCTTCAAGTTACATGCACTGCATATACCAGAATGCAGAGGGGCGATCCGGAGGAGAGGCTAGCAGTGTGCTCCTATCGTTGTTTCCTGTTAAAAGGGCTCCCGTGAGCCCCTAAGCTGACGAGCTTTTGGAGATGCACCTGCGCGCCTAAGAGGCAACGAAGCCTGGGACGGTTGTTTGGCGGCCTTCTCAACCACCCCAGAACGTTTCTCTACTGATGAGGGATACTATCCCGAAACACGAGCCATGTCTCGTGTCTAGAGATTCTGGAAATATCAATTACTTACTTGCACCAACTTTGGTGAAACATTCACGATCTTTTTCCCAAACTCTTCAAGTTACACGCACTGCATATACCAGAATGCAGAGGGGCGATCCGGAGGAGAGGCTAGCAGTGTGCTCCCATCGTTGTTTCCTGTTAAAAGGGCTCCCGTGAGCCCCTAAGCTGACGAGCTTTTGGAGATGCACCTGCGCGCCTAAGAGGCAACGAAGCCTGTGACGGTTGTTTGGCGGCCTTCTCAACCACCCCAGAACTTTTCTCTACTGATGAGGGATACTATCCCGAAACACGAGCCATGTCTCGTGTCTAGAGATTCTGGAAATATCAAGTACTTACTTGCACCAACTTTGGTGAAACACTCACAAACTTTTTCCCCAACTCTTCAAGTTACACGCACTGCATATACCAGAATGCAGAGGGGCGATCTGGAGGAGAGGCTAGCAGTGTGCTCCCATCGTTGTTTCCTGTTAAAAGGGCTCCCGTGAGCCCCTAAGCTGACGAGCTTATGGAGATGCACCTGCGCGCCTAAGAGGCAATGAAGCCTGTGACGGTTGTTTGGCGGCCTTCTCAACCACCCCAGAACTTTTCTCTACTGATGAGGGATACTATCCCGAAACACGAGCCATGTCTCGTGTCTAAAGATTCTGGAAATATCAAGTACTTACTTGCACAAACTTTGGTAAAACACTCAAAAACTTTTTCCCAAACTCTTCAAGTTACATGCACTGCATACACCAGAATGCAGAGGGGCGATCCGGAGGAGAGGCTAGCAGTGTGCTCCCAACATTGTTTCCTGTTAAAAGGGCTCCCGTGAGCCCCTAAGCTGACGAGCTTTTGGAGATGCACCTGCGTGCCTAAGAGGCAACGAAGCCTGTGACGGTTGTTTGGCGGCATTCTCAACCACCCCAGAACTTTTCTCTACTGATGAGGGATAGTATCCCGAAACACGAGCCATGTCTCGTGTCTAGAGATTCTGGAAATATCAAGTACTTATTTGCACCAAATTTGGTGAAACACTCACGAACTTTTCCCAAACTCTTCAAGTTACACGCACTGCATATACCAGAATGCAGAGGGGCGATCCGGAGGAGAGACTAGCAGTGTGCTCCCATCGTTGTTTCCTGTTAAAAGGGCTCCCGTGAGCCCCAAAGCTGATGAGCTTTTGGAGATGCACCTGGGCGCCTAAGAGGCAACGAAGCCTGTGACTGTTGTTTGACGGCCTACTTAACCACCCCAGAACTTTTCTCTACTGATGAGGGATACAATGCCGAAACACGAGTCATGTCTCGTGTCTAGAGATTCTAGAAATATCAAGTACTTACTTGCACCAACTTTGGTGAAACACTCACAAACTTTTTCCCAAACTCTTCAAGTTACACGCACTGCATATACCAGAATGCAGAGGGGCGATCCGGAGGAGAGGCTAGCAGTGTGCTCCCATCGTTGTTTCCTGTTAAAAGGTCTCCCGTGAGCCCCTAAGCTGACGAGCTTATGGAGATGCACCTGCGCGCCTAAGAGGCAACGAAGCCTGTGACGGTTGTTTGGCGGCCTTCTCAACCACCCCAGAACTTTTCTCTACTGATGAGGAATACTTTCCCGAAACACGAGCCATGTCTCGTGTCTAGAGATTCTGGAAATATCAAGTACCTACTTGCACCAACTTTGGTGAAACACTCACAAACTTTTTCCCAAATTCTTCAAGTTACACGCACTGCATATACCAGAACGCAGAGAGGCGATCCGGAGGAGAGGCTAGCAGTGTGCTCCCATCGTTGTTTCCTGTCAAAAGGGCTCCCGTGAGCCCCTAAGCTGGTGAGCTTTTGGAGATGCACCTGCTCGCCTAAGAGGCAACGAAGCCTGTGACGGTTGTTTGGCGGCCTTCTCAACCACCCTAGAACTTTTCTCTACTGATGAGGGATACTATCCCGAAACACGAGCCATGTCTCGTGTCTAGAGATTCTGAAAATATCATTTACTTACTTGCACCAACTTTGGTGAAACATTCACGATCTTTTTCCCAAACTCTTCAAGTTACATGCACTGCATATACCAGAATGCAGAGGGGCGATCCGGAGGAGAGGCTAGCAGTGTGCTCCTATCGTTGTTTCCTTTTAAAAGGGCTCCCGTGAGCCCCTAAGCTGACGAGCTTTTGGAGATGCACCTGCGCGCCTAAGAGGCAACGAAGCCTGTGACGGTTGTTTGGCGGCCTTCTCAACCACCCCAGAACTTTTATCTACTGATTAGGGATACTATCCCGAAACACGAGCCATGTCTCGTGTCTAGAGATTCTGGAAATATCAAGTACTTACTTGCACCAACTTTGGTGAAACACTCACAAACTTTTTCCCCAACTCTTTAAGTTACACGCACTGCATATACCAGAATGCAGAGGGGCGATCCGGAGGAGAGGCTAGCAGTGTGCTCCCATCGTTGTTTCCTGTTAAAAGGGCTCCCGTGAGCCCCTAAGCTGACGAGCTTATGGAGATGCACCTGCGCGCCTAAGAGGCAACGAAGCCTGTGACGGTTGTTTGGCGGCCTTCTCAACCACCCCAGGACTTTTCTCTACTGATGAGGGATACTATCCCGAAACACGAGCCATGTCTCGTGTCTAGAGATTCTGGAAATATCATTTACTTACTTGCACCAACTTTGGTGAAACATTCACGATCTTTTTCCCAAACTCTTCAAGTTACATGCACTGCATATACCAGAATGCAGAGGGGCGATCCGGAGGAGAGGCTAGCAGTGTGCTCCTATCGTTGTTTCCTGTTAAAAGGGCTCCCGTGAGCCCCTAAGCTGACGAGCTTTTGGAGATGCACCTGCGCGCCTGAGAGGCAACGAAGCCTGTGACGGTTGTTTGGCGGCCTTCTCAACCACCCCAGAACGTTTCTCTACTGATGAGGGATACTATCCCGAAACACGAGCCATGTCTCGTGTCTAGAGATTCTGGAAATATCAATTACTTACTTGCACCAACTTTGGTGAAACATTCACGATCTTTTTCCCAAACTCTTCAAGTTACACGCACTGCATATACCAGAATGCAGAGGGGCGATCCGGAGGAGAGGCTAGCAGTGTGCTCCCATCGTTGTTTCCTGTTAAAAGGGCTCCCGTGAGCCCCTAAGCTGACGAGCTTTTGGAGATGCACCTGCGCGCCTAAGAGGCAACGAAGCCTGTGACGGTTGTTTGGCGGCCTTCTCAACCACCCCAGAACTTTTCTCTACTGATGAGGGATACTATCCCGAAACACGAGCCATGTCTCGTGTCTAGAGATTCTGGAAATATCAAGTACTTACTTGCACCAACTTTGGTGAAACACTCCCAAACTTTTTCCCCAACTCTTCAAGTTACACGCACTGCATATACCAGAATGCAGAGGGGCGATCTGGAGGAGAGGCTAGCAGTGTGCTCCCATTGTTGTTTCCTGTTAAAAGGGCTCCCGTGAGCCCCAAAGCTGATGAGCTTTTGGAGATGCACCTGCGCGCCTAAGAGGCAACGAAGCCTGTGACGGTTGTTTGACGGCCTACTTAACCACCCCAGAACTTTTCTCTACTGATGAGGGATACAATGCCGAAACACGAGTCATGTCTCGTGTCTAGAGATTCTGGAAATATCAAGTACTTACTTGCACCAACTTTGGTGAAACACTCACAAACTTTTTCCCAAACTCTTCAAGTTACACGCACTGCATATACCAGAATGCAGAGGGGCGATCCGGAGGAGAGGCTAGCAGTGTGCTCCCATCGTTGTTTCCTGTTAAAAGGTCTCCCGTGAGCCCCTAAGCTGACGAGCTTATGGAGATGCACCTGCGCGCCTAAGAGGCAACGAAGCCTGTGACGGTTGTTTGGCGGCCTTCTCAACCACCCCAGAACTTTTCTCTACTGATGAGGAATACTTTCCCGAAACACGAGCCATGTCTCGTGTCTAGAGATTCTGGAAATATCAAGTACCTACTTGCACCAACTTTGGTGAAACACTCACAAACTTTTTCCCAAATTCTTCAAGTTACACGCACTGCATATACCAGAACGCAGAGGGGCGATCCGGAGGAGAGGCTAGCAGTGTGCTCCCATCGTTGTTTCCTGTCAAAAGGGCTCCCGTGAGCCCCTAAGCTGGTGAGCTTTTGGAGATGCACCTGCTCGCCTAAGAGGCAATGAAGCCTGTGACGGTTGTTTGGCGGCCTTCTCAACCACCCTAGAACTTTTCTCTACTGATGAGGGATACTATCCCGAAACACGAGCCATGTCTCGTGTCTAGAGATTCTGGAAATATCATTTACTTACTTGCACCAACTTTGGTGAAACATTCACGATCTTTTTCCCAAACTCTTCAAGTTACATGCACTGCATATACCAGAATGCAGAGGGGCGATCCGGAGGAGAGGCTAGCAGTGTGCTCCTATCGTTGTTTCCTTTTAAAAGGGCTCCCGTGAGCCCCTAAGCTGACGAGCTTTTGGAGATGCACCTGCGCGCCTAAGAGGCAACGAAGCCTGTGACGGTTGTTTGGCGGCCTTCTCAACCACCCCAGAACTTTTATCTACTGATTAGGGATACTATCCCGAAACACGAGCCATGTCTCGTGTCTAGAGATTCTGGAAATATCAAGTACTTACTTGCACCAACTTTGGTGAAACACTCACAAACTTTTTCCCCAACTCTTTAAGTTACACGCACTGCATATACCAGAATGCAGAGGGGCGATCCGGAGGAGAGGCTAGCAGTGTGCTCCCATCGTTGTTTCCTGTTAAAGGGGCTCCCGTGAGCCCCTAAGCTGACGAGCTTATGGAGATGCACCTGCGCACCTAAGAGGCAACGAAGCCTGTGACGGTTGTTTGGCGGCCTTCTCAACCACCCCAGAACTTTTCTATACTGATGGGGGATACTATCCCGAAACACGAGCCATGTCTCGTGTCTAGAGATTCTGGAAATATCAAGTACTTACTTGCACCAACTTTGGTGAAACACTCACGAACGTCTTCCCAAACTCTTCAAGTTACACGCACTGCATATACCAGAATGCAGAGGGGCGATCCGGAGGAGAGGCTAGCAGTGTGCTCCCATCGTTGTTTCCTGTTAAAAGGGATCACGTGAGCACCTAAGCTGACGAGCTTTCGGAGAGGCACCTGCGCGCCTAAGAGGCAATGAAGCCTGTGACGGTTGTTTGGCGGCCTTCTCAACCACCCCAGAACTTTTCTCTTCTGATGAGGGATACTATCCCGAAACACGAGCCATGTCTCGTGTCTTGAGATTCTGGAAATATCAAGTTCTTACTTGCACCAACTTTGGTGAAACACTCACAAACTTTTTTCCCAAACTCTTCAAATTACACGCACTGCATATACCAGAATGCAGAGGGGCGATCCGGAGGAGAGGCTAGCAGTGTGCTCCCAGTGTTGTTTCCTGTTAAAAGGGCTCCCGTGAGCCCCTAAGCTGACAAACTTTTGGAGATGCACCTGGGCGCCTAAGAGGCAACGAAGCCTGTGACGGTTGTTTGGCGGCCTTCTCAACCACCCCAGAACTTTTCTCTACTGATGAGGGATACTATCCCGAAACACGAGCCATGTCTCGTGTCTAGAGATTCTGGAAATATCAAGTACTTACTTGCACCAACTTTGGTGAAACACTCACAAACTTTTTCCCAAACTCTTCAAGTTACATGCACTGCATATACCAGAATGAAGAGGGGCGATCTGGAGGAGAGGCTAGCAGTGTGCTCCCATTGTTGTTTCCTGTTAAAAGGGCTCCCGTGAGCCCCTAAGCTGACGAGCTTTTGGAGATGCACCTGCGTGCCTAGGAGGCAACCGAAGCCTCTGACGGTTGTTTGGCGGCCTTCTCAACCACGCCAGAACTTTTCTCTACTGATGAGGGATACTATCCCGAAACACGAGCCATGTCTCGTGTCTAGAGATTCTGGAAATATCAAGTACTTACTTGCACCAACTTTGGTGAAACACTCACGAACTTTTTCCCAAACTCTTCAAGTTACACGCATTGCATATACCAGAATGCAGAGGGGCGATCCGGAGGAGAGGCTAGCAGTGGGCTCCCACCGTTGTTTCCTGTTAAAAGGGCTCCCGTGAGCCCCAAAGCTGACGAGCTTTTGGAGATGCACCTACGCGCCTAAGAGGCAACGAAGCCTGTGACGGTTGTTTGACGGCCTACTTAACCACTACCAGAACTTTTCTCTACTGATGAGGGATACTATGCCGAAACACGAGTCATGTCTCGTGTCTAGAGATTCTGGAAATATCAAGTACTTACTTGCACCAACTTTGGTGAAACACTCACAAACTTTTTCCCAAACTCTTCAAGTTACACGCACTGCATATACCAGAATGCAGAGGAGCGATCCGGAGGAGAGGCTAGCAGTGTGCTCCCATCGTTGTTTCCTGTTAAAAGGGCTCCCGTGAGCCCCTAAGCTGACGAGCTTTTGGAGATGCACCTGCGCGCCTAAGAGGCAACGAAGCCTGTGACGGTTGTTTGGCGGACTTCTCAACCACCCCAGAACTTTTCTCTTCTGATGAGGGATACTATCCCGAAACACGAGCCATGTCTCGTGTCTAGAGATTCTGGAAATATCAAGTACTTACTTGCACCAACTTTGGTGAAACACTCACGAACTTTTTCCCAAACTCTTCAAGTTACACGCACTGCATATACCAGAATGCATAGGGGCGATCCGGAGGAGAGGCTAGCAGTGTGCTCCCATTGTTTTTTCCTGTTAAAAGGGCTCCCCTGAGCCCCTAAGCTAACAAGCTTTTGGAGATGCACCTGCGCGCCTAAGAGGCAACGAAGCCTGTGACGGTTGTTTGGCGGCCTTCTCAACCACCCCAGAACTTTTCTCTACTGATGAGGGATACTATCCCGAAACACGAGCCATGTCTCGTGTCTAGAGATCAAGTACTTACTTGCACCAACTTTGGTGAAACACTCACAAACTTTTTCCCAAACTCTTCAAGTTACACGCATTGCATATACCAGAATGCAGAGGGGCGATCCGGAGGAGAGGCTAGCAGTGGGCTCCCACCGTTGTTTCCTGTTAAAATGGCTCCCGTGAGCCCCAAAGCTGACGAGCTTTTGGAGATGCACCTGCGCGCCTAAGAGGCAACGAAGCCTGTGACGGTTGTTTGACGGCCTACTTAACCACCCCAGAACTTTTCTCTACTGATGAGGGATACTATGCCGAAACACGAGTCATGTCTCGTGTCTAGAGATTCTGGAAATATCAAGTACTTACTTGCACCAACTTTGGTGAAACACTCACAAACTTTTTCCCAAACTCTTCAAGTTAGACGAACTGCATATACCAGAATGCAGAGGAGCGATCCGGAGGAGAGGCTAGCAGTGTGCTCCCATCGTTGTTTCCTGTTAAAAGGGCTCCCGTGAGCCCCTAAGCTGACGAGCTTTTGGAGATGCACCTGCGCGCCTAAGAGGCAACGAAGCCTGTGACGGTTGTTTGGCGGACTTCTCAACCACCCCAGAACTTTTCTCTTCTGATGAGGGATACTATCCTGAAACACGAGCCATGTCTCGTGTCTAGAGATTCTGGAAATATCAAGTACTTACTTGCACCAACTTTGGTGAAACACTCACGAACTTTTTCCCAAACTCTTCAAGTTACACGCACTGCATATACCAGAATGCATAGGGGCGATCCGGAGGAGAGGCTAGCAGTGTGCTCCCATTGTTGTTTCCTGTTAAAAGGGCTCCCGTGAGCCCCTAAGCTGACGAGCTTTTGGAGATGCACCTGCGCGCCTAAGAGGCAACGAAGCCTGTGACGGTTGTTTGGCGGCCTTCTCAACCACCCCAGAACTTTTCTCTACTGATGAGGGATACTATCCCGAAACACGAGCCATGTCTCGTGTCTAGAGATTCTGGAAATTTCAAGTACTTACTTGCACCAACTTTGGTGAAACACTCACAAACTTTTTCCTAAACTCTTCAAGTTACATGCACTGCATATACCAGAATGAAGAGGGGCGATCCGGAGGAGAGGCTAGCAGTGTGCTCCCATCGTTGTTTCCTGTTAAAAGGGCTCCCGTGAGCACCTAAGCTGACGAGCTTTTGGAGATGCACCTGCGTGCCTAAGAGGCAACCGAAGCCTCTGACGGTTGTTTGGCGGCCTTCTCAACCACCCCAGAACTTTTCTCTACTGATGAGGGATACTATCCCGAAACACGAGCCATGTCTCGTGTCTAGAGATTCTGGAAATATCAAGTACTTACTTGCACCAACTTTGGTGAAACACTCACGAACTTTTTCCCAAACTCTTCAAGTTACACGCATTGCATATACCAGAATGCAGAGGGGCGATCCGGAGTAGAGGCTAGCAGTGGGCTCCCACCGTTGTTTTCTGTTAAAAGGGCTCCCGTGAGCCACAAAGCTGATGAGCTTTTGGAGATGCACCTGCGCGCCTAAGAGGCAACGAAGCCGGTGACGGTTGTTTGGCGGCCTTCTCAACCACCCCAGGACTTTTCTCTACTGATGAGGGATACTATCCCGAAACACGAGCCATGTCTCGTGTCTAGAGATTCTGGAAATATCATTTACTTACTTGCACCAACTTTGGTGAAACATTCACGATCTTTTTCCCAAACTCTTCAAGTTACATGCACTGCATATACCAGAATGCAGAGGGGCGATCCGGAGGAGAGGCTAGCAGTGTGCTCCTATCGTTGTTTCCTGTTAAAAGGGCTCCCGTGAGCCCCTAAGCTGACGAGCTTTTGGAGATGCACCTGCGCGCCTAAGAGGCAACGAAGCCTGTGACGGTTGTTTGGCGGCCTTCTCAACCACCCCAGAACTTTTCTCTACTGATGGGGGATACTATCCCGAAACACGAGCCATGTCTCGTGTCTAGAGATTCTGGAAATATCAAGTACTTACTTGCACCAACTTTGGTGAAACACTCACAAACTTTTTCCCGAACTCTTCAAGTTACACGCACTGCATATACCAGAATGCAGAGGGGCGATCCGGAGGAGAGGCTAGCAGTGTGCTCCCAGTGTTGTTTCCTGTTAAAAGGGCTCCCGTGAGCCCCTAAGCTGACGAACTTTTGGAGATGCACCTGGGCGCCTAAGAGGCAACAAAGCCTGTGACGGTTGTTTGGCGGCCTTCTCAACCACCCCAGAACTTTTCTCTACTGATGAGGGATACTATCCCGAAACACGAGCCATGTCTTGTGTCTAGAGATTCAGGAAATATCAAGTGCTTACTTGCACCAACTTTGGTGAAACACTCACAAACTTTTTCCCAAACTCTTCAAGTTACACGCACTGCATATACCAGAACGCAGAGGGGCGATCTGGAGGAGAGGCTAGCAGTGTGCTCCCATCGTTGTTTCCTGTCAAAAGGGCTCCCGTGAGCCCCTAAGCTGGTGAGCTTTTGGAGATGCACCTGCGCGCCTAAGAGGCAACGAAGCCTGTGACGGTTGTTTGGCGGCCTTCTCAACCACCCCAGGACTTTTCTCTACTGATGAGGGATACTATCCCGAAACACGAGCCATGTCTCGTGTCTAGAGATTCTGGAAATATCATTTACTTACTTGCACCAACTTTGGTGAAACATTCACGATCTTTTTCCCAAACTCTTCAAGTTACATGCACTGCATATACCAGAATGCAGAGGGGCGATCCGGAGGAGAGGCTAGCAGTGTGCTCCCATCGTTGTTTCCTGTTAAAAGGGCTCCCGTGAGCCCCTAAGCTGACGAGCTTTTGGAGATGCACCTGCGCGCCTAAGAGGCAACGAAGCCTGTGACGGTTGTTTGGCGGCCTTCTCAACCACCCCAGAACTTTTCTCTACTGATGAGGGATACTATCCCGAAACACCAGCCATGTCTCGTGTCTAGAGATTCTGGAAATATCAAGTACTTACTTGCACCAACTTTGGTGAAACACTCACAAACTTTTTCCCCAACTCTTCAAGTTACACGCACTGCATATACCAGAATGCAGAGGGGCGATCTGGAGGAGAGGCTAGCAGTGTGCTCCCATCGTTGTTTCCTGTTAAAAGGGCTCCCGTGAGCCCCTAAGCTGACGAGCTTATGGAGATGCACCTGCGCGCCTAAGAGGCAACGAAGCCTGTGACGGTTGTTTGGCGGCCTTCTCAACCACCCCAGAACTTTTCTCTACTGATGAGGGATACTATCCCGAAACACGAGCCATGTCTCGTGTCTAAAGATTCTGGAAATATCAAGTACTTACTTGCACAAACTTTGGTAAAACACTCAAAAACTTTTTCCCAAACTCTTCAAGTTACATGCACTGCATATACCAGAATGCAGAGGGGCGATCCGGAGGAGAGACTAGCAGTGTGCTCCCATCGTTGTTTCATGTTAAAAGGGCTCCCGTGAGCCCCAAAGCTGATGAGCTTTTGGAGATGCACCTGCGCGCCTAAGAGGCAACGAAGCCTGTGACTGTTGTTTGACGGCCTACTTAACCACCCCAGAACTTTTCTCTACTGATGAGGGATACAATGCAGAAACACGAGTCATGTCTCGTGTCTAGAGATTCTAGAAATATCAAGTACTTACTTGCACCAACTTTGGTGAAACACTCACAAACTTTTTCCCAAACTCTTCAAGTTACACGCACTGCATATACCAGAATGCAGAGGGGCGATCCGGAGGAGAGGCTAGCAGTGTGCTCCCATCGTTGTTTCCTGTTAAAAGGTCTCCCGTGAGCCCCTAAGCTGACGAGCTTATGGAGATGCACCTGCGCGCCTAAGAGGCAACGAAGCCTGTGACGGTTGTTTGGCGGCCTTCTCAACCACCCCAGAACTTTTCTCTACTGATGAGGAATACTTTCCCGAAACACGAGCCATGTCTCGTGTCTAGAGATTCTGGAAATATCAAGTACCTACTTGCACCAACTTTGGTGAAACACTCACAAACTTTTTCCCAAATTCTTCAAGTTACACGCACTGCATATACCAGAACGCAGAGGGGCGATCTGGAGGAGAGGCTAGCAGTGTGCTCCCATCGTTGTTTCCTGTCAAAAGGGCTCCCGTGAGCCCCTAAGCTGGTGAGCTTTTCGAGATGCACCTGCTCGCCTAAGAGGCAACGAAGCCTGTGACGGTTGTTTGGCGGCCTTCTCAACCACCCTAGAACTTTTCTCTACTGATGAGGGATACTATCCCGAAACACGAGCCATGTCTCGTGTCTAGAGATTCTGGAAATATCATTTACTTACTTGCACCAACTTTGGTGAAACATTCACGATCTTTTTCCCAAACTCTTCAAGTTACATGCACTGCATATACCAGAATGCAGAGGGGCGATCCGGAGGAGAGGCTAGCAGTGTGCTCCTATCGTTGTTTCCTTTTAAAAGGGCTCCCGTGAGCCCCTAAGCTGACGAGCTTTTGGAGATGCACCTGCGCGCCTAAGAGGCAACGAAGCCTGTGACGGTTGTTTGGCGGCCTTCTCAACCACCCCAGAACTTTTCTCTACTGATGGGGGATACTATCCCGAAACACGAGCCATGTCTCGTGTCTAGAGATTCTGGAAATATCAAGTACTTACTTGCACCAACTTTGGTGAAACACTCACAAACTTTTTCCCCAACTCTTTAAGTTACACGCACTGCATATACCAGAATGCAGAGGGGCGATCCGGAGGAGAGGCTAGCAGTGTGCTCCCATCGTTGTTTCCTGTTAAAAGGGCTCCCGTGAGCCCCTAAGCTGACGAGCTTATGGAGATGCACCTGCGCGCCTAAGAGGCAACGAAGCCTGTGACGGTTGTTTGGCGGCCTTCTCAACCACCCCAGAACTTTTCTCTACTGATGGGGGATACTATCCCGAAACACGAGCCATGTCTCGTGTCTAGAGATTCTGGAAATATCAAGTACTTACTTGCACCAACTTTGGTGAAACACTCACGAACGTCTTCCCAAACTCTTCAAGTTACACGCACTGCATATACCAGAATGCAGAGGGGCGATCTGGAGGAGAGGCTAGCAGTGTGCTCCCATCGTTGTTTCCTGTTAAAAGGGATCACGTGAGCACCTAAGCTGACGAGCTTTCGGAGAGGCACCTGCGCACCTAAGAGGCAATGAAGCCTGTGACGGTTGTTTGGCGGCCTTCTCAACCACCCCAGAACTTTTCTCTTCTGATGAGGGATACTATCCCGAAACACGAGCCATGTCTCGTGTCTTGAGATTCTGGAAATATCAAGTTCTTACTTGCACCAACTTTGGTGAAACACTCACAAACTTTTCCCAAACTCTTCAAGTTACACGCACTGCATATACCAGAATGCATAGGGGCGATCCGGAGGAGAGGCTAGCAGTGTGCTCCCATTGTTGTTTCCTGTTAAAAGGGCTCCCGTGAGCCCCTAAGCTGACAAGCTTTTGGAGATGCACCTGCGCGCCTAAGAGGCAACGAAGCCTGTGACGGTTGTTTGGCGGCCTTCTCAACCACCCCAGAACTTTTCTCTACTGATGAGGGATACTATCCCGAAACACGAGCCATGTCTCGTGTCTAGAGATTCTGGAAATATCAAGTACTTACTTGCACCAACTTTGGTGAAACACTCACAAACTTTTTTCCCAAACTCTTCAAATTACACGCACTGCATATACCAGAATGCAGAGGGGCGATCCGGAGGAGAGGCTAGCAGTGTGCTCCCAGTGTTGTTTCCTGTTAAAAGGGCTCCCGTGAGCCCCTAAGCTGACAAACTTTTGGAGATGCACCTGGGCGCCTAAGAGGCAACGAAGCCTGTGACGGTTGTTTGGCGGCCTTCTCAACCACCCCAGAACTTTTCTCTACTGATGAGGGATACTATCCCGAAACACGAGCCATGTCTCGTGTCTAGAGATTCTGGAAATATCAAGTACTTACTTGCACCAACTTTGGTGAAACACTCACAAACTTTTTCCCAAACTCTTCAAGTTACATGCACTGCATATACCAGAATGAAGAGGGGCGATCTGGAGGAGAGGCTAGCAGTGTGCTCCCATCGTTGTTTCCTGTTAAAAGGGCTCCCGTGAGCCCCTAAGCTGACGAGCTTTTGGAGATGCACCTGCGTGCCTAGGAGGCAACCGAAGCCTCTGACGGTTGTTTGGCGGCCTTCTCAACCACTCCAGAACTTTTCTCTACTGATGAGGGATACTATCCCGAAACACGAGCCATGTCTCGTGTCTAGAGATTCTGGAAATATCAAGTACTTACTTGCACCAACTTTGGTGAAAAACTCACGAACTTTTTCCCAAACTCTTCAAGTTACACGCATTGCAAATACCAGAATGCAGAGGGGCGATCCGGAGGAGAGGCTAGCAGTGGGCTCCATCCGTTGTTTCCTGTTAAAAGGGCTCCCGTGAGCACCAAAGCTGACGAGCTTTTGGAGATGCACCTGCGCGCCTAAGAGGCAACGAAGCCTGTGACGGTTGTTTGACGGCCTACTTAACCACCCCAGAACTTTTCTCTACTGATGAGGGATACTATGCCGAAACACGAGTCATGTCTCGTGTCTAGAGATTCTGGAAATATCAAGTACTTACTTGCACCAACTTTGGTGAAACACTCACAAACTTTTTCCCAAACTCTTCAAGTTACACGCACTGCATATACCAGAATGCAGAGGAGCGATCCGGAGGAGAGGCTAGCAGTGTGCTCCCATCGTTGTTTCCTGTTAAAAGGGCTCCCGTGAGCCCCTAAGCTGACGAGCTTTTGGAGATGCACCTGCGCGCCTAAGAGGCAACGAAGCCTGTGACGGTTGTTTGGCGGACTTCTCAACCACCCCAGAACTTTTCTCTTCTGATGAGGGATACTATCCCGAAACACGAGCCATGTCTCGTGTCTAGAGATTCTGGAAATATCAAGTACTTACTTGCACCAACTTTGGTGAAACACTCACAAACTTTTTCCCAAACTCTTCAAGTTACACGCACTGCATATACCAGAATGCATAGGGGCGATCCGGAGGAGAGGCTAGCAGTGTGCTCCCATTGTTTTTTCCTGTTAAAAGGGCTCCCCTGAGCCCCTAAGCTAACAAGCTTTTGGAGATGCACCTGCGCGCCTAAGAGGCAACGAAGCCTGTGACAGTTGTTTGGCGGCCTTCTCAACCACCCCAGAACTTTTCTCTACTGATGAGGGATACTATCCCGAAACACGAGCCATGTCTCGTGTCTAGAGATCAAGTACTTACTTGCACCAACTTTGGTGAAACACTCACAAACTTTTTCCCAATCTCTTCAAGTTACACGCATTGCATATACCAGAATGCAGAGGGGCGATCCGGAGGAGAGGCTAGCAGTGGGCTCCCACCGTTGTTTCCTGTTAAAAGGGCTCCCGTGAGCCCCAAAGCTGACGAGCTTTTGGAGATGCACCTGCGCGCCTAAGAGGCAACGAAGCCTGTGACGGTTGTTTGACGGCCTACTTAACCACCCCAGAACTTTTCTCTACTGATGAGGGATACTATGCCGAAACACGAGTCATGTCTCGTGTCTAGAGATTCTGGAAATATCAAGTACTTACTTGCACCAACTTTGGTGAAACACTCACAAACTTTTTCCCAAACTCTTCAAGTTACACGAACTGCATATACCAGAATGCAGAGGAGCGATCCGGAGGAGAGGCTAGCAGTGTGCTCCCATCGTTGTTTCCTGTTAAAAGGGCTCCCGTGAGCCCCTAAGCTGACGACCTTTTGGAGATGCACCTGCGCGCCTAAGAGGCAACGAAGCCTGTGACGGTTGTTTGGCGGACTTCTCAACCACCCCAGAACTTTTCTCTTCTGATGAGGGATACTATCCCGAAACACGAGCCATGTCTCGTGTCTAGAGATTCTGGAAATATCAAGTACTTACTTGCACCAACTTTGGTGAAACACTCACAAACTTTTTCCCAAACTCTTCAAGTTACACGCACTGCATATACCAGAATGCATAGGGGCGATCCGGAGGAGAGGCTAGCAGTGTGTTCCCATTGTTGTTTCCTGTTAAAAGGGCTCCCGTGAGCCCCTAAGCTGACGAGCTTTTGGAGATGCACCTGCGTGCCTAAGAGGCAACGAAGCCTGTGACGGTTGTTTGGCGGCCTTCTCAACCACCCCAGAACTTTTCTCTACTGATGAGGGATACTATCCTGAAACACGAGCCATGTCTCGTGTCTAGAGATTCTGGAAATTTCAAGTACTTACTTGCACCAACTTTGGTGAAACACTCACAAACTTTTTCCTAAACTCTTCAAGTTACATGCACTGCATATACCAGAATGAAGAGGGGCGATCCGGAGGAGAGGCTAGCAGTGTGCTCCCATCGTTGTTTCCTGTTAAAAGGGCTCCCGTGAGCACCTAAGCTGACGAGCTTTTGGAGATGCACCTGCGTGCCTAAGAGGCAACCGAAGCCTCTGACGGTTGTTTGGCGGCCTTCTCAACCATCCCAGAACTTTTCTCTACTGATGAGGGATACTATCCCGAAACACTCGCCATGTCTCGTGTCTAGAGATTCTGGAAATATCAAGTACTTACTTGCACCAACTTTGGTGAAACACTCACAAACTTTTTCCCAAACTCTTCAAGTTACACGCATTGCATATACCAGAATGCAGAGGGGCGATCCGGAGTAGAGGCTAGCAGTGGGCTCCCACCGTTGTTTTCTGTTAAAAGGGCTCCCGTGAGCCACAAAGCTGATGAGCTTTTGGAGATGCACCTGCGCGCCTAAGAGGCAACGAAGCCGGTGACGGTTGTTTGGCGGCCTTCTCAACCACCCCAGGACTTTTCTCTACTGATGAGGGATACTATCCCGAAACACGAGCCATGTCTCGTGTCTAGAGATTCTGGAAATATCATTTACTTACTTGCACCAACTTTGGTGAAACATTCACGATCTTTTTCCCAAACTCTTCAAGTTACATGCACTGCATATACCAGAATGCAGAGGGGCGATCCGGAGGAGAGGCTAGCAGTGTGCTCCTATCGTTGTTTCCTGTTAAAAGGGCTCCCGTGAGCCCCTAAGCTGACGAGCTTTTGGAGATGCACCTGCGCGCCTAAGAGGCAACGAAGCCTGTGACGGTTGTTTGGCGGCCTTCTCAACCACCCCAGAACTTTTCTCTACTGATGAGGGATACTATCCCGAAACACGAGCCATGTCTCGTGTCTAGAGATTCTGGAAATATCAATTACTTACTTGCACCAACTTTGGTGAAACATTCACGATCTTTTTCCCAAACTCTTCAAGTTACCCGCACTGCATATACCAGAATGCAGAGGGGCGATCCGGAGGAGAGGCTAGCAGTGTGCTCCCATCGTTGTTTCCTGTTAAAAGGGCTCCCGTGAGCCCCTAAGGTGACGAGCTTATGGAGATGCACCTGCGCGCCTAAGAGGCAACGAAGCCTGTGACGGTTGTTTGGCGGCCTTCTCAACCACCCCAGAACTTTTCTCTACTGATGAGGGATACTATCCCGAAACACGAGCCATGTCTCGTGTCTAGAGATCAAGTACTTACTTGCACCAACTTTGGTGAAACACTCACAAACTTTTTCCCAAACTCTTCTAGTTACACGCATTGCATATACCAGAATGCAGAGGGGCGATCCGGAGGAGAGGCTAGCAGTGGGCTCCCACTGTTGTTTCCTGTTAAAAGGGCTCCCGTGAGCCCCAAAGCTGACGAGCTTTTGGAGATGCACCTGCGCGCCTAAGAGGCAACGAAGCCTGTGACGGTTGTTTGACGGCCTACTTAACCACCCCAGAACTTTTCTCTACTGATGAGGGATACTATGCCGAAACAAGAGTCATGTCTCGTGTCTAGAGATTCTGGAAATATCAAGTACTTACTTGCACCAACTTTGGTGAAACACTCACAAACTTTTTCCCAAACTCTTCAAGTTACACGAACTGCATATACCAGAATGCAGAGGAGCGATCCGGAGGAGAGGCTAGCAGTGTGCTCCCATCGTTGTTTCCTGTTAAAAGGGCTCCCGTGAGCCCCTAAGCTGACGAGCTTTTGGAGATGCACCTGCGCGCCTAAGAGGCAACGAAGCCTGTGACGGTTGTTTGGCGGACTTCTCAACCACCCCAGAACTTTTCTCTTCTGATGAGGGATACTATCCCGAAACACGAGCCATGTCTCGTGTCTAGAGATTCTGGAAATATCAAGTACTTACTTGCACCAACTTTGGTGAAACACTCACGAACTTTTTCCCAAACTCTTCAAGTTACACGCACTGCATATACCAGAATGCATAGGGGCGATCCGAAGGAGAGGCTAGCAGTGTGCTCCCATTGTTGTTTCCTGTTAAAAGGGCTAATGTGAGCCCCTAAGCTGACGAGCTTTTGGAGATGCACCTGCGCGCCTAAGAGGCAACGAAGCCTGTGACGGTTGTTTGGCGGCCTTCTCAACCACCCCAGAACTTTTCTCTACTGATGAGGGATACTATCCCGAAACACGAGCCATGTCTCGTGTCTAGAGATTCTGGAAATTTCAAGTACTTACTTGCACCAACTTTGGTGAAACACTCACAAACTTTTTCCTAAACTCTTCAAGTTACATGCACTGCATATACCAGAATGAAGAGGGGCGATCCGGAGGAGAGGCTAGCAGTGTGCTCCCATCGTTGTTTCCTGTTAAAAGGGCTCCCGTGAGCACCTAAGCTGACGAGCTTTTGGAGATGCACCTGCGTGCCTAAGAGGCAACCGAAGCCTCTGACGGTTGTTTGGCGGCCTTCTCAACCACCCCAGAACTTTTCTCTACTGATGAGGGATACTATCCCGAAACACGAGCCATGTCTCGTGTCTAGAGATTCTGGAAATATCAAGTACTTACTTGCACCAACTTTGGTGAAACACTCACGAACTTTTTCCCAAACTCTTCAAGTTACACGCATTGCATATACCAGAATGCAGAGGGGCGATCCGGAGTAGAGGCTAGCAGTGGGCTCCCACCGTTGTTTTCTGTTAAAAGGGCTCCCGTGAGCCACAAAGCTGATGAGCTTTTGGAGATGCACCTGCGCGCCTAAGAGGCAACGAAGCCTGTGTCGGTTGTTTGGCGGCCTTCTCAACCACCCCAGGACTTTTCTCTACTGATGAGGGATACTATCCCGAAACACGAGCCATGTCTCGTGTCTAGAGATTCTGGAAATATCATTTACTTACTTGCACCAACTTTGGTGAAACATTCACGATCTTTTTCCCAAACTCTTCAAGTTACATGCACTGCATATACCAGAATGCAGAGGGGCGATCCGGAGGAGAGGCTAGCAGTGTGCTCCTATCGTTGTTTCCTGTTAAAAGGGCTCCCGTGAGCCCCTAAGCTGACGAGCTTTTGGAGATGCACCTGCGCGCCTAAGAGGCAATGAAGCCTGTGACGGTTGTTTGGCGGCCTTCTCAACCACCCCAGAACTTTTCTCTACTGATGAGGGATACTATCCCGAAACACGAGCCATGTCTCGTGTCTAGAGATTCTGGAAATATCAATTACTTACTTGGACCAACTTTGGTGAAACATTCACGATCTTTTTCCCAAACTCTTCAAGTTACACGCACTGCATATACCAGAATGCAGAGGGGCGATCCGGAGGAGAGGCTAGCAGTGTGCTCCCATCGTTGTTTCCTGTTAAAAGGGCTCCCGTGAGCCCCTAAGCTGACGAGCTTATGGAGATGCACCTGCGCGCCTAAGAGGCAACGAAGCCTGTGACGGTTGTTTGGCGGCCTTCTCAACCACCCCAGAACTTTTCTCTACTGATGGGGGATACTATCCCGAAACACGAGCCATGTCTCGTGTCTAGAGATTCTGGAAATATCAAGTACTTACTTGCACCAACTTTGGTGAAACACTCACAAACTTTTTCCCAAACTCTTCAAGTTACACGCACTGCATATACCAGAATGCAGAGGGGCGATCCGGAGGAGAGGCTAGCAGTGTGCTCCCAGTGTTGTTTCCTGTTAAAAGGGCTCCCGTGAGCCCCTAAGCTGACGAACTTTTGGAGATGCACCTGGGCGCCTAAGAGGCAACAAAGCCTGTGACGGTTGTTTGGCGGCCTTCTCAACCACCCCAGAACTTTTCTCTACTGATGAGGGATACTATCCCGAAACACGAGCCATGTCTTGTGTCTAGAGATTCAGGAAATATCAAGTGCTTACTTGCACCAACTTTGGTGAAACACTCACAAACTTTTTCCCAAACTCTTCAAGTTACACGCACTGCATATACCAGAACGCAGAGGGGCGATCCGGAGGAGAGGCTAGCAGTGTGCTCCCATCGTTGTTTCCTGTCAAAAGGGCTCCCGTGAGCCCCTAAGCTGGTGAGCTTTTGGAGATGAACCTGCGGGCCTAAGAGGCAACGAAGCCTGTGACGGTTGTTTGGCGGCCTTCTCAACCACCCCAGGACTTTTCTCTACTGATGAGGGATACTATCCCGAAACACGAGCCATGTCTCGTGTCTAGAGATTCTGGAAATATCATTTACTTACTTGCACCAACTTTGGTGAAACATTCACGATCTTTTTCCCAAACTCTTCAAGTTACATGCACTGCATATACCAGAATGCAGAGGGGCGATCCGGAGGAGAGGCTAGCAGTGTGCTCCTATCGTTGTTTCCTGTTAAAAGGGCTCCCGTGAGCCCTAAGCTGACGAGCTTTTGGAGATGCACCTGCGCGCCTAAGAGGCAACGAAGCCTGTGACGGTTGTTTGGCGGCCTTCTCAACCACCCCAGAACGTTTCTCTACTAATGAGGGATACTATCCCGAAACACGAGCCATGTCTCGTGTCTTGAGATTCTGGAAATATCAATTACTTACTTGCACCAACTTTGGTGAAACATTCACGATCTTTTTCCCCAACTCTTCAAGTTACACGCACTGCATATACCAGAATGCAGAGGGGCGATCTGGAGGAGAGGCTAGCAGTGTGCTCCCATCGTTGTTTCCTGTTAAAAGGGCTCCCGTGAGCCCCTAAGCTGACGAGCTTATGGAGATGCACCTGCGCGCCTAAGAGGCAATGAAGCCTGTGACGGTTGTTTGGCGGCCTTCTCAACCACCCCAGAACTTTTCTCTACTGATGAGGAATACTTTCCCGAAACACGAGCCATGTCTCGTGTCTAGAGATTCTGGAAATATCAAGTACCTACTTGCACCAACTTTGGTGAAACACTCACAAACTTTTTCCCAAATTCTTCAAGTTACACGCACTGCATATACCAGAACGCAGAGGGGCGATCCGGAGGAGAGGCTAGCAGTGTGCTCCCATCGTTGTTTCCTGTCAAAAGAGCTCCCGTGAGCCCCTAAGCTGGTGAGTTTTTGGAGATGCACCTGCTCGCCTAAGAGGCAACGAAGCCTGTGACGGTTGTTTGGAGGCCCTCTCAACCACCCTAGAACTTTTCTCTACTGATGAGGGATACTATCCCGAAACACGAGCCATGTCTCGTGTCTAGAGATTCTGGAAATATCATTTACTTACTTGCACCAACTTTGGTGAAACACTCACAAACTTTTTCCCAAACTCTTCAAGTTACACGCACTGCATATACCAGAATGCATAGGGGCGATCCGGAGGAGAGGCTAGCAGTGTGCTCCCATTGTTGTTTCCTGTTAAAAGGGCTCCCGTGAGCCCCTAAGCTGACAAGCTTTTGGAGATGCACCTGCGCGCCTAAGAGGCAACGAAGCCTGTGACGGTTGTTTGGCGGCCTTCTCAACCACCCCAGAACTTTTCTCTACTGATGAGGGATACTATCCCGAAACACGAGCCATGTCTCGTGTCTAGAGATTCTGGAAATATCAAGTACTTACTTGCACCAACTTTGGTGAAACACTCACAAACTTTTATCCCAAACTCTTCAAATTACACGCACTGCATATACCAGAATGCAGAGGGGCGATCCGGAGGAGAGGCTAGCAGTGTGCTCCCAGTGTTGTTTCCTGTTAAAAGGGCTCCCGTGAGCCCCTAAGCTGACAAACTTTTGGAGATGCACCTGGGCGCCTAAGAGGCAACGAAGCCTGTGACGGTTGTTTGGCGGCCTTCTCAACCACCCCAGAACTTTTCTCTACTGATGAGGGATACTATCCCGAAACACGAGCCATGTCTCGTGTCTAGAGATTCTGGAAATATCAAGTACTTACTTGCACCAACTTTGGTGAAACACTCACAAACTTTTTCCCAAACTCTTCAAGTTACATGCACTGCATATACCAGAATGAAGAGGGGCGATCTGGAGGAGAGGCTAGCAGTGTGCTCCCATTGTTGTTTCCTGTTAAAAGGGCTCCCGTGAGCCCCTAAGCTGACGAGCTTTTTGAGATGCACCTGCGTGCCTAGGAGGCAACCGAAGCCTCTGACGGTTGTTTGGCGGCCTTCTCAACCACTTCAGAACTTTTCTCTACTGATGAGGGATACTATCCCGAAACACGAGCCATGTCTCGTGTCTAGAGATTCTGGAAATATCAAGTACTTACTTGCACCAACTTTGGTGAAACACTCACGAACTTTTTCCCAAACTCTTCAAGTTACACGCATTGCATATACCAGAATGCAGAGGGGCGATCTGGAGGAGAGGCTAGCAGTGGGCTCCCACCGTTGTTTCCTGTTAAAAGGGCTCCCGTGAGCCCCAAAGCTGACGAGCTTTTGGAGATGCACCTGCGCGCCTAAGAGGCAACGAAGCCTGTGACGGTTGTTTGACGGCCTACTTAACCACCCCAGAACTTTTCTCTACTGATGAGGGATACTATGCCGAAACACGAGTCATGTCTCGTGTCTAGAGATTCTGGAAATATCAAGTACTTACTTGCACCAACTTTGGTGAAACACTCACAAACTTTTTCCCAAACTCTTCAAGTTACACGCACTGCATATACCAGAATGCAGAGGAGCGATCCGGAGGAGAGGCTAGCAGTGTGCTCCCATCGTTGTTTCCTGTTAAAAGGGCTCCCGTGAGCCCCTAAGCTGACGAGCTTTTGGAGATGCACCTGCGCGCCTAAGAGGCAACGAAGCCTGTGACGGTTGTTTGGCGGACTTCTCAACCACCCCAGAACTTTTCTCTTCTGATGAGGGATACTATCCCGAAACACGAGCCATGTCTCGTGTCTAGAGATTCTGGAAATATCAAGTACTTACTTGCACCAACTTTGGTGAAACACTCACGAACTTTTTCCCAAACTCTTCAAGTTACACGCACTGCATATACCAGAATGCATAGGGGCGATCCGGAGGAGAGGCTAGCAGTGTGCTCCCATTGTTTTTTCCTGTTAAAAGGGCTCCCCTGAGCCCCTAAGCTAACAAGCTTTTGGAGATGCACCTGCGCGCCTAAGAGGCAACGAAGCCTGTGACGGTTGTTTGGCGGCCTTCTCAACCACCCCAGAACTTTTCTCTACTGATGAGGGATACTATCCCGAAACACGAGCCATGTCTCGTGTCTAGAGATCAAGTACTTACTTGCACCAACTTTGGTGAAACACTCACAAACTTTTTCCCAAACTCTTCAAGTTACACGCATTGCATATACCAGAATGCAGAGGGGCGATCCGGAGGAGAGGCTAGCAGTGGGCTCCCACCGTTGTTTCCTGTTAAAAGGGCTCCCGTGAGCCCCAAAGCTGACGAGCTTTTGGAGATGCACCTGCGCGCCTAAGAGGCAACGAAGCCTGTGACGGTTGTTTGACGGCCTACTTAACCACCCCAGAACTTTTCTCTACTGATGAGGGATACTATGCCGAAACACGAGTCATGTCTCGTGTCTAGAGATTCTGGAAATATCAAGTACTTACTTGCACCAACTTTGGTGAAACACTCACAAACTTTTTCCCAAACTCTTCAAGTTACACGAACTGCATATACCAGAATGCAGAGGAGCGATCCGGAGGAGAGGCTAGCAGTGTGCTCCCATCGTTGTTTCCTGTTAAAAGGGCTCCCGTGAGCCCCTAAGCTGACAAGGTTTTGGAGATGCACCTGCGCGCCTAAGAGGCAACGAAGCCTGTGACGGTTGTTTGGCGGACTTCTCAACCACCCCAGAACTTTTCTCTTCTGATGAGGGATACTATCCCGAAACACGAGCCATGTCTCGTGTCTAGAGATTCTGGAAATATCAAGTACTTACTTGCACCAACTTTGGTGAAACACTCACAAACTTTTTCCCAAACTCTTCAAGTTACACGCACTGCATATACCAGAATGCATAGGGGCGATCCGGAGGAGAGGCTAGCAGTGTGCTCCCATTGTTGTTTCCTGTTAAAAGGGCTCCCGTGAGCCCCTAAGCTGACGAGCTTTTGGAGATGCACCTGCGCGCCTAAGAGGCAACGAAGCCTGTGACGGTTGTTTGGCGGCCTTCTCAACCACTTCAGAACTTTTCTCTACTGATGAGGGATACTATCCCGAAACACGAGCCATGTCTCGTGTCTAGAGATTCTGGAAATTTCAAGTACTTACTTGCACCAACTTTGGTGAAACACTCACAAACTTTTTCCTAAACTCTTCAAGTTACATGCACTGCATATACCAGAATGAAGAGGGGTGATCCGGAGGAGAGGCTAGCAGTGTGCTCCCATCGTTGTTTCCTGTTAAAAGGGCTCCCGTGAGCACCTAAGCTGACGAGCTTTTGGAGATGCACCTGCGTGCCTAAGAGGCAACCGAAGCCTCTGACGGTTGTTTGGCGGCCTTCTCAACCACCCCAGAACTTTTCTCTACTGATGAGGGATACTATCCCGACACACGAGCCATGTCTCGTGTCTAGAGATTCTGGAAATATCAAGTACTTACTTGCACCAACTTTGGTGAAACACTCACAAACTTTTTCCTAAACTCTTCAAGTTACATGCACTGCATATACCAGAATGAAGAGGGGCGATCCGGAGGAGAGGCTAGCAGTGTGCTCCCATCGTTGTTTCCTGTTAAAAGGGCTCCCGTGAGCACCTAAGCTGACGAGCTTTTGGAGATGCACCTGCGTGCCTAAGAGGCAACCGAAGCCTCTGACGGTTGTTTGGCGGCCTTCTCAACCACCCCAGAACTTTTCTCTACTGATGAGGGATACTATCCCGAAACACGAGCCATGTCTCGTGTCTAGAGATTCTGGAAATATCAAGTACTTACTTGCACCAACTTTGGTGAAACACTCACAAACTTTTTCCCAAACTCTTCAAGTTACACGAACTGCATATACCAGAATGCAGAGGAGCGATCCGGAGGAGAGGCTAGCAGTGTGCTCCCATCGTTGTTTCCTGTTAAAAGGGCTCCCGTGAGCCCCTAAGCTGACAAGGTTTTGGAGATGCACCTGCGCGCCTAAGAGGCAACGAAGCCTGTGACGGTTGTTTGGCGGACTTCTCAACCACCCCAGAACTTTTCTCTTCTGATGAGGGATACTATCCCGAAACACGAGCCATGTCTCGTGTCTAGAGATTCTGGAAATATCAAGTACTTACTTGCACCAACTTTGGTGAAACACTCACAAACTTTTTCCCAAACTCTTCAAGTTACACGCACTGCATATACCAGAATGCATAGGGGCGATCCGGAGGAGAGGCTAGCAGTGTGCTCCCATTGTTGTTTCCTGTTAAAAGGGCTCCCGTGAGCCCCTAAGCTGACGAGCTTTTGGAGATGCACCTGCGCGCCTAAGAGGCAACGAAGCCTGTGACGGTTGTTTGGCGGCCTTCTCAACCACTTCAGAACTTTTCTCTACTGATGAGGGATACTATCCCGAAACACGAGCCATGTCTCGTGTCTAGAGATTCTGGAAATTTCAAGTACTTACTTGCACCAACTTTGGTGAAACACTCACAAACTTTTTCCTAAACTCTTCAAGTTACATGCACTGCATATACCAGAATGAAGAGGGGTGATCCGGAGGAGAGGCTAGCAGTGTGCTCCCATCGTTGTTTCCTGTTAAAAGGGCTCCCGTGAGCACCTAAGCTGACGAGCTTTTGGAGATGCACCTGCGTGCCTAAGAGGCAACCGAAGCCTCTGACGGTTGTTTGGCGGCCTTCTCAACCACCCCAGAACTTTTCTCTACTGATGAGGGATACTATCCCGACACACGAGCCATGTCTCGTGTCTAGAGATTCTGGAAATATCAAGTACTTACTTGCACCAACTTTGGTGAAACACTCACGAACTTTTTCCCAAACTCTTCAAGTTACACGCATTGCATATACCAGAATGCAGAGGGGCGATCCGGAGTAGAGGCTAGCAGTGGGTTCCCACCGTTGTTTTCTGTTAAAAGGGCTCCCGTGAGCCCCAAAGCTGATGAGCTTTTGGAGATGCACCTGCGCGCCTAAGAGGCAACGAAGCCGGTGACGGTTGTTTGGCGGCCTTCTCAACCACCCCAGGACTTTTCTCTACTGATGAGGGATACTATCCCGAAACACGAGCCATGTCTCGTGTCTAGAGATTCTGGAAATATCATTTACTTACTTGCACCAACTTTGGTGAAACATTCACGATCTTTTTCCCAAACTCTTCAAGTTACATGCACTGCATATACCAGAATGCAGAGGGGCGATCCGGAGGAGAGGCTAGCAGTGTGCTCCTATCGTTGTTTCCTGTTAAAAGGGCTCCCGTGAGCCCCTAAGCTGACGAGCTTTTGGAGATGCACCTGCGCGCCTAAGAGGCAACGAAGCCTGTGACGGTTGTTTGGCGGCCTTCTCAACCACCCCAGAACTTTTCTCTACTGATGAGGGATACTATCCCGAAACACGAGCCATGTCTCGTGTCTAGAGATTCTGGAAATATCAATTACTTACTTGCACCAACTTTGGTGAAACATTCACGATCTTTTTCCCAAACTCTTCAAGTTACACGCACTGCATATACCAGAATGCAGAGGGGCGATCCGGAGGAGAGGCTAGCAGGATGCTCCCATCGTTGTTTCCTGTTAAAAGGGCTCCCGTGAGCCCCTAAGCTTACGAGCTTTTGGAGATGCACCTGCGCGCCTAAGAGGCAACGAAGCCTGTGACGGTTGTTTGGCGGCCTTCTCAACCACCCCAGAACCTTTCTCTACTGATGAGGGATACTATCCCGAAACACGAGCCATGTCTCGTGTCTAGAGATTCTGGAAATATCAAGTACTTACTTGCACCAACTTTGGTGAAACACTCACAAACTTTTTCCCCAACTCTTCAAGTTACACGCACTGCATATACCAGAATGCAGAGGGGCGATCTGGAGGAGAGGCTAGCAGTGTGCTCCCATCGTTTTTTCCTGTTAAAAGGGCTCCCGTGAGCCCCTAAGCTGACGAGCTTATGGAGATGCACCTGCGCGCCTAAGAGGCAATGAAGCCTGTGACGGTTGTTTGGCGGCCTTCTCAACCACCCCTGAACTTTTCTCTACTGATGAGGGATACTATCCCGAAACACGAGGCATGTCTCGTGTCTAAAGATTCTGGAAATATCAAGTACTTACTTGCACGAACTTTGGTAAATGACTCAAAAACGTTTTCCCAAACTCTTCAAGTTACACGCACTGCATATACCAGAATGCAGAGGGGTGATCCGGAGGAGATTCTAGCAGTGTGCTCCCATCGTTGTTTCCTGTTAAAAGGGCTCCCGTGAGCCCCTAAGCTGATGAGCTTTTGGATATGCACCTGCGCGCCTAAGAGGCAACGAAGCCTGTGACGGTTGTTTGGAGGCCTTCTCAACCACCCCAGAACTCTTCTCTACTGTTGAGGGATACTATCCCGAAACACGAGCCATGTCTCGTGTCTAGAGATTCTGGAAATATCAAGTACTTACTTGCACCAACTTTGGTGAAACACTCACAAACTTTTTCCCAAACTCTTCAAGTTACATGCACTGCATATACCAGAATGTAGAGCGCCGATCCGGAGGAGAGGCTAGCAGTGTGCTCCCATCGTTGTTTCCTGTTAAAAGGGCTCCCGTGAGCCCCTAAGCTGACGAGATTTTGGAGATGCACCTGCGCGCCTAAGAGGCAACGAAGCCTGTGACGGTTGTTTGGCGGCCTTCTCAACAACCCCAGAACCTTTTTCTACTAATGAGGGATACTATCCCGAAACACGAGCCATGTCTCGTGTCTAGAGATTCTGGAAATATCAAGTACTTACTTTTTCCCAAACTCTTCAAGTTACACGCACTGCATATACCAGAATGCAGAGGGGCGATCCGGAGGAGAGACTAGCAGTGTGCTCCCATCGTAGTTTCCTGTTAAAAGGTAACCCTGGGCAGGCAACTTCGCTACGCCCACGAAGTGAGCGTAGTGTTGCCTACTTCGCCCTTTCCAAAGTAGGCGAAGCAGGCAACACTACGCCCACTCCTTGGGCGTAGCGAAGTTGCCCGCCACCCACCTCCCTCCCGCCCTCCCGAACATACCTAATTTAATTAAATGGGCACATAAAAATATATAAAATGCACTTATCTTGTCCGCGGCGTCCCGAGGCTCCCTCTGATCGTTCACGACGCCATCCGCTAACCAATGCGCGGGCGGCCGCGCATGTGCATTTCTCGCATGAAATGCGCATGCGCGGCCGCCCGCGCATGCGCATTGGTTAGCAGACGGTGCCGTGAACGAGCAGAGGGAGCCCCGGGACGCCGTGGACAAGGTAAGTGCATTTTATTTATTTTTATGTGCCCATTTAATTAAATTAGGTATGTAGGGGAGGGGGGCATGCGGCGCGTAGTGGGGCTACGCAAAGTGCGCAGGTGGGCGTAGTTTCTCGCCCACTTTGCGTAGCTTCGCGTAGCACTACTACGCACACTACGCCCAGGGTTATTAAAAGGGCTCCCGTGAGCCCCTAAGCTGACGAGCTTTTGGAGATGCACCTGCACGCCTAAGAGGCAACGAAGCCTGTGACAGTTGTTTGGCGGCCTTCTCAACCACCCCAGAACTTTTCTCTACTGATGAGGGATACTATCCCGAAACACGAGCCATGTTGTGTCTAGAGATTCTGGAAATATCAAGTACTTACTTCCACCAACTTTGGTGAAACACTCACAAACGTTTTCCCAAACTCTTCAAGTTACACGCACTGCATATACCAGAATGCAGAGGGGCGATCCGGAGGAGAGGCTAGCAGTGTGCTCCCATCGTTGTTTCCTGTTAAAAGGGCTCCGGTGAGCCCCTAAGCTGACGAGCTTTTGGAGATGCACCTGCGCGCCTAAGAGGCAACGAAGCCCGTGACGGTTGTTTGGAGGCCTTCTCAACTACCCCAGAACTTTTCTCTACTGATGAGGGATACTATCCCGAAACACGAGCCATGTCTTGTGTTTAGAGATTCTGGAAATATCAAGTACTTACTTGCACCAACTTTGGTGAAACACTCACAAACTTTTTCCCAAACTCTTCAAGTTACACGCACTGCGTATACCAGAATGCAGAGGGGCAATCCGGAGGAGAGGCTAGCAGTGTGCTCCCATCGTTGTTTCCTGTTAAAAGGGCTCCTGTGAGCCCCTAAGCTGACGAGCTTTTGGAGATGCACCTGCGCGCCTAAGAGGCATCGAAGCCTGTGACGATTGTTTGGCGGCCTTCTCAACCACCCCAGAACTTTTCTCTACTGATGAGGGATACAATACCGAAACACGAGCCATGTCTCGTGTCTAGAGATTCTGGAAATATCAAGTACTTACTTGCACCAACTTTGGTGAAACACTCACAAACTTTTTCCCAAACTCTTTAAGTTACACGCACTGCATATACCAGAATGCAGAGGGGCGATCCGGAGGAGAGGCTAGCAGTGTGCTCCCATCGTTGTTTCCTGTTAAAAGGGCTCCCGTGAGCCCCTAAGCTGACGAGCTTATGGAGATGCACCTGCGCGCCTAAGAGGCAACGAAGCCGGTGACGGTTGTTTGGTGGCCTTCTCAACCACCCCAGAACTTTTCTCTACTGATGAGGGATACCATCCCGAAACACGAGCCATGTCTCATGTCTAGAGATTCTGGAAATATCAAGTACATATTTGCACCAACTTTGGTGGAACACTCACGAACTTTTTCCCAAACTCTTCAAGTTACACGCACTGCATATACCAGAATGCAGAGGGGCGATCCGGAGGAGAGGCTAGCAGTGTGCTCCCATCGTTGTTTCCTGTTAATAGGGCTCCCATGAGCCCCTAAGCTGACGAGCTTTTGGAGATGCACCTGCGCGCCTAAGAGGCAACGAAGCCTGTGACGGTTGTTTGGCGGCCTTCTCAACAACCCCAGAACCTTTTTCTACTAATGAGGGATACTATCCCGAAACACGAGCCATGTCTCGTGTCTAGAGATTCTGGAAATATCAAGTACTTACTTGCACCAACTTTGGTGAAACACTCACAAACTTTTTCCCAAACTCTTCAAGTTACACGCACTGCATATACCAGAATGCAGAGGGGCGATCCGGAGGAGAGACTAGCAGTGTGCTCCCATCGTAGTTTCCTGTTAAAAGGTAACCCTGGGCAGGCAACTTCGCTACGCCCACGAAGTGAGCGTAGTGTTGCCTACTTCGCCTGTTGCCTACTTCGCCCTTTCCAAAGTAGGCGAAGCAGGCAACACTACGCCCACTCCTTGGGCGTAGCGAAGTTGCCCGCCACCCACCTCCCTCCCGCCCTCCCGAACATACCTAATTTAATTAAATGGGCACATAAAAATATATAAAATGCACATATCTTGTCCGCGGCGTCCCGAGGCTCCCTCTGATCGTTCACGACGCCATCCGCTAACCAATGCGTGGGCGGCCGCGCATGTGCATTTCTCGCAAGAAATGCGCATGCGCGGCCGCCCGCGCATGCGCATTGGTTAGCAGACGGTGCCGTAAACGAGCAGAGGGAGCCCCGGGACGCCGTGGACAAGGTAAGTGCATTTTATTTATTTTTATGTGCCCATTTAATTAAATTAGGTATGTTGGGGAGGGGGGCATGCGGCGCGTAGTGGGGCTACGCAAAGTGCGCAGGTGGGCGTAGTTTCTCGCCCACTTTGCGTAGCTTCGCGTAGCCCTACTACGCACACTACGCCCAGGGTTATTAAAAGGGCTCCCGTGAGCCCCTAAGCTGACGAGCTTTTGGAGATGCACCTGCGCGCCTAAGAGGCAACGAAGCCTGTGACAGTTGTTTGGCGGCCTTCTCAACCACCCCAGAACTTTTCTCTACTGATGAGGGATACTATCCCGAAACACGAGCCATGTTGTGTCTAGAGATTCTGGAAATATCAAGTACTTACTTGCACCAACTTTGGTGAAACACTCACAAACGTTTTCCCAAACTCGCAAGTTACACGCACTGCATATACCAGAATGCAGAGGGGCGATCCGGAGGAGAGGCTAGCAGTGTGCTCCCATCGTTGTTTCCTGTTAAAAGGGCTCCCGTGAGCCCCTAAGCTGACGAGCTTTTGGAGATGCACCTGCGCGCCTAAGAGGCAACGAAGCCCGTGACGGTTGTTTGGAGGCCTTCTCAACCACCCCAGAACTTTTCTCTACTGATGAGGGATACTATCCCGAAACACGAGCCATGTCTTGTGTTTAGAGATTCTGGAAATATCAAGTACTTACTTGCACCAACTTTGGTGAAACACTCACGAACTTTTTACCAAACTCTTCAAGTTACACGCACTGCGTATACCAGAATGCAGAGGGGCAATCCGGAGGAGAGGCTAGCAGTGTGCTCCCATCGTTGTTTCCTGTTAAAAGGGCTCCTGTGAGCCCCTAAGCTGACGAGCTTTTGGAGATGCACCTGCGCGCCTAAGAGGCATCGAAGCCTGTGACGATTGTTTGGCGGCCTTCTCAACCACCCCAGAACTTTTCTCTACTGATGAGGGATACTATCCCGAAACACGAGCCATGTCTCGTGTCTAGAGATTCTGGAAATATCAAGTACTTACTTGCACCAACTTTGGTGAAACACTCACAAACTTTTTCCCAAACTCTTCAAGTTACATGCACAGCATATAACAGAATGCAGAGGGGCGATCCGGAGGAGAGACTAGCAGTGTGCTCCCATCGTTGTTTCCTGTTAAAAGGGATCCCGTGAGCCCCTAAGCTGACGAGCTTTTGGAGATGCACCTGCGCGCCTGGGAGGCAACGAAGCCTGTGACGGTTGTTTGGCGGCCTTCTCAACCCCCCTAGAACTTTTCTCTACTGATGAGGGATACTATCCCGAAACACGAGCCATGTCTCGTGTCTAGAGATTCTGGAAATATCAAGTACTTACTTGCACCAACTTTGGTGAAACACTCACAAACTTTTTCCCCAACTCTTTAAGTTACACGCACTGCATATACCAGAATGCAGAGGGGCGATCCGGAGGAGAGGCTAGCAGTGTGCTCCCATCGTTGTTTCCTGTTAAAAGGGCTCCCGTGAGCCCCTAAGCTGACGAGCTTATGGAGATGCACCTGCGCGCCTAAGAGGCAACGAAGCCTGTGACGGTTGTTTGGCGGCCTTCTCAACCACCCCAGAACTTTTCTCTACTGATGAGGGATACTATCCCGAAACACGAGCCATGTCTCGTGTCTAGAGATTCTGGAAATATCAAGTACTTACTTGCACCAACTTTGGTGAAACACTCACAAACTTTTTCCCAAACTCTTCAAGTTACACGCACTGCATATACCAGAATGCAGAGGGGCGATCCGGAGGGGAGGCTAGCAGTGTGCTCCCATCGTTGTTTCCTGTTAAAAGGGATCACGTGAGCACCTAAGCTGACGAGCTTTTGGAGATGCACCTGCGCGCCTAAGAGGCAATGAAGCCTGTGACGGTTGTTTGGCGGCCTTCTCAACCACCCCAGAACTTTTCTCTTCTGATGAGGGATACTATTCCGAAACACGAGCCATGTCTCGTGTCTTGAGATTCTGGAAATATCAAGTACTTACTTGCACCAACTTTGGTGAAACACTCACAAACGTTTTCCCAAACTCGCAAGTTACACGCACTGCATATACCAGAATGCAGAGGGGCGATCCGGAGGAGAGGCTAGCAGTGTGCTCCCATCGTTGTTTCCTGTTAAAAGGGCTCCCGTGAGCCCCTAAGCTGACGAGCTTTTGGAGATGCACCTGCGCGCCTAAGAGGCAACGAAGCCCGTGACGGTTGTTTGGAGGCCTTCTCAACCACCCCAGAACTTTTCTCTACTGATGAGGGATACTATCCCGAAACACGAGCCATGTCTTGTGTTTAGAGATTCTGGAAATATCAAGTACTTACTTGCACCAACTTTGGTGAAACACTCACGAACTTTTTACCAAACTCTTCAAGTTACACGCACTGCGTATACCAGAATGCAGAAGGGCGATCCGGAGGAGAGACTAGCAGTGTGCTCCCATCGTTGTTTCCTGTTAAAAGGGATCCCGTGAGCCCCTAAGCTGACGAGCTTTTGGAGATGCACCTGCGCGCCTGGGAGGCAACGAAGCCTGTGACGGTTGTTTGGCGGCCTTCTCAACCACCCTAGAACTTTTCTCTACTGATGAGGGATACTATCCCGAAACACGAGCCATGTCTCGTGTCTAGAGATTCTGGAAATATCAAGTACTTACTTGCACCAACTTTGGTGAAATACTCACAAACTTTTTCCCCAACTCTTTAAGTTACACGCACTGCATATACCAGAATGCAGAGGGGCGATCCGGAGGAGAGGCTAGCAGTGTGCTCCCATCGTTGTTTCCTGTTAAAAGGGCTCCCGTGAGCCCCTAAGCTGACGAGCTTATGGAGATGCACCTGCGCGCCTAAGAGGCAACGAAGCCTGTGACGGTTGTTTGGCGGCCTTCTCAACCACCCCAGAACTTTTCTCTACTGATGAGGGATACTATCCCGAAACACGAGCCATGTCTCGTGTCTAGAGATTCTGGAAATATCAAGTACTTACTTGCACCAACTTTGGTGAAACACTCACAAACTTTTTCCCAAACTCTTCAAGTTACACGCACTGCATATACCAGAATGCAGAGGGGCGATCCGGAGGGGAGGCTAGCAGTGTGCTCCCATCGTTGTTTCCTGTTAAAAGGGATCACGTGAGCACCTAAGCTGACGAGCTTTTGGAGATGCACCTGCGCGCCTAAGAGGCAATGAAGCCTGTGACGGTTGTTTGGCGGCCTTCTCAACCACCCCAGAACTTTTCTCTTCTGATGAGGGATACTATCCCGAAACACGAGCCATGTCTCGTGTCTTGAGATTCTGGAAATATCAAGTACTTACTTGCACCAACTTTGGTGAAACACTCACAAACTTTTTCCCAAACTCTTCAAGTTACACGCACTGCATATACCAGAATGCATAGGGGCGATCCGGAGGAGAGGCTAGCAGTGTGCTCCCATTGTTGTTTCCTGTTAAAAGGGCTCCCGTGAGCCCCTAAGCTGACAAGCTTTTGGAGATGCACCTGCGCGCCTAAGAGGCAACGAAGCCTGTGACGGTTGTTTGGCGGCCTTCTCAACCACCCCAGAACTTTTCTCTACTGATGAGGGATACTATCCCGAAACACGAGCCATGTCTCGTGTCTAGAGATTCAGGAAATATCAAGTACTTACTTGCACCAACTTTGGTGAAACACTCACAAACTTTTTCCCAAACTCTTCAAGTTACATGCACTGCATATACCAGAATGAAGAGGGGCGATCCGGAGGAGAGGCTAGCAGTGTGCTCCCATCGTTGTTTCCTGTTGAAAGGGCTCCCGTGAGCCCCTAAGCTGACGAGCTTTTGGAGATGCACCTGCGTGCCTAAGAGGCAACGAAGCCTCTGACGGTTGTTTGGCGGCCTTCTCAACCACCCCAGAACTTTTCTCTACTGATGAGGGATACTATCCCGAAACACGAGCCATGTCTCGTGTCTAGAGATTCTGGAAATATCAAGTACTTACTTGCACCAACTTTGGTGAAACACTCACAAACTTTTTCCCAAACTCTTCAAGTTCCACGCATTGCATATACCAGAATGCAGAGGGGCGATCCGTAGGAGAGGCTAGCAGTGGGCTCCCACCGTTGTTTCCTGTTAAAAGGGCTCCCGTGAGCCCCAAAGCTGACGAGCTTTTGGAGATGCACCTGCGCGCCTACGAGGCAACGAAGGCTGTGACGGTTGTTTGACGGCCTACTTAACCACCCCAGAACTTTTCTCTACTGATGAGGGATACTATGCCGAAACACGAGTCATGTCTCGTGTCTAGAGATTCTGGAAATATCAAGTACTTACTTGCACCAACTTTGGTGAAACACTCACAAACGTTTTCCCAAACTCTTCAAGTTACACGCACTGCATATACCAGAATGCATAGGGGCGATCCGGAGGAGAGGCTAGCAGTGTGCTCCCACTGTTGTTTCCTGTTAAAAGGGCTCCCGTGAGCCCCTAAGCTGACAAGCTTTTGGAGATGCACCTGCGCGCCTAAGAGGCAACGAAGCCTGTGACGGTTGTTTGGCGGCCTTCTCAACCACCCCAGAACTTTTCTCAACTGATGAGGGATACTATCCCGAAACACGAGCCATGTCTCGTGTCTAGAGATTCTGGAAATATCAAGTAATTACTTGCACCAACTTTGGTGAAACACTCACAAACTTTTTCCCAAACTCTTCAAGTTACATGCACTGCATATACCAGAATGAAGAGGGGCGATCCGGAGGAGAGGCTAGCAGTGTGCTCCCATCGTTGTTTCCTGTTAAAAGGGCTCCCGTGAGCCCCTAAGCTGACGAGCTTTTGGAGAAGCACCTGCGTTCCTAAGAGGCAACCGAAGCCTCTGACGGTTGTTTGGCGGCCTTCTCAACCACCCCAGAACTTTTCTCTACTGATGAGGGATATTATCCCGAAACACGAGCCATGTCTCGTGTCTAGAGATTCTGGAAATATCAAGTACTTACTTGCACCAACTTTGGTGAAACACTCACAAACTTTTTCCCAAACTCTTCAAGTTACACGCATTGCATATACCATAATGCAGAGGGGCGATCCGGAGGAGAGGCTAGCAGTGGGCTCCCACCGTTGTTTCCTGTTAAAAGGGCTCCCGTGAGCCCCTAAGCTGACGAGCTTTTGGAGATGCACCTGCGTGCCTAAGAGGCAACGAAACCTGTGACGGTTGTTTGGCGGCATTCTCAACCACCCCAGAACTTTTCTCTACTGATGAGGGATAGTATCCCGAAACACGAGCCATGTCTCGTGTCTAGAGATTCTGGAAATATCAAGTACTTACTTGCACCAACTTTGGTGGAACACTCACAAACTTTTTCCCAAACTCTTCAAGTTACACGCACTGCATATACCAGAATGCAGAGGGGCGATCCGGAGGAGAGGCTAGCAGTGTGCTCCCATCGTGTTTTCCTGTTAATAGGGCTCCCATGAGCCCCTAAGCTGACGAGCTTTTGGAGATGCACCTGCGCGCCTAAGAGGCAACGAAGCCTGTGATGGTTGTTTGGCGGCCTTCTCAACAACCCCAGAACCTTTTTCTACTAATGAGGGATACTATCCCGAAACACGAGCCATGTCTCGTGTCTAGAGATTCTGGAAATATCAAGTACTTACTTGCACCAACTTTGGTGAAACACTCACAAACTTTTTCCCAAACTCTTCAAGTTACACGCACTGCATATACCAGAATGCAGAGGGGCGATCCGGAGGAGAGACTAGCAGTGTGCTCCCATCGTAGTTTCCTGTTAAAAGGTAACCCTGGGCAGGCAACTTCGCTACGCCCACGAAGTGAGCGTAGTGTTGCCTACTTCGCCCTTTCCAAAGTAGGCGAAGCAGGCAACACTACGCCCACTCCTTGGGCGTAGCGAAGTTGCCCGCCACCCACCTCCCTCCCGCCCTCCCGAACATACCTAATTTAATTAAATGGGCACATAAAAATATATTATGCACATATCTTGTCCGCGGCGTCCCGAGGCTCCCTCTGATCGTTCACGACGCCATCAGCTAACCAATGCGCGGGCGGCCGCGCATGTGCATTTCTCGCAAGAAATGCGCATGCGCGGCCGCCCGCGCATGCGCATTGGTTAGCAGACGGTGCCGTGAACGAGCAGAGGGAGCCCCGGGACGCCGTGGACAAGGTAAGTGCATTTTATTTATTTTTATGTGCCCATTTAATTAAATTAGGTATGTTGGGGAGGGGGGCATGCGGCGCGTAGTGGGGCTACGCAAAGTGCGCAGGTGGGCGTAGTTTCTCGCCCACTTTGCGTAGCTTCGCGTAGCCCCACTACGCACACTACGCCCAAGGTTATTAAAAGGGCTCCCGTGAGCCCCTAAGCTGACGAGCTTTTGGAGATGCACCTGCGCGCCTAAGAGGCAACGAAGCCTGTGACAGTTGTTTGGCGGTCTTCTCAACCACCCCAGAACTTTTCTCTACTGATGAGGGATACTATCCCAAAACACGAGCCATGTTGTGTCTAGAGATTCTGGAAATATCAAGTACTTACTTGCACCAACTTTGGTGAAACACTCACAAACGTTTTCCCAAACTCGCAAGTTACACGCACTGCATATACCAGAATGCAGAGGGGCGATCCGGAGGAGAGGCTAGCAGTGTGCTCCCATCGTTGTTTCCTGTTAAAAGGGCTCCCGTGAGCCCCTAAGCTGACGAGCTTTTGGAGATGCACCTGCGCGCCTAAGAGGCAACGAAGCCCGTGACAGTTGTTTGGAGGCCTTCTCAACCACCCCAGAACTTTTCTCTACTGATGAGGGATACTATCCCGAAACACGAGCCATGTCTTGTGTTTAGAGATTCTGGAAATATCAAGTACTTACTTGCACCAACTTTGGTGAAACACTCACGAACTTTTTACCAAACTCTTCAAGTTACACGCACTGCGTATACCAGAATGCAGAGGGGCAATCCGGAGGAGAGGCTAGCAGTGTGCTCCCATCGTTGTTTCCTGTTAAAAGGGCTCCTGTGAGCCCCTAAGCTGACGAGCTTTTGGAGATGCACCTGAGCGCCTAAGAGGCATCGAAGCCTGTGACGATTGTTTGGCGGCCTTCTCAACCACCCCAGAACTTTTCTCTACTGATGAGGGATACTATCCCGAAACACGAGCCATGTCTCGTGTCTAGAGATTCTGGAAATATCAAGTGCTTACTTGCACCAACTTTGGTGAAACACTCACAAACTTTTTCCCAAACTCTTCAAGTTACATGCACTGCATATACCAGAATGCAGAGGGGCGATCCGGAGGAGAGACTAGCAGTGTGCTCCCATCGTTGTTTCCTGTTAAAAGGGATCCCGTGAGCCCCTAAGCTGACGAGCTTTTGGAGATGCACCTGCGCGCCTGAGAGGCAACGAAGCCTGTGACGGTTGTTTGGCGGCCTTCTCAACCACCCTAGAACTTTTCTCTACTGATGAGGGATACTATCCCGAAACACGAGCCATGTCTCGTGTCTAGAGATTCTGGAAATATCAAGTACTTACTTGCACCAACTTTGGTGAAACACTCACAAACTTTTTCCCCAACTCTTTAAGTTACATGCACTGCATATACCAGAATGCAGAGGGGCGATCCGGAGGAGAGGCTAGCAGTGTGCTCCCATCGTTGTTTCCTGTTAAAAGGGCTCCCGTGAGCCCCTAAGCTGACGAGCTTATGGAGATGCACCTGCGCGCCTAAGAGGCAACGAAGCCTGTGACGGTTGTTTGGCGGCCTTCTCAACCACCCCAGAACTTTTCTCTACTGATGAGGGATACTATCCCGAAACACGAGCCATGTCTCGTGTCTAGAGATTCTGGAAATATCAAGTACTTACTTGCACCAACTTTGGTGAAACACTCACGAACTTTTTCCCAAACTCTTCAAGTTACACGCACTGCATATACCAGAATGCAGAGGGGCGATCCGGAGGGGAGGCTAGCGGTGTGCTCCCATCGTTGTTTCCTGTTAAAAGGGATCACGTGAGCACCTAAGCTGACGAGCTTTTGGAGATGCACCTGTGCGCCTAAGAGGCAATGCAGCCTGTGACGGTTGTTTGGCGGCCTTCTCAACCACCCCAGAACTTTTCTCTTCTGATGAGGGATACTATCCCGAAACACGAGCCATTTCTCGTGTCTTGAGATTCTGGAAATATCAAGTACTTACTTGCACCAACTTTGGTGAAACACTCACAAACTTTTTCCCAAACTCTTCAAGTTACACGCACTGCATATACCAGAATGCATAGGGGCGATCCGGAGGAGAGGCTAGCAGTGTGCTCCCATTGTTGTTTCCTGTTAAAAGGGCTCCCGTGAGCCCCTAAGCTGACAAGCTTTTGGAGATGCACCTGCGCGCCTAAGAGGCAACGAAGCCTGTGACGGTTGTTTGGCGGCCTTCTCAACCACCCCAGAACTTTTCTCTACTGATGAGGGATACTATCCCGAAACACGAGCCATGTCTCGTGTCTAGAGATTCAGGAAATATCAAGTACTTACTTGCACCAACTTTGGTGAAACACTCACAAACTTTTTCCCAAACTCTTCAAGTTACACGCACTGCATATACCAGAATGCATAGGGGCGATCCGGAGGAGAGGCTAGCAGTGTGCTCCCATTGTTGTTTCCTGTTAAAAGGGCTCCCGTGAGCCCCTAAGCTGACAAGCTTTTGGAGATGCACCTGCGCGCCTAAGAGGCAACGAAGCCTGTGACGGTTGTTTGGCGGCCTTCTCAACCACCCCAGAACTTTTCTCTACTGATGAGGGATACTATCCCGAAACACGAGCCATGTCTCGTGTCTAGAGATTCAGGAAATATCAAGTACTTACTTGCACCAACTTTGGTGAAACACTCACAAACTTTTTCCCAAACTCTTCAAGTTACATGCACTGCATATACCAGAATGAAGAGGGGCGATCCGGAGGAGAGGCTAGCAGTGTGCTCCCATCGTTGTTTCCTGTTAAAAGGGCTCCCGTGAGCCCCTAAGCTGACGAGCTTTTGGAGATGCACCTGCGTGCCTAAGAGGCAACGAAGCCTCTGACGGTTGTTTGGCGGCCTTCTCAACCACCCCAGAACTTTTCTCAACTGATGAGGGATACTATCCCGAAACACGAGCCATGTCTCGTGTCTAGAGATTCTGGAAATATCAAGTACTTACTTGCACCAACTTTGGTGAAACACTCACGAACTTTTTCCCAAACTCTTCAAGTTCCACGCATTGCATATACCAGAATGCAGAGGGGCGATCCGTAGGAGAGGCTAGCAGTGGGCTCCCACCGTTGTTTCCTGTTAAAAGGGCTCCCGTGAGCCCCAAAGCTGACGAGCTTTTGGAGATGCACCTGCGCGCCTACGAGGCAACGAAGGCTGTGACGGTTGTTTGACGGCCTACTTAACCACCCCAGAACTTTTCTCTACTGATGAGGGATACTATGCCGAAACACGAGTCATGTCTCGTGTCTAGAGATTCTGGAAATATCAAGTACTTACTTGCACCAACTTTGGTGAAACACTCACAAACGTTTTCCCAAACTCTTCAAGTTACACGCACTGCATATACCAGAATGCATAGGGGCGATCCGGAGGAGAGGGTAGCAGTGTGCTCCCACTGTTGTTTCCTGTTAAAAGGGCTCCCGTGAGCCCCTAAGCTGACAAGCTTTTGGAGATGCACCTGCGCGCCTAAGAGGCAACGAAGCCTGTGACGGTTGTTTGGCGGCCTTCTCAACCACCCCAGAACTTTTCTCAACTGATGAGGGATACTATCCCGAAACACGAGCCATGTCTCGTGTCTAGAGATTCTGGAAATATCAAGTAATTACTTGCACCAACTTTGGTGAAACACTCACAAACTTTTTCCCAAACTCTTCAAGTTACATGCACTGCATATACCAGAATGAAGAGGGGCGATCCGGAGGAGAGGCTAGCAGTGTGCTCCCATCGTTGTTTCCTGTTAAAAGGGCTCCCGTGAGCCCCTAAGCTGACGAGCTTTTGGAGAAGCACCTGCGTGCCTAAGAGGCAACCGAAGCCTCTGACGGTTGTTTGGCGGCCTTCTCAACCACCCCAGAACTTTTCTCTACTGATGAGGGATACTATCCCGAAACACGAGCCATGTCTCGTGTCTAGAGATTCTGGAAATATCAAGTACTTACTTGCACCAACTTTGGTGAAACACTCACAAACTTTTTCCCAAACTCTTCAAGTTACACGCATTGCATATACCATAATGCAGAGGGGCGATCCGGAGGAGAGGCTAGCAGTGGGCTCCCACCGTTGTTTCCTGTTAAAAGGGCTCCCGTGAGCCCCTAAGCTGACGAGCTTTTGGAGATGCACCTGCGTGCCTAAGAGGCAACGAAACCTGTGACGGTTGTTTGGCGGCATTCTCAACCACCCCAGAACTTTTCTCTACTGATGAGGGATAGTATCCCGAAACACGAGCCATGTCTCGTGTCTAGAGATTCTGGAAATATCAAGTACTTATTTGCACCATATTTGGTGAAACACTCACAAACTTTTCCCAAACTCTTCAAGTTACACGCACAGCAGATACCAGAATGCAGAGGGGCGATCCGGAAGAGAGGCTAGCAATGTGCTCCCATCGTTGTTTTCTGTTAAAAGGGCTCCCGTGAGCCCCTAAGCTGACGAGCTTTTGGAGATTCACCAGCGCGCCTAAGAGGCAACGAAGCCGGTGACGGTTGTTTGGCGGCCTTCTCAACCACCCCAGAACTTTTCTCTACTGATGAGGGATACCATCCCGAAACACGAGCCATGTCTCATGTCTAGAGATTCTGGAAATATCAAGTACTTACTTGCACCAACTTTGGTGGAACACTCACAAACTTTTTCCCAAACTCTTCAAGTTACACGCACTGCATATACCAGAATGCAGAGGGGCGATCCGGAGGAGAGGCTAGCAGTGTGCTCCCATCGTGTTTTCCTGTTAATAGGGCTCCCATGAGCCCCTAAGCTGACGAGCTTTTGGAGATGCACCTGCGCGCCTAAGAGGCAACGAAGCCTGTGATGGTTGTTTGGCGGCCTTCTCAACAACCCCAGAACCTTTTTCTACTAATGAGGGATACTATCCCGAAACACGAGCCATGTCTCGTGTCTAGAGATTCTGGAAATATCAAGTACTTACTTGCACCAACTTTGGTGAAACACTCACAAACTTTTTCCCAAACTCTTCAAGTTACACGCACTGCATATACCAGAATGCAGAGGGGCGATCCGGAGGAGAGACTAGCAGTGTGCTCCCATCGTAGTTTCCTGTTAAAAGGTAACCCTGGGCAGGCAACTTCGCTATGCCCACGAAGTGAGCGTAGTGTTGCCTACTTTGCCCTTTCCAAAGTAGGCGAAGCAGGCAACACTACGCCCACTCCTTGGGCGTAGCGAAGTTGCCCGCCACCCACCTCCCTCCCGCCCTCCCGAACATACCTAATTTAATTAAATGGGCACATAAAAATATATTATGCACATATCTTGTCCGCGGCGTCCCGAGGCTCCCTCTGATCGTTCACGACGCCATCACCTAACCAATGCGCGGGCGGCCGCGCATGTGCATTTCTCGCAAGAAATGCGCATGCGCGGCCGCCCGCGCATGCGCATTGGTTAGCAGACGGTGCCGTGAACGAGCAGAGGGAGCCCCGGGACGCCGTGGACAAGGTAAGTGCATTTTATTTATTTTTATGTGCCCATTTAATTAAATTAGGTATGTTGGGGAGGGGGGCATGCGGCGCGTAGTGGGGCTACGCAAAGTGCGCAGGTGGGCGTAGTTTCTCGCCCACTTTGCGTAGCTTCGCGTAGCCCCACTACGCACACTACGCCCAGGGTTATTAAAAGGGCTCCCGTGAGCCCCTAAGCTGACGAGCTTTTGGAGATGCACCTGCGCGCCTAAGAGGCAACGAAGCCTGTGACAGTTGTTTGGCGGTCTTCTCAACCACCCCAGAACTTTTCTCTACTGATGAGGGATACTATCCCAAAACACGAGCCATGTTGTGTCTAGAGATTCTGGAAATATCAAGTACTTACTTGCACCAACTTTGGTGAAACACTCACAAACGTTTTCCCAAACTCGCAAGTTACACGCACTGCATATACCAGAATGCAGAGGGGCGATCCGGAGGAGAGGCTAGCAGTGTGCTCCCATCGTTGTTTCCTGTTAAAAGGGCTCCCGTGAGCCCCTAAGCTGACGAGCTTTTGGAGATGCACCTGCGCGCCTAAGAGGCAACGAAGCCTGTGACAGTTGTTTGGAGGCCTTCTCAACCACCCCAGAACTTTTCTCTACTGATGAGGGATACTATCCCGAAACACGAGCCATGTCTTGTGTTTAGAGATTCTGGAAATATCAAGTACTTACTTGCACCAACTTTGGTGAAACACTCACGAACTTTTTACCAAACTCTTCAAGTTACACGCACTGCGTATACCAGAATGCAGAGGGGCAATCCGGAGGAGAGGCTAGCAGTGTGCTCCCATCGTTGTTTCCTGTTAAAAGGGCTCCTGTGAGCCCCTAAGCTGACGAGCTTTTGGAGATGCACCTGCGCGCCTAAGAGGCATCGAAGCCTGTGACGATTGTTTGGCGGCCTTCTCAACCACCCCAGAACTTTTCTCTACTGATGAGGGATACTATCCCGAAACACGAGCCATGTCTCGTGTCTAGAGATTCTGGAAATATCAAGTGCTTACTTGCACCAACTTTGGTGAAACACTCACAAACTTTTTCCCAAACTCTTCAAGTTACATGCACTGCATATACCAGAATGCAGAGGGGCGATCCGGAGGAGAGACTAGCAGTGTGCTCCCATCGTTGTTTCCTGTTAAAAGGGATCCCGTGAGCCCCTAAGCTGACGAGCTTTTGGAGATGCACCTGCGCGCCTGAGAGGCAACGAAGCCTGTGACGGTTGTTTGGCGGCCTTCTCAACCACCCTAGAACTTTTCTCTACTGATGAGGGATACTATCCCGAAACACGAGCCATGTCTCGTGTCTAGAGATTCTGGAAATATCAAGTACTTACTTGCACCAACTTTGGTGAAACACTCACAAACTTTTTCCCCAACTCTTTAAGTTACATGCACTGCATATACCAGAATGCAGAGGGGCGATCCGGAGGAGAGGCTAGCAGTGTGCTCCCATCGTTGTTTCCTGTTAAAAGGGCTCCCGTGAGCCCCTAAGCTGACGAGCTTATGGAGATGCACCTGCGCGCCTAAGAGGCAACGAAGCCTGTGACGGTTGTTTGGCGGCCTTCTCAACCACCCCAGAACTTTTCTCTACTGATGAGGGATACTATCCCGAAACACGAGCCATGTCTCGTGTCTAGAGATTCTGGAAATATCAAGTACTTACTTGCACCAACTTTGGTGAAACACTCACGAACTTTTTCCCAAACTCTTCAAGTTACACGCACTGCATATACCAGAATGCAGAGGGGCGATCCGGAGGGGAGGCTAGCGGTGTGCTCCCATCGTTGTTTCCTGTTAAAAGGGATCACGTGAGCACCTAAGCTGACGAGCTTTTGGAGATGCACCTGTGCGCCTAAGAGGCAATGCAGCCTGTGACGGTTGTTTGGCGGCCTTCTCAACCACCCCAGAACTTTTCTCTTCTGATGAGGGATACTATCCCGAAACACGAGCCATGTCTCGTGTCTTGAGATTCTGGAAATATCAAGTACTTACTTGCACCAACTTTGGTGAAACACTCACAAACTTTTTCCCAAACTCTTCAAGTTACACGCACTGCATATACCAGAATGCATAGGGGCGATCCGGAGGAGAGGCTAGCAGTGTGCTCCCATTGTTGTTTCCTGTTAAAAGGGCTCCCGTGAGCCCCTAAGCTGACAAGCTTTTGGAGATGCACCTGCGCGCCTAAGAGGCAACGAAGCCTGTGACGGTTGTTTGGCGGCCTTCTCAACCACCCCAGAACTTTTCTCTACTGATGAGGGATACTAACCCGAAACACGAGCCATGTCTCGTGTCTAGAGATTCAGGAAATATCAAGTGCTTACTTGCACCAACTTTGGTGAAACACTCACAAACTTTTTCCCAAACTCTTCAAGTTACATGCACTGCATATACCAGAATGAAGAGGGGCGATCCGGAGGAGAGGCTAGCAGTGTGCTCCCATCGTTGTTTCCTGTTAAAAGGGCTCCCGTGAGCCCCTAAGCTGACGAGCTTTTGGAGATGCACCTGCGTGCCTAAGAGGCAACGAAGCCTCTGACGGTTGTTTGGCGGCCTTCTCAACCACCCCAGAACTTTTCTCTACTGATGAGGGATACTATCCCGAAACACGAGCCATGTCTCGTGTCTAGAGATTCTGGAAATATCAAGTACTTACTTGCACCAACTTTGGTGAAACACTCACGAACTTTTTCCCAAACTCTTCAAGTTCCACGCATTGCATATACCAGAATGCAGAGGGGCGATCCGTAGGAGAGGCTAGCAGTGGGCTCCCACCGTTGTTTCCTGTTAAAAGGGCTCCCGTGAGCCCCAAAGCTGACGAGCTTTTGGAGATGCACCTGCGCGCCTACGAGGAAACGAAGGCTGTGACGGTTGTTTGACGGCCTACTTAACCACCCCAGAACTTTTCTCTACTGATGAGGGATACTATGCCGAAACACGAGTCATGTCTCGTGTCTAGAGATGCTGGAAATATCAAGTACTTACTTGCACCAACTTTGGTGAAACACTCACAAACGTTTTCCCAAACTCTTCAAGTTACACGCACTGCATATACCAGAATGCATAGGGGCGATCCGGAGGAGAGGCTAGCAGTGTGCTCCCACTGTTGTTTCCTGTTAAAAGGGCTCCCGTGAGCCCCTAAGCTGACAAGCTTTTGGAGATGCACCTGCGCGCCTAAGAGGCAACGAAGCCTGTGACGGTTGTTTGGCGGCCTTCTCAACCACCCCAGAACTTTTCTCAACTGATGAGGGATACTATCCCGAAACACGAGCCATGTCTCGTGTCTAGAGATTCTGGAAATATCAAGTAATTACTTGCACCAACTTTGGTGAAACACTCACAAACTTTTTCCCAAACTCTTCAAGTTACATGCACTGCATATACCAGAATGAAGAGGGGCGATCCGGAGGAGAGGCTAGCAGTGTGCTCCCATCGTTGTTTCCTGTTAAAAGGGCTCCCGTGAGCCCCTAAGCTTACGAGCTTTTGGAGAAGCACCTGCGTGCCTAAGAGGCAACCGAAGCCTCTGACGGTTGTTTGGTGGCCTTCTCAACCACCCCAGAACTTTTCTCTACTGATGAGGGATACTATCCCGAAACACGAGCCATGTCTCGTGTCTAGAGATTCTGGAAATATCAAGTACTTACTTGCACCAACTTTGGTGAAACACTCACAAACTTTTTCCCAAACTCTTCAAGTTACACGCATTGCATATACCAGAATGCAGAGGGGCGATCCGTAGGAGAGGCTAGCAGTGGGCTCCCACCGTTGTTTCCTGTTAAAAGGGCTTCCGTGAGCCCCAAAGCTGACGAGCTTTTGGAGATGCACCTGCGCGCCTAAGAGGCAACGAAGCCTGTGACGGTTGTTTGACGGCCTACTTAACCACCCCAGAACTTTTCTCTACTGATGAGGGATACTATGCCGAAACACGAGTCATGTCTCGTGTCTAGAGATTCTGGAAATATCAAGTACTTACTTGCACCAACTTTGGTGAAACACTCACAAACTTTTTCCCAAACTCTTCAAGTTACACGCACTGCATATACCAGAATGCATAGGGGCGATCCGGAGGAGAGGCTAGCAGTGTGCTCCCATTGTTGTTTCCTGTTAAAAGGGCTCCCGTGAGCCCCTAAGCTGACGAGCTTTTGGAGATGCACCTGCGCGCCTAAGAGGCAACGAAGCCTGTGACGGTTGTTTGGCGGCCTTCTCAACCACCCCAGAACTTTTCTCTACTGATGAGGGATACTATCCCGAAACACGAGCCATGTCTCGTGTCTAGAGATTCTGGAAATTTCAAGTACTTACTTGCACCAACTTTGGTGAAACACTCACAAACTTTTTCCTAAACTCTTCAAGTTACATGCACTGCATATACCAGAATGAAGAGGGGCGATCCGGAGGAGAGGCTAGCAGTGTGCTCCCATCGTTGTTTCCTGTTAAAAGGGCTCCCGTGAGCACCTAAGCTGACGAGCTTTTGGAGATGCACCTGCGTGCCTAAGAGGCAACCGAAGCCTCTGACGGTTGTTTGGCGGCCTTCTCAACCACCCCAGAACTTTTCTCTACTGATGAGGGATACTATCCCGAAACAAGAGCCATGTCTCGTGTCTAGAGATTCTGGAAATATCAAGTACTTACTTGCACCAACTTTGGTGAAACACTCACGAACTTTTTCCCAAACTCTTCAAGTTACACGCATTGCATATACCAGAATGCAGAGGGGCGATCCGGAGTAGAGGCTAGCAGTGGGCTCCCACCGTTGTTTCTTGTTAAAAGGGCTCCCGTGAGCCCCAAAGCTGATGAGCTTTTGGAGATGCACCTGCGCGCCTAAGAGGCAACGAAGCCGGTGACGGTTGTTTGGCGGCCTTCTCAACCACCCCAGGACTTTTCTCTACTGATGAGGGATACTATCCCGAAACACGAGCCATGTCTCGTGTCTAGAGATTCTGGAAATATCATTTACTTACTTGCACCAACTTTGGTGAAACATTCACGATCTTTTTCCCAAACTCTTCAAGTTACATGCACTGCATATACCAGAATGCAGAGCGGCGATCCGGAGGAGAGGCTAGCAGTGTGCTCCTATCGTTGTTTCCTGTTAAAAGGGCTCCCGTGAGCCCCTAAGCTGACGAGCTTTTGGAAATGCACCTGCGCGCCTAAGAGGCAACGAAGCCTGTGACGGTTGTTTGGCGGCCTTCTCAACCACCCCAGAACTTTTCTCTACTGATGAGGGATACTATCCCGAAACACGAGCCATGTCTCGTGTCTAGAGATTCTGGAAATATCAATTACTTACTTGCACCAACTTTGGTGAAACATTCACGATCTTTTTCCCAAACTCTTCAAGTTACTAGCACTGCATATACCAGAATGCAGAGGGGCGATCCGGAGGAGAGGCTAGCAGTGTGCTCCCATCGTTGTTTCCTGTTAAAAGGGCTCCCGTGAGCCCCTAAGCTTACGAGCTTTTGGAGATGCACCTGCGCGCCTAAGAGGCAACGAAGCCTGTGACGGTTGTTTGGCGGCCTTCTCAACCACCCCAGAACTTTTCTCTACTGATGAGGGATACTATCCCGAAACACGAGCCATGTCTCGTGTCTAGAGATTCTGGAAATATCAAGTACTTACTTGCACCAACTTTGGTGAAACACTCACAAACTTTTTCCCCAACTCTTCAAGTTACACGCACTGCATATACCAGAATGCAGAGGGGCGATCTGGAGGAGAGGCTAGCAGTGTGCTCCCATCGTTGTTTCCTGTTAAAAGGGCTCCTTTGAGCCCCTAAGCTGACGAGCTTATGGAGATGCACCTGCGCGCCTAAGAGGCAATGAAGCCTGTGACGGTTGTTTGGCGGCCTTCTCAACCACCCCAGAACTTTTCTCTACTGATGAGGGATACTATCCCGAAACACGAGGCATGTCTCGTGTCTAAAGATTCTGGAAATATCAAGTACTTACTTGCACGAACTTTGGTAAAACACTCAAAAACTTTTACCCAAACTCTTCAAGTTACACGCACTGCATATACCAGAATGCAGAGGGGTGATCCGGAGGAGATTCTAGCAGTGTGCTCCCATCGTTGTTTCCTGTTAAAAGGGCTCCCGTGAGCCCCTAAGCTGATGAGCTTTTGGAGATGCACCTGCGCGCCTAAGAGGCAACGAAGCCTGTGACGGTTGTTTGGAGGCCTTCTCAACCACCCCAGAACTTTTCTCTACTGTTGAGGGATACTATCCCGAAACACGAGCCATGTCTCGTGTCTAGAGATTCTGGAAATATCAAGTACTTACTTGCACCAACTTTGGTGAAACTCTCACAAACTTTTTCCCAAACTCTTCAAGTTACATGCACTGCATATACCAGAATGCAGAGTGCCGATCCTGAGGAGAGGCTAGCAGTGTGCTCCCATTGTTGTTTCCTGTTAAAAGGGCTCCCGTGAGCCCCTAAGCTGACGAGATTTTGGAGATGCACCTGCGCGCCTAAGAGGCAACGAAGCCTGTGACGGTTGTTTGGAGGCCTTCACAACCACCCCAGAACTTTTCTCTACTGATGAGGGATACTATCCCGAAACACGAGCCATGTCTTGTGTTTAGAGATTCTGGAAATATCAAGTACTTACTTTCAACAACTTTTGGTGAAACACTCACAAACTTTTTCCCAAACTCTTCAAGTTACACGCACTGCATATACCAGAATGCAGAGGGGCGATCCGGAGGAGAGGCTAGCAGTGTGCTCCTATCGTTGTTTCCTGTTAAAAGGTCTCCCGTGAGCCCCTAAGCTGACGAGCTTATGGAGATGCACCTGCGCGCCTAAGAGGCAACGAAGCCTGTGACGGTTGTTTGGCGGCCTTCTCAACCACCCCAGAACTTTTCTCTACTGATGAGGGATACTATCCCGAAACACGAGCCATGTCTCGTGTCTAGAGATTCTGGAAATATCAAGTACTTACTTGCACCAACTTTGGTGAAACACTCACGAACTTTTTCCCAAACTCTTCAAGTTACACGCATTGCATATACCAGAATGCAGAGGGGCGATCCGGAGTAGAGGCTAGCAGTGGGCTCCCACCGTTGTTTTCTGTTAAAAGGGCTCCCGTGAGCCCCAAAGCTGATGAGCTTTTGGAGATGCACCTGCGCGCCTAAGAGGCAACGAAGCCGGTGACGGTTGTTTGGCGGCCTTCTCAACCACCCCAGGACTTTTCTCTACTGATGAGGGATACTATCCCGAAACACGAGCCATGTCTCGTGTCTAGAGATTCTGGAAATATCATTTACTTACTTGCACCAACTTTGGTGAAACATTCACGATCTTTTTCCCAAACTCTTCAAGTTACATGCACTGCATATACCAGAATGCAGAGGGGCGATCCGGAGGAGAGGCTAGCAGTGTGCTCCTATCGTTGTTTCCTGTTAAAAGGGCTCCCGTGAGCCCCTAAGCTGACAAGCTTTTGGAGATGCACCTGCGCGCCTAAGAGGCAACGAAGCCTGTGACGGTTGTTTGGCGGCCTTCTCAACCACCCCAGAACTTTTCTCTACTGATGAGGGATACTATCCCGAAACACGAGCCATGTCTCGTGTCTAGAGATTCTGGAAATATCAATTACTTACTTGCACCAACTTTGGTGAAACATTCACGATCTTTTTCCCAAACTCTTCAAGTTACACGCACTGCATATACCAGAATGCAGAGGGGCGATCTGGAGGAGAGGCTAGCAGTGTGCTCCCATCGTTGTTTCCTGTTAAAAGGGCTCCCGTGAGCCCCTAAGCTGACGAGCTTTTGGAGATGCACCTGCGCGCCTAAGAGGCAACGAAGCCTGTGACGGTTGTTTGGCGGCCTTCTCAACCACCCCAGAACTTTTCTCTACTGATGAGGGATATTATCCCGAAACACGAGCCATGTCTCGTGTCTAGAGATTCTGGAAATATCAAGTACTTACTTGCACCAACTTTGGTGAAACACTCACAAACTTTTTCCCCAACTCTTCAAGTTACACGCACTGCATATACCAGAATGCAGAGGGGCGATCTGGAGGAGAGGCTAGCAGTGTGCTCCCATCGTTGTTTCCTGTTAAAAGGGCTCCCGTGAGCCCCTAAGCTGACGAGCTTATGGAGATGCACCTGCGCGCCTAAGAGGCAATGAAGCCTGTGACGGTTGTTTGGCGGCCTTCTCAACCACCCCTGAACTTTTCTCTACTGATGAGGGATACTATCCCGAAACACGAGGCATGTCTCGTGTCTAAAGATTCTGGAAATATCAAGTACTTACTTGCACGAACTTTGGTAAAACACTCAAAAACTTTTTCCCAAACTCTTCAAGTTACACGCACTGCATATACCAGAATGCAGAGGGGTGATCCGGAGGAGATTCTAGCAGTGTGCTCCCATCGTTGTTTCCTGTTAAAAGGGCTCCCGTGAGCCCCTAAGCTGATGAGCTTTTGGAGATGCACCTGCGCGCCTAAGAGGCAACGAAGCCTGTGACGGTTGTTTGGAGGCCTTCTCAACCACCCCAGAATTTTTCTCTACTGTTGAGGGATACTATCCCGAAACACGAGCCATGTCTCGTGTCTAGAGATTCTGGAAATATCAAGTACTTACTTGCACCAACTTTGGTGAAACACTCACAAACTTTTTTCCAAACTCTTCAAGTTACATGCACTGCATATACCAGAATGCAGAGTGCGGATCCTGAGGAGAGGCTAGCAGTGTGCTCCCATCGTTGTTTCCTGTTAAAAGGGCTCCCGTGAGCCCCTAAGCCAGTGTTCTTCAATCTGTGGGGCGCGCCCCACTGGGGGGGCGCGACACCTTCCCAGGGGGGGCGCGCCCTCCACTTCAATCTCACCTTTGTTCCCTGTGTTACTCCGTCCCTGCAAGTCTTCTTGGACGATTTTGGTATGTGGAAGGGGGAGGGAGGGGGATCGATGGGGCACGACGAGCCCTTTCTTTTGTCTTGCTAAGTCTCCCAGGAGGGGGTTAATTCACCAAGCTGAAATGCTTCAGCTGCAGTGGGAGGCGAGGGGTCTCCTCTGCTAAAACCGAAAGCGTGTCTGTTGGTTTGCTTTCGGTTTTAGCAGAGGAGACCCCTTGCCTCCCACTGCAGCTGAAGCATTTCAGCTTGGTGAATTAACCCCCTCCTGGGAGAGTTAGAACTCCTAAGTGGAACACGGCCTTCTCTATTATCTGCGGAAGATTGCTGGCATGGCAGAGTGTCGGGAAGAGTTATGTGCAGCTCTTGTGACCGATGGAAATGTCAAGGAAGGTTGAAAACAAAGTGGAACTTTCTAATGTAGCTAATAACTAAGGCCAACCCAGTCCTTCAAGCATCACAGCGCCTCCTAGGCAGTAAGGGTGAAGGGAGGTGCGAGCCATTTATCCGCACTTTATTGAGGCATGGGCTGTTTTAGGGAATTATGTGGAAAGACACAAAATAGTACTCTAAGCTTGTGATTGACATACTTTTTGCGGTCATACACTCGGAGAGAAGCATTATTTAATACATAATCAACCTCTCTCTGTTATAAGTATCCCCCGAAATGGCAGAGCCTTCATAAATTGTTACTTATGGTCCGAGTCCTTTGGGGGACCCCCAGTGCCCTCTCTGTGGGAGATTCTAGATTTCACTGGGTGCTCCCTGAAGCTGCATTGGGTAGCATCATTATGCTGTCATTAGAGAGGGCAGGTTTGGATATATAAAACATCAAAGTAGGACTTACTGGCCTAGTCAGTACAAGCAATACACGTAAAAGTTTGCTTCTTTGTTTGTTGTTAATGTTTTGTGGACGATAGACAAGCCAACACACTGACCCAATAGACTCGCCTGTGAATGTGACTACACGTTCATTTTCACAGGTGTACGTCCTCCACACCGGGTAGTGTAAGATGAGTTTCAGTGATATTTATTATCCTGCACACCTCAAGTATGACTTGGCCATAGTACAAGAAATAGGGCACAGAAGTGTTTGTATCAGGCATCAGTCGGCACGGCAGGCTAGAAATTATACGTTCGGTCGAGGACGTTCCAGGGCTGCCTGAGAGCATTCCAGTCGCACAACAGCAAAACAAGGTCATTGTGTGTTAAGGACTGTGTCCAGCAAGACCACCTCACCTCAATGGGAGGGACCGGTTCAGATGGTAAGGCAACCATGCGCAGGGCACCATTACTAAAGATGCAACCCTAACACCCAGCAGCAGAGAGGGTCTGATCTGGCTAGTGGCAGAGCTGTGGGCCCCGGTTACTTAGATTATCAGCTCTGGGCACATGGGTAAAGAGACCATGGGTTGGCCTGACCGAGGCGGGAGGGGGGCGATCGAATGCCAACAGGTCTTTACATCTGAGGAGATCTTGGCAGCAACTTTGGGAAGAACACACACCACCGCCCCTCTTAAAGGCATTAACCAGAATAGGGAGCTCGGATTTACAGAAAATATTGTTAATCAGGTACAACTGCTAACTATCCCTGCTTTGTAAAACCTAAAAAACACCTCCCCCTGTTTTTAGTCGACCCTCTCCAAAAACCGGGACATGAGCTAAATATGCCCGGAATGTGCGCGTGGCGGTCGAGTTCAGAAATTTCTGTCAGGTGGTGGGGGGGCCCAACATCTAAAAAAATTCAGCTGGGGGGGCTCAAGCTACAAAAGTTTGAAGACCTCTGCCCTAAGCTGACGAGATTTTGGAGATGCACCTGCGCGCCTAAGAGGCAACGAAGCCTGTGACGTTTGTTTGGCCCCTTCTCAACAACCCCAGAACCTTTTTCTACTAATGAGGGATACTATCCCGAAACACGAGCCATGTCTCGTGTCTAGAGATTCTGGAAATATCAAGTACTTACTTTTTCCCAAACTCTTCAAGTTACACGCACTGCATATACCAGAATGCAGAGGGGCGATCCGGAGGAGAGACTAGCAGTGTGCTCCCATCGTAGTTTCCTGTTAAAAGGTAACCCTGGGCAGGCAACTTCGCTACGCCCACGAAGTGAGCGTAGTGTTGCCTACTTCGCCCTTTCCAAAGTAGGCAAAGCAGGCAACACTACGCCCACTCCTTGGGCATAGCGAAGTTGCCCGCCACCCACCTCCCTCCCGCCCTCCCGAACATACCTAATTTAATTAAATGGGCACATAAAAATATATAAAATGCACTTATCTTGTCCGCGGCGTCCCGAGGCTCCCTCTGATCGTTCACGACGCCATCCGCTAACCAATGCGCGGGCGGCCGCGCATGTGCATTTCTCGCAAGAAATGCGCATGCGCGGCCGCCCGCGCATGCGCATTGGTTAGCAGACGATGCCGTGAACGAGCAGAGGGAGCCCCGGGACGCCGTGGACAAGGTAAGTGCATTTTATTTATTTTTATGTGCCCATTTAATTAAATTAGGTATGTAGGGGAGGGGGGCATGCGGCGTGTAGTGGGGCTACGCAAAGTGCGCAGGTGGGCGTAGTTTCTCGCCCACTTTGCGTAGCTTCGCGTAGCCCTACTACGCACACTACGCCCAGGGTTATTAAAAGGGCTCCCGTGAGCCCCTAAGCTGACGAGCTTTTGGAGATGCACCTGCGCGCCTAAGAGGCAACGAAGCCTGTGACAGTTGTTTGGCGGCCTTCTCAACCACCCCAGAACTTTTCTCTACTGATGAGGGATACTATCCCGAAGCACGAGCCATGTTGTGTCTAGAGATTCTGGAAATATCAAGTACTTACTTGCACCAACTTTGGTGAAACACTCACAAACGTTTTCTCAAACTCTTCAAGTTACACGCACTGCTTATACCAGAATGCAGAGGGGCGATCCGGAGGAGAGGCTAGCAGTGTGCTCCCATCGTTGTTTCCTGTTAAAAGGGCTCCGGTGAGCCCCTAAGCTGACGAGCTTTTGGAGATGCACCTGCGCGCCTAAGAGGCAACGAAGCCCGTGACGGTTGTTTGGAGGCCTTCTCAACTACCCCAGAACTTTTCTCTACTGATGAGGGATACTATCCCGAAACACGAGCCATGTCTTGTGTTTAGAGATTCTGGAAATATCAAGTACTTACTTGCACCAACTTTGGTGAAACACTCACGAACTTTTTCCCAAACTCTTCAAGTTACACGCACTGCGTATACCAGAATACAGAGGGGCAATCCGGAGGAGAGGCTAGCAGTGTGCTCCCATCGTTGTTTCCTGTTAAAAGGGCTCCTGTGAGCCCCTAAGCTGATGAGCTTTTGGAGATGCACCTGCGCGCCTAAGAGGCATCGAAGCCTGTGACGATTGTTTGGCGGCCTTCTCAACCACCCCAGAACTTTTCTCTACTGATGAGGGATACTATACCGAAACACGAGCCATGTCTCGTGTCTAGAGATTCTGGAAATATCAAGTACTTACTTGCACCAACTTTGGTGAAACACTCAAAAACTTTTTCCCAAACTCTTCAAGTTACATGCACTGCATATACCAGAATGCAGAGGGGCGATCCGGAGGAGAGACTAGCAGTGTGCTCCCATCGTTGTTTCCTGTTAAAAGGGATCCCGTGAGCCCCTAAGCTGACGAGCTTTTGGAGATGCACCTGCGCGCCTAAGAGGCAACGAAGCCTGTGACGGTTGTTTGGCGGCCTTCTCAAACACCCTAGAACTTTTCTCTACTGATGAGGGATACTATCCCGAAACACCAGCCATGTCTCGTGTCTAGAGATTCTGGAAATATCAAGTACTTACTTGCACCAACTTTGGTGAAACACTCACAAACTTTTTCCCCAACTCTTTAAGTTACACGCACTGCATATACCAGAATGCAGAGGGGCGACCTGGAGGAGAGGCTAGCAGTGTGCTCCCATCGTTGTTTCCTGTTAAAAGGGCTCCCGTGAGCCCCTAAGCTGACGAGCTTATGGAGATGCACCTGCACGCCTAAGAGGCAACGAAGCCTGTGACGTTTGTTTGGCGGCCTTCTCAACCACCCCAGAACTTTTCTCTACTGATGAGGGATACTATCCCGAAACACGAGCCATGTCTCGTGTCTAGAGATTCTGGAAATATCAAGTACTTACTTGCACCAACTTTGGTGAAACACTCATGAACTTTTTCCCAAACTCTTCAAGTTACACGCACTGCATATACCAGAATGCAGAGGGGCGATCCGGAGGAGAGGCTAGCAGTGGGCTCCCACCGTTGTTTCCTGTTAAAAGGGCTCCCGTGAGCCCCTAAGCTGACGAGCTTTTGGAGATGCACCTGCGTGCCTAAGAGGCAACGAAGCCTGTGACGGTTGTTTGGCGGCATTCTCAACCACCCCAGAACTTTTCTCTACTGATGAGGGATAGTATCCCGAAACACGAGCCATGTCTCGTGTCTAGAGATTCTGGAAATATCAAGTACTTATTTGCACCATATTTGGTGAAACACTCACAAACTTTTCCCAAACTCTTCAAGTTACACGCACAGCAGATACCAGAATGCAGAGGGGCGATCCGGAAGAGAGGCTAGCAATGTGCTCCCATCGTTGTTTTCTGTTAAAAGGGCTCCCGTGAGCCCCTAAGCTGACGAGCTTTTGGAGATTCACCAGCGCGCCTAAGAGGCAACGAAGCCGGTGACGGTTGTTTGGCGGCCTTCTCAACCACCCCAGAACTTTTCTCTACTGATGAGGGATACCATCCTGAAACACGAGCCATGTCTCATGTCTAGAGATTCTGGAAATATCAAGTACTTACTTGCACCAACTTTGGTGGAACACTCACGAACTTTTTCCCAAACTCTTCAAGTTACACGCACTGCATATACCAGAATGCAGAGGGGCGATCCGGAGGAGAGGCTAGCAGTGTGCTCCCATCGTTGTTTCCTGTTAATAGGGCTCCCATGAGCCCCTAAGCTGACGAGCTTTTGGAGATGCACCTGCGCGCCTAAGAGGCAACGAAGCCTGTGACGGTTGTTTGGCGGCCTTCTCAACAACCCCAGAACCTTTTTCTACTAATGAGGGATACTATCCCGAAACACGAGCCATGTCTCGTGTCTAGAGATTCTGGAAATATCAAGTACTTACTTGCACCAACTTTGGTGAAACACTCACAAACTTTTTCCCAAACTCTTCAAGTTACACGCACTGCATATACCAGAATGCAGAGGGGCGATCCGGAGGAGAGACTAGCAGTGTGCTCCCATCGTAGTTTCCTGTTAAAAGGTAACCCTGGGCAGGCAACTTCGCTACGCCCACGAAGTGAGCGTAGTGTTGCCTACTTCGCCCTTTCCAAAGTAGGCGAAGCAGGCAACACTACGCCCACTCCTTGGGCGTAGCGAAGTTGCCCGCCACCCACCTCCCTCCCGCCCTCCCGAACATACCTAATTTAATTAAATGGGCACATAAAAATATATAAAATGCACATATCTTGTCCGCGGCGTCCCGAGGCTCCCTCTGATCGTTCACGACGCCATCCGCTAACCAATGCGCGGGCGGCCGCGCATGTGCATTTCTCGCAAGAAATGCGCATGCGCGGCCGCCCGCGCATGCGCATTGGTTAGCAGACGGTGCCGTGAACGAGCAGAGGGAGCCCCGGGACGCCGAGGACAAGGTAAGTGCATTTTATTTATTTTTATGTGCCCATTTAATTAAATTAGGTATGTTGGGGAGGGGGGCATGCGGCGCGTAGTGGGGCTACGCAAAGTGCGCAGGTGGGCTTAGTTTCTCGCCCACTTTGCATAGCTTCGCGTAGCCCTACTACGCACACTACGCCCAGGGTTATTAAAAGGGCTCCCGTGAGCCCCTAAGCTGACGAGCTTTTGGAGATGCACCTGCGCGCCTAAGAGGCAACGAAGCCTGTGACAGTTGTTTGGCGGCCTTCTCAACCACCCCAGAACTTTTCTCTACTGATGAGGGATACTATCCCGAAACACGAGCCATGTTGTGTCTAGAGATTCTGGAAATATCAAGTACTTACTTGCACCAACTTTGGTGAAACACTCACAAACGTTTTCCCAAACTCGCAAGTTACACGCACTGCATATAGCAGAATGCAGAGGGGCGATCTGGAGGAGAGGCTGGCAGTGTGCTCCCATCGTTGTTTCCTGGTAAAAGGGCTCCTGTGAGCCCCTAAGCTGACGAGCTTTTGGAGATGCACCTGCGCGCCTAAGAGGCATCGAAGCCTGTGACGATTGTTTGGCGGCCTTCTCAACCACCCCAGAACTTTTCTCTACTGATGAGGGATACTATCCCGAAACACGAGCCATGTCTCGTGTCTAGAGATTCTGGAAATATCAAGTACTTACTTGCACCAACTTTGGTGAAACACTCACAAACTTTTTCCCAAACTCTTCAAGTTACATGCACTGCATATACCAGAATGCAGAGGGGCGATCCGGAGGAGAGACTAGCAGTGTGCTCCCATCGTTGTTTCCTGTTAAAAGGGATCCCGTGAGCCCCTAAGCTGACGAGCTTTTGGAGATGCACCTGCGCGCCTGAGAGGCAACGAAGCCTGTGACGGTTGGTTGGCGGCCTTCTCAACCACCCTAGAACTTTTCTCTACTGATGAGGGATACTATCCCGAAACACGAGCCATGTCTCGTGTCTAGAGATTCTGGAAATATCAAGTACTTACTTGCACCAACTTTGGTGAAACACTCACAAACTTTTTCCCCAACTCTTTAAGTTACACGCACTGCATATACCAGAATGCAGAGGGGCGATCCGGAGGAGAGGCTAGCAGTGTGCTCCCATCGTTGTTTCCTGTTAAAAGGGCTCCCGTGAGCCCCTAAGCTGACGAGCTTATGGAGATGCACCTGCGCGCCTAAGAGGCAACGAAGCCTGTGACGGTTGTTTGGCGGCCTTCTCAACCACCCCAGAACTTTTCTCTACTGATGAGGGATACTATCCCGAAACACGAGCCATGTCTCGTGTCTAGAGATTCTGGAAATATCAAGTACTTACTTGCACCAACTTTGGTGAAACACTCACGAACTTTTTCCCAAACTCTTCAAGTTACACGCACTGCATATACCAGAATGCAGAGGGGCGATCCGGAGGGGAGGCTAGCAGTGTGCTCCCATCGTTGTTTCCTGTTAAAAGGGATCATGTGAGCACCTAAGCTGACGAGCTTTTGGAGATGCACCTGCGCGCCTAAGAGGCAATGAAGCCTGTGACGGTTGTTTGGCGGCCTTCTCAACCACCCCAGAACTTTTCTCTACTGATGAGGGATACTATCCCGAAACACGAGCCATGTCTCGTGTCTTGAGATTCTGGAAATATCAAGTACTTACTTGCACCAACTTTGGTGAAACACTCACGAACTTTTTCCCAAACTCTTCAAGTTACACGCACTGCATATACCAGAATGCAGAGGGGCGATCCGGAGGGGAGGCTAGCGGTGTGCTCCCATTGTTGTTTCCTGTTAAAAGGGCTCCCGTGAGCACCTAAGCTGACGAGCTTTTGGAGATGCACCTGTGCGCCTAAGAGGCAATGCAGCCTGTGACGGTTGTTTGGCGGCCTTCTCAACCACCCCAGAACTTTTCTCTTCTGATGAGGGATACTATCCCGAAACACGAGCCATTTCTCGTGTCTAGAGATTCAGGAAATATCAAGTGCTTACTTGCACCAACTTTGGTGAAACACTCACAAACTTTTTCCCAAACTCTTCAAGTTACACGCACTGCATATACCAGAATGCATAGGGGCGATCCGGAGGAGAGGCTAGCAGTGTGCTCCCATTGTTGTTTCCTGTTAAAAGGGCTCCCGTGAGCCCCTAAGCTGACAAGCTTTTGGAGATGCACCTGCGCGCCTAAGAGGCAACGAAGCCTGTGACGGTTGTTTGGCGGCCTTCTCAACCACCCCAGAACTTTTCTCTACTGATGAGGGATACTATCCCGAAACACGAGCCATGTCTCGTGTCTAGAGATTCAGGAAATATCAAGTACTTACTTGCACCAACTTTGGTGAAACACTCACAAACTTTTTCCCAAACTCTTCAAGTTACACGCACTGCATATACCAGAATGCATAGGGGCGATCCGGAGGAGAGGCTAGCAGTGTGCTCCCATTGTTGTTTCCTGTTAAAAGGGCTCCCGTGAGCCCCTAAGCTGACAAGCTTTTGGAGATGCACCTGCGCGCCTAAGAGGCAACGAAGCCTGTGACGGTTGTTTGGCGGCCTTCTCAACCACCCCAGAACTTTTCTCTACTGATGAGGGATACTATCCCGAAACACGAGCCATGTCTCGTGTCTAGAGATTCAGGAAATATCAAGTACTTACTTGCACCAACTTTGGTGAAACACTCACAAACTTTTTCCCAAACTCTTCAAGTTACATGCACTGCATATACCAGAATGAAGAGGGGCGATCCGGAGGAGAGGCTAGCAGTGTGCTCCCATAGTTGTTTCCTGTTAAAAGGGCTCCCGTGAGCCCCTAAGCTGACGAGCTTTTGGAGATGCACCTGCGTGCCTAAGAGGCAACGAAGCCTCTGACGGTTGTTTGGCGGCCTTCTCAACCACCCCAGAACTTTTCTCAACTGATGAGGGATACTATCCCGAAACACGAGCCATGTCTCGTGTCTAGAGATTCTGGAAATATCAAGTACTTACTTGCACCAACTTTGGTGAAACACTCACGAACTTTTTCCCAAACTCTTCAAGTTCCACGCATTGCATATACCAGAATGCAGAGGGGCGATCCGTAGGAGAGGCTAGCAGTGGGCTCCCACCGTTGTTTCCTGTTAAAAGGGCTCCCGTGAGCCCCAAAGCTGACGAGCTTTTGGAGATGCACCTGCGCGCCTACGAGGCAACGAAGGCTGTGACGGTTGTTTGACGGCCTACTTAACCACCCCAGAACTTTTCTCTACTGATGAGGGATACTATGCCGAAACACGAGTCATGTCTCGTGTCTAGAGATTCTGGAAATATCAAGTACTTACTTGCACCAACTTTGGTGAAACACTCACAAACGTTTTCCCAAACTCTTCAAGTTACACGCACTGCATATACCAGAATGCATAGGGGCGATCCGGAGGAGAGGGTAGCAGTGTGCTCCCACTGTTGTTTCCTGTTAAAAGGGCTCCCGTGAGCCCCTAAGCTGACAAGCTTTTGGAGATGCACCTGCGCGCCTAAGAGGCAACGAAGCCTGTGACGGTTGTTTGGCGGCCTTCTCAACCACCCCAGAACTTTTCTCAACTGATGAGGGATACTATCCCGAAACACGAGCCATGTCTCGTGTCTAGAGATTCTGGAAATATCAAGTAATTACTTGCACCAACTTTGGTGAAACACTCACAAACTTTTTCCCAAACTCTTCAAGTTACATGCACTGCATATACCAGAATGAAGAGGGGCGATCCGGAGGAGAGGCTAGCAGTGTGCTCCCATCGTTGTTTCCTGTTAAAAGGGCTCCCGTGAGCCCCTAAGCTGACGAGCTTTTGGAGAAGCACCTGCGTGCCTAAGAGGCAACCGAAGCCTCTGACGGTTGTTTGGCGGCCTTCTCAACCACCCCAGAACTTTTCTCTACTGATGAGGGATACTATCCCGAAACACGAGCCATGTCTCGTGTCTAGAGATTCTGGAAATATCAAGTACTTACTTGCACCAACTTTGGTGAAACACTCACAAACTTTTTCCCAAACTCTTCAAGTTACACGCATTGCATATACCATAATGCAGAGGGGCGATCCGGAGGAGAGGCTAGCAGTGGGCTCCCACCGTTGTTTCCTGTTAAAAGGGCTCCCGTGAGCCCCTAAGCTGACGAGCTTTTGGAGATGCACCTGCGTGCCTAAGAGGCAACGAAACCTGTGACGGTTGTTTGGCGGCATTCTCAACCACCCCAGAACTTTTCTCTACTGATGAGGGATAGTATCCCGAAACACGAGCCATGTCTCGTGTCTAGAGATTCTGGAAATATCAAGTACTTATTTGCACCATATTTGGTGAAACACTCACAAACTTTTCCCAAACTCTTCAAGTTACACGCACAGCAGATACCAGAATGCAGAGGGGCGATCCGGAAGAGAGGCTAGCAATGTGCTCCCATCGTTGTTTTCTGTTAAAAGGGCTCCCGTGAGCCCCTAAGCTGACGAGCTTTTGGAGATTCACCAGCGCGCCTAAGAGGCAACGAAGCCGGTGACGGTTGTTTGGCGGCCTTCTCAACCACCCCAGAACTTTTCTCTACTGATGAGGGATACCATCCCGAAACACGAGCCATGTCTCATGTCTAGAGATTCTGGAAATATCAAGTACTTACTTGCACCAACTTTGGTGGAACACTCACAAACTTTTTCCCAAACTCTTCAAGTTACACGCACTGCATATACCAGAATGCAGAGGGGCGATCCGGAGGAGAGGCTAGCAGTGTGCTCCCATCGTGTTTTCCTGTTAATAGGGCTCCCATGAGCCCCTAAGCTGACGAGCTTTTGGAGATGCACCTGCGCGCCTAAGAGGCAACGAAGCCTGTGATGGTTGTTTGGCGGCCTTCTCAACAACCCCAGAACCTTTTTCTACTAATGAGGGATACTATCCCGAAACACGAGCCATGTCTCGTGTCTAGAGATTCTGGAAATATCAAGTACTTACTTGCACCAACTTTGGTGAAACACTCACAAACTTTTTCCCAAACTCTTCAAGTTACACGCACTGCATATACCAGAATGCAGAGGGGCGATCCGGAGGAGAGACTAGCAGTGTGCTCCCATCGTAGTTTCCTGTTAAAAGGTAACCCTGGGCAGGCAACTTCGCTATGCCCACGAAGTGAGCGTAGTGTTGCCTACTTCGCCCTTTCCAAAGTAGGCGAAGCAGGCAACACTACGCCCACTCCTTGGGCGTAGCGAAGTTGCCCGCCACCCACCTCCCTCCCGCCCTCCCGAACATACCTAATTTAATTAAATGGGCACATAAAAATATATTATGCACATATCTTGTCCGCGGCGTCCCGAGGCTCCCTCTGATCGTTCACGACGCCATCAGCTAACCAATGCGCGGGCGGCCGCGCATGTGCATTTCTCGCAAGAAATGCGCATGCGCGGCCGCCCGCGCATGCGCATTGGTTAGCAGACGGTGCCGTGAACGAGCAGAGGGAGCCCCGGGACGCCGTGGACAAGGTAAGTGCATTTTATTTATTTTTATGTGCCCATTTAATTAAATTAGGTATGTTGGGGAGGGGGGCATGCGGCGCGTAGTGGGGCTACGCAAAGTGCGCAGGTGGGCGTAGTTTCTCGCCCACTTTGCGTAGCTTCGCGTAGCCCCACTACGCACACTACGCCCAGGGTTATTAAAAGGGCTCCCGTGAGCCCCTAAGCTGACGAGCTTTTGGAGATGCACCTGCGCGCCTAAGAGGCAACGAAGCCTGTGACAGTTGTTTGGCGGTCTTCTCAACCACCCCAGAACTTTTCTCTACTGATGAGGGATACTATCCCAAAACACGAGCCATGTTGTGTCTAGAGATTCTGGAAATATCAAGTACTTACTTGCACCAACTTTGGTGAAACACTCACAAACGTTTTCCCAAACTCGCAAGTTACACGCACTGCATATACCAGAATGCAGAGGGGCGATCCGGAGGAGAGGCTAGCAGTGTGCTCCCATCGTTGTTTCCTGTTAAAAGGGCTCCCGTGAGCCCCTAAGCTGACGAGCTTTTGGAGATGCACCTGCGCGCCTAAGAGGCAACGAAGCCTGTGACAGTTGTTTGGAGGCCTTCTCAACCACCCCAGAACTTTTCTCTACTGATGAGGGATACTATCCCGAAACACGAGCCATGTCTTGTGTTTAGAGATTCTGGAAATATCAAGTACTTACTTGCACCAACTTTGGTGAAACACTCACGAACTTTTTACCAAACTCTTCAAGTTACACGCACTGCGTATACCAGAATGCAGAGGGGCAATCCGGAGGAGAGGCTAGCAGTGTGCTCCCATCGTTGTTTCCTGTTAAAAGGGCTCCTGTGAGCCCCTAAGCTGACGAGCTTTTGGAGATGCACCTGCGCGCCTAAGAGGCATCGAAGCCTGTGACGATTGTTTGGCGGCCTTCTCAACCACCCCAGAACTTTTCTCTACTGATGAGGGATACTATCCCGAAACACGAGCCATGTCTCGTGTCTAGAGATTCTGGAAATATCAAGTGCTTACTTGCACCAACTTTGGTGAAACACTCACAAACTTTTTCCCAAACTCTTCAAGTTACATGCACTGCATATACCAGAATGCAGAGGGGCGATCCGGAGGAGAGACTAGCAGTGTGCTCCCATCGTTGTTTCCTGTTAAAAGGGATCCCGTGAGCCCCTAAGCTGACGAGCTTTTGGAGATGCACCTGCGCGCCTGAGAGGCAACGAAGCCTGTGACGGTTGTTTGGCGGCCTTCTCAACCACCCTAGAACTTTTCTCTACTGATGAGGGATACTATCCCGAAACACGAGCCATGTCTCGTGTCTAGAGATTCTGGAAATATCAAGTACTTACTTGCACCAACTTTGGTGAAACACTCACAAACTTTTTCCCCAACTCTTTAAGTTACATGCACTGCATATACCAGAATGCAGAGGGGCGATCCGGAGGAGAGGCTAGCAGTGTGCTCCCATCGTTGTTTCCTGTTAAAAGGGCTCCCGTGAGCCCCTAAGCTGACGAGCTTATGGAGATGCACCTGCGCGCCTAAGAGGCAACGAAGCCTGTGACGGTTGTCTGGCGGCCTTCTCAACCACCCCAGAACTTTTCTCTACTGATGAGGGATACTATCCCGAAACACGAGCCATGTCTCGTGTCTAGAGATTCTGGAAATATCAAGTACTTACTTGCACCAACTTTGGTGAAACACTCACGAACTTTTTCCCAAACTCTTCAAGTTACACGCACTGCATATACCAGAATGCAGAGGGGCGATCCGGAGGGGAGGCTAGCGGTGTGCTCCCATCGTTGTTTCCTGTTAAAAGGGATCACGTGAGCACCTAAGCTGACGAGCTTTTGGAGATGCACCTGTGCGCCTAAGAGGCAATGCAGCCTGTGACGGTTGTTTGGCGGCCTTCTCAACCACCCCAGAACTTTTCTCTTCTGATGAGGGATACTATCCCGAAACACGAGCCATGTCTCGTGTCTTGAGATTCTGGAAATATCAAGTACTTACTTGCACCAACTTTGGTGAAACACTCACAAACTTTTTCCCAAACTCTTCAAGTTACACGCACTGCATATACCAGAATGCATAGGGGCGATCCGGAGGAGAGGCTAGCAGTGTGCTCCCATTGTTGTTTCCTGTTAAAAGGGCTCCCGTGAGCCCCTAAGCTGACAAGCTTTTGGAGATGCACCTGCGCGCCTAAGAGGCAACGAAGCCTGTGACGGTTGTTTGGCGGCCTTCTCAACCACCCCAGAACTTTTCTCTACTGATGAGGGATACTAACCCGAAACACGAGCCATGTCTCGTGTCTAGAGATTCAGGAAATATCAAGTGCTTACTTGCACCAACTTTGGTGAAACACTCACAAACTTTTTCCCAAACTCTTCAAGTTACATGCACTGCATATACCAGAATGAAGAGGGGCGATCCGGAGGAGAGGCTAGCAGTGTGCTCCCATCGTTGTTTCCTGTTAAAAGGGCTCCCGTGAGCCCCTAAGCTGACGAGCTTTTGGAGATGCACCTGCGTGCCTAAGAGGCAACGAAGCCTCTGACGGTTGTTTGGCGGCCTTCTCAACCACCCCAGAACTTTTCTCTACTGATGAGGGATACTATCCCGAAACACGAGCCATGTCTCGTGTCTAGAGATTCTGGAAATATCAAGTACTTACTTGCACCAACTTTGGTGAAACACTCACGAACTTTTTCCCAAACTCTTCAAGTTCCACGCATTGCATATACCAGAATGCAGAGGGGCGATCCGTAGGAGAGGCTAGCAGTGGGCTCCCACCGTTGTTTCCTGTTAAAAGGGCTCCCGTGAGCCCCAAAGCTGACGAGCTTTTGGAGATGCACCTGCGCGCCTACGAGGAAACGAAGGCTGTGACGGTTGTTTGACGGCCTACTTAACCACCCCAGAACTTTTCTCTACTGATGAGGGATACTATGCCGAAACACGAGTCATGTCTCGTGTCTAGAGATGCTGGAAATATCAAGTACTTACTTGCACCAACTTTGGTGAAACACTCACAAACGTTTTCCCAAACTCTTCAAGTTACACGCACTGCATATACCAGAATGCATAGGGGCGATCCGGAGGAGAGGCTAGCAGTGTGCTCCCACTGTTGTTTCCTGTTAAAAGGGCTCCCGTGAGCCCCTAAGCTGACAAGCTTTTGGAGATGCACCTGCGCGCCTAAGAGGCAACGAAGCCTGTGACGGTTGTTTGGCGGCCTTCTTAACCACCCCAGAACTTTTCTCAACTGATGAGGGATACTATCCCGAAACACGAGCCATGTCTCGTGTCTAGAGATTCTGGAAATATCAAGTAATTACTTGCACCAACTTTGGTGAAACACTCACAAACTTTTTCCCAAACTCTTCAAGTTACATGCACTGCATATACCAGAATGAAGAGGGGCGATCCGGAGGAGAGGCTAGCAGTGTGCTCCCATCGTTGTTTCCTGTTAAAAGGGCTCCCGTGAGCCCCTAAGCTTACGAGCTTTTGGAGAAGCACCTGCGTGCCTAAGAGGCAACCGAAGCCTCTGACGGTTGTTTGGTGGCCTTCTCAACCACCCCAGAACTTTTCTCTACTGATGAGGGATACTATCCCGAAACACGAGCCATGTCTCGTGTCTAGAGATTCTGGAAATATCAAGTACTTACTTGCACCAACTTTGGTGAAACACTCACAAACTTTTTCCCAAACTCTTCAAGTTACACGCATTGCATATACCAGAATGCAGAGGGGCGATCCGTAGGAGAGGCTAGCAGTGGGCTCCCACCGTTGTTTCCTGTTAAAAGGGCTTCCGTGAGCCCCAAAGCTGACGAGCTTTTGGAGATGCACCTGCGCGCCTAAGAGGCAACGAAGCCTGTGACGGTTCTTTGACGGCCTACTTAACCACCCCAGAACTTTTCTCTACTGATGAGGGATACTATGCCGAAACACGAGTCATGTCTCGTGTCTAGAGATTCTGGAAATATCAAGTACTTACTTGCACCAACTTTGGTGAAACACTCACAAACTTTTTCCCAAACTCTTCAAGTTACACGCACTGCATATACCAGAATGCATAGGGGCGATCCGGAGGAGAGGCTAGCAGTGTGCTCCCATTGTTGTTTCCTGTTAAAAGGGCTCCCGTGAGCCCCTAAGCTGACGAGCTTTTGGAGATGCACCTGCGCGCCTAAGAGGCAACGAAGCCTGTGACGGTTGTTTGGCGGCCTTCTCAACCACCCCAGAACTTTTCTCTACTGATGAGGGATACTATCCCGAAACACGAGCCATGTCTCGTGTCTAGAGATTCTGGAAATTTCAAGTACTTACTTGCACCAACTTTGGTGAAACACTCACAAACTTTTTCCTAAACTCTTCAAGTTACATGCACTGCATATACCAGAATGAAGAGGGGCGATCCGGAGGAGAGGCTAGCAGTGTGCTCCCATCGTTGTTTCCTGTTAAAAGGGCTCCCGTGAGCACCTAAGCTGACGAGCTTTTGGAGATGCACCTGCGTGCCTAAGAGGCAACCGAAGCCTCTGACGGTTGTTTGGCGGCCTTCTCAACCACCCCAGAACTTTTCTCTACTGATGAGGGATACTATCCCGAAACAAGAGCCATGTCTCGTGTCTAGAGATTCTGGAAATATCAAGTACTTACTTGCACCAACTTTGGTGAAACACTCACGAACTTTTTCCCAAACTCTTCAAGTTACACGCATTGCATATACCAGAATGCAGAGGGGCGATCCGGAGTAGAGGCTAGCAGTGGGCTCCCACCGTTGTTTCCTGTTAAAAGGGCTCCCGTGAGCCCCTAAGCTGACGAGCTTTTGGAAATGCACCTGCGCGCCTAAGAGGCAACGAAGCCTGTGACGGTTGTTTGGCGGCCTTCTCAACCACCCCAGAACTTTTCTCTACTGATGAGGGATACTATCCCGAAACACGAGCCATGTCTCGTGTCTAGAGATTCTGGAAATATCAATTACTTACTTGCACCAACTTTGGTGAAACATTCACGATCTTTTTCCCAAACTCTTCAAGTTACTAGCACTGCATATACCAGAATGCAGAGGGGCGATCCGGAGGAGAGGCTAGCAGTGTGCTCCCATCGTTGTTTCCTGTTAAAAGGGCTCCCGTGAGCCCCTAAGCTTACGAGCTTTTGGAGATGCACCTGCGCGCCTAAGAGGCAACGAAGCCTGTGACGGTTGTTTGGCGGCCTTCTCAACCACCCCAGAACTTTTCTCTACTGATGAGGGATACTATCCCGAAACACGAGCCATGTCTCGTGTCTAGAGATTCTGGAAATATCAAGTACTTACTTGCACCAACTTTGGTGAAACACTCACAAACTTTTTCCCCAACTCTTCAAGTTACACGCACTGCATATACCAGAATGCAGAGGGGCGATCTGGAGGAGAGGCTAGCAGTGTGCTCCCATCGTTGTTTCCTGTTAAAAGGGCTCCTTTGAGCCCCTAAGCTGACGAGCTTATGGAGATGCACCTGCGCGCCTAAGAGGCAATGAAGCCTGTGACGGTTGTTTGGCGGCCTTCTCAACCACCCCAGAACTTTTCTCTACTGATGAGGGATACTATCCCGAAACACGAGGCATGTCTCGTGTCTAAAGATTCTGGAAATATCAAGTACTTACTTGCACGAACTTTGGTAAAACACTCAAAAACTTTTACCCAAACTCTTCAAGTTACACGCACTGCATATACCAGAATGCAGAGGGGTGATCCGGAGGAGATTCTAGCAGTGTGCTCCCATCGTTGTTTCCTGTTAAAAGGGCTCCCGTGAGCCCCTAAGCTGATGAGCTTTTGGAGATGCACCTGCGCGCCTAAGAGGCAACGAAGCCTGTGACGGTTGTTTGGAGGCCTTCTCAACCACCCCAGAACTTTTCTCTACTGTTGAGGGATACTATCCCGAAACACGAGCCATGTCTCGTGTCTAGAGATTCTGGAAATATCAAGTACTTACTTGCACCAACTTTGGTGAAACTCTCACAAACTTTTTCCCAAACTCTTCAAGTTACATGCACTGCATATACCAGAATGCAGAGTGCCGATCCTGAGGAGAGGCTAGCAGTGTGCTCCCATTGTTGTTTCCTGTTAAAAGGGCTCCCGTGAGCCCCTAAGCTGACGAGATTTTGGAGATGCACCTGCGCGCCTAAGAGGCAACGAAGCCTGTGACGGTTGTTTGGAGGCCTTCACAACCACCCCAGAACTTTTCTCTACTGATGAGGGATACTATCCCGAAACACGAGCCATGTCTTGTGTTTAGAGATTCTGGAAATATCAAGTACTTACTTTCACCAACTTTTGGTGAAACACTCACAAACTTTTTCCCAAACTCTTCAAGTTACACGCACTGCATATACCAGAATGCAGAGGGGCGATCCGGAGGAGAGGCTAGCAGTGTGCTCCTATCGTTGTTTCCTGTTAAAAGGTCTCCCGTGAGCCCCTAAGCTGACGAGCTTATGGAGATGCACCTGCGCGCCTAAGAGGCAACGAAGCCTGTGACGGTTGTTTGGCGGCCTTCTCAACCACCCCAGAACTTTTCTCTACTGATGAGGGATACTATCCCGAAACACGAGCCATGTCTCGTGTCTAGAGATTCTGGAAATATCAAGTACTTACTTGCACCAACTTTGGTGAAACACTCACGAACTTTTTCCCAAACTCTTCAAGTTACACGCATTGCATATACCAGAATGCAGAGGGGCGATCCGGAGTAGAGGCTAGCAGTGGGCTCCCACCGTTGTTTTCTGTTAAAAGGGCTCCCGTGAGCCCCAAAGCTGATGAGCTTTTGGAGATGCACCTGCGCGCCTAAGAGGCAACGAAGCCGGTGACGGTTGTTTGGCGGCCTTCTCAACCACCCCAGGACTTTTCTCTACTGATGAGGGATACTATCCCGAAACACGAGCCATGTCTCGTGTCTAGAGATTCTGGAAATATCATTTACTTACTTGCACCAACTTTGGTGAAACATTCACGATCTTTTTCCCAAACTCTTCAAGTTACATGCACTGCATATACCAGAATGCAGAGGGGCGATCCGGAGGAGAGGCTAGCAGTGTGCTCCTATCGTTGTTTCCTGTTAAAAGGGCTCCCGTGAGCCCCTAAGCTGACAAGCTTTTGGAGATGCACCTGCGCGCCTAAGAGGCAACGAAGCCTGTGACGGTTGTTTGGCGGCCTTCTCAACCACCCCAGAACTTTTCTCTACTGATGAGGGATACTATCCCGAAACACGAGCCATGTCTCGTGTCTAGAGATTCTGGAAATATCAATTACTTACTTGCACCAACTTTGGTGAAACATTCACGATCTTTTTCCCAAACTCTTCAAGTTACACGCACTGCATATACCAGAATGCAGAGGGGCGATCTGGAGGAGAGGCTAGCAGTGTGCTCCCATCGTTGTTTCCTGTTAAAAGGGCTCCCGTGAGCCCCTAAGCTGACGAGCTTTTGGAGATGCACCTGCGCGCCTAAGAGGCAACGAAGCCTGTGACGGTTGTTTGGCGGCCTTCTCAACCACCCCAGAACTTTTCTCTACTGATGAGGGATATTATCCCGAAACACGAGCCATGTCTCGTGTCTAGAGATTCTGGAAATATCAAGTACTTACTTGCACCAACTTTGGTGAAACACTCACAAACTTTTTCCCCAACTCTTCAAGTTACACGCACTGCATATACCAGAATGCAGAGGGGCGATCTGGAGGAGAGGCTAGCAGTGTGCTCCCATCGTTGTTTCCTGTTAAAAGGGCTCCCGTGAGCCCCTAAGCTGACGAGCTTATGGAGATGCACCTGCGCGCCTAAGAGGCAATGAAGCCTGTGACGGTTGTTTGGCGGCCTTCTCAACCACCCCTGAACTTTTCTCTACTGATGAGGGATACTATCCCGAAACACGAGGCATGTCTCGTGTCTAAAGATTCTGGAAATATCAAGTACTTACTTGCACGAACTTTGGTAAAACACTCAAAAACTTTTTCCCAAACTCTTCAAGTTACACGCACTGCATATACCAGAATGCAGAGGGGTGATCCGGAGGAGATTCTAGCAGTGTGCTCCCATCGTTGTTTCCTGTTAAAAGGGCTCCCGTGAGCCCCTAAGCTGATGAGCTTTTGGAGATGCACCTGCGCGCCTAAGAGGCAACGAAGCCTGTGACGGTTGTTTGGAGGCCTTCTCAACCACCCCAGAATTTTTCTCTACTGTTGAGGGATACTATCCCGAAACACGAGCCATGTCTCGTGTCTAGAGATTCTGGAAATATCAAGTACTTACTTGCACCAACTTTGGTGAAACACTCACAAACTTTTTTCCAAACTCTTCAAGTTACATGCACTGCATATACCAGAATGCAGAGTGCGGATCCTGAGGAGAGGCTAGCAGTGTGCTCCCATCGTTGTTTCCTGTTAAAAGGGCTCCCGTGAGCCCCTAAGCCAGTGTTCTTCAATCTGTGGGGCGCGCCCCACTGGGGGGGCGCGACACCTTCCCAGGGGGGGCGCGCCCTCCACTTCAATCTCACCTTTGTTCCCTGTGTTACTCCGTCCCTGCAAGTCTTCTTGGACGATTTTGGTATGTGGAAGGGGGAGGGAGGGGGATCGATGGGGCACGACGAGCCCTTTCTTTTGTCTTGCTAAGTCTCCCAGGAGGGGGTTAATTCACCAAGCTGAAATGCTTCAGCTGCAGTGGGAGGCGAGGGGTCTCCTCTGCTAAAACCGAAAGCGTGTCTGTTGGTTTGCTTTCGGTTTTAGCAGAGGAGACCCCTTGCCTCCCACTGCAGCTGAAGCATTTCAGCTTGGTGAATTAACCCCCTCCTGGGAGAGTTAGAACTCCTAAGTGGAACACGGCCTTCTCTATTATCTGCGGAAGATTGCTGGCATGGCAGAGTGTCGGGAAGAGTTATGTGCAGCTCTTGTGACCGATGGAAATGTCAAGGAAGGTTGAAAACAAAGTGGAACTTTCTAATGTAGCTAATAACTAAGGCCAACCCAGTCCTTCAAGCATCACAGCGCCTCCTAGGCAGTAAGGGTGAAGGGAGGTGCGAGCCATTTATCCGCACTTTATTGTGGCATGGGCTGTTTTAGGGAATTATGTGGAAAGACACAAAATAGTACTCTAAGCTTGTGATTGACATACTTTTTGCGGTCATACACTCGGAGAGAAGCATTATTTAATACATAATCAACCTCTCTCTGTTATAAGTATCCCCCGAAATGGCAGAGCCTTCATAAATTGTTACTTATGGTCCGAGTCCTTTGGGGGACCCCCAGTGCCCTCTCTGTGGGAGATTCTAGATTTCACTGGGTGCTCCCTGAAGCTGCATTGGGTAGCATCATTATGCTGTCATTAGAGAGGGCAGGTTTGGATATATAAAACATCAAAGTAGGACTTACTGGCCTAGTCAGTACAAGCAATACACGTAAAAGTTTGCTTCTTTGTTTGTTGTTAATGTTTTGTGGACGATAGACAAGCCAACACACTGACCCAATAGACTCGCCTGTGAATGTGACTACACGTTCATGTTCACAGGTGTACGTCCTCCACACCGGGTAGTGTAAGATGAGTTTCAGTGATATTTATTATCCTGCACACCTCAAGTATGACTTGGCCATAGTACAAGAAATAGGGCACAGAAGTGTTTGTATCAGGCATCAGTCGGCACGGCAGGCTAGAAATTATACGTTCGGTCGAGGACGTTCCAGGGCTGCCTGAGAGCATTCCAGTCGCACAACAGCAAAACAAGGTCATTGTGTGTTAAGGACTGTGTCCAGCAAGACCACCTCACCTCAATGGGAGGGACCGGTTCAGATGGTAAGGCAACCATGCGCAGGGCACCATTACTAAAGATGCAACCCTAACACCCAGCAGCAGAGAGGGTCTGATCTGGCTAGTGGCAGAGCTGTGGGCCCCGGTTACTTAGATTATCAGCTCTGGGCACATGGGTAAAGAGACCATGGGTTGGCCTGACCGAGGCGGGAGGGGGGCGATCGAATGCCAACAGGTCTTTACATCTGAGGAGATCTTGGCAGCAACTTTGGGAAGAACACACACCACCGCCCCTCTTAAAGGCATTAACCAGAATAGGGAGCTCGGATTTACAGAAAATATTGTTAATCAGGTACAACTGCTAACTATCCCTGCTTTGTAAAACCTAAAAAACACCTCCCCCTGTTTTTAGTCGACCCTCTCCAAAAACCGGGACATGAGCTAAATATGCCCGGAATGTGCGCGTGGCGGTCGAGTTCAGAAATTTCTGTCAGGTGGTGGGGGGGCCCAACATCTAAAAAAATTCAGCTGGGGGGGCTCAAGCTACAAAAGTTTGAAGACCTCTGCCCTAAGCTGACGAGATTTTGGAGATGCACCTGCGCGCCTAAGAGGCAACGAAGCCTGTGACGTTTGTTTGGCCCCTTCTCAACAACCCCAGAACCTTTTTCTACTAATGAGGGATACTATCCCGAAACACGAGCCATGTCTCGTGTCTAGAGATTCTGGAAATATCAAGTACTTACTTTTTCCCAAACTCTTCAAGTTACACGCACTGCATATACCAGAATGCAGAGGGGCGATCCGGAGGAGAGACTAGCAGTGTGCTCCCATCGTAGTTTCCTGTTAAAAGGTAACCCTGGGCAGGCAACTTCGCTACGCCCACGAAGTGAGCGTAGTGTTGCCTACTTCGCCCTTTCCAAAGTAGGCAAAGCAGGCAACACTACGCCCACTCCTTGGGCATAGCGAAGTTGCCCGCCACCCACCTCCCTCCCGCCCTCCCGAACATACCTAATTTAATTAAATGGGCACATAAAAATATATAAAATGCACTTATCTTGTCCGCGGCGTCCCGAGGCTCCCTCTGATCGTTCACGACGCCATCCGCTAACCAATGCGCGGGCGGCCGCGCATGTGCATTTCTCGCAAGAAATGCGCATGCGCGGCCGCCCGCGCATGCGCATTGGTTAGCAGACGATGCCGTGAACGAGCAGAGGGAGCCCCGGGACGCCGTGGACAAGGTAAGTGCATTTTATTTATTTTTATGTGCCCATTTAATTAAATTAGGTATGTAGGGGAGGGGGGCATGCGGCGCGTAGTGGGGCTACGCAAAGTGCGCAGGTGGGCGTAGTTTCTCGCCCACTTTGCGTAGCTTCGCGTAGCCCTACTACGCACACTACGCCCAGGGTTATTAAAAGGGCTCCCGTGAGCCCCTAAGCTGACGAGCTTTTGGAGATGCACCTGCGCGCCTAAGAGGCAACGAAGCCTGTGACAGTTGTTTGGCGGCCTTCTCAACCACCCCAGAACTTTTCTCTACTGATGAGGGATACTATCCCGAAACACGAGCCATGTTGTGTCTAGAGATTCTGGAAATATCAAGTACTTACTTGCACCAACTTTGGTGAAACACTCACAAACGTTTTCTCAAACTCTTCAAGTTACACGCACTGCTTATACCAGAATGCAGAGGGGCGATCCGGAGGAGAGGCTAGCAGTGTGCTCCCATCGTTGTTTCCTGTTAAAAGGGCTCCGGTGAGCCCCTAAGCTGACGAGCTTTTGGAGATGCACCTGCGCGCCTAAGAGGCAACGAAGCCCGTGACGGTTGTTTGGAGGCCTTCTCAACTACCCCAGAACTTTTCTCTACTGATGAGGGATACTATCCCGAAACACGAGCCATGTCTTGTGTTTAGAGATTCTGGAAATATCAAGTACTTACTTGCACCAACTTTGGTGAAACACTCACGAACTTTTTCCCAAACTCTTCAAGTTACACGCACTGCGTATACCAGAATGCAGAGGGGCAATCCGGAGGAGAGGCTAGCAGTGTGCTCCCATCGTTGTTTCCTGTTAAAAGGGCTCCTGTGAGCCCCTAAGCTGATGAGCTTTTGGAGATGCACCTGCGCGCCTAAGAGGCATCGAAGCCTGTGACGATTGTTTGGTGGCCTTCTCAACCACCCCAGAACTTTTCTCTACTGATGAGGGATACTATACCGAAACACGAGCCATGTCTCGTGTCTAGAGATTCTGGAAATATCAAGTACTTACTTGCACCAACTTTGGTGAAACACTCAAAAACTTTTTCCCAAACTCTTCAAGTTACATGCACTGCATATACCAGAATGCAGAGGGGCGATCCGGAGGAGAGACTAGCAGTGTGCTCCCATCGTTGTTTCCTGTTAAAAGGGATCCCGTGAGCCCCTAAGCTGACGAGCTTTTGGAGATGCACCTGCGCGCCTAAGAGGCAACGAAGCCTGTGACGGTTGTTTGGCGGCCTTCTCAAACACCCTAGAACTTTTCTCTACTGATGAGGGATACTATCCCGAAACACCAGCCATGTCTCGTGTCTAGAGATTCTGGAAATATCAAGTACTTACTTGCACCAACTTTGGTGAAACACTCACAAACTTTTTCCCCAACTCTTTAAGTTACACGCACTGCATATACCAGAATGCAGAGGGGCGACCTGGAGGAGAGGCTAGCAGTGTGCTCCCATCGTTGTTTCCTGTTAAAAGGGCTCCCGTGAGCCCCTAAGCTGACGAGCTTATGGAGATGCACCTGCACGCCTAAGAGGCAACGAAGCCTGTGACGTTTGTTTGGCGGCCTTCTCAACCACCCCAGAACTTTTCTCTACTGATGAGGGATACTATCCCGAAACACGAGCCATGTCTCGTGTCTAGAGATTCTGGAAATATCAAGTACTTACTTGCACCAACTTTGGTGAAACACTCATGAACTTTTTCCCAAACTCTTCAAGTTACACGCACTGCATATACCAGAATGCAGAGGGGCGATCCGGAGGAGAGGCTAGCAGTGGGCTCCCACCGTTGTTTCCTGTTAAAAGGGCTCCCGTGAGCCCCTAAGCTGACGAGCTTTTGGAGATGCACCTGCGTGCCTAAGAGGCAACGAAGCCTGTGACGGTTGTTTGGCGGCATTCTCAACCACCCCAGAACTTTTCTCTACTGATGAGGGATAGTATCCCGAAACACGAGCCATGTCTCGTGTCTAGAGATTCTGGAAATATCAAGTACCTATTTGCACCATATTTGGTGAAACACTCACAAACTTTTCCCAAACTCTTCAAGTTACACGCACAGCAGATACCAGAATGCAGAGGGGCGATCCGGAAGAGAGGCTAGCAATGTGCTCCCATCGTTGTTTTCTGTTAAAAGGGCTCCCGTGAGCCCCTAAGCTGACGAGCTTTTGGAGATTCACCAGCGCGCCTAAGAGGCAACGAAGCCGGTGACGGTTGTTTGGCGGCCTTCTCAACCACCCCAGAACTTTTCTCTACTGATGAGGGATACCATCCTGAAACACGAGCCATGTCTCATGTCTAGAGATTCTGGAAATATCAAGTACTTACTTGCACCAACTTTGGTGGAACACTCACGAACTTTTTCCCAAACTCTTCAAGTTACACGCACTGCATATACCAGAATGCAGAGGGGCGATCCGGAGGAGAGGCTAGCAGTGTGCTCCCATCGTTGTTTCCTGTTAAAAGGGCTCCCATGAGCCCCTAAGCTGACGAGCTTTTGGAGATGCACCTGCGCGCCTAAGAGGCAACGAAGCCTGTGACGGTTGTTTGGCGGCCTTCTCAACAACCCCAGAACCTTTTTCTACTAATGAGGGATACTATCCCGAAACACGAGCCATGTCTCGTGTCTAGAGATTCTGGAAATATCAAGTACTTACTTGCACCAACTTTGGTGAAACACTCACAAACTTTTTCCCAAACTCTTCAAGTTACACGCACTGCATATACCAGAATGCAGAGGGGCGATCCGGAGGAGAGACTAGCAGTGTGCTCCCATCGTAGTTTCCTGTTAAAAGGTAACCCTGGGCAGGAAACTTCGCTACGCCCACGAAGTGAGCGTAGTGTTGCCTACTTCGCCCTTTCCAAAGTAGGCGAAGCAGGCAACACTACGCCCACTCCTTGGGCGTAGCGAAGTTGCCCGCCACCCACCTCCCTCCCGCCCTCCCGAACATACCTAATTTAATTAAATGGGCACATAAAAATATATAAAATGCACATATCTTGTCCGCGGCGTCCCGAGGCTCCCTCTGATCGTTCACGACGCCATCCGCTAACCAATGCGCGGGCGGCCGCGCATGTGCATTTCTCGCAAGAAATGCGCATGCGCGGCCGCCCGCGCATGCGCATTGGTTAGCAGACGGTGCCGTGAACGAGCAGAGGGAGCCCCGGGACGCCGAGGACAAGGTAAGTGCATTTTATTTATTTTTATGTGCCCATTTAATTAAATTAGGTATGTTGGGGAGGGGGGCATGCGGCGCGTAGTGGGGCTACGCAAAGTGCGCAGGTGGGCTTAGTTTCTCGCCCACTTTGCATAGCTTCGCGTAGCCCTACTACGCACACTACGCCCAGGGTTATTAAAAGGGCTCCCGTGAGCCCCTAAGCTGACGAGCTTTTGGAGATGCACCTGCGCGCCTAAGAGGCAACGAAGCCTGTGACAGTTGTTTGGCGGCCTTCTCAACCACCCCAGAACTTTTCTCTACTGATGAGGGATACTATCCCGAAACACGAGCCATGTTGTGTCTAGAGATTCTGGAAATATCAAGTACTTACTTGCACCAACTTTGGTGAAACACTCACAAACGTTTTCCCAAACTCGCAAGTTACACGCACTGCATATAGCAGAATGCAGAGGGGCGATCTGGAGGAGAGGCTGGCAGTGTGCTCCCATCGTTGTTTCCTGGTAAAAGGGCTCCTGTGAGCCCCTAAGCTGACGAGCTTTTGGAGATGCACCTGCGCGCCTAAGAGGCATCGAAGCCTGTGACGATTGTTTGGCGGCCTTCTCAACCACCCCAGAACTTTTCTCTACTGATGAGGGATACTATCCCGAAACACGAGCCATGTCTCGTGTCTAGAGATTCTGGAAATATCAAGTACTTACTTGCACCAACTTTGGTGAAACACTCACAAACTTTTTCCCAAACTCTTCAAGTTACATGCACTGCATATACCAGAATGCAGAGGGGCGATCCGGAGGAGAGACTAGCAGTGTGCTCCCATCGTTGTTTCCTGTTAAAAGGGATCCCGTGAGCCCCTAAGCTGACGAGCTTTTGGAGATGCACCTGCGCGCCTGAGAGGCATCGAAGCCTGTGACGGTTGTTTGGCGGCCTTCTCAACCACCCTAGAACTTTTCTCTACTGATGAGGGATACTATCCCGAAACACGAGCCATGTCTCGTGTCTAGAGATTCTGGAAATATCAAGTACTTACTTGCACCAACTTTGGTGAAACACTCACAAACTTTTTCCCCAACTCTTTAAGTTACACGCACTGCATATACCAGAATGCAGAGGGGCGATCCGGAGGAGAGGCTAGCAGTGTGCTCCCATCGTTGTTTCCTGTTAAAAGGGCTCCCGTGAGCCCCTAAGCTGACGAGCTTATGGAGATGCACCTGCGCGCCTAAGAGGCAACGAAGCCTGTGACGGTTGTTTGGCGGCCTTCTCAACCACCCCAGAACTTTTCTCTACTGATGAGGGATACTATCCCGAAACACGAGCCATGTCTCGTGTCTAGAGATTCTGGAAATATCAAGTACTTACTTGCACCAACTTTGGTGAAACACTCACGAACTTTTTCCCAAACTCTTCAAGTTACACGCACTGCATATACCAGAATGCAGAGGGGCGATCCGGAGGGGAGGCTAGCAGTGTGCTCCCATCGTTGTTTCCTGTTAAAAGGGATCATGTGAGCACCTAAGCTGACGAGCTTTTGGAGATGCACCTGCGCGCCTAAGAGGCAATGAAGCCTGTGACGGTTGTTTGGCGGCCTTCTCAACCACCCCAGAACTTTTCTCTTCTGATGAGGGATACTATCCCGAAACACGAGCCATGTCTCGTGTCTTGAGATTCTGGAAAAATCAAGTACTTACTTGCACCAACTTTGGTGAAACACTCACAAACTTTTTCCCAAACTCTTCAAGTTACACGCACTGCATATACCAGAATGCATAGGGGCGATCCGGAGGAGAGGCTAGCAGTGTGCTCCCATTGTTGTTTCCTGTTAAAAGGGCTCCCGTGAGCCCCTAAGCTGACAAGCTTATGGAGATGCACCTGCGCGCCTAAGAGGCAACGAAGCCTGTGACGGTTGTTTGGCGGCCTTCTCAACCACCCCAGAACTTTTCTCTACTGATGAGGGATACTATCCCGAAACACGAGCCATGTCTCGTGTCTAGAGATTCAGGAAATATCAAGTGCTTACTTGCACCAACTTTGGTGAAACACTCACAAACTTTTTCCCAAACTCTTCAAGTTACATGCACTGCATATACCAGAATGAAGATGGGCGATCCGGAGGAGAGGCTAGCAGTGTGCTCCCATCGTTGTTTCCTGTTAAAAGGGCTCCCGTGAGCCCCTAAGCTGACGATCTTTTGGAGATGCACCTGCGTGCCTAAGAGGCAACGAAGCCTCTGACGGTTGTTTGGCGGCCTTCTCAACCACCCCAGAACTTTTCTCTACTGATAAGGGATACTATCCCGAAACACGAGCCATGTCTCGTGTCTAGAGATTCTGGAAATATCAAGTACTTACTTGCACCAACTTTGGTGAAACACTCACGAACTTTTTCCCAAACTCTTCAAGTTCCACGCATTGCATATACCAGAATGCAGAGGGGCGATCCGTAGGAGAGGCTAGCAGTGGGCTCCCACCGTTGTTTCCTGTTAAAAGGGCTCCCGTGAGCCCCAAAGCTGACGAGCTTTTGGAGATGCACCTGCGCGCCTACGAGGCAACGAAGGCTGTGACGGTTGTTTGACGGCCTACTTAACCACCCCAGAACTTTTCTCTACTGATGAGGGATACTATGCCGAAACACGAGTCATGTCTCGTGTCTAGAGATTCTGGAAATATCAAGTACTTACTTGCACCAACTTTGGTGAAACACTCACAAACGTTTTCCCAAACTCTTCAAGTTACACGCACTGCATATACCAGAATGCATAGGGGCGATCCGGAGGAGAGGCTAGCAGTGTGCTCCCACTGTTGTTTCCTGTTAAAAGGGCTCCCGTGAGCCCCTAAGCTGACAAGCTTTTGGAGATGCACCTGCGCGCCTAAGAGGCAAGAAGCCTGTGACGGTTGTTTGGCGGCCTTCTCAACCACCCCAGAACTTTTCTCAACTGATGAGGGATACTATCCCGAAACAGGAGCCATGTCTCGTGTCTAGAGATTCTGGAAATATCAAGTAATTACTTGCACCAACTTTGGTGAAACACTCACAAACTTTTTCCCAAACTCTTCAAGTTACATGCACTGCATATACCAGAATGAAGAGGGGCGATCCGGAGGAGAGGCTAGCAGTGTGCTCCCATCGTTGTTTCCTGTTAAAAGGGCTCCCGTGAGCCCCTAAGCTGACGAGCTTTTGGAGAAGCACCTGCGTGCCTAAGAGGCAACCGAAGCCTCTGACGGTTGTTTGGCGGCCTTCTCAACCACCCCAGAACTTTTCTCTACTGATGAGGGATACTATCCCGAAACACGAGCCATGTCTCGTGTCTAGAGATTCTGGAAATATCAAGTACTTACTTGCACCAACTTTGGTGAAACACTCACAAACTTTTTCCCAAACTCTTCAAGTTACACGCATTGCATATACCAGAATGCAGAGGGGCGATCCGTAGGAGAGGCTAGCAGTGGGCTCCCACCGTTGTTTCCTGTTAAAAGGGCTCCCGTGAGCCCCAAAGCTGACGAGCTTTTGGAGATGCACCTGCGCGCCTAAGAGGCAACGAAGCCTGTGACGGTTGTTTGACGGCCTACTTAACCACCCCAGAACTTTTCTCTACTGATGAGGGATACTATGCCGAAACACGAGTCATGTCTCGTGTCTAGAGATTCTGGAAATATCAAGTACTTACTTGCACCAACTTTGGTGAAACACTCACAAACTTTTTCCCAAACTCTTCAAGTTACACACACTGCATATACCAGAATGCATAGGGGCGATCCGGAGGAGAGGCTAGCAGTGTGCTCCCATTGTTGTTTCCTGTTAAAAGGGCTCCCGTGAGCCCCTAAGCTGACGAGCTTTTGGAGATGCACCTGCGCGCCTAAGAGGCAACGAAGCCTGTGACGGTTGTTTGGCGGCCTTCTCAACCACCCCAGAACTTTTCTCTACTGATGAGGGATACTATCCCGAAACACGAGCCATGTCTCGTGTCTAGAGATTCTGGAAATTTCAAGTACTTACTTGCACCAACTTTGGTGAAACACTCATAAACTTTTTCCTAAACTCTTCAAGTTACATGCACTGCATATACCAGAATGAAGAGGGGCGATCCGGAGGAGAGGCTAGCAGTGTGCTCCCATCATTGTTTCCTGTTAAAAGGGCTCCCGTGAGCACCTAAGCTGACGAGCTTTTGGTGATGCACCTGCTTGCCTAAGAGGCAACCGAAGCCTCTGGCGGTTGTTTGGCGGCCTTCTCAACCACCCCAGAACTTTTCTCTACTGATGAGGGATACTATCCCGAAACACGAGCCATGTCTCGTGTCTAGAGATTCTGGAAATATCAAGTACTTACTTGCACCAACTTTGGTGAAACACTCACAAACTTTTTCCCCAACTCTTTAAGTTACACGCACTGCATATACCAGAATGCAGAGGGGCGATCCGGAGGAGAGGCTAGCAGTGTGCTCCCATCGTTGTTTCCTGTTAAAAGGGCTCCCGTGAGCCCCTAAGCTGACGAGCTTATGGAGATGCACCTGCGCGCCTAAGAGGCAACGAAGCCTGTGACGGTTGTTTGGCGGCCTTCTCAACCACCCCAGAACTTTTCTCTACTGATGAGGGATACTATCCCGAAACACGAGCCATGTCTCGTGTCTAGAGATTCTGGAAATATCAAGTACTTACTTGCACCAACTTTGGTGAAACACTCACGAACTTTTTCCCAAACTCTTCAAGTTACACGCACTGCATATACCAGAATGCAGAGGGGCGATCCGGAGGGGAGGCTAGCAGTGTGCTCCCATCGTTGTTTCCTGTTAAAAGGGATCATGTGAGCACCTAAGCTGACGAGCTTTTGGAGATGCACCTGCGCGCCTAAGAGGCAATGAAGCCTGTGACGGTTGTTTGGCGGCCTTCTCAACCACCCCAGAACTTTTCTCTACTGATGAGGGATACTATCCCGAAACACGAGCCATGTCTCGTGTCTAGAGATTCTGGAAATATCAAGTACTTACTTGCACCAACTTTGGTGAAACACTCACGAACTTTTTCCCAAACTCTTCAAGTTACACGCACTGCATATACCAGAATGCAGAGGGGCGATCCGGAGGAGAGGCTAGCAGTGTGCTCCCATTGTTGTTTCCTGTTAAAAGGGCTCCCGTGAGCCCCTAAGCTGACAAGCTTTTGGAGATGCACCTGCGCGCCTAAGAGGCAACGAAGCCTGTGACGGTTGTTTGGCGGCCTTCTCAACCACCCCAGAACTTTTCTCTACTGATGAGGGATACTATCCCGAAACACGAGCCATGTCTCGTGTCTAGAGATTCAGGAAATATCAAGTGCTTACTTGCACCAACTTTGGTGAAACACTCACAAACTTTTTCCCAAACTCTTCAAGTTACATGCACTGCATATACCAGAATGAAGAGGGGCGATCCGGAGGAGAGGCTAGCAGTGTGCTCCCATCGTTGTTTCCTGTTAAAAGGGCTCCCGTGAGCCCCTAAGCTGACGATCTTTTGGAGATGCACCTGCGTGCCTAAGAGGCAACGAAGCCTCTGACGGTTGTTTGGCGGCCTTCTCAACCACCCCAGAACTTTTCTCTACTGATAAGGGATACTATCCCGAAACACGAGCCATGTCTCGTGTCTAGAGATTCTGGAAATATCAAGTACTTACTTGCACCAACTTTGGTGAAACACTCACGAACTTTTTCCCAAACTCTTCAAGTTCCACGCATTGCATATACCAGAATGCAGAGGGGCGATCCGTAGGAGAGGCTAGCAGTGGGCTCCCACCGTTGTTTCCTGTTAAAAGGGCTCCCGTGAGCCCCAAAGCTGACGAGCTTTTGGAGATGCACCTGCGCGCCTACGAGGCAACGAAGGCTGTGACGGTTGTTTGACGGCCTACTTAACCACCCCAGAACTTTTCTCTACTGATGAGGGATACTATGCCGAAACACGAGTCATGTCTCGTGTCTAGAGATTCTGGAAATATCAAGTACTTACTTGCACCAACTTTGGTGAAACACTCACAAACGTTTTCCCAAACTCTTCAAGTTACACGCACTGCATATACCAGAATGCATAGGGGCGATCCGGAGGAGAGGCTAGCAGTGTGCTCCCACTGTTGTTTCCTGTTAAAAGGGCTCCCGTGAGCCCCTAAGCTGACAAGCTTTTGGAGATGCACCTGCGCGCCTAAGAGGCAACGAAGCCTGTGACGGTTGTTTGGCGGCCTTCTCAACCACCCCAGAACTTTTCTCAACTGATGAGGGATACTATCCCGAAACAGGAGCCATGTCTCGTGTCTAGAGATTCTGGAAATATCAAGTAATTACTTGCACCAACTTTGGTGAAACACTCACAAACTTTTTCCCAAACTCTTCAAGTTACATGCACTGCATATACCAGAATGAAGAGGGGCGATCCGGAGGAGAGGCTAGCAGTGTGCTCCCATCGTTGTTTCCTGTTAAAAGGGCTCCCGTGAGCCCCTAAGCTGACGAGCTTTTGGAGAAGCACCTGCGTGCCTAAGAGGCAACCGAAGCCTCTGACGGTTGTTTGGCGGCCTTCTCAACCACCCCAGAACTTTTCTCTACTGATGAGGGATACTATCCCGAAACACGAGCCATGTCTCGTGTCTAGAGATTCTGGAAATATCAAGTACTTACTTGCACCAACTTTGGTGAAACACTCACAAACTTTTTCCCAAACTCTTCAAGTTACACGCATTGCATATACCAGAATGCAGAGGGGCGATCCGTAGGAGAGGCTAGCAGTGGGCTCCCACCGTTGTTTCCTGTTAAAAGGGCTCCCGTGAGCCCCAAAGCTGACGAGCTTTTGGAGATGCACCTGCGCGCCTAAGAGGCAACGAAGCCTGTGACGGTTGTTTGACGGCCTACTTAACCACCCCAGAACTTTTCTCTACTGATGAGGGATACTATGCCGAAACACGAGTCATGTCTCGTGTCTAGAGATTCTGGAAATATCAAGTACTTACTTGCACCAACTTTGGTGAAACACTCACAAACTTTTTCCCAAACTCTTCAAGTTACACACACTGCATATACCAGAATGCATAGGGGCGATCCGGAGGAGAGGCTAGCAGTGTGCTCCCATTGTTGTTTCCTGTTAAAAGGGCTCCCGTGAGCCCCTAAGCTGACGAGCTTTTGGAGATGCACCTGCGCGCCTAAGAGGCAACGAAGCCTGTGACGGTTGTTTGGCGGCCTTCTCAACCACCCCAGAACTTTTCTCTACTGATGAGGGATACTATCCCGAAACACGAGCCATGTCTCGTGTCTAGAGATTCTGGAAATTTCAAGTACTTACTTGCACCAACTTTGGTGAAACACTCATAAACTTTTTCCTAAACTCTTCAAGTTACATGCACTGCATATACCAGAATGAAGAGGGGCGATCCGGAGGAGAGGCTAGCAGTGTGCTCCCATCATTGTTTCCTGTTAAAAGGGCTCCCGTGAGCACCTAAGCTGACGAGCTTTTGGTGATGCACCTGCTTGCCTAAGAGGCAACCGAAGCCTCTGGCGGTTGTTTGGCGGCCTTCTCAACCACCCCAGAACTTTTCTCTACTGATGAGGGATACTATCCCGAAACACGAGCCATGTCTCGTGTCTAGAGATTCTGGAAATATCAAGTACTTACTTGCACCAACTTTGGTGAAACACTCACAAACTTTTTCCCCAACTCTTTAAGTTACACGCACTGCATATACCAGAATGCAGAGGGGCGATCCGGAGGAGAGGCTAGCAGTGTGCTCCCATCGTTGTTTCCTGTTAAAAGGGCTCCCGTGAGCCCCTAAGCTGACGAGCTTATGGAGATGCACCTGCGCGCCTAAGAGGCAACGAAGCCTGTGACGGTTGTTTGGCGGCCTTCTCAACCACCCCAGAACTTTTCTCTACTGATGAGGGATACTATCCCGAAACACGAGCCATGTCTCGTGTCTAGAGATTCTGGAAATATCAAGTACTTACTTGCACCAACTTTGGTGAAACACTCACGAACTTTTTCCCAAACTCTTCAAGTTACACGCACTGCATATACCAGAATGCAGAGGGGCGATCCGGAGGGGAGGCTAGCAGTGTGCTCCCATCGTTGTTTCCTGTTAAAAGGGATCATGTGAGCACCTAAGCTGACGAGCTTTTGGAGATGCACCTGCGCGCCTAAGAGGCAATGAAGCCTGTGACGGTTGTTTGGCGGCCTTCTCAACCACCCCAGAACTTTTCTCTACTGATGAGGGATACTATCCCGAAACACGAGCCATGTCTCGTGTCTAGAGATTCTGGAAATATCAAGTACTTACTTGCACCAACTTTGGTGAAACACTCACGAACTTTTTCCCAAACTCTTCAAGTTACACGCACTGCATATACCAGAATGCAGAGGGGCGATCCGGAGGAGAGGCTAGCAGTGTGCTCCCATTGTTGTTTCCTGTTAAAAGGGCTCCCGTGAGCCCCTAAGCTGACAAGCTTTTGGAGATGCACCTGCGCGCCTAAGAGGCAACGAAGCCTGTGACGGTTGTTTGGCGGCCTTCTCAACCACCCCAGAACTTTTCTCTACTGATGAGGGATACTATCCCGAAACACGAGCCATGTCTCGTGTCTAGAGATTCAGGAAATATCAAGTGCTTACTTGCACCAACTTTGGTGAAACACTCACAAACTTTTTCCCAAACTCTTCAAGTTACATGCACTGCATATACCAGAATGAAGAGGGGCGATCCGGAGGAGAGGCTAGCAGTGTGCTCCCATCGTTGTTTCCTGTTAAAAGGGCTCCCGTGAGCCCCTAAGCTGACGATCTTTTGGAGATGCACCTGCGTGCCTAAGAGGCAACGAAGCCTCTGACGGTTGTTTGGCGGCCTTCTCAACCACCCCAGAACTTTTCTCTACTGATAAGGGATACTATCCCGAAACACGAGCCATGTCTCGTGTCTAGAGATTCTGGAAATATCAAGTACTTACTTGCACCAACTTTGGTGAAACACTCACGAACTTTTTCCCAAACTCTTCAAGTTCCACGCATTGCATATACCAGAATGCAGAGGGGCGATCCGTAGGAGAGGCTAGCAGTGGGCTCCCACCGTTGTTTCCTGTTAAAAGGGCTCCCGTGAGCCCCAAAGCTGACGAGCTTTTGGAGATGCACCTGCGCGCCTACGAGGCAACGAAGGCTGTGACGGTTGTTTGACGGCCTACTTAACCACCCCAGAACTTTTCTCTACTGATGAGGGATACTATGCCGAAACACGAGTCATGTCTCGTGTCTAGAGATTCTGGAAATATCAAGTACTTACTTGCACCAACTTTGGTGAAACACTCACAAACGTTTTCCCAAACTCTTCAAGTTACACGCACTGCATATACCAGAATGCATAGGGGCGATCCGGAGGAGAGGCTAGCAGTGTGCTCCCACTGTTGTTTCCTGTTAAAAGGGCTCCCGTGAGCCCCTAAGCTGACAAGCTTTTGGAGATGCACCTGCGCGCCTAAGAGGCAACGAAGCCTGTGACGGTTGTTTGGCGGCCTTCTCAACCACCCCAGAACTTTTCTCAACTGATGAGGGATACTATCCCGAAACAGGAGCCATGTCTCGTGTCTAGAGATTCTGGAAATATCAAGTAATTACTTGCACCAACTTTGGTGAAACACTCACAAACTTTTTCCCAAACTCTTCAAGTTACATGCACTGCATATACCAGAATGAAGAGGGGCGATCCGGAGGAGAGGCTAGCAGTGTGCTCCCATCGTTGTTTCCTGTTAAAAGGGCTCCCGTGAGCCCCTAAGCTGACGAGCTTTTGGAGAAGCACCTGCGTGCCTAAGAGGCAACCGAAGCCTCTGACGGTTGTTTGGCGGCCTTCTCAACCACCCCAGAACTTTTCTCTACTGATGAGGGATACTATCCCGAAACACGAGCCATGTCTCGTGTCTAGAGATTCTGGAAATATCAAGTACTTACTTGCACCAACTTTGGTGAAACACTCACAAACTTTTTCCCAAACTCTTCAAGTTACACGCACTGCATATACCAGAATGCATAGGGGCGATCCGGAGGAGAGGCTAGCAGTGTGCTCCCATTGTTGTTTCCTGTTAAAAGGGCTCCCGTGAGCCCCTAAGCTGACGAGCTTTTGGAGATGCACCTGCGCGCCTAAGAGGCAACGAAGCCTGTGACGGTTGTTTGGCGGCCTTCTCAACCACCCCAGAACTTTTCTCTACTGATGAGGGATACTATCCCGAAACACGAGCCATGTCTCGTGTCTAGAGATTCTGGAAATTTCAAGTACTTACTTGCACCAACTTTGGTGAAACACTCATAAACTTTTTCCTAAACTCTTCAAGTTACATGCACTGCATATACCAGAATGAAGAGGGGCGATCCGGAGGAGAGGCTAGCAGTGTGCTCCCATCGTTGTTTCCTGTTAAAAGGGCTCCCGTGAGCACCTAAGCTGACGAGCTTTTGGTGATGCACCTGCGTGCCTAAGAGGCAACCGAAGCCTCTGACGGTTGTTTGGCGGCCTTCTCAACCACCCCAGAACTTTTCTCTACTGATGAGGGATACTATCCCGAAACAAGAGCCATGTCTCGTGTCTAGAGATTCTGGAAATATCAAGTACTTACTTGCACCAACTTTGGTGAAACACTCACGAACTTTTTACCAAACTCTTCAAGTTACACGCACTGCATATACCGGAATGCAGAGGGGCAATCCGGAGGAGAGGCTAGCAGTGTGCTCCCATCGTTGTTTCCTGTTAAAAGGGCTCCTGTGAGCCCCTAAGCTGACAAGCTTTTGGAGATGCACCTGCGCGCCTAAGAGGCATCGAAGCCTGTGACGATTGTTTGGCCGCCTTCTCAACCACCCCAGAACTTTTCTCTACTGATGAGGGATACTATCCCGAAACACGAGCCATGTCTCGTGTCTAGAGATTCTGGAAATATCAAGTACTTACTTGCACCAACTTTGGTGAAACACTCACAAACTTTTTCCCAAACTCTTCAAGTTACATGCACTGCATATACCAGAATGCAGAGGGGCGATCCGGAGGAGAGACTAGCAGTGTGCTCCCATCGTTGTTTCCTGTTAAAAGGGATCCCGTGAGCCCCTAAGCTGACGAGCTTTTGGAGATGCACCTGCGCGCCTGAGAGGCAACGAAGCCTGTGACGGTTGTTTGGCGGCCTTCTCAACCACCCTAGAACTTTTCTCTACTGATGAGGGATACTATCCCGAAACACGAGCCATGTTGTGTCTAGAGATTCTGGAAATATCAAGTACTTACTTGCACCAACTTTGGTGAAACACTCACAAACGTTTTCCCAAACTCGCAAGTTACACGCACTGCATATACCAGAATGCAGAGGGGCGATCCGGAGGAGAGGCTAGCAGTGTGCTCCCATCGTTGTTTCCTGTTAAAAGGGCTCCCGTGAGCCCCTAAGCTGACGAGCTTTTGGAGATGCACCTGCGCGCCTAAGAGGCAACGAAGCCTGTGACGGTTGTTTGACGGCCTACTTAACCACCCCAGAACTTTTCTCTACTGATGAGGGATACTATGCCGAAACACGAGTCATGTCTCGTGTCTAGAGATTCTGGAAATATCAAGTACTTACTTGCACCAACTTTGGTGAAACACTCACAAACTTTTTCCCAAACTCTTCAAGTTACACGCACTGCATATACCAGAATGCATAGGGGCGATCCGGAGGAGAGGCTAGCAGTGTGCTCCCATTGTTGTTTCCTGTTAAAAGGGCTCCCGTGAGCCCCTAAGCTGACGAGCTTTTGGAGATGCACCTGCGCGCCTAAGAGGCAACGAAGCCTGTGACGGTTGTTTGGCGGCCTTCTCAACCACCCCAGAACTTTTCTCTACTGATGAGGGATACTATCCCGAAACACGAGCCATGTCTCGTGTCTAGAGATTCTGGAAATTTCAAGTACTTACTTGCACCAACTTTGGTGAAACACTCATAAACTTTTTCCTAAACTCTTCAAGTTACATGCACTGCATATACCAGAATGAAGAGGGGCGATCCGGAGGAGAGGCTAGCAGTGTGCTCCCATCGTTGTTTCCTGTTAAAAGGGCTCCCGTGAGCACCTAAGCTGACGAGCTTTTGGTGATGCACCTGCGTGCCTAAGAGGCAACCGAAGCCTCTGACGGTTGTTTGGCGGCCTTCTCAACCACCCCAGAACTTTTCTCTACTGATGAGGGATACTATCCCGAAACAAGAGCCATGTCTCGTGTCTAGAGATTCTGGAAATATCAAGTACTTACTTGCACCAACTTTGGTGAAACACTCACGAACTTTTTACCAAACTCTTCAAGTTACACGCACTGCATATACCAGAATGCAGAGGGGCAATCCGGAGGAGAGGCTAGCAGTGTGCTCCCATCGTTGTTTCCTGTTAAAAGGGCTCCTGTGAGCCCCTAAGCTGACGAGCTTTTGGAGATGCACCTGCGCGCCTAAGAGGCATCGAAGCCTGTGACGATTGTTTGGCGGCCTTCTCAACCACCCCAGAACTTTTCTCTACTGATGAGGGATACTATCCCGAAACACGAGCCATGTCTCGTGTCTAGAGATTCTGGAAATATCAAGTACTTACTTGCACCAACTTTGGTGAAACACTCACAAACTTTTTCCCAAACTCTTCAAGTTACATGCACTGCATATACCAGAATGCAGAGGGGCGATCCGGAGGAGAGACTAGCAGTGTGCTCCCATCGTTGTTTCCTGTTGAAAGGGATCCCGGGAGCCCCTAAGCTGACGAGCTTTTGGAGATGCACCTGCGCGCCTGAGAGGCAACGAAGCCTGTGACGGTTGTTTGGCGGCCTTCTCAACCACCCTAGAACTTTTCTCTACTGATGAGGGATACTATCCCGAAACACGAGCCATGTTGTGTCTAGAGATTCTGGAAATATCAAGTACTTACTTGCACCAACTTTGGTGAAACACTCACAAACGTTTTCCCAAACTCGCAAGTTACACGCACTGCATATACCAGAATGCAGAGGGGCGATCCGGAGGAGAGGCTAGCAGTGTGCTCCCATCGTTGTTTCCTGTTAAAAGGGCTCCCGTGAGCCCCTAAGCTGACGAGCTTATGGAGATGCACCTGCGCGCCTAAGAGGCAACGAAGCCTGTGACGGTTGTTTGGCGGCCTTCTCAACCACCCCAGAACTTTTCTCTACTGATGAGGGATACTATCCCGAAACACGAGCCATGTCTCGTGTCTAGAGATTCTGGAAATATCAAGTACTTACTTGCACCAACTTTGGTGAAACACTCACGAACTTTTTCCCAAACTCTTCAAGTTACACGCACTGCATATACCAGAATGCAGAGGGGCGATCCGGAGGGGAGGCTAGCAGTGTGCTCCCATCGTTGTTTCCTGTTAAAAGGGATCATGTGAGCACCTAAGCTGACGAGCTTTTGGAGATGCACCTGCGCGCCTAAGAGGCAATGAAGCCTGTGACGGTTGTTTGGCGGCCTTCTCAACCACCCCAGAACTTTTCTCTACTGATGAGGGATACTATCCCGAAACACGAGCCATGTCTCGTGTCTAGAGATTCTGGAAATATCAAGTACTTACTTGCACCAACTTTGGTGAAACACTCACGAACTTTTTCCCAAACTCTTCAAGTTACACGCACTGCATATACCAGAATGCAGAGGGGCGATCCGGAGGAGAGGCTAGCAGTGTGCTCCCATTGTTGTTTCCTGTTAAAAGGGCTCCCGTGAGCCCCTAAGCTGACAAGCTTTTGGAGATGCACCTGCGCGCCTAAGAGGCAACGAAGCCTGTGACGGTTGTTTGGCGGCCTTCTCAACCACCCCAGAACTTTTCTCTACTGATGAGGGATACTATCCCGAAACACGAGCCATGTCTCGTGTCTAGAGATTCAGGAAATATCAAGTGCTTACTTGCACCAACTTTGGTGAAACACTCACAAACTTTTTCCCAAACTCTTCAAGTTACATGCACTGCATATACCAGAATGAAGAGGGGCGATCCGGAGGAGAGGCTAGCAGTGTGCTCCCATCGTTGTTTCCTGTTAAAAGGGCTCCCGTGAGCCCCTAAGCTGACGATCTTTTGGAGATGCACCTGCGTGCCTAAGAGGCAACGAAGCCTCTGACGGTTGTTTGGCGGCCTTCTCAACCACCCCAGAACTTTTCTCTACTGATAAGGGATACTATCCCGAAACACGAGCCATGTCTCGTGTCTAGAGATTCTGGAAATATCAAGTACTTACTTGCACCAACTTTGGTGAAACACTCACGAACTTTTTCCCAAACTCTTCAAGTTCCACGCATTGCATATACCAGAATGCAGAGGGGCGATCCGTAGGAGAGGCTAGCAGTGGGCTCCCACCGTTGTTTCCTGTTAAAAGGGCTCCCGTGAGCCCCAAAGCTGACGAGCTTTTGGAGATGCACCTGCGCGCCTACGAGGCAACGAAGGCTGTGACGGTTGTTTGACGGCCTACTTAACCACCCCAGAACTTTTCTCTACTGATGAGGGATACTATGCCGAAACACGAGTCATGTCTCGTGTCTAGAGATTCTGGAAATATCAAGTACTTACTTGCACCAACTTTGGTGAAACACTCACAAACGTTTTCCCAAACTCTTCAAGTTACACGCACTGCATATACCAGAATGCATAGGGGCGATCCGGAGGAGAGGCTAGCAGTGTGCTCCCACTGTTGTTTCCTGTTAAAAGGGCTCCCGTGAGCCCCTAAGCTGACAAGCTTTTGGAGATGCACCTGCGCGCCTAAGAGGCAACGAAGCCTGTGACGGTTGTTTGGCGGCCTTCTCAACCACCCCAGAACTTTTCTCAACTGATGAGGGATACTATCCCGAAACAGGAGCCATGTCTCGTGTCTAGAGATTCTGGAAATATCAAGTAATTACTTGCACCAACTTTGGTGAAACACTCACAAACTTTTTCCCAAACTCTTCAAGTTACATGCACTGCATATACCAGAATGAAGAGGGGCGATCCGGAGGAGAGGCTAGCAGTGTGCTCCCATCGTTGTTTCCTGTTAAAAGGGCTCCCGTGAGCCCCTAAGCTGACGAGCTTTTGGAGAAGCACCTGCGTGCCTAAGAGGCAACCGAAGCCTCTGACGGTTGTTTGGCGGCCTTCTCAACCACCCCAGAACTTTTCTCTACTGATGAGGGATACTATCCCGAAACACGAGCCATGTCTCGTGTCTAGAGATTCTGGAAATATCAAGTACTTACTTGCACCAACTTTGGTGAAACACTCACAAACTTTTTCCCAAACTCTTCAAGTTACACGCATTGCATATACCAGAATGCAGAGGGGCGATCCGTAGGAGAGGCTAGCAGTGGGCTCCCACCGTTGTTTCCTGTTAAAAGGGCTCCCGTGAGCCCCAAAGCTGACGAGCTTTTGGAGATGCACCTGCGCGCCTAAGAGGCAACGAAGCCTGTGACGGTTGTTTGACGGCCTACTTAACCACCCCAGAACTTTTCTCTACTGATGAGGGATACTATGCCGAAACACGAGTCATGTCTCGTGTCTAGAGATTCTGGAAATATCAAGTACTTACTTGCACCAACTTTGGTGAAACACTCACAAACTTTTTCCCAAACTCTTCAAGTTACACACACTGCATATACCAGAATGCATAGGGGCGATCCGGAGGAGAGGCTAGCAGTGTGCTCCCATTGTTGTTTCCTGTTAAAAGGGCTCCCGTGAGCCCCTAAGCTGACGAGCTTTTGGAGATGCACCTGCGCGCCTAAGAGGCAACGAAGCCTGTGACGGTTGTTTGGCGGCCTTCTCAACCACCCCAGAACTTTTCTCTACTGATGAGGGATACTATCCCGAAACACGAGCCATGTCTCGTGTCTAGAGATTCTGGAAATTTCAAGTACTTACTTGCACCAACTTTGGTGAAACACTCATAAACTTTTTCCTAAACTCTTCAAGTTACATGCACTGCATATACCAGAATGAAGAGGGGCGATCCGGAGGAGAGGCTAGCAGTGTGCTCCCATCATTGTTTCCTGTTAAAAGGGCTCCCGTGAGCACCTAAGCTGACGAGCTTTTGGTGATGCACCTGCTTGCCTAAGAGGCAACCGAAGCCTCTGGCGGTTGTTTGGCGGCCTTCTCAACCACCCCAGAACTTTTCTCTACTGATGAGGGATACTATCCCGAAACACGAGCCATGTCTCGTGTCTAGAGATTCTGGAAATATCAAGTACTTACTTGCACCAACTTTGGTGAAACACTCACAAACTTTTTCCCCAACTCTTTAAGTTACACGCACTGCATATACCAGAATGCAGAGGGGCGATCCGGAGGAGAGGCTAGCAGTGTGCTCCCATCGTTGTTTCCTGTTAAAAGGGCTCCCGTGAGCCCCTAAGCTGACGAGCTTATGGAGATGCACCTGCGCGCCTAAGAGGCAACGAAGCCTGTGACGGTTGTTTGGCGGCCTTCTCAACCACCCCAGAACTTTTCTCTACTGATGAGGGATACTATCCCGAAACACGAGCCATGTCTCGTGTCTAGAGATTCTGGAAATATCAAGTACTTACTTGCACCAACTTTGGTGAAACACTCACGAACTTTTTCCCAAACTCTTCAAGTTACACGCACTGCATATACCAGAATGCAGAGGGGCGATCCGGAGGGGAGGCTAGCAGTGTGCTCCCATCGTTGTTTCCTGTTAAAAGGGATCATGTGAGCACCTAAGCTGACGAGCTTTTGGAGATGCACCTGCGCGCCTAAGAGGCAATGAAGCCTGTGACGGTTGTTTGGCGGCCTTCTCAACCACCCCAGAACTTTTCTCTACTGATGAGGGATACTATCCCGAAACACGAGCCATGTCTCGTGTCTAGAGATTCTGGAAATATCAAGTACTTACTTGCACCAACTTTGGTGAAACACTCACGAACTTTTTCCCAAACTCTTCAAGTTACACGCACTGCATATACCAGAATGCAGAGGGGCGATCCGGAGGAGAGGCTAGCAGTGTGCTCCCATTGTTGTTTCCTGTTAAAAGGGCTCCCGTGAGCCCCTAAGCTGACAAGCTTTTGGAGATGCACCTGCGCGCCTAAGAGGCAACGAAGCCTGTGACGGTTGTTTGGCGGCCTTCTCAACCACCCCAGAACTTTTCTCTACTGATGAGGGATACTATCCCGAAACACGAGCCATGTCTCGTGTCTAGAGATTCAGGAAATATCAAGTGCTTACTTGCACCAACTTTGGTGAAACACTCACAAACTTTTTCCCAAACTCTTCAAGTTACATGCACTGCATATACCAGAATGAAGAGGGGCGATCCGGAGGAGAGGCTAGCAGTGTGCTCCCATCGTTGTTTCCTGTTAAAAGGGCTCCCGTGAGCCCCTAAGCTGACGATCTTTTGGAGATGCACCTGCGTGCCTAAGAGGCAACGAAGCCTCTGACGGTTGTTTGGCGGCCTTCTCAACCACCCCAGAACTTTTCTCTACTGATAAGGGATACTATCCCGAAACACGAGCCATGTCTCGTGTCTAGAGATTCTGGAAATATCAAGTACTTACTTGCACCAACTTTGGTGAAACACTCACGAACTTTTTCCCAAACTCTTCAAGTTCCACGCATTGCATATACCAGAATGCAGAGGGGCGATCCGTAGGAGAGGCTAGCAGTGGGCTCCCACCGTTGTTTCCTGTTAAAAGGGCTCCCGTGAGCCCCAAAGCTGACGAGCTTTTGGAGATGCACCTGCGCGCCTACGAGGCAACGAAGGCTGTGACGGTTGTTTGACGGCCTACTTAACCACCCCAGAACTTTTCTCTACTGATGAGGGATACTATGCCGAAACACGAGTCATGTCTCGTGTCTAGAGATTCTGGAAATATCAAGTACTTACTTGCACCAACTTTGGTGAAACACTCACAAACGTTTTCCCAAACTCTTCAAGTTACACGCACTGCATATACCAGAATGCATAGGGGCGATCCGGAGGAGAGGCTAGCAGTGTGCTCCCACTGTTGTTTCCTGTTAAAAGGGCTCCCGTGAGCCCCTAAGCTGACAAGCTTTTGGAGATGCACCTGCGCGCCTAAGAGGCAACGAAGCCTGTGACGGTTGTTTGGCGGCCTTCTCAACCACCCCAGAACTTTTCTCAACTGATGAGGGATACTATCCCGAAACAGGAGCCATGTCTCGTGTCTAGAGATTCTGGAAATATCAAGTAATTACTTGCACCAACTTTGGTGAAACACTCACAAACTTTTTCCCAAACTCTTCAAGTTACATGCACTGCATATACCAGAATGAAGAGGGGCGATCCGGAGGAGAGGCTAGCAGTGTGCTCCCATCGTTGTTTCCTGTTAAAAGGGCTCCCGTGAGCCCCTAAGCTGACGAGCTTTTGGAGAAGCACCTGCGTGCCTAAGAGGCAACCGAAGCCTCTGACGGTTGTTTGGCGGCCTTCTCAACCACCCCAGAACTTTTCTCTACTGATGAGGGATACTATCCCGAAACACGAGCCATGTCTCGTGTCTAGAGATTCTGGAAATATCAAGTACTTACTTGCACCAACTTTGGTGAAACACTCACAAACTTTTTCCCAAACTCTTCAAGTTACACGCACTGCATATACCAGAATGCATAGGGGCGATCCGGAGGAGAGGCTAGCAGTGTGCTCCCATTGTTGTTTCCTGTTAAAAGGGCTCCCGTGAGCCCCTAAGCTGACGAGCTTTTGGAGATGCACCTGCGCGCCTAAGAGGCAACGAAGCCTGTGACGGTTGTTTGGCGGCCTTCTCAACCACCCCAGAACTTTTCTCTACTGATGAGGGATACTATCCCGAAACACGAGCCATGTCTCGTGTCTAGAGATTCTGGAAATTTCAAGTACTTACTTGCACCAACTTTGGTGAAACACTCATAAACTTTTTCCTAAACTCTTCAAGTTACATGCACTGCATATACCAGAATGAAGAGGGGCGATCCGGAGGAGAGGCTAGCAGTGTGCTCCCATCGTTGTTTCCTGTTAAAAGGGCTCCCGTGAGCACCTAAGCTGACGAGCTTTTGGTGATGCACCTGCGTGCCTAAGAGGCAACCGAAGCCTCTGACGGTTGTTTGGCGGCCTTCTCAACCACCCCAGAACTTTTCTCTACTGATGAGGGATACTATCCCGAAACAAGAGCCATGTCTCGTGTCTAGAGATTCTGGAAATATCAAGTACTTACTTGCACCAACTTTGGTGAAACACTCACGAACTTTTTACCAAACTCTTCAAGTTACACGCACTGCATATACCGGAATGCAGAGGGGCAATCCGGAGGAGAGGCTAGCAGTGTGCTCCCATCGTTGTTTCCTGTTAAAAGGGCTCCTGTGAGCCCCTAAGCTGACAAGCTTTTGGAGATGCACCTGCGCGCCTAAGAGGCATCGAAGCCTGTGACGATTGTTTGGCCGCCTTCTCAACCACCCCAGAACTTTTCTCTACTGATGAGGGATACTATCCCGAAACACGAGCCATGTCTCGTGTCTAGAGATTCTGGAAATATCAAGTACTTACTTGCACCAACTTTGGTGAAACACTCACAAACTTTTTCCCAAACTCTTCAAGTTACATGCACTGCATATACCAGAATGCAGAGGGGCGATCCGGAGGAGAGACTAGCAGTGTGCTCCCATCGTTGTTTCCTGTTAAAAGGGATCCCGTGAGCCCCTAAGCTGACGAGCTTTTGGAGATGCACCTGCGCGCCTGAGAGGCAACGAAGCCTGTGACGGTTGTTTGGCGGCCTTCTCAACCACCCTAGAACTTTTCTCTACTGATGAGGGATACTATCCCGAAACACGAGCCATGTTGTGTCTAGAGATTCTGGAAATATCAAGTACTTACTTGCACCAACTTTGGTGAAACACTCACAAACGTTTTCCCAAACTCGCAAGTTACACGCACTGCATATACCAGAATGCAGAGGGGCGATCCGGAGGAGAGGCTAGCAGTGTGCTCCCATCGTTGTTTCCTGTTAAAAGGGCTCCCGTGAGCCCCTAAGCTGACGAGCTTTTGGAGATGCACCTGCGCGCCTAAGAGGCAACGAAGCCTGTGACGGTTGTTTGACGGCCTACTTAACCACCCCAGAACTTTTCTCTACTGATGAGGGATACTATGCCGAAACACGAGTCATGTCTCGTGTCTAGAGATTCTGGAAATATCAAGTACTTACTTGCACCAACTTTGGTGAAACACTCACAAACTTTTTCCCAAACTCTTCAAGTTACACGCACTGCATATACCAGAATGCATAGGGGCGATCCGGAGGAGAGGCTAGCAGTGTGCTCCCATTGTTGTTTCCTGTTAAAAGGGCTCCCGTGAGCCCCTAAGCTGACGAGCTTTTGGAGATGCACCTGCGCGCCTAAGAGGCAACGAAGCCTGTGACGGTTGTTTGGCGGCCTTCTCAACCACCCCAGAACTTTTCTCTACTGATGAGGGATACTATCCCGAAACACGAGCCATGTCTCGTGTCTAGAGATTCTGGAAATTTCAAGTACTTACTTGCACCAACTTTGGTGAAACACTCATAAACTTTTTCCTAAACTCTTCAAGTTACATGCACTGCATATACCAGAATGAAGAGGGGCGATCCGGAGGAGAGGCTAGCAGTGTGCTCCCATCGTTGTTTCCTGTTAAAAGGGCTCCCGTGAGCACCTAAGCTGACGAGCTTTTGGTGATGCACCTGCGTGCCTAAGAGGCAACCGAAGCCTCTGACGGTTGTTTGGCGGCCTTCTCAACCACCCCAGAACTTTTCTCTACTGATGAGGGATACTATCCCGAAACAAGAGCCATGTCTCGTGTCTAGAGATTCTGGAAATATCAAGTACTTACTTGCACCAACTTTGGTGAAACACTCACGAACTTTTTACCAAACTCTTCAAGTTACACGCACTGCATATACCAGAATGCAGAGGGGCAATCCGGAGGAGAGGCTAGCAGTGTGCTCCCATCGTTGTTTCCTGTTAAAAGGGCTCCTGTGAGCCCCTAAGCTGACGAGCTTTTGGAGATGCACCTGCGCGCCTAAGAGGCATCGAAGCCTGTGACGATTGTTTGGCGGCCTTCTCAACCACCCCAGAACTTTTCTCTACTGATGAGGGATACTATCCCGAAACACGAGCCATGTCTCGTGTCTAGAGATTCTGGAAATATCAAGTACTTACTTGCACCAACTTTGGTGAAACACTCACAAACTTTTTCCCAAACTCTTCAAGTTACATGCACTGCATATACCAGAATGCAGAGGGGCGATCCGGAGGAGAGACTAGCAGTGTGCTCCCATCGTTGTTTCCTGTTGAAAGGGATCCCGGGAGCCCCTAAGCTGACGAGCTTTTGGAGATGCACCTGCGCGCCTGAGAGGCAACGAAGCCTGTGACGGTTGTTTGGCGGCCTTCTCAACCACCCTAGAACTTTTCTCTACTGATGAGGGATACTATCCCGAAACACGAGCCATGTTGTGTCTAGAGATTCTGGAAATATCAAGTACTTACTTGCACCAACTTTGGTGAAACACTCACAAACGTTTTCCCAAACTCGCAAGTTACACGCACTGCATATACCAGAATGCAGAGGGGCGATCCGGAGGAGAGGCTAGCAGTGTGCTCCCATCGTTGTTTCCTGTTAAAAGGGCTCCCGTGAGCCCCTAAGCTGACGAGCTTTTGGAGATGCACCTGCGCGCCTAAGAGGCAACGAAGCCCGTGACGGTTGTTTGGAGGCCTTCTCAACCACCCCAGAACTTTTCTCTACTGATGAGGGATACTATCCCGAAACACGAGCCATGTCTTGTGTTTAGAGATTCTGGAAATATCAAGTACTTACTTGCACCAACTTTGGTGAAACACTCACGAACTTTTTACCAAACTCTTCAAGTTACACGCACTGCGTGTACCAGAATGCAGAGGGGCGATCCGGAGGAGAGGCTAGCAGTGTGCTCCTATCGTTGTTTCCTTTTAAAAGGGCTCCCGTGAGCCCCTAAGCTGACGAGCTTTTGGAGATGCACCTGCGCGCCTAAGAGGCAACGAAGCCTGTGACGGTTGTTTGGCGGCCTTCTCAACCACCCCAGAACTTTTCTCTACTGATGAGGGATACTATCCCGAAACACGAGCCATGTCTCGTGTCTAGAGATTCTGGAAATATCAAGTACTTACTTGCACCAACTTTGGTGAAACACTCACGAACTTTTTCCCAAACTCTTCAAGTTACACGCACTGCATATACCAGAATGCAGAGGGGCGATCCGGAGGGGAGGCTAGCAGTGTGCTCCCATCGTTGTTTCCTGTTAAAAGGGATCACGTGAGCACCTAAGCTGACGAGCTTTTGGAGATGCACCTGCGCGCCTAAGAGGCAATGAAGCCTGTGACGGTTGTTTGGCGGCCTTCTCAACCACCCCAGAACTTTTCTCTTCTGATGAGGGATACTATCCCGAAACACGAGCCATGTCTCGTGTCTTGAGATTCTGGAAATATCAAGTACTTACTTGCACCAACTTTGGTGAAACACTCACAAACTTTTTCCCAAACTCTTCAAGTTACACGCACTGCATATACCAGAATGCATAGGGGCGATCCGGAGGAGAGGCTAGCAGTGTGCTCCCATTGTTGTTTCCTGTTAAAAGGGCTCCCGTGAGCCCCTAAGCTGACAAGCTTTTGGAGATGCACCTGCGCGCCTAAGAGGCAACGAAGCCTGTGACGGTTGTTTGGCGGCCTTCTCAACCACCCCAGAACTTTTCTCTACTGATGAGGGATACTATCCCGAAACACGAGCCATGTCTCGTGTCTAGAGATTCAGGAAATATCAAGTGCTTACTTGCACCAACTTTGGTGAAACACTCACAAACTTTTTCCCAAACTCTTCAAGTTACATGCACTGCATATACCAGAATGAAGAGGGGCGATCCGGAGGAGAGGCTAGCAGTGTGCTCCCATCGTTGTTTCCTGTTAAAAGGGCTCCCGTGAGCCCCTAAGCTGACGAGCTTTTGGAGATGCACCTGCGTGCCTAAGAGGCAACGAAGCCTCTGACGGTTGTTTGGCGGCCTTCTCAACCACCCCAGAACTTTTCTCTACTGATGAGGGATACTATCCCGAAACACGAGCCATGTCTCGTGTCTAGAGATTCTGGAAATATCAAGTACTTACTTGCACCAACTTTGGTGAAACACTCACGAACTTTTTCCCAAACTCTTCAAGTTCCACGCATTGCATATACCAGAATGCAGAGGGGCGATCCGTAGGAGAGGCTAGCAGTGGGCTCCCACCGTTGTTTCCTGTTAAAAGGGCTCCTGTGAGCCCCAAAGCTGACGAGCTTTTGGAGATGCACCTGCGCGCCTACGAGGCAACGAAGGCTGTGACGGTTGTTTGACGGCCTACTTAACCACCCCAGAACTTTTCTCTACTGATGAGGGATACTATGCCGAAACACGAGTCATGTCTCGTGTCTAGAGATTCTGGAAATATCAAGTACTTACTTGCACCAACTTTGGTGAAACACTCACAAACGTTTTCCCAAACTCTTCAAGTTACACGCACTGCATATACCAGAATGCATAGGGGCGATCCGGAGGAGAGGCTAGCAGTGTGCTCCCACTGTTGTTTCCTGTTAAAAGGGCTCCCGTGAGCCCCTAAGCTGACAAGCTTTTGGAGAAGCACCTGCGTGCCTAAGAGGCAACCGAAGCCTCTGACGGTTGTTTGGCGGCCTTCTCAACCACCCCAGAACTTTTCTCTACTGATGAGGGATACTATCCCGAAACACGAGCCATGTCTCGTGTCTAGAGATTCTGGAAATATCAAGTACTTACTTGCACCAACTTTGGTGAAACACTCACAAACTTTTTCCCAAACTCTTCAAGTTACACGCATTGCATATACCAGAATGCAGAGGGGCGATCCGTAGGAGAGGCTAGCAGTGGGCTCCCACCGTTGTTTCCTGTTAAAAGGGCTCCCGTGAGCCCCAAAGCTGATGAGCTTTTGGAGATGCACCTGCGCGCCTAAGAGGCAACGAAGCCTGTGACGGTTGTTTGGCGGCATTCTCAACCACCCCAGAACTTTTCTCTACTGATGAGGGATAGTATCCCGAAACACGAGCCATGTCTCGTGTCTAGAGATTCTGGAAATATCAAGTACTTACTTGCACCAACTTTGGTGAAACACTCACGAACTTTTTCCCAAGCTCTTCAAGTTACACGCATTGCATATACCAGAATGCAGAGGGGCGATCCGGAGTAGAGGCTAGCAGTGGGCTCCCACCGTTGTTTCCTGTTAAAAGGGCTCCCGTGAGCCCCAAAGCTGATGAGCTTTTGGAGATGCACCTGCGCGCCTAAGAGGCAACGAAGCCGGTGACGGTTGTTTGGCGGCCTTCTCAACCACCCCAGGACTTTTCTCTACTGATGAGTGATACTATCCCGAAACACGAGCCATGTCTCGTGTCTAGAGATTCTGGAAATATCATTTACTTACTTGCACCAACTTTGGTGAAACATTCACGATCTTTTTCCCAAACTCTTCAAGTTACATGCACTGCATATACCAGAATGCAGAGGGGCGATCCGGAGGAGAGGCTAGCAGTGTGCTCCTATCGTTGTTTCCTGTTAAAAGGGCTCCCGTGAGCCCCTAAGCTGACGAGCTTTTGGAAATGCACCTGCGCGCCTAAGAGGCAACGAAGCCTGTGACGGTTGTTTGGCGGCCTTCTCAACCACCCCAGAACTTTTCTCTACTGATGAGGGATACTATCCCGAAACACGAGCCATGTCTCGTGTCTAGAGATTCTGGAAATATCAATTACTTACTTGCACCAACTTTGGTGAAACATTCACGATCTTTTTCCCAAACTCTTCAAGTTACACGCACTGCATATACCAGAATGCAGAGGGGCGATCCGGAGGAGAGGCTAGCAGTGTGCTACCATCGTTGTTTTCTGTTAAAAGGGCTCCCGTGAGCCCCGAAGCTTACGAGCTTTTGGAGATGCACCTGCGCGCCTAAGAGGCAACGAAGCCTGTGACGGTTGTTTGGCGGCCTTCTCAACCACCCCAGAACTTTTCTCTACTGATGAGGGATACTATCCCGAAACACGAGCCATGTCTCGTGTCTAGAGATTCTGGAAATATCAAGTACTTACTTGCACCAACTTTGGTGAAACACTCACAAACTTTTTCCCCAACTCTTCAAGTTACACGCACTGCATATACCAGAATGCAGAGGGGCGATCTGGAGGAGAGGCTAGCAGTGTGCTCCCATCGTTGTTTCCTGTTAAAAGGGCTCCTTTGAGCCCCTAAGCTGACGAGCTTATGGAGATGCACCTGCGCGCCTAAGAGGCAATGAAGCCTGTGACGGTTGTTTGGCGGCCTTCTCAACCACCCCAGAACTTTTCTCTACTGATGAGGGATACTATCCCGAAACACGAGGCATGTCTCGTGTCTAAAGATTTTGGAAATATCAAGTACTTACTTGCACGAACTTTGGTAAAACACTCAAAAACTTTTTCCCAAACTCTTCAAGTTACACGCACTGCATATACCAGAATGCAGAGGGGTGATCCGGAGGATATTCTAGCAGTGTGCTCCCATCGTTGTTTCCTGTTAAAAGGGCTCCCGTGAGCCCCTAAGCTGATGAGCTTTTGGAGATGCACCTGCGCGCCTAAGAGGCAACGAAGCCTGTGACGGTTGTTTGGAGGCCTTCTCAACCACCCCAGAACTTTTCTCTACTGTTGAGGGATACTATCCCGAAACACGAGCCATGTCTCGTGTCTAGAGATTCTGGAAATATCAAGTACTTACTTGCACCAACTTTGGTGAAACACTCACAAACTTTTTCCCAAACTCTTCAAGTTACACGCACTGCATATACCAGAATGCAGAGGGGCGATCCGGAGGAGAGACTAGCAGTGTGCTCCCATCGTAGTTTCCTGTTAAAAGGTAACCCTGGGCAGGCAACTTCGCTACGCCCACGAAGTGAGCGTAGTGTTGCCTACTTCGCCCTTTCCAAAGTAGGCGAAGCAGGCAACACTACGCCCACTCCTTGGGCGTAGCGAAGTTGCCCGCCACCCACCTCCCTCCCGCCCTCCCGAACATACCTAATTTAATTAAATGGGCACATAAAAATATATAAAATGCACATATCTTGTCCGCGGCGTCCCGAGGCTCCCTCTGATCGTTCACGACGCCATCCGCTAACCAATGCGCGGGCGGCCGCGCATGTGCATTTCTCGCAAGAAATGCGCATGCGCGGCCGCCCGCGCATGCGCATTGGTTAGCACACGGTGCCGTGAACGAGCAGAGGGAGCCCCGGGACGCCGAGGACAAGGTAAGTGCATTTTATTTATTTTTATGTGCCCATTTAATTAAATTAGGTATGTTGGGGAGGGGGGCATGCGGCGCGTAGTGGGGCTACGCAAAGTGCGCAGGTGGGCGTAGTTTCTCGCCCACTTTGCATAGCTTCGCGTAGCCCTACTACGCACACTACGCCCAGGGTTATTAAAAGGGCTCCCGTGAGCCCCTAAGCTGACGAGCTTTTGGAGATGCACCTGCGCGCCTAAGAGGCAACGAAGCCTGTGACAGTTGTTTGGCGGCCTTCTCAACCACCCCAGAACTTTTCTCTACTGATGAGGGATACTATCCCGAAACACGAGCCATGTTGTGTCTAGAGATTCTGGAAATATCAAGTACTTACTTGCACCAACTTTGGTGAAACACTCACAAACGTTTTCCCAAACTCGCAAGTTACACGCACTGCATATAGCAGAATGCAGAGGGGCGATCTGGAGGAGAGGCTGGCAGTGTGCTCCCATCGTTGTTTCCTGTTAAAAGGGCTCCTGTGAGCCCCTAAGCTGACGAGCTTTTGGAGATGCACCTGCGCGCCTAAGAGGCATCGAAGCCTGTGACGATTGTTTGGCGGCCTTCTCAACCACCCCAGAACTTTTCTCTACTGATGAGGGATACTATCCCGAAACACGAGCCATGTCTCGTGTCTAGAGATTCTGGAAATATCAAGTACTTACTTGCACCAACTTTGGTGAAACACTCACAAACTTTTTCCCAAACTCTTCAAGTTACATGCACTGCATATACCAGAATGCAGAGGGGCGATCCGGAGGAGAGACTAGCAGTGTGCTCCCATCGTTGTTTCCTGTTAAAAGGGATCCCGTGAGCCCCTAAGCTGACGAGCTTTTGGAGATGCACCTGCACGCCTGAGAGGCAACGAAGCCTGTGACGGTTGTTTGGCGGCCTTCTCTGTAAAAAGTTCAATCGGGTCGGGGACAATCGATATTTGCCCGGCGGTATTGCCTCTGTGACCCCCTAGTTATTTAATTCAATGAAGAGGCAGGCGCTGGAGACTGGAAAGCAGGAAACACGGTTTTTTTTTATTCTCTCCGGAGGAGAACACAACGAAACGGACAGAAGGTATCGTTCTGAGGTGCTCTAACTGTATTTCTGAGGCCTGGCCTCTTATACCCACATTTATGACTTTATTGTAGATTACACATACATGTTAAAGCTTTGATGTACGGAAAAGACATTCTCGGAACTCCCCTTTGGGCCCGTTCCCACACATTTACAGTTGAAGTCCCCACCCTAGTCACAACAGGTGATGAGCATCGCGCAGCTGGATAATCCGCCGATTCACGGAATGTGGGGAGTTTGATCGGATCTCATGGGGTGGGGGCTTTGATCAACCCGGGGATTCTTTGATGGGGGAAGCTTTCTATTGTACGGGGAGGGGCAAGGATGGTATCGGCAGAGCTGGGTGTCGGCTTGGGAACGGGGAGGACAAAACGGGCACACGGGGAAAAAGGGGGTTTGCATCTAAGGGCCGGAGGTCATGAAAGGAAAGCAGGGAGGTGTCGCGCTGGGAACAGGATGAGGGCCTGGGGCAGAGCAGCGCTGAAGAGGGGTTTATGACTCAAGGCAGGTGCAAGCAGGGGGTGGTCAGCGTGCAGGCTTAGTGAAGGCAAAGGGCTATGTCAGGGGCCAGCGGCATGCAAAAGGGTTTGTTCTGATCGGGGCATCTTAAAATGGCGGGCGCGCACGACAAAAGTGTGGCATCAGGGGAAGAGGCAAGATGGCGCAGATAATGTTCACCAAAACGCACTAATTTTCCACAGTCCTCCCTTTAACATATTCAAGACATCTTGCTGGTTCATTTTCTATTCGGTTCTACTGTGGTGAGCATGAGAAAGAAAACGGTAGGAACCCTAGATGAAAAAGAGTTGTAAACAATACATTTTGAGGTTTCTAGTTTTTAGGAGGTGCACCTATTTGATAAACTTTGATAAATTTGTTCAGCAGGAAAGTCATAGGAATGAAATACAAAAAACGGTTCTGCAGCGAGAGCAGCAAGTACATATCATAACGTGAACTGGCAGGTTATTACATATTTCGGATTCGGATTGGAGCAGGATCAATACAATGGCGGCTGGGAGAGAAATGAGGCGTAGCAAAACGGTGGTTGAGGATGTCAAATGTTCGAAGTTTACGAGTTCTCATTGTTCTTTGTGGTCTTTCGTTGGCGCTGTTGAGCACCGGCGGTGGAGCTACGAGTCCAGCTCTGTTCTAAGTTCTGCGTTGCAGGGCACGACCCTTTCCTCGCGTCTCCGGTCGAAAAGGTCCTTTTCGCCCTGTGTCCTTTGAGGTGATTGTCAGAAAGTTCAGATGGAAGAAGAGCGTTCAAAACAGTCCATAGGGTAGGTCAGAGGAAAAAGGGGGATGGAGCAAGGCCAAATTGGGAACAAACTAGGGGAACGAGAGACTTCAAATAGGCGGGCGTGTGACGGAATTCAGAGAGCGGGGACTTGTCGACAGGCACTGGACGTCGAGCAGGGGCATCAGGTCGACCCTTTCTTCTCATGCTGTCGAAAACAGTGCCTCGTCCTGCAGCTCTTTTCAGTCGTGTCTCGCCTTGGCTAATGTCGCAGGTGTTCCTTAGTCTGCAGTCGGGCCTCGTGCTCCCACATCCGGTCCTTCTCTCCTCCAACAGCAGTACCCTTAAACAAGTTTGAAAAGACAGTCTTTAGAAAATTTGCAGATGAAGATAATCAAAAAGTCTATTTCTCTCCCAGCTCCAAGCAAAGAATGAAAATGTCCGTTATATTTAATGTTCACAACTGGCATATGAACGACCGGTGACGGATCTGTTGGATTTACTATGACTTTCCTTCATAATTATTTATTACAGGCATGACAGTTCATCTGATGGTAACCCACCTTCGGGAGACAAATCCGGCAAAGATATGCCGTTCTCTAGAGTTTTACATTTACAAAAGGGTACAGTGAGTCGTCAACATGGTACTACACAGGTATTTTGCTGAGAGACGAACATGGCTAAACATTTCCTTTCTATCGGTGCATCCTGCTTTTCAACTACTGCGGGGTTCATTTTGATGATTTCTTTACCTTGGTCTAGTCTGTTAACCTTGTAAAACATCATTCCGGGTCCTACGTAACCTTTTACAGCCCGGTTACTTAACTAGGAAGGACAGGGGTTTTATGGGAAACAACCAGGGACATAGACAGGGGAGGTAACGGGGGTGGTCACTTTTCCGGTTTGGGTATTGCGACAATTCGGGGAGGGGAGGGTCGCGTATTCTGAGGTCCTTGTTTTATACTATAGGAGCCGTTTGACATGTAGTTCCCTTATTTCGGGTCAGATTAGGGAACCTCTGTCGTCTTACCTGTCCTTTCCCTTACGGCCCAACCTGGGTTCATTGACTTCTAGCGGAAAAGGAGAGGTAATGACGCGGCTTCAGGGTGATTGTATTAGAGACAAGTTTTTGTGCAAATACTGACGGTATTTGAAGCCAATTAGGTGGTGTGCTAGGGGTGGCAATCTGCCAATTTCGGGGCTAACCACTCGGAAGAGTGGGAGTGCAGAAATAGAGAGAGAGAGAGAGAGAGAGAGAGAGAGAGAGAGAGAGAGAGAGAGAGAGAGAGTGCAACGGCAGGCTAAATAGTACACGTGCAACAGAGAGGGTGGCAGTGTATTCAAGAAAGGCTATTTAGTGCATTACACAGTAAAGGGCATTCACGGGTCTGCGTTAGGATCTTGTAATCATGCAGTTTGAGCATTAGACAGGGTAGAGGGGACATGCTTTGAGAAAAAAGGAAAGAAGAAAGGAGGTACCATTTTGTCGCACTTTCTCGCATTCTCGGTCCTTTGACCAGTTGGGTCAACGCCTCAGTCACTCACACACACATTCCCTCACAGTTTCGCATCATACGTGACATGGGTTCATTCGTCCGGTCTGGTTTAAGGGTGATCACTTTTTATCAGGTTGTGCTAATTTTTCGGGTTTGTTCGATACGCGAGTAGCTTGCAGGCGTGCTTAGACACCACCTTGCGGCGCTAGTCCGCTTCGTGTATTAGACGTGGCAAGGCTTCAGATCTTCGCCACACCTCAGCTGTAATCTCTGATGTAACCTGCAGAAGGAGGGAAAAAGGGGGGGGGTGGGGGAGACAGCATTCGCGCGCATTCAAATACATGGATTCATAAGTCCTTTACTTACCTCTTACTCGTCTTTCCTCCTTGGGGCAGGGTCCCCGGGGATATGGTTTCTGGAGTCGGGGGGGGGGTAGTGTGTCCATATAGGTCGTGTGCGGGGAAACGTAAAAAGGAAACCAGAGGTGCCTAGTGCGAGGTATCTAGTCAAAGGATATATCTCACTATCGGGATCCTTAAACCTCTTTCAACGCCGTGGCGTTCTAAAGTTCTTCGGTTCTTGGGTCCCTGCTACTTTGGAACGTTGTACTTTATAATATTTGCATTATTTCATTTCACCCTTCTTTTACATTCCCTCATTTACACCATTCGTTTTACCCATCCTTGGAAGTCAAGGTCTTCCTCTACGCGAGAGTTCACGAGTCAGTTGCGTACTTTGAAGGCGGAGTGTCGTGTTGTTGATCCGATCCGTCCTCCAGGGCTGGGTAACCATCTTCCTTTAACCTTAAAGAGAGAGCAGAGTAGGGTGCACAGAAAAAGAACTTTCCCACCGATCCCACATTTTTAAAATAAAGCATGCAATACCCGTCCATAGTTTCAAAGACTTTATTTTGCAAAATTATTTCAGCATATGGATTAGGAGGGTGCGGTCGTATTTGGCCGGTCGTGGCAATGGCTAAAGTGCGTACAGTGGGGGGGGTGTCGTTTGCAGCAATAAAAACATCGGAAAGTTTTACTCATCCATTTGTAAGAGACTAAAACGTCTATTAATTGGCTGGGGGTTCGGGGGCATATATTTTCATAATTTAGAAGCATAATCATAACAGTTGTAATCAGATTTCCTATATGCATACCGTACGTGTGCGTCGTAAATGGGGTTTACACCAGTTATAAAAATATAATACATTGTACATTCGTAATCAACATTTGTAACGGGGATCTTTTCACACTATTCGTCGAGCGAGTTCTCTTTGTCTTTTCTAGCCAAGTGTACAAAGGATCATATAAAATCTCAGAACATCAAGTTTATATTAGTGCGAAGGAACACCACGAGGTGTTCGTAAGTTCCGATTGATACCAGCGCCATTTTGGGCGGGGCCGGCACAGTCCGGAAGCAGCATCAGGGGAAATGTTTCCATTACTGGCAGTTTGGACCAGAGTCCTTTTCGGCAGTTCTAGAATTCACGCTAACAGAAGGTGTGGCAATGTCATGTTTGTTTCGTTGGCGATCAAGGCAGCCGTCCCTTACCGGAAACCTGCAAAGGCCGAAGGTTCCGCCGGGGACCTTTGTATGATCTTCAAGGCTGCGGAGATGCTGTCGGAGATGGGGGCTCGTGCTCCATGGGACAAATGTTCGAGTTATATGGCTGGCCAAAGTTACTCTAGTGGCCGGGGCCCGCCTTCCAGCGGATCCAGACGCCATTTTGAGGCCCTACAGGGGCCACTCTCGTCGAGTTTGCAAGAATGGAAGAGACCCTTCGGAGTGAAAGGAAGAGGTCCCTGTTTTGTGAGAGCGGGACGTTCAGCTGGGGTGCAGCTGTGATGCCCCCACCTGGGGGGGCGAGGGAGACTCGTTCACATCGTCTCCTTCTCCCGGTGCACTCCATGCCGCTCCTTTTCATCGCCCCGCATGAAGGCCTCTCCACATCCGGTGTTCCCCAAGTGCCACCATTGTACGTTCGGTGCTGCGCAAATACTGGGGTGCCACCATTGTACGTTCGGTGCTGCGCAAGTACTGGGGTGCCACCATGGTGTGTTCGGTGCTGTGGAAGTATGGGCACCATCGCCTGACTGGGGATGTTCGGCGTCGGGCTGGGGGCTGGGAAACCTCCTACCGGTGGAGGTGGGAGAGGCTCGTCCGCGTCGCCTCTCCCTCCCAGCCCAACTTGGACAAATTGTTGTGGAGGTACGTGCAGGACATCCCGCCGTCCAGGACTGCTGCGGCTGTGACGGAAGAGAAAAGGAAGAGGTGCCTCGTTCTCCTCTGGACATGTGGCGGGACTACCTTAGTCTTTCCAGGCCCGTTGCGGCCGGCCAAGGAGACATGTGGCGGGACTACCTGCAAATGCCCAGGCTGCGGGCTCCTGCCTCTCCTCCGGCTCCCCCATACGTTAAGATTTCCTGACCAAGAGTTGGCGGCGGGGCTCGCCTTATATGGGTTGCCGTTGGTTGGGCGTAGCCGTAACCCTGCCCTACTTTGGAAGGTTCCAGAATGGGGGGGGCGAATGTTCTGTTTGACTTTCATTTTCTACAGTTTACCGTTATTATTCCTTGTTTGTTGTGTTAAATTAAAAGTTCAAGTTCATTAATGGTCTACGGATTTTGCTTTACCATTTCTTTCTTTTCAGGTTGTTTTTATGCTAAGTTTCTGCTAACAGAGGTTGAGTAACACGGAAACACGTGTAGAGGGATGACGCAGATTTGTACATTACATACACACAAACTCAGACGGGGGAATAGTACAAGTATGACATACAAAGACCCAAGACAAAAATAAAAAACAGTTATTGGCCATAATTGTCTCTTTCCGTCTGTGCATTTTAAACGAGGCTGGGTTCCCGTCTTGACATTGCCCGACCTAGGAGAACTTGAGCATGCCGCTGAGATTTTCCTGGCGAAATCTGTGCCATCGGGCATAATCAAACGCGGTGGTTCTGTCTGGTCTGTCTATGTAAGTCGGGTTCTTCTCTGTCTCGCGCCTTTTCTCGTACTGTCGGTCTGTCGTTCTTGTCGGCCCTTTGCCTTTACTCACGCTCAGTAGAGTCGGGCATTGGGCTTTCCAGTGTCCGACATACCTACAAAAAGCGCATTGGTCTGACCCTAAGTCTGGTCGTCCTTTGCATAGTGTCGGGGGATAAGTTGTGGGTAGCGGCGTCCTGGGGTTGTCCTGTCGGTATATTTCTCTACTTGGTTTGTCCTCGTCTTTTCTCTGTCGTTTCGTAGCCTCTCTGCGCCACATACCGAGACTGTCGAGCATAATTGGCGTCGTCTTATTATTTCGAAGGGCTATTTCTAACGTTTCTATTTTATCAAGGTCAAAGGATCCTGCCAGTGGCCACTGTTTGTCTTGGCTATCTTCGGTATACCTGTGCCATAATTTATTATAAGCTATGGTGACTAACCCATAGTTTATGAACATGTCCTTATTAGGGGTGCCTTCTAGTGGAGCTATATGGTCCACCTCTAACACCCGGTCCGGGCTAAACAGGCTATTTATCAGTGGGGAGAAGACAGACATGACGGCTCGTAACGAGGGACTAAAAAGTCAGCACTGCCTATCTTATCACTAGGTGCAAAGACTAGACAGAATATTTCTATTCTACGTTGTTTGCAGGTAGTGAATACCTCATGGATCAAAAAAAAATATAAAACCAAACGACCAATAAATAACAATGGGGAGAATGAGTAGGTCCGCAAAGATCTGCGTTACCTACCCTTTTCACTATCTGCAAAAAGGGTGGTCTCTTCCCTGCTTGCAGACAGGGAATCTCCAGGAAACAATAGTTTTGTGAACAACAGTTCAGTTTCAAGCAATTATTGAGTGGGGGAGAAAAAGAACAAGCACGGCTGCTACCCTACCTATCCTCCACTGCTTGCAAAGGGAGAGAGAGCCTGTTGTTTCTCCGTTTGCAGACAGTGAATCTCCAAATAAAAATAAACAGAGCAATACTAGTATTTTGAACAATCAAGCAATCAAACAAATTTTTCGCAACTTGTCGTGGCAACACGACCTTACCCGGACCATGTGGACAGTTTCTTGTCTTCCGAATCCAGCGCCCGATCGTCCTCTTTTTCTCGTATTTCTCACGGCACTCCTGATGGTTCCCAGTCAGGACCGTAGATCACTCGAGAGAGGTCTGTTCGGAACTAGTGAAGTTCGGATGATCGGCTGCCAGACGAGGGTCTATTGGGCAAGAGCTCTCCCGATCGTTGCAGTCGTTCACTCTGTCGTCGGGACCTCTCCCACTGGATCCACGAGTCGCTGATGGGCCCCACGCTTGGGACGCCAATTGTAAAAAGTTCAATCGGGTCGGGGACAATCGATATTTGCCCGGCGGTATTGCCTCTGTGACCCCCTAGTTATTTAATTCAATGAAGAGGCAGGCGCTGGAGACTGGAAAGCAGGAAACAAGGTTTTTTTTTATTCTCTCCGGAGGAGAACACAACGAAACGGACAGAAGGTATCGTTCTGAGGTGCTCTAACTGTATTTCTGAGGCCTGGCCTCTTATACCCACATTTATGACTTTATTGTAGATTACACATACATGTTAAAGCTTTGATGTACGGAAAAGACATTCTCGGAACTCCCCTTTGGGCCCGTTCCCACACATTTACAGTTGAAGTCCCCACCCTAGTCACAACAGGTGATGAGCATCGCGCAGCTGGATAATCCGCCGATTCACGGAATGTGGGGAGTTTGATCGGATCTCATGGGGTGGGGGCTTTGATCAACCCGGGGATTCTTTGATGGGGGAGGCTTTCTATTGTACGGGGAGGGGCAAGGATGGTATCGGCAGAGCTGGGTGTCGGCTTGGGAACGGGGAGGACAAAACGGGCACACGGGGAAAAAGGGGGTTTGCATCTAAGGGCCGGAGGTCATGAAAGGAAAGCAGGGAGGTGTCGCGCTGGGAACAGAATGAGGGCCTGGGGCAGAGCAGCGCTGAAGAGGGGTTTATGACTCAAGGCAGGTGCAAGCAGGGGGTGGTCAGCGTGCAGGCTTAGTGAAGGCAAAGGGCTATGTCAGGGGCCAGCGGCATGCAAAAGGGTTTGTTCTGATCGGGGCATCTTAAAATGGCGGGCGCGCACGACAAAAGTGTGGCATCAGGGGAAGAGGCAAGATGGCGCAGATAATGTTCACCAAAACGCACTAATTTTCCACATCTCAACCACCCTAGAACTTTTCTCTACTGATGAGGGATACTATCCCGAAACACGAGCCATGTCTCGTGTCTAGAGATTCTGGAAATATCAAGTACTTACTTGCACCAACTTTGGTGAAACACTCACAAACTTTTTCCCCAACTCTTTAAGTTACACGCACTGCATATACCAGAATGCAGAGGGGCGATCCGGAGGAGAGGCTAGCAGTGTGCTCCCATCGTTGTTTCCTGTTAAAAGGGCTCCCGTGAGCCCCTAAGCTGACGAGCTTATGGAGATGCACCTGCGCGCCTAAGAGGCAACGAAGCCTGTGACGGTTGTTTGGCGGCCTTCTCAACCACCCCAGAACTTTTCTCTACTGATGAGGGATACTATCCCGAAACACGAGCCATGTCTCGTGTCTAGAGATTCTGGAAATATCAAGTACTTACTTGCACCAACTTTGGTGAAACACTCACGAACTTTTTCCCAAACTCTTCAAGTTACACGCACTGCATATACCAGAATGCAGAGGGGCGATCCGGAGGGGAGGCTAGCAGTGTGCTCCCATCGTTGTTTCCTGTTAAAAGGGATCATGTGAGCACCTAAGCTGACGAGCTTTTGGAGATGCACCTGCGCGCCTAAGAGGCAATGAAGCCTGTGACGGTTGTTTGGCGGCCTTCTCAACCACCCCAGAACTTTTCTCTTCTGATGAGGGATACTATCCCGAAACACGAGCCATGTCTCGTGTCTTGAGATTCTGGAAAAATCAAGTACTTACTTGCACCAACTTTGGTGAAACACTCACAAACTTTTTCCCAAACTCTTCAAGTTACACGCACTGCATATACCAGAATGCATAGGGGCGATCCGGAGGAGAGGCTAGCAGTGTGCTCCCATTGTTGTTTCCTGTTAAAAGGGCTCCCGTGAGCCCCTAAGCTGACAAGCTTATGGAGATGCACCTGCGCGCCTAAGAGGCAACGAAGCCTGTGACGGTTGTTTGGCGGCCTTCTCAACCACCCCAGAACTTTTCTCTACTGATGAGGGATACTATCCCGAAACACGAGCCATGTCTCGTGTCTAGAGATTCAGGAAATATCAAGTGCTTACTTGCACCAACTTTGGTGAAACACTCACAAACTTTTTCCCAAACTCTTCAAGTTACATGCACTGCATATACCAGAATGAAGATGGGCGATCCGGAGGAGAGGCTAGCAGTGTGCTCCCATCGTTGTTTCCTGTTAAAAGGGCTCCCGTGAGCCCCTAAGCTGACGATCTTTTGGAGATGCACCTGCGTGCCTAAGAGGCAACGAAGCCTCTGACGGTTGTTTGGCGGCCTTCTCAACCACCCCAGAACTTTTCTCTACTGATAAGGGATACTATCCCGAAACACGAGCCATGTCTCGTGTCTAGAGATTCTGGAAATATCAAGTACTTACTTGCACCAACTTTGGTGAAACACTCACGAACTTTTTCCCAAACTCTTCAAGTTCCACGCATTGCATATACCAGAATGCAGAGGGGCGATCCGTAGGAGAGGCTAGCAGTGGGCTCCCACCGTTGTTTCCTGTTAAAAGGGCTCCCGTGAGCCCCAAAGCTGACGAGCTTTTGGAGATGCACCTGCGCGCCTACGAGGCAACGAAGGCTGTGACGGTTGTTTGACGGCCTACTTAACCACCCCAGAACTTTTCTCTACTGATGAGGGATACTATGCCGAAACACGAGTCATGTCTCGTGTCTAGAGATTCTGGAAATATCAAGTACTTACTTGCACCAACTTTGGTGAAACACTCACAAACGTTTTCCCAAACTCTTCAAGTTACACGCACTGCATATACCAGAATGCATAGGGGCGATCCGGAGGAGAGGCTAGCAGTGTGCTCCCACTGTTGTTTCCTGTTAAAAGGGCTCCCGTGAGCCCCTAAGCTGACAAGCTTTTGGAGATGCACCTGCGCGCCTAAGAGGCAACGAAGCCTGTGACGGTTGTTTGGCGGCCTTCTCAACCACCCCAGAACTTTTCTCAACTGATGAGGGATACTATCCCGAAACAGGAGCCATGTCTCGTGTCTAGAGATTCTGGAAATATCAAGTAATTACTTGCACCAACTTTGGTGAAACACTCACAAACTTTTTCCCAAACTCTTCAAGTTACATGCACTGCATATACCAGAATGAAGAGGGGCGATCCGGAGGAGAGGCTAGCAGTGTGCTCCCATCGTTGTTTCCTGTTAAAAGGGCTCCCGTGAGCCCCTAAGCTGACGAGCTTTTGGAGAAGCACCTGCGTGCCTAAGAGGCAACCGAAGCCTCTGACGGTTGTTTGGCGGCCTTCTCAACCACCCCAGAACTTTTCTCTACTGATGAGGGATACTATCCCGAAACACGAGCCATGTCTCGTGTCTAGAGATTCTGGAAATATCAAGTACTTACTTGCACCAACTTTGGTGAAACACTCACAAACTTTTTCCCAAACTCTTCAAGTTACACGCATTGCATATACCAGAATGCAGAGGGGCGATCCGTAGGAGAGGCTAGCAGTGGGCTCCCACCGTTGTTTCCTGTTAAAAGGGCTCCCGTGAGCCCCAAAGCTGACGAGCTTTTGGAGATGCACCTGCGCGCCTAAGAGGCAACGAAGCCTGTGACGGTTGTTTGACGGCCTACTTAACCACCCCAGAACTTTTCTCTACTGATGAGGGATACTATGCCGAAACACGAGTCATGTCTCGTGTCTAGAGATTCTGGAAATATCAAGTACTTACTTGCACCAACTTTGGTGAAACACTCACAAACTTTTTCCCAAACTCTTCAAGTTACACACACTGCATATACCAGAATGCATAGGGGCGATCCGGAGGAGAGGCTAGCAGTGTGCTCCCATTGTTGTTTCCTGTTAAAAGGGCTCCCGTGAGCCCCTAAGCTGACGAGCTTTTGGAGATGCACCTGCGCGCCTAAGAGGCAACGAAGCCTGTGACGGATGTTTGGCGGCCTTCTCAACCACCCCAGAACTTTTCTCTACTGATGAGGGATACTATCCCGAAACACGAGCCATGTCTCGTGTCTAGAGATTCTGGAAATTTCAAGTACTTACTTGCACCAACTTTGGTGAAACACTCATAAACTTTTTCCTAAACTCTTCAAGTTACATGCACTGCATATACCAGAATGAAGAGGGGCGATCCGGAGGAGAGGCTAGCAGTGTGCTCCCATCGTTGTTTCCTGTTAAAAGGGCTCCCGTGAGCACCTAAGCTGACGAGCTTTTGGTGATGCAACTGCTTGCCTAAGAGGCAACCGAAGCCTCTGGCGGTTGTTTGGCGGCCTTCTCAACCACCCCAGAACTTTTCTCTACTGATGAGGGATACTATCCCGAAACACGAGCCATGTCTCGTGTCTAGAGATTCTGGAAATATCAAGTACTTACTTGCACCAACTTTGGTGAAACACTCACAAACTTTTTCCCCAACTCTTTAAGTTACACGCACTGCATATACCAGAATGCAGAGGGGCGATCCGGAGGAGAGGCTAGCAGTGTGCTCCCATCGTTGTTTCCTGTTAAAAGGGCTCCCGTGAGCCCCTAAGCTGACGAGCTTATGGAGATGCACCTGCGCGCCTAAGAGGCAACGAAGCCTGTGACGGTTGTTTGGCGGCCTTCTCAACCACCCCAGAACTTTTCTCTACTGATGAGGGATACTATCCCGAAACACGAGCCATGTCTCGTGTCTAGAGATTCTGGAAATATCAAGTACTTACTTGCACCAACTTTGGTGAAACACTCACAAACTTTTTCCCAAACTCTTCAAGTTACACGCACTGCATATACCAGAATGCATAGGGGCGATCCGGAGGAGAGGCTAGCAGTGTGCTCCCATTGTTGTTTCCTGTTAAAAGGGCTCCCGTGAGCCCCTAAGCTGACAAGCTTATGGAGATGCACCTGCGCGCCTAAGAGGCAACGAAGCCTGTGACGGTTGTTTGGCGGCCTTCTCAACCACCCCAGAACTTTTCTCTACTGATGAGGGATACTATCCCGAAACACGAGCCATGTCTCGTGTCTAGAGATTCAGGAAATATCAAGTGCTTACTTGCACCAACTTTGGTGAAACACTCACAAACTTTTTCCCAAACTCTTCAAGTTACATGCACTGCATATACCAGAATGAAGATGGGCGATCCGGAGGAGAGGCTAGCAGTGTGCTCCCATCGTTGTTTCCTGTTAAAAGGGCTCCCGTGAGCCCCTAAGCTGACGATCTTTTGGAGATGCACCTGCGTGCCTAAGAGGCAACGAAGCCTCTGACGGTTGTTTGGCGGCCTTCTCAACCACCCCAGAACTTTTCTCTACTGATAAGGGATACTATCCCGAAACACGAGCCATGTCTCGTGTCTAGAGATTCTGGAAATATCAAGTACTTACTTGCACCAACTTTGGTGAAACACTCACTAACTTTTTCCCAAACTCTTCAAGTTACACGCACTGCATATACCAGAATGCAGAGGGGCGATCCGGAGGGGAGGCTAGCAGTGTGCTCCCATCGTTGTTTCCTGTTAAAAGGGATCATGTGAGCACCTAAGCTGACGAGCTTTTGGAGATGCACCTGCGCGCCTAAGAGGCAATGAAGCCTGTGACGGTTGTTTGGCGGCCTTCTCAACCACCCCAGAACTTTTCTCTTCTGATGAGGGATACTATCCCGAAACACGAGCCATGTCTCGTGTCTTGAGATTCTGGAAAAATCAAGTACTTACTTGCACCAACTTTGGTGAAACACTCACAAACTTTTTCCCAAACTCTTCAAGTTACACGCACTGCATATACCAGAATGCATAGGGGCGATCCGGAGGAGAGGCTAGCAGTGTGCTCCCATTGTTGTTTCCTGTTAAAAGGGCTCCCGTGAGCCCCTAAGCTGACAAGCTTATGGAGATGCACCTGCGCGCCTAAGAGGCAACGAAGCCTGTGACGGTTGTTTGGCGGCCTTCTCAACCACCCCAGAACTTTTCTCTACTGATGAGGGATACTATCCCGAAACACGAGCCATGTCTCGTGTCTAGAGATTCAGGAAATATCAAGTGCTTACTTGCACCAACTTTGGTGAAACACTCACAAACTTTTTCCCAAACTCTTCAAGTTACATGCACTGCATATACCAGAATGAAGATGGGCGATCCGGAGGAGAGGCTAGCAGTGTGCTCCCATCGTTGTTTCCTGTTAAAAGGGCTCCCGTGAGCCCCTAAGCTGACGATCTTTTGGAGATGCACCTGCGTGCCTAAGAGGCAACGAAGCCTCTGACGGTTGTTTGGCGGCCTTCTCAACCACCCCAGAACTTTTCTCTACTGATAAGGGATACTATCCCGAAACACGAGCCATGTCTCGTGTCTAGAGATTCTGGAAATATCAAGTACTTACTTGCACCAACTTTGGTGAAACACTCACGAACTTTTTCCCAAACTCTTCAAGTTCCACGCATTGCATATACCAGAATGCAGAGGGGCGATCCGTAGGAGAGGCTAGCAGTGGGCTCCCACCGTTGTTTCCTGTTAAAAGGGCTCCCGTGAGCCCCAAAGCTGACGAGCTTTTGGAGATGCACCTGCGCGCCTACGAGGCAACGAAGGCTGTGACGGTTGTTTGACGGCCTACTTAACCACCCCAGAACTTTTCTCTACTGATGAGGGATACTATGCCGAAACACGAGTCATGTCTCGTGTCTAGAGATTCTGGAAATATCAAGTACTTACTTGCACCAACTTTGGTGAAACACTCACAAACGTTTTCCCAAACTCTTCAAGTTACACGCACTGCATATACCAGAATGCATAGGGGCGATCCGGAGGAGAGGCTAGCAGTGTGCTCCCACTGTTGTTTCCTGTTAAAAGGGCTCCCGTGAGCCCCTAAGCTGACAAGCTTTTGGAGATGCACCTGCGCGCCTAAGAGGCAACGAAGCCTGTGACGGTTGTTTGGCGGCCTTCTCAACCACCCCAGAACTTTTCTCAACTGATGAGGGATACTATCCCGAAACAGGAGCCATGTCTCGTGTCTAGAGATTCTGGAAATATCAAGTAATTACTTGCACCAACTTTGGTGAAACACTCACAAACTTTTTCCCAAACTCTTCAAGTTACATGCACTGCATATACCAGAATGAAGAGGGGCGATCCGGAGGAGAGGCTAGCAGTGTGCTCCCATCGTTGTTTCCTGTTAAAAGGGCTCCCGTGAGCCCCTAAGCTGACGAGCTTTTGGAGAAGCACCTGCGTGCCTAAGAGGCAACCGAAGCCTCTGACGGTTGTTTGGCGGCCTTCTCAACCACCCCAGAACTTTTCTCTACTGATGAGGGATACTATCCCGAAACACGAGCCATGTCTCGTGTCTAGAGATTCTGGAAATATCAAGTACTTACTTGCACCAACTTTGGTGAAACACTCACAAACTTTTTCCCAAACTCTTCAAGTTACACGCATTGCATATACCAGAATGCAGAGGGGCGATCCGTAGGAGAGGCTAGCAGTGGGCTCCCACCGTTGTTTCCTGTTAAAAGGGCTCCCGTGAGCCCCAAAGCTGACGAGCTTTTGGAGATGCACCTGCGCGCCTAAGAGGCAACGAAGCCTGTGACGGTTGTTTGACGGCCTACTTAACCACCCCAGAACTTTTCTCTACTGATGAGGGATACTATGCCGAAACACGAGTCATGTCTCGTGTCTAGAGATTCTGGAAATATCAAGTACTTACTTGCACCAACTTTGGTGAAACACTCACAAACTTTTTCCCAAACTCTTCAAGTTACACACACTGCATATACCAGAATGCATAGGGGCGATCCGGAGGAGAGGCTAGCAGTGTGCTCCCATTGTTGTTTCCTGTTAAAAGGGCTCCCGTGAGCCCCTAAGCTGACGAGCTTTTGGAGATGCACCTGCGCGCCTAAGAGGCAACGAAGCCTGTGACGGTTGTTTGGCGGCCTTCTCAACCACCCCAGAACTTTTCTCTACTGATGAGGGATACTATCCCGAAACACGAGCCATGTCTCGTGTCTAGAGATTCTGGAAATTTCAAGTACTTACTTGCACCAACTTTGGTGAAACACTCATAAACTTTTTCCTAAACTCTTCAAGTTACATGCACTGCATATACCAGAATGAAGAGGGGCGATCCGGAGGAGAGGCTAGCAGTGTGCTCCCATCGTTGTTTCCTGTTAAAAGGGCTCCCGTGAGCACCTAAGCTGACGAGCTTTTGGTGATGCACCTGCTTGCCTAAGAGGCAACCGAAGCCTCTGGCGGTTGTTTGGCGGCCTTCTCAACCACCCCAGAACTTTTCTCTACTGATGAGGGATACTATCCCGAAACACGAGCCATGTCTCGTGTCTAGAGATTCTGGAAATATCAAGTACTTACTTGCACCAACTTTGGTGAAACACTCACAAACTTTTTCCCCAACTCTTTAAGTTACACGCACTGCATATACCAGAATGCAGAGGGGCGATCCGGAGGAGAGGCTAGCAGTGTGCTCCCATCGTTGTTTCCTGTTAAAAGGGCTCCCGTGAGCCCCTAAGCTGACGAGCTTATGGAGATGCACCTGCGCGCCTAAGAGGCAACGAAGCCTGTGACGGTTGTTTGGCGGCCTTCTCAACCACCCCAGAACTTTTCTCTACTGATGAGGGATACTATCCCGAAACACGAGCCATGTCTCGTGTCTAGAGATTCTGGAAATATCAAGTACTTACTTGCACCAACTTTGGTGAAACACTCACGAACTTTTTCCCAAACTCTTCAAGTTACACGCACTGCATATACCAGAATGCAGAGGGGCGATCCGGAGGGGAGGCTAGCAGTGTGCTCCCATCGTTGTTTCCTGTTAAAAGGGATCATGTGAGCACCTAAGCTGACGAGCTTTTGGAGATGCACCTGCGCGCCTAAGAGGCAATGAAGCCTGTGACGGTTGTTTGGCGGCCTTCTCAACCACCCCAGAACTTTTCTCTTCTGATGAGGGATACTATCCCGAAACACGAGCCATGTCTCGTGTCTTGAGATTCTGGAAATATCAAGTACTTACTTGCACCAACTTTGGTGAAACACTCACAAACTTTTTCCCAAACTCTTCAAGTTACACGCACTGCATATACCAGAATGCATAGGGGCGATCCGGAGGAGAGGCTAGCAGTGTGCTCCCATTGTTGTTTCCTGTTAAAAGGGCTCCCGTGAGCCCCTAAGCTGACAAGCTTTTGGAGATGCACCTGCGCGCCTAAGAGGCAACGAAGCCTGTGACGGTTGTTTGGCGGCCTTCTCAACCACCCCAGAACTTTTCTCTACTGATGAGGGATACTATCCCGAAACACGAGCCATGTCTCGTGTCTAGAGATTCAGGAAATATCAAGTGCTTACTTGCACCAACTTTGGTGAAACACTCACAAACTTTTTCCCAAACTCTTCAAGTTACATGCACTGCATATACCAGAATGAAGAGGGGCGATCCGGAGGAGAGGCTAGCAGTGTGCTCCCATCGTTGTTTCCTGTTAAAAGGGCTCCCGTGAGCCCCTAAGCTGACGATCTTTTGGAGATGCACCTGCGTGCCTAAGAGGCAACGAAGCCTCTGACGGTTGTTTGGCGGCCTTCTCAACCACCCCAGAACTTTTCTCTACTGATAAGGGATACTATCCCGAAACACGAGCCATGTCTCGTGTCTAGAGATTCTGGAAATATCAAGTACTTACTTGCACCAACTTTGGTGAAACACTCACGAACTTTTTCCCAAACTCTTCAAGTTCCACGCATTGCATATACCAGAATGCAGAGGGGCGATCCGTAGGAGAGGCTAGCAGTGGGCTCCCACCGTTGTTTCCTGTTAAAAGGGATCCCGTGAGCCCCAAAGCTGACGAGCTTTTGGAGATGCACCTGCGCGCCTACGAGGCAACGAAGGCTGTGACGGTTGTTTGACGGCCTACTTAACCACCCCAGAACTTTTCTCTACTGATGAGGGATACTATGCCGAAACACGAGTCATGTCTCGTGTCTAGAGATTCTGGAAATATCAAGTACTTACTTGCACCAACTTTGGTGAAACACTCACAAACGTTTTCCCAAACTCTTCAAGTTACACGCACTGCATATACCAGAATGCATAGGGGCGATCCGGAGGAGAGGCTAGCAGTGTGCTCCCACTGTTGTTTCCTGTTAAAAGGGCTCCCGTGAGCCCCTAAGCTGACAAGCTTTTGGAGATGCACCTGCGCGCCTAAGAGGCAACGAAGCCTGTGACGGTTGTTTGGCGGCCTTCTCAACCACCCCAGAACTTTTCTCAACTGATGAGGGATACTATCCCGAAACAGGAGCCATGTCTCGTGTCTAGAGATTCTGGAAATATCAAGTAATTACTTGCACCAACTTTGGTGAAACACTCACAAACTTTTTCCCAAACTCTTCAAGTTACATGCACTGCATATACCAGAATGAAGAGGGGCGATCCGGAGGAGAGGCTAGCAGTGTGCTCCCATCGTTGTTTCCTGTTAAAAGGGCTCCCGTGAGCCCCTAAGCTGACGAGCTTTTGGAGAAGCACCTGCGTGCCTAAGAGGCAACCGAAGCCTCTGACGGTTGTTTGGCGGCCTTCTCAACCACCCCAGAACTTTTCTCTACTGATGAGGGATACTATCCCGAAACACGAGCCATGTCTCGTGTCTAGAGATTCTGGAAATATCAAGTACTTACTTGCACCAACTTTGGTGAAACACTCACAAACTTTTTCCCAAACTCTTCAAGTTACACGCATTGCATATACCAGAATGCAGAGGGGCGATCCGTAGGAGAGGCTAGCAGTGGGCTCCCACCGTTGTTTCCTGTTAAAAGGGCTCCCGTGAGCCCCAAAGCTGACGAGCTTTTGGAGATGCACCTGCGCGCCTAAGAGGCAACGAAGCCTGTGACGGTTGTTTGACGGCCTACTTAACCACCCCAGAACTTTTCTCTACTGATGAGGGATACTATGCCGAAACACGAGTCATGTCTCGTGTCTAGAGATTCTGGAAATATCAAGTACTTACTTGCACCAACTTTGGTGAAACACTCACAAACTTTTTCCCAAACTCTTCAAGTTACACGCACTGCATATACCAGAATGCATAGGGGCGATCCGGAGGAGAGGCTAGCAGTGTGCTCCCATTGTTGTTTCCTGTTAAAAGGGCTCCCGTGAGCCCCTAAGCTGACGAGCTTTTGGAGATGCACCTGCGCGCCTAAGAGGCAACGAAGCCTGTGACGGTTGTTTGGCGGCCTTCTCAACCACCCCAGAACTTTTCTCTACTGATGAGGGATACTATCCCGAAACACGAGCCATGTCTCGTGTCTAGAGATTCTGGAAATTTCAAGTACTTACTTGCACCAACTTTGGTGAAACACTCATAAACTTTTTCCTAAACTCTTCAAGTTACATGCACTGCATATACCAGAATGAAGAGGGGCGATCCGGAGGAGAGGCTAGCAGTGTGCTCCCATCGTTGTTTCCTGTTAAAAGGGCTCCCGTGAGCACCTAAGCTGACGAGCTTTTGGTGATGCACCTGCGTGCCTAAGAGGCAACCGAAGCCTCTGACGGTTGTTTGGCGGCCTTCTCAACCACCCCAGAACTTTTCTCTACTGATGAGGGATACTATCCCGAAACAAGAGCCATGTCTCGTGTCTAGAGATTCTGGAAATATCAAGTACTTACTTGCACCAACTTTGGTGAAACACTCACGAACTTTTTACCAAACTCTTCAAGTTACACGCACTGCATATACCGGAATGCAGAGGGGCAATCCGGAGGAGAGGCTAGCAGTGTGCTCCCATCGTTGTTTCCTGTTAAAAGGGCTCCTGTGAGCCCCTAAGCTGACAAGCTTTTGGAGATGCACCTGCGCGCCTAAGAGGCATCGAAGCCTGTGACGATTGTTTGGCGGCCTTCTCAACCACCCCAGAACTTTTCTCTACTGATGAGGGATACTATCCCGAAACACGAGCCATGTCTCGTGTCTAGAGATTCTGGAAATATCAAGTACTTACTTGCACCAACTTTGGTGAAACACTCACAAACTTTTTCCCAAACTCTTCAAGTTACATGCACTGCATATACCAGAATGCAGAGGGGCGATCCGGAGGAGAGACTAGCAGTGTGCTCCCATCGTTGTTTCCTGTTAAAAGGGATCCCGTGAGCCCCTAAGCTGACGAGCTTTTGGAGATGCACCTGCGCGCCTGAGAGGCAACGAAGCCTGTGACGGTTGTTTGGCGGCCTTCTCAACCACCCTAGAACTTTTCTCTACTGATGAGGGATACTATCCCGAAACACGAGCCATGTTGTGTCTAGAGATTCTGGAAATATCAAGTACTTACTTGCACCAACTTTGGTGAAACACTCACAAACGTTTTCCCAAACTCGCAAGTTACACGCACTGCATATACCAGAATGCAGAGGGGCGATCCGGAGGAGAGGCTAACAGTGTGCTCCCATCGTTGTTTCCTGTTAAAAGGGCTCCCGTGAGCCCCTAAGCTGACGAGCTTTTGGAGATGCACCTGCGCGCCTAAGAGGCAACGAAGCCTGTGACGGTTGTTTGACGGCCTACTTAACCACCCCAGAACTTTTCTCTACTGATGAGGGATACTATGCCGAAACACGAGTCATGTCTCGTGTCTAGAGATTCTGGAAATATCAAGTACTTACTTGCACCAACTTTGGTGAAACACTCACAAACTTTTTCCCAAACTCTTCAAGTTACACGCACTGCATATACCAGAATGCATAGGGGCGATCCGGAGGAGAGGCTAGCAGTGTGCTCCCATTGTTGTTTCCTGTTAAAAGGGCTCCCGTGAGCCCCTAAGCTGACGAGCTTTTGGAGATGCACCTGCGCGCCTAAGAGGCAACGAAGCCTGTGACGGTTGTTTGGCGGCCTTCTCAACCACCCCAGAACTTTTCTCTACTGATGAGGGATACTATCCCGAAACACGAGCCATGTCTCGTGTCTAGAGATTCTGGAAATTTCAAGTACTTACTTGCACCAACTTTGGTGAAACACTCATAAACTTTTTCCTAAACTCTTCAAGTTACATGCACTGCATATACCAGAATGAAGAGGGGCGATCCGGAGGAGAGGCTAGCAGTGTGCTCCCATCGTTGTTTCCTGTTAAAAGGGCTCCCGTGAGCACCTAAGCTGACGAGCTTTTGGTGATGCACCTGCGTGCCTAAGAGGCAACCGAAGCCTCTGACGGTTGTTTGGCGGCCTTCTCAACCACCCCAGAACTTTTCTCTACTGATGAGGGATACTATCCCGAAACAAGAGCCATGTCTCGTGTCTAGAGATTCTGGAAATATCAAGTACTTACTTGCACCAACTTTGGTGAAACACTCACGAACTTTTTACCAAACTCTTCAAGTTACACGCACTGCATATACCAGAATGCAGAGGGGCAATCCGGAGGAGAGGCTAGCAGTGTGCTCCCATCGTTGTTTCCTGTTAAAAGGGCTCCTGTGAGCCCCTAAGCTGACGAGCTTTTGGAGATGCACCTGCGCGCCTAAGAGGCATCGAAGCCTGTGACGATTGTTTGGCGGCCTTCTCAACCACCCCAGAACTTTTCTCTACTGATGAGGGATACTATCCCGAAACACGAGCCATGTCTCGTGTCTAGAGATTCTGGAAATATCAAGTACTTACTTGCACCAACTTTGGTGAAACACTCACAAACTTTTTCCCAAACTCTTCAAGTTACATGCACTGCATATACCAGAATGCAGAGGGGCGATCCGGAGGAGAGACTAGCAGTGTGCTCCCATCGTTGTTTCCTGTTAAAAGGGATCCCGTGAGCCCCTAAGCTGACGAGCTTTTGGAGATGCACCTGCGCGCCTGAGAGGCAACGAAGCCTGTGACGGTTGTTTGGCGGCCTTCTCAACCACCCTAGAACTTTTCTCTACTGATGAGGGATACTATCCCGAAACACGAGCCATGTTGTGTCTAGAGATTCTGGAAATATCAAGTACTTACTTGCACCAACTTTGGTGAAACACTCACAAACGTTTTCCCAAACTCGCAAGTTACACGCACTGCATATACCAGAATGCAGAGGGGCGATCCGGAGGAGAGGCTAGCAGTGTGCTCCCATCGTTGTTTCCTGTTAAAAGGGCTCCCGTGAGCCCCTAAGCTGACGAGCTTTTGGAGATGCACCTGCGCGCCTAAGAGGCAACGAAGCCCGTGACGGTTGTTTGGAGGCCTTCTCAACCACCCCAGAACTTTTCTCTACTGATGAGGGATACTATCCCGAAACACGAGCCATGTCTTGTGTTTAGAGATTCTGGAAATATCAAGTACTTACTTGCACCAACTTTGGTGAAACACTCACGAACTTTTTACCAAACTCTTCAAGTTACACGCACTGCGTGTACCAGAATGCAGAGGGGCGATCCGGAGGAGAGGCTAGCAGTGTGCTCCTATCGTTGTTTCCTTTTAAAAGGGCTCCCGTGAGCCCCTAAGCTGACGAGCTTTTGGAGATGCACCTGCGCGCCTAAGAGGCAACGAAGCCTGTGACGGTTGTTTGGCGGCCTTCTCAACCACCCCAGAACTTTTATCTACTGATTAGGGATACTATCCCGAAACACGAGCCATGTCTCGTGTCTAGAGATTCTGGAAATATCAAGTACTTACTTGCACCAACTTTGGTGAAACACTCACAAACTTTTTCCCCAACTCTTTAAGTTACACGCACTGCATATACCAGAATGCAGAGGGGCGATCCGGAGGAGAGGCTAGCAGTGTGCGCCCATCGTTGTTTCCTGTTAAAAGGGCTCCCGTGAGCCCCTAAGCTGACGAGCTTATGGAGATGCACCTGCGCGCCTAAGAGGCAACGAAGCCTGTGACGGTTGTTTGGCGGCCTTCTCAACCACCCCAGAACTTTTCTCTACTGATGAGGGATACTATCCCGAAACACGAGCCATGTCTCGTGTCTAGAGATTCTGGAAATATCAAGTACTTACTTGCACCAACTTTGGTGAAACACTCACGAACTTTTTCCCAAACTCTTCAAGTTACACGCACTGCATATACCAGAATGCAGAGGGGCGATCCGGAGGGGAGGCTAGCAGTGTGCTCCCATCGTTGTTTCCTGTTAAAAGGGATCACGTGAGCACCTAAGCTGACGAGCTTTTGGAGATGCACCTGCGCGCCTAAGAGGCAATGAAGCCTGTGACGGTTGTTTGGCGGCCTTCTCAACCACCCCAGAACTTTTCTCTTCTGATGAGGGATACTATCCCGAAACACGAGCCATGTCTCGTGTCTTGAGATTCTGGAAATATCAAGTACTTACTTGCACCAACTTTGGTGAAACACTCACAAACTTTTTCCCAAACTCTTCAAGTTACACGCACTGCATATACCAGAATGCATAGGGGCGATCCGGAGGAGAGGCTAGCAGTGTGCTCCCATTGTTGTTTCCTGTTAAAAGGGCTCCCGTGAGCCCCTAAGCTGACAAGCTTTTGGAGATGCACCTGCGCGCCTAAGAGGCAACGAAGCCTGTGACGGTTGTTTGGCGGCCTTCTCAACCACCCCAGAACTTTTCTCTACTGATGAGGGATACTATCCCGAAACACGAGCCATGTCTCGTGTCTAGAGATTCAGGAAATATCAAGTGCTTACTTGCACCAACTTTGGTGAAACACTCACAAACTTTTTCCCAAACTCTTCAAGTTACATGCACTGCATATACCAGAATGAAGAGGGGCGATCCGGAGGAGAGGCTAGCAGTGTGCTCCCATCGTTGTTTCCTGTTAAAAGGGCTCCCGTGAGCCCCTAAGCTGACGAGCTTTTGGAGATGCACCTGCGTGCCTAAGAGGCAACGAAGCCTCTGACGGTTGTTTGGCGGCCTTCTCAACCACCCCAGAACTTTTCTCTACTGATGAGGGATACTATCCCGAAACACGAGCCATGTCTCGTGTCTAGAGATTCTGGAAATATCAAGTACTTACTTGCACCAACTTTGGTGAAACACTCACGAACTTTTTCCCAAACTCTTCAAGTTCCACGCATTGCATATACCAGAATGCAGAGGGGCGATCCGTAGGAGAGGCTAGCAGTGGGCTCCCACCGTTGTTTCCTGTTAAAAGGGCTCCTGTGAGCCCCAAAGCTGACGAGCTTTTGGAGATGCACCTGCGCGCCTACGAGGCAACGAAGGCTGTGACGGTTGTTTGACGGCCTACTTAACCACCCCAGAACTTTTCTCTACTGATGAGGGATACTATGCCGAAACACGAGTCATGTCTCGTGTCTAGAGATTCTGGAAATATCAAGTACTTACTTGCACCAACTTTGGTGAAACACTCACAAACGTTTTCCCAAACTCTTCAAGTTACACGCACTGCATATACCAGAATGCATAGGGGCGATCCGGAGGAGAGGCTAGCAGTGTGCTCCCACTGTTGTTTCCTGTTAAAAGGGCTCCCGTGAGCCCCTAAGCTGACAAGCTTTTGGAGAAGCACCTGCGTGCCTAAGAGGCAACCGAAGCCTCTGACGGTTGTTTGGCGGCCTTCTCAACCACCCCAGAACTTTTCTCTACTGATGAGGGATACTATCCCGAAACACGAGCCATGTCTCGTGTCTAGAGATTCTGGAAATATCAAGTACTTACTTGCACCAACTTTGGTGAAACACTCACAAACTTTTTCCCAAACTCTTCAAGTTACACGCATTGCATATACCAGAATGCAGAGGGGCGATCCGTAGGAGAGGCTAGCAGTGGGCTCCCACCGTTGTTTCCTGTTAAAAGGGCTCCCGTGAGCCCCAAAGCTGATGAGCTTTTGGAGATGCACTTGCGCGCCTATGAGGCAACGAAGCCTGTGACGGTTGTTTGGCGGCATTCTCAACCACCCCAGAACTTTTCTCTACTGATGAGGGATAGTATCCCGAAACACGAGCCATGTCTCGTGTCTAGAGATTCTGGAAATATCAAGTACTTACTTGCACCAACTTTGGTGAAACACTCACGAACTTTTTCCCAAGCTCTTCAAGTTACACGCATTGCATATACCAGAATGCAGAGGGGCGATCCGGAGTAGAGGCTAGCAGTGGGCTCCCACCGTTGTTTCCTGTTAAAAGGGCTCCCGTGAGCCCCAAAGCTGATGAGCTTTTGGAGATGCACCTGCGCGCCTAAGAGGCAACGAAGCCGGTGACGGTTGTTTGGCGGCCTTCTCAACCACCCCAGGACTTTTCTCTACTGATGAGTGATACTATCCCGAAACACGAGCCATGTCTCGTGTCTAGAGATTCTGGAAATATCATTTACTTACTTGCACCAACTTTGGTGAAACATTCACGATCTTTTTCCCAAACTCTTCAAGTTACATGCACTGCATATACCAGAATGCAGAGGGGCGATCCGGAGGAGAGGCTAGCAGTGTGCTCCTATCGTTGTTTCCTGTTAAAAGGGCTCCCGTGAGCCCCTAAGCTGACGAGCTTTTGGAAATGCACCTGCGCGCCTAAGAGGCAACGAAGCCTGTGACGGTTGTTTGGCGGCCTTCTCAACCACCCCAGAACTTTTCTCTACTGATGAGGGATACTATCCCGAAACACGAGCCATGTCTCGTGTCTAGAGATTCTGGAAATATCAATTACTTACTTGCACCAACTTTGGTGAAACATTCACGATCTTTTTCCCAAACTCTTCAAGTTACACGCACTGCATATACCAGAATGCAGAGGGGCGATCCGGAGGAGAGGCTAGCAGTGTGCTCCCATCGTTGTTTTCTGTTAAAAGGGCTCCCGTGAGCCCCTAAGCTTACGAGCTTTTGGAGATGCACCTGCGCGCCTAAGAGGCAACGAAGCCTGTGACGGTTGTTTGGCGGCCTTCTCAACCACCCCAGAACTTTTCTCTACTGATGAGGGATACTATCCCGAAACACGAGCCATGTCTCGTGTCTAGAGATTCTGGAAATATCAAGTACTTACTTGCACCAACTTTGGTGAAACACTCACAAACTTTTTCCCCAACTCTTCAAGTTACACGCACTGCATATACCAGAATGCAGAGGGGCGATCTGGAGGAGAGGCTAGCAGTGTGCTCCCATCGTTGTTTCCTGTTAAAAGGGCTCCTTTGAGCCCCTAAGCTGACGAGCTTATGGAGATGCACCTGCGCGCCTAAGAGGCAATGAAGCCTGTGACGGTTGTTTGGCGGCCTTCTCAACCACCCCAGAACTTTTCTCTACTGATGAGGGATACTATCCCGAAACACGAGGCATGTCTCGTGTCTAAAGATTTTGGAAATATCAAGTACTTACTTGCACGAACTTTGGTAAAACACTCAAAAACTTTTTCCCAAACTCTTCAAGTTACACGCACTGCATATACCAGAATGCAGAGGGGTGATCCGGAGGAGATTCTAGCAGTGTGCTCCCATCGTTGTTTCCTGTTAAAAGGGCTCCCGTGAGCCCCTAAGCTGATGAGCTTTTGGAGATGCACCTGCGCGCCTAAGAGGCAACGAAGCCTGTGACGGTTGTTTGGAGGCCTTCTCAACCACCCCAGAACTTTTCTCTACTGTTGAGGGATACTATCCCGAAACACGAGCCATGTCTCGTGTCTAGAGATTCTGGAAATATCAAGTACTTACTTGCACCAACTTTGGTGAAACACTCACAAACTTTTTCCCAAACTCTTCAAGTTACATGCACTGCATATACCAGAATGCAGAGTGCCGATCCTGAGGAGAGGCTAGCAGTGTGCTCCCATCGTTGTTTCCTGTTAAAAGGGCTCCCGTGAGCCCCTAAGCTGACGAGATTTTGGAGATGCACCTGCGCGCCTAAGAGGCAACGAAGCCTGTGACGGTTGTTTGGAGGCCTTCTCAACCACCCCAGAACTTTTCTCTACTGATGAGGGATACTATCCCGAAACACGAGCCATGTCTTGTGTTTAGAGATTCTGGAAATATCAAGTACTTACTTGCACCAACTTTTGGTGAAACACTCACAAACTTTTTCCCAAACTCTTCAAGTTACATGCACTGCATATACCAGAATGCAGAGGGGCGATCCGGAGGAGAGGCTAGCAGTGTGCTCCCATCATTGTTTCCTGTTAAAAGGGCTCCCGTGAGCCCCTAAGCTGATGAGCTTTTGGAGATGCACCTGCGTGCCTAAGAGGCAACGAAGCCTGTGACGGTTGTTTGGCGGCCTTCTCAACCACCCCAGAACTTTTCTCTACTGATGAGGGATACTATCCCGAAACACGAGCCATGTCTCGTGTCTAGAGATTCTGGAAATATCAAGTACTTACTTGCACCAACTTTGGTGAAACACTCACAAACTTTTTCCCAAACTCTTCAAGTTACATGCACTGCATATACCAGAATGCAGAGGGGCGATCCGGAGGAGAGACTAGCAGTGTGCTCCCATCGTTGTTTCCTGTTAAAAGGGATCCCGTGAGCCCCTAAGCTGACGAGCTTTTGGAGATGCACCTGCGCGCCTGAGAGGCAACGAAGCCTGTGACGGTTGTTTGGCGGCCTTCTCAACCACCCTAGAACTTTTCTCTACTGATGAGGGATACTATCCCGAAACACGAGCCATGTCTCGTGTCTAGAGATTCTGGAAATATCAAGTACTTACTTGCACCAACTTTGGTGAAACACTCACAAACTTTTTCCCCAACTCTTTAAGTTACACGCACTGCATATACCAGAATGCAGAGGGGCGATCCGGAGGAGAGGCTAGCAGTGTGCTCCCATCGTTGTTTCCTGTTAAAAGGGCTCCCGTGAGCCCCTAAGCTGACGAGCTTATGGAGATGCACCTGCGCGCCTAAGAGGCAACGAAGCCTGTGACGGTTGTTTGGCGGCCTTCTCAACCACCCCAGAACTTTTCTCTACTGATGAGGGATACTATCCCGAAACACGAGCCATGTCTCGTGTCTAGAGATTCTGGAAATATCAAGTACTTACTTGCACCAACTTTGGTGAAACACTCACGAACTGTTTCCCAAACTCTTCAAGTTACACGCACTGCATATACCAGAATGCAGAGGGGCGATCCGGAGGGGAGGCTAGCAGTGTGCTCCCATCGTTGTTTCCTGTTAAAAGGGATCATGTGAGCACCTAAGCTGACGAGCTTTTGGAGATGCACCTGCGCGCCTAAGAGGCAATGAAGCCTGTGACGGTTGTTTGGCGGCCTTCTCAACCACCCCAGAACTTTTCTCTTCTGATGAGGGATACTATCCCGAAACACGAGCCATGTCTCGTGTCTTGAGATTCTGGAAAAATCAAGTACTTACTTGCACCAACTTTGGTGAAACACTCACAAACTTTTTCCCAAACTCTTCAAGTTACACGCACTGCATATACCAGAATGCATAGGGGCGATCCGGAGGAGAGGCTAGCAGTGTGCTCCCATTGTTGTTTCCTGTTAAAAGGGCTCCCGTGAGCCCCTAAGCTGACAAGCTTATGGAGATGCACCTGCGCGCCTAAGAGGCAACGAAGCCTGTGACGGTTGTTTGGCGGCCTTCTCAACCACCCCAGAACTTTTCTCTACTGATGAGGGATACTATCCCGAAACACGAGCCATGTCTCGTGTCTAGAGATTCAGGAAATATCAAGTGCTTACTTGCACCAACTTTGGTGAAACACTCACAAACTTTTTCCCAAACTCTTCAAGTTACATGCACTGCATATACCAGAATGCAGAGGGGCAATCCGTAGGAGAGGCTAGCAGTGGGCTCCCACCGTTGTTTCCTGTTAAAAGGGCTCCCATGAGCCCCTAAGCTGACGAGCTTATGGAGATGCACCTGCGCGCCTAAGAGGCAACGAAGCCTGTGACGGTTGTTTGGCGGCCTTCTCAACCACCCCAGAACTTTTCTCAACTGATGAGGGATACTATCCCGAAACAGGAGCCATGTCTCGTGTCTAGAGATTCTGGAAATATCAAGTAATTACTTGCACCAACTTTGGTGAAACACTCACAAACTTTTTCCCAAACTCTTCAAGTTACATGCACTGCATATACCAGAATGAAGAGGGGCGATCCGGAGGAGAGGCTAGCAGTGTGCTCCCATCGTTGTTTCCTGTTAAAAGGGCTCCCGTGAGCCCCTAAGCTGACGAGCTTTTGGAGAAGCACCTGCGTGCCTAAGAGGCAACCGAAGCCTCTGACGGTTGTTTGGCGGCCTTCTCAACCACCCCAGAACTTTTCTCTACTGATGAGGGATACTATCCCGAAACACGAGCCATGTCTCGTGTCTAGAGTTTCTGGAAATATCAAGTACTTACTTGCACCAACTTTGGTGAAACACTCACAAACTTTTTCCCAAACTCTTCAAGTTACACGCATTGCATATACCAGAATGCAGAGGGGCGATCCGTAGGAGAGGCTAGCAGTGGGCTCCCACCGTTGTTTCCTGTTAAAAGGGCTCCCGTGAGCCCCAAAGCTGACGAGCTTTTGGAGATGCACCTGCGCGCCTAAGAGGCAACGAAGCCTGTGACGGTTGTTTGACGGCCTACTTAACCACCCCAGAACTTTTCTCTACTGATGAGGGATACTATGCCGAAACACGAGTCATGTCTCGTGTCTAGAGATTCTGGAAATATCAAGTACTTACTTGCACCAACTTTGGTGAAACACTCACAAACTTTTTCCCAAACTCTTCAAGTTACACACACTGCATATACCAGAATGCATAGGGGCGATCCGGAGGAGAGGCTAGCAGTGTGCTCCCATTGTTGTTTCCTGTTAAAAGGGCTCCCGTGAGCCCCTAAGCTGACGAGCTTTTGGAGATGCACCTGCGCGCCTAAGAGGCAACGAAGCCTGTGACGGTTGTTTGGCGGCCTTCTCAACCACCCCAGAACTTTTCTCTACTGATGAGGGATACTATCCCGAAACACGAGCCATGTCTCGTGTCTAGAGATTCTGGAAATTTCAAGTACTTACTTGCACCAACTTTGGTGAAACACTCATAAACTTTTTCCTAAACTCTTCAAGTTACATGCACTGCATATACCAGAATGAAGAGGGGCGATCCGGAGGAGAGGCTAGCAGTGTGCTCCCATCGTTGTTTCCTGTTAAAAGGGCTCCCGTGAGCACCTAAGCTGACGAGCTTTTGGTGATGCACCTGCTTGCCTAAGAGGCAACCGAAGCCTCTGGCGGTTGTTTGGCGGCCTTCTCAACCACCCCAGAACTTTTCTCTACTGATGAGGGATACTATCCCGAAACACGAGCCATGTCTCGTGTCTAGAGATTCTGGAAATATCAAGTACTTACTTGCACCAACTTTGGTGAAACACTCACAAACTTTTTCCCCAACTCTTTAAGTTACACGCACTGCATATACCAGAATGCAGAGGGGCGATCCGGAGGAGAGGCTAGCAGTGTGCTCCCATCGTTGTTTCCTGTTAAAAGGGCTCCCGTGAGCCCCTAAGCTGACGAGCTTATGGAGATGCACCTGCGCGCCTAAGAGGCAACGAAGCCTGTGACGGTTGTTTGGCGGCCTTCTCAACCACCCCAGAACTTTTCTCTACTGATGAGGGATACTATCCCGAAACACGAGCCATGTCTCGTGTCTAGAGATTCTGGAAATATCAAGTACTTACTTGCACCAACTTTGGTGAAACACTCACGAACTTTTTCCCAAACTCTTCAAGTTACACGCACTGCATATACCAGAATGCAGAGGGGCGATCCGGAGGGGAGGCTAGCAGTGTGCTCCCATCGTTGTTTCCTGTTAAAAGGGATCATGTGAGCACCTAAGCTGACGAGCTTTTGGAGATGCACCTGCGCGCCTAAGAGGCAATGAAGCCTGTGACGGTTGTTTGGCGGCCTTCTCAACCACCCCAGAACTTTTCTCTTCTGATGAGGGATACTATCCCGAAACACGAGCCATGTCTCGTGTCTTGAGATTCTGGAAATATCAAGTACTTACTTGCACCAACTTTGGTGAAACACTCACAAACTTTTTCCCAAACTCTTCAAGTTACACGCACTGCATATACCAGAATGCATAGGGGCGATCCGGAGGAGAGGCTAGCAGTGTGCTCCCATTGTTGTTTCCTGTTAAAAGGGCTCCCGTGAGCCCCTAAGCTGACAAGCTTTTGGAGATGCACCTGCGCGCCTAAGAGGCAACGAAGCCTGTGACGGTTGTTTGGCGGCCTTCTCAACCACCCCAGAACTTTTCTCTACTGATGAGGGATACTATCCCGAAACACGAGCCATGTCTCGTGTCTAGAGATTCAGGAAATATCAAGTGCTTACTTGCACCAACTTTGGTGAAACACTCACAAACTTTTTCCCAAACTCTTCAAGTTACATGCACTGCATATACCAGAATGAAGAGGGGCGATCCGGAGGAGAGGCTAGCAGTGTGCTCCCATCGTTGTTTCCTGTTAAAAGGGCTCCCGTGAGCCCCTAAGCTGACGATCTTTTGGAGATGCACCTGCGTGCCTAAGAGGCAACGAAGCCTCTGACGGTTGTTTGGCGGCCTTCTCAACCACCCCAGAACTTTTCTCTACTGATAAGGGATACTATCCCGAAACACGAGCCATGTCTCGTGTCTAGAGATTCTGGAAATATCAAGTACTTACTTGCACCAACTTTGGTGAAACACTCACGAACTTTTTCCCAAACTCTTCAAGTTCCACGCATTGCATATACCAGAATGCAGAGGGGCGATCCGTAGGAGAGGCTAGCAGTGGGCTCCCACCATTGTTTCCTGTTAAAAGGGCTCCCGTGAGCCCCAAAGCTGACGAGCTTTTGGAGATGCACCTGCGCGCCTACGAGGCAACGAAGGCTGTGACGGTTGTTTGACGGCCTACTTAACCACCCCAGAACTTTTCTCTACTGATGAGGGATACTATGCCGAAACACGAGTCATGTCTCGTGTCTAGAGATTCTGGAAATATCAAGTACTTACTTGCACCAACTTTGGTGAAACACTCACAAACGTTTTCCCAAACTCTTCAAGTTACACGCACTGCATATACCAGAATGCATAGGGGCGATCCGGAGGAGAGGCTAGCAGTGTGCTCCCACTGTTGTTTCCTGTTAAAAGGGCTCCCGTGAGCCCCTAAGCTGACAAGCTTTTGGAGATGCACCTGCGCGCCTAAGAGGCAACGAAGCCTGTGACGGTTGTTTGGCGGCCTTCTCAACAACCCCAGAACTTTTCTCAACTGATGAGGGATACTATCCTGAAACAGGAGCCATGTCTCGTGTCTAGAGATTCTGGAAATATCAAGTAATTACTTGCACCAACTTTGGTGAAACACTCACAAACTTTTTCCCAAACTCTTCAAGTTACATGCACTGCATATACCAGAATGAAGAGGGGCGATCCGGAGGAGAGGCTAGCAGTGTGCTCCCATCGTTGTTTCCTGTTAAAAGGGCTCCCGTGAGCCCCTAAGCTGACGAGCTTTTGGAGAAGCACCTGCGTGCCTAAGAGGCAACCGAAGCCTCTGACGGTTGTTTGGCGGCCTTCTCAACCACCCCAGAACTTTTCTCTACTGATGAGGGATACTATCCCGAAACACGAGCCATGTCTCGTGTCTAGAGATTCTGGAAATATCAAGTACTTACTTGCACCAACTTTGGTGAAACACTCACAAACTTTTTCCCAAACTCTTCAAGTTACACGCATTGCATATACCAGAATGCAGAGGGGCGATCCGTAGGAGAGGCTAGCAGTGGGCTCCCACCGTTGTTTCCTGTTAAAAGGGCTCCCGTGAGCCCCAAAGCTGACGAGCTTTTGGAGATGCACCTGCGCGCCTAAGAGGCAACGAAGCCTGTGACGGTTGTTTGACGGCCTACTTAACCACCCCAGAACTTTTCTCTACTGATGAGGGATACTATGCCGAAACACGAGTCATGTCTCGTGTCTAGAGATTCTGGAAATATCAAGTACTTACTTGCACCAACTTTGGTGAAACACTCACAAACTTTTTCCCAAACTCTTCAAGTTACACGCACTGCATATACCAGAATGCATAGGGGCGATCCGGAGGAGAGGCTAGCAGTGTGCTCCCATTGTTGTTTCCTGTTAAAAGGGCTCCCGTGAGCCCCTAAGCTGACGAGCTTTTGGAGATGCACCTGCGCGCCTAAGAGGCAACGAAGCCTGTGACGGTTGTTTGGCGGCCTTCTCAACCACCCCAGAACTTTTCTCTACTGATGAGGGATACTATCCCGAAACACGAGCCATGTCTCGTGTCTAGAGATTCTGGAAATTTCAAGTACTTACTTGCACCAACTTTGGTGAAACACTCATAAACTTTTTCCTAAACTCTTCAAGTTACATGCACTGCATATACCAGAATGAAGAGGGGCGATCCGGAGGAGAGGCTAGCAGTGTGCTCCCATCGTTGTTTCCTGTTAAAAGGGCTCCCGTGAGCACCTAAGCTGACGAGCTTTTGGTGATGCACCTGCGTGCCTAAGAGGCAACCGAAGCCTCTGACGGTTGTTTGGCGGCCTTCTCAACCACCCCAGAACTTTTCTCTACTGATGAGGGATACTATCCCGAAACAAGAGCCATGTCTCGTGTCTAGAGATTCTGGAAATATCAAGTACTTACTTGCACCAACTTTGGTGAAACACTCACGAACTTTTTACCAAACTCTTCAAGTTACACGCACTGCATATACCGGAATGCAGAGGGGCAATCCGGAGGAGAGGCTAGCAGTGTGCTCCCATCGTTGTTTCCTGTTAAAAGGGCTCCTGTGAGCCCCTAAGCTGACAAGCTTTTGGAGATGCACCTGCGCGCCTAAGAGGCATCGAAGCCTGTGACGATTGTTTGGCGGCCTTCTCAACCACCCCAGAACTTTTCTCTACTGATGAGGGATACTATCCCGAAACACGAGCCATGTCTCGTGTCTAGAGATTCTGGAAATATCAAGTACTTACTTGCACCAACTTTGGTGAAACACTCACAAACTTTTTCCCAAACTCTTCAAGTTACATGCACTGCATATACCAGAATGCAGAGGGGCGATCCGGAGGAGAGACTAGCAGTGTGCTCCCATCGTTGTTTCCTGTTAAAAGGGATCCCGTGAGCCCCTAAGCTGACGAGCTTTTGGAGATGCACCTGCGCGCCTGAGAGGCAACGAAGCCTGTGACGGTTGTTTGGCGGCCTTCTCAACCACCCTAGAACTTTTCTCTACTGATGAGGGATACTATCCCGAAACACGAGCCATGTTGTGTCTAGAGATTCTGGAAATATCAAGTACTTACTTGCACCAACTTTGGTGAAACACTCACAAACGTTTTCCCAAACTCGCAAGTTACACGCACTGCATATACCAGAATGCAGAGGGGCGATCCGGAGGAGAGGCTAGCAGTGTGCTCCCATCGTTGTTTCCTGTTAAAAGGGCTCCCGTGAGCCCCTAAGCTGACGAGCTTTTGGAGATGCACCTGCGCGCCTAAGAGGCAACGAAGCCTGTGACGGTTGTTTGACGGCCTACTTAACCACCCCAGAACTTTTCTCTACTGATGAGGGATACTATGCCGAAACACGAGTCATGTCTCGTGTCTAGAGATTCTGGAAATATCAAGTACTTACTTGCACCAACTTTGGTGAAACACTCACAAACTTTTTCCCAAACTCTTCAAGTTACACGCACTGCATATACCAGAATGCATAGGGGCGATCCGGAGGAGAGGCTAGCAGTGTGCTCCCATTGTTGTTTCCTGTTAAAAGGGCTCCCGTGAGCCCCTAAGCTGACGAGCTTTTGGAGATGCACCTGCGCGCCTAAGAGGCAACGAAGCCTGTGACGGTTGTTTGGCGGCCTTCTCAACCACCCCAGAACTTTTCTCTACTGATGAGGGATACTATCCCGAAACACGAGCCATGTCTCGTGTCTAGAGATTCTGGAAATTTCAAGTACTTACTTGCACCAACTTTGGTGAAACACTCATAAACTTTTTCCTAAACTCTTCAAGTTACATGCACTGCATATACCAGAATGAAGAGGGGCGATCCGGAGGAGAGGCTAGCAGTGTGCTCCCATCGTTGTTTCCTGTTAAAAGGGCTCCCGTGAGCACCTAAGCTGACGAGCTTTTGGTGATGCACCTGCGTGCCTAAGAGGCAACCGAAGCCTCTGACTGTTGTTTGGCGGCCTTCTCAACCACCCCAGAACTTTTCTCTACTGATGAGGGATACTATCCCGAAACAAGAGCCATGTCTCGTGTCTAGAGATTCTGGAAATATCAAGTACTTACTTGCACCAACTTTGGTGAAACACTCACGAACTTTTTACCAAACTCTTCAAGTTACACGCACTGCATATACCAGAATGCAGAGGGGCAATCCGGAGGAGAGGCTAGCAGTGTGCTCCCATCGTTGTTTCCTGTTAAAAGGGCTCCTGTGAGCCCCTAAGCTGACGAGCTTTTGGAGATGCACCTGCGCGCCTAAGAGGCATCGAAGCCTGTGACGATTGTTTGGCGGCCTTCTCAACCACCCCAGAACTTTTCTCTACTGATGAGGGATACTATCCCGAAACACGAGCCATGTCTCGTGTCTAGAGATTCTGGAAATATCAAGTACTTACTTGCACCAACTTTGGTGAAACACTCACAAACTTTTTCCCAAACTCTTCAAGTTACATGCACTGCATATACCAGAATGCAGAGGGGCGATCCGGAGGAGAGACTAGCAGTGTGCTCCCATCGTTGTTTCCTGTTAAAAGGGATCCCGTGAGCCCCTAAGCTGACGAGCTTTTGGAGATGCACCTGCGCGCCTGAGAGGCAACGAAGCCTGTGACGGTTGTTTGGCGGCCTTCTCAACCACCCTAGAACTTTTCTCTACTGATGAGGGATACTATCCCGAAACACGAGCCATGTTGTGTCTAGAGATTCTGGAAATATCAAGTACTTACTTGCACCAACTTTGGTGAAACACTCACAAACGTTTTCCCAAACTCGCAAGTTACACGCACTGCATATACCAGAATGCAGAGGGGCGATCCGGAGGAGAGGCTAGCAGTGTGCTCCCATCGTTGTTTCCTGTTAAAAGGGCTCCCGTGAGCCCCTAAGCTGACGAGCTTTTGGAGATGCACCTGCGCGCCTAAGAGGCAACGAAGCCCGTGACGGTTGTTTGGAGGCCTTCTCAACCACCCCAGAACTTTTCTCTACTGATGAGGGATACTATCCCGAAACACGAGCCATGTCTTGTGTTTAGAGATTCTGGAAATATCAAGTACTTACTTGCACCAACTTTGGTGAAACACTCACGAACTTTTTACCAAACTCTTCAAGTTACACGCACTGCGTGTACCAGAATGCAGAGGGGCGATCCGGAGGAGAGGCTAGCAGTGTGCTCCTATCGTTGTTTCCTTTTAAAAGGGCTCCCGTGAGCCCCTAAGCTGACGAGCTTTTGGAGATGCACCTGCGCGCCTAAGAGGCAACGAAGCCTGTGACGGTTGTTTGGCGGCCTTCTCAACCACCCCAGAACTTTTATCTACTGATTAGGGATACTATCCCGAAACACGAGCCATGTCTCGTGTCTAGAGATTCTGGAAATATCAAGTACTTACTTGCACCAACTTTGGTGAAACACTCACAAACTTTTTCCCCAACTCTTTAAGTTACACGCACTGCATATACCAGAATGCAGAGGGGCGATCCGGAGGAGAGGCTAGCAGTGTGCGCCCATCGTTGTTTCCTGTTAAAAGGGCTCCCGTGAGCCCCTAAGCTGACGAGCTTATGGAGATGCACCTGCGCGCCTAAGAGGCAACGAAGCCTGTGACGGTTGTTTGGCGGCCTTCTCAACCACCCCAGAACTTTTCTCTACTGATGAGGGATACTATCCCGAAACACGAGCCATGTCTCGTGTCTAGAGATTCTGGAAATATCAAGTACTTACTTGCACCAACTTTGGTGAAACACTCACGAACTTTTTCCCAAACTCTTCAAGTTACACGCACTGCATATACCAGAATGCAGAGGGGCGATCCGGAGGGGAGGCTAGCAGTGTGCTCCCATCGTTGTTTCCTGTTAAAAGGGATCACGTGAGCACCTAAGCTGACGAGCTTTTGGAGATGCACCTGCGCGCCTAAGAGGCAATGAAGCCTGTGACGGTTGTTTGGCGGCCTTCTCAACCACCCCAGAACTTTTCTCTTCTGATGAGGGATACTATCCCGAAACACGAGCCATGTCTCGTGTCTTGAGATTCTGGAAATATCAAGTACTTACTTGCACCAACTTTGGTGAAACACTCACAAACTTTTTCCCAAACTCTTCAAGTTACACGCACTGCATATACCAGAATGCATAGGGGCGATCCGGAGGAGAGGCTAGCAGTGTGCTCCCATTGTTGTTTCCTGTTAAAAGGGCTCCCGTGAGCCCCTAAGCTGACAAGCTTTTGGAGATGCACCTGCGCGCCTAAGAGGCAACGAAGCCTGTGACGGTTGTTTGGCGGCCTTCTCAACCACCCCAGAACTTTTCCCTACTGATGAGGGATACTATCCCGAAACACGAGCCATGTCTCGTGTCTAGAGATTCAGGAAATATCAAGTGCTTACTTGCACCAACTTTGGTGAAACACTCACAAACTTTTTCCCAAACTCTTCAAGTTACATGCACTGCATATACCAGAATGAAGAGGGGCGATCCGGAGGAGAGGCTAGCAGTGTGCTCCCATCGTTGTTTCCTGTTAAAAGGGCTCCCGTGAGCCCCTAAGCTGACGAGCTTTTGGAGATGCACCTGCGTGCCTAAGAGGCAACGAAGCCTCTGACGGTTGTTTGGCGGCCTTCTCAACCACCCCAGAACTTTTCTCTACTGATGAGGGATACTATCCCGAAACACGAGCCATGTCTCGTGTCTAGAGATTCTGGAAATATCAAGTACTTACTTGCACCAACTTTGGTGAAACACTCACGAACTTTTTCCCAAACTCTTCAAGTTCCACGCATTGCATATACCAGAATGCAGAGGGGCGATCCGTAGGAGAGGCTAGCAGTGGGCTCCCACCGTTGTTTCCTGTTAAAAGGGCTCCTGTGAGCCCCAAAGCTGACGAGCTTTTGGAGATGCACCTGCGCGCCTACGAGGCAACGAAGGCTGTGACGGTTGTTTGACGGCCTACTTAACCACCCCAGAACTTTTCTCTACTGATGAGGGATACTATGCCGAAACACGAGTCATGTCTCGTGTCTAGAGATTCTGGAAATATCAAGTACTTACTTGCACCAACTTTGGTGAAACACTCACAAACGTTTTCCCAAACTCTTCAAGTTACACGCACTGCATATACCAGAATGCATAGGGGCGATCCGGAGGAGAGGCTAGCAGTGTGCTCCCACTGTTGTTTCCTGTTAAAAGGGCTCCCGTGAGCCCCTAAGCTGACAAGCTTTTGGAGAAGCACCTGCGTGCCTAAGAGGCAACCGAAGCCTCTGACGGTTGTTTGGCGGCCTTCTCAACCACCCCAGAACTTTTCTCTACTGATGAGGGATACTATCCCGAAACACGAGCCATGTCTCGTGTCTAGAGATTCTGGAAATATCAAGTACTTACTTGCACCAACTTTGGTGAAACACTCACAAACTTTTTCCCAAACTCTTCAAGTTACACGCATTGCATATACCAGAATGCAGAGGGGCGATCCGTAGGAGAGGCTAGCAGTGGGCTCCCACCGTTGTTTCCTGTTAAAAGGGCTCCCGTGAGCCCCAAAGCTGATGAGCTTTTGGAGATGCACCTGCGCGCCTAAGAGGCAACGAAGCCTGTGACGGTTGTTTGGCGGCATTCTCAACCACCCCAGAACTTTTCTCTACTGATGAGGGATAGTATCCCGAAACACGAGCCATGTCTCGTGTCTAGAGATTCTGGAAATATCAAGTACTTACTTGCACCAACTTTGGTGAAACACTCACGAACTTTTTCCCAAGCTCTTCAAGTTACACGCATTGCATATACCAGAATGCAGAGGGGCGATCCGGAGTAGAGGCTAGCAGTGGGCTCCCACCGTTGTTTCCTGTTAAAAGGGCTCCCGTGAGCCCCAAAGCTGATGAGCTTTTGGAGATGCACCTGCGCGCCTAAGAGGCAACGAAGCCGGTGACGGTTGTTTGGCGGCCTTCTCAACCACCCCAGGACTTTTCTCTACTGATGAGTGATACTATCCCGAAACACGAGCCATGTCTCGTGTCTAGAGATTCTGGAAATATCATTTACTTACTTGCACCAACTTTGGTGAAACATTCACGATCTTTTTCCCAAACTCTTCAAGTTACATGCACTGCATATACCAGAATGCAGAGGGGCGATCCGGAGGAGAGGCTAGCAGTGTGCTCCTATCGTTGTTTCCTGTTAAAAGGGCTCCCGTGAGCCCCTAAGCTGACGAGCTTTTGGAAATGCACCTGCGCGCCTAAGAGGCAACGAAGCCTGTGACGGTTGTTTGGCGGCCTTCTCAACCACCCCAGAACTTTTCTCTACTGATGAGGGATACTATCCCGAAACACAAGCCATGTCTCGTGTCTAGAGATTCTGGAAATATCAATTACTTACTTGCACCAACTTTGGTGAAACATTCACGATCTTTTTCCCAAACTCTTCAAGTTACACGCACTGCATATACCAGAATGCAGAGGGGCGATCCGGAGGAGAGGCTAGCAGTGTGCTCCCATCGTTGTTTTCTGTTAAAAGGGCTCCCGTGAGCCCCTAAGCTTACGAGCTTTTGGAGATGCACCTGCGCGCCTAAGAGGCAACGAAGCCTGTGACGGTTGTTTGGCGGCCTTCTCAACCACCCCAGAACTTTTCTCTACTGATGAGGGATACTATCCCGAAACACGAGCCATGTCTCGTGTCTAGAGATTCTGGAAATATCAAGTACTTACTTGCACCAACTTTGGTGAAACACTCACAAACTTTTTCCCCAACTCTTCAAGTTACACGCACTGCATATACCAGAATGCAGAGGGGCGATCTGGAGGAGAGGCTAGCAGTGTGCTCCCATCGTTGTTTCCTGTTAAAAGGGCTCCTTTGAGCCCCTAAGCTGACGAGCTTATGGAGATGCACCTGCGCGCCTAAGAGGCAATGAAGCCTGTGACGGTTGTTTGGCGGCCTTCTCAACCACCCCAGAACTTTTCTCTACTGATGAGGGATACTATCCCGAAACACGAGGCATGTCTCGTGTCTAAAGATTTTGGAAATATCAAGTACTTACTTGCACGAACTTTGGTAAAACACTCAAAAACTTTTTCCCAAACTCTTCAAGTTACACGCACTGCATATACCAGAATGCAGAGGGGTGATCCGGAGGAGATTCTAGCAGTGTGCTCCCATCGTTGTTTCCTGTTAAAAGGGCTCCCGTGAGCCCCTAAGCTGATGAGCTTTTGGAGATGCACCTGCGCGCCTAAGAGGCAACGAAGCCTGTGACGGTTGTTTGGAGGCCTTCTCAACCACCCCAGAACTTTTCTCTACTGTTGAGGGATACTATCCCGAAACACGAGCCATGTCTCGTGTCTAGAGATTCTGGAAATATCAAGTACTTACTTGCACCAACTTTGGTGAAACACTCACAAACTTTTTCCCAAACTCTTCAAGTTACATGCACTGCATATACCAGAATGCAGAGTGCCGATCCTGAGGAGAGGCTAGCAGTGTGCTCCCATCGTTGTTTCCTGTTAAAAGGGCTCCCGTGAGCCCCTAAGCTGACGAGATTTTGGAGATGCACCTGCGCGCCTAAGAGGCAACGAAGCCTGTGACGGTTGTTTGGAGGCCTTCTCAACCACCCCAGAACTTTTCTCTACTGATGAGGGATACTATCCCGAAACACGAGCCATGTCTTGTGTTTAGAGATTCTGGAAATATCAAGTACTTACTTGCACCAACTTTTGGTGAAACACTCACAAACTTTTTCCCAAACTCTTCAAGTTACATGCACTGCATATACCAGAATGCAGAGGGGCGATCCGGAGGAGAGGCTAGCAGTGTGCTCCCATCATTGTTTCCTGTTAAAAGGGCTCCCGTGAGCCCCTAAGCTGATGAGCTTTTGGAGATGCACCTGCGTGCCTAAGAGGCAACGAAGCCTGTGACGGTTGTTTGGCGGCATTCTCAACCACCCCAGAACTTTTCTCTACTGATGAGGGATAGTATCCCGAAACACGAGCCATGTCTCGTGTCTAGAGATTCTGGAAACATCAAGTACTTATTTGCACCATATTTGGTGAAACACTCACAAACTTTTCCCAAACTCTTCAAGTTACACGCACAGCAGATACCAGAATGCAGAGGGGCGATCCGGAAGAGAGGCTAGCAATGTGCTCCCATCGTTGTTTTCTGTTAAAAGGGCTCCGCTGATGAGCTTTTGGAGATTCACCAGCGCGCCTAAGAGGCAACGAAGCCGGTGACGGTTGTTTGGCGGCCTTCTCAACCACCCCAGAACTTTTCTCTACTGATGAGGGATACCATCCCGAAACACGAGCCATGTCTCATGTCTAGAGATTCTGGAAATATCAAGTACTTACTTGCACCAACTTTGGTGGAACACTCACGAACTTTTTCCCAAACTCTTCAAGTTACACGCACTGCATATACCAGAATGCAGAGGGGCGATCCGGAGGAGAGGCTAGCAGTGTGCTCCCATCGTTGTTTCCTGTTAATAGGGCTCCCGTGAGCCCCTAAGCTGATGAGCTTTTGGAGATGCACCTGCGCGCCTAAGAGGCAACGAAGCCTGTGACGGTTGTTTGGCGGCCTTCTCAACAACCCCAGAACCTTTTTCTACTAATCAGGGATACTATCCCGAAACACGAGCCATGTCTCGTGTCTAGAGATTCTGGAAATATCAAGTACTTACTTGCACCAACTTTGGTGAAACACTCACAAACTTTTTCCCAAACTCTTCAAGTTACACGCACTGCATATACCAGAATGCAGAGGGGCGATCCGGAGGAGAGACTAGCAGTGTGCTTCCATCGTAGTTTCCTGTTAAAAGGTAACCCTGGGCAGGCAACTTCGCTACGCCCACGAAGTGAGCGTAGTGTTGCCTACTTCGCCCTTTCCAAAGTAGGCGAAGCAGGCAACACTATGCCCACTCCTTGGGCGTAGCGAAGTTGCCCGCCACCCACCTCCCTCCCGCCCTCCCGAACATACCTAATTTAATTAAATGGGCACATAAAAATATATAAAATGCACTTATCTTGTCCGCGGCGTCCCGAGGCTCCCTCTGATTGTTCACGATGCCATCCGCTAACCAATGCGCGGGCGGCCGCGCATGTGCATTTCTCGCAAGAAATGCGCATGCGCGGCCTCCTGCGCATGCGCATTGGTTAGCAGACGGTGGCGTGAACGAGCAGAGGGAGCCCCGGGACGCCGTGGACAAGGTAAGTGCATTTTATTCATTTTTATGTGCCCATTTAATTAAATTAGGTATGTAGGGGAGGGGGGCATGCGGCGCGTAGTGGGGCTACGCAAAGTGCGCAGGTGGGCGTAGTTTCTCGCCCACTTTGCGTAGCTTCGCGTAGCCCTACTACGCACACTACGCCCAGGGTTATTAAAAGGGCTCCCGTGATCCCCTAAGCTGACGAGCTTTTGGAGATGCACCTGCGCGCCTAAGAGGCAACGAAGCCTGTGACAGTTGTTTGGCGGCCTTCTCAACCACCCCAGAACTTTTCTCTACTGATGAGGGATACTATCCCGAAACACGAGCCATGTTGTGTCTAGAGATTCTGGAAATATCAAGTACTTACTTGCACCAACTTTGGTGAAACACTCACAAACGTTTTCCCAAACTCTTCAAGGTACACGCACTGCATCTACCAGAATGCAGAGGGGCGATCCGGAGGAGAGGCTAGCAGTGTGCTCCCATCGTTGTTTCCTGTTAAAAGGGCTCCCGTGAGCCCCTAAGCTGACGAGCTTTTGGAGATGCACCTGCGCGCCTAAGAGGCACTGAAGCCCGTGACGGTTGTTTGGAGGCCTTCTCAACCACCCCAGAACTTTTCTCTACTGATGAGGGATACTATCCCGAAACACGAGCCATGTCTTGTGTTTAGAGATTCTGGAAATATCAAGTACTTACTTGCACCAACTTTGGTGAAACACTCACGAACTTTTTCCCAAACTCTTCAAGTTACACGCACTGCTGCGTATACCAGAATGCAGAGGGGCAATCCGGAGGAGAGGCTAGCAGTGTGCTCCCATCGTTGTTTCCTGTTAAAAGGGCTCCTGTGAGCCCCTAAGCTGACGAGCTTTTGGAGATGCACCTGCGCGCCTAAGAGGCATCGAAGCCTGTGATGATTGTTTGGCGGCCTTCTCAACCACCCCAGAACTTTTCTCTACTGATGAGGGATACTATCCCGAAACACGAGCCATGTCTCGAGTCTAGAGATTCTGGAAATATCAAGTACTTACTTGCACCAACTTTGGTGAAACACTCACAAACTTTTTCCCAAACTCTTCAAGTTACATGCACTGCATATACCAGAATGCAGAGGGGCGATCCGGAGGAGAGACTAGCAGTGTGCTCCCATCGTTGTTTCCTGTTAAAAGGGATCCCGTGAGCCCCTAAGCTGACGAGCTTTTGGAGATACACCTGCGCGCCTGAGAGGCAACGAAGCCTGTGACGGTTGTTTGGCGGCCTTCTCAACCACCCTAGAACTTTTCTCTACTGATGAGGGATACTATCCCGAAACACGAGCCATGTCTCGTGTCTAGAGATTCTGGAAATATCAAGTACTTACTTGCACCAACTTTGGTGAAACACTCACAAACTTTTTCCCCAACTCTTTAAGTTACACGCACTGCATATACCAGAATGCAGAGGGGCGATCCGGAGGAGAGGCTAGCAGTGTGCTCCCATCGTTGTTTCCTGTTAATAGGGCTCCCGTGAGCCCCTAAGCTGACGAGCTTATGGAGATGCACCTGCGCGCCTAAGAGGCAACGAAGCCTGTGACGGTTGTTTGGCGGCCTTCTCAATCACCCCAGAACTTTTCTCTACTGATGAGGGATACTATCCCGAAACACGAGCCATGTCTCGTGTCTAGAGATTCTGGAAATATCAAGTACTTACTTGCACCAACTTTGGTGAAACACTCACAAACTTTTTCCCAAACTCTTCAAGTTACACGCACTGCATATACCAGAATGCAGAGGGGCGATGCGGAGGAGAGGCTAGCAGTGGGCTCCCACCGTTGTTTCCTGCTAAAAGGGCTCCCGTGAGCCCCTAAGCTGACGAGCTTTTGGAGATGCACCTGCGCGCCTAAGAGGCAACGAAGCCTGTGACGGCTGTTTGGCGGCCTTCTCAACCACCCCAGAACTTTTTTCTACAGATGAGGGATACTATCCCGAAACACGAGCCATGTCTTGTGTCTTGAGATTCTGGAAATATCAAGTACTTACTTGCACCAACTTTGGTGAAACACTCACAAACTTTTTCCCAAACTCTTCAAGTTACACGCACTGCATATACCAGAATGCATAGGGGCGATCCGGAGGAGAGGCTAGCAGTGTGCTCCCATTGTTGTTTCCTGTTAAAAGGGCTCCCGTGAGCCCCTAAGCTGACAAGCTTTTGGAGATGCACCTGCACGCTTAAGAGGCAACGAAGCCTGTGATGGTTGTTTGGCGGCCTTCTCAACCACCCCAGAACTTTTCTCTACTGATGAGGGATACTATCCCGAAACACGAGCCATGTCTCGTGTCTAGAGATTCAGGAAATATCAAGTGCTTACTTGCACCAACTTTGGTGAAACACTCACAAACTTTTTCCCAAACTCTTCAAGTTACATGCACTGCATATACCAGAATGAAGAGGGGCGATCCGGAGGAGAGGCTAGCAGTGTGCTCCCATCGTTGTTTCCTGTTAAAAGGGCTCCCGTGAGCCCCTAAGCTGACGAGCTTTTGGAGATGCACCTGCGTGCCTAAGAGGCAACGAAGCCTCTGACGGTTGTTTGGCGGCCTTCTCAACCACCCCAGAACTTTTCTCTACTGATGAGGGATACTATCCCGAAACACGAGCCATGTCTCGTGTCTAGAGATTCTGGAAATATCAAGTACTTACTTGCACCAACTTTGGTGAAACACTCACGAACTTTTTCCCAAACTCTTCAAGTTCCACGCATTGCATATACCAGAATGCAGAGGGGCTATCCGTAGGAGAGGCTAGCAGTGGGCTCCCACAGTTGTTTCCTGTTAAAAGGGCTCCCGTGAGCCCCAAAGCTGACGAGCTTTTGGAGATGCACCTGCGCGCCTAAGAGGCAACGAAGGCTGTGACGGTTGTTTGACGGCCTACTTAACCACCCAAGAACTTTTCTCTACTGATGAGGGATACTATGCCGAAACACGAGTCATGTCTCGTGTCTAGAGATTCTGGAAATATCAAGTACTTACTTGCACCAACTTTGGTGAAACACTCACAAACGTTTTCCCAAACTCTTCAAGTTACACGCACTGCATATACCAGAATGCATAGGGGCGATCCGGAGGAGAGGCTAGCAGTGTGCTCCCACTGTTGTTTCCTGTTAAAAGGGCTCCCGTGAGCCCCTAAGCTGACAAGCTTTTGGAGATGCACCTGCGCGCCTAAGAGGCAACGAAGCCTGTGACGGTTGTTTGGCGGCCTTCTCAACCACCCCAGAACTTTTCTCAACTAATGAGGGATACTATCCCGAAACACGAGCCATGTCTGGTGTCTAGAGATTCTGGAAATATCAAGTAATTACTTGCACCAACTTTGGTGAAACACTCCCAAACTTTTCCCCAAACTCTTCAAGTTACATGCACTGCATATACCAGAATGAAGAGGGGCGATCCGGAGGAGAGGCTAGCAGTGTGCTCCCATCGTTGTTTCCTGTTAAAAGGGCTCCCGTGAGCCCCTAAGCTGACGAGCTTTTGGAGAAGCACCTGCGTGCCTAAGAGGCAACCGAAGCCTCTGACGGTTGTTTGGCGGCCTTCTCAACCACCCCAGAACTATTCTCTACTGATGATGACTGAGGCCACGCCCCCTGAAGGCCACGCCCCCCTGACCCCTACATCATGTGCTGTCACCGGAAGCGCAGCGGGAGCGCCGTTTGCGCGCCAAAGGCGCGCCTAAGGCAAGCCCGTCTGCGCCCGTCATCGCCACGACATCGCCAGTCCCCCTGGTCCTACCACGCCCCACTTGCCCATCCGCTATGACCGCGAGCAACTCCTTGCTGTGAATTATAGTCAACGGTGCTCAGATGTTACAGGTACTCTTGGTCACTCGCAACTCCATTGTAACAACTGCTATTTTTCAACCGACACTCCTACTCGTGTTTGGATATTCCGTGACAGAACCACACCTCCACCTCTGACGGTACTGCAGCTTAATGTCAGATCCCTCTCTAAACACCACCTAGAGGTAAACTCGCTCCTTCTGAACGAAAATCCAGACATCCTCTTCCTCTGTGAAACATGGTTACGAGATGGCATCTCTACCATCCCTAACCTTACGCTTCTAGATGAGTTTCACATGGCCACTATAAACCGCGAAACTCGAGGCGGTGGCATCGCAATAATTTATAAAAAGCACTTCACTTGCTCTTTCACTAAAGAAACTATCCCTGACTGTGAATGCGCCCACTTTAAAATCAGCATTAGCCCTCAGTTTACTATGACGGGTCAATACATCTACCGCCCACCAGGCCCTGCCTCCAAATTCATTGACGCCCTTCTTGAGACGTCTACGGCGCTCATTACTAAATCCGCAAATTTCACGATTCTGGGTGACCTCAACCTGCATTTTGATTTAACTAATGACCATAATATTGCCAATCTCCTCACCGATCTCTCGGCTTTACAGCTTAACTCACTCATTCATGCTCCTACTCATACAGCCGGTCATACCCTAGACCCGGTTTTTACTAATATCAAAGAGGCAGTCACAGAGGTCCCTACCCCTATGGGATGGACGGACCACCACCTCATTAAGCTAACGGTCCCAGCCCCAGAACGACAGTATAAAACTGAATCCAACCGTCGCTTAAAAAGACCATGGCACAAGCTTTCTTCCTCTACTCTTCATGAAACCCTTGGAGGATTTCACTGTGAGGCCAACCATGATATAGACACAACCTATACCTCTTTCACTACCTGGATCACAGATGGGCTTGATACTCTCATCCCAGCCAAGCTTATTTATTTATTTATGGGTTTGTATCGCGCCGGCCTCACACCCGAAGGTGTATCTCCGCGCGGTGCTGTGTAGTGAACAGGACGGGACATGCACTCATCCTAAAACAGAGTTGTCTTTAGGCGTTTCCTGAAGGCTAGGTGGCTCGAGCACTCTCTAAGGGAAAGGGGAAGGTTGTTCCACAGACGAGGGCCCATGATAGAGAGGGCACGACCTCCCTGTCTGGTCTTATTGTGTCTGGGAATCTGTAATAACAGCTGGTTGCTGGACCTCAAATTACGGGAAGGGCGATGGTAGACAAATTTTTCGGCCAGATAGTGCGGCCCTAGGTTGTGGAGACTCTTGTGCACCACACAGCAGATCTTAAATTCCACCCGTTTCCGGATGGGAAGCCAGTGGAGCGCTTTGAGAAGGGGCAAGGATGGCGTTCTGGGGGGGGCATTAATCACCAAGCGTGCCGCGGTATTCTGAACAACCTGAAGTTTGTTGAGCACTCCTTCATTGGCTGCTAGAAATAGACCATTGCAATAGTCCAGGCGACTCAGTACGAGGGCCTGGACCAAGGTCTTTCTTGTACTGTCAGGGAGAAGCGGAAACACTTTCCGAAGGAGGCTAATAACGTGAAAGCAGGATCCCGCCGTGGTGCTGGCATGGTGAGCAAGAGTGAGATCGTGGTCCAGACGGACCCCTAGGTTTTTCACCACCTTTTTAGGGGAAGGGGCCTGACCCAGACTTGTGGGCCACCAGTCAGGGGTCCACAGGATTTTTGCCTCTCCAAATAGCATGACCTCCGACTTTCCCACATTACACTGGAGAAAGTTCCTGGCCATCCAGCTGGCGATCGCAGTCATGCCGTCAGAGAAAGCTTGTCTTATCTCCGGGGTAAAGGTTTTAAAAGTGAACAGCAGCTGCGTGTCGTCAGCGTAAGAGATGGGCATAAACCCGAAAGACCTCATGATGTCGGCCAGCCAGGAGACATATACGTTAAACAACGTAGGGCTGAGACAGGAGCCCTGCGGAACTCCTCTGGTGATGCTGGTGGAGGTGGAACTGAAGGAACCCATATTTACCTTCTGGGTGCGCTCTGCAAGAAAGCTGGTGAACCACGCCAGGGCAGATTTGTCAATGCCAATCTCCTTTAGTCTGGTTAGGAGAATGGCATGGGATATGGTGTCGAATGCTGCGGACAGGTCCAGCAGCACCAACACCACAGACAAACCCCTGTCCAGGGACATGCGTATAGCATCCGTGACGGAGAGAAGGGCCGTCTCGGTACTATACCTAGGCCTGAACCCCGACTGAGAATGGTCCAAACAGCCGGTCTGCTCAATGAAGCTTGAAAGGTGATGGTTAACATGTTTCTCCATCAATTTGCCGACAAACGGCAAAAGGGAGATTGGCCTCAAGTTGGTCATGTCCGACCAGGGGATGGAGGTGTTTTTTCTGATGGGCTTGACCATGGCCTTTTTCCACTCCAGGGGGACCAATCCCTCGGAAAGGGAGCGATTGATCACCGTCTGAATGGTGGGACTGAGAACACTCCCAATAAGGTGCATGACACGGGCAGGTACAGGGTCCACTGGGCTGCCTGATTTAATAGTCCCAATCAGAGAGTTGACTTGATCCAGACTGATCTCAGGGATAGAGGACAGCGCAGAGGGGCCAGGTCCGACTGTTCCGGGCAGAAGGCTGGGAGAGGGGTCCTTAATATCAACGAGAGAAATTGATTGGGCAATATTTCGATAAATTGCATCGATCTTATTGGCAAAAAACCCAGCAGTATCCTCACACAGTTTTTGGGACAGTGTCTCTGGGCTGTCGCAAGCGACGGGCTTAGTGAATGTACAGAGAACCTGGTACAGTAATTTGGAGTCATTACCTGCCTCAGAGAGTTGGGAGACAATGTGGGTTTTACGAGCAGCTCTAATATTCCTATGATAGAGTCTCAGGGCCGAGTGGTAGCGGTCTTTATCGGCAGCACTGTGTGAGCTTCTCCAGGACTTCTCCAACTTCCTGCATGCCTTTTTTTCCGCACGCAGTAAGTCAGAGTACCATGGTTCCTGCCTGCGGTTAGACCGCTGGTTGCAGAGTCTTAAAGGGGCAATGAGGTTGACCGCAGTGTTCAAGGCACCATTATATTTGGACAGGGCCAAGTCAGGGGAGTCAGAGGGGAGAAAAACCGGAGGGATGAAAGCAGTTTTAAAAGTATCTGCGGACACCTTGTGCCACTGCCTGCGCCATAATGGGAGAGGAGCAGGCTGGGGGTGTTCCTCAATGAGAGTAGGGAGGGAAAAATTGATTACAAAATGGTCGGTCCACTCCACCTGTATTGGAGGATAACAGGTCAGGGAGTGAGAGTTAGACAGGATTATGTCGAGGGTGTGACCGGCACGATGGGTCGGGCCATGGTTGCACTGTTTGAAGCCCAGAGCAGATAAATCAGCCAGCAGGTTATGAGCTTCTACATTGTCAGACAGTTCACTGTGGACATTGAAATCTCCAAGGAGTATAAAATTAGTCCCTATACTGATGTGTGGGGCTAGTGTCTCCAAAAGGAGAGTCGAAGCATCGGCACAAGGGCCCGGGGGCCGATACACCAGTGCTCCCTTCCAGCAGGATTGTAGCTTGGAACCAATTTTAAAAACCAAAATTTCAATGTCACTAGTACAGCATTGATCAAGAATGGTAACAGTGAGAGTGTCCTTGTAAATAATGGCGACCCCGCCGCCGGTCTTAACAGGGCGGTCCAGCCTGAGTATCTTGTACCCCAGAGGGATCCCCAAGGTGATAGCAGGAACCAGATGGGGTTTAAGCCAGGTCTCCGTACAGAAACAGTAATCAGGGCGGGCAGAGTGAATTAAATCCCAAACCTCAGAGTGGTGTTTCGGGAGAGATCTTATATTGCACAGTATACTGTTGCCCCTAGGGGACCTAAGACTAGGGTCCTCAAGAGACAATGTGCCTAAAGGGGGTGCACAGGGGTATGACTGGAAATGGCAGTGCTTACAAGAAAATGGGCCTCCAGGACATGGACCAGAGTCCTGTGCGCAGCCTTTAGGCGGCGGGTGCCACATATTGCGTAGGTCATTGGAAGAATACCTTAGTCTGTCAGCTCCGCTACCGGAGGGTGCCACTGGAGCAGGGGTCATGGCCCCTGGCCCCGTTCGGCCACGGACGGGCACAGACGGGCTCCTCTCTGGCTCGACTAAGGCGCCCCCTGCGCGCAACCGCTGCGCGCTTGGGCGACGAGAGGGCTTAAATGCCCTGCCTGATGCAAAAGCTAGAGCGCTAACAGCGCGAGAGTCTGGGTGGGGTCACTGGCTCTTCCTGTCCCGCCCTCCGCTCAAACGGCACTGGTTGCCGCTTCGGAACGGGGCGGGGCAGGGGAAGAAACGAGCGCAGGCCCTCTTAGAAGCAGGAAGTCCCAGTGAGCCCCGGTGCACCAACACAATAATAACAGTAAATATTACACAATTTTTAAAAGTAGTAGTCACAATTAAAAATTAAAATGTGCAGAAGCACGCAAACAGGTATCAGGTAGTAGGGAGCGCAGAGCGCTGTAGCACTCACAGCACGATATCAAAAGCGGGTCGGGGAGACTCTGCCACCGTCCTCCCTTCCGCGAGCTCCCGCTGCTCCTCGCTGCCTTAAATGCCCTGCCTGATGCAAAAGCTAGAGCGCTAACAGCGCGAGAGTCTGGGTGGGGTCACTGGCTCTTCCTGTCCCGCCCTCCGCTCAAACGGCACTGGTTGCCGCGTCGGAACGGGGCGGGGCAGGGGAAGAAACGAGCGCAGGCCCTCTTAGAAGCTGGAAGTCCCAGTGAGCCCCGTGCACCATCACAACCTTACTAAAGGGCGAATCACACCTTCTAATCCCTGGTACGATGATACCCTTAAAGCTATGCGCAAGGATTGTAAAAGAGCCGAGCGACAATGGAGGAAAAACTTTGACAGTCAGGATAAGGCTAACTATCTATCCAAGCTTAAGACCTATCACAAAGCCATCGGCACTACCCGTGCAGCTTTCTATGCCGACAAAATCAATTCCAACCCGAACCCCTCTAAAGTGATCTTCAAACTTGTCAATGAACTACAAAAATCCAGGTCACCCACTCCTAAAATCACATCCAACGAACATTGTGAGCAGTTGGCCACTTACTTTGTAGAGAAAGTTCAAAACATCTACGCAACTTTTCTGCAGAACTCCCCCTATTCTGGGGAACTCGAGGACCCTACCTCCACCATCAGCCCACTTACTCAAATTCCTGCCATCACGGCCAACGAGTTGACAAAACTTTGTAGAAAAGTGAAATCGGGCTCCCCGGCGGACCCTATGGGCCCCTCTCACTTTCTGGATTCAATTGATTTTTTCCTATCCCCCATGATGGATATTCTCAATCTTTCCTTCACCTCCGCCTCTGTACCTATAGCCTGGAAACAAGCTTGGGTATCACCAATAATTAAAAAACCCACCCTGGACCCTTCGAAGCCAGAAAGTTTCCGGCCAATATCCCTCCTCCCCTGGATATCTAAAATAGCAGAAGCCCACGTCAATGGCATTCTCTCTAAACATGTGGACCTTCATGGAATCCTGGACCCATCTCAAAATGGCTTTAGAGCGGGCCATAGCACCGAATCCGCCCTATTGGCCACCACCGAACATCTCCGGACGATTTTAGACTCCGGTCAAAGTGCTGCGCTGATTCTTTTAGATCTCAGCGCAGCCTTTGACACGGTATCTTATAACATTCTTCTGAAACGTCTGGAGAGGGCCGGTGTGTCTGGCCGTGCCCTAGCTTGGTTCCACTCCTTTCTTAAGGACAGATCCTTCAGGGTTTCAGCCCCCCCATATCTTTCAAAATCCCATCCGATAGCACAAGGAGTCCCCCAGGGCTCAGCGCTGAGCCCCTCCCTCTTTAACCTATATGTCCAGCCGCTTGCGGCTGTGGCGAAAGAGTGGGGGCTCACGCTGGTATCGTACGCCGACGACACTCAGTTGGTCGTCACCCTCACTGAAAGCCCGTCCGTCTCGGCATCCAGGTTCAGAGAAGGCATGACAGCCGTGGCACAATGGATGACGAATAACTACCTCCAACTTAACGCCGGTAAAACTGAGGTGCTCCTCCTTGGCAGAAACACCAGCCTATGGAATGAGCACTGGTGGCCGTCATCCCTTGGTGCCACCCCACTCCCAAAAAACTGTGTAAAAAACTTGGGTGTCTGGATGGATGCCAACCTCAGCTTCCAGACACACACCAAAAAAGTGGCTGCAACCTGTATAGGCCTTCTGAGAAACCTTAGGCCTATACTTGGATTCTTTGACCCTAAGACTCGCCAGCTGATTGTCCAGGCAACCATCCTGTCACGCCTGGACTATGCGAACATCCTTCTACTTGGAGCAAACAAAGCAGAAACGGCTAGGCTCCAACGAATCCAGAACGCGGCGGCGAGAATGCTGGTTGGTCTCCCACGCAGATGCTCAGCCAGAGCCACCATTCGCAAACTCCACTGGTTGCCTGTGGAACATAGAATTAGATTCAAAACGCTCATCACGATCTTTAAAATCGTCAAAATGGGAAATCCCCCGTTGCTGCGAAACTTGGCCTGCCCCTATGTCCCTCGCCGTAAACTACGCTCCTCTAGTCAACTTCTCTTGGAAGTTCCCAGATATAAGCTCTGTCGCACTGGTGGCCGATCCTTTAGGGTTCTCGGTCCAAAAATATGGAACGATCTTCCTCTCAGCATACGCTCCATTGACTGTCTCTCTGTCTTTCGCAAGACAATCAAGACCCTCCTTTTCCCCCCCCTCTAGTGTATTTCTAATTTCCCTCCCCTTCCCCGTCCTTCAAGGAGTGTGTCTGTCTCTTAGCGCCGGGACGCCCCATTGCTGGGGTAGCTGTTGCGCTTCACCAAACCCAGAATAGAATAGGGATACTATCCCGAAACACGAGCCATGTCTCGTGTCTAGAGATTCTGGAAATATCAAGTACTTACTTGCACCAACTTTGGTGAAACACTCACAAACTTTTTCCCAAACTCTTCAAGTTACACGCATTGCATATACCAGAATGCAGAGGGGCGATCCGTAGGAGAGGCTAGCAGTGGGCTCCCACCGTTGTTTCCTGTTAAAAGGGCTCCCGTGAGCCCCAAAGCTGACGAGCTTTTGGAGATGCACCTGCGGGCCTAAGAGGCAACGAAGCCTGTGACGGTTGTTTGACGGCCTACTTAACCACCCCAGAACTTTTCTCTACTGATGAGGGATACTATGCCGAAACACGAGTCATGTCTCGTGTCTAGAGATTCTGGAAATATCAAGTACTTACTTGCACCAACTTTGGTGAAACACTCACAAACTTTTTCCCAAACTCTTCAAGTTACACGCACTGCATATACCAGAATGCATAGGGGCGATCCGGAGGAGAGGCTAGCAGTGTGCTCCCAATGTTGTTTCCTGTTAAAAGGGCTCCCGTGAGCCCCTAAGCTGACAAGCTTTTGGAGATGCACCTGCGCGCCTAAGAGGCAACGAAGCCTGTGACGGTTGTTTGGCGGCCTTCTCAACCACCCCAGAACTTTTCTCAACTAATGAGGGATACTATCCCGAAACACGAGCCATGTCTCGTGTCTAGAGATTCTGGAAATATCAAGTAATTACTTGCACCAACTTTGGTGAAACACTCACAAACTTTTTCCCAAACTCTTCAAGTTACATGCACTGCATATACCAGAATGAAGAGGGGCGATCCGGAGGAGAGGCTAGCAGTGTGCTCCCATCATTGTTTCCTGTTAAAAGGGCTCCCGTGAGCCCCTAAGCTGACGAGCTTTTGGAGAAGCACCTGCGTGCCTAAGAGGCAACCGAAGCCTCTGACGGTTGTTTGGCGGCCTTCTCAACCACCCCAGAACTTTTCTCTACTGATGAGGGATACTATCCCGAAACACGAGCCATGTCTCGTGTCTAGAGATTCTGGAAATATCAAGTACTTACTTGCACCAACTTTGGTGAAACACTCACAAACTTTTTCCCAAACTCTTCAAGTTACACGCACTGCATATACCAGAAGGCAGAGGGGCGATCCGGAGGAGAGGCTAGCAGTGTGCTCCCATCGTTGTTTCCTGTTAAAAGGGCTCCCGTGAGCCGCTAAGCTGACGAGCTTATGGAGATGCACCTGCGCGCCTAAGAGGCAACGAAGCCTGTGACGGTTGTTTGACGGCCTACTTAACCACCCCAGAACTTTTCTCTACTGATGAGGGATACTATGCCGAAACACGAGTCATGTCTCGTGTCTAGAGATTCTGGAAATATCAAGTACTTACTTGCACCAACTTTGGTGAAACACTCACAAACTTTTTCCCAAACTCTTCAAGTTACACGCACTGCATATACCAGAAGGCAGAGGGGCGATCCGGAGGAGAGGCTAGCAGTGTGCTCCCACTGTTGTTTCCTGTTAAAAGGGCTCCCGTGAGCCCCTAAGCTGACAAGCTTTTGGAGATGCACCTGCGCGCCTAAGAGGCAACGAAGCCTGTGAAGGTTGTTTGGCGGCCATCTCAACCACCCCAGAACTTTTCTCAACTGATGAGGGATACTATCCCGAAACACGAGCCATGTCTCGTGTCTAGAGATTCTGGAAATATCAAGTAATTACTTGCACCAACTTTGGTGAAACACTCCCAAACTTTTTCCCAAACTCTTCAAGTTACATGCACTGCATATACCAGAATGAAGAGGGGCGATCCGGAGGAGAGGCTAGCAGTGTGCTCCCATCGTTGTTTCCTGTTAAAAGGGCTCCCGTGAGCCCCTAAGCTGACGAGCTTTTGGAGAAGCACCTGCGTGCCTAAGAGGCAACCGAAGCCTCTGACGGTTGTTTGGCGGCCTTCTCAACCACCCCAGAACTTTTCTCTACTGATGAGGGATACTATCCCGAAACACGAGCCATGTCTCGTGTCTAGAGATTCTGGAAATATCAAGTACTTACTTGCACCAACTTTGGTGAAACACTCACAAACTTTTTCCCAAACTCTTCAAGTTACACGCATTGCATATACCAGAATGCAGAGGGGCGATCCGTAGGAGAGGCTAGCAGTGGGCTCCCACCGTTGTTTCCTGTTAAAAGGGCTCCCGTGAGCCCCTAAGCTGACGAGCTTTTGGAGATGCACCTGCGCGCCTAAGAGGCAACGAAGCCTCTGACGGTTGTTTGGCGGCCTTCTCAACCACCCCAGAACTTTTCTCTACTGATGAGGGATACTATCCCGAAACACGAGCCATGTCTCGTGTCTAGAGATTCTGGAAATATCAAGTAATTACTTGCACCAACTTTGGTGAAACACTCACAAACTTTTTCCCAAACTCTTCAAGTTACATGCACTGCATATACCAGAATGAAGAGGGGCGATCCGGAGGAGAGGCTAGCAGTGTGCTCCCATCGTTGTTTCCTGTTAAAAGGGCTCCCGTGAGCCCCTAAGCTGACGAGCTTTTGGAGAAGCACCTGCGTGCCTAAGAGGCAACCGAAGCCTCTGACGGTTGTTTGGCGGCCTTCTCAACCACCCCAGAACTTTTCTCTACTGATGAGGGATACTATCCCGAAACACAAGCCATGTCTCGTGTCTAGAGATTCTGGAAATATCAAGTACTTACTTGCACCAACTTTGGTGAAACACTCACAAACTTTTTCCCAAACTCTTCAAGTTACACGCATTGCATATACCAGAATGCAGAGGGGCGATCCGTAGGAGAGGCTAGCAGTGGGCTCCCACCGTTGTTTCCTGTTAAAAGGGCTCCCGTGAGCCCCAAAGCTGACGAGCTTTTGGAGATGCACCTGCGCGCCTAAGAGGCAACGAAGCCTGTGACGGTTGTTTGACGGCCTACTTAACCACCCCAGAACTTTTCTCTACTGATGAGGGATACTATGCCGAAACACGAGTCATGTCTCGTGTCTAGAGATTCTGGAAATATCAAGTACTTACTTGCACCAACTTTGGTGAAACACTCACAAACTTTTTCCCAAACTCTTCAAGTTACACGCACTGCATATACCAGAAGGCAGAGGGGCGATCCGGAGGAGAGGCTAGCAGTGTGCTCCCACTGTTGTTTCCTGTTAAAAGGGCTCCCGTGAGCCCCTAAGCTGACAAGCTTTTGGAGATGCACCTGCGCGCCTAAGAGGCAACGAAGCCTGTGACGGTTGTTTGGCGGCCATCTCAACCACCCCAGAACTTTTCTCAACTGATGAGGGATACTATCCCGAAACACGAGCCATGTCTCGTGTCTAGAGATTCTGGAAATATCAAGTAATTACTTGCACCAACTTTGGTGAAACACTCCCAAACTTTTTCCCAAACTCTTCAAGTTACATGCACTGCATATACCAGAATGAAGAGGGGCGATCCGGAGGAGAGGCTAGCAGTGTGCTCCCATCGTTGTTTCCTGTTAAAAGGGCTCCCGTGAGCCCCTAAGCTGACGAGCTTTTGGAGAAGCACCTGCGTGCCTAAGAGGCAACCGAAGCCTCTGACGGTTGTTTGGCGGCCTTCTCAACCACCCCAGAACTTTTCTCTACTGATGAGGGATACTATCCCGAAACACGAGCCATGTCTCGTGTCTAGAGATTCTGGAAATATCAAGTACTTACTTGCACCAACTTTGGTGAAACACTCACAAACTTTTTCCCAAACTCTTCAAGTTACACGCATTGCATATACCAGAATGCAGAGGGGCGATCCGTAGGAGAGGCTAGCAGTGGGCTCCCACCGTTGTTTCCTGTTAAAAGGGCTCCCGTGAGCCCCAAAGCTGACGAGCTTTTGGAGATGCACCTGCGCACCTAAGAGGCAACGAAGCCTGTGACGGTTGTTTGACGGCCTACTTAACAACCCCAGAACTTTTCTCTACTGATGAGGGATACTATGCCGAAACACGAGTCATGTCTCGTGTCTAGAGATTCTGGAAATATTAAGTACTTACTTGCACCAACTTTGGTGAAACACTCACAAACTTTTTCCCAAACTCTTCAAGTTACACGCACTGCATATACCAGAATGCATAGGGGCGATCCGGAGGAGAGGCTAGCAGTGTGCTCCCACTGTTGTTTCCTGTTAAAAGGGCTCCCGTGAGCCCCTAAGCTGACAAGCTTTTGGAGATGCACCTGCGCGCCTAAGAGGCAACGAAGCCTGTGACGGTTGTTTGGCGGCCTTCTCAACCACCCCAGAACTTTTCTCAACTGATGAGGGATACTATCCCGAAACACGAGCCATGTCTCGTGTCTAGAGATTCTGGAAATATCAAGTAATTACTTGCACCAACTTTGGTGAAACACTCACAAACTTTTTCCCAAACTCTTCAAGTTACATGCACTGCATATACCAGAATGAAGAGGGGCGATCCGGAGGAGAGGCTAGCAGTGTGCTCCCATCATTGTTTCCTGTTAAAAGGGCTCCCGTGAGCCCCTAAGCTGACGAGCTTTTGGAGAAGCACCTGCGTGCCTAAGAGGCAACCGAAGCCTCTGACGGTTGTTTGGCGGCCTTCTCAACCACCCCAGAACTTTTCTCTACTGATGAGGGATACTATCCCGAAACACGAGCCATGTCTCGTGTCTAGAGATTCTGGAAATATCAAGTACTTACTTGCACCAACTTTGGTGAAACACTCACAAACTTTTTCCCAAACTCTTCAAGTTACACGCACTGCATATACCAGAAGGCAGAGGGGCGATCCGGAGGAGAGGCTAGCAGTGTGCTCCCATCGTTGTTTCCTGTTAAAAGGGCTCCCGTGAGCCCCTAAGCTGACGAGCTTATGGAGATGCACCTGCGCGCCTAAGAGGCAACGAAGCCTGTGACGGTTGTTTGACGGCCTACTTAACCACCCCAGAACTTTTCTCTACTGATGAGGGATACTATGCCGAAACACGAGTCATGTCTCGTGTCTAGAGATTCTGGAAATATCAAGTACTTACTTGCACCAACTTTGGTGAAACACTCACAAACTTTTTCCCAAACTCTTCAAGTTACACGCACTGCATATACCAGAAGGCAGAGGGGCGATCCGGAGGAGAGGCTAGCAGTGTGCTCCCACTGTTGTTTCCTGTTAAAAGGGCTCCCGTGAGCCCCTAAGCTGACAAGCTTTTGGAGATGCACCTGTGCGCCTAAGAGGCAACGAAGCCTGTGACGGTTGTTTGGCGGCCATCTCAACCACCCCAGAACTTTTCTCAACTGATGAGGGATACTATCCCGAAACACGAGCCATGTCTCGTGTCTAGAGATTCTGGAAATATCAAGTAATTACTTGCACCAACTTTGGTGAAACACTCCCAAACTTTTTCCCAAACTCTTCAAGTTACATGCACTGCATATACCAGAATGAAGAGGGGCGATCCGGAGGAGAGGCTAGCAGTGTGCTCCCATCGTTGTTTCCTGTTAAAAGGGCTCCCGTGAGCCCCTAAGCTGACGAGCTTTTGGAGAAGCACCTGCGTGCCTAAGAGGCAACCGAAGCCTCTGACGGTTGTTTGGCGGCCTTCTCAACCACCCCAGAACTTTTCTCTACTGATGAGGGATACTATCCCGAAACACGAGCCATGTCTCGTGTCTAGAGATTCTGGAAATATCAAGTACTTACTTGCACCAACTTTGGTGAAATGTGGTAAATAAATAATTAATTACCGGATCTATTTTTGACTATAATCAATAAACAGGTAGCTCAATAAATAAGAGTCAAGATTCGAGGTAGCTGGAGTTGACAGGCTTTAATCAAGCATAAAGGACAGGAACAGGACAGCCTGTACGGGAATAGGATGGCAGCTGCCGGGGGCAGGAATAGGCTAACTTTTAATAATAGTGCACAATATTTATAGTTAAACAGAATACATTACATTCAATACAGTAGGCGTAGCAGTAGGCGGGGTTTGTAGTAGTCGCGAAAGATAAGGGCAACATGATGTAACAAGAAGGCGTGTACAGGGCGTATACATAGACATGTGATGTAAACGTAACAGAATATGTCATAAATGGGGCGGAAACATGGAGGGGGCTACCTGAGCAGCTGGGACCTTTAACCTAGTGGTGCGCGCAAACTGACAATGACGTGTTACTAGGGAAAACTGGGGGCTATGACTTCTGCGCTAGAAGAGGAGACTAAAGTCTGGAGTGTCAGAGTGACATGTACCCAGGCTTATCTGGTATCTGGTGTTTATAGTACATGTTGATAGAATCCAAAAGTTATCAGGGCAAAGGCTAACAGACTTTAAGACTGGTGCATGCATTATTCTATATGTAGTGCGTGTGTGAGGAATATTCTATGAACATTAATACAGTATTTCTCTTACATGGAGACATAAAGGCTAGACCATGACGGAAACTATTGATGCGATTCAGTAGCTTAGGAATGCAGAGAAGGAGGGCTGGACTGATAACTAGAAACATAACATACTCTTGGCAGACTGAGAGGCAGAGCCAGGCCGAGCCGGGCACTGCGAGGCATGAAAGTAAGCTAAGGGTCAGGGATACAGGTGGGGGCTGTATCGCTCCTCGGAGAGGGTTCAGGAGACAGGAGCTGAATCTGAGTCTGGGCCCTTTTGAGGCCTAGAAACGGGGACAATTCAATGAATTAACGTGCACACTGTGAAATGTGGCAACGTAGTTTTGCATAGGCCTAATATTCGTTGTATTCACGAGGACTGGAAACTGGCATACTAGAGATGGACACAACTGTAATTGCGTCTTTAATCGATCAGAGGGGAATACATGCATATCGATCATGCACATATAACATAGGATGGGGAACACGTAGGCACATACAACATGGCAAAATTTACTTTTCCACATTCCCTCCTTGTGCCCTACGTTTCCATCAGGAAACATCTATATTCATGATACCATCTATCATTTCATATAGCATCATTTGCTCGTCTCGAATTGTCTTGGAACGGGATTTAGGACTAGGAATACAAGAGGTAGCACAAATGCCGCAAATCGCAGGGCCACATTGTATACAGAGGCAGCAACTGAATATGATCATTACTGCAATACCTAGGAATGACAATACTTTCCATCCCCAGGCAGATACAATACTCCAGAGCCAACCGGACCATGTCCAGGTGCCTGGATTCTGGTGTAACTGATGGGCAATTTTATGAAGTCTGGTTATAGCTGAATAAACAGACGGTGCGTTATTAGGAATGAAAATGCAGCAACTAGATCCGATGACTCTACATGCTCCTCCTCTATCGGCCAGTATGACGTCAAGAACGAGACGATTTTGGAGCACGACAAATCTCATAGCAGATTGCTCTTCAGTTAAGTTACCTAGAGCAGAAGTAGTCTCATTCACTACTGCTTCAAGGGTTCTGGTTAACCTACGGATTAACTTACTATTCTGGACAGGTCCTATAAAGAAGAAGAAACCTTTATTGAAGTCTTGATACTGTTCTAGAGTAGTGTCAGTTTGATCGACAATTGGGGACTCAATCTCCCTTCTATGTCTAATGTGTACTAGATGTGTGTTTCTGTGATAATCAGATGGGGCTAGAAAAACTGGTGGCAGTAGGAAGGCAATGTAACATGTTCCATCCCAATCGAGGGGCAGACGAACATATGCGGTCTGACCACAAACAAAATAAGAATGACGTGAGGCTTTGAAAATAGATTTCCCACTGTCACTATACTCGATAGTAGTAGTACAATCACTATGTCCTACATGTGCGGAACCATTCTTTCTGACACATAATTCGCCTTTGACTGGTAGTACTGAAATAGCAGGTAAGTCTGGAGTAGTATCAGACTGAACATTCAGGACCATAAAATTCGAAGAATAATTACCTAAATCATATACTTCATTTTCTAGATCTAACCCTGTTCTATGGGAGAGACCTTGCTTGTCTGGAAAACATGTTCTATTCAGAAGGGACATGTCATTGGAGGATGACGTTAAAGTGGACCATGCTCCACACGAACCATTATGTGAAAACGGATAAGGAAAGAGTGGCAGAACTCCCTTCGGTGTCTGGAAAGGGGGGAGTCGACCACACACCCAACAATTAGTGGCATTGCTGGTCTGATGTGAATAGTGTAACATTCTTATAAAGGTGTTATTGCGCATAGCAAGACGATAGGATAACTCGTGAGGAGGCAGATCACTAAATGTGTGCTCTACTGTAGCATTAGCAAACTTATTTACATGAGAAATTGGAAAACATAAATGCAATGCATAACTTGTGCAGGTAACCATCAAACTTAGAAACAATAGAAAACTTAGAAAAACGATACATCGGATGGAGTTTTGACTAACTCTCTCACTATGGGGGTCTATCTCATACATGTCAGAAACCTGTCTAACCGTTTCACCCGAGAGGGACTTAGACAATTAAACTGGCTGACTTATTTTACTAGACCGGAGCTTTAACTTATACTCCTGTTGCGGAGTTTTCTCTAACAGGGGAGGCTTGGATTCAGAGTCAATTTTTAGGCAGTCCTTAGAAATGTTCTTGGCAAATGTTTTTATACGCAATCCATGGAATTTCTTGATGTGGGACAGGTGGACCCAGCCTTTTCTTCCTTCTAGCTTGGCCGCCGTCCTTGTGGTTAACAAGACTAGACGTGGCTCCTTCCAGCGGGGCTCCAGCGGGCTTGAACGATCAAAGTTCCTGACCAACACGAGGTCGCCTGGAATGACCTCATGCGGTTTCACTTCAGTATTGTCTGGGAATGCAGCGGCAACCTGTGAACGACAAGAGTGTAGGGCAGACATCAAGGAAGCTAGGTAATCTGTCAGCATATTACTGGAAACATCTGTAATACTGCGGGGTCTAGGTGTACCCCACATGTTTGGGGGACGGCCGAATACGACCTCATAAGGGGACAGACCTGATCTAGAATGTGCTACCATTCGTATATAAAATAATGCAACTGGCAGGGCAACTAGCCAGTCTACACCTTTCTCTTTACATATTTTGGCAATGCGGATTTTCAGGGTTTGATTATGTCTCTCTACGAGACCGGCTGCTTCTGGATGGCGTACACAATGGAACTTAGGGACCCTCTTGATCTACAGGTATCTCGATGAGAGGCAAGCCTACCTCCCTCTCTAGGCTGTTTCATGAATACTGTTGATACTCTGGATACTCTGACTGGGCATACTGGTACATCTGCTGTGTAACATGCTGTGTTGCAGCGATAGGCTGCGGTGCTGGAACTGTCTGTTGTGCATTCTGTGGTGACTGAGAAGTCTGTGAAACTTGTTCTTGTCTAGGCGGACGTGGTCTTTCTTTAGTCTTACCAGTTGCTATGTTGTGTTTCAGAACTGCACACTCGTTTATAAAATGACCTGGCTGTTTACAATAATTGCATGTCCCTTTAACGGGAGCTGCAGGATGACTGGCTTGATTCGGACCCCTCTTCTGACTGTCTTGTGGAACAGATTGTGCAACTAACACTTTCATTTTCGTGTCTTTCATACGTCTCCTTTCGTGTTCTTGCTCTTCCCTGATTCTATTCTGGTGATACTGGAGCATTTGAAGCATTTGTGACGGGGTACTAGCTTGCCAACTACTTTCGACTTTCAAAACTCGATTTTTAACTTGTGGACTTGAATTCTCGACTAGTTTAGTAACAAAAAGATGAGGGTATGACTCGCTACTTGTCTTCAAACCACTGTTGATAATAAAACATTTCTCAAATCTAGAATAAAAATCACTAGTATCTTCATCCTGTTTCTGTTTGCATGCTGAAATTGCATCCCAATCTTCCTTTTTCGTGGCTAGTAACCTTGGCAAAACTTGAATCAATAACTCGGGCAATTCTTTACATTTGTCCCCAAGACCGGTACCTGGTACTCGTATTTTATCTTCAGCTTCTAAAGCTGTCCAATCTATCTTTTTCTCTCCCACCTCCCATTCTTTTTCCTTGAGTTTTTCATATACCCCTGCGGGCAACAGGACCTTTAGCATTTTAATGATATCAGGATATGTGTATTCTCCCATACGGAGCATGTCTTTTAATTCTCGATGGAACCCTGCTGGGTCTTTGTCGTGACAGGGAATTAATTTCTTCATCTCTAAGAGTTCCATCTTGGTGATAGGGGTGTAAACAAATACTCGTTGCATTTCACCACCCGCTGTCCTAACTGGGTGTACTTCTCGTAACGGATGCTGTCTATCTATGTAAAATGATTTACTTTCTGGAGGTGAGACATGAACAAAATGCGGATTCAGAAACGTTCTATATTTGTGGCGCTGTTCTAGAATGACGCTAATTAAATCGGTACCTAGACCTTTCCATCTATATTGGAGTAACTCGTTCAGAACATCATGTAACGGACCTGGATCAGAATGTTGTCCCTCATACAGTGTAATGAGGTGCTGGATCATATACATACCCACCAGTCGCTGCTCGGCTGGGGGCAGTTTCAGAAACATTTGTGCCACTATTTCATCTGGAAAAGTGGTAGAATCAGTAATCCATCGGACTGCTGATCGGGCTAGTTCTTGTTCATGCATGGTACTAAGTTCACTATAACCGGTACGTGATTTCAGAATGTGATCGGTAGCTTGAAATACTTGCTCAAGAGAACCTTGTTCTGGTGCTGGAAGATGAAAAACTTTCTTGTGTTCCAGACGTGAATGTAGGTCTGGAAGTCTAGATTTACCTACATACGCTATTCTGGTGGGATTCTCGTCGTCTACCTCTTCGGTAGGAGAGTCGTCTTCTTTCTCGGACACTTGTGCTGCTTTGCGTTTCTCGTGTAACCTTATTATTTCCTTGCGGATTTTCTTGTACATACTGTCTATACTACTTAGTGTCTTGTGTCTTCCCTCAGCTATATGATCACTCCACTTTGTCAGGATTCTCATTTCGATCAGATCTTTAGTCGGACAATCTTGTTCCCTTATTAAACAATTAATTAAAAATTTTAATAGCATGAGCTGGGTCTCAGCTTTCCTTAGAGACATGATTTCGCCAATACTTTCTGGGTCTTCTCCTGTACGGATGAAACGATATATTCTGTCTAGATCTTCTTTCAAATTCGGTAGGGTGTCCAAATACTCGGTCACCCGTCTTACACGCAATGAATATATAACCATATTATCATCGCCTGGGACTGGATCATAACGGCATTCGGTGAGAGCTCGTCTGATATCTGCAACGGACTGATGTTTGGGCGTACGCTGTAACGCACGTTCATGTAACTCGACTAATGTTACACGTTTGTGTGGCGGCGGGGTACCAGGAGGACCTCCCCCCGCGGCCCCTAAACTGGAATCGTCGACCGGTACTGTACGGGCGGGCAGAGTGACTGATGTAGCGGGTACTTGTACTGTAGGCTGGACCGGGGGTACCGTAACAGGTGCTGTAACAGGTGCCCCGGTGGCTGGAGGAACAGGAATTACATTATTTACAGGAGCTGGCGGAACAGGATTTGCATATTCTGGGACTGTGTCGTCCAAATAGGACGAGAGAAAAATATCAGCTGCGGTCGGTTTGTGACGTAGCTTAATCGGAACTAATGGCGGCGGAAAATTACATGGTGCTTCCGGGGTTACTTTCGACAAGCCCTCGGCAAGAAGAGGATACATACCCTTAATGAGGGCATTTCTCTGTCTGTCTGACTGTTCGGCTTTAACTCGTTCACCTATTTCGATTAATTCCCTTTCTTGGGCTCTTTCTGAGGATTCCCTACTTAATTCTGTCTTTCTGATTTCTTTTTCGGTTCTTTTATGAGATTCTTTGCGCCATAACTCGATGGCATCTTTCTGGGACTGTCTGGCTTTCTTTTTCCATAATACTTCTTCTACTCGCATGATGCACTCGGCATCCCACGTACCTGATACGGGCCATCTATATTTTTCCTCTAATTCTTTGGTGTACTCTACCCATAAGTCTAGATATAATATGGCACTTATGCCATGCTTATGATACATAAAATGACCTGGACTGTCCCTAGGCGGGACAGGAACTGCTTCCTCGAGCAGACCTTTTCTGGTTTTTAACTGACGTAACTTTGTGAACAGAGGCATGACTTAGACTGGAATCTGGACACAATACAATACACGATAAACACAATAATAACTTAAGAAAACAAATCACTCATACCACGACATTGAAAACACATGAAATAACATTTAAAACAACAGTTCGGACAGAATATTACCTGGAATACTGAAAACAGAATACATGAATTTCTCGAGAACAGAACTTACTAGAACAGAAACTTACTAGAATGACTAGATGCACTGCTAAAACACTACGAAACTTACCGGTCCCATAAAGAGACACGTCAGGACCCGCATCCACCTAGGTGGACACTTCGTGTTGGATCTGTGTACCCAAACCCACGGACCAGAGACAAATTAATTGACCCTGTCTAGATACTACCCCAGCAACGGTACTCACCGGGCAGCAAGAACGGAAGGCCTCGGACTGGACTGGACTGCTACGACGACGGACGGACGAACTTCGGACTTCAGTTACATTACAGGTGGGCCTCCGGATACCTCGGACCTTGGACTCTCGGCTTGGGCTCTGGTCGGGACTCGCCGCGTTCCTCCACCGCCTCGTCTGGATGCTGGACCGCAACCTCCGTCTCCTCCGTGGGCCTGAGGGATACTTGAAGCAGAAATATCTGCACATGGCCGGTATGGTTCCGTCACGGCTGCAGAGGATCAGGGGGCCTGCGTGGCTTCTCCGGCGCGTGGGGAAAGGGCAAGTCCCTATTCGGGCGCCATTATGTGGTAAATAAATAATTAATTACCGGATCTATTTTTGACTATAATCAATAAACAGGTAGCTCAATAAATAAGAGTCAAGATTCGAGGTAGCTGGAGTTGACAGGCTTTAATCAAGCATAAAGGACAGGAACAGGACAGCCTGTACGGGAATAGGATGGCAGCTGCCGGGGGCAGGAATAGGCTAACTTTTAATAATAGTGCACAATATTTATAGTTAAACAGAATACATTACATTCAATACAGTAGGCGTAGCAGTAGGCGGGGTTTGTAGCAGTCGCGAAAGATAAGGCAACATGATGTAACAAGAAGGCGTGTACAGGGCGTATACATAGACATGTGATGTAAACGTAACAGAATATGTCATAAATGGGGCGGAAACATGGAGGGGGCTACCTGAGCAGCTGGGACCTTTAACCTAGTGGTGCGCGCAAACTGACAATGACGTGTTACTAGGGAAAACTGGGGGCTATGACTTCTGCGCTAGAAGAGGAGACTAAAGTCTGGAGTGTCAGAGTGACATGTACCCAGGCTTATCTGGTATCTGGTGTTTATAGTACATGTTGATAGAATCCAAAAGTTATCAGGGCAAAGGCTAACAGACTTTAAGACTGGTGCATGCATTATTCTATATGTAGTGCGTGTGTGAGGAATATTCTATGAACATTAATACAGTATTTCTCTTACATGGAGACATAAAGGCTAGACCATGACGGAAACTATTGATGCGATTCAGTAGCTTAGGAATGCAGAGAAGGAGGGCTGGACTGATAACTAGAAACATAACATACTCTTGGCAGACTGAGAGGCAGAGCCAGGCCGAGCCGGGCACTGCGAGGCATGAAAGTAAGCTACGGGTCAGGGATACAGGTGGGGGCTGTATCGCTCCTCGGAGAGGGTTCAGGAGACAGGAGCTGAATCTGAGTCCGGGCCCTTTTGAGGCCTAGAAACGGGGACAATTCAATGAATTAACGTGCACACTGTGAAATGTGGCAACGTAGTTTTGCATAGGCCTAATATTCGTTGTATTCACGAGGACTGGAAACTGGCATACTAGAGATGGACACAACTGTAATTGCGTCTTTAATCGATCAGAGGGGAATACATGCATATCGATCATGCACATATAACATAGGATGGGGAACACGTAGGCACATACAACATGGCAAAATTTACTTTTCCACAGAAACACTCACAAACTTTTTCCCAAACTCTTCAAGTTACACGCATTGCATATACCAGAATGCAGAGGGGCGATCCGTAGGAGAGGCTAGCAGTGGGCTCCCACTGTTGTTTCCTGTTAAAAGGGCTCCCGTGAGCCCCAAAGCTGACGAGCTTTTGGAGATGCACCTGTGCGCCTAAGAGGCAACGAAGCCTGTGACGGTTGTTTGACGGCCTACTTAACCCCAGAACTTTTCTCTACTGATGAGGGATACTATGCCGAAACACGAGTCATGTCTCGTGTCTAGAGATTCTGGAAATATCAAGTACTTACTTGCACCAACTTTGGTGAAACACTCACAAACTTTTTCCCAAACTCTTCAAGTTACACGCACTGCATATACCAGAATGCATAGGGGCGATCCGGAGGAGAGGCTAGCAGTGTGCTCCAACTGTTGTTTCCTGTTAAAAGGGCTCCCGTGAGCCCCTAAGCTGACAAGCTTTTGGAGATGCACCTGCGCGCCTAAGAGGCAACGAAGCCTGTGACGGTTGTTTGGCGGCCTTCTCAACCACCCCAGAACTTTTCTCAACTGATGAGGGATACTATCCCGAAACACGAGCCATGTCTCCTGTCTAGAGATTCTGGAAATATCAAGTAATTACTTGCACCAACTTTGGTGAAACACTCACAAACTTTTTCCCAAACTCTTCAAGTTACATGCACTGCATATACCAGAATGAAGAGGGGTGATCCGGAGGAGAGGCTAGCAGTGTGCTCCCATCATTGTTTCCTGTTAAAAGGGCTCCCGTGAGCCCCTAAGCTGACGAGCTTTTGGAGAAGCACCTGCGTGCCTAAGAGGCAACTGAAGCCTCTGACGGTTGTTTGGCGGCCTTCTCAACCACCCCAGAACTTTTCTCTACTGATGAGGGATACTATCCCGAAACACGAGCCATGTCTCGTGTCTAGAGATTCTGGAAATATCAAGTACTTACTTGCACCAACTTTGGTGAAACACTCACAAACTTTTTCCCAAACTCTTCAAGTTACACGCACTGCATATACCAGAAGGCAGAGGGGCGATCCGGAGGAGAGGCTAGCAGTGTGCTCCCATCGTTGTTTCCTGTTAAAAGGGCTCCCGTGAGCCCCTTAGCTGATGAGCTTATGGAGATGCACCTGCGCGCCTAAGAGGCAACGAAGCCTGTGACGGTTGTTTGACGGCCTACTTAACCACCCCAGAACTTTTCTCTACTGATGAGGGATACTATGCCGAAACACGAGTCATGTCTCGTGTCTAGAGATTCTGGAAATATCAAGTACTTACTTGCACCAACTTTGGTGAAACACTCCCAAACTTTTTCCCAAACTCTTCAAGTTACACGCACTGCATATACCAGAAGGCAGAGGGGCGGTCCGGAGGAGAGGCTAGCAGTGTGCTCCCATCGTTGTATCCTGTTAAAAGGGCTCCCGTGAGCCCCTAAGCTGACGAGCTTATGGAGATGCACCTGCGCGCCTAAGAGGCAACGAAGCCTGTGACGGTTGTTTGGCGGCCTTCTAAACCACCCCAGAACTTTTCTCTACTGATGAGGAATACTATCCCGAAACACGAGCCATGTCTCGTGTCTAGAGATTCTGGAAATATCAAGTACTTACTTGCACCAACTTTGGTGAAACACTCTCAAACTTTTTCCCAAACTCTTCAAGTTACATGCACTGCATATACCAGAATGAAGAGGGGCGATCCGGAGGAGAGGCTAGCAGTGTGCTCCCATCGTTGTTTCCTGTTAAAAGGGCTCCCGTGAGCCCCTAAGCTGACGAGCTTTTGGAGATGCACCTGCGTGCCTAAGAGGCAACCGAAGCCTCTGACGGTTGTTTGGCGGCCTTCTCAACCACTCCAGAACTTTTCTCTACTGATGAGGGATACTAACCCGAAACACGAGCCATGTCTCGTGTCTAGAGATTCTGGAAATATCAAGTACTTACTTGCACCAACTTTGGTGAAACACTCACAAACTTTTTCCCAAACTCTTCAAGTTACACGCACTGCATATACCAGAAGGCAGAGGGGCGATCCGGAGGAGAGGCTAGCAGTGTGCTCCCATCGTTGTTTCCTGTTAAAAGGGCTCCCGTGAGCCCCTAAGCTGACGAGCTTATGGAGATGCACCTGCGCGCCTAAGAGGCAACGAAGCCTGTGACGGTTGTTTGACGGCCTACTTAACCACCCCAGAACTTTTCTCTACTGATGAGGGATACTATGCCGAAACACGAGTCATGTCTCGTGTCTAGAGATTCTGGAAATATCAAGTACTTACTTGCACCAACTTTGGTGAAACACTCACAAACTTTTTCCCAAACTCTTCAAGTTACATGCACTGCATATACCAGAATGAAGAGGGGCGATCCGGAGGAGAGGCTAGCAGTGTGCTCCCATCATTGTTTCCTGTTAAAAGGGCTCCCGTGAGCCCCTAAGCTGACGAGCTTTTGGAGAAGCACCTGCGTGCCTAAGAGGCAACCGAAGCCTCTGACGGTTGGTTGGCGGCCTTCTCAACCACCCCAGAACTTTTCTCTACTGATGAGGGATACTATCCCGAAACACGAGCCATGTCTCGTGTCTAGAGATTCTGGAAATATCAAGTACTTACTTGCACCAACTTTGGTGAAACTCTCACAAACTTTTTCCCAAACTCTTCAAGTTACACGCACTGCATATACCAGAAGGCAGAGGGGCGATCCGGAGGAGAGGCTAGCAGTGTGCTCCCATCGTTGTTTCCTGTTAAAAGGGCTCCCGTGAGCCCCTAAGCTGACGAGCTTATGGAGATGCACCTGCGTGCCTAAGAGGCAACCGAAGCCTCTGACGGTTGTTTGGCGGCCTTCTCAACCACCCCAGAACTTTTCTCTACTGATGAGGGATACTATCCCGAAACACGAGCCATGTCTCGTGTCTAGAGATTCTGGAAATATCAAGTACTTACTTGCACCAACTTTGGTGAAACACTCACAAACTTTTTCCCAAACTCTTCAAGTTACACGCATTGCATATACCAGAATGCAGAGGGGCGATCCGTAGGAGAGGCTAGCAGTGGGCTCCCACCGTTGTTTCCTGTTAAAAGGGCTCCCGTGAGCCCCAAAGCTGACGAGCTTTTGGAGATGCACCTGCGCGCCTAAGAGGCAACGAAGCCTGTGACGGTTGTTTGACGGCCTACTTAACAACCCCAGAACTTTTCTCTACTGATGAGGGATACTATGCCGAAACACGAGTCATGTCTCGTGTCTAGAGATTCTGGAAATATCAAGTACTTACTTGCACCAACTTTGGTGAAACACTCACAAACTTTTTCCCAAACTCTTCAAGTTACACGCACTGCATATACCAGAATGCATAGGGGCGATCCGGAGGAGAGGCTAGCAGTGTGCTCCCACTGTTGTTTCCTGTTAAAAGGGCTCCCGTGAGCCCCTAAGCTGACAAGCTTTTGGAGATGCACCTGCGCGCCTAAGAGGCAACGAAGCCTGTGACGGTTGTTTGGCGGCCTTCTCAACCACCCCAGAACTTTTCTCAACTGATGAGGGATACTATCCCGAAACACGAGCCATGTCTCGTGTCTAGAGATTCTGGAAATATCAAGTAATTACTTGCACCAACTTTGGTGAAACACTCACAAACTTTTTCCCAAACTCTTCAAGTTACATGCACTGCATATACCAGAATGAAGAGGGGCGATCCGGAGGAGAGGCTAGCAGTGTGCTCCCATCATTGTTTCCTGTTAAAAGGGCTCCCGTGAGCCCCTAAGCTGACGAGCTTTTGGAGAAGCACCTGCGTGCCTAAGAGGCAACCGAAGCCTCTGACGGTTGTTTGGCGGCCTTCTCAACCACCCCAGAACTTTTCTCTACTGATGAGGGATACTATCCCGAAACACGAGCCATGTCTCGTGTCTAGAGATTCTGGAAATATCAAGTACTTACTTGCACCAACTTTGGTGAAACACTCACAAACTTTTTCCCAAACTCTTCAAGTTACACGCACTGCATATACCAGAAGGCAGAGGGGCGATCCGGAGTAGAGGCTAGCAGTGTGCTCCCATCGTTGTTTCCTGTTAAAAGGGCTCCCGTGAGCCCCTAAGCTGACAAGCTTTTGGAGATGCACCTGCGCGCCTAAGAGGCAACGAAGCCTGTGACGGTTGTTTGGCGGCCTTCTCAACCACCCCAGAACTTTTCTCAACTGATGAGGGATACTATCCCGAAACACGAGCCATGTCTCGTGTCTAGAGATTCTGGAAATATCAAGTAATTACTTGCACCAACTTTGGTGAAACACTCACAAACTTTTTCCCAAACTCTTCAAGTTACATGCACTGCATATACCAGAATGAAGAGGGGCGATCCGGAGGAGAGGCTAGCAGTGTGCTCCCATCATTGTTTCCTGTTAAAAGGGCTCCCGTGAGCCCCTAAGCTGACGAGCTTTTGGAGAAGCACCTGCGTGCCTAAGAGGCAACAAAGCCTCTGACGGTTGTTTGGCGGCCTTCTCAACCACCCCAGAACTTTTCTCTACTGATGAGGGATACTATCCCGAAACACGAGCCATGTCTCGTGTCTAGAGATTCTGGAAATATCAAGTACTTACTTGCACCAACTTTGGTGAAACACTCACAAACTTTTTCCCAAACTCTTCAAGTTACACGCACTGCATATACCAGAAGGCAGAGGGGCGATCCGGAGGAGAGGCTAGCAGTGTGCTCCCATCGTTGTTTCCTGTTAAAAGGGCTCCCGTGAGCCCCTAAGCTGACGAGCTTATGGAGATGCACCTGCGCGCCTAAGAGGCAACGAAGCCTGTGACGGTTGTTTGACGGCCTACTTAACCACCCCAGAACTTTTTTCTACTGATGAGGGATACTATGCCGAAACACGAGTCATGTCTCGTGTCTAGAGATTCTGGAAATATCAAGTACTTACTTGCACCAACTTTGGTGAAACACTCACAAACTTTTTCCCAAACTCTTCAAGTTACACGCACTGCATATACCAGAAGGCAGAGGGGCGATCCGGAGGAGAGGCTAGCAGTGTGCTCCCACTGTTGTTTCCTGTTAAAAGGGCTCCCGTGAGCCCCTAAGCTGACAAGCTTTTGGAGATGCACCTGCGCGCCTAAGAGGCAACGAAGCCTGTGACGGTTGTTTGGCGGCCATCTCAACCACCCCAGAACTTTTCTCAACTGATGAGGGATACTATCCCGAAACACGAGCCATGTCTCGTGTCTAGAGATTCTGGAAATATCAAGTAATTACTTGCACCAACTTTGGTGAAACACTCCCAAACTTTTTCCCAAACTCTTCAAGTTACATGCACTGCATATACCAGAATGAAGGTGGGCGATCCGGAGGAGAGGCTAGCAGTGTGCTCCCATCGTTGTTTCCTGTTAAAAGGGCTCCCGTGAGCCCCTAAGCTGACGAGCTTTTGGAGAAGCACCTGCGTGCCTAAGAGGCAACCGAAGCCTCTGACGGTTGTTTGGCGGCCTTCTCAACCACCCCAGAACTTTTCTCTACTGATGAGGGATACTATCCCGAAACACGAGCCATGTCTCGTGTCTAGAGATTCTGGAAATATCAAGTACTTACTTGCACCAACTTTGGTGAAACACTCACAAACTTTTTCCCAAACTCTTCAAGTTACACGCATTGCATATACCAGAATGCAGAGGGGCGATCCGTAGGAGAGGCTAGCAGTGGGCTCCCACTGTTGTTTCCTGTTAAAAGGGCTCCCGTGAGCCCCAAAGCTGACGAGCTTTTGGAGATGCACCTGCGCGCCTAAGAGGCAACGAAGCCTGTGACGGTTGTTTGACGGCCTACTTAACAACCCCAGAACTTTTCTCTACTGATGAGGGATACTATGCCGAAACACGAGTCATGTCTCGTGTCTAGAGATTCTGGAAATATCAAGTACTTACTTGCACCAACTTTGGTGAAACACTCACAAACTTTTTCCCAAACTCTTCAAGTTACACGCACTGCATATACCAGAATGCATAGGGGCGATCCGGAGGAGAGGCTAGCAGTGTGCTCCCACTGTTGTTTCCTGTTAAAAGGGCTCCCGTGAGCCCCTAAGCTGACAAGCTTTTGGAGATGCACCTGAGCGCCTAAGAGGCAACGAAGCCTGTGACGGTTGTTTGGCGGCCTTCTCAACCACCCCAGAACTTTTCTCAACTGATGAGGGATACTATTCCGAAACACGAGCCATGTCTCGTGTCTAGAGATTCTGGAAATATCAAGTAATTACTTGCACCAACTTTGGTGAAACACTCACAAACTTTTTCCCAAACTCTTCAAGTTACATGCACTGCATATACCAGAATGAAGAGGGGCGATCCGGAGGAGAGGCTAGCAGTGTGCTCCCATCATTGTTTCCTGTTAAAAGGTCTCCCGTGAGCCCCTAAGCTGACGAGCTTTTGGAGAAGCACCTGCGTGCCTAAGAGGCAACCGAAGCCTGTGACGGTTGTTTGGCGGCCTTCTCAACCACCCCAGAACTTTTCTCAACTGATGAGGGATACTATTCCGAAACACGAGCCATGTCTCGTGTCTAGAGATTCTGGAAATATCAAGTACTTACTTGCACCAACTTTGGTGAAACACTCACAAACTTTTTCCCAAACTCTTCAAGTAACACGCACTGCATATACCAGAAGGCAGAGGGGCGATCCGGAGGAGAGGCTAGCAGTGTGCTCCCATCGTTGTTTCCTGTTAAAAGGGCTCCCGTGAGCCCCTAAGCTGACGAGCTTATGGAGATGCACCTGCGCGCCTAAGAGGCAACGAAGCCTGTGACGGTTGTTTGGCGGCCTTCTAAACCACGCCAGAACTTTTCTCTACTGATGAGGAATACTATCCCGAAACACGAGCCATGTCTCGTGTCTAGAGATTCTGGAAATATCAAGTACTTACTTGCACCAACTTTGGTGAAACACTCTCAATCTTTTTCCCAAACTCTTCAAGTTACATGCACTGCATATACCAGAATGAAGAGGGGCGATCCGGAGGAGAGGCTAGCAGTGTGCTCCCATTGTTGTTTCCTTTTAAAAGGGCTCCCGTGAGCCCCTAAGCTGACGAGCTTTTGGAGATGCACCTGCGTGCCTAAGAGGCAACCGAAGCCTCTGACGGTTGTTTGGCGGTCTTCTCGACCACTCCAGAACTTTTCTCTACTGATGAGGGATACTAACCCGAAACACGAGCCATGTCTCGTGTCTAGAGATTCTGGAAATATCAAGTACTTACTTGCACCAACTTTGGTGAAACACTCACAAACTTTTTCCCAAACTCTTCAAGTTACACGCACTGCATATACCAGAATGCAGAGGAGCGATCCGGAGGAGAGGCTAGCAGTGTGCTCCCATTGTTGTTTCCTGTTAAAAGGGCTCCCGTGAGCCCCTAAGCTGACGAGCTTTTGGAGATGCACCTGCGCGCCTAAGAGGCAACGAAGCCTGTGACGGTTGTTTGGCGGACTTCTCAACCACCCCAGAACTTTTCTCTACTGATGAGGGATACTATCCCGAAACACGAGCCATGACTCGTGTCTAGAGATTGTGGAAATATCAAGTACTTACTTGCACCAACTTTGGTGAAACACTCACAAACTTTTTTCCCAAACTCTTCAAATTACACGCACTGCATATACCAGAATGCAGAGGGGCGATCCGGAGGAGAGGCTAGCAGTGTGCTCCCATTGTTGTTTCCTGTTAAAAGGGCTCCCGTGAGCCCCTAAGCTGACGAACTTTTGGAGATGCACCTGCGCGCCTAAGAGGCAACGAAGCCTGTGACGGTTGTTTGGCGGCATTCTCAACCACCCCAGAACTTTTCTCTACTGATGAGGGATACTATCCCGAAACACGAGCCATGTCTCGTGTCTAGAGATTCTGGAAATATCAAGTACTTTCTTGTACCAACTTTGGTGAAACACTCACAAACTTGTTCCTAAACTCTTCAAGTTACATGCACTGCATATACCTGAATGAAGAGGGGCGATCCGGAGGAGAGGCTAGCAGTGTGCTCCCATCGTTGTTTACTGTTAAAAGGGCTCCCGTGAGCCCCTAAGCTGACGAGCTTTTGGAGATGCACCTGCGTGCCTAAGAGGCAACCAAAGCCTCTGACAGTTGTTTGGCGGCCTTCTCAACCACCCCAAAACTTTTCTCTACTGATGAGGGATACTATCCCGAAACACGAGCCATGTCTCGTGTCTAGAGATTCTGGAAATATCAAGTACTTACTTGCACCAACTTTGGTGAAACACTCACAAACTTTTTTCCCAAACTCTTCAAATTACACGCACTGCATATACCAGAATGCAGAGGGGCGATCCGGAGGAGAGGCTAGCAGTGTGCTCCCATTGTTGTTTCCTGTTAAAAGGGCTCCCGTGAGCCCCTAAGCTGACGAACTTTTGGAGATGCACCTGCGCGCCTAAGAGGCAACGAAGCCTGTGACGGTTGTTTGGCGGCATTCTCAACCACCCCAGAACTTTTCTCTACTGATGAGGGATACTATCCCGAAACACGAGCCATGTCTCGTGTCTAGAGATTCTGGAAATATCAAGTACTTTCTTGTACCAACTTTGGTGAAACACTCACAAACTTGTTCCTAAACTCTTCAAGTTACATGCACTGCATATACCTGAATGAAGAGGGGCGATCCGGAGGAGAGGCTAGCAGTGTGCTCCCATCGTTGTTTCCTGTTAAAAGGGCTCCCGTGAGCCCCTAAGCTGACGAGCTTTTGGAGATGCACCTGCGTGCCTAAGAGGCAACCAAAGCCTCTGACAGTTGTTTGGCGGCCTTCTCAACCACCCCAAAACTTTTCTCTACTGATGAGGGATACTATCCCGAAACACGAGCCATGTCTCGTGTCTAGAGATTCTGGAAATATCAAGTACTTACTTGCACCAACTTAGGTGAAACACTCACAAACTTTTCCCCAAACTCTTCAAGTTACACGCACTGCATATACCAGAATGCATAGGGGCGATCCGGAGGAGAGGCTAGCAGTGTGCTCCCATTGTTGTTTCCTGTTAAAAGGGCTCCCGTGAGCCCCTAAGCTGACAAGCTTTTGGAGATGCACCTGCGCGCCTAAGAGGCAACGAAGCCTGTGACGGTTGTTTGGTGGCCTTCTCAACCACCCCAGAACTTTTCTCTACTGATGAGGGATACTATCCCGAAACACGAGCCATGTCTCGTGTCTAGAGATTCAGGAAATATCAAGTGCTTACTTGCACCAACTTTGGTGAAACATTCACGATCTTTTTCCCAAACTCTTCAAGTTACATGCACTGCATATACCAGAATGCAGAGGGGCGATCCGGAGGAGAGGCTAGCAGTGTGCTCCTATCGTTGTTTCCTGTTAAAAGGGCTCCCGTGAGCCCCTAAGCTGACGAGCTTTTGGAGATGCACCTGCGCGCCTAAGAGGCAACGAAGCCTGTGACGGTTGTTTGGCGGCCTTCTCAACCACCCCAGAACTTTTCTCTACTGATGAGGGATACTATCCCGAAACACGAGCCATGTCTCGTGTCTAGAGATTCTGGAAATATCAATTACTTACTTGCACCAACTTTGGTGAAACATTCACGATCTTTTTCCCAAACTCTTCAAGTTACACGCACTGCATATACCAGAATGCAGAGGGGCGATCCGGAGGAGAGGCTAGCAGTGTGCTCCCATCGTTGTTTCCTGTTAAAAGGGCTCCCGTGAGCCCCAAAGCTGACGAGCTTTTGGAGATGCACCTGCGCGCCTAAGAGGCAACGAAGCCTGTGACGGTTGTTTGACGGCCTACTTAACCACCCCACAACTTTTATCTACTGATGAGGGATACTATGCCGAAACACGAGTCATGTCTCGTGTCTAGAGATTCTGGAAATATCAAGTACCTACTTGCACCAACTTTGGTGAAACACTCACAAACTTTTTCCCAAACTCTTCAAGTTACACGCACTGCATATACCAGAATGCAGAGGAGCGATCCGGAGGAGAGGCTAGCAGTGTGCTCCCATCGTTGTTTCCTGTTAAAAGGGCTCCCGTGAGCCCCTAAGCTGACGAGCTTTTGGAGATGCACCTGTGCGCCTAAGAGGCAACGAAGCCTGTGACGGTTGTTTGGCCGACTTCTCAACCACCCCAGAACTTTTCTCTTCTGATGAGGGATACTATCCCGAAACACGAGCCATGTCTCGTGTCTTGAGATTCTGGAAATATCAAGTCAAGTCAAGTCAAAGAATTTATATAGCGCACTACATACCCAGAGGGTCTCAAGGCGCTTTGGGAGGGGAGGAGGATTATTTGTCAAATATTCACGTTTTAAGTTGCTTTCTGAATGCTAGGTGGTTCTGGGTAAGGCGAAGGTAAGTGGGGAGTGAGTTCCATGTTTTAGCTGCCAGGTATGAGAAGGATCTGCCTCCCATGGTGGTCTTGTTGATGCGAGGTACAGTGGCGAGGGCTTGGCTGGAAGAACGTAGTTGGCGGGAGGGGGTGTAGAAGGACAGTCGTGAGTTGAGGCATTCTGGTCCGATGTCGTAGAGTGATTTGTGTGCGTGGGTTAGCAGTCGGAAAGTGATCCTCTTATTGACGGGTAGCCAGTGGAGGTCTTTCAGGTGACCAGAGATGTGTTCGTTACGCGGGATGTCTAATATGATCCTGGCTGAGGCGTTTTGGATTCGTTGGAGTTTCTTCTGGAGTTTAGCGGTAGTACCTGCGTAGAGGGTGTTTCCATAGTCCAGTCGGCTCGTGACCAGAGCGTGGGTGACTGTTTTTCTGGTTTCGGTGGGGATCCAGCGAAATGTTTTTTTGAGCATGCGAAGAATGTTGAAGCAGGATGAGGAGACGGCGCTGACTTGTCTGTTCATTGAAAGTGAAGAATCCAGGATAACGCCTAGGTTCCGTGCGTGGTCTGTCGGGATGGGTGCTTTTCCAAGGGCTTCCGGCCACCAAGAGTCGTCCCATGCAGAGGGGGATGTACCTAGGATGAGGACTTCTGTTTTATCTGAGTTCAGTTTCAGACGGCTGTGTTTCATCCATTCGGCAACTTCTTTCATTCCTTCGTGTAGGTTAGTTTTGGCTGTGCTGGGGTCATTGGTGAGAGAAAGGATCAGTTGCGTGTCATCCGCGTAAGAGATGATGTTGAGGTTGTGTTGGCGGGCGATGGCCGCGAGGGGGCTCATGTATACGTTGAAGAGGGTGGGACTGAGTGAGGATCCTTGTGGAACGCCACAGATGACTTCAGTGGCCTCGGACTTGAATGGTGGAAGGCGGACTCTCTGGGTTCTTCCGGTGAGGAACGAGGTGATCCATTCAAGTGCTTTTCCTTGTATTCCGATGTTTCTGAGGCGTTGTAAAAGGGTGCTGTGGCAGACTGTGTCGAAGGCTGCAGAGAGGTCGAGGAGGATGAGGGCGACTGTGTCTCCATTGTCCAGTAGAGTTCGAATGTCGTCTGTTGCTGCGATGAGGGCGGTCTCAGTGCTGTGTTTTGCTCGGAAGCCGGACTGTGAGGAGTCGAGGGATTTGTTGGCTTCGAGGAAGGCGGCGAGCTGGTTGTTGACAGCTTTCTCGATGACTTTGGCCGGGAAAGGAAGGAGCGAGATGGGGCGGTAATTTTTGAGTTCGGTGGGGTCCGCAGTGGGTTTTTTCAGAAGGGCGGTGAGTTCAGCGTGTTTCCAGCTTTCCGGGAAGGTGGCGGAGTTGAAGGAGCAGTTGATGACGTCTCGGAGGTGCGGTGCTATGGCGGAGTCTGCTTTGTTGAAGATGTGGTGAGGACATGGGTCTGTGGGGGATCCTGAGTGGATGGAGTTCATCAGGCGGATGGTGTCCTCAGTGGAGATTGGGTTCCAGTCGTTAAGGGTGTTCAAGGGGGGAGAATGTTCAGCATATGGTTGGGTGGGTTGGTCTCCGGGTTGGTTGTCGAAGCTGTTGTGGATGTCTGCAATTTTGTTGTGGAAGAATAAAGCCAGGGAGTCGCAGAGGGCTTGAGAGGGGGTGATGTCATTGGAGTTGGCCGAGGGATTGGTAAATTCCTTGACGATGTTGAAAAGTTCCTTGCTGTTGTGGGCGTTGTTGTCTAGTCGATCCTTGAATGCTGTTTTCTTGGCCTTTCGGATTAGTTGGTGGTGTGTGCGGGTGGCGATTTTGAAGGCGTCCTTGGAGCTAGTGGTTGGGTCTATTTTCCAGGCCTTTTCAAGGGAGCGGCAGAGTTTCTTGGACTTCTTAAGATCATCATTGAACCATGAGGCCTTCTTGCTGCCAGGTTTGCGTTGACGTTTTTTCAGTGGTGCTAGGATGTCGGCGGTGTTGGATAACCATAGGGTGAAGTTGGTGGCGGCTTGGTCTGGGTTAGAGGAGTGGGCTGGGGTGTTTAGAAGGAGCGATGAGGAGATCTGGTCGATGGTGATTTTGTTCCAGTTTCTTTGCAGAGTTGGTTGGGGGTGGTTGATGGGTTTCGGCTTGTTGTAGGTGAAGTGAACGCAGCTGTGGTCAGTCCAGAGGAGATCCGTAGTGTGGCTGAAGGAGACATGATTGCTGGAGGTGAAGATAGGGTCGAGTGTGTGACCTGCGATGTGGGTGGGGGAAGTGACCAGTTGTTTAAGTCCGAGGTTGGCGAGGTTGTCCAGGAGGGTGGTGGTATTGCGGTCGTTGTGCTTTTCAAGGTGAAAGTTGAGGTCTCCCAGAAGGATGTAATCTTTGGAGGGGAGCGCGTGTGGAGTGATGAAGTCCGTGATGTCTTCACTGAATTTTGCGCGGGGTCCTGGTGGTCTGTAGAGGAGGGTGCCTCTGAGTGTGGTCTTGGGGTCGATGTGGATCTGGAAGTGAAGGTGTTCAGAGTTGGCGAGATTGACGTCAGAGCTGGTTGAGATGTGGATTGATTTTTTATGGACGATAGCGATTCCTCCTCCTGTGTGGCCGGTACGGTCCTTGCGTGTGATCTTATATTCTTCAGGGATGGCAATGGTGATGTCTGGGGCGGAGGAAGCGTTCATCCATGTTTCTGTTAGGAAGGCGACGTCTGGTGAGATGGTGTCTAGTAGATTCCATAGGTCAATGGCGTGCCTGTGGACCGATCGGGTGTTGAGAAGGATGCATTGTAGGTGGTTGGTGTCGGGAATCTGAGGTGTGATCGTAGCGGAGTTGGTGACGGTACCGATGAATTTGCAGGAGTAGCATGAGAAAGGTCCATGGGTGTGTCCAGGAGCGGCTTGGACGCAGTTGGGGGAGCGGCCGGGGTTAAGGGTTAGGAGGGTGGTGGCATCGTAGGTAATGCGGGAGGGTTGGGCAAAGCGAGGACCAGGGGGTATGGCGCGGGGCGCGGTCCAGGCGCGGACGGGCGTAGACGGGCTTACCTTTGGCGCACCTTCGGCGAGGCCGTAGCGCGTGGACGCTGCGCGTGGGGGCATCAGGCATAAATGAAGTGTGGAGGGGGCGGAGCGTGGGAGGGTCAGCTGGGAGGCGTGGTCTGGGAGGAGACACGGGTGAAACTACAAACAAGTCGAAATGGCCGCCCAGAATGAAATTGAAAGTGGGGCACAGCCGGAGCTTCACTAAAAGATTCTTTTTACTAAGGAACTAAAGAGACGCTCTACCGGCAAACACAATCGCCGCTTTACACAATTAGATACAATGTAGCAATGCGAACACTAGCGATAACGAGCGCTCTAACTTAATGTTATTAGGTCTGAAAAGCAATGCGGGTAGAAACGATACCAAGCGCAGTTAGATGATGAAAGCGCTGTAGCAGGATGGCACTCAGCAGGAATCCGGGCAGGCAAGGCAGGCAACTGGCACAGGGCTTCTGTGAAGCGAGTGGAGAGCTGGGGGAGCGACCGTGATGGATGGAATCCAGACGGTCACAGGGAAAGAGAGGACGGGACTGGTGTTGTGTATTAGTGTGTGGGAGGGTCAGCTGGGAGGCGTGGTCTGGGAGGAGACACGGGTGAAACTACAAACAAGTCGAAATGGCCGCCCAGAATGAAATTGAAAGTGGGGCACAGCCGGAGCTTCACTAAAAGATTCTTTTTACTAAGGAACTAAAGAGACGCTCTACCGGCAAACACAATCGCCGCTTTACACAATTAGATACAATGTAGCAATGCGAACACTAGCGATAACGAGCGCTCTAACTTAATGTTATTAGGTCTGAAAAGCAATGCGGGTAGAAACGATACCAAGCGCAGTTAGATGATGAAAGCGCTGTAGCAGGATGGCACTCAGCAGGAATCCGGGCAGGCAAGGCAGGCAACTGGCACAGGGCTTCTGTGAAGCGAGTGGAGAGCTGGGGGAGCGACCGTGATGGATGGAATCCAGACGGTCACCAACGGAAATATCAAGTACTTACTTGCACCAACTTTGGTGAAACACTCACGAACTTCTTCCCAAACTCTTCAAGTTACACGCACTGCATATACCAGAATGCAGAGGGGCGATCCGGAGGAGAGGCTAGCAGTGTGCTCCCATCGTTGTTTCCTGTTAAAAGGGATCACGTGAGCACCTAAGCTGACGAGCTTTTGGAGATGCACCTGCGCGCCTAAGAGGCAATGAAGCCTGTGACGGTTGTTTGGCGGCCTTCTCAACCACCCCAGAACTTTTCTCTTCTGATGAGGGATACTATCCCGAAACACGAGCCATGTCTCGTGTCTTGAGATTCTGGAAATATCAAGTACTTACTTGCACCAACTTTGGTGAAACACTCACAAACTTTTTCCCAAACTCTTCAAGTTACACGCACTGCATATACCAGAATGCATAGGGGCGATCCGGAGGAGAGGCTAGCAGTGTGCTCCCATTGTTGTTTCCTGTTAAAAGGGCTCCCGTGAGCCCCTAAGCTGACAAGCTTTTGGAGATGCACCTGCACGCCTAAGAGGCAACGAAGCCTGTGATGGTTGTTTGGCGGCCTTCTCAACCACCCCAGAACTTTTCTCTACTGATGAGGGATACTATCCCGAAACACGAGCCATGTCTCGTGTCTAGAGATTCAGGAAATATCAAGTGCTTACTTGCACCAACTTTGGTGAAACACTCACAAACTTTTTCCCAAACTCTTCAAGTTACATGCACTGCATATACCAGAATGAAGAGGGGCGATCCGGAGGAGAGGCTAGCAGTGTGCTCCCATCGTTGTTTCCTGTTAAAAGGGCTCCCGTGAGCCCCTAAGCTGACGAGCTTATGGAGATGCACCTGCGCGCCTAAGAGGCAACGAAGCCTGTGACGGTTGTTTGACGGCCTACTTAACCACCCCAGAACTTTTCTCTACTGATGAGGGATACTATGCCGAAACACGAGTCATGTCTCGTGTCTAGAGATTCTGGAAATATCAAGTACTTACTTGCACAAACTTTGGTGAAACACTCACAAACTTTTTCCCAAACTCTTCAAGTTACACGCACTGCATATACCAGAAGGCAGAGGGGCGATCCGGAGGAGAGGCTAGCAGTGTGCTCCCACTGTTGTTTCCTGTTAAAAGGGCTCCCGTGAGCCCCTAAGCTGACAAGCTTTTGGAGATGCACCTGCGCGCCTAAGAGGCAACGAAGCCTGTGACGGTTGTTTGGCGGCCATCTCAACCACCCCAGAACTTTTCTCAACTGATGAGGGATACTATCCCGAAACACGAGCCATGTCTCGTGTCTAGAGATTCTGGAAATATCAAGTAATTACTTGCACCAACTTTGGTGAAACACTCCCAAACTTTTTCCCAAACTCTTCAAGTTACATGCACTGCATATACCAGAATGAAGAGGGGCGATCCGGAGGAGAGGCTAGCAGTGTGCTCCCATCGTTGTTTCCTGTTGAAAGGGCTCCCGTGAGCCCCTAAGCTGACGAGCTTTTGGAGAAGCACCTGCGTGCCTAAGAGGCAACCGAAGCCTCTGACGGTTGTTTGGCGGCCTTCTCAACCACCCCAGAACTTTTCTCTACTGATGAGGGATACTATCCCGAAACACGAGCCATGTCTCGTGTCTAGAGATTCTGGAAATATCAAGTACTTACTTGCACCAACTTTGGTGAAACACTCACAAACTTTTTCCCAAACTCTTCAAGTTACACGCATTGCATATACCAGAATGCAGAGGGGCGATCCGTAGGAGAGGCTAGCAGTGGGCTCCCACCGTTGTTTCCTGTTAAAAGGGCTCCCGTGAGCCCCAAAGCTGACGAGCTTTTGGAGATGCACCTGCGCGCCTAAGAGGCAACGAAGCCTGTGACGGTTGTTTGACGGCCTACTTAACAACCCCAGAACTTTTCTCTACTGATGAGGGATACTATGCCGAAACACGAGTCATGTCTCGTGTCTAGAGATTCTGGAAATATCAAGTACTTACTTGCACCAACTTTGGTGAAACACTCACAAACTTTTTCCCAAACTCTTCAAGTTACACGCACTTCATATACCAGAATGCATAGGGGCGATCCGGAGGAGAGGCTAGCAGTGTGCTCCCACTGTTGTTTCCTGTTAAAAGGGCTCCCGTGAGCCCCTAAGCTGACAAGCTTTTGGAGATGCACCTGCGCGCCTAACAGGCAACGAAGCCTGTGACGGTTGTTTGGCGGCCTTCTCAACCACCCCAGAACTTTTCTCAACTGATGAGGGATACTATCCCGAAACACGAGCCATGTCTCGTGTCTAGAGATTCTGGAAATATCAAGTAATTACTTGCACCAACTTTGGTGAAACACTCACAAACTTTTTCCCAAACTCTTCAAGTTACATGCACTGCATATACCAGAATGAAGAGGGGCGATCCGGAGGAGAGGCTAGCAGTGTGCTCCCATCATTGTTTCCTGTTAAAAGGGCTCCCGTGAGCCCCTAAGCTGACAAGCTTTTGGAGAAGCACCTGCGTGCCTAAGAGGCAACCGAAGCCTCTGACGGTTGTTTGGCGGCCTTCTCAACCACCCCAGAACTTTTCTCTACTGATGAGGGATACTATCCCGAAACACGAGCCATGTCTCGTGTCTAGAGATTCTGGAAATATCAAGTACTTACTTGCACCAACTTTGGTGAAACACTCACAAACTTTTTCCCAAACTCTTCAAGTTACACGCACTGCATATACCAGAAGGCAGAGGGGCGATCCGGAGTAGAGGCTAGCAGTGTGCTCCCATCGTTGTTTCCTGTTAAAAGGGCTCCCGTGAGCCCCTTAGTTAATGAGCTTATGGAGATGCACCTGCGCGCCTAAGAGGCAACGAAGCCTGTGACGGTTGTTTGACGGCCTACTTAACCACCCCAGAACTTTTCTCTACTGATGAGGGATACTATGCCGAAACACGAGTCATGTCTCGTGTCTAGAGATTCTGGAAATATCAAGTACTTACTTGCACCAACTTTGGTGAAACACTCACAAACTTTTTCCCAAACTCTTCAAGTTACACGCATTGCATATACCAGAATGCAGAGGGGCGATCCGTAGGAGAGGCTAGCAGTGGGCTCCCACCGTTGTTTCCTGTTAAAAGGGCTCCCGTGAGCCCCAAAGCTGACGAGCTTTTGGAGATGCACCTGCGCGCCTAAGAGGCAATGAAGCCTGTGACGGTTGTTTGGCGGCCTTCTCAACCACCCCAGAACTTTTCTCTTATGATGAGGGATACTATCCCGAAACACGAGCCATGTCTCGTGTCTTGAGATTCTGGAAATATCAAGTACTTACTTGCACCAACTTTGGTGAAACACTCACAAACTTTTTCCCAAACTCTTCAAGTTACACGCACTGCATATACCAGAATGCATAGGGGCGATCCGGAGGAGAGGCTAGCAGTGTGCTCCCATTGTTGTTTCCTGTTAAAAGGGCTCCCGTGAGCCCCTAAGCTGACAAGCTTTTGGAGATGCACCTGCACGCCTAAGAGGCAACGAAGCCTGTGATGGTTGTTTGGTGGCCTTCTCAACCACCCCAGAACTTTTCTCTACTGATGAGGGATACTATCCCGAAACACGAGCCATGTCTCGTGTCTAGAGATTCAGGAAATATCAAGTGCTTACTTGCACCAACTTTGGTGAAACACTCACAAACTTTTTCCCAAACTCTTCAAGTTACATGCACTGCATATACCAGAATGAAGAGGGGCGATCCGGAGGAGAGGCTAGCAGTGTGCTCCCATCGTTGTTTCCTGTTAAAAGGGCTCCCGTGAGCCCCTAAGCTGACGAGCTTATGGAGATGCACCTGCGCGCCTAAGAGGCAACGAAGCCTGTGACGGTTGTTTGACGGCCTACTTAACCACCCCAGAACTTTTCTCTACTGATGAGGGATACTATGCCGAAACACGAGTCATGTCTCGTGTCTAGAGATTCTGGAAATATCAAGTACTTACTTGCACCAACTTTGGTGAAACACTCACAAACTTTTTCCCAAACTCTTCAAGTTACACGCACTGCATATACCAGAAGGCAGAGGGGCGATCCGGAGGAGAGGCTAGCAGTGTGCTCCCACTGTTGTTTCCTGTTAAAAGGGCTCCCGTGAGCCCCTAAGCTGACAAGCTTTTGGAGATGCACCTGCGCGCCTAAGAGGCAACGAAGCCTGTGACGGTTGTTTGGCGGCCATCTCAACCACCCCAGAACTTTTCTCAACTGATGAGGGATACTATCCCGAAACACGAGCCATGTCTCGTGTCTAGAGATTCTGGAAATATCAAGTAATTACTTGCACCAACTTTGGTGAAACACTCCCAAACTTTTTCCCAAACTCTTCAAGTTACATGCACTGCATATACCAGAATGAAGAGGGGCGATCCGGAGGAGAGGCTAGCAGTGTGCTCCCATCGTTGTTTCCTGTTAAAAGGGCTCCCGTGAGCCCCTAAGCTGACGAGCTTTTGGAGAAGCACCTGCGTGCCTAAGAGGCAACCGAAGCCTCTGACGGTTGTTTGGCGGCCTTCTCAACCACCCCAGAACTTTTCTCTACTGATGAGGGATACTATCTCGAAACACGAGCCATGTCTCGTGTCTAGAGATTCTGGAAATATCAAGTACTTACTTGCACCAACTTTGGTGAAACACTCACAAACTTTTTCCCAAACTCTTCAAGTTACACGCATTGCATATACCAGAATGCAGAGGGGCGATCCGTAGGAGAGGCTAGCAGTGGGCTCCCACCGTTGTTTCCTGTTAAAAGGGCTCCCGTGAGCCCCAAAGCTGACGAGCTTTTGGAGATGCACCTGCGCGCCTAAGAGGCAACGAAGCCTGTGACGGTTGTTTGACGGCCTACTTAACAACCCCAGAACTTTTCTCTACTGATGAGGGATACTATGCCGAAACACGAGTCATGTCTCGTGTCTAGAGATTCTGGAAATATCAAGTACTTACTTGCACCAACTTTGGTGAAACACTCACAAACTTTTTCCCAAACTCTTCAAGTTACACGCACTTCATATACCAGAATGCATAGGGGCGATCCGGAGGAGAGGCTAGCAGTGTGCTCCCACTGTTGTTTCCTGTTAAAAGGGCTCCCGTGAGCCCCTAAGCTGACAAGCTTTTGGAGATGCACCTGCGCGCCTAACAGGCAACGAAGCCTGTGACGGTTGTTTGGCGGCCTTCTCAACCACCCCAGAACTTTTCTCAACTGATGAGGGATACTATCCCGAAACACGAGCCATGTCTCGTGTCTAGAGATTCTGGAAATATCAAGTAATTACTTGCACCAACTTTGGTGAAACACTCACAAACTTTTTCCCAAACTCTTCAAGTTACATGCACTGCATATACCAGAATGAAGAGGGGCGATCCGGAGGAGAGGCTAGCAGTGTGCTCCCATCATTGTTTCCTGTTAAAAGGGCTCCCGTGAGCCCCTAAGCTGACAAGCTTTTGGAGAAGCACCTGCGTGCCTAAGAGGCAACCGAAGCCTCTGACGGTTGTTTGGCGGCCTTCTCAACCACCCCAGAACTTTTCTCTACTGATGAGGGATACTATCCCGAAACACGAGCCATGTCTCGTGTCTAGAGATTCTGGAAATATCAAGTACTTACTTGCACCAACTTTGGTGAAACACTCACAAACTTTTTCCCAAACTCTTCAAGTTACACGCACTGCATATACCAGAAGGCAGAGGGGCGATCCGGAGGAGAGGCTAGCAGTGTGCTCCCATCGTTGTTTCCTGTTAAAAGGGCTCCCGTGAGCCCCTTAGCTGATGAGCTTATGGAGATGCACCTGCGCGCCTAAGAGGCAACGAAGCCTGTGACGGTTGTTTGACGGCCTACTTAACCACCCCAGAACTTTTCTCTACTGATGAGGGATACTATGCCGAAACACGAGTCATGTCTCGTGTCTAGAGATTCTGGAAATATCAAGTACTTACTTGCACCAACTTTGGTGAAACACTCACAAACTTTTTCCCAAACTCTTCAAGTTACACGCACTGCATATACCAGAATGCATAGGGGCGATCCGGAGGAGAGGCTAGCAGTGTGCTCCCATTGTTGTTTCCTGTTAAAAGGGCTCCCGTGAGCCCCTAAGCTGACAAGCTTTTGGAGATGCACCTGCGCGCCTAAGAGGCAACGAAGCCTGTGACGGTTGTTTGGTGGCCTTCTCAACCACCCCAGAACTTTTCTCTACTGATGAGGGATACTATCCCGAAACACGAGCCATGTCTCGTGTCTAGAGATTCTGGAAATATCAAGTACTTACTTGCACCAACTTTAGTGAAACACTCACAAACTTTTTTCCCAAACTCTTCAAATTACACGCACTGCATATACCAGAATGCAGAGGGGCGATCCGGAGGAGAGGCTAGCAGTGTGCTCCCAGTGTTGTTTCCTGTTAAAAGGGCTCCCGTGAGCCCCTAAGCTGACAAACTTTTGGAGATGCACCTGGGCGCCTAAGAGGCAACGAAGCCTGTGACGGTTGTTTGGCGGCCTTCTCAACCACCCCAGAACTTTTCTCTACTGATGAGGGATACTATCCCGAAACACGAGCCATGTCTCGTGTCTAGAGATTCAGGAAATATCAAGTGCTTACTTGCACCAACTTTGGTGAAACATTCACGATCTTTTTCCCAAACTCTTCAAGTTACATGCACTGCATATACCAGAATGCAGAGGGGCGATCCGGAGGAGAGGCTAGCAGTGTGCTCCTATCGTTGTTTCCTGTTAAAAGGGCTCCCGTGAGCCCCTAAGCTGACGAGCTTTTGGAGATGCACCTGCGCGCCTAAGAGGCAACGAAGCCTGTGACGGTTGTTTGGCGGCCTTCTCAACCACCCCAGAACTTTTCTCTACTGATGAGGGATACTATCCCGAAACACGAGCCATGTCTCGTGTCTAGAGATTCTGGAAATATCAATTACTTACTTGCACCAACTTTGGTGAAACATTCACGATCTTTTTCCCAAACTCTTCAAGTTACACGCACTGCATATACCAGAATGCAGAGGGGCGATCCGGAGGAGAGGCTAGCAGTGTGCTCCCATCGTTGTTTCCTGTTAAAAGGGCTCCCGTGAGCCCCAAAGCTGACGAGCTTTTGGAGATGCACCTGCGCGCCTAAGAGGCAACGAAGCCTGTGACGGTTGTTTGACGGCCTACTTAACCACCCCAGAACTTTTCTCTACTGATGAGGGATACTATGCCGAAACACGAGTCATGTCTCGTGTCTAGAGATTCTGGAAATATCAAGTACCTACTTGCACCAACTTTGGTGAAACACTCACAAACTTTTTCCCAAACTCTTCAAGTTACACGCACTGCATATACCAGAATGCAGAGGAGCGATCCGGAGGAGAGGCTAGCAGTGTGCTCCCATCGTTGTTTCCTGTTAAAGGGGCTCCCGTGAGCCCCTAAGCTGACGAGCTTTTGGAGATGCACCTGTGCGCCTAAGAGGCAACGAAGCCTGTGACGGTTGTTTGGCGGACTTCTCAACCACCCCAGAACTTTTCTCTTCTGATGAGGGATACTATCCCGAAACACGAGCCATGTCTCGTGTCTTGAGATTCTGGAAATATCAAGTACTTACTTGCACCAACTTTGGTGAAACACTCACGAACTTCTTCCCAAACTCTTCAAGTTACACGCACTGCATATACCAGAATGCAGAGGGGCGATCCGGAGGAGAGGCTAGCAGTGTGCTCCCATCGTTGTTTCCTGTTAAAAGGGATCACGTGAGCACCTAAGCTGACGAGCTTTTGGAGATGCACCTGCGCGCCTAAGAGGCAATGAAGCCTGTGACGGTTGTTTGGCGGCCTTCTCAACCACCCCAGAACTTTTCTCTTCTGATGAGGGATACTATCCCGAAACACGAGCCATGTCTCGTGTCTTGAGATTCTGGAAATATCAAGTACTTACTTGCACCAACTTTGGTGAAACACTCACAAACTTTTTCCCAAACTCTTCAAGTTACACGCACTGCATATACCAGAATGCATAGGGGCGATCCGGAGGAGAGGCTAGCAGTGTGCTCCCATTGTTGTTTCCTGTTAAAAGGGCTCCCGTGAGCCCCTAAGCTGACAAGCTTTTGGAGATGCACCTGCACGCCTAAGAGGCAACGAAGCCTGTGATGGTTGTTTGGCGGCCTTCTCAACCACCCCAGAACTTTTCTCTACTGATGAGGGATACTATCCCGAAACACGAGCCATGTCTCGTGTCTAGAGATTCAGGAAATATCAAGTGCTTACTTGCACCAACTTTGGTGAAACACTCACAAACTTTTTCCCAAACTCTTCAAGTTACATGCACTGCATATACCAGAATGAAGAGGGGCGATCCGGAGGAGAGGCTAGCAGTGTGCTCCCATCGTTGTTTCCTGTTAAAAGGGCTCCCGTGAGCCCCTTAGCTGACGAGCTTATGGAGATGCACCTGCGCGCCTAAGAGGCAACGAAGCCTGTGACGGTTGTTTGACGGCCTACTTAACCACCCCAGAACTTTTCTCTACTGATGAGGGATACTATGCCGAAACACGAGTCATGTCTCGTGTCTAGAGATTCTGGAAATATCAAGTACTTACTTGCACCAACTTTGGTGAAACACTCACAAACTTTTTCCCAAACTCTTCAAGTTACACGCACTGCATATACCAGAAGGCAGAGGGGCGATCCGGAGGAGAGGCTAGCAGTGTGCTCCCACTGTTGTTTCCTGTTAAAAGGGCTCCCGTGAGCCCCTAAGCTGACAAGCTTTTGGAGATGCACCTGCGCGCCTAAGAGGCAACGAAGCCTGTGACGGTTGTTTGGCGGCCATCTCAACCACCCCAGAACTTTTCTCAACTGATGAGGGATACTATCCCGAAACACGAGCCATGTCTCGTGTCTAGAGATTCTGGAAATATCAAGTAATTACTTGCACCAACTTTGGTGAAACACTCCCAAACTTTTTCCCAAACTCTTCAAGTTACATGCACTGCATATACCAGAATGAAGAGGGGCGATCCGGAGGAGAGGCTAGCAGTGTGCTCCCATCGTTGTTTCCTGTTAAAAGGGCACCCGTGAGCCCCTAAGCTGACGAGCTTTTGGAGAAGCACCTGCGTGCCTAAGAGGCAACCGAAGCCTCTGACGGTTGTTTGGCGGCCTTCTCAACCACCCCAGAACTTTTCTCTACTGATGAGGGATACTATCCCGAAACACGAGCCATGTCTCGTGTCTAGAGATTCTGGAAATATCAAGTACTTACTTGCACCAACTTTGGTGAAACACTCACAAACTTTTTCCCAAACTCTTCAAGTTACACGCATTGCATATACCAGAATGCAGAGGGGCGATCCGTAGGAGAGGCTAGCAGTGGGCTCCCACCGTTGTTTCCTGTTAAAAGGGCTCCCGTGAGCCCCAAAGCTGACGAGCTTTTGGAGATGCACCTGCGCGCCTAAGAGGCAACGAAGCCTGTGACGGTTGTTTGACGGCCTACTTAACAACCCAAGAACTTTTCTCTACTGATGAGGGATACTATTCCGAAACACGAGTCATGTCTCGTGTCTAGAGATTCTGGAAATATCAAGTACTTACTTGCACCAACTTTGGTGAAACACTCACAAACTTTTTCCCAAACTCTTCAAGTTACACGCACTGCATATACCAGAATGCATAGGGGCGATCCGGAGGAGAGGCTAGCAGTGTGCTCCCACTGTTGTTTCCTGTTAAAAGGGCTCCCGTGAGCCCCTAAGCTGACAAGCTTTTGGAGATGCACCTGCGCGCCTAACAGGCAACGAAGCCTGTGACGGTTGTTTGGCGGCCTTCTCAACCACCCCAGAACTTTTCTCAACTGATGAGGGATACTATCCCGAAACACGAGCCATGTCTCGTGTCTAGAGATTCTGGAAATATCAAGTAATTACTTGCACCAACTTTGGTGAAACACTCACAAACTTTTTCCCAAACTCTTCAAGTTACATGCACTGCATATACCAGAATGAAGAGGGGCGATCCGGAGGAGAGGCTAGCAGTGTGCTCCCATCATTGTTTCCTGTTAAAAGGGCTCCCGTGAGCCCCTAAGCTGACAAGCTTTTGGAGAAGCACCTGCGTGCCTAAGAGGCAACCGAAGCCTCTGACGGTTGTTTGGCGGCCTTCTCAACCACCCCAGAACTTTTCTCTACTGATGAGGGATACTATCCCGAAACACGAGCCATGTCTCGTGTCTAGAGATTCTGGAAATATCAAGTACTTACTTGCACCAACTTTGGTGAAACACTCACAAACTTTTTCCCAAACTCTTCAAGTTACACGCACTGCATATACCAGAAGGCAGAGGGGCGATCCGGAGGAGAGGCTAGCAGTGTGCTCCCATCGTTGTTTCCTGTTAAAAGGGCTCCCGTGAGCCCCTTAGCTGATGAGCTTATGGAGATGCACCTGCGCGCCTAAGAGGCAACGAAGCCTGTGACGGTTGTTTGACGGCCTACTTAACCACCCCAGAACTTTTCTCTACTGATGAGGGATACTATGCCGAAACACGAGTCATGTCTCGTGTCTAGAGATTCTGGAAATATCAAGTACTTACTTGCACCAACTTTGGTGAAACACTCACAAACTTTTTCCCAAACTCTTCAAGTTACACGCACTGCATATACCAGAAGGCAGAGGGGCGATCCGGAGGAGAGGCTAGCAGTGTGCTCCCATCGTTGTTTCCTGTTAAAAGGGCTCCCGTGAGCCCCTAAGCTGACGAGCTTATGGAGATGCACCTGCGCGCCTAAGAGGCAACGAAGCCTGTGACGGTTGTTTGGCGGCCTTCTAAACCACCCCAGAACTTTTCTCTACTGATGAGGAATATTATCCCGAAACACGAGCCATGTCTCGTGTCTAGAGATTCTGGAAATATCAAGTACTTACTTGCACCAACTTTGGTGAAACACTCACAAACTTTTTCCCAAACTGTTCAAGTTACACGCACTGCATATACCAGAATGCAGAGGAGCGATCCGGAGGAGAGGCTAGCAGTGTGCTCCCATTGTTGTTTCCTGTTAAAAGGGCTCCCGTGAGCCCCTAAGCTGACGAGCTTTTGGAGATGCACCTGCGCGCCTAAGAGGCAACGAAGCCTGTGACGGTTGTTTGGCGGACTTCTCAACCACCCCAGAACTTTTCTCTACTGATGAGGGATACTATCCCGAAACACGAGCCATGACTCGTGTCTAGAGATTGTGGAAATATCAAGTACTTACTTGCACCAACTTTGGTGAAACACTCACAAACTTTTTTCCCAAACTCTTCAAATTACACGCACTGCATATACCAGAATGCAGAGGGGCGATCCGGAGGAGAGGCTAGCAGTGTGCTCCCATTGTTGTTTCCTGTTAAAAGGGCTCCCGTGAGCCCCTAAGCTGACGAACTTTTGGAGATGCACCTGCGCGCCTAAGAGGCAACGAAGCCTGTGACGGTTGTTTGGCGGCATTCTCAACCACCCCAGAACTTTTCTCTACTGATGAGGGATACTATCCTGAAACACGAGCCATGTCTCGTGTCTGGAGATTCTGGAAATATCAAGTACTTTCTTGTACCAACTTTGGTGAAACACTCACAAACTTGTTCCTAAACTCTTCAAGTTACATGCACTGCATATACCTGAATGAAGAGGGGCGATCCGGAGGAGAGGCTAGCAGTGTGCTCCCATCGTTGTTTCCTGTTAAAAGGGCTCCCGTGAGCCCCTAAGCTGACGAGCTTTTGGAGATGCACCTGCGTGCCTAAGAGGCAACCAAAGCCTCTGACGGTTGTTTGGCGGCCTTCTCAACCACCCCAGAACTTTTCTCTACTGATGAGGGATACTATCCCGAAACACGAGCCATGTCTCGTGTCTAGAGATTCTGGAAATATCAAGTACTTACTTGCACCAACTTTGGTGAAACACTCACAAACTTTTTCCCAAACTCTTCAAGTTACACGCACTGCATATACCAGAATGCATAGGGGCGATCCGGAGGAGAGGCTAGCAGTGTGCTCCCATTGTTGTTTCCTGTTAAAAGGGCTCCCGTGAGCCCCTAAGCTGACAAGCTTTTGGAGATGCACCTGCGCGCCTAAGAGGCAACGAAGCCTGTGACGGTTGTTTGGTGGCCTTCTCAACCACCCCAGAACTTTTCTCTACTGATGAGGGATACTATCCCGAAACACGAGCCATGTCTCGTGTCTAGAGATTCTGGAAATATCAAGTACTTACTTGCACCAACTTTAGTGAAACACTCACAAACTTTTTTCCCAAACTCTTCAAATTACACGCACTGCATATACCAGAATGCAGAGGGGCGATCCGGAGGAGAGGCTAGCAGTGTGCTCCCAGTGTTGTTTCCTGTTAAAAGGGCTCCCGTGAGCCCCTAAGCTGACGAACTTTTGGAGATGCACCTGGGCGCCTAAGAGGCAACGAAGCCTGTGACGGTTGTTTGGCGGCCTTCTCAACCACCCCAGAACTTTTCTCTACTGATGAGGGATACTATCCCGAAACACGAGCCATGTCTCGTGTCTAGAGATTCAGGAAATATCAAGTGCTTACTTGCACCAACTTTGGTGAAACATTCACGATCTTTTTCCCAAACTCTTCAAGTTACATGCACTGCATATACCAGAATGCAGAGGGGCGATCCAGGGGAGAGGCTAGCAGTGTGCTCCTATCGTTGTTTCCTGTTAAAAGGGCTCCCGTGAGCCCCTAAGCTGACGAGCTTTTGGAGATGCACCTGCGCGCCTAAGAGGCAACGAAGCCTGTGACGGTTGTTTGGCGGCCTTCTCAACCACCCCAGAACTTTTCTCTACTGATGAGGGATACTATCCCGAAACACGAGCCATGTCTCGTGTCTAGAGATTCTGGAAATATCAATTACTTACTTGCACCAACTTTGGTGAAACATTCACGATCTTTTTCCCAAACTCTTCAAGTTACACGCACTGCATATACCAGAATGCAGAGGGGCGATCCGGAGGAGAGGCTAGCAGTGTGCTCCCACTGTTGTTTCCTGTTAAAAGGGCTCCCGTGAGCCCCTAAGCTGACAAGCTTTTGGAGATGCACCTGCGCGCCTAAGAGGCAACGAAGCCTGTGACGGTTGTTTGGCGGCCTTCTCAACCACCCCAGAACTTTTCTCAACTGATGAGGGATACTATCCCGAAACACGAGCCATGTCTCGTGTCTAGAGATTCTGGAAATATCAAGTAATTACTTGCACCAACTTTGGTGAAACACTCACAAACTTTTTCCCAAACTCTTCAAGTTACATGCACTGCATATACCAGAATGAAGAGGGGCGATCCGGAGGAGAGGCTAGCAGTGTGCTCCCATCATTGTTTCCTGTTAAAAGGGCTCCCGTGAGCCCCTAAGCTGACGAGCTTTTGGAGAAGCACCTGCGTGCCTAAGAGGCAACCGAAGCCTCTGACGGTTGTTTGGCGGCCTTCTCAACCACCCCAGAACTTTTCTCTACTGATGAGGGATACTATCCCGAAACACGAGCCATGTCTCGTGTCTAGAGATTCTGGAAATATCAAGTACTTACTTGCACCAACTTTAGTGAAACACTCACAAACTTTTTTCCCAAACTCTTCAAATTACACGCACTGCATATACCAGAATGCAGAGGGGCGATCCGGAGGAGAGGCTAGCAGTGTGCTCCCAGTGTTGTTTCCTGTTAAAAGGGCTCCCGTGAGCCCCTAAGCTGACGAACTTTTGGAGATGCACCTGGGCGCCTAAGAGGCAACGAAGCCTGTGACGGTTGTTTGGCGGCCTTCTCAACCACCCCAGAACTTTTCTCTACTGATGAGGGATACTATCCCGAAGCACGAGCCATGTCTCGTGTCTAGAGATTCAGGAAATATCAAGTGCTTACTTGCACCAACTTTGGTGAAACATTCACGATCTTTTTCCCAAACTCTTCAAGTTACATGCACTGCATATACCAGAATGCAGAGGGGCGATCCAGGGGAGAGGCTAGCAGTGTGCTCCTATCGTTGTTTCCTGTTAAAAGGGCTCCCGTGAGCCCCTAAGCTGACGAGCTTTTGGAGATGCACCTGCGCGCCTAAGAGGCAACGAAGCCTGTGACGGTTGTTTGGCGGCCTTCTCAACCACCCCAGAACTTTTCTCTACTGATGAGGGATACTATCCCGAAACACGAGCCATGTCTCGTGTCTAGAGATTCTGGAAATATCAATTACTTACTTGCACCAACTTTGGTGAAACATTCACGATCTTTTTCCCAAACTCTTCAAGTTACACGCACTGCATATACCAGAATGCAGAGGGGCGATCCGGAGGAGAGGCTAGCAGTGTGCTCCCACTGTTGTTTCCTGTTAAAAGGGCTCCCGTGAGCCCCTAAGCTGACAAGCTTTTGGAGATGCACCTGCGCGCCTAAGAGGCAACGAAGCCTGTGACGGTTGTTTGGCGGCCTTCTCAACCACCCCAGAACTTTTCTCAACTGATGAGGGATACTATCCCGAAACACGAGCCATGTCTCGTGTCTAGAGATTCTGGAAATATCAAGTAATTACTTGCACCAACTTTGGTGAAACACTCACAAACTTTTTCCCAAACTCTTCAAGTTACATGCACTGCATATACCAGAATGAAGAGGGGCGATCCGGAGGAGAGGCTAGCAGTGTGCTCCCATCATTGTTTCCTGTTAAAAGGGCTCCCGTGAGCCCCTAAGCTGACGAGCTTTTGGAGAAGCACCTGCGTGCCTAAGAGGCAACCGAAGCCTCTGACGGTTGTTTGGCGGCCTTCTCAACCACCCCAGAACTTTTCTCTACTGATGAGGGATACTATCCCGAAACACGAGCCATGTCTCGTGTCTAGAGATTCTGGAAATATCAAGTACTTACTTGCACCAACTTTGGTGAAACACTCACAAACTTTTTCCCAAACTCTTCAAGTTACACGCACTACATATACCAGAAGGCAGAGGGGCGATCCGGAGGAGAGGCTAGCAGTGTGCTCCCATCGTTGTTTCCTGTTAAAAGGGCTCCCGTGAGCCCCTTAGCTGATGAGCTTATGGAGATGCACCTGCGCGCCTAAGAGGCAACGAAGCCTGTGACGGTTGTTTGACGGCCTACTTAACCACCCCAGAACTTTTCTCTACTGATGAGGGATACTATGCCGAAACACGAGTCATGTCTCGTGTCTAGAGATTCTGGAAATATCAAGTACTTACTTGCACCAACTTTGGTGAAACACTCACAAACTTTTTCCCAAACTCTTCAAGTTACACGCACTGCATATACCAGAAGGCAGAGGGGCGATCCGGAGGAGAGGCTAGCAGTGTGCTCCCATCGTTGTTTCCTGTTAAAAGGGCTCCCGTGAGCCCCTAAGCTGACGAGCTTATGGAGATGCACCTGCGCGCCTAAGAGGCAACGAAGCCTGTGACGGTTGTTTGGCGGCCTTCTAAACCACCCCAGAACTTTTCTCTACTGATGAGGAATACTATCCCGAAACACGAGCCATGTCTCGTGTCTAGAGATTCTGGAAATATCAAGTACTTACTTGCACCAACTTTGGTGAAACACTCTCAAACTTTTTCCCAAACTCTTCAAGTTACATGCACTGCATATACCAGAATGAAGAGGGGCGATCCGGAGGAGAGGCTAGCAGTGTGCTCCCATCGTTGTTTCCTGTTAAAAGGGCTCCCGTGAGCCCCTAAGCTGACGAGCTTTTGGAGATGCACCTGCGTGCCTAAGAGGCAACCGAAGCCTCTGACGGTTGTTTGGCGGCCTTCTCAACCACTCCAGAACTTTTCTCTACTGATGAGGGATACTAACCCGAAACACGAGCCATGTCTCGTGTCTAGAGATTCTGGAAATATCAAGTACTTACTTGCACCAACTTTGGTGAAACACTCACAAACTTTTTCCCAAACTCTTCAAGTTACACGCACTGCATATACCAGAATGCAGAGGAGCGATCCGGAGGAGAGGCTAGCAGTGTGCTCCCATTGTTGTTTCCTGTTAAAAGGGCTCCCGTGAGCCCCTAAGCTGACGAGCTTTTGGAGATGCACCTGCGCGCCTAAGAGGCAACGAAGCCTGTGACGGTTGTTTGGCGGACTTCTCAACCACCCCAGAACTTTTCTCTACTGATGAGGGATACTATCCCGAAACACGAGCCATGACTCGTGTCTAGAGATTGTGGAAATATCAAGTACTTACTTGCACCAACTTTGGTGAAACACTCACAAACTTTTTTCCCAAACTCTTCAAATTACACGCACTGCATATACCAGAATGCAGAGGGGCGATCCGGAGGAGAGGCTAGCAGTGTGCTCCCATTGTTGTTTCCTGTTAAAAGGGCTCCCGTGAGCCCCTAAGCTGACGAACTTTTGGAGATGCACCTGCGCGCCTAAGAGGCAACGAAGCCTGTGACGGTTGTTTGGCGGCATTCTCAACCACCCCAGAACTTTTCTCTACTGATGAGGGATACTATCCTGAAACACGAGCCATGTCTCGTGTCTGGAGATTCTGGAAATATCAAGTACTTTCTTGTACCAACTTTGGTGAAACACTCACAAACTTGTTCCTAAACTCTTCAAGTTACATGCACTGCATATACCTGAATGAAGAGGGGCGATCCGGAGGAGAGGCTAGCAGTGTGCTCCCATCGTTGTTTCCTGTTAAAAGGGCTCCCGTGAGCCCCTAAGCTGACGAGCTTTTGGAGATGCACCTGCGTGCCTAAGAGGCAACCAAAGCCTCTGACGGTTGTTTGGCGGCCTTCTCAACCACCCCAGAACTTTTCTCTACTGATGAGGGATACTATCCCGAAACACGAGCCATGTCTCGTGTCTAGAGATTCTGGAAATATCAAGTACTTACTTGCACCAACTTTGGTGAAACACTCACAAACTTTTTCCCAAACTCTTCAAGTTACACGCACTGCATATACCAGAATGCATAGGGGCGATCCGGAGGAGAGGCTAGCAGTGTGCTCCCATTGTTGTTTCCTGTTAAAAGGGCTCCCGTGAGCCCCTAAGCTGACAAGCTTTTGGAGATGCACCTGCGCGCCTAAGAGGCAACGAAGCCTGTGACGGTTGTTTGGTGGCCTTCTCAACCACCCCAGAACTTTTCTCTACTGATGAGGGATACTATCCCGAAACACGAGCCATGTCTCGTGTCTAGAGATTCTGGAAATATCAAGTACTTACTTGCACCAACTTTAGTGAAACACTCACAAACTTTTTTCCCAAACTCTTCAAATTACACGCACTGCATATACCAGAATGCAGAGGGGCGATCCGGAGGAGAGGCTAGCAGTGTGCTCCCAGTGTTGTTTCCTGTTAAAAGGGCTCCCGTGAGCCCCTAAGCTGACGAGCTTTTGGAGATGCACCTGGGCGCCTAAGAGGCAACGAAGCCTGTGACGGTTGTTTGGCGGCCTTCTCAACCACCCCAGAACTTTTCTCTACTGATGAGGGATACTATCCCGAAACACGAGCCATGTCTCGTGTCTAGAGATTCAGGAAATATCAAGTGCTTACTTGCACCAACTTTGGTGAAACATTCACGATCTTTTTCCCAAACTCTTCAAGTTACATGCACTGCATATACCAGAATGCAGAGGGGCGATCCGGAGGAGAGGCTAGCAGTGTGCTCCTATCGTTGTTTCCTGTTAAAAGGGCTCCCGTGAGCCCCTAAGCTGACGAGCTTTTGGAGATGCACCTGCGCGCCTAAGAGGCAACGAAGCCTGTGACGGTTGTTTGGCGGCCTTCTCAACCACCCCAGAACTTTTCTCTACTGATGAGGGATACTATCCCGAAACACGAGCCATGTCTCGTGTCTAGAGATTCTGGAAATATCAATTACTTACTTGCACCAACTTTGGTGAAACATTCACGATCTTTTTCCCAAACTCTTCAAGTTACGCGCACTGCATATACCAGAATGCAGAGGGGCGATCCGGAGGAGAGGCTAGCAGTGTGCTCCCACTGTTGTTTCCTGTTAAAAGGGCTCCCGTGAGCCCCTAAGCTGACAAGCTTTTGGAGATGCACCTGCGCGCCTAAGAGGCAACGAAGCCTGTGACGGTTGTTTGGCGGCCTTCTCAACCACCCCAGAACTTTTCTCAACTGATGAGGGATACTATCCCGAAACACGAGCCATGTCTCGTGTCTAGAGATTCTGGAAATATCAAGTAATTACTTGCATCAACTTTGGTGAAACACTCACAAACTTTTTCCCAAACTCTTAAAGTTACATGCACTGCATATACCAGAATGAAGAGGGGCGATCCGGAGGAGAGGCTAGCAGTGTGCTCCCATCATTGTTTCCTGTTAAAAGGGCTCCCGTGAGCCCCTAAGCTGACGAGCTTTTGGAGAAGCACCTGCGTGCCTAAGAGGCAACCGAAGCCTCTGACGGTTGTTTGGCGGCCTTCTCAACCACCCCAGAACTTTTCTCTACTGATGAGGGATACTATCCCGAAACACGAGCCATGTCTCGTGTCTAGAGATTCTGGAAATATCAAGTACTTACTTGCACCAACTTTGGTGAAACACTCACAAACTTTTTCCCAAACTCTTCAAGTTACACGCACTGCATATACCAGAAGGCAGAGGGGCGATCCGGAGGAGAGGCTAGCAGTGTGCTCCCATCGTTGTTTCCTGTGAAAAGGGCTCCCGTGAGCCCCTTAGCTGATGAGCTTATGGAGATGCACCTGCGCGCCTAAGAGGCAACGAAGCCTGTGACGGTTGTTTGACGGCCTACTTAACCACCCCAGAACTTTTCTCTACTGATGAGGGATACTATGCCGAAACACGAGTCATGTCTCGTGTCTAGAGATTCTGGAAATATCAAGTACTTACTTGCACCAACTTTGGTGAAACACTCACAAACTTTTTCCCAAACTCTTCAAGTTACACGCACTGCATATACCAGAAGGCAGAGGGGCGATCCGGAGGAGAGGCTAGCAGTGTGCTCCCATCGTTGTTTCCTGTTAAAAGGGCTCCCGTGAGCCCCTAAGCTGACGAGCTTATGGAGATGCACCTGCGCGCCTAAGAGGCAACGAAGCCTGTGACGGTTGTTTGGCGGCCTTCTAAACCACCCCAGAACTTTTCTCTACTGATGAGGAATACTATCCCGAAACACGAGCCATGTCTCGTGTCTAGAGATTCTGGAAATATCAAGTACTTACTTGCACCAACTTTGGTGAAACACTCTCAAACTTTTTCCCAAACTCTTCAAGTTACATGCACTGCATATACCAGAATGAAGAGGGGCGATCCGGAGGAGAGGCTAGCAGTGTGCTCCCATCGTTGTTTCCTGTTAAAAGGGCTCCCGTGAGCCCCTAAGCTGACGAGCTTTTGGAGATGCACCTGCGTGCCTAAGAGGCAACCGAAGCCTCTGACGGTTGTTTGGCGGCCTTCTCAACCACTCCAGAACTTTTCTCTACTGATGAGGGATACTAACCCGAAACACGAGCCATGTCTCGTGTCTAGAGATTCTGGAAATATCAAGTACTTACTTGCACCAACTTTGGTGAAACACTCACAAACTTTTTCCCAAACTCTTCAAGTTACACGCACTGCATATACCAGAATGCAGAGGAGCGATCCGGAGGAGAGGCTAGCAGTGTGCTCCCATTGTTGTTTCCTGTTAAAAGGGCTCCCGTGAGCCCCTAAGCTGACGAGCTTTTGGAGATGCACCTGCGCGCCTAAGAGGCAATGAAGCCTGTGACGGTTGTTTGGCGGACTTCTCAACCACCCCAGAACTTTTCTCTACTGATGAGGGATACTATCCCGAAACACGAGCCATGACTCGTGTCTAGAGATTGTGGAAATATCAAGTACTTACTTGCACCAACTTTGGTGAAACACTCACAAACTTTTTTCCCAAACTCTTCAAATTACACGCACTGCATATACCAGAATGCAGAGGGGCGATCCGGAGGAGAGGCTAGCAGTGTGCTCCCATTGTTGTTTCCTGTTAAAAGGGCTCCCAAGAGCCCCTAAGCTGACGAACTTTTAGAGATGCACCTGCGCGCCTAAGAGGCAACGAAGCCTGTGACGGTTGTTTGGCGGCATTCTCAACCACCCCAGAACTTTTCTCTACTGATGAGGGATACTATCCCGAAACACGAGCCATGTCTCGTGTCTAGAGATTCTGGAAATATCAAGTACTTTCTTGTACCAACTTTGGTGAAACACTCACAAACTTGTTCCTAAACTCTTCAAGTTACATGCACTGCATATACCTGAATGAAGAGGGGCGATCCGGAGGAGAGGCTAGCAGTGTGCTCCCATCGTTGTTTCCTGTTAAAAGGGCTCCCGTGAGCCCCTAAGCTGACGAGCTTTTGGAGATGCACCTGCGTGCCTAAGAGGCAACCAAAGCCTCTGACGGTTGTTTGGCGGCCTTCTCAACCACCCCAGAACTTTTCTCTACTGATGAGGGATACTATCCCGAAACACGAGCCATGTCTCGTGTCTAGAGATTCTGGAAATATCAAGTACTTACTTGCACCAACTTTGGTGAAACACTCACAAACTTTTTCCCAAACTCTTCAAGTTACACGCATTGCATATACCAGAATGCAGAGGGGCGATCCGTAGGAGAGGCTAGCAGTGGGCTCCCACTGTTGTTTCCTGTTAAAAGGGCTCCCGTGAGCCCCAAAGCTGACGAGCTTTTGGAGATGCACCTGCGCGCCTAAGAGGCAACGAAGCCTGTGACGGTTGTTTGACGGCCTACTTAACAACCCCAGAACTTTTCTCTACTGATGAGGGATACTATGCCAAAACACGAGTCATGTCTCGTGTCTAGAGATTCTGGAAATATCAAGTACTTACTTGCACCAACTTTGGTGAAACACTCACAAACTTTTTCCCAAACTCTTCAAGTTACACGCACTGCATATACCAGAATGCATAGGGGCGATCCGGAGGAGAGGCTAGCAGTGTGCTCCCACTGTTGTTTCCTGTTAAAAGGGCTCCCGTGAGCCCCTAAGCTGACAAGCTTTTGGAGATGCACCTGCGCGCCTAAGAGGCAACGAAGCCCGTGACGGTTGTTTGGCAGCCTTCTCAACCACCTCAGAACTTTTCTCAACTGATGAGGGATACTATCCCGAAACACGAGCCATGTCTCGTGTCTAGAGATTCTGGAAATATCAAGTAATTACTTGCACCAACTTTGGTGAAACACTCACAAACTTTTTCCCAAACTCTTCAAGTTACATGCACTGCATATACCAGAATGAAGAGGGGCGATCCGGAGGAGAGGCTAGCAGTGTGCTCCCATCATTGTTTCCTGTTAAAAGGGCTCCCGTGAGCCCCTAAGCTGACAAGCTTTTGGAGAAGCACCTGCGTGCCTAAGAGGCAACCGAAGCCTCTGACGGTTGTTTGGCGGCCTTCTCAACCACCCCAGAACTTTTCTCTACTGATGAGGGATACTATCCCGAAACACGAGCCATGTCTCGTGTCTAGAGATTCTGGAAATATCAAGTACTTACTTGCACCAACTTTGGTGAAACACTCACAAACTTTTTCCCAAACTCTTCAAGTTACACGCACTGCATATACCAGAAGGCAGAGGGGCGATCCGGAGGAGAGGCTAGCAGTGTGCTCCCATCGTTGTTTCCTGTTAAAAGGGCTCCCGTGAGCCCCTTAGCTGATGAGCTTATGGAGATGCACCTGCGCGCCTAAGAGGCAACGAAGCCTGTGACGGTTGTTTGACGGCCTACTTAACCACCCCAGAACTTTTCTCTACTGATGAGGGATACTATGCCGAAACACGAGTCATGTCTCGTGTCTAGAGATTCTGGAAATATCAAGTACTTACTTGCACCAACTTTGGTGAAACACTCACAAACTTTTTCCCAAACTCTTCAAGTTACACGCACTGCATATACCAGAAGGCAGAGGGGCGATCCGGAGGAGAGGCTAGCAGTGTGCTCCCATCGTTGTTTCCTGTTAAAAGGGCTCCCGTGAGCCCCTAAGCTGACGAGCTTATGGAGATGCACCTGCGCGCCTAAGAGGCAACGAAGCCTGTGACGGTTGTTTGGCGGCCTTCTAAACCACCCCAGAACTTTTCTCTACTGATGAGGAATACTATCCCGAAACACGAGCCATGTCTCGTGTCTAGAGATTCTGGAAATATCAAGTACTTACTTGCACCAACTTTGGTGAAACACTCTCAAACTTTTTCCCAAACTCTTCAAGTTACATGCACTGCATATACCAGAATGAAGAGGGGCGATCCGGAGGAGAGGCTAGCAGTGTGCTCCCATCGTTGTTTCCTGTTAAAAGGGCTCCCGTGAGCCCCTAAGCTGACGAGCTTTTGGAGATGCACCTGCGTGCCTAAGAGGCAACCGAAGCCTCTGACGGTTGTTTGGCGGCCTTCTCAACCACTCCAGAACTTTTCTCTACTGATGAGGGATACTAACCCGAAACACGAGCCATGTCTCGTGTCTAGAGATTCTGGAAATATCAAGTACTTACTTGCACCAACTTTGGTGAAACACTCACAAACTTTTTCCCAAACTCTTCAAGTTACACGCACTGCATATACCAGAAGGCAGAGGGGCGATCCGGAGGAGAGGCTAGCAGTGTGCTCCCATCGTTGTTTCCTGTTAAAAGGGCTCCCGTGAGCCCCTAAGCTGACGAGCTTATGGAGATGCACCTGCGCGCCTAAGAGGCAACGAAGCCTGTGACGGTTGTTTGACGGCCTACTTAACCACCCCAGAACTTTTCTCTACTGATGAGGGATACTATGCCGAAACACGAGTCATGTCTCGTGTCTAGAGATTCTGGAAATATCAAGTACTTACTTGCACCAACTTTGGTGAAACACTCACAAACTTTTTCCCAAACTCTTCAAGTTACACGCACTGCATATACCAGAAGGCAGAGGGGCGATCCGGAGGAGAGGCTAGCAGTGTGCTCCCATCGTTGTTTCCTGTTAAAAGGGCTCCCGTGAGCCCCTAAGCTGACGAGCTTTTGGAGAAGCACCTGCGTGCCTAAGAGGCAACCGAAGCCTCTGACGGTTGTTTGGCGGCCTTCTCAACCACCCCAGAACTTTTCTCTACTGATGAGGGATACTATCCCGAAACACGAGCCATGTCTCGTGTCTAGAGATTGTGGAAATATCAAGTACTTACTTGCACCAACTTTGGTGAAACACTCACAAACTTTTTCCCAAACTCTTCAAGTTACACGCATTGCATATACCAGAATGCAGAGGGGCGATCCGTAGGAGAGGCTAGCAGTGGGCTCCCACCGTTGTTTCCTGTTAAAAGGGCTCCCGTGAGCCCCAAAGCTGACGAGCTTTTGGAGATGCACCTGCGCGCCTAAGAGGCAACGAAGCCTGTGACGGTTGTTTGACGGCCTACTTAACAACCCCAGAACTTTTCTCTACTGATGAGGGATACTATGCCGAAACACGAGTCATGTCTCGTGTCTAGAGATTCTGGAAATATCAAGTACTTACTTGCACCAACTTTGGTGAAACACTCACAAACGTTTTCCCAAACTCTTCAAGTTACACGCACTGCATATACCAGAATGCATAGGGGCGATCCGGAGGAGAGGCTAGCAGTGTGCTCCCACTGTTGTTTCCTGTTAAAAGGGCTCCCGTGAGCCCCTAAGCTGACAAGCTTTTGGAGATGCACCTGCGCGCCTAAGAGGCAACGAAGCCTGTGACAGTTGTTTGGCGGCTTTCTCAACCACCCCAGAACTTTTCTCAACTGATGAGGGATACTATCCCGAAACACGAGCCATGTCTCGTGTCTAGAGATTCTGGAAATATCAAGTAATTACTTGCACCAACTTTGGTGAAACACTCACAAACTTTTTCCCAAACTCTTCAAGTTACATGCACTGCATATACCAGAATGAAGAGGGGCGATCCGGAGGAGAGGCTAGCAGTGTGCTCCCATCATTGTTTCCTGTTAAAAGGGCTCCCGTGAGCCCCTAAGCTGATGAGCTTTTGGAGAAGCACCTGCGTGCCTAAGAGGCAACCGAAGCCTCTGACGGTTGTTTGGCGGCCTTCTCAACCACCCCAGAACTTTTCTCTACTGATGAGGGATACTATCCCGAAACACGAGCCATGTCTCGTGTCTAGAGATTCTGGAAATATCAAGTACTTACTTGCACCAACTTTGGTGAAACACTCACAAACTTTTTCCCAAACTCTTCAAGTTACACGCACTGCATATACCAGAAGGCAGAGGGGCGATCCGGAAGAGAGGCTAGCAGTGTGCTCCCATCGTTGTTTCCTGTTAAAAGGGCTCCCGTGAGCCCCTAAGCTGACGAGCTTATGGAGATGCACCTGCGCGCCTAAGAGGCAACGAAGCCTGTGACGGTTGTTTGACGGCCTACTTAACCACCCCAGAACTTTTCTCTACTGATGAGGGATACTATGCCGAAACACGAGTCATGTCTCGTGTCTAGAGATTCTGGAAATATCAAGTACTTACTTGCACCAACTTTGGTGAAACACTCACAAACTTTTTCCCAAACTCTTCAAGTTAAACGCACTGCATATACCAGAAGGCAGAGGGGCGATCCGGAGGAGAGGCTAGCAGTGTGCTCCCACTGTTGTTTCCTGTTAAAAGTGCTCCCGTGAGCCCCTAAGCTGACAAGCTTTTGGAGATGCACCTGCGCGCCTAAGAGGCAACGAAGCCTGTGACGGTTGTTTGGCGGCCATCTCAACCACCCCAGAACTTTTCTCAACTGATGAGGGATACTATCCCGAAACACGAGCCATGTCTCGTGTCTAGGGATTCTGGAAATATCAAGTAATTACTTGCACCAACTTTGGTGAAACACTCCCAAACTTTTTCCCAAACTCTTCAAGTTACATGCACTGCATATACCAGAATGAAGAGGGGCGATCCGGAGGAGAGGCTAGCAGTGTGATCCCATCGTTGTTTCCTGTTAAAAGGGCTCCCGTGAGCCCCTAAGCTGACGAGCTTTTGGAGAAGCACCTGCGTGCCTAAGAGGCAACCGAAGCCTCTGACGGTTGTTTGGCGGCCTTCTCAACCACCCCAGAACTTTTCTCTACTGATGAGGGATACTATCCCGAAACACGAGCCATGTCTCGTGTCTAGAGATTCTGGAAATATCAAGTACTTACTTGCACCAACTTTGGTGAAACACTCACAAACTTTTTCCCAAACTCTTCAAGTTACACGCACTGCATATACCAGAATGCAGAGGGGCGATCCGGAGGAGAGGCTAGCAGTGTGCTCCCATCGTTGTTTCCTGTTAAAAGGGCTCCCGTGAGCCCCTTAGCTGATGAGCTTATGGAGATGCACCTGCGCGCCTAAGAGGCAACGAAGCCTGTGACGGTTGTTTGACGGCCTACTTAACCACCCCAGAACTTTTCTCTACTGATGAGGGATACTATGCCGAAACACGAGTCATGTCTCGTGTCTAGAGATTCTGGAAATATCAAGTACTTACTTGCACCAACTTTGGTGAAACACTCACAAACTTTTTCCCAAACTCTTCAAGTTACACGCACTGCATATACCAGAAGGCAGAGGGGCGATCCGGAGGAGAGGCTAGCAGTGTGCTCCCATCGTTGTTTCCTGTTAAAAGGGCTCCCGTGAGCCCCTAAGCTGACGAGCTTATGGAGATGCACCTGCGCGCCTAAGAGGCAACGAAGCCTGTGACGGTTGTTTGGAGGCCTTCTAAACCACCCCAGAACTTTTCTCTACTGATGAGGAATACTATCCCGAAACACGAGCCATGTCTCGTGTCTAGAGATTCTGGAAATATCAAGTACTTACTTGCACCAACTTTGGTGAAACACTCTCAAACTTTTTCCCAAACTCTTCAAGTTACATGCACTGCATATACCAGAATGAAGAGGGGCGATCCGGAGGAGAGGCTAGCAGTGTGCTCCCATTGTTGTTTCCTGTTAAAAGGGCTCCCGTGAGCCCCTAAGCTGACGAGCTTTTGGAGATGCACCTGCGTGCCTAAGAGGCAACCGATGCCTCTGACGGTTGTTTGGCGGCCTTCTCAACCACTCCAGAACTTTTCTCTACTGATGAGGGATACTAACCCGAAACACGAGCCATGTCTCGTGTCTAGAGATTCTGGAAATATCAAGTACTTACTTGCACCAACTTTGGTGAAACACTCACAAACTTTTTCCCAAACTCTTCAAGTTACACGCACTGCATATACCAGAATGCAGAGGAGCGATCCGGAGGAGAGGCTATCAGTGTGCTCCCATTGTTGTTTCCTGTTAAAAGGGCTCCAGTGAGCCCCTAAGCTGACGAGCTTTTGGAGATGCACCTGCGCGCCTAAGAGGCAACGAAGCCTGTGACGGTTGTTTGGCGGACTTCTCAACCACCCCAGAACTTTTCTCTACTGATGAGGGATACTATCCCGAAACACGAGCCATGACTCGTGTCTAGAGATTGTGGAAATATCAAGTACTTACTTGCACCAACTTTGGTGAAACACTCACAAACTTTTTTCCCAAACTCTTCAAATTACACGCACTGCATATACCAGAATGCAGAGGGGCGATCCGGAGGAGAGGCTAGCAGTGTGCTCCCATTGTTGTTTCCTGTTAAAAGGGCTCCCTTGAGCCCCTAAGCTGACGAACTTTTGGAGATGCACCTGCGCGCCTAAGAGGCAACGAAGCCTGTGACGGTTGTTTGGCGGCATTCTCAACCACCCCAGAACTTTTCTCTACTGATGAGGGATACTATCCCGAAACACGAGCCATGTCTCGTGTCTAGAGATTCTGGAAATATCAAGTACTTTCTTGTACCAACTTTGGTGAAACACTCACAAACTTGTTCCTAAACTCTTCAATTTACATGCACTGCATATACCTGAATGAAGAGGGGCGATCCGGAGGAGAGGCTAGCAGTGTGCTCCCATCGTTGTTTCCTGTTAAAAGGGCTCCCGTGAGCCCCTAAGCTGACGAGCTTTTGGAGATGCACCTGCGTGCCTAAGAGGCAACCAAAGCCTCTGACGGTTGTTTGGCTGCCTTCTCAACCACCCCAGAACTTTTCTCTACTGATGAGGGATACTATCCCGAAACACGAGCCGTGTCTCGTGTCTAGAGATTCTGGAAATATCAAGTACTTACTTGCACCAACTTTGGTGAAACATTCACGATCTTTTTCCCAAACTCTTCAAGTTACACGCACTGCATATACCAGAATGCAGAGGGGCGATCCGGAGGAGAGGCTAGCAGTGTGCTCCCATCGTTGTTTCCTGTTAAAAGGGCTCCCGTGAGCCCCAAAGCTGACGAGCTTTTGGAGATGCACCTGCGCGCCTAAGAGGCAACGAAGCCTGTGACGGTTGTTTGACGGCCTACTTAACCACCCCAGAACTTTTCTCTACTGATGAGGGATACTATGCCGAAACACGAGTCATGTCTCGTGTCTAGAGATTCTGGAAATATCAAGTACCTACTTGCACCAACTTTGGTGAAACACTCACAAACTTTTTCCCAAACTCTTCAAGTTACACGCACTGCATATACCAGAATGCAGAGGAGCGATCAGGAGGAGAGGCTAGCAGTGTGCTCCCATCGTTGTTTCCTGTTAAAAGGGCTCCCGTGAGCCCCTAAGCTGACGGGCTTTTGGAGATGCACCTGTGCGCCTAAGAGGCAACGAAGCCTGTGACGGTTGTTTGGCGGCCTTCTCAACCACCCCAGAACTTTTCTCTACTGATGAGGGATACTATCCCGAAACACGTGCCATGTCTCGTGTCTAGAGATTCTGGAAATATCAATTACTTACTTGCACCAACTTTGGTGAAACATTCACGATCTTTTTCCCAAACTCTTCAAGTTACACGCACTGCATATACCAGAATGCAGAGGGGCGATCCGGAGGAGAGGCTAGCAGTGTGCTCCCATCGTTGTTTCCTGTTAAAAGGGCTCCCGTGAGCCCCAAAGCTGACAAGCTTTTGGAGATGCACCTGCGCGCCTAAGAGGCAACGAAGCCTGTGACGGTTGTTTGACGGCCTACTTAACCACCCCAGAACTTTTCTCTACTGATGAGGGATACTATGCCGAAACACGAGTCATGTCTCGTGTCTAGAGATTCTGGAAATATCAAGTACCTACTTGCACCAACTTTGGTGAAACACTCACAAACTTTTTCCCAAACTCTTCAAGTTACACGCACTGCATATACCAGAATGCAGAGGAGCGATCCGGAGGAGAGGCTAGCAGTGTGCTCCCATCGTTGTTTCCTGTTAAAAGGGCTCCCGTGAGCCCCTAAGCTGACGAGCTTTTGGAGATGCACCTGTGCGCCTAAGAGGCAACGAAGCCTGTGACGGTTGTTTGGCGGCCTTCTCAACCACCCCAGAACTTTTCTCTACTGATGAGGGATACTATCCCGAAACACGAGCCATGTCTCGTGTCTAGAGATTCTAGAAATATCAATTACTTACTTGCACCAACTTTGGTGAAACATTCACGATCTTTTTCCCAAACTCTTCAAGTTACATGCACTGCATATACCAGAATGCAGAGGGGCGATCCGGAGGAGAGGCTAGCAGTGTGCTCCCATCGTTGTTTCCTGTTAAAAGGGCTCCCGTGAGCCCCAAAGCTGACGAGCTTTTCGAGATGCACCTGCGCGCCTAAGAGGCAACGAAGCCTGTGACGGTTGTTTGACGGCCTACTTAACCACCCCAGAACTTTTCTCTACTGATGAGGGATACTATGCCGAAACACGAGTCATGTCTCGTGTCTAGAGATTCTGGAAATATCAAGTACCTACTTGCACCAACTTTGGTGAAACACTCACTAACTTTTTCCCAAACTCTTCAAGTTACACGCACTGCATATACCAGAATGCAGAGGAGCCATCCGGAGGAGAGGCTAGCAGTGTGCTCCCATCGTTGTTTCCTGTTAAAAGGGCTCCCGTGAGCCCCTAAGCTGACGAGCTTTTGGAGATGCACCTGTGCGCCTAAGAGGCAACGAAGCCTGTGACGGTTGTTTGGCGGACGTCTCAACCACCCCAGAACTTTTCTCTTCTGATGAGGGATACTATCCCGAAACACGAGCCATGTCTCGTGTCTTGAGATTTTGGAAATATCAAGTACTTACTTGCACCAACTTTGGTGAAACACTCACGAACTTCTTCCCAAACTCTTCAAGTTACACGCACTGCATATACCAGAATGCAGAGGGGCGATCCGGAGGAGAGGCTAGCAGTGTGCTCCCATCGTTGTTTCCTGTTAAAAGGGATCACGTGAGCACCTAAGCTGACGAGCTTTTGGAGATGCACCTGCGCGCCTAAGAGGCAATGAAGCCTGTGACGGTTGTTTGGCGGCCTTCTCAACCACCCCAGAACTTTTCTCTTCTGATGAGGGATACTATCCCGAAACACGAGCCATGTCTCGTGTCTTGAGATTCTGGAAATATCAAGTACTTACTTGCACCAACTTTGGTGAAACACTCACAAACTTTTTCCCAAACTCTTCAAGTTACACGCACTGCATATACCAGAATGCATAGGGGCGATCCGGAGGAGAGGCTAGCAGTGTGCTCCCATCGTTGTTTCCTGTTAAAAGGGCTCCCGTGAGCCCCTAAGCTGACGAGCTTATGGAGATGCACCTGCGCGCCTAAGAGGCAACGAAGCCTGTGACGGTTGTTTGACGGCCTACTTAACCACCCCAGAACTTTTCTCTACTGATGAGGGATACTATGCCGAAACACGAGTCATGTCTCGTGTCTAGAGATTCTGGAAATATCAAGTACTTACTTGCACCAACTTTGGTGAAACACTCACAAACTTTTTCCCAAACTCTTCAAGTTACACGCACTGCATATACCAGAAGGCAGAGGGGCGATCCGGAAGAGAGGCTAGCAGTGTGCTCCCACTGTTGTTTCCTGTTAAAAGGGCTCCCGTGAGCCCCTAAGCTGACAAGCTTTTGGAGATGCACCTGCGCGCCTAAGAGGCAACGAAGCCTGTGACGGTTGTTTGGCGGCCATCTCAACCACCCCAGAACTTTTCTCAACTGATGAGGGATACTATCCCGAAACACGAGCCATGTCTCGTGTCTAGAGATTCTGGAAATATCAAGTAATTACTTGCACCAACTTTGGTGAAACACTCCCAAACTTTTTCCCAAACTCTTCAAGTTACATGCACTGCATATACCAGAATGAAGAGGGGCGATCCGGAGGAGAGGCTAGCAGTGTGCTCCCATCGTTGTTTCCTGTTAAAAGGGCTCCCGTGAGCCCCTAAGCTGACGAGCTTTTGGAGAAGCACCTGCGTGCCTAAGAGGCAACCGAAGCCTCTGACGGTTGTTTGGCGGCCTTCTCAACCACCCCAGAACTTTTCTCTACTGATGAGGGATACTATCCCGAAACACGAGCCATGTCTCGTGTCTAGAGATTCTGGAAATATCAAGTACTTACTTGCACCAACTTTGGTGAAACACTCACAAACTTTTTCCCAAACTCTTCAAGTTACACGCATTGCATATACCAGAATGCAGAGGGGCGATCCGTAGGAGAGGCTAGCAGTGGGCTCCCACCGTTGTTTCCTGTTAAAAGGGCTCCCGTGAGCCCCAAAGCTGACGAGCTTTTGGAGATGCACCTGCGCGCCTAAGAGGCAACGAAGCCTGTGACGGTTGTTTGACGGCCTACTTAACAACCCCAGAACTTTTCTCTACTGATGAGGGATACTATCCCGAAACACGAGCCATGTCTCGTGTCTAGAGATTCTGGAAATATCAAGTAATTACTTGCACCAACTTTGGTGAAACACTCACAAACTTTTTCCCAAACTCTTCAAGTTACATGCACTGCATATACCAGAATGAAGAGGGGCGATCCGGAGGAGAGGCTAGCAGTGTGCTCCCATCATTGTTTCCTGTTAAAAGGGCTCCCGTGAGCCCCTAAGCTGACAAGCTTTTGGAGAAGCACCTGCGTGCCTAAGAGGCAACCGAAGCCTCTGACGGTTGTTTGGCGGCCTTCTCAACCACCCCAGAACTTTTCTCTACTGATGAGGGATACTATCCCGAAACACGAGCCATGTCTCGTGTCTAGAGATTCTGGAAATATCAAGTACTTACTTGCACCAACTTTGGTGAAACACTCACAAACTTTTTCCCAAACTCTTCAAGTTACACGCACTGCATATACCAGAAGGCAGAGGGCGATCCGGAGGAGAGGCTAGCAGTGTGCTCCCATCGTTGTTTCCTGTTAAAAGGGCTCCCGTGAGCCCCTTAGCTGATGAGCTTATGGAGATGCACCTGCGCGCCTAAGAGGCAACGAAGCCTGTGACGGTTGTTTGACGGCCTACTTAACCACCCCAGAACTTTTCTCTACTGATGAGGGATACTATGCCGAAACACGAGTCATGTCTCGTGTCTAGAGATTCTGGAAATATCAAGTACTTACTTGCACCAACTTTGGTGAAACACTCACAAACTTTTTCCCAAACTCTTCAAGTTACACGCACTGCATATACCAGAAGGCAGAGGGGCGATCCGGAGGAGAGGCTAGCAGTGTGCTCCCATCGTTGTTTCCTGTTAAAAGGGCTCCCGTGAGCCCCTAAGCTGACGAGCTTATGGAGATGCACCTGCGCGCCTAAGAGGCAACGAAGCCTGTGACGGTTGTTTGGCGGCCTTCTAAACCACCCCAGAACTTTTCTCTACTGATGAGGAATACTATCCCGAAACACGAGCCATGTCTCGTGTCTAGAAATTCTGGAAATATCAAGTACTTACTTGCACCAACTTTGGTGAAACACTCTCAAACTTTTTCCCAAACTCTTCAAGTTACATGCACTGCATTTACCAGAATGAAGAGGGGCGATCCGGAGGAGAGGCTAGCAGTGTGCTCCCATCGTTGTTTCCTGTTAAAAGGGCTCCCGTGAGCCCCTAAGCTGACGAGCTTTTGGAGATGCACCTGCGTGCCTAAGAGGCAACCGAAGCCTCTGACGGTTTTTTGGCGGCCTTCTCAACCACTCCAGAACTTTTCTCTACTGATGAGGGATACTAACCCGAAACACGAGCCATGTCTCGTGTCTAGAGATTCTGGAAATATCAAGTACTTACTTGCACCAACTTTGGTGAAACACTCACAAACTTTTTCCCAAACTGTTCAAGTTACACGCACTGCATATACCAGAATGCAGAGGAGCGATCCGGAGGAGAGGCTAGCAGTGTGCTCCCATTGTTGTTTCCTGTTAAAAGGGCTCCCGTGAGCCCCTAAGCTGACGAGCTTTTGGAGATGCACCTGCGCGCCTAAGAGGCAACGAAGCCTGTGACGGTTGTTTGGCGGACTTCTCAACCACCCCAGAAGTTTTCTCTACTGATGAGGGATACTATCCCGAAACACGAGCCATGACTCGTGTCTAGAGATTGTGGAAATATCAAGTACTTACTTGCACCAACTTTGGTGAAACACTCACAAACTTTTTTCCCAAACTCTTCAAATTACACGCACTGCATATACCAGAATGCAGAGGGGCGATCCGGAGGAGAGGCTAGCAGTGTGCTCCCATTGTTGTTTCCTGTTAAAAGGGCTCCCGTGAGCCCCTAAGCTGACGAACTTTTGGAGATGCACCTGCGCGCCTAAGAGGCAACGAAGCCTGTGACGGTTGTTTGGCGGCATTCTCAACCACCCCAGAACTTTTCTCTACTGATGAGGGATACTATCCCGAAACACGAGCCATGTCTCGTGTCTAGAGATTCTGGAAATATCAAGTACTTTCTTGTACCAACTTTGGTGAAACACTCACAAACTTGTTCCTAAACTCTTCAAGTTACATGCACTGCATATACCTGAATGAAGAGGGGTGATCCGGAGGAGAGGCTAGCAGTGTGCTCCCATCGTTGTTTCCTGTTAAAAGGGCTCCCGTGAGCCCCTAAGCTGACGAGCTTTTGGAGATGCACCTGCGTGCCTAAGAGGCAACCAAAGCCTCTGACGGTTGTTTGGCGGCCTTCTCAACCACCCCAGAACTTTTCTCTACTGATGAGGGATACTATCCCGAAACACGAGCCATGTCTCGTGTCTAGAGATTCTGGAAATATCAAGTACTTACTTGCACCAACTTTGGTGAAACACTCACAAACTTTTTCCCAAACTCTTCAAGTTACACGCACTGCATATACCAGAATGCATAGGGGCGATCCGGAGGAGAGGCTAGCAGTGTGCTCCCATTGTTGTTTCCTGTTAAAAGGGCTCCCGTGAGCCCCTAAGCTGACAAGCTTTTGGAGATGCACCTGCGCGCCTAAGAGGCAACGAAGCCTGTGACGGTTGTTTGGTGGCCTTCTCAACCACCCCAGAACTTTTCTCTACTGATGAGGGATACTATCCCGAAACACGAGCCATGTCTCGTGTCTAGAGATTCTGGAAATATCAAGTACTTACTTGCACCAACTTTAGTGAAACACTCACAAACTTTTTTCCCAAACTCTTCAAATTACACGCACTGCATATACCAGAATGCAGAGGGGCGATCCGGAGGAGAGGCTAGCAGTGTGCTCCCAGTGTTGTTTCCTGTTAAAAGGTCTCCCGTGAGCCCCTAAGCTGACAAACTTTTGGAGATGCACCTGGGCGCCTAAGAGGCAACGAAGCCTGTGACGGTTGTTTGGCGGCCTTCTCAACCACCCCAGAACTTTTCTCTACTGATGAGGGATACTATCCCGAAACACGAGCCATGTCTCGTGTCTAGAGATTCAGGAAATATCAAGTGCTTACTTGCACCAACTTTGGTGAAACATTCACGATCTTTTTCCCAAACTCTTCAAGTTACATGCACTGCATATTCCAGAATGCAGAGGGGCGATCCGGAGGAGAGGCTAGCAGTGTGCTCCTATCGTTAATTCCTGTTAAAAGGGCTCCCGTGAGCCCCTAAGCTGACGAGCTTTTGGAGATGCACCTGCGCGCCTAAGAGGCAACGAAGCCTGTGACGGTTGTTTGGCGGCCTTCTCAACCACCCCAGAACTTTTCTCTACTGATGAGGGATACTATCCCGAAACACAAGCCATGTCTCGTGTCTAGAGATTCTGGAAATATCAATTACTTACTTGCACCAACTTTGGTGAAACATTCACGATCTTTTTCCCAAACTCTTCAAGTTACACGCACTGCATATACCAGAATGCAGAGGGGCGATCCGGAGGAGAGGCTAGCAGTGTGCTCCCACTGTTGTTTCCTGTTAAAAGGGCTCCCGTGAGCCCCTAAGCTGACAAGCTTTTGGAGATGCACCTGCGCGCCTAAGAGGCAACGAAGCCTGTGACGGTTGTTTGGCGGCCTTCTCAACCACCCCAGAACTTTTCTCAACTGATGAGGGATACTATCCCGAAACACGAGCCATGTCTCGTGTCTAGAGATTCTGGAAATATCAAGTAATTACTTGCACCAACTTTGGTGAAACACTCACAAACTTTTTCCCAAACTCTTCAAGTTACATGCACTGCATATACCAGAATGAAGAGGGGCGATCCGGAGGAGAGGCTAGCAGTGTGCTCCCATCATTGTTTCCTGTTAAAAGGGCTCCCGTGAGCCCCTAAGCTGACGAGCTTTTGGAGAAGCACCTGCGTGCCTAAGAGGCAACCGAAGCCTCTGACGGTTGTTTGGCGCCCTTCTCAACCACCCCAGAACTTTTCTCTACTGATGAGGGATACTATCCCGAAACACGAGCCATGTCTCGTGTCTAGAGATTCTGGAAATATCAAGTACTTACTTGCACCAACTTTGGTGAAACACTCACAAACTTTTTCCCAAACTCTTCAAGTTACACGCACTGCATATACCAGAAGGCAGAGGGGCGATCCGGAGGAGAGGCTAGCAGTGTGCTCCCATCGTTGTTTCCTGTTAAAAGGGCTCCCGTGAGCCCCTTAGCTGATGAGCTTATGGAGATGCACCTGCGCGCCTAAGAGGCAACGAAGCCTGTGACGGTTGTTTGACGGCCTACTTAACCACCCCAGAACTTTTCTCTACTGATGAGGGATACTATGCCGAAACACGAGTCATGTCTCGTGTCTAGAGATTCTGGAAATATCAAGTACTTACTTGCACCAACTTTGGTGAAACACTCACAAACTTTTTCCCAAACTCTTCAAGTTACACGCACTGCATATACCAGAAGGCAGAGGGGCGATCCGGAGGAGAGGCTAGCAGTGTGCTCCCATCGTTGTTTCCTGTTAAAAGGGCTCCCGTGAGCCCCTAAGCTGACGAGCTTATGGAGATGCACCTGCGCGCCTAAGAGGCAACGAAGCCTGTGACGTTGTTTGGCGGCCTTCTAAACCACCCCAGAACTTTTCTCTACTGATGAGGAATACTATCCCGAAACACGAGCCATGTCTCGTGTCTAGAGATTCTGGAAATATCAAGTACTTACTTGCACCAACTTTGGTGAAACACTCTCAAACTTTTTCCCAAACTCTTCAAGTTACATGCACTGCATATACCAGAATGAAGAGGGGCGATCCGGAGGAGAGGCTAGCAGTGTGCTCCCATCGTTGTTTCCTGTTAAAAGGGCTCCCGTGAGCCCCTAAGCTGACGAGCTTTTGGAGATGCACCTGCGTGCCTAAGAGGCAACCGAAGCCTCTGACGGTTGTTTGGCGGCCTTCTCAACCACTCCAGAACTTTTCTCTACTGATGAGGGATACTAACCCGAAACACGAGCCATGCCTCGTGTCTAGAGATTCTGGAAATATCAAGTACTTACTTGCACCAACTTTGGTGAAACACTCACAAACTTTTTCCCAAACTCTTCAAGTTACACGCACTGCATATACCAGAATGCAGAGGAGCGATTCGGAGGAGAGGCTAGCAGTGTGCTCCCATTGTTGTTTCCTGTTAAAAGGGCTCCCGTGAGCCCCTAAGCTGACGAGCTTTTGGAGATGCACCTGCGCGCCTAAGAGGCAACGAAGCCTGTGACGGTTGTTTGGCGGACTTCTCAACCACCCCAGAACTTTTCTCTACTGATGAGGGATACTATCCCGAAACACGAGCCATGACTCGTGTCTAGAGATTGTGGAAATATCAAGTACTTACTTGCACCAACTTTGGTGAAACACTCACAAACTTTTTTCCCAAACTCTTCAAATTACACGCACTGCATATACCAGAATGCAGAGGGGCGATCCGGAGGAGAGGCTAGCAGTGTGCTCCCATTGTTGTTTCCTGTTAAAAGGGCTCCCAAGAGCCCCTAAGCTGACGAACTTTTAGAGATGCACCTGCGCGCCTAAGAGGCAACGAAGCCTGTGACGGTTGTTTGGCGGCATTCTCAACCACCCCAGAACTTTTCTCTACTGATGAGGGATACTATCCCGAAACACGAGCCATGTCTCGTGTCTAGAGATTCTGGAAATATCAAGTACTTTCTTGTACCAACTTTGGTGAAACACTCACAAACTTGTTCCTAAACTCTTCAAGTTACATGCACTGCATATACCTGAATGAAGAGGGGCGATCCGGAGGAGAGGCTAGCAGTGTGCTCCCATCGTTGTTTCCTGTTAAAAGGGCTCCCGTGAGCCCGTAAGCTGACGAGCTTTTGGAGATGCACCTGCGTGCCTAAGAGGCAACCAAAGCCTCTGACGGTTGTTTGGCGGCCTTCTCAACCACCCCAGAACTTTTCTCTACTGATGAGGGATACTATCCCGAAACACGAGCCATGTCTCGTGTCTAGAGATTCTGGAAATATCAAGTACTTACTTGCACCAACTTTGGTGAAACACTCACAAACTTTTTCCCAAACTCTTCAAGTTACACGCACTGCATATACCAGAATGCATAGGGGCGATCCGGAGGAGAGGCTAGCAGTGTGCTCCCATTGTTGTTTCCTGTTAAAAGGGCTCCCGTGAGCCCCTAAGCTGACAAGCTTTTGGAGATGCACCTGCACGCCTAAGAGGCAACGAAGCCTGTGACGGTTGTTTGGTGGCCTTCTCAACCACCCCAGAACTTTTCTCTACTGATGAGGGATACTATCCCGAAACACGAGCCATGTCTCGTGTCTAGAGATTCTGGAAATATCAAGTACTTACTTGCACCAACTTTAGTGAAACACTCACAAACTTTTTTCCCAAACTCTTCAAATTACACGCACTGCATATACCAGAATGCAGAGGGGCGATCCGGAGGAGAGGCTAGCAGTGTGCTCCCAGTGTTGTTTCCTGTTAAAAGGGCTCCCGTGAGCCCCTAAGCTGACGAACTTTTGGAGATGCACCTGGGCGCCTAAGAGGCAACGAAGCCTGTGACGGTTGTTTGGCGGCCTTCTCAACCACCCCAGAACTTTTCTCTACTGATGAGGGATACTATCCCGAAACACGAGCCATGTCTCGTGTCTAGAGATTCTGGAAATATCAATTACTTACTTGCACCAACTTTGGTGAAACATTCACGATCTTTTTCCCAAACTCTTCAAGTTACACGCACTGCATATACCAGAATGCAGAGGGGCGATCCGGAGGAGAGGCTAGCAGTGTGCTCCCATCGTTGTTTCCTGTTAAAAGGGCTCCCGTGAGCCCCAAAGCTGATGAGCTTTTGGAGATGCACCTGCGCGCCTAAGAGGCAACGAAGCCTGTGACGGTTGTTTGACGGCCTACTTAACCACCCCAGAACTTTTCTCTACTGATGAGGGATACTATGCCGAAACACGAGTCATGTCTCGTGTCTAGAGATTCTGGAAATATCAAGTACCTACTTGCACCAACTTTGGTGAAACACTCACAAACTTTTTCCCAAACTCTTCAAGTTACACGCACTGCATATACCAGAATGCAGAGGAGCGATCAGGAGGAGAGGCTAGCAGTGTGCTCCCATCGTTGTTTCCTGTTAAAAGGGCTCCCGTGAGCCCCTAAGCTGACGAGCTTTTGGAGATGCACCTGTGCGCCTAAGAGGCAACGAAGCCTGTGACGGTTGTTTGGCGGCCTTCTCAACCACCCCAGAAATTTTCTCTACTGATGAGGGATACTATCCCGAAACACGTGCCATGTCTCGTGTCTAGAGATTCTGGAAATATCAATTACTTACTTGCACCAACTTTGGTGAAACATTCACGATCTTTTTCCCAAACTCTTCAAGTTACACGCACTGCATATACCAGAATGCAGAGGGGCGATCCGGAGGAGAGGCTAGCAGTGTGCTCCCATCGTTGTTTCCTGTTAAAAGGGCTCCCGTGAGCCCCAAAGCTGACGAGCTTTTGGAGATGCACCTGCGCGCCTAAGAGGCAACGAAGCCTGTGACGGTTGTTTGACGGCCTACTTAACCACCCCAGAACTTTTCTCTACTGATGAGGGATACTATGCCGAAACACGAGTCATGTCTCGTGTCTAGAGATTCTGGAAATATCAAGTACCTACTTGCACCAACTTTGGTGAAACACTCACAAACTTTTTCCCAAACTCTTCAAGTTACAGGCACTGCATATACCAGAATGCAGTGGAGCTATCCGGAGGAGAGGCTAGCAGTGTGCTCCCATCGTTGTTTCCTGTTAAAAGGGCTCCCGTGAGCCCCTAAGCTGACGAGCTTTTGGAGATGCACCTGTGCGCCTAAGAGGCAACGAAGCCTGTGACGGTTGTTTGGCGGCCTTCTCATCCACCCCAGAACTTTTCTCTACTGATGAGGGATACTATCCAGAAACACGAGCCATGTCTCGTGTCTAGAGATTCTGGAAATATCAATTACTTACTTGCACCAACTTTGGTGAAACATTCACGATCTTTTTCCCAAACTCTTCAAGTTACATGCACTGCATATACCAGAATGCAGAGGGGCGATCCGGAGGAGAGGCTAGCTGTGTGCTCCCATCGTTGTTTCCTGTTAAAAGGGCTCCCTTGAGCCCCAAAGCTGACGAGCTTTTGGAGATGCACCTGCGCGCCTAAGAGGCAACGAAGCCTGTGACGGTTGTTTGACGTCCTACTTAACCACCCCAGAACTTTTCTCTACTGATGAGGGATACTATGCCGAAACACGAGTCATGTCTCGTGTCTAGAGATTCTGGAAATATCAAGTACCTACTTGCACCAACTTTGGTGAAACACTCACAAACTTTTTCCCAAACTCTTCAAGTTACACGCACTGTATATACCAGAATGCAGAGGAGCGATCCGGAGGAGAGGCTAGCAGTGTGCTCCCATCGTTGTTTCCTGTTAAAAGGGCTCCCGTGAGCCCCTAAGCTGACGAGCTTTTGGAGATGCACCTGTGCGCCTAAGAGGCAACGAAGCCTGTGACGGTTGTTTGGCGGACTTCTCAACCACCCCAGAACTTTTCTCTTCTGATGAGGGATACTATCCCGAAACACGAGCCATGTCTCGTGTCTTGAGATTCTGGAAATATCAAGTACTTACTTGCACCAACTTTGGTGAAACACTCACGAACTTCTTCCCAAACTCTTTAAGTTACACGCACTGCATATACCAGAATGCAGAGGGGCGATCCGGAGGAGAGGCTAGCAGTGTGCTCCCATCGTTGTTTCCTGTTAAAAGGGATCACGTGAGCACCTAAGCTGACGAGCTTTTGGAGATGCACCTGTGCGCCTAAGAGGCAATGAAGCCTGTGACGGTTGTTTGGCGGCCTTCTCAACCACCCCAGAACTTTTCTCTTCTGATGAGGGATACTATCCCGAAACACGAGCCATGTCTCGTGTCTTGAGATTCTGGAAATATCAAGTACTTACTTGCACCAACTTTGGTGAAACACTCACAAACTTTTTCCCAAACTCTTCAAGTTACACGCACTGCATATACCAGAATGCATAGGGGCGATCCGGAGGAGAGGCTAGCAGTGTGCTCCCATTGTTGTTTCCTGTTAAAAGGGCTCCCGTGAGCCCCTAAGCTGACAAGCTTTTGGAGATGCACCTGCACGCCTAAGAGGCAACGAAGCCTGTGATGGTTGTTTGGCGGCCTTCTCAACCACCCCAGAACTTTTCTCTACTGATGAGGGATACTATCCCGAAACACGAGCCATGTCTCGTGTCTAGAGATTCAGGAAATATCAAGTGCTTACTTGCACCAACTTTGGTGAAACACTCACAAACTTTTTCCCAAACTCTTCAAGTTACATGCACTGCATATACCAGAATGAAGAGGGGCGATCCGGAGGAGAGGCTAGCAGTGTGCTCCCATCGTTGTTTCCTGTTAAAAGGGCTCCCGTGAGCCCCTAAGCTGACGAGCTTATGGAGATGCACCTGCGCGCCTAAGAGGCAACGAAGCCTGTGACGGTTGTTTGACGGCCTACTTAACCACCCCAGAACTTTTCTCTACTGATGAGGGATACTATGCCGAAACACGAGTCATGTCTCGTGTCTAGAGATTCTGGAAATATCAAGTACTTACTTGCACCAACTTTGGTGAAACACTCACAAACTTTTTCCCAAACTCTTCAAGTTACACGCACTGCATATACCAGAAGGCAGAGGGGCGATCCGGAGGAGAGGCTAGCAGTGTGCTCCCACTGTTGTTTCCTGTTAAAAGGGCTCCCGTGAGCCCCTAAGCTGACAAGCTTTTGGAGATGCACCTGCGCGCCTAAGAGGCAACGAAGCCTGTGACGGTTGTTTGGCGGCCATCTCAACCACCCCAGAACTTTTCTCAACTGATGAGGGATACTATCCCGAAACACGAGCCATGTCTCGTGTCTAGAGATTCTGGAAATATCAAGTAATTACTTGCACCAACTTTGGTGAAACACTCCCAAACTTTTTCCCAAACTCTTCAAGTTACATGCACTGCATATACCAGAATGAAGAGGGGCGATCCGGAGGAGAGGCTAGCAGTGTGCTCCCATCGTTGTTTCCTGTTAAAAGGGCTCCCGTGAGCCCCTAAGCTGACGAGCTTTTGGAGAAGCACCTGCGTGCCTAAGAGGCAACCGAAGCCTCTGACGGTTGTTTGGCGGCCTTCTCAACCACCCCAGAACTTTTCTCTACTGATGAGGGATACTATCCCGAAACACGAGCCATGTCTCGTGTCTAGAGATTCTGGAAATATCAAGTACTTACTTGCACCAACTTTGGTGAAACACTCACAAACTTTTTCCCAAACTCTTCAAGTTACACGCATTGCATATACCAGAATGCAGAGGGGCGATCCGTAGGAGAGGCTAGCAGTGGGCTCCCACCGTTGTTTCCTGTTAAAAGGGCTCCCGTGAGCCCCAAAGCTGACGAGCTTTTGGAGATGCACCTGCGCGCCTAAGAGGCAACGAAGCCTGTGACGGTTGTTTGACGGCCTATTTAACAACCCCAGAACTTTTCTCTACTGATGAGGGATACTATGCCGAAACACGAGTCATGTCTCGTGTCTAGAGATTCTGGAAATATCAAGTACTTACTTGCACCAACTTTGGTGAAACACTCACAAACTTTTTCCCAAACTCTTCAAGTTACACGCACTGCATATACCAGAATGCATAGGGGCGATCCGGAGGAGAGGCTAGCAGTGTGCTCCCACTGTTGTTTCCTGTTAAAAGGGCTCCCGTGAGCCCCTAAGCTGACAAGCTTTTGGAGATGCACCTGCGCGCCTAAGAGGCAACGAAGCCTGTGACGGTTGTTTGGCGGCCTTCTCAACCACCCCAGAACTTTTCTCAACTGATGAGGGATACTATCCCGAAACACGAGCCATGTCTCGTGTCTAGAGAGTCTGGAAATATCAAGTAATTACTTGCACCAACTTTGGTGAAACACTCACAAACTTTTTCCCAAACTCTTCAAGTTACATGCACTGCATATACCAGAATGAAGAGGGGCGATCCGGAGGAGAGGCTAGCAGTGTGCTCCCATCATTGTTTCCTGTTAAAAGGGCTCCCGTGAGCCCCTAAGCTGACAAGCTTTTGGAGAAGCACCTGCGTGCCTAAGAGGCAACCGAAGCCTCTGACGGTTGTTTGGCGGCCTTCTCAACCACCCCAGAACTTTTCTCTACTGATGAGGGATACTATCCCGAAACACGAGCCATGTCTCTTGTCTAGAGATTCTGGAAATATCAAGTACTTACTTGCACCAACTTTGGTGAAACACTCACAAACTTTTTCCCAAACTCTTCAAGTTACACGCACTGCATATACCAGAAGGCAGAGGGGCGATCCGGAGGAGAGGCTAGCAGTGTGCTCCCATTGTTGTTTCCTGTTAAAAGGGCTCCCGTGAGCCCCTTAGCTGATGAGCTTATGGAGATGCACCTGCGCGCCTAAGAGGCAACGAAGCCTGTGACGGTTGTTTGACGGCCTACTTAACCACCCCAGAACTTTTCTCTACTGATGAGGGATACTATGCCGAAACACGAGTCATGTCTCGTGTCTAGAGATTCTGGAAATATCAAGTACTTACTTGCACCAACTTTGGTGAAACACTCACAAACTTTTTCCCAAACTCTTCAAGTTACACGCACTGCATATACCAGAAGGCAGAGGGGCGATCCGGAGGAGAGGCTAGCAGTGTGCTCCCATCGTTGTTTCCTGTTAAAAGGGCTCCCGTGAGCCCCTAAGCTGACGAGCTTATGGAGATGCACCTGCGCGCCTAAGAGGCAACGAAGCCTGTGACGGTTGTTTGGCGGCCTTCTAAACCACCCCAGAACTTTTCTCTACTGATGAGGAATACTATCCCGAAACACGAGCCATGTCTCGTGTCTAGAGATTCTGGAAATATCAAGTACTTACTTGCACCAACTTTGGTGAAACACTCTCAAACTTTTTCCCAAACTCTTCAAGTTACATGCACTGCATTTACCAGAATGAAGAGGGGCGATCCGGAGGAGAGGCTAGCAGTGTGCTCCCATCGTTGTTTCCTGTTAAAAGGGCTCCCGTGAGCCCCTAAGCTGACGAGCTTTTGGAGATGCACCTGCGTGCCTAAGAGGCAACCGAAGCCTCTGACGGTTGTTTGGCGGCCTTCTCAACCACTCCAGAACTTTTCTCTACTGATGAGGGATACTAACCCGAAACACGAGCCATGTCTCGTGTCTAGAGATTCTGGAAATATCAAGTACTTACTTGCACCAACTTTGGTGAAACACTCACAAACTTTTTCCCAAACTGTTCAAGTTACACGCACTGCATATACCAGAATGCAGAGGAGCGATCCGGAGGAGAGGCTAGCAGTGTGCTCCCATTGTTGTTTCCTGTTAAAAGGGCTCCCGTGAGCCCCTAAGCTGACGAGCTTTTGGAGATGCACCTGCGCGCCTAAGAGGCAACGAAGCCTGTGACGGTTGTTTGGCGGACTTCTCAACCACCCCAGAACTTTTCTCTACTGATGAGGGATACTATCCCGAAACACGAGCCATGACTCGTGTCTAGAGATTGTGGAAATATCAAGTACTTACTTGCACCAACTTTGGTGAAACACTCACAAACTTTTTTCCCAAACTCTTCAAATTACACGCACTGCATATACCAGAATGCAGAGGGGCGATCCGGAGGAGAGGCTAGCAGTGTGCTCCCATTGTTGTTTCCTGTTAAAAGGGCTCCCGTGAGCCCCTAAGCTGACGAACTTTTGGAGATGCACCTGCGCGCCTAAGAGGCAACGAAGCCTGTGACGGTTGTTTGGCGGCATTCTCAACCACCCCAGAACTTTTGTCTACTGATGAGGGATACTATCCCGAAACACGAGCCATGTCTCGTGTCTAGAGATTCTGGAAATATCAAGTACTTTCTTGTACCAACTTTGGTGAAACACTCACAAACTTGTTCCTAAACTCTTCAAGTTACATGCACTGCATATACCTGAATGAAGAGGGGCGATCCGGAGGAGAGGCTAGCAGTGTGCTCCCATCGTTGTTTCCTGTTAAAAGGGCTCCCGTGAGCCCCTAAGCTGACGAGCTTTTGGAGATGCACCTGCGTGCCTAAGAGGCAACCAAAGAGTTTGACGGTTGTTTGGCGGCCTTCTCAACCACCCCAGAACTTTTCTCTACTGATGAGGGATACTATCCCGAAACACGAGCCATGTCTCGTGTCTAGAGATTCTGGAAATATCAAGTACTTACTTGCACCAACTTTGGTGAAACACTCACAAACTTTTTCCCAAACTCTTCAAGTTACACGCACTGCATATACCAGAATGCATAGGGGCGATCCGGAGGAGAGGCTAGCAGTGTGCTCCCATTGTTGTTTCCTGTTAAAAGGGCTCCCGTGAGCCCCTAAGCTGACAAGCTTTTGGAGATGCACCTGCGCGCCTAAGAGGCAACGAAGCCTGTGACGGTTGTTTGGTGGCCTTCTCAACCACCCCAGAACTTTTCTCTACTGATGAGGGATACTATCCCGAAACACGAGCCATGTCTCGTGTCTAGAGATTCTGGAAATATCAAGTACTTACTTGCACCAACTTTAGTGAAACACTCACAAACTTTTTTCCCAAACTCTTCAAATTACACGCACTGCATATACCAGAATGCAGAGGGGCGATCCGGAGGAGAGGCTAGCAGTGTGCTCCCAGTGTTGTTTCCTGTTAAAAGGGCTCCCGTGAGCCCCTAAGCTGACGAACTTTTGGAGATGCACCTGGGCGCCTAAGAGGCAACGAAGCCTGTGACGGTTGTTTGGCGGCCTTCTCAACCACCCCAGAACTTTTCTCTACTGATGAGGGATACTATCCCGAAACACGAGCCATGTCTCGTGTCTAGAGATTCAGGAAATATCAAGTGCTTACTTGCACCAACTTTGGTGAAACATTCACGATCTTTTTCCCAAACTCTTCAAGTTACATGCACTGCATATACCAGAATGCAGAGGGGCGATCCGGAGGAGAGGCTAGCAGTGTGCTCCTATCGTTGTTTCCTGTTAAAAGGGCTCCCGTGAGCCCCTAAGCTGACGAGCTTTTGGAGATGCACCTGCGCGCCTAAGAGGCAACGAAGCCTGTGACGGTTGTTTGGCGGCCTTCTCAACCACCCCAGAACTTTTCTCTACTGATGAGGGATACTATCCCGAAACACGAGCCATGTCTCGTGTCTAGAGATTCTGGAAATATCAATTACTTACTTGCACCAACTTTGGTGAAACATTCACGATCTTTTTCCCAAACTCTTCAAGTTACAAGCACTGCATATACCAGAATGCAGAGGGGCGATCCGGAGGAGAGGCTAGCAGTGTGCTCCCACTGTTGTTTCCTGTTAAAAGGGCTCCCGTGAGCCCCTAAGCTGACAAGCTTTTGGAGATGCACCTGCGCGCCTAAGAGGCAACGAAGCCTGTGACGGTTGTTTGGCGGCCTTCTCAACCACCCCAGAACTTTTCTCAACTGATGAGGGATACTATCCCGAAACACGAGCCATGTCTCGTGTCTAGAGATTCTGGAAATATCAAGTAATTACTTGCACCAACTTTGGTGAAACACTCATAAACTTTTTCCCAAACTCTTCAAGTTACATGCACTGCATATACCAGAATGAAGAGGGGCGATCCGGAGGAGAGGCTAGCAGTGTGCTCCCATCATTGTTTCCTGTTAAAAGGGCTCCCGTGAGCCCCTAAGCTGACGAGCTTTTGGAGAAGCACCTGCGTGCCTAAGAGGCAACCGAAGCCTCTGACGGTTGTTTGGCGCCCTTCTCAACCACCCCAGAACTTTTCTCTACTGATGAGGGATACTATCCCGAAACACGAGCCATGTCTCGTGTCTAGAGATTCTGGAAATATCAAGTACTTACTTGCACCAACTTTGGTGAAACACTCACAAACTTTTTCCCAAACTCTTCAAGTTACACGCACTGCATATACCAGAAGGTAGAGGGGCGATCCGGAGGAGAGGCTAGCAGTGTGCTCCCATCGTTGTTTCCTGTTAAAAGGGCTCCCGTGAGCCCCTAAGCTGACGAGCTTATGGAGATGCACCTGCGCGCCTAAGAGGCAACGAAGCCTGTGACGGTTGTTTGGCGGCCTTCTAAACCACCCCAGAACTTTTCTCTACTGATGAGGAATACTATCCCGAAACACGAGCCATGTCTCGTATCTAGAGATTCTGGAAATATCAAGTACTTACTTGCACCAACTTTGGTGAAACACTCTCAAACTTTTTCCCAAACTCTTCAAGTTACATGCACTGCATATACCAGAATGAAGAGGGGCGATCCGGAGGAGAGGCTAGCAGTGTGCTCCCATCGTTGTTTCCTGTTAAAAGGGCTCCCGTGAGCCCCTAAGCTGACGAGCTTTTGGAGATGCACCTGCGTGCCTAAGAGGCAACCGAAGCCTCTGACGGTTGTTTGGCGGCCTTCTCAACCACTCCAGAACTTTTCTCTACTGATGAGGGATACTAACCCGAAACACGAGCCATGTCTCGTGTCTAGAGATTCTGGAAATATCAAGTACTTACTTGCACCAACTTTGGTGAAACACTCACAAACTTTTTCCCAAACTCTTCAAGTTACACGCACTGCATATACCAGAATGCAGAGGAGCGATTCGGAGGAGAGGCTAGCAGTGTGCTCCCATTGTTGTTTCCTGTTAAAAGGGCTCCCGTGAGCCCCTAAGCTGACGAGCTTTTGGAGATGCACCTGCGCGCCTAAGAGGCAACGAAGCCTGTGACGGTTGTTTGGCGGACTTCTCAACCACCCCAGAACTTTTCTCTACTGATGAGGGATACTATCCCGAAACACGAGCCATGACTAGTGTCTAGAGATTGTGGAAATATCAAGTACTTACTTGCACCAACTTTGGTGAAACACTCACAAACTTTTTTCCCAAACTCTTCAAATTACACGTACTGCATATACCAGAATGCAGAGGGGCGATCCGGAGGAGAGGCTAGCAGTGTGCTCTCATTGTTGTTTCCTGTTAAAAGGGCTCCCAAGAGCCCCTAAGCTGACGAACTTTTAGAGATGCACCTGCGCGCCTAAGAGGCAACGAAGCCTGTGACGGTTGTTTGGCGGCATTCTCAACCACCCCAGAACTTTTCTCTACTGATGAGGGATACTATCCCGAAACACGAGCCATGTCTCGTGTCTAGAGATTCTGGAAATATCAAGTACTTTCTTGTACCAACTTTGGTGAAACACTCACAAACTTGTTCCTAAACTCTTCAAGTTACATGCACTGCATATACCTGAATGAAGAGGGGCGATCCGGAGGAGAGGCTAGCAGTGTGCTCCCATCGTTGTTTCCTGTTAAAAGGGCTCCCGTGAGCCCCTAAGCTGACGAGCTTTTGGAGATGCACCTGCGTGCCTAAGAGGCAACCAAAGCCTCTGACGGTTGTTTGGCGGCCTTCTCAACCACCCCAGAACTTTTCTCTACTGATGAGGGATACTATCCCGAAACACGAGCCATGTCTCGTGTCTAGAGATTCTGGAAATATCAAGTACTTACTTGCACCAACTTTGGTGAAACACTCACAAACTTTTTCCCAAACTCTTCAAGTTACACGCACTGCATATACCAGAATGCATAGGGGCGATCCGGAGGAGAGGCTAGCAGTGTGCTCCCATTGTTGTTTCCTGTTAAAAGGGCTCCCGTGAGCCCCTAAGCTAACGAGCTTTTGGAGATGCACCTGTGCGCCTAAGAGGCAACGAAGCCTGTGACGGTTGTTTGGCGGCCTTCTCAACCACCCCAGAACTTTTCTCTACTGATGAGGGATACTATCCCGAAACACGTGCCATGTCTCGTGTCTAGAGATTCTGGAAATATCAATTACTTACTTGCACCAACTTTGGTGAAACATTCACGATCTTTTTCCCAAACTCTTCAAGTTACACGCACTGCATATACCAGAATGCAGAGGGGCGATCCGGAGGAGAGGCTAGCAGTGTGCTCCCATCGTTGTTTCCTGTTAAAAGGGCTCCCGTGAGCCCCAAAGCTGACGAGCTTTTGGAGATGCACCTGCGCGCCTAAGAGGCAACGAAGCCTGTGACGGTTGTTTGACGGCCTACTTAACCACCCCAGAACTTTTCTCTACTGATGAGGGATACTATGCCGAAACACGAGTCATGTCTCGTGTCTAGAGATTCTGGAAATATCAAGTACCTACTTGCACCAACTTTGGTGAAACACTCACAAACTTTTTCCCAAACTCTTCAAGTTACACGCACTGCATATACCAGAATGCAGAGGAACGATCAGGAGGAGAGGCTAGCAGTGTGCTCCCATCGTTGTTTCCTGTTAAAAGGGCTCCCGTGAGCCCCTAAGCTAACGAGCTTTTGGAGATGCACCTGTGCGCCTAAGAGGCAACGAAGCCTGTGACGGTTGTTTGGCGGCCTTCTCAACCACCCCAGAACTTTTCTCTACTGATGAGGGATACTATCCCGAAACACGTGCCATGTCTCGTGTCTAGAGATTCTGGAAATATCAATTACTTACTTGCACCAACTTTGGTGAAACATTCACGATCTTTTTCCCAAACTCTTCAAGTTACACGCACTGCATATACCAGAATGCAGAGGTGTGATCCGGAGGAGAGGCTAGCAGTGTGCTCCCATCGTTGTTTCCTGTTAAAAGGGCTCCCGTGAGCCCCAAAGCTGACGAGCTTTTGGAGATGCACCTGCGCACCTAAGAGGCAACGAAGCCTGTGACGGTTGTTTGACGGCCTACTTAACCACCCCAGAACTTTTCTCTACTGATGAGGGATACTATGCCGAAACACGAGTCATGTCTCGTGTCTAGAGATTCTGGAAATATCAAGTACCTACTTGCACCAACTTTGGTGAAACACTCACAAACTTTTTCCCAAACTCTTCAAGTTACACGCACTGCATATACCAGAATGCAGAGGAGCGATCCGGAGGAGAGGCTAGCAGTGTGCTCCCATCGTTGTTTCCTGTTAAAAGGGCTCCCGTGAGCCCCTAAGCTGACGAGCTTTTGGAGATGCACCTGTGCGCCTAAGAGGCAACGAAGCCTGTGACGGTTGTTTGGCGGCCTTCTCAACCACCCCAGAACTTTTCTCTACTGATGAGGGATACTATCCCGAAACACGAGCCATGTCTCGTGTCTAGAGATTCTGGAAATATCAATTACTTACTTGCACCAACTTTGGTGAAACATTCACGATCTTTTTCCCAAACTCTTCAAGTTACATGCACTGCATATACCAGAATGCAGAGGGGCGATCCGGAGGAGAGGCTAGCAGTGTGCTCCCATCGTTGTTTCCTGTTAAAAGGGCTCCCGTGAGCCCCAAAGCTGACGAGCTTTTGGAGATGCACCTGCGCGCCTAAGAGGCAACGAAGCCTGTGACGGTTGTTTGACGGCCTACTTAACCACCCCAGAACTTTTCTCTACTGATGAGGGATACTATGCCGAAACACGAGTCATGTCTCGTGTCTAGAGATTCTGGAAATATCAAGTACCTACTTGCACCAACTTTGGTGAAACACTCACAAACTTTTTCCCAAACTCTTCAAGTTACACGCACTGCATATACCAGAATGCAGAGGAGCGATCCGGAGGAGAGGCTAGCAGTGTGCCCCCATCGTTGTTTCCTGTTAAAAGGGCTCCCGTGAGCCCCTAAGCTGACGAGCTTTTGGAGATGCACCTGTGCGCCTAAGAGGCAACGAAGCCTGTGACGGTTGTTTGGCGGACTTCTCAACCACCCCAGAACTTTTCTCTTCTGATGAGGGATACTATCCCGAAACACGAGCCATGTCTCGTGTCTTGAGATTCTGGAAATATCAAGTACTTACTTGCACCAACTTTGGTGAAACACTCACGAACTTCTTCCCAAACTCTTCAAGTTACACGCACTGCATATACCAGAATGCAGAGGGGCGATCCGGAGGAGAGGCTAGCAGTGTGCTCCCATCGTTGTTTCCTGTTAAAAGGGATCACGTGAGCACCTAAGCTGACGAGCTTTTGGAGATGCACCTGCGCG